>NC_068941.1:12054375-13426250 GCF_026419915.1 Harpia harpyja | reverse complement strand
TCTGGTAAAAGGAAAGGGAAGCACAAGTTATCCTCTGTGCTCTTGAAAAATGAACGTAGACATTTCCCCAAATGCGCTAGTTTATTGGCTTTATATAGAACAAAGCAGGCAATGAAGGAAGGTATGGGCTAAATCCCAAACCACAGGTGAGTTCACTGTGAGTATAGAAATTTCTAGTCTGCAGCCAGTGACTCACTATGACTGATGTGCCCACAAGGATGTAAATGCATAAAGCTCGGAGTATTGCCTCAAGACCCTGTGCCAAAATGGATGTGCTGCCACAGTCTGTGCATACCAGACATAGTATCGACCAAGTTACATCCACAAACGTGGCAGGACCTTAGCTTCTGATACAGCTGAGGGATAACTGGGATGGGCTATAGGCTCAGGACAGTCTAAGGACTGCACAGTGCCAAGCACTGCCTCAGGACAAAATCCAGATGAACAAAGGCTATCATGTTAGGAAGAAAGAAGCACTGCTGGGGAAAAAGCATGTAATCAGCTCATGGTTGTCTTATGTGCCCATAATCACATATCCCAGAGTGCTCATATATTTTCCTTTGTAAGCGCTCTGTCCAATAGTATCAGAATAGAAATAGTATGAGTTAACTGCATGGTCTTGGTATAGATGCTCAGAAGCGTCTACTCATCTTCTCTCTCTCCTGTGATATATCTGATGATGCCCCTAATATGTCATTGAACTGGTATAACTGAGAATAAGTAGCTTCACATCCCAGGGAAATTACCAGTTTTTCCCTGAATGAAGTCTAGATATAGGAACAAGGAAACATTGCCAGTTTTCAGAGAGATACTTAGATTTTGGCAGAATTCAAGATAAAATCAGTAATGTATGGCTGATGTCCACAAGAGCACTGATGATTCCAGAATCCAAAGCCACTTGGATCTTTAAAATTGCAGGGATTATTGGCATTTCCAATCAAAATATTAAATAGCTTCATATCTAGGATTCTGGTTTGGGAGGGTAAGGGATGGTTTGCTTTATCTTGTGTTTGAAAACATGCTTAGATTCACCATAACTTGATCTTTAAAAAAAAATTTGGAAAGAAACTGCAAGACTGATAGTTAAAACTTATATGCAATACCAATGTTAAAGGGGAAAAAAAAAGATGACAGATTTCTGGATCCCCAAGCAGCCCCAACTGCTGTGTTGCTGATAAAATATCCATGCCCTTTTGAGTGGACATCAGCTATGTAAACAGATGTTCTTAAAGAGAAAAGGAAGTGTTAAAAAGCTGACTTATTTTGTTGCAGTTCTGCTCAGATGGACAGTTACGGGTTTAAAAGGTGGTTGCCATGCCACAACCAGCAAATCCAGCCAGGCTTTAAGTGCACCTAAATCCAATAGAAACTCTCAACTTTACACTTTTGCCCTAGAGACGGTCACAGGTCGATAGTTATTTTCTGAGTTATTTGGGGCTAATCAGAAAAGCATGTGCAGATGTTGAGAGACTGAATTTGTACCTCTGGAACTGATTCAGGTGCTCTTTAAAATATATTCTCATTAAAATTTTTTATTATTATTTAAAATGGCACTAAGACTGGCAAGTCTCTCTGACTTCTGAATGAAATTTAACTGTTTGTTGACCTTCATTGGACTAAGCAGAAGTATCCTGAAGCAGAAGGAACAAAACAGGATGTTTATTGTATAGGAAATAAATACTCCTGTACTATTCTACAACTTTGTTGTAATAAAATAAGGTGTTGCCTTACAAATATAACAGACACCACTTTGCTTGCTTGCCAATGTTAGGATTTATTTCAGTTTGAAAACAGATTACTTTTTTTTGTTTGTTTTTAAAATGCCTGCTTTTAGAAACATCATACAGGCAAATGAAGTTGCAAGCATGCTAGGTCTAAATAATTAAGAAATACAGCAAACCTTACTGCAGGCAGCCCTTAAATGTACTTGATCGGGAGTGTATTTAAACGGCTTAAAGTCTTGGGGAGGGCGAGGGCAGACAAAGCCCAAGCTGCATTTTGAAAGCGAATGCTGAAAACTTTGTCAGCAGTTTAAAATTAAGTTTCATCTATTCATATGTTAAGACTTTAGGGAGATGAATTGGGACAGCTGAGAAACTGATTACAGCCTCTTGCTGCATTTTTTCTCTTTGCTGTTCACGTAGCCAAGCTGACACGGCCCCTGCTGAAATACTTCTATCTCGTGATACATGTATCAAAAACGAATAGATAGGATGGTTGATCTTGTGCCTTTCTTGTTCTGCCACACACTTTTACTTCGAACCACATGTCATTAATAGAGCTAATGGGATTTTGGCATGGAACCAAAGGGGTGGGAGGGGAAAGGGGGGCGGGGGGAGATGGATGGGAGCGAGATGAACTACCGGGAGAAGCACTGCTGCCTTTCTTTGCAGTAAAGCGATGTCAGGTTTATCAGGCTTCTCTTTAGTCCTTCCTGACAGGACTGGAGGCACTTCTCTATACATGTATGTCTCATGCATTCATGAGCCTCTTTGACACTATTGCATCTTTTGTTAGGAGCTGAAAATGCAGATCATTGCTCTACCCTTCCTTCAGCTGCCATATGGCATTGTGGAAAGGGGCCCACAAAGGAAGGAGAGGAAAATGAAGGAAAAAAAAAAAAAAAGAAAAGGGGGGGGGAGAAATGAAACTACCAGCAGATGAAATTGATTTATTTTCACCATTAGGGAGTAGGGGATAGAAGCCTTTTGGAATATAAAACCTTCTCGCAGAGCAGGCAAACAGGCTGCCTGCATGACAGCTCTGGTACATGTTAAAAAATAATATGGCTTGAAAATAGAAGCACCATTGTTTTGCTTAACTACTGTAACAATTTTATATGAAATGGAATGCATCATCTAAAGTGAAACAACTGCCAAGGTTGCAGACTTCTATTTTTCCCCCTTGTCTGCAAGAGGTAAAAACCATGAAACCCCAAATGCTACATAGGTGCAACAGTTCGGTATCACTGCATATTTTTCTAAAACCTCTCAAAATATCTTTGGTCTAGTCTGCATTTTTGTGGAGCTAAACCTTTCCTAAAGTAAGTAGCAATTAGAGCACTTTATATAATTGCTTTAAAAACAAACCAAAATTGTATTTGAGAGAAAGAAGCTTGGTATGTCAATTCTTTGGTTATTTTTCTGTGGGTCCTTGCTTTATGAAACACTAAATAAAATCTTTAAAAGAAACACAATGCAGCATGTGCTGTGTATTGGCTAAAGTAGATACTCTTACTTACTACACCAGGTTTACATTCCCCCCCCCCCCATATAAATAAGCACAACTCAATCTGGATTTAAGCAAATTCTGCTTTTGTCACTGTAGATTGTACAAAGTTAAAAACATAAAACATTAATTACTTTAACCACTTTAATGAATTTGCTTCCTCATTCACTTCTATCTCTTAATTTTAAAATGGATGTCAGTGAAGAGGTGGCTTTAAAAATTTCCATTCTATACAGGAAGATTTGTCTATATTTTCTGAGGTCTGCTTTCAAGATCCTGTTCAAGAAGGTATACAGTACATGATTAACTTAATGGAAGTAAATTTGACACCTTGGTTTCAAACTCAGGAGTGGGTAAGTGATCTAAAATCCTGCTTAATCAAGAATTAGGTGCACAGATTCTACAGTTAGTTGTGTTCAGAACAGTGTTTTGGTTTAACTGTTTAAGACCTTTTCTGATACAATAGTTTATCTGTGTACTGAGTTTTGTTCTTCTGGATGTTCTTCTGTGCTGTTTCTCAGGTGATTTTTTTTTTTGTGTGTATGAAAATATTCCTGAGCAAAATAATATCCTGTTCAATCTTTTCCATTCGCAAATGTCTAACCACAGACCTTTCAAGTAAACAAAGTCGCTAATACCTGTTACGTGCTGTATTGGCAGTTGTACATGTCTCCTGATGAACTTCCATGTTATATTCCTGCAGAATTTAAACCTTACGATAATGATTTGCAAGAGTGGCGTTTAACTGCTCTCTCTACACTTCTGTACTGAAAGTGTTAGTTTTTCTAGTGGCCATTTGCAAAATGGAGTAATTTCATTCCTCCTTTCCTAAACGTGTAAGGCACTCAGCCCTGTTGATGACAGGGTAAAAAAAAAATAGGCAAGCATCTGCCTTGCCGTTGTATACTGCAGTCTGTACCAGGTTTCTGTTCCCCTATTCAGTTTTAATATCTATCCAAATCCCACTTCATTCTTCTTCTAGCTCACACCCCCAGATTTTCCATGGGTGAAAAGCTAATCAAAACAGGATATAGTGAAGAAGTGGGCAGATACTGTGTGCGAGTGAGCCAAATCCTGGGCATGTGGGCTGGTAAGTTCATCTGGAGCCCCTGTGCAGGTGCAAGCCTTCTCTTCAAGTTTTATACCATGATTAGGTGAAGAGATCTTCCAGGAAGACTTCCACTTTAACTTATTTTCTAGTGCTTGTTAGTTATTGTCATGTCCCAAAGTTGGAGCGACTCAGGTTCGTGGATTTCCTTTGTCAGAATTAAGTTGAAATGACACCAGGAGAGTTCAAACAACAATCAATATTTATTCAACCTAGCTAACCTTGCCCACATACCAGTGAACTTGTCAATATGAACCTTGCATCGTGTCATTAAGCCGCTGTTTGAAAAGAGAAGGGAGGTGTAGAAAAAGAAATGGAGAGAGGAACATGAAACTGTGTCAGAAGGAGAGCCCTCCCGTTGAGTCACGAGGTTCAGAGCAGATGCCCTTGCTTTCTGGACTCCTCAAAGAGGAGCCCAGGGGCGGCTAGATCCACTCCTAGTCTCAGACTTGGTCAATGGTTTATGTTTAAAAGGATGAGGTGTAGGGACCTTGGAAAAGAGAAAAAAAAAAAGAGGGAGAGAGAGAAAGAAACAGAGGAGAAAAGGGTTTCACCAGTTCTGGGTCCAGCGTTGGTCCAGCCAGCATAAAGAACCAGTTCCAGAGGGCACGCACTGAGAACTCATTCTCCCTTCTTTTATAGTGTGTTAGTTGGTGGCCTCAACATGCGCAGTTCACGTTCCCGGGGTTCTCTGGAATCGGTCAGTGAGATTTGGGGGGGTTCATTGCAGAGTTGCCTCTCTTTCCCTGCTGGTATGACTGCTTAAGATAGAAGCACAGTCCCATCCTCCATGGGGCGGCCTCCTCCAGGAGCATATGCTCCTTCTCCTGGTCACTTAACATAAGGAATTGCGGCTTTGGAGAAGCGCGGTCCCACCCTCCGTGGGGCCCTCTCCTCCGGCCACGTTGTCCTGTTCACAAAACACCAGTGTTTTTATAGAGGCTGTTTACTCCACCAAAGTTCTTTAACGAATGTTTGAGACATTGACTATAATTTGTCAGACTGTCACGGTTATCAAAAGAGTGCATCTTACAGATGCTTAAGAAGTGTGATGAGGAATAGACTGTCTTTGTTTCTGGCTAAGAAAATGACCCAAGTCATAGATTCACTAAACTTTTATTACTTGGGCTGACACTGATGCAAATACCTTCTTGCTACCATAATGTTTGCACTACAGTAGTGCCTAGAGTGTTGGACCGAGGTTTGATTGCTTTGAAGCTTGGAGCTGTGTTATTCGTAACTCACAAATACTGTCAGCTCCAAAGTGCTCATGAAGGTTTTCACTTATGCATGGATTTTACAGCAAACTTCTAAAGTTTCAGACAAGAACTGGCTTATTCATCACATTCTTATTAAATAATACTTTTGTCATTCGTAGAACAAGGGACATACTGTGACTAGCAGGGAATAATCCATACCTTGATAATTATGCATGGTAAGTATTCATCGGCTTTTGTTACCAATCTGAAAGCAACTTGGATAAACCCAGAGTCCATTCGTGAATGAAAGGACAAAATCCATGGCAAATGTTAGTCATAACAATAATCTACTATTAATAACATTTACAAGTCTTTGTGCATCATCAATAAACAAAGGTTAGAAATAATTTTGTCTATAGTCCTCATCCATTCAAAGTTTTATTTGATGTTCCTTATGCCTTAAGGAACAGGAATGAAAGAGGAGACAGCATGATCAAGGTTGAACATATGTTTATAATATTCTATATGGGAAGACTGGGCATGGCCCCAGCCCTAAACAACTGTTTTTGATTATGTTAAAACTTTCTTTTGTGTCAGCTTTCTTCAGAAACAACGAAAAGCTGCCAGCTTCAAGAGTGAAACATATGAGAGTAGGAGATAATTTGGTGAGCATTTTCCTCCAGACTACAGAATTCCCTTCTAAGGGAATGACTACAAGTGTGGTTACAGATTTCACTGTTTTCAAAACAGAACATAAAGCTCATGTGTTCAGTTTATTCTTCAGTTTAATAGCACAGTAAAAACAACAATGAAAAGGAAATAGCATGAAAACAAGTCCCACCAGCTGTTTTGGAAAAAGAAGGGAGCACACCAAATCCTACCTGTCTCTCTAGTATGGAAATGATCATTTGTAGTATACTTAGGTGTTACTTGTGTGGTTAATCCCAAACACCAATTCTTAAAATGCTTTTCAGCTGCTCTCTAATTCTGAAATGCTCCCACCATTGGTCCTTCGTTTTCAGACATTAAAGGTCCTCAGGTACCGTTGCTTACACAATTCGGCACCCTCAGATGAAGTGTTAGATATTGGGCCTATTTGAAGATCACACATTGACTAGAATCAAACATTCTTTTTGGGGGGGGGAAGGTTAAAACTCATACTCCTTACCTGGAAGAAAAATTCTCACAAATTAATTTTAGACTAAGCAAAATGATGAGCAGTCAAAACTTTTCCATTGGGCACATACAATTAATACTTTGGACAAGCAAGAAAAAATAGCTTGATCATGACTATCTGGTTAAAGCCTTCCAGCCAAGAGGAAGGGGGAGAGGGTAAGGATTTTTGGATACCAGACTGTCCTGCCTGGATGTTTTTTACATTAGTCACTGGAAGAAACACAGGACCTGCACTGAGGGGGAAGGGGAATGTAAGACCTGGTCTCAAAAGAGTTTCCTAGACATTCATGCTCCAGTTAATTACTTCTCTTACGCAAAGTGTGACAGCCTCAACAGGAGGAATAGAAAGTACTTCCTTGCAGCAATTATAGCTGTTCCTTGGAGGTGTGGGTTTGAGTTCTGCTATGGCAAAGAGAATGCTGTATATGGGGCTCTTGACCTCACTGGAATGCTTTAGCAAATGAATAAAACAAAAGTGGATGTAAGTGCAGGAACAGGAAAAACACCACCACTGCAGTTTCTGGCTGTGATATTTTAAAGAAAACGGCTCCTGTTTTTTGAACAGAAGACCATAGGCATTAAACTTCAGCAGAAGCACCTACAATATTACTTGATGTAGCGTAAAGGTTCTTTGTTTGGTAGAGACCAACACAAAAAGCCTAAAGGTGTGATTAGCAAAACTTGGCTTTAGAGCAGATGTGCTGAATTAACCACTTTTTTTTTTTTTCTTCTAATTCTGCAAAACTATCAAGGTTAAAATGGAAGCCAAAACAAAAAATACTGGAGGAAAATTTTAACACAGTGTAATCACTTTACACACCTCAATGAAGGAGCAGTTACTTACTTCAGCCTTGGCAGGACTACAGTGGAGCCGTTGAACACTGAAAATTGAGATGCAGGCTCATAGTATTGCAATACCTAAACCCTCACTTGGAAGATATTTTCAAGAGTGGGATACAAGACAAAGAGTACTGATGCATCACCCTTCTAGCCATATATCAACCCACATAAATTTGCTGTTGTCTAGGCCTTTTTAAGTAGCTTAGTCTCACTAATTTTGTTGTTGGTTTCATAATTTTACAGAAAGACTATCAGAAAAAAATGAAGCAATAGGACTGATTACACTGCTGATAAACATTTAATGTTACTGTCTACAAAAAGAGAGATACCATTCTAACTCCTTCCACATGCCTTTATATTATATCAGAGTATCACAATTTGTTTATGCCCATTTTAGTGAGTTGAAGGACTGATGTGCAAATGCAAGATGTTCTCTAATAACACTAGAGCTCTAAGTACAGACAAGCTCTGAATAGGTAAAAGGTACAGATTACATAGAACTATTTGGGTTTATTCAAATCAAGTAAAACTAAAGAGTTTCAGAAGGAGTAAACAAACCAAGATCTAAAAAAAGCATACTAGTTTCTGCTTCTAATTGTTAGACAATATGCATGTAAAGGATTAATTTGAAATCCTAATACATCTGGATGGGACTTAGAAAAAAGGATCCAGGAGGAGTTATGTCTGGTTTATTGTAAATCTCTGTCTAGTGCACACAGAAAGGAAAAAGTGTGTGTGTGTAGGGGGGATGAGACTAAACAAGGGTTGGATGAATAAGCTTTCAGACAGATCCTGCAGTAGATAAGAATAGCAATGGATGGAAAACTTGAATGACTACACCAGCAATGTCCTGGGTAGAGGTGACTTTTTTTTTTTAAATTTTATTTTTATTTTTAATGGCTCTTGTACCACTTTGCATGTAGGTTGTTTTGATCAGTGAGCAACTCATCTTTTCTCACTTCTGCTAGGTTTCTTTTTTTTTAATCTTAGTATACTAAGTCAACATGGAAAGTACTTTGGACGTGGAAATCCAGTGGAACCACAAGGGTGTTTTTCACTAGACTTTAGTTGCTTATGTTTACCCACTGCACTGTTTTTACTGGATGTTAACAAGAAATCTATTGCTGTGTACCTGGTGAGGGGAGGAACAACCTCAATTTCACTTAAGCAAATGGCCCAAGACTCAAAACCCCCACCATTTTAGCTGAAGTTGTAGGGATTCCATGTTGTAGACTACTGTAAGTTCCCTAAAAATCCCAGAACATAATATTTAAGAGAGTGTTATGAAAGGCTAGTTCTGAAGAAGCTTATCTCTTCAAATGCATATTATAATGCAGTTGAAAGTGTGTATTTTGCACTTTGAATAGCTGCTTATCCTTGGGTCGAATGAGAAGATAAGAACTTCCTGAGCTCTTCCTCTTACAGGCCTAGAGTTAGAGCATGGGATGTGTCTGCGGAGGTGGCATGTCCAGCCCGCTGACAGATGATCCGCCAGTATCAGCAAGCAGAAACGTGATTTGACCTTTGCTTCTGATGCAACTGTCACATCAAAAGATTAACCGGACAATGGACTGACCATTTTGGGCAGGTTTCTGAATTAGCCTCAAGTTTATCCCCCTTTTCTCCTTAACTGACAGAGGGATTTGTGGTCATAACTGAAGCCTGCTTTAAAAGTCTTGTCTTTTTAATCTTTTGAGAATTCTGATGTTTAACAGACCTGGAAAATTTAAATGCATGGAGGATGTGAATAGTTCCTGTACCAGCTAAACCCCTGGAGATATTGGAGCACAAAGCAGTAGGAGAAATGAAAAAAACCCCAACATTCTCTTGTCTTTTATGATCTGTAAATGCCCAATAGTGGAGGGTGTTGAAAACAAGAGGAAGACAAGACATGGAGTGATAGAGGGAATCAATGCTTGAAAAAAATGTAGAGATTTTTATTACAATAAATGAAAAGTCACACAAAACCAATGAATATTCCACCCTATAAGCCCATAATTAAACCTTAAAATATGCTACAAGACTCTACCTCTCAAGTCACAGTGCTTTGTTGCTGACAGCAGTAGGCTTCATGGTTTTTTTTCCTCTCTCCACTGTGCCAGTCACTAGAAAGAGTCACCTGGGCTGAACCAGTGGGTTGTACAAGGAATCTGCAATAGGAATAATGTCCTTACACCATTTACTTGTATATCCCAGTCATGAAATTCCTTGCCTTCATGCTAGTGACTAACCAGAGTATGTGTAAAATTAGTGGCATAACTTTTACTCGTGTTCATAGAACGTCATTCATTGAGATTATGCCACATATTTACTTGTTTGCCGTATTTTCCACGTAACAAATATTGCTAAAAATATTGCCAGTAATGTTGTGAGATTGGAAGAGCGAATATACAGCTCAGTCATGCAAGTGCTCATATCTTTGAAGTTCAAAAACCCTTGACAGTAGAGGATTTAGAAAAAAATCATGGAAGTCATGAATCAAGAACTGTTAGTGAATATATGACTAAAACTCAAATTTAGGATGTCCACAGTCTTTAGATCCCTGGAAAGGGAGAATTGTATCTCAAGGGGAGCATCATTCTAGTATTTGATAAGCATCTGCTACTGGCCACTGCCAGAGAAATGGCACTAAGTCAAATACATGCACATTCAGACTGAGCTTTGGGTAACTGATATTTTTGATGATTTATTTACAGACAGCTATTAAGTATTTGCAGTGGTGTTTTGTTGTTGGTTTGGGGTTTTTTTTCGGAGACTTTAATAACCTGTAATACTACTCAGTAATTCATAATACTGTTAAATAACTAAAGTAAACTCAAACACCAGCACATTCAAAATTCTTCTTTATTCTTCTGTTTTAGAGCTCTATCAGAAATAAAAAACAGCCACCAAGATACTAGAAAAGTAAAAAATGATCTTTAAAAAAGTTTTGTGACATAGTTTCATAGGCCTACAACAGCAGTAGGCATCTGTGTATTTTTAAGACGGATATCATTTTGTGCACATGCCATCATCATAATTACGTATAGATAAGGATAATAAAAAAGGCTACGGATTTTTTTTTTGAGGATAATCAAAATTTTAGCTGCATCATCTGAACAAAAGGCTGTATCAACTATTTACAGTCACAGAGTTCCTGAAACAACTAAAGAAATAAAATATATTCCACATTTTTTAAGAAAAATAACTCTACTAAAGTCTACTAAAAAATTATCTGCCTTTTTTTCTTTCTTTCTTGCATGAATATCCTTCTTTTCAGTGTTATTCTTTCAAAATGTTTTGTCATTGAATATTAGCCACTGAATATTATGTACTTGGTCTCAGGTCCCTTCCTTGTGCTGAAACAAAACCCCTCAGCTTTAGCTTTGAGCATACATGCATATAGGATAAGTATGCTTTTGTACCAGAAAAAGGGAACAAAATAGGAGATTCAATCATTATAAATTAATGCTTTATACAGCCTAGAGAAAGAAAGTACTTGAAAGAACAACACTTTTAAAGTTAACTTTGCTTTATGTACATACCAGTGGTGGCATTATTGTGATCCTGCTGTAATGTCTTGTGAGAAATCATGTGGGATAATGCAACAACCATGAAATTAAAATGGACTACTTCTGTAGAGCAGACTATTATTACATGGTGTCTTATTTCTCAGAGGGTCCATTATCTCTTCATCACCAGAAAAATCAGGCTCTGCAATGAAGTGCCACAGACTGAGCCAGAGAGGAGGCAGAACAGTAGAGGAAAGGCCATGGGAGGACAGAATGTACCAGTGTCACATCTCACCAGCCTTTATTTAGTGATCAGAATTTTGGAATTCAGCAGTTTTAAAAAATTGTTTCATTTATAAGTGCCAGCTGCTGAACAAGATAAGGGAAGAAGGTAACGTGTTTAAAACTAAAAAACCCCCAAACAACCTAAACCTCTATACCTGAAAGTACGTTAGTTTGTTTTCCACCACAGCCTTTGAATTTTAATGAAACATTATTTGGGAAAACTTGTAAATGAAAATGGAAATGTTGCTTTCTGAGAAGCTGGCCCGGCACCACATGTGAATAATTTAGAGACAACTTGTATTGTTTCTGCTTTTAAAGAGCAAAGAAAATGTTGGGGCTTTTTTGTGTTTTCTGTTGACTTAGTCTTAATTTCCTCATCGCTGTTTCTAATTCCAAAATCTCTTCAAAACACAATAGCTATGCCTTATAGTAATTAAATAAAAGTACCTAATATAATAGTAGTAATAAACTTTTAGCTGCTCATCTGCAACTAAAAGAGGAAAAAGAACTTCTTGATAACCCTGACTGATTGCATTAGAGAGATGTGAAAGGGCCCTAATTACAATGAAGTGTCAGTTCTAAAATCTTGCCTCAGAAATAACCTCAAATATCCCAAACGCCCTCAAAAGACAACAACATCCAACATGGAAAACTAAAGAACTAGTAGTGCAGGAAGCAAAGTCTATAACTGCAACAGTATCTAGAATATTTTTTTGCTTTACTTAAATCATGGTTTTCTTTTCCTCTCTCCCTCTGTTCTCTTTTTAATTTTTTTTCCCATCTTTCAAACTTTTTCATCTCTCAGTCATATTTCTTGCCCGCTGTGTTCATGTGTTCACACACTGCTTCACTGTTTACTTCAGCCATCTCTTCTGTATCTGTATCAAAGGGGGTGAAGCTTCATCTTAACCCTGTTTCTTTTTATGCAAGCAGTTATTGGTTTTTAGGCCCAGTTCTACTCACCAACTTCATTAATGATGTTTTAAAAAATAAGTAGAAAAAATGTGTACATACCTGGGGTATAATTGCTCAATTTTTTAAAAATTTCTACTGCATTGAAATCAGGCTTTCTCTCTTCTTGTTGCTTTTCAGACATTTAAAATAAATCTAATCTTATATCAAGTAGGATTTATCTCTCTTTTTTTTTTTTTTTTTTTTTTTTAATTTACATTAGTACCAATATTTTGATGAAACAGAAGTGCTGGCACTGAGTCACACATCTATGTCCCAGTTTCCCTGAGTATCTTTGGAGGTACTTGTATAGAAAAATACAAGGCTATGAAAATCAATGTCAAGGAGAATAAAAACCCAAACTCATTCTTACTCCAAGAATGGTTTTACTGTGACCAAGTTCAGGAGAGGTTTGTTATCTTAGAATCAGGATGTTAAGATTCACTCTCACATGCTCACTTTTAAAGAATTATATGAAAATAATGTGATTGATTCTGCTTGCATGTCAGAGATGAAATTTTAGAATTATAGGGATAGTGGTCTGTGCATCAGGGGGTGGAGATTCTCTTATTTCTCTGAAAGATTTTTGTCAATTCTACATCTGTGTGATTCCAAATCTGCTTGTCTTCTACTTCATCTGGCATTCCTGCAGCCCAGGAATCATGATTTGAAGACAAGACACTTTTGGTATAATATTCCCCAGGTATAAAATCTGGTGTATAATTTCTTGGTAAATAAATCAACCAGCAAGAAATCAGCCTGTGAGGAGGGAGACAGTGCAATAATTGCAGAGTGTATAACCTGCACACAGGAAGACAAATGATAGGAACCGGCAGTATGAAAAGTAAAATTATTACAATTATAATTTCTACTGGACATTTCACTGTCTGCTTTGTTTTCTTAGGTAAGTTGGGAGAAAAAAAAAATAATAACTGCTAATTCTGTTCACTAGCTGCCAGTGAGATCAAATTAGAGTCTAACATGCTTATGTAGTTTCATGTGCTTACATGTAGACATATATACATACATGCACACACCATAAATGGATGGAGTTTCTTCAAATGTTGGAGGTATGTCAGCATATGATGACCAAGAGGTTAGATTCCAAAGCATACTTAGAATTTGAAGTGTTTTGCAAAAAAAAGAATGCTTTATCAGTAAAATAAAAGAAATCACAGACTTAAATGTACCTTATACTTGGTCCATTGGTGGAAAATATTTGGGACAAAGGTTTCAAATCTGTCTATTTAAATTCCATTTACAAAGCCTACAAGGAACTACTGACTACACAAAATCATAATTTGATATATGTAAAGAAATACTATATTCACATTTTGTCCTCACAAAGTGCTTCCATTATGATATATGCTGAAGTCTAGACTTACATGTAAGTTTGGCTAGTGGCTGAATGCCGTGGATCTCCGAGTCTTAAATTCTGTGTGTCCATACATGTAACACATTTTTCTCTTGTTTGGTGATACATACAGGTGGATATTTTCAATAATTCAATTTTTCATATTCATGTGTATTAACTCTGACAATGAAAGTGTGAAAGATTTCTTTTTTTTTTTTTTTTTTTTTGTGCGTGTGTTGCATGTTTATTCCCTTATGTTAATGCTAATGTTCTGAAGAACTTCCAGGGCTGCATCTGGTCAAGCTGTGCTTAAAGGAAGACAGGAGAAGCTTGAGTAGAAGTAGACTTTTCTGGGTGCTGCCTATGGTTTTATTCAGTTGCCTGCACATAGGCATCTAGTGAAATCTGAGACCAAAAGGACACCAGTCACCTGTATACCCTGTATCGTCTCTGCCAGTTCCATGCAAAAGTCTTAGGTACCTTGAAATACCTCAGATGGTGCTAGGCTCCCATGCTTAGGCAAATGAATTGAGTTAGTGTAAATCAGGAAGATTTTTCGCTGATGTAACTTCTCATCCTATCCAGCAAGGACTTTGAAGTATAGTATTTAATGCAATAGCACTTGAAGAATCCTCAGGTGTCCTGGTAATCAGGACTTCAGGATGTTCTGCAGTGATGGAGCTGGAGAAATGCCCTATATAACACCAAGTTTATAGATTCCCGTAAATTCCTATAAACACTGGGTAGTATACTGTCATTTTTGTAGCTATAAAATTCCAGCAAGAATATCAATTTATATTTGGGTTTTTTAGTAATTTAGCATAGAACTGTTGTTTTTAAGTGTCTCTTGCTTTCCTGCTTGTAGATCAACTACATAAGGTCAAGATAGAGACATAAATGTCCATTCTTTAGCATATATACAGTAAGAAAAAATAGAAGTGTACTCATATGGGATTTTAGTAAATACAGTTTTCTGGCAGAATAAAATTGTCATAATATTCTTACCTAGAGATCAAAAGCTCAATGCTTTACGCCTTGGTAAAAGTATGTCATGATAAGATTATTTCTTGCACATATTGACAGATCAGTCTTTCTCATTTTACCACGTAAAATGCCTTATATCACTTGCATACCCCACAGCATTCTACTTCATGTTTCCTTTCTATTTTCATACCTATGGGAATGGAATCTGCTCTTCAGCACTGAGTAAATATTTCTCCTCCTGCTGCTGCCTTTGACTTAGGCCTGAGTTACTTTGTCTTCTTCAGTGATGCTGAACCACCGTGAGCGTGCTTTGCAGTCTGGAGATTCCAGCACAGTTCTCCCTAAAATGGGTCATCTTGCTGTCTTCTTTCCCACTCATTTCTCACTGGATTTTCAGGTTCATATAGGACCATTCAAATATATTTATGGTAGAATACACCAGGATAACTTTGCTCAACTCAGTGCAGTTTATACTCAAGCAAAGATGATTAGAATAGGGCTTAGTAAGTTTTTCTGAGGAAAACACAAGCTGAAGCTGTCACGGATGGAGTGACGCACTTCACTTCTAAGAGAGAAGTAGCGATAGGTTTATTGATATAAAACAGTGATTTAACAAAGTTTGATGGTAAATGAGACAGTGGTTTAAGAAGACTCGATGGCAAGGTTCCTTGGTATTTACTGCGTAGAGGACAGAGTCAGACAAAAGTGTCAGGGAGACTCTCCTGTTGAGCCACGAGGTTCAGCGCAGACCTGCTTGCTTTCTAAACTCCTTCTTAGAGAGGAGTCTTAGATGCAGATGGATCCACTTCTAGTCCCAGACTTGGTCAATGGTTTATGTCTAAAGGATTATATATGCACAATCGATCCTTTGTATCACTTAGCTAAGATTTCAAAGTTTAACATGCTATTAATCACTTACCCAGAAGCCGTTGTGGCAAGGAATCTCTCAACCTCGAGGAGTAACCTTGAGAGGCGTCCCTACTCAAGGGGAGACCCTGGCGTGCAGCCCGCTGCCGTGCAGGAGAGCTCAACGGGTCCTGGGCTGTCCACTATTTATGGAGTAAGATAATTGACTCATAGTCATATTTGCACACAACTACAGATGTTATCTTCTTCCAAATATGGCTTGAGTCGGACATTGACCAGCACCGTGGTTAGGTGGGTGCATTACTCAAATTAGCCCTTGTCTATTGTGTCGTTATCTGTCTCCCCCGAATCCACTTTGAGCCGGATGCAGCCATCATGACCAGACACATCCATTATGACTGCCTGTCGTGGTTTAACCCCAGCCAGCAACTAAACACCACACAGCCGCTCGCTCACTCACTCCCCCCCACCCAGTGGGATGGGGGAGAAAATCGGGAAAAGAAGCAAAACCCATGGGTTGAGATAAGAACGGTTTAATAGAACAGAAAAGAAGAAACTAATAATGATAATGATAACACTAATAAAATGACAAAAGCAATAATGAAAGGATTGGAATGTACAAATGATGCGCAGTGCAATTGCTCACCACCCGCCGACCGACACCCAGCCAGTCCCCGAGTGGCGAATCCCTGCCCCCACTTCCCCGTTCCTATACTAGATGGGACGTCACATGGTATGGAATACCCCGTTGGTCTGTTTGGGTCAGGTGCCCTGGCTGTGTCCCGTGCCAACTTCTTGTGCCCCTCCAGCTTTCTCACTGGCTGGGCATGAGAAGCTGAAAAATCCTTGACATTAGTCTAAACACTACTGAGCAACAACTGAAAACATCAGTGTTATCAACATTCTTCGCATACTGAACTCAAAACATAGCACTGTACCAGCTACTAGGAAGACAGTTAACTCTATCCCAGCTGAAACCAGGACACTGCCACTGGTGGTTATCACTTGAGCAGGGTTACGGGAAATACAGGTCAGGTTGGGGTGGGGGGGAGCACACTGCCGCAGAAACCGAGTTTGGAGGATTTTTTTTTCCGTGTCTGACAAGGATGCTCTACTTCTATGACATCTCCTAACTAATTAGTCCTGTTATAATGCAGATAATGTTCCTTCTTCATTTCACTTTTTATAGGTCAGAGATACTTTTGTTTATCCTCAGTATCCTCTGATAACATGTAGAATAACTGCCTGTTTGATTCTTAATGCACTCAGTAGTTACAGTGTCACTAAGGGCTAAATCCTACATACAGAAGATCAGAACAAAGTCTGAATTTTCAGTGAATCGGAGTTATGCTTTGCTAATGTCAAGGAAGAGAAATGATTGCTCTGTTTTAGATATATTCAAGGAAGATTATAGTTTCAGAATTGCTGTCTCCAGCTGTCTCCTGTTTATAGTCTGTTTCATTCTTTATTGTCTGTATGTTCTGAATGTTTTGCTCCCTTGCTTTCAATTTTAAACACGGTGCAGACAGCTTACAGCACATTGTTGGATGTGGGGCTTTAAACTGACAAATTTGTTCTTTTTATATCCTCTCCAACCCTTTCATTGGATTTCATGCTTTACCTTTGCAAATATTTGTGGAGATCATAAAGAGATCAGGGAAAGAATTGTTCCAGACAAATGAGACCAGTAATTTTTTTTTTTTTCAGTGTATGATTTGTTCTTGGTGTAGTCACCGTGTATTTCACAAAAAGCCAGGAAGTCTGGACATTATGGAGCTTATACAGAAACCATGATATATAATCTTATGAAACTTGGTACTGACTGAAGTTACCAAACAATGAATCTGATGAAAAGCGACCACCACGGAAAGGATCAGTGGGTGACAGAGGGCAGGAAATTAAAACCATTGGTAGACTAATTGGAATCTGTTAGTGCTAAATGAAAAGGACAGTTCAGTATGACACTGTAAATAGGTCTGGTGTGATAACACAAGAAAATATATGTGATCATTAGGTTTGAATCCAAATCTATCTCTGCATCTTGGACCAGTTTTTACTAAACGTTTTCCTTTGTGAAACATATTGATGAAATGTGATGCTTAATGAGCATGGTTATATGATGCAATAGACTATATACCTCTGTTCCTTACAAAGGTTACAAACACAGAGCTACTGAAATAAAAGGATAGTGTATCAGAAAATGGAGTTATGTGGGAGCTTTAGAAAATAAGATGTATAGGCTGGATTCTTCAGTTTAACAAATTCATTTAGCGCAAGTTTTTCTATAACATGGAACCAAAGCAGTTGGGGAGCAGTACTGCAAAATTCCCAGTGGGTAGGGGGGAATGATTACAAAGCTGGTGAAGGTGGCTGTGTCAGAAGCTCTTGTATCTCAAGGATGAAAAGAGATCACAAAAAGAAAAAACATTGAGGAACATGGTACTGCATGGAAGATCCAGGGCTGTATGGCAAGAGCTGGCCTCAGAAAACCAACAGTATAAGAGTTACAGATTCAAATTCATACTCCTTCCTTTCTTTTTCTTATTCTTGTATTAAGGAAGGCAAAACAATCTCTAGAAAAAGAATGATATTGCCTGTTTTGGGGGATTTCTTTTAAGCTGAAACTTTATTAAAGTCCAAAAGCATTAAAAAAAATGTTTATTAAAACCAATGTACATTTAAAAAAAAATCACGTTCATTGCAACTCCAAAATGAAAATATAAATCTATGAAAATTAAAAAGGCCACCAAGAGAGGCTAGTCAGAATGGGGATTCAGGTAAAAGTTTCTGTATTCTACAGTATATGAGAAAGTACATAGGCAGGTAATAAGTTGCTAGACAGGGAAACACAAATAGACTTAGGTTTAAAAACCCTAGGCATTAAAAGTGTTTTTGAAGCACTTCTTTACACTAAGAATGATAAATGCGTGGAGAAAGTAGAACGTACCCTTATACCTGCAGTGAAGTAGATACATGACATTTATCACAGAATTTCAGAAATACACACCATTTTTGCAGTTTAAACAAAGAGAGAATTCACTTTGAGCAAGAAGAAAGGGGAAGAGAAGTAGTTCAGCTGCTGTCTCAATAACTGTAAGAAACTGGCAGCTGAAAAGAGAGGAACTATTTAACAGTTACACCATTGAACAGTAAATTAATCAATCATCGTTAGTCACCTTGCAGCAGTCTGCAAAATGTCTTTGGCCCATCACTTACGTAGCCACATCAAGATACGTATTGTCATATATTGACCAACAGTAGGCTTACATGAAATTGTATTATACTGGAAAATCAAAAAATGAAACCTGTGTATATCAGCTCAGATCACTACCTCTTAATATGAATGAAAAAAAAATCAGAGGTCTAAAACTAAAAGCCTTGTGTGCCTTTGTTTAGAGACCTCTTGAATTTTAAAAAACCAAATGAAGATAGCAGAGACAAATCTAAACAAAACAAAAAAGGAGAATGGATTGAAGTTACGTTTTTTGTATTCCTTTGTTTCATGCACAAATTTCATGGGACTGTTAGTCTTGGGATTCCTTACTGTACAACAAATGTCCATAAATATTAGGAACACCCATGGTGTTAAAAAATAACAATAAGAGTACTTCTAAGTTTAAATCTCTTTTAGTTACGAACAGGTAGCAGCTCGTTCCTTTCAGGAAAACACACTTAAGTCAAAAAGGTACCATAGTCATGCTGCTACATACTTATACTGTGTTTGTACATGTATGCGTTCATGTTTTGAAGAAGCTGACATTTTATTATTTTAGGAAGGACCATCTTTGGAACAAGAACTACATGAACCTATTTTCTAAACTGTTTAACTTTTTGTGACAGAAAGGTGTTTTGTTTTTTTTTTTCTTCTCCTGTGTAAATGTGGCTTTTAGGGGACCATGACTCCAATCAGAGACCATGAATATCTGTGGACAGAAAATAGGACCAGCTGGTGCCATTGCCTGGTACTTTTTACATTTTCTTTAGGGTGCTGGTTGGAAGGGGGGTTGGCGGAGACCTACGCATAGAAGACAAGAAACAGAAGTTGCCACTGGAAAGACTCAGAATTGGCTACAGCGGCACTCCACCAGCTGCCATTACAATGTGTATTGTGTACATTTGCACGGTGTAGAATCTAATTCAGTTTTACAGTCAGAAAAGAATAGGAGGCAATCACCAAGCATCCATCACCAAACAGCATGATAAATAAGCTGTTATTTGGATCATGTATTTAACCCACTCAAAAGATCTGGACTGGAAAAAAAAGCAGACAGAAAAGACGGGATCAAAACAACAAAAAACCCTCCTGTGAAATAAAACAGAAAGACAAAGAAGTATCTTCCCTGCTTCTTTGGGCCATGAACACTGACAACTATATAGAAGTAATATATGATTATTGCTTGTGAGTTTAATCTGAAACTTAAAACTGCAGTAGTGTGAAGTAAAAGAAAAAAAACACTGGTTTTGTGAGGGTTCTTCGACAGGTTTCCAGGAAGGTTCTTGATGTTTGGAACAGTGAAATATTTGCTTATTGGCAATACTTTGAAAATCATCCTGCATTTAAGCAAAGATACAGAGGGATGTAAATGTCTAAAGAAAATGAGTCTATTTTTCAAAAGTAACTTCTGCACTTATGGCCAATTTTAATGATGTTTAGCCCTTGACAGATTCAGACAGGTTGCTGGGTAAGTGTTTCAAAACCACCTATAAAGCTAGCTCCTAAAGGATATAAGGTGCTTAGGCATTTTTGTTTTGTGATATATCTTTGTTTGCAGACATTTAAACAAAGCATTACTAATCTAGTCCTACGTGTGCATATAGCAGCCAAGCTGGCTTTTAAAATGGCTAAACATTGCACTCCTCTAATATACCCTCAGGAATTTTTAAATAATCCATTTACTCTTATGGCACACCAATGCCTTTTAATACCTTGCACTTGATAGCCTAGCTGAGGGTTCAGTCCCAAATCCAATTAAATAAAAAAATCACTATCTGTGATTTTAGATACATGACTTATGCATACTCTTAACATGTCACAAATTTCAAGTAGGAAACATTAGCCTCTTTTACTGTTATTTAAGTTAACACACATTATATTACATGTGCTGTGAGCTGGAAAAAACCCATATGATTCATCACAGCTTACCTGTTGTGTAATAATGTCAGAGCCCTGAGGGTGCCAATAAGACTTATTGGTCCTGACCAGCCTCACCTGGCATGCCTGCACACACCTCCTCTGCCCATGGGCCCAGAAGCCCCCTTTAAGCTCAGCCTGTGATGTAGGAGTGTTGGTCTCTAGCCCTGCCTCCTGGACAGTCCTTGGACATGTACTGCAGGTAGCTTCTCTTTTGTGTGTGTGTCTCTCAGATAGACACAATAGCTTGTCTCTGGCTCCATGTCCTTTCCTTCCTGCCTGGACCCCCGTGAAAGGACCTTGCTCCATGCCTTGCTGTGTCAGGGGCTGCTGATGGACCTCGTTACCAGCCAGCGGCTCTACCTGCCGCCCTTAGAGTCCCTGGGTAACTTGCTAGAGGTATTAATCTCTGCAGTCAAATAGCCATGTCAGTTTTGGAGCAGACATGAGGATCCTAAATCGTTTCAGAGCTTGTAAAAGTTGTGGGTGGTTTTTTGGTTTTTTTTTTTTGTGTGTGGATATAAGGACTGAGAAGGCTGGGGGCTAGTAGAGGTGGGGGGAGGTACATTAAACTATTCCTAAAGCATATGGCTTTGCTACTAACTATCTGTTCCATCTATACATTTGCAAATACTGGCATTTTTAGTTCAGTTGCCAAAACAAAAGAAATCCTAAAGAAATCCTTTGTGAAGGGTGGAGGGAAGCTTTCTGACTTGAAATGATTTCTTCAACTTGAAGTGTTTAATAACCATTTCAGAAAAAGTTATATTTTTAAAAAAATAGTGCAACTAAAAATTGGAAAGGACCACACTGAAAGAGAAAAATATTTAAGTTGTCAAAATAGAAATATTCTTGGGTTTGCATACATGTACCTTTGAACTGAAGTAGTTCTCCAATCTGAATTTAACAATGATATTGCTGCTTCTGAAGCTGTACTCTTCAACACACTTGCAGTATTTACTGTCACTTTTAGCTGTCTCCCTGATGGTCTGTTGGGTGTGGTTAGAATGTATATTCTTTCCACTTTTAAAAGGACCCATGAAATACTGAGAGATAATTCTCCATTATCATCAGTCTGAAACAAAGTTAATATATGGGATGCTTTCAGCCTTGTGGGTTTTTTTTATAAGCTGTTCTAGCAAGATCATGCTGATGGTGAATGTGGCTCTAAGGGTTACAATGGAAGTTGTGTATCATAATCCACATTTTAAATAAAGTTCTTCAGCTGCGGTGTCTCAGGGTTTTGACTTTAGGAATCTGTCTCCAGCTATCCCATTGCAGACTCTGAACCCCTTTACATAAAAACTCTATAAAAGGCTTAAATAATTACTTAAATTCTAATACAAAAAAGGAGGGACTGAGGTAGTGAAGCTGCAAATCCACCTCCTAATATCATACCATTTGTGTCCCAAATCTCAATTTTTTCCCTTTATCTTAGGGTTTAAACACCCCAGCATTTCCTATCCTACCTGTCCCCTGTTACATCCTCTTTCTCATCCTCATTCCAGTACCTCCCCACACAAATTTTTCCATCTCAGACTTCCTTCTCACCAGCCCACTTGTGAGCTCTTAAAGCTCCCTTCACTCTTCAGCACTTCCTTCCCATATTTTTGTCCCGTATTTCCTCCCACTGTAATCACATCCTTTCTCAGTTTACAGTTTCCACACCTGCTACAGTTATTTGCTTCCTTCTGGTTTTGCTGGCTGTGTGTTGTTATTCCTTCAGCTTTTTGCTAGCAATACTCTCTGCATGGGCACTTCTTCCCATGGCCTTTGCAGCCAGCCAAATTCTCCTTTTTGCTTGGCTCTCAGAGGGCATGCTCATCTTCTGCTCTCCTGGGTTTTGAGAAATCCAGGCATATTTGATGCTTATGCAATACTCAGGATGGGACTCTGAGGACAGTAATGGAGAAAATGTCAATCAGAAGTGGCTCTATGAAGGCTTTAAAGCCAGCGAAACTCAAAGTTCTTTATCGTGCAACATTTGTGAATGAGTTGGCTTTTATGTTTGAACAATAATTTGGAAACAAGATAAAACTTCAGGTTGTTAATGATAAATTACTTTTAATTAAAAACACACTTGTTTTTGTAGCCAGTTTGCCATGCTAATTAATATTGCTGCTGTCAAACATGTTCAATAGAATGGATTTATTAAATAAAAAATTAAGATTCATAGGAATATGAAAACTTTTAATAGAAAATGTTCTGAAGTATTTCCCAGTCTAGTTCTAGCTATTGTTTATTAGTGATGTGACAGACAGGAAGGGGCTATCTCAGCCTTGCTGGCTGCTACTTGTTCTAGGGCCTAACTGTTGCAGTACATGCTCAGCACAAATTTAGGAATATACTCTATGGAGGGTAAGAATAATACTGGGAAAACACCTTATTTCCCCAAACTTTCTGCTACAGCATGGAGCATTTTGACAGGACTTGGGAAACTTTGTTTAAATTGTATTAAATTTACATTATATTACCCTATATTTCTAGCCTTTCAGGAACGCAGCACGTGGTGTCAGTGTCTTCCTCTCCCTCCTCCCCACACCCAAATGCATACAGACACACACAGTTAAATGTGTAGGTGCAGCCCAAGCCGATGTAATTACAGTATGGGTGTCCAGGAGACACCTGTTGGCTGCCTGGCCAGAGAGACCCCCAAGTGCTGCCTGTCATTCACAGGGTTTCTCTGAAGTGCATCTACTGATGGGGAAAAGACAAAGTCAAGCCTAGGAGTTCATTGGAATCAGTCCCACAGCTTATTTCCAACAGCTGTAGAGTCAGAAGAATGATACGTAGCACAAATTAGGCTGTAAAATGTTTTTAACACCTTTTTTACTAACATGAATTACTGAATTTGTTAGTGGGGCAGGTGCTGAGAACAAGTCTGCTATTTTTGTTTGGGGGTGACAACCTCTCTGGCATTTGATACAATAAAATCACAAAATTAACTTAATTATATGATGAAGAAAGAAGTAATTAAACTGAAATGAGGTGTGCAGTCAGTAAAGTCAAATGTACGTATACATGTTTTAAAGGCAAGTGTTAAACCCACAGGAAAAGGCATAAGACTCTGCCAAAAATTAAAGCAAAGAAAAAAATACTTCATTGAAAATTGTTCTTAGGAAAATAGGTACATTTGTTAAGAATTAGAAATAACATAAAAGCAGAATAATCTTTCTCTGAGAAACATTGTTTTCAATTTTCTTGAAGTCTGATATTTTGAAATTTCTCAGGACTCAGATTCTAAAGAATAAAAAAGAAATACCTGAAATTGTTAAAGCATTCCACTTCAAAAACTGGAAGACTGAAAAATATGCTAAATATAAAAGTACTAAACACTTTATTAAATGCAAGATAAAAATAGAATATTCAAAAGTGAAAAAGTTAAACTACAAATTGTATGCTTTGTCTCCAATTCCAGATTTTCAGTTTCCTTTGGTTTGTTATATATTAACTTATTTGCAGAATTGATTGAAAACACCCGCTTATGTGCTACAATACTTAAATGCTAATAATCAGTAAAATGTACAGAGGTATGTGATCTTAAGTGTACTTGATACCTATCTGGCTGTGTTCCAAACTTTATAAACTTATCTATATGGAAGGCAGTGGTACATTAGAAATACCACAGACACTAATAGGGCTGATCAAATAATGTCCAATTCACTTAAAAATGAATTTTTGTAGTCTCATTTAGCTGGCTATATAGATGATTTGATAGTGTTCAATTGATACCTTATTTCACTGAGGACATTACTGACCGATAGTGTATTTCCCTTATGGTTTTGGAGGTTTTCTGGGTAGCAACCTGTTTGTTATTATTTTCTAATAATAGATACATTGCTTGCCAAAGGGCAGTACACACCATAGACTTACAGTATGTTTGTTTCTTTATATTGAGGGGTAGTTATGCCACATAATTATCTACGTTAGGTGTTTGGAGGACAGTGTCTTTATATTCCTAATGGACTAGTCTTAACCTCTTAAATTTGTATTTTATATCTGTTAACTTCCAAACACTTAACCACTGACTCCCTCGCTGTTTCTACAGTGAAAGCTCCAGTTCATGTTCAAAGAATGTATAGGCAACTGAGTGCAAATATCAGGCCTCATGTTTTGAGGACAAGTCCTATATAGTCCTTTTGTTCTAAGTGTGTTCTTTAGATTTGATTCATTGACAGATGTTATATCACAGAACTTGATTCAGCACAAATAGAAGCAACCCCATTTTTCTTGACTACTAACACTGCAGGATCAAAGAACAGCACCTCCTCAACCTATAGAGGATGGCATGCAGTTGTTTGCCTTATGCCTACCTGTTTAATCCTAAGAGTCACAAAGCAAACTCAGATTTAGGTATCTCCTTACAGCGGAGAAATAAATTTCTCTATCCTCAGTCATAATCTCTAACCTTTTCACCAACTTTTATGCAGAAAGTATCAGTCTGAATGTTGTTGAGGTTCAGCACATCAGATCAATTAACACTAAATACCAGTAGCCAGTATTGGTACTTCTGCAAAGTAGCACTACACAGAAATTGCTCTGAAGCAAGCTAATGAACTATTTCAGTCCGGAAATAGTTGGTAATCTCTTTAATAAGATCTAAAAATAAATATTTTTGAAGAATTTAACATATGAATGAGAAACAAAGAAAAATAGGAAGGGTATTTGAAGATGATTTTTCATTAATCTTTGTTACTGCAGTTTTCTCTAAGGTGTATTGACACTTATGGTATGTCAGTCACATTGATTAGTACATGAATATAATTAGCTGAAGTGATTTTGTAGCAATAGTGGACCGTGCCCTCGTAGCTTTTACAAATTTTTATCTCTGGAGCTTGAGTGATATCAAATTGAGATTTGTGGTAAACTGGGAACTTGAAACTCCCAGGAAAATGCTAATCCAGTGATGAACTGAATGCTAAAAGAGTAACTGAGCATATGGAGGCACAATCTTTTACAGAAAAATGCACGTGTGCTGAAGTGCACAAAATCCTTCCCGGTGGAGAGTTACTAACTGAAAGAGCTGAACTGAATCTGAGTAATTACCATTTATTTCTCTCTTTCAGCCCTTACGATGTAGATCACTTCTATTGGTGAAAGGAAGACCTACAACATTCTGTAGTCAGGAGAGTTCTTGCCTGCCTGGTGGATGGACTGGCAGTGGTTTGATGACCTTTTTACATACAAAGATATCCTAAGGACATAGGTCTCTCTTGTATGTATGCCTCACTCTCAAACTTCTATCCTTTGAGCTGCCATCCAATCACCATCCAAAAGTTGAAATTCCTTATCTGTGTAGTTGTTTGAGTTTTGCCACCAAATGTCACGAGGTGTCTGAAGTTCTGGTTCTGAACAATACCTCCTTTCTGATTGACCTAAACAATTTGCAGTTTGGCTTTCTTTACCATTCACAAATGCAACTTCCTTTATCTCTCAAAAAATGTTCTTTTCATTGCAATTAGCACTTATGGGAGCTGGAATGTAATTAAGTTCCTATAGCCATGGTAGCTGATGAAAGCTAAGTTTAAAGGTCCTACAGGATATGTCTATGAGCTAGCTGCATAGACAGTAAACATTAACAAAAATTAAATAGTACTGAAGGCACTGAGAAATGAGGCAGACCTTTAAGAACACACTGAAGATGAACATTATTTGAGAATGTTTTTAGACTTAAAACCTATGGTGGTAGTTCAGTAACACAGTTTTTATACTTTCTGTGTGGTAAGGCATAGGTAACCAACACTAATATAGACTAATCTGACAAGGCACAAGCAAACTTCAGTCTGAAACCATAAACAAACTAGGATACAAACTAATGAACCGTTCAACATTTGCTAAAGTACTGTCTGTTCTGGACTACTCAATCCTATGTATTCCGAGCTCTTTGTAGAGAAAGTTTCCAGTATGTGTCCCCTAGTGATACAGAGATCCAACGGAGAATGAGTAATTGAAATTGAAGACTGATGTTAGCATCTATTAGTGCCTTCGAAGAGAAGTATTGAGCTTTTTCAGAGTAACTTTCTACTTGTATAAAATTAATTATTTTATTCTGTAATTGGTTATAAATTATATAATGTATACCCACTCTTCCCAGTCTTTCTAAAATGATAATGCAAATATTATGAGGTCTTACCAAGCAGGGCTAAAAAATATATAATGAGAAAAGACCAAATATACTCCTATATTCTTTTATTTAAGAGGTAGATATAGAAAAAAAGGTGGACAAATGGAAACACTTTTTCTAAATGCCAATATTAATGCATCCAATTAGGTTGGGGGAGGAAAATCAAGAAGATTCTAGTCATCAGATATGGAAAATGACAGCATAGATCACTTCGGAAGAATTGTATTATATCTTTAAAAAAAAACCCAAACAAAATCACCAACAAAACCAAACAAAAAACCCAAACCAGGTGACTATATTTAATGATATAGTAAAGTACTACAAAACTACTTCAGATCGCAAAGTCAAGCGCTGGGAGTGTAGGGAATAGCATTGGGGCTTTCCAACTAATTTTATAAGAACTACTGAAAACTATGGAAAATCAGAGGAAAATTCTGCTATATTATTCCCATATCAAAGGTCACTTCAGCTAAGTGTAAGTAGACTAGGAGAGTGTTAGGAAAGAACACAATGCATAGGCTAACAGTTTTATGCGTCATAAACTTGTATGTTAGGAGCAACTAACAAGAGAATTCAAAAGTGGGAAAGCATTTCTCCTTTAAGCCCTGGATGAAGATATACTAGTGAAAAGCCACTGTAAGCATGGTTGTAAAGTATTCAAATTCAACACTTCTGTGGAAGCAAAAAAGTCCACCTAATAATAATTCCAAGTAAAAATGGAAACTACATCAAAATAAGGGTATTTATGAATAGAAAATTAAAGGATCAGCTAAAGCAGTTAATTTTTGCAGGTGTCACGCAGACTGTCTGGGGGATGCAGCAAGTGAATTACTTGGGAAACATTCTATACAAACAAAAGGGAGGTAATTAAATTGTCATTGGCAAAGAACGCTGTGGTGACCAAAAATATAAATGGATTCAAACAGTGCCTCGTCAAAATTCATGGGAAAACATGCTATACAAGGGCTATTAAACAGTCATCTGGATATAGCATCTGTCAAAAAAAAAAAATTCAGAATCATTATTTCTCAGCAGCATCATTAGAAACAGGAGAAACTGATAAATGATTAGTTACAAATTGCTAGACCTGAACGGCATTCACACAGAAGTTCTACAGCTGATGATATGTCCTGAAGAAAGTACACTTCTTTCTCCGTAATACAAGGTCCTTTTTCATTACAGAACTGTTTGTATAGCAGCGGGCATGGTTAAAGGGCGTTAAGGTCAAACCTGCCTCCTGTAGGCTTATGGGATATGCCTAAAAAATAGATTCAGCTATATGTTTCTGTCTTCACTTAGCTTCTGGGGGCAAAATGCTTATTCTTTTTTCCCACCGTCACCTCCATACACACTCATTTAGTAAAATGGTTCTTTTATAGAAAAATCAGCAAAAATGAATGCTATTTAAATTAAACTGGACTGAAAGTATTGGAACAGACCAGAGGTGTGCTGTATCCCTTCTTGCATGCAATCTTAAGAATAAGATTAAGAGCCATATGAAGCTTCATTTATGAAACTACTTTGCCAATTAGTGTTTCTCAAAATCACTAACTTTGTTATATATACATAATGGATTGTGCTAAGCATCTTTCAACAATATTTAAATATTTTTGATACTAAATATTTGTTTTAATGTGTCATGTAAATTACACAGTAAATGTTTATCACTGGTAATAGAGCCTTTACACTTTACTAAAACACATTTTGACCTGTGAATAAGACAAAGAAAATCTAAGCTAAGTGACAGGTGAGCTCTCCTTTCACCCAGCCAGGAGCTTATGTAGTGCTTAGTTAATTAATGTATACTCACTTTTTTTCTTGAAGTGCTATTTAGTAAGTGCCAGTGTCTTATAAAAAAAGCATACGGCAGTGACTATGGAAGCCCAGAAGAGGCATGACTGCTGGAAGCCCAGATAAAGAGGACAATGACATGAAAACGTATCTCTAGTTCTCCAGGTGGTGGCAGAACCTTTAGAAGTAGTTTTGCTTTGCAGAGCAACTCTGTCCCTTAAATTATATATATTCACTGGAAAGATCATTTCTCAAACTTGAGAATAGATTTACCATTCCCCCCCTAAAAAACACTAGGAATATAGTACTGAGTGCTCGTTATGATAGAAGCTGTGTCAAGTCCCCTGACTTGACTTATTCTTCATTTTAAGCTACCTTATTTTTGAAGAATTGTAACACTTTAGATTAATTCGGCTTTGAACTAAAGGACTTTGATTATGAATGGTTTGAAAGGAGGGAGGGAAGGAATAAGGAAGAAGAGGGTAATTCCTTTATGTGATAAAGGATAGATTTATCAATAAAAGGTTTGTCCTTTTTTGTTAGGAGATGTAATAACTTTATGGCAAAATTACTTCAGGGGGATATATAAAACTGTTTCAGGATAAATCTTGTCTTATTAAATTTTGTTCAATGTTTTCAAGGCAGCAGTTTCTAAAATATGCAATGTATGCATGACATGCAGTCAAGGTTTTGCTGATTACAGATATTTGGAAAGACTTTAAAAAGGCACACAGGTCTGCACCAGCTCCTATTGACTTTTCATACAATTTAACATGCAGTAAGTCTCTAAAAGAAGCAAGGATTTTTAAGATTAATAGAGATACTTCATAAATCTCTTCACATTTGGGGACCTTGCTGCATTTTGAGGCAGCTAAAAAGCTTTGGCATAATTTCCAGAGCTCTTCATATATCTCTTATCAGTGCTGCATGGCTCTTAATCTGAGTCTTGGAAATTCCCCTTTTCTAAGGAAAACCTATTATTTTTTTTAGGCACAAAAATAAACACACTATTTGCCTATTATTAAAATATTATCCATATTATTCTTCTCTGTATGTAAATCTAATTCTCTGTTACTACAAACTTTTTGTTGTTGATACAAGTTTCCTGCTGTGTAAGTGTAAATTCCAGTTTGGGGCCAAGTAGTTCAAGGAGCATGAGTTAAACTTTAATCATCTCCCCATTTTCATTCTGCTACAGTATGTGAATGTTAGCTATTTCAGCATTATTTGAGATAATTAAGTAGGAAGGTTATGCTTGATGTTTCAGCTAGTTTCAAATAACCCTGACAAAAGGAATTTATCAGACTTGGACAACAAATCCCGTATTTTAGATTTGTTTTTCCCCAGGATTAATTTAAAAAAGAAAACAACCCAAATCAAGAAACTAAACTAATTTCCTTCCTTTAATGCTAGACGTAAAAACTTAATCAGTTCTTCCTTGTGGATTTCCCTTGTAACTCTTAAGACTATTTTAAATGTGTTCTTCAATTATAGCCTTCATCATCCTGCTAGAACTGATGTTGACAGCTGGATAGCTTTGCACTGGTATCACAAAATGTATGTCAATAAATAATAGGCTATAAAAATAAGTTGCTATTCATCTTGCAAAAAGATCAGGCACCAGTGAAGACTTCTATACCACGTACTGCAGAAACTTTATTTATTTATTGTAGACATTATACCATAGAAGAACATGAAGTAATATAAAAGGGATAACTGTCTATATTTAGAAGGAGTACTTCCCAGGAACAAGCTAGAATATAACATCCATTCATTCTGAATAGGTATAAGCAGACTTTTATCTAAGTCAGAAAAGAGGAAATATAAATAATAGAAATTCAAAATAAAGCATATCTGAAAGGTTATTAGATATATGAATAAGAAGAAAAGTGATATTTGAGTATAAAAATGACTTTTTCCCATTTTTCTGATACTTCTGACTGCAAAATATATTTTCCACAGGAAGTTTTTCCGCATATTGATTTGAATTTAATCTGTATTCAGTTTTCCATCAATACAAAGATTGTGGTAAAAGTGCAAAATTGTTATAACACCATTTCTGCCCTAACAGGTATTCTGTGATCATTAATTGCATGCCTTTGAAGCAAGTTCCAGCCTGATAGGCACATTTGAAGAGTTAACTGCACAAATACAGGAGGTAATTTTTGTTGTCCTTTTTTTTGCATGCAAAAATGCCAGAACTGGCTCAGAGAAAAACAATTAGTGTGTATAGGAATAGGAAATGAGAAAGTTTTGTTGCTATAGAAACATTACCTTTTCTTGTAGCTCCTTTTTCTGTAAATATCATATGAATGTTTTTTTGTTCTGAAATAAGAGAATTTATCTTCTGAGTATATAAAGAACATATCCCTGCATTGCCATTCATTTGTGCAGAAAGTTTCTAGTTACAGAAATGATAAGCTTTAAACCAGTTTTATTCTAATCAGAAAGCTTGTATTCACCTTAAATAACCTTGTCTTTTTATGCCACCCAGGAAGAGTTTATTCTCTATACTAAGAATTATGTTACTTCATTACAGACATCAGTAGGTTCAGGATCTAAAATCTTGAATCAGTTCACAAGCCCTTTATAAAATCCTGCTCAGATTCCGAACTAAAATATCAACGGCATTTATATTCCTGCTTGGGACAGGTTTTAGAAAAACAACAACATATTCAGTTACTACAAGATAACCACTTTCAGTGTATAATGGAACCAAAGATACCACCACTGTTATCTACCTTGAATAAGGGCATCTATACAGTGCTGTAATAAGACTGGAAAGAGCGTGTTACCTTTTACAGTATCTATTGTTTGCACACATGGTCACTTTTCCTTATGAAAAAACCTGCAGAAATATGACATTTTGTCACCTTTACCAGAAAGTAATAGTGAGTATGTCTTTTTTTTTTTTTTTTTTTTTTTTTTAAATTCCAGAAGTCTGTCCTGACTTCTCAGCTCTTAATTCTTTCCCTATGCCCTTTATTCAGATGCTGGTTGCTAAAGGGCACAAGAGCATTAATTAAATAACTCTCGCCCACAAGATTTTAATGTTGCTGTTTGTCTCTTGACTTTTGAGAGCAGTGCTGTAAGATCGTTATCAGAACGGCCTCATTTTTTCTGCTAGGAAATACCAGTTTGAAATAGACGTTTCCCAGGAGGATGTTCATGGCAGTGAAGGTTTGCTTATGAAATAAAGACCACGATAACCCATGGGACTGTGACCTTACTCTTCCATGGGGAACCATACTATTAAGCGGGCGTAATTGCCTGTGTGACTCTATTGGCAGTGCCACCATCGTGCTGCTTATTGGAAAAATGTGAAAACTACTTTTTAGAGTTGTATTGGTTTTGTGTGGCAAGGTTTTGGTAGCGGGTGGGGTTACAGGGGTGGCTTCTGTAAGAAGCTGCTGGAAGCTTCCCCTGTGTTCGACAGAGCCCATACCAGCCGGCTCTAAGACAGACCCGCCGCCGGCCAAGGCCGAGCCAATCAGCGATAGTGGTAACGCCTCTGTGATAACATTTTTAAGAAGGGAAAAAAGTTGGGACGGCGGTATTCGGCAGCCGGAGAGAGGAGTGAGAACATGTAAGAGAAACAACCCTGCGGACACCAAGGTCAGTGAAGAAGGAGGGGGAGGAGATGCTCCAGGCGCCGGAGCAGAGATTCCCCTGCAGCCCGTGGTGAAGACCATGGTGAGGCAGGCTGTCCCCCTGCAGTCCAGGGAGGTCCACGGTGGAGCAGATATCCACCTGCAGCCCGTGGAGGACCCCACGCCGGAGCAGGTGGGTTCCCGAAGGAGGCTGTGACCCCGTGGGAACCCCGCGCTGGAGCAGGCTCCTGGCAGGACCTGCGGATCTGTGGAGAGAGGAGCCCACGGAGCAGGTTTTCTGGCAGGACTTGTGACCCCGTGGGGGGCTCACGCTGGAGCAGTCTGTGCCTGAAGGACTGCACACCGTGGAAAGGACCCATGCTGGAGCAGTTCGTGAAGAACTGCAGCCCGTGGGAAGGACCCACGTTGGAGAAGTTCGTGGAGGACTGTCTCCCGTGGGTGGGACCCCACGCTGGAGCAGGGGAAGAGTGTGATGAGTCCTCCCCCTGAGGAGGATGAAGCGGCAGAAAATAACGTGTGATGAACTGACCGTAAACCCCATCCCCGTCCCCCTGTGCCGCTGGGGGGGGTGGTAGAGAATCCGGGAGTGAAGTTGTGCCCGGGAAGAAGGGAGGGGTGGAGGGAAGGTGTTCTGAGATTTGGTTTTATTTCTCATTACCCTACTCCAGTTGATTTGTAATAAATCAAGTTAATTTTTCCCCAAACTGAGTCTGTTTTGCCCATGACGGTAATTGGTGAGTGATCTCTCCTATCCTTATCTCGACCCACAAGCTCTTTGTTATATTTTCTCTCCCCTGTCCAGTTGAGAAGGAGGGGGAGTGATAGAACAGCTCTGGTGGGCACCTGGCGTCCAGCCAGGGTTAACCCATCACAAGAGTGTAAAGCAAAGGGCCGTGTACTCTCAGGCTTGAAAGCGCAGCTTCCTCAGAGTTTCAAAGGACAGTTGCTGTGTCTCTTCTCCACAGTAACTGTAAGCAATGCACTTGCCTCTTTACCGCCATTTCAAGGGTTTGGGGGAACTGCGATAGGCAAGGGAGTGCTAGCTAACAGATAGAAAATGAAGAAAATTAATGTCTCCAGTTTTCCTAGCTCCCCCTTTTTTCATTCTTTCTTCTTAATTTTAAAGCATGTTCTCTGTTCTGCTGCAAAATTGGTACAATTTGCCAAGATACTGGACAAAATAGCATTTTACTCTACTCTGCCTGTCAGGGCCGCAGGGCGGCTCCATGAGGGGAAATGAGCTGGGAGACGGGGCTACCCCAGCGCAGGCCGTGCCCTCACCTGCTGTCCCACAGCTTCCACACACAGTGGGCAGAAACGGGGGCTGGTAATGGGGCCCACGATGGCCCCCAGCACTGTGAGGGCGTGGGCCAGGCCGTTGGTCCTGCTGGGGGCTCGAGGCCTGTGGAAGCAGGGGTGAGGCCTTCTGGTGAGGCTGGGCACCCTTACGGCCTGCTGGAGCCCGCAGGGCCCTGAGCTGTCTTTCGTATGTCATTGGTAAGTAGGGAAAAGCAGACAAGTAGTCTAATTGTAGTAGAAAGGGCAGAAAAGCCAAATGGTAAATAAGGCCTTTTGGCTTGCAGTACTCCGTGAAGTCACTGCCCAGCTAGCAGTTCTGGGGCTAGACATCCCTGCTCTGCTGTTTAAGCTACCATGCAGACATTTGTCTGCTCTGAAACAGTCCTGTTAATTCATAACACTAACCAGACATTTATCAACCAGCTAGACAACGTGACCTAATCAAACTTTCAGGCTAGCATGGAAAAAGTCAGAGTGAAATTTAATTAGTCTAAACGTTGCACACGGTATGGGTGTTCTTCCTGAAATAATGAAAGTTATTTTTCTTCAGGAAATGAAAAGACGCTGGGCTCCTTCAGACTTCAGCAGCAATGGATTGAAATTGTGAACGTGGTGTTTAGTGACGAACATAGAGTTATAAGACCTCTTTCTATCTACTGCCTGAAAAGAGAAGTAACTATAAATCTTTCCAATATCAGAAAGGAGAGAAAAGCAAGGAATGTATCAAGACTACAAAAGAGACATTACAGTGTCTTTTAGTAATAATCTGTATGTATGTTATTTGTCTTTACTATACAGCTGTGAATACTTTATTTATGTACATATTTTCTTGAAAAAGGATTGAATGCTTTTTTTTTACCTTTCACTTCTGGTTAACACTTGCAGACTTCTCAGATAATTCCGTGTCCACTGAAAGAATTTTTACTATGACCTACATATTATTTTCAGTAAACTTATGAAGCTTTGAAAACTAGAAATTTCAATGATGCAATTGGTAAGCAAAATTATACAAGGCAAACTTCTAGGGAAGTTGCATCAAAACATAAAAAAGAGAAGACCCTAAATAAGTAAAATTGCATAAGTAATGGGGTTTTTTTTGAAAAACCAACCCCCCAAAAGCCCATCAAGACATCAAAAAATGGGGGCCAAATCAAAATTTCATTTAAAAAGATCACTTGAGAAGAAAACAAAAAAAAATTTGGTTAGTTAAATTCTTAAGGGAAATATTCTTTCTTTTCAGGATTTCAGGAGTGTAAATTTCTTTGTATCTATTAATCTGTGTCATAGTAATAATAAGGTGTATTTTAAATTGCAGAAAATGTCCAGGTTTTTCTTTTGTTCAAGGAAAAATTATGTTCATGTATTATGGTAGGAGGATAAACAATGATTACTATATAATTGAGATTACCTTGATAATAGAGACTCATGGTTTCTATGACTATTTTCATTACTATATCCTGCACCAAAAGTATACAATCTCTTGCATATTAAACAGCTAATGTAGGACTTCAGTGTTTACATACAGAATATTCTTCCTTTTTGGCATTTTACATAAATAAGGAGAAGAGGTGCAGGCTGCCACTCTAGTTTCAAAACAAAATGTTATTCACATAAAAAATATTTTGGCTATGACCATGAAATAAAACCATACAAAATAATAAGTACTTTCAAGAGCAATTGCCCTCAAGCCCATGTGTGAGACTGAGATAACTCCAGTATTTCTAGCACCTGAAGGTACAAATTATCTTTCCTTTCTGCTTACCCTTTTACCCAATATTTTATGTGGCCTAATGGTCGCATGAAAGTAACTTATGTTTATGCCTGGAATTACAGAAGAGATGATATTTAGAATGAAGCTATACCCAATATGACAGCTTGTTTAAGTAACAAAATTTACTATGCTGAAAAGTTAGATATCTCATAGGAAGGCACATTGCCACTGCCTCAGAGTATTGCTAGAGTCAAGCATTTTGTAATGTATCTGCTTTTGAACAGGCTTTCTCTTTGGGTTTGACAAAGTCTGAAATCTTTTACACCATGGTTGCCTGCAACTTTAAAACTGCTTCAGTCATATTGCCACGTCTCAGTCTTGTTATCTAATTTCAGGGAGTGATATGAGACCAAGCCGAGAGGGAAGATTAGTGTCTGTCAACTTCATAATCTGATCCAGTTATTTAGAAGACATCTTTATTCCCTTGGACAGAAGTAAGTGGCATACTAGCAATCTATGTTGCCAGTTCAGCACAGGCTCTAAAAAGTTTGACTGTGCTGTTTTATTTGTAGCTTTCACTGTAAAAGCTGTGCTGTTCAAGATAAAGCAGTTGTTGGACTGCCTAGTCCAGCAGCTCTCATGACTGCCATAATTGCTGATGTAGCAAGACAATATGGGGTAAAGCCTTATTTGGTGGGGTTCCCTCTTGCTTAAGGGCACGAAATATTTAATTTCAAGGACTGCAACGAGTTTTGCTTCTGTTTTGCAAGGGTTTTCCTTAACATATTTTGTGCCTTGCCATAAAAACAATTATTACACGCTCCTTTCAAAAACAATCCTCAGTCTGCTGCCTACCAACCTGTTCCAAGAGAATTGCCCTATGATATTTCTTGCTTTCTCAGCATGAGCACTGCCATAGACCCAAACGTGCCTGAGCGCAACATCTTTGAGTAGCACACCCTGATGTGGGCATGACATATTCCCATCTCTACCTCTCTGCATATGAATCACTGCCTTGTTTTTTCTCACAATTAAAGACATGTGCCAATGGCGGCTTCTGTGTTCCAAAAGTGGTTGGCTGGCTAAGAGGGTGAGGGGAAGCTCAGTGCACAGTTTGCTCAGTCCAACAATAGCTTTAACCACTTGTATGTGGTCCAGTAAACCTTCCTCTACTTTCCTGGAACAGAACAGTTCTGGAAACTTGAGGCAAGACCCTTTTCTTCCACTTACAACACATTTGCAGAACTGTTAATAGGTCTAATTGTCAAACTGGGTTCATTTATAATGCTGAAATTTGATGCAGGACATTAAGCATGTTTTTAATCCCAGGATGACATTAAGATCATTTTCATAAGCAGGATATTTATGCAGAGCTGCTAGTGGCTAAAAAGGAAGTCAGGAACAAGCTGCTTGTGTGTTCTGGCACAAGCAGAATATCTTTGTATTTTGTGAGTATGAGTAGGTTGGTGGCTTGAGTTGCTAAAAATGTCAGCAGAGTGTAAGCACACAGTCCCACATTTTGGGAAATATTTTTGTTAGAAGTGGAGTGTGAAGTTAGAATAATAGAGAATTTATGAGCTTTTGAGGGGGGAGAAAGAAAAAATGAAATCAAACAATTGCTGTGGTAATTGTGCAATGAAGGAAAACAAATGTAGAATCACAGAAAAGTCAAATGCAGCTACATAAAATTTGGAACATATATTTTGTATGCAGTATATGACTGGTTTGAACAAAGTTACCAAATTACAGAAGACATTTACCCTCAGCAACATAGCTAACTTTGAAATCAGGGAAGATTTTGGCTCAAAAAAATGGTATCATGGATGTTTCAGGAAGACAAATAATGTGTTATTTGAGTGTTTTATAATGGATTCAGTACTTGTAATATATGATTGCCTACAAATATGTACATATTTGATAGAGTCTGTCCATATTTGAGTGTTCTGAACTGCAAATGGTGACTTAAGATGCCTTTAGTTTTAGCTAAGACACCAGGAGATTACGAAGTACAGTATATGGGTAGGGAGCAACTTAAATGCCAGAATGGGTCTAGTCTTGAGTTTTTAAATGATTTGGAGGATAAGATGGCATCCTTGGAGGTTTTTTTCTTCTGCGCATTGGGAAGGGGTTTGGGATACACTGTGATTCAGACGTACACTGCAGACTATGTGCTCTAGGACAGGGTAGCTCCCCAAGGGCTAATTCTTGCAAATGCTGCATCATGAATAAAGAGAAACCTTAGCCAGTGTGTCTTTTTTGCTATTCCACTACAAGAACAGACAACATAAAAATAGTTCTAAAATTTGTTATTAATAGCATAGTGTAAGTGACTTTCAAAAGCCAACAAAACCGGTCTTCTATAAAGATATTTTTTGTGATACATTTTGCAAGATGTTTTTTAATCAATAGTATTGAGCATGGAAAATAGGAATAATTGATTTTTACACCTGCAATGAACTGTATGTTGTACTTATACATATACTGTATACCACATACTATATTACTACATTGACACCAAATGTAGAAGTCAAGCAGGAAGGTATGACAAGCATACAGAACACCTATTCTGGGATTTATTCCCTTGTCTAACATTTCCTCATTTCTAACACAAGACGTTAAAGATATAAAGCCGTCACACATATGATTAATAACACACTATTTGCCTTCCACACAGAGATTATTAAAAAAAATATATAAAACAAAGAACCATATATCTTAACCAATGTTAGAAAAATCACCCTCTGGTACTAAACACTTTGAGAGACATTTAGAAAAAAAACCATTAGAACTTTGCTCAGTCATCAAAATTGGATGTTTTTATGACAGTGATACCATTGAAGTAATGGCAAAAGCTAGACAGGGTTACATTACTATGTGTTTGCGAATAAAGAGGTTTCTGGCTTCATGCCTGACTGTGTCTTTAGGCTGTTTGCCTAATTCTGTCTGACTTTTTAAAGAGAACCCTTTCAATGTAGTTTTCTCTTACTCCATGATTTACAGAGCAACCCCTCAAAGTAAGAACATTAGGAAATCCAGGGCCTCAGAATTCATGATTTTAGGAAAACTTACAAGTCAGGGCTGGATGTTCAGATTCACTTCATGAAGAATGTGTTTTGTCCTAGGGCAAATGGTTGAAAGCTCCAGTAGTCCTCTGACTTATTTCCTGAATTGAATAAAAAAAAGTCTTAAATATAAAAATTCTGTGCGAAACAGCATACTTTCTTCTACATGAGTTTTACAACACTGTACATGTTAATAAATAAAAGACCTCCATCACTGGAGTATTGCACATGACTGAACCTGTAGTTATTAATAAAAGTGTTGTATTCCTTTAAGTATAAGTATTCCTTTAATTTATATATGGTATGTTTCATTTATTTTTTTTTTCTGAGGCTCTCTCATTTTATTTGTAAACTGTAAACAGAAGAGAGAAGCATGATTCACATGTATTGGAGTAAAAAGATAGGATGCTTCAGGAGAGTTTTGATCAGATGTTTACATGCTCAGTATTTTGTGGTCTAAATGTATGTCTAGTTAATCCAAACCCGAAGATAAGGTTGTACTCCACATGCAGCCACTGTGTTTCTTCATCTGGCCAGTTAAAAAAATCAGGGAAATAAGGTGTTGGCCTCTGGCCACCATGCTGAACAAAAGATTCTTTGTGTTTTGACTGTATATCAGCTACGTCTCTTGTGAGACCAATGCAAGTCATTTAACAACTTTTATACTTCAGAATTAATATTATCATGATTTTCCCACAAAGTTTTGAGTTATTATGCTCGTCTGTGTTGAGACTCAATAAACAGCAGCCACTGATTCATGCTAAGGGCCAGTAAGAGTAAACTGCCATCCTTTTCCCCAGGCAACTCTTTTCAGATGTTCTAAAATGCCCATGGAAGGAGAGGCATAACCAAGTGCACATTATTACTTCTGCTTCTGGCCTGCCTATGTTCAGGTTACTCTCCTTCAACTGCTCCTTCCTCAAAAGGCTCATTAAAAGTGCTGTTGCTAGTCATTAGGTTTGTAATGCGATATCTGAGATTAATGCTTGGCACATACGGTACTTGAAAGCATTTACACATTTTAAGGACGTGTGCATTCCTTTTTAAAGTTTTTTAATAGCTGTCACTATCAGCGTGTCGTGACAAAGAAAAATACGAAAACCCACTATATTGAATGCATCTGGCTTGTTCCTTGTGACAGGTCAAAACCAGCAAAGGGAATTGTGTATGAAAGGTTTTTTTTTTTTCTTCATAAAACAAGCAAATAAACAAAGGTTCTTTCTCTGTGAAAGCTTTTCTTCCATAAATGTTTTTGAAGGAAAGTCATGTTTTTCCTCCTATAAGCAGGGTACTAGCACCAGTTTGATCTGTCATAAAAGCAAATAAACAGAGGATTACTTGTTCCTAAAGAGAGATTTCTCTGCCCCTCCAGCTATTTCAAAATTAACAACATCTTTCCTGCTCATATGCCAGATCTCTGGGCAGCACTTGCAGCTGCCCTGGAGATGGCACTTCCCAGCCTGTAACACTGCTTCACCTACAGTATCCTATGGATAACAACATCTGGGCTTGGTGCCTAACCTAGGGGGACTGGTTTTCATAACCCTCCAAAACAGAAGCTGCTACAGTGAAAAAACAGCTTTCTCCAAGTGGCTATTTCCTTTCTTGTCCCTGTTTTGTTTTAGTTTTTTGGTTTTGTTTTGGTTTTTTTTTTTTACATGATTAGACATCTTAAAGTATGTCATGTTGTTTTTTACATCACTTGAGATGGTGTTTGTTGAGGTAGCCTGCAGTTACACATGGCATCTCAAGCACCATTTCAAAATTTTAGCCATCATATGTTGATGGGGCTGACTTGGAACCCATGCAGTCACCAGTGGCCCCATTCTGCCACTAACCCTGGGCAGAACATGCCTGTCACTGTGACGAGGCTGCAGCCTGGGGACACTGCCAGGCCACAGGGCTACTTTTGGATGTGCTGCAGCACCAGCAATGGCCCTTACCTCTGGGCTGGGTCCAGAGCCTGGTCCCAGGCCCTCAGCCATGGGGTGGGTGGGCAGGTGGACTACCTGGCTCCATGGTCCTGTCCTACAGTGGGCTACGTAGCCCTGGCCACTTCCCCTAGTACTGCAGGACACTGTCAGCCCTCACCGCGTCTGGACAAGTACCTCGTGGAAGTACTCTTACTGCTAATGGCTGACAACCTGCCATCGTTATCTCTGCACCAATTATAGCCATAATTTTAGTAAAAATCTCATAAACAGCAATTTCAGTAACTGCATGCATGCACGGAGGCATGAGTAGAAGCCATTTCTGTTGTGATAACAAGTTTTATTAGCTGTTATGTGTTTGAGAATGCACAGTGGGATCCCGAAAACACTCCGCATTCACGATTTGCTGTCCCTATTTTAAATTCTTCATGTCAGTGTCAGCAATTTTAGTGGTCTCATCCTGCAGCAGTGGAGCAATGCCAGAGCTGAACAATCCCTGTACATTAAAATTAAAGCGGCGTACTAGCATGATAAGAAAAACATTGCCATTACACCACGCTTTGTATTTTGTTCGAAAAGCTATTTAGACAGAACACTTCCAGAGTCTGCTTTTTAAGCAAGTGTATTTTTTGGACACGTGTTGAAGACTTCTTTCAAGTTATTAATCTGGCCTGAATTTTATGCTGTTTATAGAGGAATTATAGAAGAGATAACAAAAGGTAGGAAGATTATCTTTCAGGAGTCAAGCTTGGTATCTTGCAGGCATCAAAGTGTCAAGGACTGGTCAAAGACACAAAGCATTTGTCTACCATTGCTCCACATTTCAAAACTCTTTGGTGCCTGGGGACCTTAAGCAGTGAAAAATGGAGTGGTCATAGACCTAAAGCATCACATTCCACCCAGTTTCTGCTTTGAGAGCCTAAGGTTATACCCAGAATTTTACTGCAAAATTTCACCTGAATTTTTTCTACTGTTTTCACCAAGAATCACCATGGCTCATTATTAGGAAACTTTTTATTCTAATTCACTAGTGGTAAAAGATGGGTGTGTATTTATGGGGAGATGCTGAGGTTAAGTAGTGCCCAAGAAAAGCAGTTATAGTACACAATGGTAAGTGGACGCTAATGCTTCCCTTAACTCAATTTCCCCAACACCTTTCATGTTTCTCTCTTAAAGCTGTCAGTGATTTAATAGCAACAGGAAAAAAAAGCAATATCATTCCATAAAATCAAAAGATGTGTCTGAAGTAGAGAACAGAGAAAGTTTTAGACTCCTTAGAGCTCATTATGGACTTTATTGTACTTGATTTTACTTGAAAGTCGTTTAAATACTATAGTGACTGATGATAATATAAAACTTAATGTAACAGGTAAATATTTTAGATGTTTCCAACTCCAGGCAAACTTGGATTAAATGTTTTGTGTCAGGTCTCAGTTTTCTTTTAAACAATGGAAAAGACAGTGCAAATTTTTTAATCCCAAATTAAGAATTCACCTTAAAAATAGTAATAATAGTTCTTAGGAAATCATATTAAATTATTTGGGTTTATAATTTCTAATATACCTTCCAAAAGTTACGTTTACTTTACAACAAAATCTGCCTTTGTATTCAAATGGAACATTTTTTCAGGATTGATTGTTAAATTCACTGCTCACGGTGAAAGCAAAATTAAGCTCCTGGCTCTGCTGCTAGGCTGAGAGCTGTAGGAGTTGATGATAATGAGACTGAGCAGGCAGCAGATGCTCACGTGCCTTTACAATCCAAATCTACCAAAAAATTCCTCTCACAGAAAATTTGAGGAATGTCTGGCACCCTGGAGATAGTGACAGACTTGGTATTAGCCATATGCCACCTGCTAGAGCCATTGTTAAACAAACCACAGGATTTTACAGCATTATACGAAGTTGCTTACTCACAATGAGACTGTCCCATTCCAAATTTTATCATTTTCCCTTACAACAACTTTTTAAACCACAAGTCATGCTAAGCTGTAAAAATAATGAATTTATTACAAAAAATATTAAAGAAATTAATTTAAGAGTATTTTATAAGATGCGCTATTTACCATCATCCTTGTATAGGAACACAGTGTTTGCTATGCTGTGTTATTTTTTCCTATAAAAGCTCAAATACTATACATCTATTGTTACACATTTACAATTTTAACATCTGTTTCCTTAAAGGTTTTGCAAGGGTCTGTTGCTGTTTTCATGCATTAGCATATTTGATGTGATTCTGAGCTAAAAATCTATTCTGTAAAATATGCAAAGTTCTTCATTTACAAAACCCATAAAACAATGTTACCTCACTGTAAAGAGGAACATTTCTGAGCGCTGCAGAATGTATCATGCATATCTGTGATGCTTTGCATGGGAAAAAGAACTCCCAAAACCCCGATATATTTTTCATCTAGTCTGCAATTCTGGTATAAGTAGGTACAGGGGAAAAAAAAAACCCAAACCCTACTGTCCAAAATGCTCAGAAATAACTGATCCTTTCTGAAAAGAGGTGTCTTCAGTTACGAGCTTGGAAGCTCACATCTCAGAGACTAAGTCATTGAAAATTTGGCCAAAAATACTCTTGAACAATTGATACATATTCCTGGGCAAATGTGTGAGTGTTTTGAAAATACCACAGGAAAAAATATTAGGTGAAGGAAATAAATACCATTCATATAAAGAAGAAAAAAAATCTCTCTTTACATATAAGACTGTTACTTCGGGTGACACGAGCCTACAAACCCTTTTGGTTTCTATTGGGCAAGTATAGGGATCTTCAGATATGCACTCTAATCACCATGTAGGGGAGTATTTAGAGAGAATCCAAGAATGATATGAAGAATGAAAAGTTAAGATAGAACTTAGCAGGTTACAATAATGAAGCTCATGAGACACATGGCTTCAGATGATCCAACAGCCCAATTAGATTCTGAGGTAGAAAAGGTTTGAATCTGAGAACTGTACAGCAAAGGACCATTGAAAAAAACAGAAGAAAATTTCGTCATTCAGAATCACCGTGGGAGTCTGGGATGGTGAAAATTTAGCCTTGCTTCCAAATGGCTGAAAGTTCCTAACAGCCTAATATGGAAGCTGAATTTGTCTTTGGTTAGTCTTTATTTTACTGTCTTGTAATGTTAAGAATTGTGAATCACCAAAAAAAAAAAAAAATTGCTCAGCTGAAGTTGAAGCTCAGACTGTCTCTGATTTAAATATGGGAAGGCAGGTTAGGGCTAGGGTACAGTGCCATGGGCAGTTTAGCATTACTGGAAAATTCGTAAGGTCTTTTGAAGGACAACTACATATAGCTGTTTATTTTGAAATTAAAGCTTCAGCCAATTCTGTGTTACCTTAACTAAAAGAATAAACAAACTATTTTGTGATGCAACCACTGTAATTCTTTCCTCAAAGAGTCAGGAAACTCAGGTGTAGCACTTGGTAAATACAGACATTTCATTTCTCCTCATTTCCCTTACTTAGTTTGCTGTATTAATCTCCCTTTCTATAGCTGAGATGCTGAAGTGTGTTGGAGAATATTTTGCAGGAGTTTTTGCCCTGGAGTAAATCATTCAGATTCAGACTTAGATTCATTTCAGCAAGAAAAGATTGAGGCTTGTGCAATTTAGAGTTTTATCTCCAGCATGAAAAACAACCTGTTTGCTTTATAGATATGTTCCAATCTCAGGGATTTTTTTAGTGGTGAGCAGAGGGAAAATTGGTATGAATGAAAATTGGGAAAAAAAAAAGTGCTTATTTATCTCTGGGTTCATTCTCATCTTTAATACTCTGTCAATTTCCTATACGAACATTCTAAGAAGCTCCAGCCTTTACAAGAGGTTTTTTTTTTCTCTGTGCATGGTTTTTTGTGAATAAAAATGGTTGCAATTCTTCTGTTAGAGAAGTTTATTTTGAAAAATGCAGAAGTAGAAAAATAATTATTCTTAGTACTGACTCTATTTCTGAAACATATATTCATGACTATTACCAACTCCATCTCCAGTTGCACAGTTCAGCAAAATGATAACTAAGAAGAGAGACTGGCTCACTGTAAATATACCATAAACCTTACACCAAGGAAGCACAATGTTGTAAGATATATGGGTAGATATTTTTTGAACATATTTAAGCTAGCAATTAGAAGATGCTATAATGATATTCCTAACCATCAATACAACCAGGTACAATGCAGTCTTTCAGTAGAGTAGTTAGGGGAAAAACTCCACTTACTAGTTTTAAGATAAAGTTGATGTGTTTTTTAAAAGGTTTACATGGTGCGTTACCTGAGATAATAAGGTACTGTTCATTAAGAGACAGAAAGCTTCTGCTAATACTGTATTTCTATATACAATTGTATTTCCTTGTACTCATTCTCTGATTATGCTAAATAGCGACTACAAAGAATGCATTTTGCCTTTTGAGTATTGAGGTAGCTGCAGCTCCAGGAGCTTATCATATTCACTTCACAACATGCAAAGTGATATACATAGCACAGAACTGCAAATCCTGTATGTGCATTATTTGGAAAGCAGTGAGTGCTTCTGTCATTAAAAAAAATCTTAAGAGACCCATTTTCTAAGGTTTGCTCAGCTGCAAGACAGCCAGATAGGTGCTGACACCAGCTCTCTAGTTTTACTCTAATGGAGATGTTCCACTCTGCAAAGCATCATTATTGCTTCCATTATATCTCTTCACCTTATACATACTGTGCAGAATGACTGATTCAGGAAAATTGAACTGTTGCACGAACAGGAAAATTTTTCACTTGTTACCTTCACATCTGGTCATTCACTATAATACCTACACAAAAGAATGTAGAGTTAAGATTACAACTTATCTTCAGGATTCAGTACTGATGCGGGTTGGTATTTTATTCTGAATGCTCATTCCACTATGCAGAGAACTATTTCTGACCTCATTTCAGAAAGCTGAGCTTCAGCACATCGATTCTTGTCTTGGGGACTGCAACAAGGCACTCCAGTTCCTTCAGGGAGAAAAAGAAATCCTTGGTTAGTAGGGCAGCCTCGTAAATTATTTTCCTCCCATTTTCTTTTCTTTATTCTTTCTCACATTCACAAGATCCTCGCACTCTGTTGTTCTTCTAATGCATTCCCCCTGTTTCCCAACTACTATCTAGACCCTTTGTTTCTGTAGCCACAAGCAATTCTTCCTTTCTGGAGGTCCACATGGGACTAAATAAGATAAATATCATTAAGTGGGAAAAAAATCATAAGAAATTATTTTTCTACTCAAGATGTTTGTTATACATGGTCTTTTAAATACAAGTGCCAAACATTTTTTTGAATTAGATTTTATAACATCCAGACACTGAATGTTCATTTGCTTATGATGAATCTATTCACCACACTTCTGGAGTGTGTGAACTGTGATAAAATATTAAATATTTAATGTTATATTTCCTTATAGTATTCTAAAAGATTTCATATAATAAGTAAAAACATAGAAGATTATTATTAAAATGTCTCAACTTTTGGGTATGGTTTCAGTAATTTGTCCTTGATTTGTACCTTTTCATCTTAATATGCTTTCATTCTGAGTTATTCACTCCTTCAGAAGCTGACAATGAAATTAATATCAATAATTTTTTTCTTTCAGTTGAAAGTATGACAGTATAAAAACTGTTTAAATCAATTGTGCTTTTTAAAAATTTTCTTCCATTTGCAATGATGACAGTGATAGCTCATTTTTTTTAGGCAAAGGTATTGTGAGGGGACATTTATCACAGCTTTAAGAAAAGCTCTGAGTGATATCATAGAATTGTATTATCTTTGAAACACCTCTTCAGATGGCTACTAAATCCCTTTTTTATTTTCTTGATATTTGCAAAGTTTCACTGAGAATACTGAATTGATAATGTTGCATCAGATTGTTAAGAATGTACAACTGGTAGGTGCAGCTTTCAACAGCCCCCATTTTTCATGTCAGCTTTTCTTGTTTGCATTTTGAATTGCAGGATCAGGAACTGAAAAGTGCCAGAAAAAATAATATTCATAGCACAGTTATAATTTGTTGTTGGTTTTGGTTTTTTGCGTATCAGGCAACTTTTTAACTGACATGGGGACTCTGTGCTGTCTTACAGGGCTATCTATATTTCTGCCTTGTAAATGGATGCTCGTTCAACTTAATAAAAAGTGTGTTTATATTTTATTTCTTTTGAAGTAAGAAGACTAATTAATTAATCAAATTCTAAGACATAGTCTGTATAATAGCCCTTAACATCTTAGTAATTTAAGGTTTAAGAATGGGCAGTTGAGTCTAGCTATTCAATGTGTTTGTTGCGGCTGTCGTAACACATTCCATGAGTGACAGATATATCACACAAGTTCTCTGGCTTTCGTACTTGTTGGCAGACTGTCTGCGTAGGAACTGGGAAAACAGTGAGACAGAGAATGCTTGCTATTAGATTCTATAGGACATTGTGCAGCAAATAAAAAGTGTCAAATTCTACTCTACTTTACAGAAACCTGTAGAATATTACCCAAGAAGACAGGAAGAATCTGTGTAAGTAGGGGAGAGAGATGACAGTACTCAAATAGGAATTACATGTGCCAACACACCTAAGCTGATGTTGTGAAATTACATAAATAATTTTGAATTGTGTGTTGAAGGAGTAACACATCTGTCCAAAACTATAAAATAAAGAAAAACAAAATCATAATTCTGATCCTAGTTAGCTAATCTGATTTAGCAACTTCATAAAATTATCTTTTTTTTTTTTCAAATTGAAAATCTCCTTTCTTCTTTTGTTGGAATCATTATTTTCTTCATAGATTATAGTTATAAATATATGCCATTCTGTAGTTAGAATGGTGAGTCTGAGTCTCTTCTCTGAATTTTAAGTAGCCATTTCAGCTGCTTCAGCTATTTCAGATAGACACAGTGTATCATCTACAGAACATCATGACTATTCTCTTTCACTGCAGATCTAGGCTTCCACAAAATTTGCAGTAAAAGAATGGTGAAAATGGGTGGATACGTATTTTCAAAGATAATGAATTCTTACTGAACCCAAAATACTATTTTCAGTAAAAGGATTTGAAGAGTGATGCTCTTACTAATAAAGATAAGAAGCACAAAGGTTTAGTTTGTATATTGCACAGATTAATTCTTGCAAAGTAATTTTAATTCTTTTAGACAAAACCATGAGTTGATGAAGAGGAAAGGGTTTTTCTTCTGTCATCATTGTGCTCTCATGATCATAATTTTAAATTTAAAATTGCTGTACTACTTTTTAAACATACTTATGCTGTTTACTTTAAACATAAAGTATAATTTTGTTTCTCAGTAACATTATCCCCAAAAGAACAACTATAGTGATAAGAGGAAGATTGACAGGAAAAAATGTGTCTTACAGATTGTATATACTTAATAACTGAGAAAAAAAGGATTTGCAAGAAGCACAAGGAAAGCTTAAGGAAACATGACTTCTCTACAATTGTTTTTAAAAATTGATTTGGTTTGTATTTCAAATTTTATTGCAAGAATCATTGAAAGTAGGCAAATACTGCTAGAAAAATTATCTAAGAAATTGCTATTTACCTTCGGGTAGAGCTAGACATAGATGATTTTGGTTTGAGGTTTAAAGATAAAACAAAGTTGGAAGGTCTTGCTAGTGCATGAATTCAAATGCACAAAAACTTTTATACATTATGACCCCACATAGCTGATGGTAACCAGCTCATTTTTACAGGTTTCTACCACCATTACAGCACTTTTCAGCTAATAAACGAATGGTATTTGGCTTCAGAATTGCATTGCCAGTGGATAAACTGGGGCAGAACAGTGAGACTAAATCCCTGGGGTTAATCCTAACCACAGGAGAACTAAAATTTCTTATGTCAGAAGGTACGCTATGGTTCCTGTGACTATGAAGGTAGACCTACAAAACGGTATTTCCAGTAAAATGTTATTATTTAGAAAATTAGAGTTCCAGCCTTTGTGTGTCCTTCTGAAACATACTTTAAAACATACTTTGTACAAACAAATATACTTAGACTTGATTTTAAACTGCTTAGGTATTGCAAGGACTATAATATCCTTTCTCCCTTGCCTTTTTATACGAACACAAACATAAACATGTATCTAAAGCAACTTCGGTGGTGTTCAAAAGAAGCACTGAGACCAAAATTGGGCAGAGAGAGACAAACAGCTTTTTCTGCCACAAGGGCATATTGCTGGCTCATGTTCACTTGATAGATCAGCCTTTGGATTAAATGCTTATTTGTTCCTTGTTCTGGCTGATATGTTTCTGCATAAAATATAGAGGGGACAAAGAGAATTCAGCTGACTGAACAGAGCTGTAAGCAGGTACTGTGGAAAGTAGCATTGCTAAAACAGGTTTGCATGGGCATTTTAAGAAAGTTTTTACAGTTGATGGTGAAATATAGATTGCCAGGGGATATCTGAAACTGCGAAAACTTTTAGAGAATGCTGCTAACAAGTTAACATCATGTGATTCTTTCATTTAGTCTTTTCCTGCTCACCAGAAGATTACACGGTGTTGCATGAGATCAGTCATAAAGCTGATGTTTTGATTTCTAACCTCTCCTTCTGTCCATTGTTCCTGTATCAAATATGATCCATTATGTCATAAAAGACAGATCTAGATTTCACAAACTGGACCAAACTTAGAAGTTAGCTTCAAACGCAAAGGGAAGTTATGTGTCTGAGTTTGCATAGACACCTGACTTCCTCCAGGTATCTAACACATGCTACTGTCACCACCAAAAGTCAAAAGATTAATTGGATTGTAAAATAAAAAACTGGAAAGTTAGGAGATGCCAGATTTAATTTAAAATCTTCTATCACTGTACACACGCTTTATTTTGTTTGCTATAGCATGCCATAAGCATGTCTTTGATGATGTCATTGCACCATGTGGGTGCTGTTTTTACTACTGTAGGTCTGAGTTTCAGCTGCTACAGCAGTAACTGGCCTTATGATCCCCTTACTGATTGTTCTGACATTGTGAACAACAAAAGAAGTATGACAAATTTTAATCTCAGGAAATGCTGGTCAGAGAAAGGTGTTCCTGTAGCCTGAAGGCACTCCCAGCCACACCGCTACTTGCTACCAACAGCAGAGTTCTTAAAGGTTTTCCAGGGAACAAGGTAGTCTTTCCTAAATGAAAGGTAGCGGGCGAATTACATCAAAGGATTGCAGCCAAGGCTCCTGGTATGTTTTGGAATATTATGTAGTGGAATCATAAATTGCAGTTCTTGCAAAATTAGTATCAATGTTAAGAGGACATGATTTCAGATCACAGGAGGCCTGGATTAAAACTGTTTTGTCAGATATCAAATCAGGTGTCTAATTTTTGTCAGTCATGGCAAAAGTATCACCCAAACATGAAGAAATACTTCATTAACATTCATGCTTGGTCATATCTGTACCTTAATGAATATCTGAATGCCTTTGTTATAAAGTGATTTAACAACAGTATTCTTGCTAAATAATGCATACAACATTCATTTATTGAGCAAATATGAAATGATATAACAGTATGCAATAACAAATAACTGTCTTGTTATGTATCATAGAATACATTTCATAGGAATTTGTGTCCTATACTAAGCACACAGGGGAAGCTTAGAATTTCAACACTCAAGGTAAAAATATCACAGTAGGTTATTAACCCTAATTACAGCCGATGAGCTATTCATGAATTTGAAACTAGAAAACAACTAGAGAAGGGTAGTAATACTTATTTCTTTATATTGAGAAATAACCATTTCTGTGGAGAAAAGTCTTATCCAATAAGGACATGACCAATAAAAGCAAGGAAACTTATTTTTCTGTTTATTGTTACAGCCCCGCTTACCCACTGTTCCTCTCCTCATGTTCATTGTTTGTGTGTCTGGGCAAGCACATACTTTGTGCGGTTCACAGCTATGCAAATATTGACTTGCTAGTCAGTTCAAGCATGCAAAAATGAAATGTAAGACCCCTTTAGAACATGTTTTCTGTATTTGTCTGCCAAATTACAGTTTTTACATTTAATAAGCATACATTCAGCTCTCCTACAAGTTAACCTTGTAAAAGGGCAGATTCTCCGAGCTGCTGAGTTGTGCTGTTTTTTTTGTTTTAACTTTTACTTTTCTGAAGGTCAAGAATGAAATGCACAGGCTTTTCAGATTACTTTGATTACAGCTTATCAGTGAGACCTGAGAATGTTGAGTGTCTTTAAAGAGGCCTCTTTAGCTGGTGTCCAAACTTTTTACTTACTTTGAGTTTGAAAGACTAGCCAGCAATTTTGTTCAGGACAGCCTAAGAAAGAACATCAGAAAATAATGCTCTGTAACATCAGGTTGTAGTACACATTCTAATTTTCTTATATTTTTATATATTTCAATAATAAAGCCTATTTTTACTATTTTTCTTGCTGGTGGAATTTTGAAACTGTAAAAAGAGATACCAAATGCCATTTTAGAGGAAACGTTTCATAGGTAAACATGCTTTTAGGTAAGGGAGGTTTTTTTCCTTTTCTGTGGTAGAACTTTCCACTTAAGTAGTTTGTGTTTCTTACAGCTTTATGATTTGATTGCATAGCTTGCTGATGGATCAGCATATATCATTTACCAGTACTGCTTTTCAAAATGGCTTGTTGTGTGTAGTAACTTGTTGATGAGACTGAGTGTTTTGTTAACTAAGCAGGTATAAGGTTTATCTTTTCAGTGTACTTTGCTGATTCAGCTCCATTTTTTTAAGGCTTGGTTTTCATTCTTACAGACTGTTTTCTTAAGCTTTTGACTCTGAGTTATTTAAAAAGCAACTGGAATATTTCAATAGTTGAATTTTCAGGTGCTTCTCTTTGACAGTATCACATACTTAACTGATTAAGAGGCTAGTCTGAAGTATTTGGCTGGTGCTATTTTACATAATTTGTTAATTGAGGTATATATTTAAGCTGAAGACTTTGACATTTCAATAGTCAAGCATCTAGGTAAACAATTTATGAATCAAGACTCAAGTATTTCTTGAGTGAAACCTCTTTTGTGTGACAATTATGCATTGTGTTAAGAAGTGTTCAGAAAATGCAGCAGTACAGTTTAATAACACATTGAAATACAAATAACAACACTTTGTAAAAGTATATTTTACAAATTATTTTTCCTATATTAATAAAATTTTAGAAACAGGCAGAACAGAGGCTGTGTGATAAAAGAATGAAACGGCACTTAGAGTTGTTCTTGGGGAGGCAGGAAAAATTTCATTGTATTGAAGCACGATGTCCAGACCTGGGTCCAACGCAACTAAATGTAAAGAAATAATTTTCTCCAAAAAACATTCTCCAAACAGCTAGTTACTGGGGTTTTTTTGCTTCCTTTGTCCTGCTTATTTTTTGAAATATTCATTTATTTATTGTCTTCATGACTTCTTTAATGTCCAAATCATCTGCATCTCGCCAATTTGGCTATAAAGATAGTATGGAAGACAGTGGCAAAGGCCTCACTGTTGTCATGGTAAACTATATATGCGTTGCATGCCCCTTATCCACAAAACCACTTGTCTCATCACAGGGGTCAGGCAACATATGACCTTGGTAAATCCAATTTGGCTGTTCTGAACCATCATTTTGTCCTGCATATGCTTGGAAATGACTTTCAGATTTGCCCTGTAAAAATCCAGGGGACTAAGGTGACTCTGACCCACCTGTAGATCCCTGAATCCTCTTTCTTCCCCTTATCCAAGATGGGCATAATGTTTGCCCTTGCCCCATCCTCAGGAGTCCCCATCACCATGACCTTTCAAAAATGATGGAGAAAAGCGTGACAATAACATTGGCCAGCTCTCTTAACACATTCAGATGCATCCCATCTGGTCCCATGGGCTCATGTATTTTACATTACCTCTAATGTTATCTATTCTGGGCAAATACATACACAACGTCCCTAGTACACAACTATTGTGCTCTAAGGGGCTGGATTTTCACAAGGCTACAGCAAATATTTTGCTCTAAATAGGTCATAGCTCCTTACTAGCCCTTCAGTTTTTAGAAGAAATGTATGGTAATCTTGTTTTAGATACATGTAGAATGGTGTCATGTAATGGCATCATTTATGTCAGTGCGTGTTGGCATGTGATGTGATAGTCTGGTATTGTGGTTGAGTTTGAAATTAAATTTATCAATATAGGGTATGTCATGACTGCTTTCTGCTTCTTTTACGAAGTGATGAACTGGCAGTAGTTCTAAATTCCGTGAAAATGTGAGGCATTACAGGTGTACAGGCTATGCCGTGGAAATTGATTTTCAATTCTTTGTCTTGTCAGCATTATTTGTTAAAACTGCTACCATTTAGTTGCAAATAAATCCTTATTCTCTAGGAATATTTAAAGATCTCTACATTCATTCATTTCACATATTGGATATATAATTATATACAGATACAGAGCTTTTTTTAGGATTAACATATTCTGTTAATTTTTTTGTTTTGTTTTGAGACAAATGCTGTGACTGGGCCTTCTCTCAGTAGTTATATAGTTATAGCCATATGTAGTTATATGCCATAACTACAATGGGCAGAGTATTGAATATGGTAATGTGGTAAACTTGTGGAAAGGTGTTTTTATGAAAAGTGCAATTGAAGAAGTATACAGTAGGGCTGAACCTTGTGTAGAGTGGACTAGAGGTAACTGAGATGTAGAGCAAAGAAACTAGTGGGACAGAACAGCCATGCCAAATCATGTGCAAGAAGATGAGCTGTGGGGAGATTAGTTTAACATAAGCTTGATTCTTAGCTACTTTGATACATTTTCACTTTATAATTCCTGGTTTTTTTAGAAGTTTAAATATTTTTCAATTTGCCATTCTGGAAGGCCTTGAGTACCACCACAAAATTCTATCTCTTATTGTTATCAAATCTTAGGGATTATACAATAATATTTTCAGTGTAACTACATAAACTACATGAAATTCCTAGGTAAAAGCTCTAATAAGTATTAAGTATAACAAAAATTAGGCTTATGTTGGTGTGTGTAGCTTTTATGATTACAGAAACTACAGAGTTGAAGAATGTAGAGTACTGGTGCTTCTTTAAAAACAGAAATTTTGCATACACTGTAAATTTCATTTTTCTTAAATATTTTTGAGATTTTGTCCTTATAACAGACACCACTTGCACAATAGTGTGTGCCTTTAGATATTGGGACAAAAGAGGAATCTGATTCCCTTCATCCTTCTGGTTTGATACCAAATCTGCAGAATGCATACATGAATTATTTTTTCAGCGGAGAATTCTGATTTAGTTTGGTAGGATGTTTCAGGATGTCAGAGAAGGACACAGGGAACTGATACACAGCAGTTGTGATTTTTAATGTAATATGCCAGGATATGGCATATAAGGGGCAAATAAATACTGAAATGGTAGTACGATCACAAGGGGCATATTGCAAATGGGAAATAAGGCATTCAGCTGGCCTGAATAATTTGAGTGCACAGTGAATGATAGTATCATCTAGTATCTTGATAGTAAAGATGCAATAATTCAGCATTGGCTGCACTGTGCTGACTGATAACATTTCAAATCAGATACTGTGTGGCATTTAAGTACCTGCTGGCAGGGATTTTCCATCAACGAATGAAGACAAGCAGAGAAAATCTATAGAAATCTTGCACTGATATAATGGAACTATTCAGCACAAGAGTTCTATAGATTTTTCTATAAAAAAGCTTTTATATTCTATTTTTTCTATATCTATATTTTAAATGTCCACATTTCATGTTTTCAAAATAAACCAAGAGTTTAAATATCTGAAACACGCTAGCATATACTACTTGAAGTATACAGGACTGTTATATATGCAGCCCCTTAGAGTCACCATTGAGAATGGGAAAGAGCAGAATAGATAATGATTTCAGTGCAATTGTTGTTGACAGCAACACCTCTTCAGACATTACAGCTACCTACCTGGATTCCTATTTTATGTAGGTAAAGGTGCTTAGTATAAACATACCACAGTTTCCAGCCAATGAAATATTAAGTAAATAATAATGTGAACACAATATTAAAATATTACATATCTCAGATACCACACTCTATGTCAAAGGCCCATTGTGACAGGGTTAAATGCACATTTACATGAAAGGAGCCTGGAGGTTAGTTGCCATATTAGTGCCAGCTGGGGTGGTCTGTGCTCACTGTTAAATCACACTGAATAGTAAATTTTCTGAAGCACCTGGCTTTTGAAAGATGTCTGTCATATTATCACAGGTAAGAGATGTACAGCTTACATCAAAATTATTGTTGACAAGTAAACAGTCAGCATTGTCACTGATTTATTGTCTGAAATAATATAAAAACCTAGAATGTTGAAAAACATGTTTTCTCGCAAGTAAAATCTGTTCTATCTGTACTTCAGACTTACAAATTTTTAAGCACCATGTTCTCCTTTGGGCAAATGATTTCTCTTGTCTTATTCATTTAAAGTGAGTTAGAAGAATAGGTCATTTATTAATTATTAAAACTGTCATTGAGTCCAGGCTGGGGAACCAGCAAGGTCTGTGCAAGAGACATAAGTGACTTGAGGCTGGGAATCAGGATGGAATGAAGGGGACATCCGAGGAAGGGAAATTGAAAAGAATTAGAGAAAGAGGAAAAGCCAGAACCTGTACTTTCGTTCACATAAATGCATCTACCTTATAGGTACTTTGAAGTCTCTGATAATTTTCACTAAAATTATTTCTTAACCTTGCAGATTTAAGGGATGTGTAAAAATGCTGTAGAAATGTAGACATTGGAGTGACTCTTCTCGTTGGAGAATTCTTTGTCGGGGAGGATAAATGTTTTTACTGAAAGCCTTCAGTCTACAGAGTTCTTGCCATGAATTATATTATCTTCCATCCACACTTACTTACAGGTAACTATCTGTATGAGAAGTAATCCATAAGTAAATTTTCTGGACTTTAACTGTGCTGCTGGAATCAGTCGATACAAGTCTTAGTTGTTTTGGGTGGGATTTTTTCGTTTATTTTTAACAGTGTGAGAAGAAGAAATAGAAAACATAGAACCACAGGAAAAAATGTTATGTATCTATTTTTTTCCTTTTTAAGGGGTTTGGTTTTTTGCTTTTGTGAGTTTTTTTCTGTTTTGTTTTGGGTTTTTTTTTAGATTTTCTACTTTCTAAAACTTAGCATTACAAAATTGAGAATGCGGAAAGCAGAAAGGGGCAGAAGGGAAGAGCTGATATATATTTGGCTTTTACTATATTTGTTAAGGTTTCACCCCAGACAAAAATTCTGTTGGCAGGTTAGTTTGAGAAAGTTGTACTTCAGTACTAAACATAATGTTTTTATCAGTCCATTACTCCATCTTTTTTTTTGTGCATGCTCGTGCCTGAAGCTTATCTCCTTTTTATCTCACCCCTGATAGAACTGTCAACAGTGATCAAGTTTCCTAAACACATGTGAAAATTGACTTGTTCTCAACTCCACCACTATTGCTTTTCAATACTTATGTATTGTCTCTTTGCTCAGTTACAAGTGCTCTGTCTTCATGGCAGTTTTTGTAAATCCAAATTGACTACACCAAACTTGTAAGGTAGCAAAGAGTATCATCATTCATTCAAGCTTGTCTAGCCAGTTGTGAGAGGCCATCTGCATAAGCTCTGGAGCTTAACTCTCAATCATCCAATGTCACGCCGTCCAGCTCATCTCTCCTTATGTCCAGTTTCAGAGCATGATGGAAAGTGACACTGATTCTGTGTCTCTTTGTGTTCCACCAAACCCTGACTTGAACCAGCTGCTTGATTTTCCAGCAATGTTGTGGTGTGGAAAGATTCTTCCTGTGTAGCTTTTACAATTGCAACTGGGGTAAAATGTCGGCTTCCCCCCCACGTGTCCCCTCGCCCCGGTACATAAGATGCGTTAAGTATTTTTCGCTGTTCTATTCAGGTTCTCAGCCTGTTCCATTACCATAGAATCCAAACACCTAAGCCACTTAATACTATAATACCTTCAAATGGAGTCTTTCTAAAGGTTTTTCTGCTAACGCTTATGTAGCGACAGAGATTCTTACACTCCATGGAAAATAACTGTGACACATGCACGAGAAAGGGGGGAGAAGGTATCAGACACCGCAAGAAGTAACAACTGAAACACACTTTGAACTTCTTGGTTATATATAATATGCAATGACTTTTTTCTTTAGCTGCATAGGAGAATTCTTACAAGCACAGCAGTGTGAATCTTTCAAATGCAAAGTTATTTTATGGAAAGAAAATGAGCAGCAGTGTAGTAAGAGATTCTTTTGCTAAGGGCTACAAAGTACAACTGCATTACATGCTATATCTATATTTGGTATTAAAAAGAACTCAAAGATACCCCTTAAAGCCTTTTTTCTGACAAGATTTTCATTAAAACCCAGTTCTTGTTATTAAGCACATTATTACACAATTAAAATTAAGTAAGTCTTGGGGGAAAGTAATAATTTGACAAAAACCCACCCTTGGTTAAATTTCTTTTTTTGCTTTGAATAGATTTGTTCAAAAGAGAGATTCAGTCTGAGAAATAACATTATAAGTTAAGCATGTTTTCATTATCTTACTTTTTTAATTTATATACTCAGAGGTACCACATGGATATAGTAGTCTGAAAAATGTTTAAATTATTAAAGAAACCATTTGCCCAAAGCTTGTATGCCTTCATATAACCACAGTGTGTTGTCATGTAATATTCAAGGAATAGATTATAGCAATTGGTCTTTGGCTTGGTAACATTGCCTTTGTTGATAGTTGTATTGACTTTTAAAAACATAGCAGACATTAAGATTTAATTAACATTTAAAAAATGTCTTCAAATATCACACACTTAGAAAACCAGGTACATTGGACTTCAAAGCTTTTTCTTCACTACACACAGCTCTAAAATGTGGGACTCGGGCTTGGGGGGCGGAACCAACTGAATATACACTGTCTACTTTAGGGTTCAACATCCACCTAAGACCATGGGTTCAGCACTACATGAGATGAAATGGGTCTTCACGTTACAGTTTCCACTGTCTTTAAGGCCATCCTGTCTCAGAATAGCTGGAAATTACGTGGGCTGTCTGCAATGGGCAAAGTTGTTATAAATAGGTTCTTGATCTCAGAGTTGACTGCCTTGGAATCTAATAACTGAAATGGTTGGTAGATGTGCCTTCTCCCGTGGCACAGGGAAGAAGGCTGACCTCAATGCTGCCTGGTGTGCGATGGGTGGTAGCACTACATGCCATCACGCTGAGTCTCTAGAATATCAAGTTCTTTTGAGAGGGTTTACCTGATGGGTGAGAACCTGATGGTTCTTTCAGAAGGGCTCACCTGCCTCCTCAAAACATTAGCTGCGATTGCTTTTTGAGCCAATATTTCCATTGGTGATTTATTGAAAGCAATTTTGTCAGTCTAAATAGCTTTTGCATTATTGTAATACATAGCAAATAAATAAATAAAATGTAAAAATCTGTATGATCTTCTAGATCTAATAAGAAATCATTGAATATTCTTTTCTCCATCTCCAAAATCTTAGAAACATTCTCCAATCAGAGAAAAAAAAAAAAAAAAAAGAAAAAGAGCTTAAAAAGACCATGCCTTACAATCTTTATGAGCTGGTGAATGAAAACCCATGTTTATCAGTAATAAGTTGGTGTATTTTTGGAGTAATGCTTTATCTGTTTTTCTTCTTGTTTTGGATTTGTTTGGGGTTTTTTTCTAGAAAAAAATGAGAAAAGATAAAAGCAAGCCTTTTTCTGAAAAAGTATGAGTGTACTGTGACATATGAAGAACTGAGTGCAAAGCACTCAGTACACAGACAGAAATATGCTTGCAAGATAGTTCTTAGACATCATTCTACACCTGAAACGATGGCCACCCTTGAACTTTTACGGAGTAGTCTGCATTTATAAGGTGCATCCCTTCAAAGGCATTCAAAAGACCTCTCAAAGATATATCAGGCTAGGTTTGATGTGAGGTTATACATTCAAAAACCATACAGCACTTTGTAAATCAATGCTTACCTCAGTTGTTTCTTGGGAAATTTATGCAAGGTCAAATGTATATACACAACCTTACTCATCAGGATTAGGTAGGTTTTTTGTTTGTTTTCCAAACAATTGGTCTACAGGTTTTTTAGTCTTTCTTATTTATGTCTCTTTTTTTTTTTTTTTTTTTTAGTCTTTCTTGTTACCTATCTTGAAAACAACAGGAAACATGGTGATACTTTTTGTGAAGCGAAACAAAAATTCACAGTCTGAATGAGTTCAGGCATTAGATTGTGAATGTAATCCTTTTTGGAGAGAGATTATAATTTTGACTTTAAATTTTTCAGAAAATGAGATGAATACGTAATGATGATTTTCCTGTAACACAGCTTTATTAGTTATCTCACCAAACAGAAAATGTGTTTTGTCCTACACGTAGAAAAATAACCAATATGATTTATTAGTGTTGTGCTGCAGTTTTGTTCTGGTACAGAATGATAGAACTTTGTTGCAGAAAACTCCTGTGCCAGATGACAATCCTGGTCCATGGTAGATCACTCGACTAAATTCAAATTTTCATTCTTACTATTCGTTGCCTGTTGATCTACCTGACTGAAAAAAGCCATTCCCTATCTTGACTAAAAGTTTATGTAGAGTCAAAAAAATTAAGAATAACAATAGGTGTAGCTCAAGTGATCAAGATGCTACATGGAGATACTGGGTCATTCATATTAGTCATTGAGAGTAGTTACTGATTACATGGGAGCAATGTTTTGCCCTTTTTCTTTACAACTGTGGTTGGCAACCTTTTTGTGTTCAAAGAAAAGATTGGTATGTAGTACTGTGCCAAGCTTCATTCAGAAAGTGGGTTCTGCTGTAGAAACCACAAAAAGATCTTGGGTCTTTACCCTGCAGATTCTCACAGTTTTGGAAAGTTCTTACCTAGTGCCTTGTAGGAGCTTTTCAAGTGCCATATGAAAAAACCAGCAGAAGAGAAAAGTTGGGTTGCCTAAATACATAATTCCAACATAGTGAAGGATAGCTAAATTGCTCTTGCTGTATCACACAATTTATATGCTCTCTGTGGAGCATGTTAGTTCATAGGCTGATAGTTCATAGACCAGAAAAAAAAAACCAACCCCAAATTAAAATAAACCCCAATGAGAATATGACATATTTGGAACAAGAGAGCTCAAACCCAATTGCTTTTTCTGCTTTGCACGATTCTTTCTACAGCAGGCATGTGGGGTGCAGACTCACCTGTGATGTTTACTGTTCCGTACTCTAGATACCATCATAGAATGACAAAACCCTTTTCTCCTAGTTATGATTAGTATCTGACAATCGAGTGTATATACAGTTTTGTAACATTTTGTGGCAGGATACTGTAACGTTAATGAGGCTATGACATTTGCAGACATAAATTATTAGAAAAAAATATGCTTGTTTTGCAGGCAAAGTCACTTTCCTGGAGGCCCTACAGCAATTTTATCATTTCCTCCTATCTGGCAAGGGAAATTTAATTCAAAATGGATAGAAATGGAATGGTTCATAGTCAAGTATTGGACCAACCTGAAGTGTTGTGTTGAAAGTTAGTAATATTTTGCATGCTATCTGTCCAAGTTAAAACTCAGATCTGGTTAGAGACTGGTGATACTAGCTTTTTGTATCATCTTTACATATTAGCAGTCATACAAAAGACGTACTGACCTGATCAAGATGATTATCATAGTTAAAAATTACAGGAAGCTCTTGAGATGTGTGAGATCTGAAAGGAATCAGGAATAATATAAGTAAGTAAGCATAAGCTTTTCCCATGTTGGTCTCAGTCTCAAGGAGAGGAAGTCAATGGATGACATTTATCACAAAGGCAATTGCAGCTCTGGTAAATGTGCAGTGTTTTGCACAACTACAATAAAAGTGGTGTGAAGGAAAGTTCACAGTGTGAAGTGTGCGTATTGCTAACAGACATGCCTCTGGCAAGCATTAAAACACTCCTGACCAGCAACAGTGGAAATTAACCATTTGGTCTTTTATATTTTTCCTGACAAGAGCTTCCAACCTCTTCACTTCTTCCAAGTGATTGCCTCTGGAGGATCTGGTTACTTTATCTTCAAAAGTGTCACAGTTGAAGTCAATGACAGGAAATGCTGTCCTTTCTTATCACGTCCCAGTAAAGCATTAGGGTTTTTTATTCCGGAGTCTTGAAAACATTCAGCACTACAGATATTACTATTAACAGATAGCAGCTATCTGTTAATAGTAATAACTCTTACTTACTACAATGACTATCACTTATTAACAGAAGGCAATGCTAAAATTCTAAAATATTTGAGTAGCATTTTAGGACAATGGAAAAACTGCTCAAAACAAATGGTTTATCTGATGTTTTCGACCTTGTCATATTTCTAGGGACCAATTTTCTCTTTAAAAAGTTTTTGTATGCTTTAGTTTTGTCAAAGGTCTCACTTCTGTACTGTGGTCTAATTGTATTCTGTTTACAGCATTTATATATATGTTTATATTTAATTTTCAATTGATAAGGTATGGTTGATCATGCAAACACTATTTCTGCTCTTAGCTGCTTAAATATGCAGGGTTGGGCAGTGTGTAACAAGATGCATGTCCCTATTTAGAGCCACCCTGTGGCTTCTGGACTCTGTGAAATTATTTTGAACTTTGAAAACCACTGAGAAAAAAAACAAACCACTATTTAAATTTTGCATTGCAGTTATTATTTTTTTTATTTTACTATATTAAACAGGGAGAGAAAAAGCAGTCAATTATTATAATTTTGCTAACAAAAGAACTCAGGAAATGCTACTTCTCCAATTTCATTTGAAATATCATAGGGTTAGTTTAATTCCATCTAAAATTCCTTTTCAACTACCCAACTTTACAGAATTCTGCAAAATGGCTCGTGTTACGCAGAGTAGGACTCTGGATTAGCCTGTGACCAGTCTACCTGAGAGATGGACTTTGGAGCTTGGCTGTATGTCTGGAAAATCTGTCCCTGGAGCAAACAAACTGCAAGAGCTCTATAGAAATCTGTCTAGTGGGATTCGGAGGTCATTGGCTCTGCAGCAGACCAGGCATGCCACACTGAAGTTCCAAAATCCTCCTCTTGGACCCCTTTGTAACCCTACTTTTAACCAAAAGATATTTCCCAGCTTTGCTGTAAGAACCTTTGGAAGCCAAAGTTCAGCTAGAGCCAGGCTTCCCCATGTTTCTAGGTGGATGGACGCAGAGCTAAGGGCTTGACTTGTGAGACAGGCTTTGAGGAACCATGGCCAAAGGGTGATCCATGTGTGGTAGCTCTGAGAGATACAGGCTCCAGGAAACTTCCTGGAAAACAGGAGTGATAGCATGCAATACCAATACAATAGTACCTTCTTCAGCATAATTGTGGCTATATGTACTTTGTGGTTTTTTAAATGAATCGTGCGTGTGTTAGTTAATGTGAAAAGCTTAAAACATGTATGAAACAAACTCACTGGAACATCTTATGAAACATAAGATTTCATAATTCTTCAAATGTTTCTTCATTCTTCAGCTGATAAACTATGCCACATATATGTGATCTTGGAGGAAAAAGAAATCATAGCACTATGCTGAATACACATGAATTTGCAGTATTGTAGTCAAGTTTGAAGCAGAGAGAAGTGCCTCTTGGAGGAAGTGAAGAGCTTACTAGGTCAACTTTAATGATATTAGGCTACATAAGACTACTTTACAATCCAGTGACAACTTCTATTTCACTACAAAACTACAGAATCAATACTGGTTTCACTAATCGTTCAAAAATCTCTTAATTTTTACAGAAGGATTAAGCAAACAAGCAAAAAAAACCCAGCTCAGTTCCCCCAAGTGCAGATTTCAGGAAGGTAACAAACTATGGCAATCTGATATTTTTATTAAGGAGTGTCACATTTTGACATTGTCATTATGCATTTTCAGTGAGTATCTAGCTGTACAGGTACAGGCATAGATACAAACCCACAGAGTGCACGCATGCAAGAACTGAAACCACAGGCATTCAGACAGGGCAGAAGGAAAAGCTTTCTCACCTTGGGTACAGCCTAACAGTGTAGCAGGCTGCCCAGAGAGCTTGTGCAGTCTCTGTCCCTTGGGGTTTTCAAGATAAAGACAAGACGAAGTCCTAAGAAACCTGGTCTGACCTCAAAGGTGACACTGCTGTGAGCAGGAGGTTGGCGTAGACACCTCCACAGGTTCCTTCAACTTGAATTATCCTATGATGCTAAGACTTTCAAAAATTAGCCAGATGGGTTGAATGCTGAGAATATGACACCTTAACGTATTCAGTCCTAAACTTCCTTTGCTAAATCTTCCTATTTAGGCTACATCTTTAAACCAGAACTTTTTGAAAGAGTGAGACCTGATGAAAAGCAGAGACAGTATTATAAACACTCTTGCATGTGTTTGTAGTTTGCATATTGCATATCTCAAAGCACATCAAGAAGATCAACAGTCTATTCTCACAGATGTCTTCTGTGAGAAGACACACAATACTTTGCTGTCAAGTTAGGCACAGTGACTAATAGTTTAGCTTCTTAGAATATACTGCTGTCTTAAACTATAGAAGAAAACACCATATCCATTTTATACCATTAAGCCTGGAATACTACAAAAGAATAGTTGTCACCTGATTGCAGTGAAGCTCTCTACTATAGACTTCCTCGATAATTCTGGGATCACCAACAATTGCAACCAGAAGTGTCAGCTGTTATTCCTTCTACTAACTAGAATACCCCTGATTTTCCAAACACAAAGAAAGTAATGAAATAAGCATAATGTCTGGGTTGGTCTGATTTTCAGGGAAGCTGATGCAGCCACCCCAGAACTTCAGTGGATCTATTCAGCAAGGAGAAAAAGGAATCCTTCCAGAATGGAGGGATTTTGGCTGAGGTAATCCCACTCCGAGTCATTTGAGACTTTGTAATCTTGCTATAATGTTAACTTGGTGACATGGGAAATAAACTATAAATTAAGGTAGTTCAGATTGTGCTGGAATTATGACATGGCAATAGCATGGCTATTGTCAAGCATATCATCCAATGTCACCTTGGGACAGGAGTAATGGAGGGTAAATACCTCATACCAATTTCCCATATGTTTGTGCCTTTTCAATATGCCCAGAAGCCTTACAGAGGTTTTAGTCTTACTTATTTCTCTATATGCAAGCACAGGCCAGGCTATAGTCTAGCCTTCTGTGAACAGAAAGCACTTCAAAATTAAAAAAGGCTGTGAAAGTCATACACAGTTATTTTGAGTTATAGAGGATAAATATTTACAAGCTGGAATACAAACTGGGTTAGTTTATTTTTCCTTTCTGGTTCTGACTCTGTTTAAGTCAACAATTTAATTTTATTTAGAGCAAAGCCTTGCTGGGTTCTTATGTTAACTTATTTTCTGGTTTTCCTGGCCTTCTTTATCTATGTGGTGGTTAGATGTAAGTGAAATTACACTTTAAGACAAAAAATAAGAAAACATTTCTAAATTTTGGGTATGGGCATTGTGGATCCTCAATTGATCTCATCTGCGACAGTCCAGAACCTAGTATTTTATTTGAAGGTACAGCCAATACTGTTGTATCTTGTTCCCTATCTCTGGATAACCACACAAAAGGTAAAATCTTGGTTCGTACAACATCTTGGAGCACAAGTAAAACATTTAAAAAATCCAAATACAATACAATGCTTTTCTATATTACTTTTTTCCTACTTCTGCTCTCTCTAACTGTAGAGTTAAACAAGGTGGTGAGGCAGAATGTGGTTTTATTTTAAAACTTTAAAAAATATTTAATTAGTGTTTAACACATACTTTTTATGTCTTACTTTAAAAAAATAAAAAGCATATGTGACAGCTTTATAAAGTAAACTTATTGCTCGTTATAAAAACTTCAAAATAAGCACCAAATCTAGCTTGCTTTAAGCTTAAAGCATGTTCTTTAATACTTCAATATAAGGGTAGGTAGACTGTATCGTAAGGAATAGGCCATTATTTTTTACAATTCGTCTTTATTATGAAAAGTGGAGAGTGCTGCAGCATTTCAGTATACAATTCAACAACTGCAGTGCTGAAAAAGTTGACTTCTTCAAACCAGACTTATGAATTTCTGAACAAGTGCTGTTGGCTCCCTCCAATGGTAGGAGGTTACTATTGCTGGGGCCATGCTTTTTCTAGAGAAAAACCTGTTACAGATGGAAACAGCTATCCTAAAGTACCAACAACTTTATAACTCTGGGAAATGCTTCACTGGTTTCCTTATTATGTACTACTTAAAAAAAATCTTGTGGGATTTATGACTTGAGCAGTAAAAAAAGTCATGAACGGAGGATTCTTTTTCTACTGTAATTAAAACCTATTTCAGTGTGAGGAGAAATATATTGATGAAATGTGTTTCTCCACTGATAAAAAGTATTTTCCCACCATCAGGGATGAAGAATTTAGAGAATATTTAGATGATGAAGTTTGAGACTGTGTCTGTTCTACAATAGATCAGTACTACAAAGATAAATTTTTAATGTATTTTGGCTTATCACTTAAGATAGGATAGTCAACTGTGTGAGACAAAACTTGAAAAGCAACTTATCAGATAATTTTATTAAATATTAGGCATGGTGTACAAACAAACTCAAGTGTTCTTTGTTACTGTTGAGACAAATTTTGCAATGTAGTTCATGCTATACAAGATAGAGGATTTTCCCCAACTCTAAATTTAGCCTCTGGTCAAAGACTGAGAATATCAAGGAACTTAATGCCATTGTAAAATGTGAGAACTAAAAATATTTATTACTGTCAAAGAAGAACTTATTTGCTGGCAATAGGGGACAGCATTTTATAACACTGAATGTAACTGGTGTTACTAAGAATATACCAGGTAAAATGAGAAAAACATCACAAACTGAATCAGACAAATAAAGAATCATTTTAGGTACAGATGATCTTCTCTCTCTTCAGGAGACTCTTGCACTACTTGCAATGCATTAATCTCCAAAACTGAACATATTTGAAGTAACTTGCCAACTCCTGAATAGTATTGTGACACAAATTCCTGGTGAGTAGCTAAAATGGGCATTTCTTTACTTATATGAAGGTCTGTGGAACAAAAGATTACCGAACTGAGAGTATACCTGATTTCTAGTTATCAATATGTATAAATAGTCATATAATCAACTTCTTAACCCAAAGGCCCTTACTACTACTACTTCCCCCCCCCCCCCCCCCGTTAAATATAATTTTCTTATGGTCATATAAGTGCTCATATTTGACTAAGGTATATGGGCCATAGTACTTCTCACAGACTCCCAGATGATCTTTTTTGAACATATTTTATCAAGCATTGATTACTTTTGTGTATGTTGGTTTTTGAAGGTTGTAGTGCTATCTTCTGGCCCTTACCTCTCTATTCCAAACTTTTATCCTGTATATCCTGGGAGTTACTACTCTCATCTATTTCATCTCCTGACCTCTGAAGGATAGTTATAAACAGATTTTTTGTGGGATTCTCAAAAGAATGGACTTTATAATAAATACTAAAGTTTATCTGAGTGCTAAGGAATTCATTGTAACATTACTTGATTCCCCTGACCCTATTTCTTTTAGAAGTAAGACTTCTCATGCATATTGCATTTTTCATCTTTTCTTGTTTTTAAACTTGCTCTGTTACCCACCAAAATGTGTCAACTATTGTAGTGCCAGCTCATCCAAATGAATAGACTGACTAAAGTGATTCTTGCCTCTTGTTCCATACCCCCTTTTCTGCAGCAGATCCTCGTTTTCTGACTAGTGTGTTGGGTTAGGGGTTTTTTTGCTTTTCCATTGCACAGATACATTAATGAATTAACTTTGTACATATTAAGTCTCACATCTGCTCTTCAGCTCTCCAGCTCTTCAGTTGAGACTATACCACAAGAGCCTTAATTTTTGTTTCCCAGGCTACATCTTCCCTAAGTCCTTTAGTAGGTTGGGTGTTTTCCTACTAGTGTTTAATGGTTGGATCTTCTTTTTCTTCTATACTGGGAGAACCATAAATATATTTTACTTTCTCCAACTAGGGAACAAATCCACTGTCATTACTGATGGCTTTATTGACTTCTTCCTTTTCAGGATTGGTATTGCATGTTTACTGAGGAGAGGAATAAATGGGATTTACATGGGAATGGTTAAGGGAACAAAATTAGTTAACTATTCAGAGAATCCCTCCAGGAAATATCTTTCTCTCCTGAAGTTGGACAGAACATAAGATTGATAGCCTTGGACCTCTTGAATTACTTCCTCAGCCAAATAATAAAGCTCATAATCCAAATACTGCTGATGACCTGTGTACCACATATTCAAATTTACTTCAGTTAATGTAGTATGATTTACAAAGCATTTCTGAATGTAAGGAAAAACAAGCAGACAGCCAAAAATCCCTACATTAGCATATCACTAATGAAGACTGCACACTTTTGTGATAATCGAAGCATTCCCAAAATAGGAAGAGTAAGAATTATTTCTACTGTGTAAATTTCCAAAGACTTACACTATTAGTCACTCTACAGCCATATAGTAACAGACAATCCTTGCACAAAGAAACTACGGTCTAATGTTCCAACAGTGCAGAGATGGACAATATCTCTTTAAACATATCAGATGTCCTGATATCCTCAAGCAACAAAGTATTATTGCCTTCATATTCAAGCTATTCCTGATGTTCTTAATGGCAAGATTGTCCCTTATGCCATATGTTCTAGGTTAAGTATATCTGTTTAAAAAAAAAAAAAAAAAAAGGCAATGGATGATCTCTTTGCTCTTAATGGATCACAATGCCTTTCTGAAATAGTTCATACCAAATTTCTGGGTCCTGCATCCACATTTGTCTTCCATTTTCCTGGGCTGTTCTACTCTGTCAGTGCTCCCAGATTTATTACTGCCTCCTAAAATACGCTTGAGTCTCCTTCCTCATTGCTGCCTTCTGTTTTGGGAACTCCCTGAAAGTAATCTAAAGGGTTACTTTCTTCTCTGCTCTCAAATCATAATCCAAGACACATCACAGTTACTATGATTCAACTATTAAAAATAAGTGTATTCCACTCACTTTCCTCCCCACAAACCAGCTGATGCTCTGTTCAGAAGGTTAATACAGATATCAACCTCTTTGCCTTGGAAACCTTTGAGCAAGGATTATTGGCAGAGTTGTATATGCTCATGGCGTCTATCACAATGGGAAGAAATGGTTGCACATAAATGAAAAATGATAAATTCGTATTACACAATGCAACATTTTTTAGACTCTTCTGACAACATCTCTGTTGGAACAATCACTTTAGTGGGGATTGAATTGCTTAAAAATTGCACAGTATGAACACACCTGGGCAGCTGAAAACCCTGACACAATCTAAATGCGGTAATGTTGATGACTTCTTAAAACTGTTACAAATATTATGCATACTATTACACATGAGACCCTACACAGAATTAAGAATTCTTGGTTTCAGTATTTTCATTTTCATGAATTTGTATAACAAGGTGAATATAAGTTCTTCTTTTTTAAATATTTAGTTTCTTAATTTCTAATTTCTTCAGTTTACAGTATGATATGAGCGAATTTATTATTGTTTATCATACTGGATAACCTGCTTATAACTGTAAGTTTTTTATAAGAGGTGTATACATTTATTAAAGGCAGAGTTTTCCAACTACCAATAAATGGTATCATTCTGTGAACTCATGCACACTGTATTAGTACAATAAATCTTTTTTTTTTTTTTTTAAGCAAACATGAGGTTGGTTATTAATGGAAATTGCTAAAATTGTTCTCCTACATCACTGAAGTTGTGGACTCTCCTGGTAGACTTTTGAAAACAAACAAGAATGATTTTCTGCATAGGTGTAGTATTCCCCATGCTAAAAAATGCTGAGTTGAGATACATTGAGATTCATTTCTGCCCTTCTCCCAGCTTCCTTGGAAAAGCATGATCAGACAATTAAAGAAATTGAAAGACAGGTCTAGCAAAATGTACTTACTGTTTTAGAAGATAAAACAGTTTAGTAGAGAGTTTTCTAGTGAAATTTGATGTTGAAAAGTGAAAAGCTTCAAACATTAAATGTTCTGTATGTTCTAAATGCATGTCAATGGAAAACTAAATTTCATGGGAGAAAAAAAAGTGTTTTAAGTGTTGTGTACAGCTTATTTTGACATTTTAAACAACAAAAATTCATGGAGTGCTATACAATGTACATCTAAGACAAGCAGAACTAACGCTTCTGAAACTTAAACAGGCTTTTTGTGGCTCAGAGAGTTTACTTTTGCTTAAAAAAAAAAAAGCCAACAGAGTTTTGAGAAGGAAATGTCATGGCTTAATATTTATGCAGCATTCCTGAGGAATAACTGTTTTAGGCAGATTAGAAAGGTGCTTAGAAGACATTGTAGTCTATATCTTCAAGAAAACTTCCTATGTGGGGAAATGACAAAGTTTTTAACATCCAGAATTGGCAGATTATTATGGATCATTATGGAGGAAATGTGGTGCTCAGGATAGAAACAGGGCAACTCTTGGTTTCTTCCATAAAAACTACTGACTAGCACCTATTTCCATATTATTTTACTACTTATTATTCACAAAAAGTGGGAAGCATGTTACTAATTCTCAGAGTAAAGAACTGCTATGCATCAGAAAACTACAGCTACTGAAAGATGTGTCTTCCTCTCCACTGCAATCCATTATTGTACCCCTCTTTTGCCCCCTAGCACCAAAGGGCAATCTAAGAGAACAGGCACACACAGTTTACTGAGAGAATTTGATCTGCACGTAGCTCACTAAAGATTAGAACTAGGGTCCAAGCAGCAATACAGAGTTGACAAAACACCTCAAAGAACTACTATTACTTTAACATAAATACATTATTTATAAGTCTATTAAAATTGTTTAAACTATAATATAAGAGTGAGCTCACCTAATTTTTCCATATCTTTGTAATGGTTGTAGTAGCCTACATGAAAAATAATAAAATCAAATGCCACCTTCTGTTCTTATCTTTGCAGAAGCTGTGTCTGCAACAAAGCTGCTCTTGCTATTCTCTGCTATTCTTTGAATTTGGCTGCCTTAGCAACTACCTGTTCTGCCAAGTTACTTGTGTTGATAATGTGGAGTGGTTACTGAAGGCCACGACACCTGAAAAAGGTCTTGAGAATCAGAAATGCCTTTAAGTAGTTGCAGGTATCTTATATTTATTTTTTTATTTTAATCTGTCCATAGGCAAAGACTTGATCCTGAATATAAAGTTGGTGTGAAGTATTGAGGAAGCTCTAAGATCCTTTCAGGTAAATGAAGGAACTAATTTGTTTTGAGCTGCCTTGGATGTTTTTTATTATTATTTTCAGAATCTATTCCTTATATACAGAAGAAATTTTTTATATGTTCAATATATTATAGATGTAAATAGTAGTACAGAGTCAATCAGGAAAGACATATTCAACAGCTGGGAAGCAGGCTCCTAGACAAGAGATGAGAGCAAAGGTACAGGTGGAAGGTGGATGCGATCTATCCACAAACTGCATCTACATTCAAATTATAGTAGCCAAATTCTTCTACGGTTAGCTAAATCATAGTCTTTTAAATCAGAAATAATTTTTTGGAGGAAAAAATCATCAACCATGAAAGGAAACAAAAAAGAAGCCAATCCAGGTGTGGCCAATGTCAGAGTATAAAAGGTCATATTTCTGGCAGCTGGGGTTAGCAGCTGTCCTTGTACATCACCAAATGCAAGCATTTCTAGCTGAATGTTAAGAGCTATGATTATGTGAATTTTAACGACAAAATGTAAAATGTTCTTACTTGTGCAATGCTGGTGTTAGCTAATGCTACACTATAAATCTCTTTCCCTCTCTTTGGCTTCTATAAATTACTAGGAGAACTAAATTCTCATAACAGCACTGTCAGAGTCAGACCTGGTGCCAGCAGACCTTTCTCATGCAGTTCTTCAGTCTCACCTTCAAAATGCAATTCCTGCAGCGATGTCACTGAGCTAAAATGCGATATGCAGAGACCTCTAGAGACTGGAAAGCTAAACTACACCTAATGATATGCAGGTATAGTTCAGTGGTGTGTAGTAATGAAATCACTCGGGGAGCTATAAAGCAGACTATAAAGAGAACAAGGTAAGGTTCAGACTGTTTTAATCTGTGTGGTAAAAGTCGTGTTCTTGAAAGTGAAATAGTTGAGCTTATTTTCTTCAAAGGTAGTCAACAAAGGTAAAATATCTCTCATTTTTATGATTTAAAAAAACCCCAAACCCTAAATGCATTTGCTGCTTTCCATATGTAAAAATACAGTGTTAAATAACAGAATCTTCAAAATACATGTGACTTCAATTACTATGCTGCAAGCTTCTGAAATTTGGAATTCATTTGTGAACCCATTGATATATGACTGCGCTTGTTTTTCATTTGCCTGAAGTCTGTTTAGAAGCTGCATCTCTTAACATTGTCTGAGAGATGCCACAAGGTTCCGGTTGAGTTCAGAGCTAATTACAACTCTGAAAGAGACCTTTGCAGGATTGTCATTAGCCATGCTTATAATTCAGACCAAGGTGTTACCTCATTTATTTTCCCAGTGAGCGGCTCTTGATATGTTTGACCATGGAAAAATGTGCTCACCTTGAAGTAAGTACACTGAAGCTTGCAACTATAGCTACAGCTTAACCTCTGTGTTGCTGCTACTGTACTTTATAGTGCTATTCAATTTTTCCAAGTCCTCAGCTATGTGCCGTATAGAAGTCATCGCTTCAGTGAGTCCTTTTTTATGTCTGTTTCAGCACAGGGAATTTGACTTAGCGACAGAGAACATATCTTTGGCAATAATCTTTGGCCCGATGTGGTCTTTCACACAACTGTGACAATGTATCTGTCCTCTAGGTTTTTTCTTAGGCCTCGATTGTGGATATACCCCTAATACAAGTATTGGGCGTTTCAAAGTTCTGATTCTATAGAGACAGGGCACACAGAAAATTGTGGGTTTGCTGGCTGTTGAAAGACTGTCAAACAGATCCAAAACCAGATCCTAATTATTTCAACACAAAGTGTTGCCACATTCAATTTTTTAAAGTTCTTGCCCAAAAGTGGGATTGACTAAGCCAAATTACCAACTCTCTGCAATGTATGCAGAAAAGCAGAGTTAATTTTAAAATTAAATGATAGCCAGATGCAGGTAGGCATCTGTGTCTGGCTTTTCAAGACTAAAATACTTGATAAACTTATGTTTTCCTAGCGTTACTTCATGGAGCTATCTCTGTCTCAAGCAATTTTGATTGCTAGCATGGAAAACTGGTGACTGTATCAAAGTAAACAAAGATAACGGTTGCCAATATGAAAGCAGACAAAGTAGCACAAGCCTGAATTCCAACTCTGGAAATGAGTTTTCGTTTGGGATCTGCAATGTTATCCATATCACAGCTATTTTTTTGCCATTTTCACCATATGTATTAAAGCTATCACATGCATGTCTAATGTTTGTCATGTCTATGATTGCATTATACCTACAACGAAACTTTAAAAGTTTATTCCTTGAAACTCTTTGCCCTTTGGGCTATTGCATGGATTTTCAAGCCAAGGATTCTACATTCACTTAAGAAGTCAATATGAATGTCTTACGAATGTCCAAGAGAGCTTGGGAAATTAAAGGTCTTGCTCTTAAAATTGTATAGCAAAAGCAGAATTTCACTTTTTGATATTTAGCACTCTGTGAATTAGTCTTTCTCTTTTTGTCTAGAAAAATAGAAGAAATAAGATGCAGGCCTTTTAATCTGTCCTCAAATTCCCCTATGAACAGAATTTCTAAAACTTCTCTCAAAGAAACCTAGCTAGAAAATGAACTTGCCAAATAAACGTTGACAATAAAATACAATGTGTGGGAGGGAAACTAATCTGCTGGACTATGTCTAAAACAGTTCATTAGAGTTCAGTGGACCTTCTTCTCCCAGAAGATTTAAGCCTTGCTGAGGGCAGGCTGGAAGGTACTTTGTGGAGGCGGTCTGCCTTGAGATGTGTGTATGTAGACACTGCAAATGTAGAGGTAATTTTCATAGGCTTTCAAAATGCATTTCAAGAATTTGTGTGTGTACTGACATCCAAGCTTTCAGGGTCACTTCTCTGAGAACACTCATTTCATGCTACCAGTCTTCATGAACAGCAGCACTGTCCTTCAGGAGAGAAACTAGTGCATTTCATACATGCTTGTAGTGATTAATTGTAAGGTGCATTGACTTTAGCTTTGCTTTGAGCATCCAACTAGAGCTACTGAAAAATGTGCTCATTATTTTGCACATTTTCATCTAAGTACTGATCTGGTGGTTGGTGCGTCACTACCTGTCAGTTCTTGTGTTCATCTACGGTTTCATCTGTAATGAACTTTAATTAGATACACTGGGGTTTAAACAATTTTTTTTTTAAAGTCTGACCATATGACCTATGTTTTTCACTTTTCCCATAAAGTTAACAAAAGATGCACTCATGGGAATAAGAGGAATTGATTTCCACCCTCCTTCCTCACCTGCCATCAAACCATTTTTTGGGGTCTTCGTTTCTGTAAGTTAAAAACAGGTAAGAGTTCAGAGTAGGAAAGGAAGGTATCTGCTGAATTGATACTTTTATATCCTGGGGTGAGCTTTTATGAAATCTGAAAGTCTATGGTATAAAAATAAAAAATCTAGTAACTCTATGGTTATTAAATGGCCTTTCTTAAAGCAGAAAAAAAATATGGATTGTGGAGTTCTTTTTGTTTTGTTTCAGTGGATTCTTCAGAGATTATAATTGTCAGGAATAGATATTGGCTTTAAAAAACCAGACAAATTTAAAAAAATTAACTAGTGAGAAAGTTAGAAAAAAAATCTAAATACTCATCATCCTTTAAAAAAAATTAAATTAATGAACACAATGAATTTTTGACAGATTTCAGTTCAGGATCAGTTACTGTCTATGTCAAGTCTTTACAATAGTTACACTGGCGATATCCTGCTGGGTGCTCTGAACATCTCATCCGGCAGATGATAATGTCCCAAGTAGATAAAAATTTTGCAACCAAAAATAAGAAAAAAGGAAATTGAGCTCATCTGTCCCATTTTCTCCAGGTTTCCAGGTCACTGTTTTAAAGTATTTTAAGACAATGTCTTTTCTTCTTCCTTCTTGAAAATACAGTACTGAAGTTGAAAGTCCTGGTTGCACTTTGTGAAGGGACTAATGTATCTACTGCACTTCTGATTCTTTGTCAAGAAAGTCCTGTGTAGGTTAGGAAGAACTGAGTAGGAGTCTCACTTCCTTCTTTAGTCTTGATCTTATACATTACATGGTTGGTTGAGTAAGCGCCAGACTGTAAATAATGTAGAGTTCCAGCAAAGTAATCTGGAGATCAGTATTTAACCAAGTCACTCTGCTTCTGTAGGTGGCTTGGACATGCATGCATATGCAGGAGCACCTGAACTGATCTGTGCACCTACCTTTTGCCTAAGCTTCTTCAAAATTACTAGTTTAAGGGGAGAGGAGAACATCCTACTCACCAGGCTATGCTGGCAGAGTGGGAGATCAAGAGAGGGGAGCACACTATGATAAAGTGGTGGAAGGGTTTATGAATAGAGAGCAACAGAAGTATGCCTCTAAAGTCTACTGGTAGGACTGGTCAAAACTGTAAGAGGCTAAATTCCTGTTCCACTCTTTACATTAGACAGACATTAGATAAAATGTGACGAAAAAATGCAAGGCGGGGGAAGAAGGGAGTTTTATTCTTTACATCAATAATTAGTCCCTTATCACTAGACTCAGCAAGTTTATGCAGCTTGCAATTCTTCTAGTCCAAAGACTACTATGTAAAAGGCAAATTTCTACTGCCACTATCGTCGATTATCTGTCTCTGTCCAGGGAGCCCACAGCATTCTTTTTTGCCACCCCATGTATTCAACCTTTCGATGTAGCTTACTATGTATTGCATAGGTTTTACTCAATTTAGAAGTTAACTAAAAGATCTTATTTTATTGAAGTAAGAATGAAAAAACTGACACTATCACTGAGCGGCAGGACGTTGTTCAGTAAAAAGCTGAAGATAAAGAGAAAATACTACTTGAAGTTTTATAGATTAATACCTTAAATGCATGAAGTCCATTGACTTTTGGAACTTCACCAGCACAAAATTGACTGATTACCTGTATTAGTTGTCCAATTTTTGAGAATGATGAAATTTGATGAATGAGCTAAGGATGACCACTGTTGGCTTTCAGGCAGTCTTTTTGAAAGCTGCTGAAAATAAATCAAGACATATGTCATTCGGCTTGGTATGTTTAATGAAGGAACAGAATTAAAATAAACAGTTCCTGATACACCCAAAATAATGTATTAAAAGTTTGGCTAGAGTTATGGTGATATAACCAAAATCTAACATTGCGGTAATGCAGTAAGATGATCATGGCCCTGTTCTGAGTTTATAGCTAAATGTCAAGTCAGGAGGATTGTAAGTTGAACACCGTGTAAGCCTACTAACACCTATGTCCAAAGTCAAAATGAAAATACTTAATGCACTGACTATAAAATTATCTCATCTTTAGGCTGTTGGCACATCTGGGATGAAAACCATAACTGCTGAGCTAAGGTAGAAGATGTTCTCTTCCATCCCAAATATATTTATCTTAAGAAGATTCAGGGTAAATCTTTCTGTTACCATTCTATTGCATCACATTATAACAGTAGCCTCTTGGTGATTCTGAACTAGGTTTCTATAAATCTGTTATTTCTATGAAGCTCTGGAAGATGAAAATAAATAAAAATCTCCTGTGTCTCAGGTAACCATTATGCTATATTTACATTTAGCATCTCTAAGAGACCCCAGTTCTCAATTTGAAAAAAGCCATGTTTTCAAGAAAGAAATGCTTTGTTGCAATATTTCTGACTTGCACAAGATTCATTGCTGTTGTATTGTATTTTATTCAGATAGAGTTTCACTGATTTTCATGACTTCAGAAGGTCTTAAGAATTTAAAATGAAATAAGTTAAATATTTGCAGTGAAATTTCAGGCAAATATCTTAAATGTTTGAGTTGACTGTATTGCAAATGTACCTGAAGTAAATGGAATTACACTGTTGGTAGAAAAAAACATAGCTGTGAATTCAGCTCTACTACTTCGTTGTGCTAGCAGTTGTCCTAAGCAATTCATCCTAAACTACAAGTAAATATTTAAAGGCAAGCCATCAGCAGGTATAAACATAGATTGTAGTCTTATTGATTGAAGTTTAGGGACTTTTTAACATCAACTATTTTATAGAAGCTCCAAAACCCCAAGATAAAGACTTTCAGAGACTGAGTTGCAGAATGCAAGCTACCTTGTCGGCCACAGTACAATGTAATTTCTCCCTGTTTTTCTCCCTCCACTCCTGTTTCACCTCATAATTTTTTCTTCAACACTGGCCACAGAAAGAGCCTGTTCAGCTTGAAACTAACTCTAAAAAAATACTTGCTGTCATATATTAAGCATACAGGTACCAGCAAAAAGTAAGAGAGGTCTGTAAGGCCTTGTGTAACAGCAGCATGGCAGCCACAGCTTGGATGCTCCTCGCTGTCTTGGGTCTGTACCCCTTGAGTTGCACACACTTTGGAAGAGCAAGACACAGCAATTGCTGAAAGTAGCTGCTACATAGTTCTACTCCTGTGTCCTCTTTAGGCTTATGCTCACAGTGGCCATCCCCTACGACCAATGTAACAGCTTGCAGTGCTGCACTATAGAGAAAGCTGATCAGATTTTTTTGGATAAACTAGTAAGACAAGGGTGTAACGGCTGATGGAAATATGACCTACTTCTGTTAGCAGGGCTGCTTTAGGAGTGATCCTTGTTGCTTACAATATTGCAAAGTGAATGGACAAGCCAGTCTTCAGGAAAATGATAGAGTTTAAATATTTGCAAAGATGTAAATGGAAACATAAGATGGGTGATAATGGAGATGGAGAATCACTCCAGTGGATTTGCCCCAGTGAAATGCTATTGTGCGCCTTTGGCAGCAGTTGCTGGAGATATCTTCCCAAAGATACAGACTGGCATAGATGCTTTCTTCTGGATAAGCCTTTTATATATTTCTCTTTGACATAAAAGTTCTGTCACAAAGTATGGAGTGGTCCTCCAAGGGTTATTTTGGTTTATTTTGTTCCAAAAGTATAATTTCAGCATAGAGAAATGCATTACTCCCATGGCAGTTAGATTTGATGCCATTTGAAAAACAAACAAGCAAACAAATCATAGAAATTAAACATAATTGTGTGCACTAGAGTTGCCCATGTAATATTACATAGCTGTGGACTTGCACTGTTTTACAAGTCCATTCCTCGTGACAAAAGCCAGAGTTGATGAAAATTATTCAGTCGTGTATGACTAGGGAAAAGCAGATGCTGCTAAAGCTGTGCACTTCCATGCCTGGTTCTTCAGTGTTCTGCAGTAGTAACCCAGACATGTTTAATAGTCACAAGGGAGAAATTAACTGAAGTGGAGAAAACACTGATTGGCATATTAATTGTAAGGCTGTAAGGAACTGGATGAATCAGACATAGCAACTGGTTGTGTTGAAAGGGGAGAATATCAGGCTGCAGGAATGTTACTGGAATAAATCTTAAGTCATTTAATTAGTTATCTTGGCACACAAGAAGAAGGATGGTGTAAATGAAATTTACTAATGACACAAAGCTGGAAGGCCTTGCCTTGACAGAAGAGAATGAAAATGTCAAATAAAAAACCTAGAGGAATTGAGTAAGAAAAGTGGGATGAAGTTAAGTACTATAAATATAGATTGCATTTGTATTACAGACGAGCATCATTCATTCTGCCATGAGAATGACCAACTTAATTTGATTGGAAGAAATAAAACATGGTAAGTCTAAAATTCCAAACTTATTGCATAGGATATATGTCTAACATTAATTCTCTTTCCGGGCACTCACTTTCTTGGAACTCCTTCCAAATGCTTTTCTATACCCCCCAGGAAAGGGCTTCCTAAGGGTAAAGAGTCGTCTGTCACGTGTCTGCTGGGTGGCTGTGGAGATATTTGAAGATTTTAAAGACTAATAGTGGTGGATAAAATCTCTAATTCTTTCTGCCTACCCAAAACAAATCTGGTTTTGCATTACAGTATGTCATCCCGTCCCCTCACCCCATCTAGTCAGTGTTTTCCAATAGCTATCCAGAAACATTTAGCAGTTAGTCACATGGGGACCAAAACTCTATGTCCACTAGCAGGCTTAAAAAACAGAGAATTACTTCTTTCCATTTCTTTTTAAAGGTGACTAGGCCTTAGGATCACAACTAGATCTAAATGAACAACCTCTGTGCACCCCTCCACAGCCCAGATGACTTCTGGCAGAACCAGCATAGGTTAATTAATTGAACTGGAGGCTAATTAATTGAACTGGAGAAAACACTGATAAGCATGTCAATTATAAGATGGTGAGGAACAGGATGAATTTTTCTTTAGAAAGTCTTAGCAAAAAGGCTCCAAAGTTAAATTGGAGACCCTCCAATTTTTTTTCCCTTAGAAAAAGCTTTCATCAAAATTAAGGGTACAACAAAACAATTTTTTAAATGTTATATTTTAATTATATATTTTACCTTAAAGAGCTTTGATTCTTTATCATGAATGTACATAAAATGAAGTGTTTCCATATAGAAACATAAAGATAGTAGAATCAGGTCTCAAAACATGAAAGTAGAACATTTTAGAAATTATATAGAAAATATCTCTTGAAAAGAAAAAGTTCATGTTATTTCTTGCTAGAAATTTCTTTCTCCCCTTCTCCATTTTACAATCATTCCAAATAATAGCTTACAATTAAGCGAAGGGTGTTGTAATGCCATTTCACTTCATTACATCATATATTTACATGGAATATGAAGTACAGAGTGGGGGATAGCTGAATAGCTTAATTTAAACATCACAAATATTCCTGAAGTGTTGCATTTCGTGTTGTGGGTAAAAGCCAGAATGAGGAATATTTACTGCTAAGGGTTGATGAGGATTTTTGAAGGAGAGAGGCATTCATAGCACTGTAAATATGTTGAAATAGTACTACAAAGTATAATAATCTTGTTTACTAAAAAGGAATTCAGAATGTGTAGTAAAGAGAGAGATGCCAGCAGTATAGGAAACATGGGCATTAAGAATAAGCATGTCTTTTTCTAGGGGAAAACATTTTAGTTTCATTCTTCAGAACCTGTTATTGTGTTCCATGAATACCAAAACACTATCTCCAGTCACTTTTATTTCCCACTTTTCATTTTATATACTTCAGAGGAATTGATTTCCTTCTTAATGAGTCAATTGTAATCAATACTAGCAGTGAATTATACCCATGTTCTTCAACATTGCTCCACAGGGAGATCTACAGCACACGGAACAGTCTGTTGAGCACCCACATTGTTTGCAATAGATTACTGAGTACTGTGAACTTTTTCCTGTGGGCTTAAGGTCAAACAGTTAAAAACATAAGCTTCACTCTGACTAAGGATTAGAAAGTGACTTTTAGACAACCACTCAAACTCACTATCATAAGTAACACAATGGCAGTCATTCTGAGGTTGGAGAATTAACTGTAAACTTGTAATCCCCTCAGCTAGCAAGTTTTGAGTGCCTCTGTCCATTAGCAGGACTTCAGTGCAGCAGCAAAAAAAACACCCCACCACCAACTAAAACCATTCAATACAATCTTTAATAGTCTCAGATCATGTTTTTAATTACTGTAAAATAAAGTAGTGTATTTTCTATTGTTTATTTACCTTTTTTGTCAGGGCTCTATTGGAATGGAAATAATGAGACCTTTTCTTTACTTGCTAACGAGAATTATCTTTTCATATGAAGTCCATCGCTTTCAGCATCCTTATCAACAATTACCTCTGCATAAGGGCATCTTTCCAGTATGGCCTTTCCTTATTTGTCATCCTAATTAGACTTTTCTTTTCAGAAGGCTTCTAAGAGATGAAAGAATGACATTGACATAATTATCAGTCCGTCTCTTTTTAAGGAGCTGCCTACCCACCAGGTAAATTCAGGAAACCTTACCTATTAGTTATTGCACATGGAAGCACTAAGACTCCAGGTTTATTTCAGCAATTTGATACAGAAATAATTGGTATTGTGCAATTAAATCTCATCATTAAGTTTTCTTAAGACTGTATCTGACAAGTGGAAAATACAGGCTAGTTACTTGCTGATTATTTCCAAAATTGTCAGAAGTTTGAGTCCGGATAGCATACAGTGTTTTAGAAGAAGGATATCCCAATCTTTTCCTATATAAAAACCGTACCGTGAGTTAGCAAAGTAATCTCAAAATTTAAAGAAGTGTTTTGTTCAGGGAGAAGCATATGGGATGAAAATCAATGAGGACAGAAAACAGAATGAAAAGCACACGCTGAGATTTTGGTTTCTCCAAAGCAAGTAGAAGCAGCCAGTTGGTTGATGCCCAGGTCTGCGAAACTCAAGGGAGAATGGAAATATAGGTGAATCCAGTTGCTGGTTGAAGGCATAGGTTGGTATTTCTTGTGAAATAAGGAATCTAGAGGCTTTCAGTGACTTGTCTGGGATTGCCATCAAGCATTCTGTTTTTCTTCATCTCCTGTTCCATTGGAAAGAAACATTCGGGTTGATTTACATCTCTGAGACAGGACTCAAAAGACCCTCAAGAATTTAGTAATGTTTTACTCTTGGCAGTGTTGGTTGTACTCCCCAAACTTCCCAGATTAAATTCCTCCAACTGCTAGACATATTATTGTAGCAATAACTTAACATACCTGTTGCATAATCTGTAAAATGTCACAGACCTGTAAAATGCAGGCGATATTCCTGTTTTGAAAAAAAGTAAGAGTACAGTTGGCCTTTTGGAGAATGCCAGACATACTTATCTCCAAATTATTTCCTTTTCCTTGCTTAAATATCTAGTACTCTTATCTTTCCAATATCCCATGGTGTACTACCTCTCTTTTTTTCTTCCTCACAGCCAGTTTCTAAAGCTCAAAGCACCTCAGCAGTCAGAGCTGTCAATATCCATGGACTTCCTGTATTTCTCTGGGGATCTTCAGCTACCATGTGGTTCTGTTTCATGTTTCTACCTTGATAACAGACATATAAATGTAAGCAAACATACAAGTAAAAAAGTTGCAGTGAAGAATATATTATTCATTTAATGGTAATAAGCTTTCATTAGAAACAGATTTCTTTTTTTTCTTAGCCTTTTAGTTATTAATGAGACCACTTACAGAAATAAGTTGAAAAATTATCTAATATTGATTTGTTTCCATAGTCTGAACTCTGAATCTGAACTCTGATGCTTTATGAATCGGGATTTAGTAATTTTCCTAATTTTCTTCACAGCCAACATTAATACTAAAATAATCCATAACACTGTATTTTCTCATACTTGAACAACCGTAAATACTGTTGTATTGCAGTGTGCCCATGTCCTGTGAAGTCACGTAGGAGACCCATACCAGGAGATATATACATATGTCTCTAATCATACTCAGTATGGCTCATACTGAGTATGATTACTCAGTATATAATATTTTCTGCCATCATCAAACAATTGGAAGCAAACATGGTCATTTAAAGCATCTAGAGCATATGTAATTTTGGCATGGAAATCTGGGGCATGTAAATGCATATTAGCAGACTGTTCTCCATTCTTTCTTCTCTCCACAAATTATTTCATTCTCACAGACAACAAATATTGTGCATATACCTTATCAAACTCCATGCTATGCTCCTCCTTTCCATAACATGTGGACAAAATTTAAACCAGCTTGAAGCTGAGCCTAGCTCTTGGTTGAATCTAAGACAATTTAATTTTACAGAGTAAAATTCCACACTTTTTGCTGCCAGAGTGTAGCCAGCTGTTAAGTCAGAAAGGGGATCAGAAATCATACCTTCCAGCTTAGCTTTCCTAAGTTAAGCATCCTCAAAGAAGGTAGGTATATTCCAAACTGTAAGTCCAGGAAGAGGTATCTAGATTGTATATGAAACAGTTCTGCCTCCTCTGAAGATTAACAATTCCATCAGGTTTCTAAGTGTTGGGAAGGGCTATTCACAGCTTTTGTTGAATTTATAGGTATTGAATACAAGTGGTAGGTAGTTCAAGACTAAGAACACACAGATCATGTTTAATTTGCCTTTCTATCTGGGGAACAGGATCTATTATAGCAACCCTATATTTGCTATATTATAGCAAATAGTTTTTTAAAAAAAAGAGAAATGAAGTTATTCTATGATGTCTTGGGATACTTTGATTAGTTCTGTTGACAATTTTCCAACAGCAAAATTACCCACTTCATAATATTTCTTATCTGAAATTATACTCTAACATACGTAGAATATGATGTACAATTTATGCTGTATGGAGGATGAAGCTATAAAAGTTTAATATTTAATCATAGTTTGATAAATCAAAGTAACATATGTTCATTATACCTATTTATATGTGGTCATAAAATAGTTTATACTTAATGTTGTCTGACTGCTCATAACTTAGACGCAACTTTTAAATGACTGAGAAATGGGAAAGTATGCTATGAAACTAATCAGCAGATAAAAACTGAGGCTGCTATAACATTCTGTTCTTCTATCATAACAGTTCTATAATGGTAACTTACCACCTTTTTAGGGAAAATGAGCCCACACAATGAGGCTCATATCTGTGCATCATGTGCTTTTATCAGCACCCAACACTCCAACTGTGTTGGCAGAGCCGAAAGCCAATTTAAGGTAGACCAAGATATTTTCGGTAAAACCTTCAAGGCATATAAGGCTGTCACATGCTAAAGTTTCTTAATCCATACTTTTATTTGTTCATGTCAGCTATTCATCATAAGCCCAGCTATATGAACATCAGTATTAGAAAATTTAAGGACAAGAAAGCAAATGCTGCAGCAGTAGCAGAGAATTTCAAAGTGCTCTTTTTACTTTGCATGCGTAACAGATAGATGAGACGTTAATTGTTGCTAGTAAAGGACAGAAGTTTTTCTATGCATTACCTGAGTAAATTTTAAAAGGAAGCATATATGCTGAGGATGTATTTAAGCAAAGGTGTATAAGAGTTATGAGTTGGAGCCAGTCTCAGGTGTGATAGAGTAGAAAGCAGATGTTGACTGATGCAACTGAAGCACATGGGAAAAATAGTGATTCTCACAAAAACAGCAATTTGACAATAAAGGGTTTTGTTAAAGAAAAAATCTACAAAAAGTTACCTGTGCAACTGTTCCAAATTTCCACCTCCAAATCTCATCATTGAAAATCCATTTTATTATCTGTTATTAATGATATTGTATTTAAGACAATTCTTTTGTTTATAAATTTCTGGAAGGAGTGCTGAGAGATGTCTGTTTTCTGCTGACACAGGTTGATACAAAAAATTATGATTTGGTGGGAGATTCATATAATATTTTGCATCACTCTAAATGTAGGAAAATTATCATTTTTCCAAAGCAATTAAAATACATGACTGATTATTACTAGGGTTGTAAAGTCAATATTACTTTTGAATGAGTGAAGTACAGGTATATGTCTACCACAAGTGTATGCCTGCAATCTTTTTAGAAAGAGTTAAAAACCATTCAGTTCTATAAGAGTGATTTTTTAAAAAAAATGACCAAAACCCCCACTATACTCAGACTTTTCATTTGAGGTATGAAATTGAAGGAGGATTAGCAGGAGGAGGAGAGAGACAGAAGGCATAAATGGGTCACTTAGTATTAAATTATTTTCCTATATGGGAGTGAAAACATGGGATTTCACACCACCTTTGGCATTTGAGGCCTCCATTGGTGATAAATAAAGGAAGCTGAGAGCAGACAGCTTCACAATGAACAAAGGGAATTTTGTCCTTCGAGCAGCAGATCACAGGCTTCTGGTACTCCTTGCCAAAGCGGTTGTAGATGCAAAAAGTGTATATGGCTTCAGGAGGAGAATGGGCAGTCACTTAGAAAAGGAAAAAACACAAATAGGATCATCAGATTCCTAAAGATGAAGATGATCAGAGGTTAGTAGAATATCAGAGGGGAAGTATCGTATATTCTTGCTGCCTTCTTACTTTTTCTTAGACATTTTCTTTTGGGTAATGTTTGGGAAGGATATCGGAATAGACCCTTGATCTGAACTAGTGGATGTGTTCTGATGCTTTTATGATGCAAAAACCATAAACAGACTTAGTGTATCTTGTACCACCCCTAAAATCTGCCCAACTGTGTGTGTGTAAAGTGATCAGGCCTGTGTTTAGTAGAATGGAGTCTTACCTCTCTGGTTAGATGTTATCCAAGTTAGCATCCAGTACAGCTTGGAACATAGATAAATCTTATCTCATAGAATCATAGAACAGTCCAGGTTGGGAGGGACTTTGAAAGATACCCTGATTGAAACTTTCATGGGAAAGAAAGCCTAGATGAGATTACCTAGCACCCTGTCCAGTCACATCTTGAAAACCTCCAGTGACAGGGACTCTACCATGTCCCTGAGGAGGTTGTTGCAGGGAATGACTGTTCTCACTGTAAAAAATGTCTTTCTTATATCAAGGTGAAACCCATCCCAGTGCCAGTTGTACGTGTTGCCCCTTGTATTCTCCATGTGGATCTTTGTGAAGACACAATCTCCATCCTCTTTGTAGCTGCCCTTTAAGTACTGGAATACTGTGATGAGGTCTCCCCTGAGAGAAAAGACCTCACTCCTTCAGTCTTTTCTCATAGGGGAGGTTCTCCAGCCTGTTAATCGTCTCAAACACTGTAACCTTAAGCTATTGCAAAAGGTTTCAATTTTAATTATCCCAAAGCCAGACTAAGTAAGCCTAAGTTTGGCAAAAGGACTTTGAGGTCTAACTTTGAGTTCTTTCATATTACTTTCATTATAATCAACAAAATACCTTTTTTAATTTTTCTCCCTCTGACACAATTAGTCTCTATTTTTGCCACATTAAAATTCTTCTTTTAAGTTTCATGAACTTTAAAATTGAACCTGTTATGGAAGGTAAATGTGAAAAAAGTGGTATGCAAATATCACTGTACTTTATGAGAAGAGGAAGAGAGTTTATGGAAATATCATATACCATTGTGCAGACACTATCTTGCAGCATTTCTGTGGCTGATACACAGATGCATATTTGACTAGTAAGAGAGAAGGAAGAACATTTGGTCTTATGTTAGCTGATATTAATGGTGTATCTTGCACTTACAAATCTGCATCGCTCACTGCAAATGAAATAATTCCCGTCATAGTTTTGCATGGCTTTTGCACCAAAAGGTCTGTCTTACTGCTCAATATGCAGAGGTAACTGGGATAGGCAGATAGTTCAGCCTATTTCTGTTGTTCCCCAATATATTCTTCCTCTCGTTTATGTGTTATCGTCTCCTATTGTCCCTACCTAACAGAGGGGGAAACTGTGCACAGCAGGAACTCAGAAACCCTACACTGACAGTATTTCCTTTTTGTTTGGGAGGATAAGAGTAAAAGGAGAATTTCACTGATTCATGATTCATATGACAATGATAGATAGTACCTGCTGAAAAGTGAACTATTTATTTGATAACAATGTGCCATCTAGTAATAACTCAGCAGGGAAGTGAACTAAGCAGCATATTCATCAACAAAGGGGATTCCCAACCAAGTGATTATCTGCTTTCCAAATTTTATATTGAAAGCAGACTGCTGTGAATCACTACAGTAGCTATCATTATGTGCAGACTATGTAGACAGCAATCCCTATGCACTGTGAATATTTATTGTCATAATGAGAGACCGAGTCATCTGATAATCTCAGTTCTAGTACTAGATATCCAGCATGAAATAACAACCTGTAGAATTATCTTTTCTCTTCCTTGCTGTTTTTGTTGTTGTTCTTGAGGTTTTGGGGGTTTTGTTTTTGCTTTTAATTCATGGAACTGATCTGAATAATTCAAAGGCAGCAATACAATCTATTTTATGTGGCTGAGCCAATTCCATTTGATCATGTTCTCTTCCATTTGTATTCTGTTTAAGTAGAACCCATGCCATGCAGCTAAATATGAACCGTGTGACAGACAGTGCATCCTTGTAAAGTATTGCATGCTGCTGGGAAAGCTGATATTCTTATTTATCTGAAAAATAATTTTCTGTATTTTAATGTGGCAACAGACAACAAATTCAAAGTGTGGTTGTGTTACTGAATTGATAAAATTATTATGGAATTATATCAGGAATAACTGGTCTTCCCCATAAAGCCTGACCTGTAAACTGCAGCCCTGATCCTGCAAAGGCCACCCCCGAAGGATGACACTTACACAGATGTCTCCAGCAGCAGCACTGCTGATGAAATCTACAGAAGTGCTGGAATTTACAACTACAGCCAATAAAATGAAATCAACAGCTTTAAAAACACTGAAGTATTCAAAACTGTAGAAAAAAATGCAGATGTGAATTATAATTCAAGGATAGCTAGGGTCACAAACACTCAGCTATCGTGTTTTATAGCTGAAACACATGACATACACAGGCCACCAAGAACACATGAGAAATGGTTAAGAATCTGTGAACTACAATCTTTATACCAACCAAAATGAACAAGATTTTCCTCTGTACTCATTTTTTCCCCCAGCTTTTATTCTTGATAGATAACAAGTGAGGTGGTCAGAAGTCAGTCTGTTGTGTACAGACACCCACATAATGGCTGAACTGGACCCTACACCTATTTGCTTTCTCCTTTTTTTCACTTAATATTAAATAGTACTGAATAAATTTTTCAGTCGCTGAATTAATTTGCAGATAATTTAGCTATTTTTCCTCCCAAACAAGAGGTTATGGTTGTTTCAAGATGATTGCATATGACTAATCTGTTTTAGTTCAAAAACACACCCATGATTTAAAACAGTTAAAAACAATTGAAGTTGAAATAAAACTCCTTCCACTCAGCAGCAGATTAATGTTAAGAAATGAAGCTGTATTTTTTTGAAGTTGAGACTATTTTCTTCTGAATTTCAAAATGTGACTGCTTATATTTTCTGTTTACCGTAATACTTATCTTTCAATACAACAGAACAGGCAGGAGGATATGGTAATGATCTATTTTTTAATAATGAAGTAGCTTGTCTCTGATTGTCATGAGAAAAGCCTTCCTTAGAAGCAGTACTGTATGTGGCAGTGCTGCTTTATGTGCTGCATTACAGAATGGTATGATTTGTCCGTGCTTACACTAGGCTTGGATTTGACCAAGTTATGCATTCAATTAACTTAAGTAAACCTGTCACTCAAAAGCTTGAAACTGATTGATTAAGTGAATAAATAATCTGTGTTGTTTTCATTAGTATCGCATTTTCCTTGCATAATAAATTTGAAAAGATAAACTCAGGAGCACTCTAATGAATTGCTAGGAATATGTGGTAGTTATCTAATGGTACCTTTCTTTTGGAATGTAATTTATCTTCTTCAGTTTAATTGACTTGTTTAGTCAAATATCACATTGCCAAGCAGAGCTTTTGAAAAAGATATTTCAACAGTTTGTTAAACTATGAACTCATACATATCTAATGAGACTTCAAAGCAAAACATAGTACATGCGTGTGGTGTAGTAGGAACTGTTCCAAACAGAAGAAACTGTTAGACAAGGGTAAAAGAGACTACTCTGTTTGAAGTTTTCTTGTTATTCAACAATTTATATATCCTTAGCAGCCTTTGAAAAGACAAAAAAAGAAAAGCTGCAAGCAAAGTTAATTCCTTACCATCAACAAAGTCAGACACCTTCTTCTGGCCCTCAAAATATTTTTCTTATAAAATAAGATTTTTTTTTTTTTTTAATTTGTGATAGTTAGAAGAGGAATATCTCCATTAATTATTTTTTCATAACCATGGAATTCTAATGAAGGTTTTTGGCTGACATTAACAAATATTTTAATTGTTGTTTTTACATATAAAAAGATATGTCTTGATTATCAAGGAAGACTTTATATTAGAGACAGGTAACGAATTTTTGTTATCAGAAGAGATAAAACACTTCAAAAGGAAAAGCTGGAGGAATTATTACCTAGACTATACAATATTCATTACATTGTGTTTGTTTTAACTGTATGAACTTTAGTTCCTGAGTGCTTTTCAGAAAAAAAAGTTTTTCTTTCTTAACTGTAGTGACAAAAATCTTAAGTCTCAAGGTGATAGATTGCACATTTTCAAGCAAAACTAAGAAATACTTCATTTGACTTTCCTGGGATAGATATGACTAGACAAGTAGTTGACTGAGCAATGAAATTTTTAGAAGATGGGTTTTGCTTTTTGTCTCATGGTTGGGTTACCCTATATCTAGTAAGAGATGAACTCTGTTCAGTGAGGTATTCCTAATCTCTCTCTTCCATGTATAGTTTTAATAATATACCTGACCTCACATTGCAGACATACAGAAAAATGTGAGGGTAACATGCTGCGAATTTTCCTTGGTGGAAGTACTAATCTGTTTCCATCTCTCAAGAGGAAATTGTCCAAGAGATTGAAAAGTTATTGGGCAGAGAAGAGACAGAGCATTTTTATAAAACTTGTTTCCTTAAGAAACCAGATGAAAAATCTCTATACAAATGTGATGGCTTTTATAAGGGTTCAATCAGATAAAATATTTGGTGAAGCAATATTATCATCTGCAATGCAGATCTACATCACTTTCAGGACTTTGGTTCTTCACATACTTCCTACAGGGTTTTTGTCCCCCAGGTTAAAATGTTCTGTATTCTACACCTGGGTCTCAACCTTTTGCATCACTCTTCAGAGCGTCAGACACCAGATACTGCTTGTAACGTTTTTCTGTATCAATAAATCCCTTTCAGTTATAGGATAATCTTATGGCCTCTTGCTATTGTATTTAATTTTATACATTTACTTTTAATATTCAGATTCTCTAGCAATGATCTGCATGGATGCAGTTCTTCCCAGAGATGTGGAAAAGAATTAATCCTGAAGATCTAGAGAAATAAGAAAGCTCTATGAGATCTGAATTGTGATAATACACAACTTGCTACATTTTCATTTGGAGACCCTGGCCTTTTCCATTGCATATCCAACAACAAAATTTAGACAAGATAAGAAAGGTCTTTGATTAAAAGATGTCAAGGGTTTTTTTTGTTCACTTGTTGTGACTCTTGAACTTCCTCCTAAGAAAAGGAGGCATTATAATGACAGTCGCCTTTGAATTGCCATGATATTTAATGCAATATATGTAAGGGCAATGTGACTGAATTTTCAGTCTGAGATCTATACAAATCCTACAAGTAGCTGTTCAGATAAATATGCATATTTTATCATTACTAATATCCATTTCATTTCCTAAGCAAGAGTGGGTGTCAATGTTGATTCTGATCTGAGCTTTCACCGAAGTCAAGTGTCCTCAGATGGGTTTACAATTCAGATGCGTAACAGACAAAATTTCATCAGAAGTAAAACACTTTTTCTAATTGGAAAAAAACCCATAATTTACTGTGTATGTTACATTAAGCTGCTAAAAGCAAAGGTCTTGCAAGAAAGTTGCAACAGTAAAAACAAGTTTTCTATATTCTTCTCCTTGTACTGATTAAAATGTTTGTCATATGTCCTCACTTATGAAATGCAGGGAAATGTAATGATGCAATTTGGTGAAAGTCAAATGAAGTGGAAACAGTGATGTAAAAATTGCCAGAATTCTTGTTTTATCCTTTTCTGCCTAGTAGGCAAAATGCTGAGTGTCAAAAAGGCGTATCTCTAGCAACCAGCAGTATTCATGCTCTGTTCCTGATATCCTCCCGTAGTTCTTTTTTATTTTATTATAAAAATATGTGTGAGTTTATGAGGAGTATTAAGGTAATCACCAGAACAGGATAGAAAAGTTAGCTGGATGGTTTTGTATTTCCATTAACACCCGAGTAACAACCTTTGACTATTAAATATAACATAAATACTTGGCCCTATTGAAGTTAATGGAAGCTTTGCCGTTAATCCCTTTGTGCTCCAAGGACTCCAGGCACAAATCCTATTATAGTTGTATCTGAAAAGTTATTTCATAGATTTCTTGATGTAAAATTTACTGTTACACAAGCAAATGGCATTGTGGTAGCTGGCCTGAATTTATTCTATAAAATTCTGTTCTCCTTTGAAGTCTGTTAATGATTTATTTTCTGTCACTCCTGAATCTACCTTAATGCACTATTATGCGTGGCTGATGTTTCAGATGTATTACATCACTTTTTGCAAGACTTAAGCTTTATGTTGGCATCAAGTATTGTCTGGCACAATCCATTTAGCTACTGTATTTCAGTCCCTAAGCTTTTGATGAATCTGGAATCATGACTTAAATATTTACCATTTTCTGTTGAAGTGTGTTACAAGAAAGAGATTATGCATGCAGAAAGGGTATAGGGAGTTTGAAGATAACAAATGATACATCAAGCACAGCCTAATGTGGTTTTACTGGAGTAGAAACAGTGGTAATAAATCACCTGCCAATGTTAATAATAAAATACTGCATTGGCCTCCATCAGCCACAAGAGAAAGGTTAAATGTTATTTCTCACAATAACCATGTGGTCTTCATTCCTGACATCTTTGATACTAAATTCTGTCATTATTTTCCGTAGAAATTGTGATCTTTCTAAAAAAGTATTCCATTAAGAATAAAACCTGATGCTTACTAACCTCCAATATCCCTGAAAAACCTTCATCCATTTTATGGTTATTGTACCATATAAATTGTCTTCCATTTGGGGGTAAATACAGCCTGCTCTGCAAAAGTCAGAAGGTAAAGCTTGGAATTCACCATGACCAGCTTTGGTTGACCTCTGATGATTTGTTTCATAGCCACTGGAGTAGTTTAGTGCTTAAGGCAGTTAAGAATGGCATCGTTAACCTTTATGATGTCATTTATTTATTTATTTTCTTGCTTATTTGTGAGGTGACTTGTTAGATGGTGTTCTGCACTGGGGTCGGGGGCGGGGGGAGAAAGAGAGAGAAAAAGAGAGAGAGAGAGAGAGAGATGGTGCAGGGTTCTTTCTGGATCTCAGTAGGAAAGGCCCCCAAACAAATGGCTTAATAAGATAGCTGATTTGATAAGACAGAATAAGAAGAGGAATATAGACAATGAGTAAATCTTACGTTCCTTCGGATGCTGGGCACCCTGTACTCGTGCAGCATCGGACAGAGACCAGATGGATTTTCCCATGGCATGCTGCACAGACCAGAGTAGATCCTGTCTGTGGAGAGAAGCTCTCTCATTTTGGTCCTTTGATTTAACATATTATTTCCTTACAAGAAAGCAACCCTACTCCTTAAGAACGTTCTCATGAGAACTTCTGACTGTGCTTTTAGCTAAATGCAAGGCCAGCAGGTGGTGTAATGGCTGGTACCCAACAGGAGCTGCCCGCAGGCTCCTCTGCTACAAGTAGCTAGTTGATGTTATCCAGCGGCCAAAGGGTTTGTGCGGCACAACACAGGCCCGCGGCTGCTCAGGTTAAGCATTATGTGGATCACTGACTCCTAAACGTGCAATGGGCTCTTGGTCAGGATCAATACAGATGGTTCCTAGACAACCTCAATATTACAATAAAAATAATAATAATAAAAGACTAACCTACTACACCCCCTCTCAGTTAAAAGCAAGATTACTGTGGATGCTGCAGAAATAACCCTTAAATTAGCAGATATATGCTGAGTACTATGTAGTTAGTTTGATACATAGCAAAGGGTGAAGTCCATTTTAGAACAGCTGGCAGCTTTTGGGGACAACAGCCTTACAAGACCTCGGGCAAATTGCTTCTTCAGTTCATATTCCCACTGTTTCACCTTTCTATTTTGGCAGTCTATGATTTTATCAGTACAGAACTTCTATTTACTGTTTTAAATGCTTCTGTTCTAATTATGTATGTATTAGGTTTTCAGCATGTTTTCTATATATTCTCCCCTGCTGTCCCCACGTCAGGGACAAACCTGAAAAACAATTAAGAGCAGGATGTACGCAAGAGAAGCTCATCAATCTGTCCTTTGCAGCAGTGTTGTCTTCCAGATGCATGTCTACTGGGTTGACCCAACCCACCTTCACAAGGCACAGCACACAAATATTATCCAGAAACAGCATTAAGCTTTTCTCATTGCAAGGAATTTTACTGAACACCCAACAGCATTTCCCCTTAATGTTGAAATACCATTGGTGATCCTGGAACAGTATTTCCTATAGAGAGTGTTTTTATCTCTTGTTCTCATTTTCATAGCTATGACATAAGGCTCAGTCTGCTATTTCATCTTACAATGCTATAAGCTGCATTAGTAAACTGAGTGAAACATCAAATTTTCAATCTTATCTCTAGCAAAGGTACTGGAATTGGCATTTGCAGAAAACAGGCCCTCTTCTTCCAAACCAAACCAGTGGAGTCAAGCCCTTTTTATACTTCATTTCCCAGTTTGCACTACATTGATCAGTCTAGCCATCTCTCTATTCGTTACTTAGCTAACAAGATAATTTAAGGTACTTTTATATCCTGAGCAGTGTATGAATGAATAACTATGTCTATAAGAGAGGGTATGTTCCTGTCAGATGCAGCTGGGAACAAAGATTAACAGGAGAAAAGGAGAAAGATGAGAAGAATGAGATAGGAAAAGAGGCAGAAATCTTTTTTAGCAGAGTGAAAGAAATGAGCAAAGACAGGAGAAGGAGTTCGCCAGAAATTAAATGGAAGACATTGGGTTTACGGAGCTATAGTAAATTAGCACAGTAAATGGACCAAGTCTGTATATGCTGTTAGAAATATTATAATGCAATTCTCCTGTAAAATGCTCAGAGTACCTGAAAAAGAAAGAACATTTCTAGTTTCCCTCTTCCTTTATGATTTTATTCTGTATTATATTAGAATTTTCCTTCTAAAATATATAAAAGGAGACTGTATCTCTTTAATACCACTCCTTGCATCTTCCTTCAAAATCCTTCTCTGAGCTCAGAATTCTCATTAGGACTATAAATGAGAGCAAATATGTCATTTTTTTATTCACAGTATGTTAGTGTCTATATTGCCTAGGATACTGGAAGTGTCCAGCTTTGCAATGTTAAGTTTAATTTTGCCAGATCTAGTTTCAGTTGCTTAAACACCAGTTTATTATGCAAAAAAAGGACAGATAACAAAAAGCAGTTAGAACAAACTATAGAGTGAAGCAGAAATTGACAAAAGAGATTTGCACTATAAATGCAATAAGTAAAACATTTAATTCTCTCTATTACATTAGGGAAAGAAAACACGCACCCAGTTGTATATGTTAAAATTTGAGTCAAAATATTTTAGTGTCTGATTATTCCTTTCACAGAAACCTCTGCTCAGGTTTTAGTGAAAAGAGGTGAACTTCATATGTACATGCTGCATAATGGGTACAGTTTCTTTGTTGAAATTTCTGGGTATATGGAGAGAGGATGCTCAAGATCATTAAAAACACAGCTTTGATATTTAGTAGCTTCTCTTTAAACAACTAGCCATCTAGGGTACCCCTATATTGAAATTAGTTTACATGTCTTCATGGTTTCCTAATTATGCTTCTCCATCGTGTTCCTAATCTCAAAGGCAGGAAAATCTTAATTAAAGGAATAGCAATTTTTTAATTTTATTTTTTTTTTAAAGAAGTGGAGAAAGGTTTAGATTCTTCCCTCAAAAAACTCCCAGCCTAACAGGTTGCTCTCTTAGAAGGCTAGGCTTTTATTTCACCTGCCAAAGGCATAAACTTCACAACATTTGTCAAAAAATTGGTCTCTGAGTTACCTATGAAATTCAAATGTAAGAATGTACATTGCCAGAAATTATGGAAAGGGAAACAGGAAGTTCTGCTTATAGTCCTCATTAATAAAAAATTCAAAGGCTAAGCTATTTTTCTTTTACAAAGTTGCTTAAAGCACTCTGTCATTGATCATTCCAAATACAAGTGTGTTAATGATGCTATATATTCATTTCTGCATGAGGGAAAAAAAATGATCATTTTAATTTGACAATACTGAAGTCTTTGAAAATCCGGTTTGTAGGATTTTTTCTTCCCAATTCATCTTACCAAAGAGGAGTACAAGACTCCATAGCTGAGAACCATACTGAAAGGGTTATTGTTTTCAAGTAATTATTTCTGCTTCACTTTCTAAGATCATTTTTCACCATGTGGATAGATCTCATCTGACTCCTTTTACTTGGTAATTTTATTATAGTTAGGGTCCTTTGACATCAGGACAGTCCTACCCTGATTTTTAATCTTCCCATCTTTCTTGTGTGAAAAACGCTTGAATAGCTTCTCCAACCTGAAATCTCACTGAAAGAGAAACACTCTGACATAAAAGATCATTTGTACAAATATGCTGCAGAGACTGGATGATGTTACCATGATCATAGAATCACAGAATGGTTTGGGCTGGACCTTTTAAGATCACCTAGTCCAACTCCCCTGCCGTGGGCCGGGACATCTGTCACTAGATCAGCTTGCTCAAAGCCCTGTCCAACCTGACTTTCAACGGTTCCGGGGATGGAGCATACACACCTTCTCTGGGCAATGTATTTAAATGCCATGTTGAGAAGTCCCATGTTCAAATCTCATTGTTCAGAAAATGTTTCCTGGTTATTTTAGTGAAAATAATATATGAAAAATGCAAAATGATCACATTATTCATTGAAGGAGGAGTTCTCAGTTTGTTCTGTTATGGTTGTTTTTAATCCAGCCCAGGCTATTACTTTATGAATTCTACTTTCCTTTCCCTTTTTTCTCCTGCCTTGGGAATTTAAGTGCATAACTGTTCAATATCAGCAATTTTACCCAGTGAGGGAAACTTCACTCTATTTAGTCAAGTATCTATCACTTGTAGGAATTGGTTCACCAGTACATTGTTTGGGGATTTTTTCCCTAGTTTTCTAACTTGTGATGTTTATGACCACCCTCCCATAATCACTGTCATTGTTTTTCAAGGCTCTGGTACTGATTGAATCTGATATGGAGGATGATATACAATTGTGTAGATATAGAATAGAAGATGAACGCAGTGAAGTGTAAAGTGGAACGGAGGTCTCAAAATCTTCCATTGTATCCCGAGACAGCAGGTTACAACAGATGATGGCAGAAGTTTCCTTAGAAGTGAACTGGGGGTGAGGAATGGAAATGCTAAAAGAGGAAAAAAAGAAAGAGCAGGAAAGGGGTGTAGATAGGTGGCTTCTTCACAAGATCCTGTTGTATCATTTAATTATTTTCAGCTTGTTAGACAAAATATGTTTTACTTATGTTATGCAGATGACATTTGTGCCAGACTTAATTAGTCTATCGGAGTCTGTCGCCAGTTTTAATCAGGTTGTCAGAATCTAAATTCTCTAGAGCCATAATGTAAACAATTCACAACAAGCTAGCAAGTACTGTATGAAACATTGAAACATCTCCAGACACCTGTGAAGCCTTCAGTTGCAAAGCTTCCTGATTTTTTTTTTTTTTTTAAATGTGGAACTCAATTGCTTCTGCAAAATTTGATCGAAGGCTTAAATGTTTTGTATGAATATCAGCCCGTTTCCAGGACCAACCCGTACTTTACAAGTTCCTGGAAAGAGCTTATGCTTCACATTGAATCCATGCATAATGCGGTGTTTTCAGGTAAGATTTATTCACAGTTTTAGGGTGTGCCAAACTCTAAGAGGAAAGATTTTAATGTAGACTTTTAAAGAAGTGTGAGATTTATTTTGCAGTTACTGAGTGCAGTGCCCAAGATCCAATACTGAAACAATATTTCTCAATCCACAGACTTGCACCAAACTCTTTGCAGTTGACATTATTTACATTCTGAAAAAAAAGGAAAGATATATTAGGTTTTTGTTTTGTTTCAGAATGTTGGCCAGTCTTGTTTCACTTATTGCCATTATTTATTCATAGAGTCTAGCAGCAACTACTGACTGTGGTGGGTTAAACACTTAACATTTAGACTTCAGAACTTTGGAGATCCTGCTAAACCTATAATCATGTTTTTATATTCCTCACAGAAGCAAGTTTATGCAATTTTCTACAAGGCATACGTCTCTTCTAAGAAAATCCACTAAACTTTTCACTGAAGAATTTCATCCCTTAAAACACTACTTTACCTTTTTTTTGCTTTAAAACTTATGCACAGTTACCTTTTGGATCAATAATTTATCTGTGGACATCTCTAGCTTATTTTCAACCAATTCACAAATGGAAAAATAGATGTAGTTTATTTAATAGACAATTCACTGCTAGATCTGGAGAATATCAATGACCCTATACAATAAAGCTATACCAGTTTTTTATCTCTGAAGCAAGAAAAATTGGAGACTTGCCATTGGCATATAGAGCTGTATGAGTTAGGGCTGCTTCCAACTGAGATACGAGGGGCCAGAATCAGTGTTGGAGTAAGTTGGCATGATTTCATAAATACAAGTGGAGTTGTGCCCACTTATATCAGCAGCAAATTTGGGAATATATCCATATGGTTTCTACATTTATAAGGGAGACTGTCCAAAACCAGTAGACCAGAGATGGCAAGGATTAATTCAAGCACATAATTTTTATTTCACTGATCTGAATAAAGTAGATCTTCTTCCACAAACATGCGTGAAAAATATTCATACATCTTTAGCAACTATTCTCCAAGTTATTTATTATTAGCTGGACGAATTCTCTCTGTATTTTCCGGGGGGAAGAGCTTTGTCTCTTACCTCACTGAAATGTGAATGAATGGAATGTGTATAAACTTTAATGGAAAAGTGTCTATAATTTACAATTAGCTTATAATTGCTTTTATTTGTTATATTCTTGAAAACATGGCTTGTTTTTTTTCACCAGCCTGCATGACTTTCTTCAAAACCTTTCTCTTTATACTTTATCTCAAAAGTCTGTTGGTTTTTTTTCCCCATTCAATCAAGTTTTAAATGCTCTAAAAATGATCAATACATGCGGAGGTGCTCACCATTCTATTGATTCTAAAACAATGTATAGCCATGTAGCTTATATCCGAGTCCATATGCAGTTAATGTCTCCTTCCTACCTCTTCCTATTACACACTTTGACTGTAACTGTGTGACATATTGTATCTAAAGACAGGTATTACAATTCAGACTTCACTCATCATCAAGTTGCAGTGCGTACCTTCCAGTGTGTTTGCGTATAAAAGAAAATAAAAATGAATGCATTTCTTCTGAAAGGATCTTGAACAAATAAGAGTACTATAGACAGTGGTGACTCAATTATCTGTATTTCATTTAATTTCTAAGGTGATGCTGCTGTGTCAACTGAGCAAAAATGGGACCTTGCTTATGAACCTATTAATGTTAAAGGGTTGCTGGATGCTTACTTGAAAGACACCCAGTCCTGTTACTACAGGGTTGGTATCCAGATTGCAAGAAGTAGCATGACAGTTGACACAGGTTGACAGTTACTTGTTTTCTCAACAAGAAGGGCAGCTGACAAAGTGTGTGGAGAACGAACTATCTTTTTCCCCTAGAGTTTTCCTGACAGGTAAAGTTGAGACTTGCAGAAATGTCAGGAAGACACTGATGGCCAGAGGATACATTTCTTATAGCTAAAAAGGCTCCTGTGTGTCAATCCCATTCTTTTCACAGATGTAATGTTGTTTTCAAGACTTTTTTTGTTCATGTTTTGTTTCTAGTAAGGGACAAAGAGATCAGTGGAGATCTATGAAGAAATATTGGTAGTTTCTGTGAACTTCCTTCTGAGTAAAAAACCCATTTGTTAATCTGTGCAAATGCTGTATCTCAGGAGCTGACTTTTGTTTTAGTCTTTCTCAACCATGATGCCAAGTAAGTTATGATCTTGCAATACTGAATTCTTACTCTGTTCTATATTTAATTAAATAATAGGGTTTAAATTACATAATCATGTTTTTCCAGACTAAATAATTTTTATTAATTCCTTTTCAGTCTTTTTTTTCCACCAAAATCTGTGCCCTTTCTTACTGATGTTATGTATAAGGCTTTAATTCAAGCTTGATTGTGAAAAGTCCACATTAGTTAACACCAAACTCACTTTCCTACTATGCTGTAGAGAAGCTGCTATGAAGATAACCATATTTAAAAGCATCTTTCAGATAACCATGTATACTAGGATTAACAAAGCCACATGCAGTTTGTCTCCAGAGATAATTTTATGTACACTGGAAATAATTTCCAAAGTAGAAATTCTTGTTACTTTTTTTCTTTCCCTTCATTTTGCCCAGTGAACACCTCCAAATTTAAATAAACCTGTATAGTGACGTCTATTAAATTCTTTTTGATCCACTGGGCCTAGTTGTTTTGAATTCTTTTTGGTTATACTTTTGCATACTTTTTCATAAGTCACGGTGAAAGAAACAGTAACCGTGAGTTTATAAATATCCTGAAGTTTATCTACTCGATAGTATTTTCTACTTGTTTGAGAGTTGTGATGATGTTTCCTTGAGCTCGCTGGCATTTTGTGAGGGAAGTTCATGTAAATATAGCTCCTGCTTGTAACAACGGGATACTTGAATAGGGCATAGTTTTTGACTTCAGTTGATATGGCAACAGGGGCTTGTGTCATCAAAAAATAACCAGTGTCCCCCAGGACAATAAAAAAATAAAAGGAAGCATTTTGAACAAATCAGAAGAAAAGAACAATGGGAAGGGGCATAAAAGGATAAGGACAGTACTTGGTAAAGCCCTCTGCCAGACAGATCTTGTTGCAGACACAGAAACTGTATAAGTTGTTCAAGGACTTCCAGAGATACTCTCAGCTAGAGACTCAAATCTTGTAAAGAGTTGGGGGAGATCGTTGCCAAGGTAGAGAAATCTTTGGTGCCTGTCTGTTTGGAAATATCTGGTCTCTGGCGATTTTTAAATTATTTTTATTTACCAGTTTCAATACTTAGAGCTTGGGAGACATAGTTTCAAATCTTCCTTCTGTTTTATTGGAAAAGAAAATAGAACCAAAATTTTTACCCTGCCATAATACTGTCTTATTTATTTGGGTATACAGAATATTAGTATGCTGTCTCTCCTGCAGAAACTGTTTTACTTAAATGAATATTCATTGAGACAGAGAAAATTACTTTGTAGCCTTTTTTTTAGGGCACCTATGTGAGAGGTGAAACCCTGGGCTCTTTTTTACATTAACTTAGTAATAAAACACTTTATGCAATACAGACCTCATGCAGAATACCTTATAGTCCATTAGCACCAAGCAGTAAAGTGGCAGACCTCAATTTCTGTTGTGAAGCAAGTAAGCAGACAAACATGAACTTATGTCTCCTTTTCCAAGTTAACTGTCCTGTCCTCTTCTCTGGGATTGTGTTATTTGACATTTCTCTCTGCTGCCATTTGAAGATTTTAAACCTTGCTGCTCATTTTCAATTAAAATTCTGCAAATCAAGTGTTTAACTCCCATTCCTTTTAGGTGAGAAATTCTGAAAGATGCTACTTCCATGTTCAGTCAAAATTAACTTTTAGGTTTTTTTAGTCAAAGACCAAATAGGGAAAAATCAAGCTGCTGTGTAATCTATTGCTCCCATCAGAAGGAAGAATAAGAGTCATCTTGCAAACCAAAGAGAAGTTTTTTTGCATAAAGAGACTAAGCAGGTTGTGTGGAATCCAGCAGTATCACAGTATTGAGGTCAGCTGCCATATCAACTGTATGTACCGCTTAAAAGATGTCCAACATCTTGACATTAAGGATCAGAATTTGACAATGGTACTTGGTGAGTTAATATGCAGATATTTTAGGTAATAAATGGCAGGACTAATATATATGATTACAAGTCTAAAGAAAAGAAGGTTGTTGGCAAAAGATAAAGCAAATGAAAATGAATGTGCTTTCAAATCTTACATAACATGGTTGAAAACAATTAGTATCGTCCAGAAAACAATTAGTGTATTCCAGTAGTATTCCAATTACTATATAATATTTAATTAAAATAAGTAAAAATGTTTTGTTTTACTTATTTATATGAATACTGTAACATTTTTTATTTTAGAAAGAGCTTAAAAAGAAAAAAAAATATTTGGTTTTTTCCTAAGCAGAAATCCAGGTAGAATATCCTCTAAAAGTGAAAATAACCTTTTTTCTTTTTCCCAGAAATAAGCCCTTCTCACTGAAAAATTTCTTTATAGAAGTAAAAAAAACAAGTAGCAATTTTCTCAAGTAGGTTCTTTTGAGTAGAAAAAATATCATCATATATGTTCAGTTATGTTTTAACACTACTTCAAGATACTTATGCATTTATATTCCTTCTTCCAACATCAGAAACATTTGTTAACATTTTAGAATTAAGTGGAGCCCTACTACACATGCGGAATTGAAGTCTGCATGGTCTGCTTGAACACCTGTGCCATCTGAGAAATTAGTTTTACCTTGGATGCAGCTGGTTCTTCATCGGCCTGCTGCAATGTCAGGGCACAGCAGGAGCAGGGCTGCTCCATGCAGGGAGGGAGCAAGCCAGGAGCCATGGAGCAGCCCCTGGGGTCTGAGCTCGGTGGGCAGAGCCAGGGTGTTGAAAAGAGTATCTGCCATCGGCGTAGGGCTGGAGCATCAATTCTTAGTTGCTCTATTATGGGATACGCTTCAAGATTTCTCTGGTGTGATGTGTTATTTGTCAATAAGGTTTATTCTACCTGTTTGTGCAATGTATTTCAAGTTTTCTCACTTCAATACTAGTTCAGTTAGAGCTATTCTGGGTAAATCACTGAACTTCTGGGACCTCAAAAGATGGTCTACGTGGTCTCTTTCATCTGTAGAATACTGTTCAGTTACTGCCTATTCAACCTCAATTTCTGCCTGTAGAGAAGCCACCCAAAACTCCTCTCTGCCCGTTCTCCATATAGAGTTTAAAATATTGTCACCTATTTTCTCAAAACAGAAAAAGAAAATCTTGATGGGGAAAAATGTAGGGAAAATTGAATAAAAGCAAGAAATATAAATAAAGCATGTAAAATCTCTCTTGAAGGAAAAGGGACCACACTGGAACAGAAAGGTAGTGGAGGTGAAAGTAGACACAGATGTTCCTTATACGATATTAGAAAGGACTGAATACATACAACCCTAGGAGGGGTAGGGAGGGGTGAAATGAGGGATTAGATGCTGTAACCCTTCTGGCATGGGAGGAATGAAGTCTGTGGGTGACAAAAACCAAAAAGGACCAGCAGCTGCCCTGCTCATTTTGTCTGTAGAATATTAACTGGATTTTTTTAATTGATGGAAGGAAACATGGCATGGAAAAATTTAGCATACAAAAGATTGTATTATGGTGTAGGGCCTAAGGTAGGAAATATCCTTAAACCCAACCTGTTGTTTTCACCCTCCCCTCAGTATATCTATAACAGGTGCTTTGAGTTGGGCCACCTGAACAGGATAATTAGCAGATCAGGCAGTTAATTTTAAATAGACCCTCAAAAGCTTTTCTAGGAGATATGATAGTGTGAAAGAAGGTTGTATTTGTCTGTCAAGCAGTTAGCCAACAATAACAAGAATTTATAAGTCTACTGGAAAGCATTCTATAAGGTGGGTTTGATGACTCAAAAGAGTTGGTAGTGATAAAATTAATGAATTAAGCTGAGTTCTGAAGAATAAATAGTGAAAAAACCTGTGATGTTGGTGAGATATTGAAAAAAATTGAGGTGAAGCTAGAAAAATGTGTTTATTTATGGAGTTGGGGTTTTTTTTGCTTTGATAGTTTACTTTTCAGTTTCTATGCTGACATGTTTGTATGTATGTATATATCTGTGTCTTTCTAGCTTATAAATGTAGTATGAGGTAGAACTTGAGTGCAAAATTGTTTCATTTCAAAGGAGTATTTTGAGGTTTACATATTTGAAATGTCACAACAAGTATGAGGATGTGTGGTTGTTACCTAATACCAATAAGCAATGAACATATGTATTTTAAAGCTTTGAATTGGTTCTGTAGGTAGATTAATGGTTCCAATAACTCAGCACTCTACAGGAAGAATGAGTGCTTCTATGGGCTTTTCAGAGTTATATTATTATTATTTTTATTATTATTATTTACTTTAGGCTTTTTCAAACCTTAGAAGATGAAGCTTTAGCTAAGGTAGAGGTTTTCAGAATATATAGTGAAAAGCAGAAAACAGTCTTACAGAAAGCTCCTTTCCTTTAGCCAAGGATCTGATGCAGAACTCCCTCAGACATAAGTCTCCACACTTACTTTTATGGTAGTAGCTCACTAACTGAGGGTACTTGTTTCTGGGAGGCCTAATTGGAACCTGGTATTGTGTTGCATTTTGGTGATGTGTGTACACTTATCAGAAGAAATTTTTTTTTGGCTAAATAGATAAACATCTCTTGGATGAATGATGTACCTCAGTATCTGAATTTGGGATCCTGTATAATCCAAGAGTTGGTATTGAAGCGGCCAGAACTTAAAAGCTGGTTGAATACTCAAAATGGTCCTTTTGCATGATTCTGGTAATATAGATGCATTTCTGAGGTAATAACAATACTGCTTTGTAATATAATACATAAATATAATGTACTGAACAGTATTAATAGGAGAAAAAATATTCCTCTATTTAAAACAATTGGAATGCTATGGTTTTTTCAACCTTTTATTTTTTTTTATTATTTTTGCCTGTTGCTTTGCCTAATTTGAAGTTTTCTAGTTGATGTATTGTGTTGGGGATCACCGAAGGAGACAGGATAATTGAGTTACTTTCTTGAGGGAGAGTTTTCTTCCACTAGGAATTAAGTTTATGCCTTAGCTGAATTTGGTAGCTTTTGATGTATCTTTAAGGTATTCATATAGAGATGTAACTGTGTAATTTCCTTTAATCCCACATAAAATATCAATTTTGTGCACATTTTTCATCTTTACTGTGTACTAGATTTATGATGAAAATTCAAGTGAAGAATTTGAATGCCATGCTTGTTTTGGTACACCTGGATCCAAGGTAAATCTGTTTCTGTTGCAGTTCAATATGGCATCATTGATTGATTATGTCAAATTAACTGTAAACCTGCATCTTCATATTACTGACAAAATGTGAAAGAATTAGCTGAAGCAGAGAAGCATTTGGGAAGAAAGAAAGCAAAAAACTTTTATGAATGACAAATGCAGAAGTTATAAGCTCAGATGCTTAGTTTACTGTAATAACTATAGCACGCAAATATTTTTTTCTGCGGTGGGAAACTGTCCATAGAGAGATACATCCTAAATTGTATCTGATAAAAGAATACATTTAGAAACAAAGTGGTGAATTAAAATTGAGTTTGTGAAGCTCTTTTCTCACTCCTTAACATGTACAGGCTTGCTAACTTTTAGTATTCAACTCAAGGTTAAAACCGTGACATTATTTACAACTAGAGGGATGTCGATATTCCCAGAAGAGTTCTGGAAGTACACTCTGCACTGTGTTGTTGTCACTTAACATGCATTTAAAGAAAAATAATCTTTCCAATCTCTTCAGGAGGGACTATATCTTTTTTCCATCCCTTAATAAGAGTTTTTGAATGTTAGTTTTAATTAAAACAGAGAGATTACTTAAACAGTGACTTTCAAAATTATTTCAATTAAAATAAACCGAGATCATGGTTTATTTTAATACTTTGATTGCCATTGGTTATCACTGCATTTTTCTTATGACAGTCAAATATTAGTAGCAATCTTCTCTTGATGCTGAAGATGATGTATAAAATCCCTGGAGTATTTAAAACAAGAGAGAGCTCCCAGCGCATACTGGTGCCATGGAAACGAATATTTACTCTGATTATATCAAGAATAACCTGACATCTGGATTTGTCAGTGGTTTCACATTATATATAGGGAAACATGCACTCATCATAGCATGACACTACAATGAAAAAAATTAGAATAAAATCGAAGAAAACACCACATCATTAGTTAGAAGAAGTGAAGAGTTGTTGCTAAACTTACAGTACATGATATTTAGTAGTGTGGCTTCTAATACAGTTGTGAATGTGTTACTGCTGGATGAATCCCTACAGTCAACACCTGAGTAGTGTGTTCTGCTTCAGGGACCAACAAATGAGCCTTCTTCTCTGTTCCTTTCTTCTAAAAATATGATGGGGAGTGACCAGTTCTCAGTGAGCTTGGTAGAGGAGAGAGGGGTTTGGGTTTTTTTGCACACCTCAGGAGAGATGTGCTATCTAACCCATGAAACTACTTGGTTATTGAAAGTTTACCCCTGTGGCTAACCAGTTGTCATCGTGACTAATATATTTCTACAAAGATGGAAAGCACAGCTAAAGCTGAGATTGAAGTAGTTGTAATTTACAGAGGAAAGGAGAACTTACACCTGTCCCCCTGGGAAAGTCTCTGTATGAATTATTTTTACTGGGTTTTTAATTCAGCTGTAGCTGGTGTAAATAGTACTCAGACATAGCTACACTTCAGGCACCTACTTAAAAGAACAGAGATACAATTTCCTTTCATACTGTATGTGATGACAATGAAACCCAAATTTTGAACATTCCCTTTTGAGTAGTTCCATAAGTGGAAAGCCATTCTGACTAAGAACAGGTTAAATCACAACTGCTCTGGCATCATTGCCTAATTTATTGTAGGTGTGCTACAATAAATGGTGTGTGCAGGTGGTAATAAATATTTGAATAATAGTTGCAGTTATGCATGTTACTTTTATTCAAAACAAGAAAACTGTAAAGGGTTTTGGTGTTTCTGTGCATTCACCTCTTGTTTTTGTTTTTTTTTTTCTTGAACTAAATGCATATTTTAAAATTGCAAAGCTTTCACATTTCTTGAGTCTGTATGTATAAAATGAAACAAAATACATTGAAGCTATGTGTTGAATTAGCAGTGAAAAATCAAGTGGCTGAAATATCTACAGGTTTAGTAAAAATCTGTGTTTAAAAGCGACTAAAGTAGTATTATTGGCTTTGGCCTAATATGAAAACTAGGGATGTACTAGTGATTCCTCTATGTTCATCACTCTCATGGTGCATATTTTTATCAAGGTTTCCTGTATTTAAGAATAAAAAAAGGGGGTAGGGTGGAGGAGCAGGAAAGAACTGTCAGGTAGATCATGGCACCTTGAGTTTAGGACAGTCAAACTGAATTGCTGCTTTGAATTTAGCTGTTTACAAATTCTTTAAAACAGTCCTTAGCTTTCTCTAAAACAGTTTTTCATAACTAAAAAGATAATTATAAATCTTTTGTAAACGTCCTCTAGGCTTTGATAATTTTAAGCTTCTCAGCAAGTAAGTGTTTGAACATATTATCTAAATGATGAAACGGTTCCAATAAATTAAAATTATATTTGCTGTCTGACTTCACGGTAATAAAGCTGAAAGATAAGTAGCATAAAGCTTCATATAAATACATTGATTTCAACATCGACAAGCTTTCTTTCACTTTCTTATGCTTTGTAGGAAGTGCTATAGCTTTAAGGTACTCTGCACCTTGAACTCATTAACTCCTGCATCTAATTAACTATGTATACCAGAATGAAGACCCACCTTTTAGCTGTCTTTTGACATTGCTAAACACATAGGTAGGGCTGTACCTCTTTTTTTCTTTTTTTTTTTTTAAAATGTCTCTTTGTAAATCCTGTCAAATGGGGTGGGTGGGGGAGGGGAAATATTACAAGGTCTTCAATTTAGTGAGTCAATGACAGCTGTTCTTGCTGGAATAAAGTTCTTGTGGCTCCAAGTGTACAGTCTGGGATTAGGTGCAGGTCCCAAGCCTTCAGGGCTGTTGAGGTAGAGCCCTATGGAATAAATAGAGGGCATAACAAAATCAGCATCAGGATGACAGCTCAACAAAACTGTTAACACCTGCATGTGATGACACTAAGGACAATGCCTTGGAGTCAAGTCTGTTGGCCTTAAGTTTTCTCAGGTCTGTTCTGTCACGCACTCTAAGCCCTTTTCCAAGAGAAGCATTTGTGACTGTAGGAATTCACATGCTGTGTTGCTCTGAGTGATAGAAGTTCTGGCCTTACAAATGAATGGAAGGACTAACTTCCATTTCTCCCATAAAATGCACAATATTATGCTATCCCAAGTGGTTTGTTTTGGTTTTGTTGTTTTTGTTGCTTGTTGCTTTTTGGTTTTTTTCCTGGTAGTATTTAATTATATCAGAAATCTGTTCTTTGAAAAAAGTAGACGTACCAAAATTTCTCAGTGATGTAGCAAACCATCTGTTCTGAGTGGAATAAAATACAGAACAAATACTGTTATGCGAGTATAGGTTAGTTGTTTTATAGGTTTCTTGGTCTGCCTGTCAACTGTGTTGCTAGTGTTGGATATGGGGATTTTGCCCCAGATCAGATCAAGGGTGCCAATTCAGTCTGAGTTCCCAGATTTAGTCATCCTGACTTTTCAGAAAACACCACAAAACCCCTTATTTCTAAACATCAGGACAAATTTATCCTTTATTTATCTTGTTTGATAATCTATTTTTTCAAGTTATACTGACCAAGCATTGAGAGGGGGATTTTTCAGGACTGTATGCAAGTGACACAGTAATGCAGATCACCTGTAAGTATTTAGTGGTGGGAATGCTTGTGTCCTAACTTGATTTGAGAATACTTGAGAAATATTTTGAAGCTTATCTGACCAATTGCAATAAACTTCATAGTCTGAATTTCTAATATGAGTGGTTATTCATGCTTTTTAATACCAAAACATTGAAATAATGTTATCACTGAATGATAATGTATTGAAAAACAGTTATTTTTATGGGCACTTAATATGGCTAAATCAGATGCATAAATTGTTTGCTAAGCTTCAATCACCACTTCAGTTCTCTCTGCCCCTTATTGATTCTTAGTATCTGTGTTTTTCGTAGCCTGCAAGTTTGCCTTTAGGCTAAATAAGGCAAGTGTCTCATTCAAGAAAAAAGGATGGTACTTGCGGCTACAAAGGTTTCTTGGCACATTCCCCATGTAGTTTGAATTGTTCCTACCTTTCTTCCTAGTGACTTAACTCTGTGGCAACCATTAAATCAACTGATTAGTTGTTGGCCAAAGGGAATAATATTTTGGTAGAGAAAGCTTTTTCTATATGTGTTACATATGTGAGTGTGTGCATATATGTATCTGTTTCCTTTCTAAGAATAATAGTTTTGATGAACAAAGGGGGAAAGAAAATGTAGTGTGAATGATTGTGTGCAAAAACATCTGCTCTGGGTTCTGATTTCATTACTTCAGAGACAGCAAAGTAGAAGAAATAAGATGTGTAGTGTCCAATCCTGTTATACAGAACAATTTCTGTCTGTAGGTATTTAGTTATTTTAGACCCCAGCTCTGCGAAATACTAAAATACACAGCATTCTGAGTGGAAATATACTAAAATCAATAGTACAACACTACTGAAATACGTCTGGTATAAGTGGGATAAAACTTTTGGATGTTCAAAGATGTTTGTTAAACTTTAAGACACAAAATAGTACTACTCTCAGTCAAGTAAGCTTATCTATTCCTTTTGCCGCTATCTTCAATATTTAGTCATAGAAAAAAATAAATATCTTGTTAAAAATAGAGTAGGTTCATTTGATCTTTGCAACAGGTACTTTAAACAAAAACTTACTACAAACTCATTTGTTTTGGAGGCTGGACAGATTTGTTCAGCAAGTGAGTATATTAGAATGGCAGTACCACTTCTGTCCTTCCTGTAATACTGTCAAAAGTAGCAAGTTAAAGTAATTAGTAATGCCAACACTGAGTTTTGGGTCTTGGCAGACTGGTATTTCAGCAGGATCTAGAAACCCAATAGGAAAAAACAGTATTTCTTAGCTGAGGAGGGCTCTATTTTAAACTGAGACCATATTTTCACTTTCTAACCTCTGTCACCTAAGCTTTTTTAGCTAATTTCCTGTGCTTGATGAGCTGAGGATGTTTGAGAAGCTGGCTTTTGTGATACTAATAACTGAAAATAACTTTAGACTCTCCAGATGTATTGCAAGAATTTAGTAATCTGTGCAGGTTTGAAAGTTGACAGAGGACAATTTCTGTTCATGAGAGATTTATAGCATAGGGCTATAGATACTGTAATATCATTGGGGCAGGAGCAAGAAAAATGGTCCCATATTACTGATGTAGACATTTTGTGTTAACGTATCCTAGTATTGCACAGGTAATCTGTTTTTGAAGAACAGTAAACTTATTTTGAATTTTCCTTTCGGGTGAGAGACTTACAATATAGCCACATTTACACAGAAACCATTCTTTTTCAGCTGTGCAGTTTTATTACTCTGGGCAAGGGGCGGGACACACACACACACACCAAGATGGCTTTGAAACACTTTTTTATTGTAAGTATCATAATGCTTTATGAAAAATGTCACCAAGACTTCAAAGTGGAAGGGAAAAGGTAACAGGTAATAACTTTTGATAGGTGAGAGTTAAAGTGACTTAACAAACTCCTAATTAAGGTTATCTATTTAAAAGTAAAATTTCCTGACACAGCTCAGTGAATCAAATGCCTCTGAGTTGCAGAGAGTAATTTCTCAGACCTCCAGGCTGTGATCTATCAGGTAAGCCTAGTGTCTCTAACATAAGGGTTTCTACTCAGCAACTCAATTCTTGCAAGTAGATATTGAATTAAAGTTGTCGAAGAACTCTGTTTTTCTTGGAGGAGTGACTACTGTGATGGAAATACTTTTTACATAAAATAAATAGTTTGGTTTAGATTAAAAAATAGACATAGAAGAGACATAGCTGGACAAGCAGGTGTTTTGTCAACCTATATGTGTGGGTAAGAAGCAAATCCAGTTTCTTAGCTCTGTTACTTTTCCATAGGTATCATATTCCTGGATCAAAAGAATGACCCCACTCCTGACTCTAACTGATCTTTTATTGCCATTTTTACAGTCTAATGGTCTTTTAAAGTTTTGGTTCAAATAACTATAACTTAAATTGGTCATCTTTCACTACTTTTCCCCTTTCCTTCCAATTCTCTTTGCAGAGTGCATTGAGATTTGTCTATAGAAATTCTCTCAAAATCTATACTGACAATCACTTATTTCAAGAAACTTGGTTATGGTGCCTAGTCCAAGGAAGCAGTATCTCTAAATATTCATTCATATATGATGTCGAACATGTTTGATTATTTTTAAAGCCTCCCTGACTTTCATATCTATTACAAGATAAAGTCAGATAGTTTTGTAGGGACAAACTGCAAGTGCAGAGGATCTTGTGACTTAGATTATGTCTTACAGAGGTCAATAATGCAGTCTGTAGAGTTTCATATTTCTTGGGTAGAGTGATATATATATTTCCAGGCAACTCTCTGCCTATGATCAGGTTTTGTACTCCAAAATTTTTTTTCAAACCAACAAATACTAATAACATTTCCATTTGATTTGAGCATATCAGGTTAGCATTTTACAGGGAACTGGAAATGTGGAAAGGAAAGCACTGAAGGAAAGCCTCTGTAATTACAGGCATCGCATGATAATCAGCCTTATTTGGTAATGAAGTCAATGGGTGCGGTGAAATTTAACTTGTCAGGTATTTTTGGAGAAGTGTGTTTAGGTACTGGGATCAGGCTATTAAGCAGCTGCTTTTGGTCTAATCTACTTTTTGATTAGAGCTAACATTGATACTGCAGTTTCGCAGTGGAGAATCAACTTTCTTTTAAGAGAAATTGTTTAATGCTCTATGACTTTGACCAATGAGAATGTCTTGGTCTAATTTACTTATCTAATTCCCCTCCATACTAATTAACAGCTTCATATTTAGCTTGATCAAGATCTTTCTGTGGATGAGAGGGACAAAGTCTCCAAGAAGCCCTAGTGACTGGGAAGTGCCAGACACATGTACAAGTATTGCTAATGCCTCAAGTTTGTACCTGTCAGTGGCAAATAAGTGAGAAACTGTCCCTAGTAATCCAGTTCCTGTCACTTCTGGCAATAGCATGTCACTTGAATTCTGTAACAGGTCCTTGCCAAAGTCAGAAAGTTGTGAGTTTACTACTACTATGAAAAATCATAGCATGGCATGTGGTTGCTTGCTTTTTCCTTTGATTGGCTAAAAACTATTCTATGTCCAAATGTGGAATTATGGGGGACTTATCCATTTTGAAGAAAATAGTGACAGGTTAACTTTTCTGTAGCCACTTTTTTAGCATACTTGTTTCTTAGATAGTGAATCATAAAAATAAAACCAAGAAGAATGACAACCAAGAAAACCAACCAACAATGGCTTGTTTCCCGACATGCTTCAAAATTGTATGAGATGTACTCATGTTTACTAATATTCTCAATTCCTACTGTATTTCTAATCTAATTATGGTGTTCTGTTTTGAACCTAGATATGCTCTTACACAAGACCACCTTATCTCTTCTCCATGAACATGTGTTTTAGCTGTGTAGTAATTTTCTTTTTTTATATAGCAGATCACTCCTCCACTTTGTGTTTGAACTTTTTATTTTTACAAGCATTGAAGGTATGCAGACCATACTTTTTTCTTTTCATTTACAAAGACCAATCAGTCTGTGACTTGTAATAGATACTTACAGAACGGAAAATAAAAACTGAGGAGGCGTAATATCTCCTGTGGGTAGGCTGCAGCTGAACAAAAATGATATTTAGTCTTTGTGGATGGAGGATATTCTTTATAAGCAAAACTTTTCAACAGAGGAGGTGTAACACCGGAAGTCATACTAAACTAAATTTGAATCTAGGTGTCTGAATTCTTGCTGGGACCTAGCTTTCTCCATTCTATTAATAGGAATAAAACAACAGAAATCTGAGGCTAATTCTTGAAGTAATAGCCTCTCTATTTCAGAGGAATCTTTCCTAATGTTATTGTTTAATGTTTCCTGTTGCTGCCTTTTTCATAAACTGTTTGGTACAGTAAGGACATGTTAAGACCCAACAGAGAAGAAAAAAGTTGAAAAAAAGTTACCCTAAGAATTGTTAAGAGAAGCGTAGGATGAAGCTAAAGTATTTGTCTATTTAGGAATGCAAGAAGACAGGGATTTGAAAGAAGTCACTGTATCTATTGACTTTTTTGCATGCCTTTGTTTATTTTGATATACTTTTTAAGAGCAATATCTGCGTGCATAATAAAAGCATACATTGATTGGTCTGTCCCATTAAAATGATGTATAATTGTATTAAGAATGGAGTGTTGGAATGTGATGGTTTATAACGTATGGGGTTGTAAGCTGTGGTTAAGACTACTGGAGGAAATCGGTTGTGAACATTAACCTTTGATGTCAACAGGGAACAGACAAAGGCAAGGAAAATGCAGCAAAGGCCATGGTCTCCCTTCTACAGCCAGTATGTGGCACCATCAATACACCAAAGTTCCATCTGAAATTTGTAGGTCTTGTTTTAGACTTTAAAATGAGCTTTACTTGTGGTGGTTAGTTAGAATTTTGACAGAAGAAGTGTAATTTTAAATTCTGTCTAGCATTTTTTTTTTTTCCCCAGGAAAATTCAGAAAACACTTAATCACCAAAGCACTGTCAGATTTATCCCAAACAAATAGGAGATTGTAGAGAGAGTGGATTCCTATTCACAAATTTTCTCCACATCACCCCCCCACCCCTTTCTCCCTCAATTCTCTTCAGCTATCATTGTTACTTTTGAGATATCTTATTCTTCTCTGAGACATTTTGATGAATAATCTGTCTGTCCTGGTTTTGGCTGGGATAGAGTTAATTTTCTTTCTAGTAGCTGGTATAGTGTTAAGTTTTGGGTTCAGTATGAGAAGAATGTTGACAACACACTGATGTTTTCAGTTGCTGCTAAGCAGTGTTTATACTAAGTCAAGGATTTTTCAGCTTCTTGTGCCCAGCCAGCAAGAAGGCTGGAGGGGCACAAGAATTTGGGAGGGGACACAGTCAGGGCAGCTCACCCAAAGTGGCCAAAGGGGTATTCCGTACCATGTGATGTCATGCCCAGTATATAAACTGGGGGGAGCTGGCCTTGGGGAATCGCTGCTCGGGAACTCCCTGGGCATTGGTCGGCGAGTGGTGAGCAATTGCATTGTGCATCACTTGTTTCGTATATTCCAATCCTTTTATTATTGTCATTTTATTATTGTTACCATTATTAGTTTCTTCCTTTCTGTTCTATTAAACTGTTCTTATCTCGACCCAAGGGTTTTACCTTTTTCCTTCCGATTCTCTCCCCCACCCCGTTGTGGGGGGGTTGGGACTAAGTGAGCAGCTGCATGGTGCTTAGTTGCTGGCTGGGGTAAAACCATAACACGGTCCAAAGTTCAAAGCTTCTATCTTAACTCTGATTTATCAATGTTGCAGGACTTACAGTTTTAGGAATAGTAATAGATGAATAGTGCTTTTCCAGACAATTTAATAACATTTGGTGTGTTCACCCTCCCCCCACCACAAGACTGTTTTTGAAAGCTTTATTTACCCTTGTGAATAAAAAAAAAAAAAAAACACAAAACAAACAAACAAAAAAACCCAAAAAACCCCCCAAACAACCAACAACTTCCAGAGTTTCTGGCACTTTCTTTTAAAAAAAGCTACAAGCTCAAAGTAAGTTTCCCTCACCCCAGGTAAGTGCTGTTACAGAAGTATCATAAAGAAACACTTGTCATTCTGGTCTCTGGTCTCGAGCTGAACATCCATCCTATACTAGGCAAACATGGTGTTTCCACAAAGCTTTAACTTTATTGGTAGGTAATTTCTGACTTGACTTGATATCCTCAGTGCTCTTAATTACCTACCTGGCTAATGAGGTGTGGTGGTAAACACCATGTCATTTTTTCAAGGATGTGGTGGTATGTGTGCTGCCAGAAATCTTGGGTTTCTGAAGCATTTGCGGCTTTTAGCATGATAAAGCAAGCTCTGTGGAACATGTCAAGTGCTTTGTTTGCCCCTCCCCACCACCGGGAGGCTCAGATCAGTTGACAAAACTAATTTGCCAACCTCTAAACACTAGAGCGGTACTTCCAGTCTTTCTACATAGTTAAGTCAACCTAATGTATTATGTTGATACAGAAAATGGCAGGTGTATATTTAGTTTCCACAGGACTTGAACTCTTTATAACCTTTATTTCTTGACTGATACTCTGAGGAACAATGTGTGGCTGAATTACAGAAAAAACTTTTGAAAATCCTAGTACCTATTTTCGGTCTTATTCTCTCCCCACCCCTTCCCTGCCTCCAAAAAGAACCCCCCAAACCCCCCACGAAACCCAGACAAAAAAAAGTCCAGGAAGTCCTCACTTCCCTTCTCTCCTGAGAGAGATATGTTTGCTTTCACAGAACACTTAAAATTGTTCTTTGTTTTGGAGAGAGAGAAAAAAATAAAAATTATGATTCATAAAAGTAAAACTTCTGAGTTCTGTCACAGATAGCATCTAAAATGGTTACAAGAATGCTATGAAGACCCTTCAACAAAATATACTTCAGTCCTTGTGACTTTATGTAGTTTTAATTTAAATAGAAAGCATTTAGTATTTGGTCATTTGCCAAAATACCAGATTTGCTTGACAATCCTGTTCAATAATGCAGAAAGGAGAAAAAGAAACTGTTATTGGTGTGAAGGTGTATTTGTGCTAGTATTAAATGATATGGTGAGGGGAAAGAATATAACTGCCACTTACAGCGTATCAACTATAGTTTTTATGAAACCCATCATAGTCCTTTTAAGAATAATTTACACCATGAGGGAAGTAAAGAGTAAATATTATGCAGAGCAATTGACCTGAATTGCTAATTCTGCTGTTAAGATAGATTCTGTTTTATACCCTGCATTAATGTGGAGATTCACTAGCTTTCAATAAACTTGGTCTATAAGCTTACGTAGATTAGCATTTGAGACAAGTTGATTTCTTAGGTTGAATGTACTCTTCTTGAATGTCTATATATCCTAATTTTTGGTTCTACCTTAAGATTTGCAGCAAAGAAATTGATGGGACTTTTACACTCTAGGGCATAAAGATCAGTCCCTTTCATTCTGATGTCTTGCTAGCTTCATGCAAAGAAATGTGTAGTTTGGATGATGTTTTAGTTCATTCTGACTAATCTACTTCTTCCCACATGGTAGAGAACCTGCCCTTTATTAATCACATCTATATAGGGTAAAAAAACAAAGCATGTAAGAATTAATCTAATTCTGGGGTAGAATGTTGCAGATGGGCATCAAGGCCTAAATAGAAATTAACCATAAAAGCTGATGCATTTCTCATTTCCTTGTGCATTAGATTCTAGGACCTGACTGGTGTGACCTGAGCACTTTCTTACACATATATAGCTGGCATGCAGTATGTAGCTCTAGGAAGCAGAAGATATGAGGCAGGGATGTTGCTACTGAGTTCAAACAATGCGACTTTCTGTGATGCATCGGCAGACTGTGTCAGAGATGTCTGATGTGACACTCTCGGCATCTTACTTCTTTTTCTACAGAAGCTTTCTTCCTAGTGTGTTTAGAAATATGTTTCTTCAAATAATAGTGAAATGCGTTTGTTTTGTTTCTGTATTATTTGCTTTTAAAGACATCTATATATCATTCCCAATTACCACACTCTTAAGTGTTAGTGACTGCATGGAAAAATAAAGGCAGGTAATTTCTTTGCCTTGAACTTGATTATTAAAATGCATTCATAAGATTAAGCTAGGGAATTTGAGTACAGTGTCACTGCTGACACTAGTCCAAGACTTCTTCAGAGGGAACTCAAGACAGTAGCTTTAACGTTAAACACCGACATAAGCATTTATGAATCTTTGGAAGGTGGTTCTTAAATTGTGTATTAACGTTAACATTTATAAGTTAAGCAGCTTTACTGGCCTCTCTTATACCTTCATACTGATAAAATACTATCTAGATGGCCGTGTGTCTGTCTCTCACTCATGATGATTCTGTTGTTAAACTTTTCTTCTGCTGAATCCCAATACAAAATATCAGTTTAACATTATTTTTGAACCAGAAAAGAACTTTTTGTCTGTTAATCATAGTAAATCAGATCTTCAACATACTTTGTCGAGTACAACTCCTGAAGTAACTGACAGTGTGACTGCCTATGGGTTCTGCTTGTTCCAACAGTCAAAATTGAATGAAACAAGTCCTGCAGAAATTAGTAAAGTAGGTGTGACTTCTGTAGACTCCCTTTTGGGGGGAGGGACAGGAGAAAGTTCCCTGAAGATTCAGGAAGGGATTGTAATACGCTAAAATCTTGCTTTGCTGAAGTTGGTGACAACATTGCTTTTTTGACTGACTGCAGAATGGAGTTAGTTTGCCAGTCTCAGGTAAATTAACTTGTTGAGCTGTAATGGGTAATACTCTTATGCCCCAGAAAGAACCAGCTCAGCTGCTGCTTCTGCTGTGCACAAGGTGCTCAGAGATGGTCTCGTAGAGCTACTGGCTGATGGAGTGATTATTGATGCTACAACTTGGTATTTGCTTTCTTATGCTATGTGTGATATAAATTAGAATACAAAATAAGGAATTATTTTCCCGAGTACTCATTATGCTCTTAGAAACCAATGTGGTTTTCATGCTTTTGTACTTCCTGAATGTAGGAATAACTTTTAATACCTTAAATGCTGCATTACTTATTAATACTTTAAGTACTTAATCAGCAAAATAACAACTGGAAAGCTATTCTATGACTAAATAGAAAGTTATATGTCAGGTTAAATATATGAAATTATATACGTCTATTCACTAATTCATTATATGGTTATTAAACACATAAGCATTTCCCTACAGTTTTAATATCCAGATTAAAAAATAAGCTTCCTCTGCTGTGTCCAGTACTTTCAAATATATTTGTTGTTAAATCTTTATCGTATGTTTTTAAAAGCATATTTTACAGAAGCTTGGTAGCTCTTCTCAACAATAGCAACCTGCAGGTGGTACTTTTACTAAAAGGAATTACTGGGTTAGGGAGTCCCTGGACATATTTTATATTTCATATGCTAGAAAGCTAGGAAAAAAAAAATCTTAAACTGTTTCAGAAGGCATCCATGAAAGAAATGTGTTTATTATTACTTTCTGGTTCAGTCTTCACTACTTAAATTATTTTTCTTCAGTTGTGCACATTTAAGGAGAGCTCCAAACTTTGTCATAAAGCCTTTTCTCTGGTCTCTTCTAACTATGCGTGGAGCAGAGCACAAAGTGGTTTTGAGTGAGAACAAACATTTAGAATATCTATCTACTTATAAGCATTGTGCTAACTTGCTAACCAGCCAGCTGGTATGGGTTTGGCTCCCTTGTTTGCGTTTGTGCTAGCATGGGTTATAAGAATGCAGTGTGCTTTTCCTTTAACAGCTGTTCTTCATGGTACTCTTTTTTTCTTTTCTTTTTTTTTTTTTTGTTTGGGCATTATACATGTTAATATTATGAAAGAATGATTTCATTGTAGGCATACACAAAGAAGACTAGATACATCTCAAAAGTACCCGTTGACACAGATTTCTACTATATTAAAACTGAATGCTCTTCAGTATTGCAAAGTTGTACATAGTTAAGCTAACTTTTAAATGACTTGTAAACTGTTCTTTTGAACTGTCACCATGAAGACACTTGTCTGACCAAAACTATTCAGACAGGAAAAAACCCAAGCAAACCCAAAACAATGCAACTTTATTTCTAGCATTCATTTTCAAAGCTGGCAAGAATTAGGTTTAATTTTTATATTTGCCTATTGACTTTATATGGAAATTATGCATTGACTTTGGGGATGAAACTACTTTCAGCAGTTGTCCATGTGTTTGCTATCTTTGTCCCTACTGTTAAGTGGCTGAAACTTCCTTTTTCCAAAAATTAAAACAGCACATTCTGTTTCTTAACAGAACTTGTGTGCAACTTGAGTGTCCTTCAAGAGCAGAGAGGTAATAAAGTCAGTCTTCTCTAGAAAACTGTTATGAAAATATGACTCTATTTCATAATGGTTTGTAATTTTTTGTTGCAAAAAGCTTGTACGTTTGTTATAGAACACTTGAGTTAAATGTATTCATTGCTTTCTGTCTAAAGTAACCCAAGAATGTGGTAAAATGAAAAATTAAGAATTTTCTGATACTCAAATAATGGCTTGAAAGATAGTTGTCTTTTTTTGTGTGTGTAAAATAAATATTATTTTTCAGATGATAGTTGGTGTGTTCTGCTTTGGTCATTAGTGTTTGTGCAGTTTTGTGTTTGGATAATCTGTTGTAAGCAGATCTAAGTATGCCTGTGAAGACCATCTAGTTGCTTAACTTAGCTTTTTTATTCACGGAAAAGCAATCAAGTGTTCTGCTCAGCATACTGTTGTGGAGCTGGTGACCCCCTTCCTCCTCCATTGAATGCTCAGGTCTATGAATAATATGTTCCACATCAGCACATCTATGAATCAACTGCTATGTGCCTTGCTTTGAGCTCAATCTTGGAGAAAATATAAAGTAAGTTTAAGAGGGGTTGTCATCACCCAATGGAGTCACATCAGGTCATGATATATGATGAAATGCAGACCTCTTTCCGGGGGAGGAATCGAGGAGAAATAAATTTGTGGCCCTTTTAAAGTAATGAATAGAGCCAACATGCTCATTACCATTTCCAACACTTCAAATAATCTATAACTTCACACAGAGGCTGTAAAAAAAGGTCTTTTTCTAAAAGATATGGAGTACAAGTATTTTAATCCAACCCGTTTGTTGGGTTTTCTTGTTCATGTCTATTTCCCGTGTGAAATTGTATGTATCACCTACTGATCATTGAATTTCAGCTCATGGTGCAATGAATTTATATATCGTTTTGAATTGCTGGTAAACTTGGGTTTAGGTCTAAACCAATGTTGGTTCCTACTTTGCATGCTGTTAGAAAATTACTAAATTCTGTAGGCCAGCCAAAACTGTTGCTTATCCAAACTCATTGTCTGTATTCTTTGTCAACCCCCCCCGTGTTTTCACTTGCATTAAACTTCAGATGTGGAGAAGGAAGAGAAAATTAAAACTTAAACCTTGGCTTTTGGAAGGAAAAACTAGTTTTGGTTGATATTAAGGTCTATGAAGAACTGGTCTTCAGTCCTACATTTTAAGCGGCCTTACTTTCCAACAAGCCACAGCCATGACATACACTATATGCTTTTTGACTCACAAGAAAGAGGAAACTTCTCTTTTTTTTTTTTTTTTTTTAACATTGCAGTTCTAGGATTGCCCAGTTTTGCTGATGTTTTGCTTAGCTTGTAGATATTGAATATTTGTTATGGGATTCTACAGGCTTCTTTTTGGATAAATATGGTATTTCTACAAATACTTTTAAAAGTAGGTCCTTTCTGTATTCTTCTGGACTGCCAAGCTGAAAATTTCTCAGATAAGTTTACTTCTGTAGTAAGAAACCATAAATATAGAAACTAAGTAGTGTTGTGATGAATTTCCGGGCTGCCTTATATCAGGTCTTGTCATATTTGTGGAGTAGCACAACATAGAATGATATTTTTTTTTTCCTCCCATTGGACTAGTGGAAAATACTGCTTGTACTTGGGACCTTGTATCAGTGAGACAGGCGTACAGTAATTTTTCTTGAAATTTAAATAACCCTTTCACTTGTCATTATCAAATGAACATAAACTTTATGTAAAATCTGTAACGTGAGTAGTCAGTGCTACTTGACCAATAGTACTAAGGAGACCGGCAAGACAAACCTGGAAAAAGCTCTGTCCTTAGTTTCTTGCTTGTCTTGCTCCCATCTTCTCAAAAACACAATTCAGATACAGAACATTAGCAGTTTGTCCTGTTTTGGTCAGTATTTTTACCAGTCAGTGACTGAACCAACATAAAATGTTTGCTTAAACAGTTATAATGCAGGAAAGGCTTCATAAGAGGCGGCTTAAAGGATTTCTTCATGTGAAACTGTAAAGTGTGACAGTTCCATTTTACACTTAGTGACCATGAATGTGTGTTGTTAAAGGACGTACATGGACCTTTTTTCCCTTACCCTTTGTTTTTTTTCTGTGTATCCCCCTGCAGAAGTAGGACTGTACGTTGATTAATCTAGGTTTGTATTGAGAAACTCTTGATACCTATTTGGTCAGAAATTGTATTTAAAAAAAAAAAAAGTAACAGCATGGATATCAGCAAAAACCCAAGCAAAATGTTTCTATTTCACTATGAAGTCATTTATTTGATGGAAAGAAGATTAAATGCTTCCATAGTATTTTAATTCCTAAGTAGCCTCAAAATTTTGAGATGACTAGATCTGTGCTTCGTTTAGAAGTCATGTATGTAGTGGTAGCTTTCCACCTGTTTCTTATCTGTTTTCATTGACACTATGATGGACAGATTTCTACAGAATGCTTGTACATTGTTTCATCATCAAATCACTGGTAATTTGTAACAAGTAAAGATTGCAGCAATTCTTTGTTTAAAGCGTTGTTTCAGGTTAGAAAATGTTGTGCTTTGATATAATATGTTGGCAGTTGAACATAAGCTCTAGACTGCCTGGAGTGCTTCGTCTCTTTTTTGCAAGTGTTTTTTCCAAGCAAATGATTTTGTTTTCAGCAATTTTAGGCAAGCTTATTTTGCTTTATAGGAAATTCTTAGAAATTATGAACACGATAACCAAAAATTATAACTTAATAATAAATTTTCTTGGGTTCTAGGCATTGTTGTGCTTTCTTCAATTTGCCACAGCTTTCAAACTGTATATGAAATATGTAATCTAGGAAACAGTTATAGGAAGGATGCTTAATCTTTGTCCTGGCACAGCTGGTGTTGAGTAGATCTGAAATATACATCTGAACTGTTCCCTGATTCATGCTTCTGATGGGATTTGATGATGTGGCGGTAAGATTGAGAGATTAATAGTGATTTCTTTTCAAAAGAAAAAAAGAAATGTTTTTGATTCTTATCCCTTTGGTGTAAAGGTAAATGGAAAATCTGGATATATTCTTTGTGTATCAGACTCGTCTCACTATGTGAACAGGTAGGATTATGTGATACTAGAAGAATGTTTCCATAAGGCTGACACTGAATTCCTGAAAGTTAATTTGATTTGTAGGAGTACTAAATTTGGACTTACTTATAATCCTGAATGTATTGTAGTAAAGTTATTCACTGAATGAGTAGTATTCTTTATTTTAAGATCACCTTTGGTATCTTCTTTAAGATCACACATTTTTACGGTGTGTATTATTGGGAGGTTGTGTTTTTCTGTCGAATTTTAGTCCTAATCCTTGGTCTAGACTCACAATTTGTTAGCTTCTACCCCTTGAATGTTCTGTTTTTCTCTATGCCTTTTATTGCACCCCCATTTGGAGGAATAATATTTGAATATACACTTCCATAAAATACTAAATTGTCTTTATGAAATATGTTCATTTACTATAGCCATTTCTTTCATCTTAAATGTCTTGTGTCTAGCTCAGTTTATTAGAAAATGGAAGAAGGCAATGATGTTTGAGATAATAAGAACAAAGAACAACAAGGCTATGACAGTTAATAATGGTCACAAATTTGGGTTTTCCATGTTACATGTATACATCAGTCTAGATGGTGGGCTGTTCAGGGCGCAATTTGTCACTTATTTGCTCTTCACGTTTCTTTTTTCATGCATCTTGGGATCCTTTTTTACCTGGATATCATTAAGATTGTGATCTGATGTAATGTAGTTTTACAGTATCTTATACAACTAATATATGCATACATATATACAAGGAATGATTAGTTCCCTATCTCAATATTCATAGTCAATACACTTCTGTAGGTCAATCAAATGACTGCACAAGCATATACATGCGATAACTATGCACATATGTAAATAATGCATGTGGCTGTGCTAGTGTTTCACTGCAACTAACAATTATAACCAACTTCGGTGTCAAAGAAAAGAAATTAATATATGTGCATCATTATCGGTTTTGATCACAACCTTGGTGCTGCTACTGCAGCTGCTATTTCAGCCATTCAATATGAAAGGTTAAGAGCACTGGCCACTAGCAAAAAATATGTTTAAATTTTTCATTGTAATTCTGATGTGGCCTTCTAAAGGCTTGTAACTGACTGTGCTTGAAGATGATGCCAGGAATTTCAAAACAGCTGATTCTAATTTTGTCCATTTCTCTGAAATATTTCAATAGTGTTCCTTTTTCTAACATGTCTTCATGAGACAAGTATAGTTTGGTACAGTAGTCTCTGAATGTGGACTAAGGGCCAGATTTTCTGGATAGAATGACAGTTCTAATACTAGAGGTAGAGCTCTGAGAGCATAGCATAACGGACAAATGTTTGGTATTTTAATCTATGAGAAGTATCCTATGGGGGTGGGGGGCAATAAAAAAATTTAAGTATATGTGTAGTTAAGGTTGAATAAAATTTTTGAACAGGTAAGGGAAAACCATGAAAAGAACAGATCTCTAGAAAGAAGAGGAAGTAACACAGATAACATGCTTGACATTTTTCCTAGCAAAATTCACTGAAACTGCTTTTATGTAGTACACACAAAATGTTCTGTCTAGGTTCCAAGGATGGAGTACTATATTTTATTCTCAGAATAACAAACTAGTAGCATTGAACACTGAACATCTTCAAACTGCTCATTTGGGAATGTATCATCCTTGTGTTTGACTGGTACACCTAGGAATACAGTAAGAGTTCACTCTTTGAATTTATCTGGCTCTATGAGAATGAGTGTAAAAGTGTATATTTTTACAGGACCAATTTTCAGTGCTAGTTGTGGTGATCTACCATTCCTTACGTCTATTTGAAGATCACTTCTCTTGTACTTGCCTGCTGTTTACTTGCTGGCTGCTTGTCTGTCAGAACTGTAAAATCTTGAAAGGATGTTATGCATAACAAGGATTATGTAAATTGGTTAAGACTTGTAGCTTTCTGTGGAAGTTCTAGGAATTCTTTCAATTGTTTTCAAACACTGTTCCCTAATGATAATAAAGTTGTTTCTTCTTTTTTTTCTGGTATGTTTCTACTTCTGAAATGGGATGGAATCCCACAGCACGAGTTACCAAAAACCAAGGGCCAGATAACTCTCGAGAAGCCAGATTTTTTGTAATACAAGTGGTTAAAGTATTTATATAAACTTGCAAAAGTATCTTTGGTGTCTTCCCCACCCTTACCCCATCATAACTTTACACCTTTTGGAGTTTCAGTCAGTATAGCCCACAAATTTCTGAGGTTTCTGGTTTAAGTTCAAGTCAAGAAGTTTTGAGGGTTTGTTCTGGAAACAAGTGAGTAGACTGTCTGAAATGAATGGTGAAAAAGCTGGAATTTCTGTTGTAATAGAGCAGCAGAATTAAAAGAACTACTAATCACTGTTCTAAAGAGCCTATACAAGAAGGGAGAAAGTTCTCCATATTGAAGTTTTGCTATAAAGTATGTTTCAGTTCTAAGTATGTTCTAGTTTTGACTTAGAAGGCTATATAAATGTAAAGGTAATACTTTTTTGAAATTAGAGGATAGGTGTGCTTTTTTGTAGCTTTTTGATAAATAACTAAATTTAGTGGTCAAAAAAGCAAGAAATTAGTAGCAAGGTTTTGCAGGTCACTCTATTTGTTATATGTTAGTACTGGCCTGGAATAGCTAATTTTTCTATTGCTGGTCTTTTATGACTGGAAAGTGCCAATGAGACAGAACTGTGCCAAATTACTAGGTTTTGGGTTGGTATTTCCTTTTTTCCTGTTGGAAAAATATCCAGAGTACTGCTTTATAATAAGATCTAGCACTTAGTGCCACAGGTGGCAAAATGTGCACCTGTTCCTTGTTAGTCAGCCAGTGTTCTGACTTGTGTTCTGCACTGCCTGAATTAATTACTACTGCTAAGGCACACTTTCTCATTTTTGTCTTATGATTATTCTTTCATAAGTCTGGTGTCTAATTTGGCTTTTGACATAAATATGATGGCAGAGGTCCAATGTTCAATTAAGGTGCATCTCCTGTTAACTAATGGTTGAATTCTGTGTTTTGTAGTCAGGTCTTTAAAGGTTTGAGATGCTCTAGCTGCTCTGGCCAAATTCCAGTCACCACAGCTGTTTCTCTCCTTTGTCTTTAAGCCTTTGCTAAGCCTTTCTTAATTTCAAGTGCAGTTTTGCCCTTGTGGTTGAAGGGGGGGCAGAACATACCCCTGGCATTGTAGATCCTCATGTATTTTTCAGTGTCTGAGTCGCTGTCTCCATCAGCATCTTAATACCACTTTTTCTCGGAGGTCTTTGTATTAACAAAGTAACTGGTTTTTCAACAGTTCATCTCTTTTCTAAATAATATCGGTTCTCAGATGTCACGGGAGGTATTGCCCATTGAACAGAGCAGTTGGATGATTTGGGGTTACAGCGCTTATAAAGACTTGAGTGCATTTTACAGATGTGACTTAGTAACTGCATGTACAGGAAGGATATATGCCTAAAAGAGGGGAATGAGTTGGCAACTTCTGTTACTGTCTCAAGTTCCTCAATATGATTATCGCTATCAGATCTTATTGCTAAAGTAACCTCAGATTCCTTTGCTGTTCTGATCATTGCTAAGATTAAGTCTTACTGACCTTCAAAAAGATAGGAAGGTGGAGAGAGGCTCTGAATATTTTTCTTAAAACTCTTTTTTTTTTTTTTTCTGGTTTATTTGAACATTCTGTGAAGAGATTGTTCCTGCTGATCCTTATTTTCAGTAAGACTAGACTTTAGTTTCCTAACTGTCTTATATGGGAACATTTCACTAGTTGGAAGTTAAAGACTTCAGCATATAGAAGTCAAATATTTAACGCTATAGATGTACTGAAGTTTGAGTTCTGATTTACAATAAATCAATATGGTGGTGTAACATACTATATATACAGCACTGCTGCTTGGACAGACCCTTGTCCTTTAGCGTAGTTTGTAGTTAAGGTTCATGAAATTTCACTCACGTCTTTTCAGATGAAGAGCTCTTTTTCAGAAAGTTATGTGTACTAATTCTTTGGATTTTTTGTCTTTTACCATTGCTTGTATTCTAATGAAGTGATGAGAGATTTCAGCTTAAGATATCATAACTATTCAAATGAATCTAAGTTGTATGTGGGCATACATACAATGACAAAGTCAATTTTCCTTGTATTGGCAACTGTAGGTTCTGCTGTGATGGTGTTAGGCTTAATTAAAAAAAAAAACCCAAACCCCACCTATTCTAGGCTTTTATATAATTGATGGCTTCCCACATAAATTTTAGGACTACTTAATTGAACAATGAAGAATTGGATCAAACTTAAGCAAACTACTGAGGTGGTTTTTAGATGTTTGCTATCCATAACTACTCATGTAAAAACAACTATAGTTTAAGTATGCAAACTCTCCTGTCTGAAATGCAGAAATCAAGAGAGGAAAATAAGTTTTCAATTGAATGAGGAATAATATATTAAAATATATAGATAAGTCTTCTGGATGTTTTTTAAATTCCAAATTTTGTTAGGATTATTTTCTGTGGAATAAAAGTCAGACATGAGGTGTTCCTTATTTCCTTAAAAAATATCTCAATCAAGGCAACTTTTAACATGGGAAATACATGCCTTTGAAGCTGATGTAAATCATCTATAAACACACTTATTAATTTAAGCTTTTCCACTGCTCCCTGAACATCCAGGTACATTAGTTATTTGGCTGGGTTAGAGAACTACGTTTCTTTCTCTCTTAAAATCTTTCAATGAAGAACTCTGTATTTCCTGTTAAACTTTTTAACAAGGGATGAATGGATCATTTCAACTCTGTCAAGTTTTTGTTGTATGTTTTGGGTTTAAGCTTCTTTTAGTCATTCTTTAAAATATTCTTCTTTGATCTGTTGGACTTCCTGATACGGAATACCTCATGTATGAAGTTGAGATTATATATAGGTTTAGACCTACGTGAAGGCCTGAAACTCTACTTCTTCAGTATTTGTATAATAGTCCTTGTTATTTCCTTTCCAGTGATGAGTTAGCACTGGGTAAATGGAAGGAAAGGGTTATTCTTTCCTTCCCTTCCTTCAATGGATATTGAAGAGACACATTGTATGGCCACAGCATTTGTCTTCACGTCTTCACATAACTTCCAGTACTGTGCTTGACTTTGTGAAACTAAAACGAGCTCACAGAACACTTTTTCTTTCTGTAACATAGGTGCTCACAACATCACAATACACATACCAAAACGGTCCTGTGTGATAGTGCTAGCACTGAGCCAGTTCTAAGTAAATCTGCTTCCTAGAAGTATTCTCTGACTGTGCTGTTTTCCAGTGGATTATTATTTCCAGTCAGGTCAACCACAGACCTTCTTAGGTAGAAAATGCAGGGTTTTGATATTACACTTTAATGACTGGATACTATTGGGTAGAAGAATTATCTAATAAAATGCATTTGTGACTATTGTAGTTTAACATCTATCAGAAATGTTTCTTTGTTTTGTACTCGTAACTTAAACACAACATGATTTTTTGCCTAAGAGTTGCTATGAAACTTCTGAGAATAATTTTACTTTGTTTTTTTTTTTCTCTTCTTTCTTTAACTTAATTGCTGAGACATAAATCTGAAATTTCAAAAGCTGCCTAAGCATTCTGAATGCCCAATTTCCATTAATTTTGAATTGCTTAAGTGGCTTTGAAAAACTTAGCATAAAGGCTAAGTCACCCTAGGGTGACATTCCAACTCTGCTGAAGTTGATGGTAAAATCTACATTGACTTGAGTGGGACTAGGGAGTTTCCCTTACACAGTGGTGGGGATAAGGCTCTAAACTAGTCAAAAGTCCATTCGACAAAACCAATGAAGCACATCCTTAATATTAAGGGAGATAGTATCTGCTCATTTTAACGAGGCTACTGTCATGCTTAAAGGTAAATACTTCACTACTTTTACAGAATGAGAGACTGAGATAAAGTCAGTTTTGGTCTCATGGTGGGAAAATTTGCTTAGATTGTCAAGAGGTACGTACAGTGCTGACATTGTGTGAAGCAAAGAGGACTTGAAATTCCTCCTCTTTAAATCTGGGGGAGGGGTGTGTTTGTTTTCTCTGAACATAATTTTTAAAAGGAAAGGTCATATAATCTCTGAAGTAGATGTCTGTCTTAAGCTAGGTAGGTAGTGGGTATGGATAGCATTACATTTCCAATGCAAACTTTCAGAGAGAAAATCCCATGAAAATTCAAGCGTAGTTTAATAGGGGTTGTCTCTTCAGTTGGAAGTATTTTGGTTTACATGAACATACTGCCTTTCAAAAAGTTTAGGAAGCATAACTGAAGTCACTTTTGGAGGGAAGTAAACTATATACATAAACTCAAATAAATGCCACTTTTTGTAACTCCAGTGTGTCCAGTATTATTGAGTAGCAATTTCTGACAAGTATGCATATGCTTTCTTAATATGCCTTTCCTAGATCTAAGGGCCACTGAATTTCACTATCTTCTGAAGTATTAAATAGTAAAATCCTTTATTGGATTTCTCCTCTTTTTAAGGACCATCTATTTCTTTGGAATGTATGTATGTAATAATAGAGTGTGTTTAATTTTTTTTTGTGTGACTTACGTAGCTCACAATCATTGAAAAGCTGAATAGAAATAATGTTAACCTGTCCCTCAACTTTTATGAGCTTTTCTAGACCTGTTTTCAATGTATTGATATTTTTAAGAAATAATAATGAAACATGCCCCTCCCTGCCCCAGCTAACACAAAACAAAACCAAAAGGACCACACACAAAATGAAACCTTCAGTCGTGAGGCTTATTGAAGCATAATTCTGTGTCTGTAAAATGAAAGAAAAGAAAACTAATCGTTAAACTATCTATTACTAATCTGAGGAACAAATCCTAGAATGAGAATGGGACTAATGAAAGTGTTAGTTTAAAAAGATCACAGCCTCAATTGGACTATTTCATTTACACTCTACTTTTTGTTTGCTGTGCAGATATTACAAAAATCTTTTAAAAAACCAACCCCACCATAATCCTAATTTCTGTTATATCTTTATATATTAGGATATAATATTGACAGTGTTGTCACGTACCTATCTCTTTATATTTGTAACTTTTAGAGCCCGACTTCTCTGCCACCCTGCCACTAATTTATAACAGTTCTGCATCAAACAACAATCGGATTACTAAATAAAAGCATTTCTCTATCAATCTTCTTGTTTTTAATGCGCATGTAATTGATAGTAGTGATTAGTGAACATTTTTTTTTTTTCTGTTTTAGTATATTGGCCTGGTTAGGAATTTAAAAGGTGCATTGGAAGAACTAGTTAGTTCAATTTCATTCAGAAGTAAATTAAAAGCATTGTTTAAAAAAAAAATAATTATCTGTGTTAAACCCATCTTCAAAACTTATTTGCTTTTATTGAAAAATGTATTTGCCTTTATTGAATTAGAAGGCTAATTAAAATGAGGGAATACTTCAAGTGCTCCAGCCTTTGCTGTTTTTAAAATGAAATCAATGAAATCTGAGTGTGTTTTCATGCCTTCATGATTTAGAGACAAAAATGATATAAGAAAACTCTAGAACAACTTTTTTGTAAGCGTCTGCTAAGAAAGTGCTAGCTCAAATCTTCTAGTTAAAGCTGTTGATATCTGTTTTGTTTCAGCTTGCAGCTCAAAGTTGAAATTGTTGCTTGAAACTTTTTCCAGATAAATGCGAGACGTTAAGACAAGGTGAGCAGTACCGAAATTGTGAGGAACAATGTTTAAAATAACCAAGTTTCAGGTTTGGGGAGTTTTCTCCCTTCCTGCGGTTCTTCCTCCATCCTTTTTATTTTAGTTTATTTTTATGAACTATCAGTAAAATACATGGAAATGTCCAACTTTTTAAGTGCTTTAGGTGTGGGAAGGGGCTCTCTAGCCTGCAGATTTTAGTATCACCTGCATCAGTTCTATGGCTGTCAAAGTTATTCCTTTTTCTACAACAAAGTAGAAACCAGGTGGTTTAGAGCTTTGTGTATTTATACCCAGAGTATCATTCCTGCATAAAATCTTGGCTCCACAAGCATGAAGTCCACACACCTCTGACTTCTAGGAGTGCAGATTTCATTCTGGTACCTGCTTGCAAACTAGGATGTTAGTTTTTGGGAGGTGGGGGAGTTTATTGGGTCCCTAATACTGCTCTAGTAACAAAATGGTGCTCTGACTTTTAAGTCTTCGATTTATCACAGAAATTTTCCCTTTACCCTTGACTTTCTTCCTCAGTTTAGCTTATGAATGAGGATGCTATGGATAAATAGAAAGAATAAAAGCTTTTCTTAAAAATGATGGGTATCTAGTTTTGTTATTGAACAGGTTTAGAATTGAATGCAGTCTGAAAACCATTGAAGTTCAGATGGCTATTTGAAATTTGATGGATCAAGGCTGAAGGAGACATTATTCCTTCATGACACTAGCAATGTCATTAGTCTGTGTGCCAAATATTACTTAAATTTCTTAGCAATTGTTTTACTAATTAAAGTAAAAACATAACATAGTTACAAATAAGTGTGTGTGGTGACTTCATCATCTTTGTATTTTAGATTTCAACAGAACATTTAATATTATTGGATTTCTTGCAAATCTGTTATTACTTCTGAATGCAATACTGAATCTTTGAACGTGTTCCCTGCTGTGGAATTAAAGTTCAGTCAATGCCTTATAATGAATCTACTGTCTAACAAGTGATACTTTAAAAATGTAATAACATCTTGAATTTCTTTATTAGAAAATTGTAAGTGTGCATTTAATTCTTAGTGAAGTTAAATGTGTGACCAAATGGAATGTTTACATGTTTCATGTTGATCTAATTGAACATAGTCATTCCTGTGGTTCTACATGTGTTTTGCACTGAATTTTAAATACTTCAAAATTATGTTGGTGATGAATTTTAGCACTGTTGCTGAGGATATTTAAAACTGATCTCAAATTACTAAATCAGAGACCTAAACCAAGCTTCTGACTGCACTGTAAAATAACTTTTTCTTTGTCAAACTGAATTTTAACTTTGTCTTTAGATTAACAATGTTTACCTCTGCCATCTTTCTGGCACATGCTTTTGGTTTACCTGAAGTTTTGCGACAGAAAACTGAAAAGGCAAAGAACTTCTTGCACGAGAAGGCAGATGTTAATCTCGGTTAATAGGAGAAAACATAGTACACACTGGATGCAATTATCCCATTTCAAAAGGACAGTTACAAACATGCAGAAATTAGAGTAATGGGCTACTCTTCCAGTTTATGGAACATATCGTGTATCCGTACAATAGTTTTTTCCTATCTTTTAAGTGTTAAACCCTTCAGAGAGGAGCTGCGGTCTTGAGATAGACACAGTGATTCACATCTCATGAGTAGCCTTCATTCTAAATGTAACTTCTACTTAAAAATGAGCAACATTTACAGCTATTTGCCTCTTAAGACCATAAGCTGTCTGGAAAAAAGACCTCACTTCTCTAAGTATTTGTCATTGCTTAAAAGGCTGAGGTTGTAACTTGGCATTGTAACATCTCCCTAATTGGAGTAAGTGAGCTTATAGGGAAAGACTTGCTGGGTAACAAATCTAGATCTCTTCTGTCATAGAAATAGATGTTGTGTTAACAAAACTTACCTTCCTGCTTAATGTAAACCAGCATGTTTTGATAGTTTCTCTTGCTGTTCTAGATCTTCCCTCCTAGGACAGTTAGAAGTCACCTTCCAATTTCTAAACTCAATTTACTACTTTCCAGTTCCTACATACTTTCCCCACTTACAAGACTTTCCGCTTCCTAGATTTTGTTTTTCTAAGGAATTTAAAGAGGCCAAGTCTTTCAGTCTTTAGTTTATTGTTTTGAAATCTTTTAGACTTCTATTGTAAAATATCTGTATTTCTTTTATTATCTAAGAACCTTTTTGGATAAGTTTCAAACATGACACACAGCCTTCTTCAGAGCTCTTGCTACTTTTTGTTTAATAATGCTTCTTCGTAACAGGTATACTTGACCCTGTTCCAAGAATTTTATTAACAAAATTTAGTTTTCCATAGTAATTATCTAGAAAGATAATCTGTCAAACTAGTTAAAAACAAAACCCAAAAGCTTATCCCTTTAGATCTGAGACCAAACTGCACACAGTTTTTCTTTTCCCCCTGGTTCATGATTTGTATTGGTAACCTGGATTCCTTTTGCACTCCTCTCACGGTGATTTAATTGTTATCTTGGTAACTATTCTATAGTATGTGATTTTTGAAATTTCACTACATAAATGCATCATTAGCCTTGCATTTGCATATTGGATATTGACTGGTTCACTGTCCCCTCTGCGAAGTGCTTCCTGCTCACTTCTGGCTCCTGCTATACATTTTTATTCTTAGTTTTTCTTTATGGTGATTCACATACTAGATTATTCTGTATGTGATGAGTACATGATGTGCCAAATACCAGCAGATTAAAGAATTTGCTATCCTAAATACTTTGTGTCCTGCTAAGAATCTGTTCAGATAGGGTGTTTGTAAGAATGGACTTATGTTCTTTTGGAAATCTCTGACTAAGTATTTTTGGACAGAGGCCAGTAGGCTTTTGGGGTGCTTGAATGTGATGGAGATAAGGAGATGTAAGAGAGAAAGAAAGAACAAGGGGCAGTAAATTACACATAAGCTGTTGGAAGGCTGATGGAAGATGATAAAGATGGAGGGAAGGAAGACGACAACGGGATTTAAGAAATAGGAAGAAAAGCAGAAAAAAATGCATAGGGGAAAAATTACTAGAAATGCTCAATGTGAAGATACAGTCCAGCATTGTTGTTCTTTTTAACTTTAAAATCTTTAGGACTACTATTCTTGGTGTAGCATCTAAAAATATTTTTGTACTTCTTTTTTTTTTTTTTTTTTTGTGCCAGCTTATCTGGCAGAAAGGTGTAACACTGCTTTTCAGTGTTGTTTCTCTATTTTTTTCCCAGGAAAACATGCTTGTAAGTGGCCTCTAGTGCCCCTTTAAAAAGTACAAGGGTTAAAAATAGACAAAAAAAAAAAAGGTGTAAACCCTCACTTCTGTAACATGCAAGTTGTTCAAAATCTATGCGCAAACCCTAAACTTCAGAACAGAATAATTGGATTTGCTTGTTGGAAGTTTAGATCGAATTCAAATTATGCCATACATCACATGTGTTGAAGGTTGTATTCCTCTATTGATGTGTATGAATAGCTTGCTCAATGACAGTCATGTCCTGAAAACAGTTGTTTTGTGGAGAATAGCTTCTATCCAAGGGAGGATTTTTTTTTTTTTTTTTTAACCAAATAGAGAAATACAGTTCAATGTAATCAAACTTGATATGTGGTTTGCCATTAAGTTTTTTGCAGTACATAACTGGAAGTGTATGTTCTTTATAAAGCAGTCATGGTAGCTCAGACAACTTAAAATTCATCTTTTGCTCTTTTGTTTTTCTATTCTATCTGGAATTTAGAAAATATTTTTGTTGAAGTCTGTAGTATTTCCTCTTTTATGCTTGTTTCTGTTCTGCAGAATAAATACATTGTCAAGAGACAGCATTATCACAAACAGAAAAAATTATTGCAGGAATGTGTCTCTCACTGCTACTTCTTCATGGCACGTGGTACAAATAATTGTACAGGTTCCTTTCCAGTTTGTCCACTATTTTTCAGAGCAGTAAAGGGCTTTGACAACTAACTCCTTCATACCTCTGCAGAACGCTTAGCAACAGATGTTTTGAAATTCCACGGTGCTGCATTAGGCTGCTAAGTTACAATATGTCTGCAGAAAGGCAGCGATCCACTACAGTGAGCAACTAACGCCGTAGCCTCATCACCGCACAAAATCGTAAGCGTCTAAAAACGGGCATATGCATTTTGGTGAATCATGTAAACTCCCAAGCAGGGACTCCTTCAGAATTAACCTGTAAACGCACTTTCCTCGTAACTTAGCGTGACAAATTAATCGATAACGCGTGGCAAATGAAGAACCACTTTGAGCTCACCAAAACGAGCCAGGCGAGTTAAAATAATTAGGCGTGCTAATACAATACCATCGGAGCGCATTTTCTCGTATTGAAGGTTCAACGATACCTTCTTGTTAGGCGTATCTCCTTGCCCTTTCTGTGTAACACAAGCAGGTGGGGTGTCCCGCCTGGGCCAGGCAGGGGTTGCCGCGGTTTCTCCAGAAGGTGGTAGCATCGCTCTGTGCTTCTGCCGCGCAGCTGGCTGCTCCCCATCTGTGCTGCTTACACGCCTGTATTCATCCACGCTTTATTCATACTCTGGAGTATTCGTGCTTCTGTAGTATATTACATATTTAAATATATAAAAGATTTTTTTGTAAGTTCAGGGTTAGTTTCTTTTTTTTAAAGCTTTAGAAATGGATTTATTTTTTCTTAATTTTTGTTGCTCTCGAAGCCCATCTGCAGGGATTTTGCTCTTGATTCAGTACCGAAACAATGAATGCAACATGCACACAAAAAAAATTTAGAAAATGCGAAGCCACAGTTCAACAGCAAAAGTAGTCCTGGAGGACTCTCTGTTTGGATTTAGGCTCCAAAGAGGTGTTACACTATTGTGCCAGTGAAGAAGCAAAGTGAATTGCTTGTAAGAACGTGTCGCGCGCACGCTACGCAGGATTGCTTTCAGCCTTGGGAGCTGCGTGCGGGGGACTCCAGGGCTGTGCCAAAGCCTGGCAAGGCTGGAACAAAGGACCTTGCTCTGGGACGGGGGAAATAGTGTGTTGTCCCTGAGGCTGTGACATTGAGGAGGCTGAGCCTATTGCTCAGCCCCCAACATTTAAGGTGGTGAGGCTGCTTTCTGGTTTGATTCCTACCATCTGATTCATCAGTGGTAGTGGTTGTACCCGACTGTCAGTCCTGACAGCAGCATATTTTGGAGTAGTAGGCGGCCTTCCCAGTGGGACAAGCTGCAGCAGAGAAAATGTTTGTTTTCCTTCTGTGTTTACTTAAACCTCACAAACCTGATAATAAACCTGATATTTTCTGATGTGGAAGGATTAAAAGGAAAATTATTTTTATTATGAGGAAGTAATGCTAAGGTGAACAGTATGCATGAAGCCTGTCAACTGATATTTCAAGAGAAGAAAAAAAAAAAAAACCCATAAGGTTTAGAACAGGCAAATCAACACTAGCTCAATAAAATCAACTACTACTATAGTATGAGGTCATAGCTATACCTAAGAATGAGAGAAGCAAATTCAAAGCCAGTTACCATGACTGAGGATTATCTAAGGAAGCAGAGCTCCAAGTGGCCTTTTGAAATGCTGAATTTAGAAATGAAACTGTAAGGAAGGTTCTCAGTTGTTATTATGAGAGCAGTTTATAGATGAAAAAACTGTGTGTTTCACATTCTTCTGCACTATGTACTTGGGGAATATTAATGTGAATGATCCTTTTCCTTTAAATAATAAGTAATAAGGTTTCTCTAGACTTACCTGGGAAGTTATCTCCATGATGGTGAGGAATGACAAATTGTAGGTATGGGTGGGGAAGGAGATGGCTTCAGGCCTGGAGCTGAACCAGTGTACCTCAGATTTGGATACTGTGTAGTTCAACTGTGTGGAAGTTGTTGTGGCCCACTGCAATGATGATAGAAGACACTGGCTTTTTAAAAATGGTAGTGCTGGCATGGTAGTGGACTTCAGGGCACTGGGTTTCTGTTGAGAAGAAGCTATAGACTGGCTTCTGCTTCCCTGCCAGAAACCAAGCACTATTAGCCTTTCATCATAGCACCTTATAGCAAAGAACTGAATTCCTGTATCTGCACAGCCAGAGGGCAACTGCAGTGCAGCACTGCACTCCAGAATGAGTAATGTCAGTTCAGTTGCAAGGCTGGGCTAATAGTGTATTAAACAAAAGTGTCTTGACAGCCTGATTTGCAAGGATTTTTTTTTTTTTTAATATATATTGCTATTTAATATTACAAGTTTTCATATGTCTTGAAATTTAGACTAGGTGCTTGGTATATATGGGATTGCATCTGCATGTACACCTTACCACCCATGAATAATAAATTAAATAACTGATCAGTCTGTAAATGCTGTGTTCTATACTGTACTACTGCAATAGCTGCAAATGTCACTTTTTACCTCCCTCTGTGGCTAAAACTGGAAAATATCCCTAGTTTCTAACTTCTAAATACAGTAAGAGTAACAGCCGTGAGGATATACGTACCTTGACCTCTTTAAAACATAAAATCTCTTATTTTTTCCCTGGAGTATTTATTCTTTTAAGCTATTAATTGATCTGTTGCACTGAAATTAATAAATGCTCCAGCAGTTGTTGAAGCATACACCAGATTTTCTTAGTTTTTCCTCTCTTCTCCCCATTTTACTGTTCCCTTGCAGCATAATTTCAATAGAACCAGAGTCTCAGGTCTTCTGCCTAATGGGGCAGTCCACAAAAACAGTTGAAAGAGCAAAGCAGAGCTAGGCTGGCTTGCATTACGTTTCTAAATTGTGTTTTTCCAAGAAAGTTTCAAGTCTCTGCTGCTTGCTGAATCAGTCTCGCCTACTCAGCACCCCCTACCACTTTCCACAATTTAAAGATTAAATGAATTCTATCTAGATCTCCTTTCTGTGTGTAAATAGAAGTAATGCATTGTAAACATAGGAGGCAGGTGATGTGGAAACCTATTTGATAACAGTAATTGTAGCTATTTTCTTTTATTACTAATGGCTTTAAAACAGACTTTTTTGTTTAATGTTTCCGTCACTTGTCAAAGTTAGAATAGGAAATCAGATCAAGGCAAATTCCCGATGCATACAAATCAATAAGTATCAATTAAACTTTAAAATTTTCATGAAAAAGTGTCTTCAAAGGAAGTCAGGCTTTTCTTCTTCCTCTCTTTCCCCAGTGGATTCCCCAGTGCTGCTGAATGCTCCTCTGAATGCCTCCTCTGAGGAGGCAATTCTTTTCTGAAGCCATGCAGTCAATCTTCCTTTAGCTGGTGGAACCACTTTAGGCTTCACAGTAGTACCTATGCTGACCCCTTGTCCCCAAGGTGGTACTGCCAATTTAGCTGCTGGGACAACTTTATATATGGTGAATAACTGTGGAAGGGGTAGGTGAGAAATGGCTTATGAGCTGTTTATATGGAGTATTTGGTGATATATCTCCTGCTCTGACATTTTCCTGTATCTCTAAGCTACTCTTGAGTGATGTTGTTTACCATGGAGGAATATACTGGGGAAAAAAAAAAAAAATATATATATATAAGCTTCTACCTTACGTGGTCACAGAGCATGAAAGACAAATTTCATGTGAAATGGAAATTAAATCTCTGCTTATAACCTTTGTGTATTGCTTCATTTAAAGAAGAACAGGCTATATCAAGGTATTCCAGCAATCAGGGGTGTATTTCTCATGAGGGAAGCAGCAATGGTTGCATGTTTTTGGCATATCAAGTCATCTCACCACTGTTTGCTTATCTTGTCATACAGTAACAATTCCACACAAGCAGGATCGGTACCACTGCACTGACACCACCCCTTTCTTTTTTACCATAATAGCTGCTTTCTTCTATCTTATGTAGAGAGAATTAACCTGCTGAGATAAGCCAGGGATTCTGTTGTGAAAGGGGGATTTAAACCTTTTGGCATTCAGCACCAGTTAAAGGATTGAACTAAGAAACTACTCTTGTTTACTTCTTTCATGTGGGGTTATTCTCTATATGTAAAATGCTGACAAACAGTATCTTCTTCTTTTGAGATGGTCTCAGAGTTATTAAAAATGAAGGAAACTACTCAATACAGTAAATTGGGAGGCTTGGTTCAGGGTGGTATGTACAGTAGTACTCCCATTTTATAACTATATGTGTCTTGGTTACCATTGAAGGAGGCTTTTTTAAACTTTTGGAGTGATTTGTAGTAACACTATTTGTAATAGTGTTACTGCAGGCTGTACCTAAGATGATTACCATTATAGTCTGTTTTGAAAAACAAAAGAGATGAAATTAAGAAATTCAGTAAAGCAATCTGTGAAAGTGGCACAGGAAAGCCAAAGTGATTTCGCTAATGTGCTATTAATAGGCATGAAAAGCTCTGAGATGATTCAAATGTTGTCCAGGAATTTGAACTCTGATTATGCTCATGTATTTGTATGACATTTGGACCAAATTACTAACTCATTTGTAGGTGGTACTTTACTGTCCTTACTAGGATTAAGTTAATGTTAACTCTCCTGATGACTGGGCCAGGAGTAATGTTCTGCTTGTTTCTGTTTAGCATGAGTTTAGAAGGCGAGTTGTGTGGAAATTGATAAACTTTTTCCTCAGAGATAAGTAGTTGAAAAATTCAGTTTTCCCTTTCCTGGCACTGAGAAGTCTATAAAGCATAGTAATACTTAGGTCTGCATAATTTATAGCTCAGCATATTCCTAAAAGCTTTCTTGAAGCTCAAATTTATAGATATTTCCTGACAATACAAATTGAAAACTATACTTCCAGTTTCAATCTAAACCTCCTCCTGGTATCCTAAACAACAAAATCATGGCTGTATGAAGCCAATTTTCCATGCCAACACAGAAAGAAATATCTGTTGTTTCCGTAATATAACAGTGGCAGAAGCACTGTTTCTGAAGCGTCTGTTGCAGTGGCTTGCAAGTGTGATCTAGTCGACTAGTAAAATATATAATTAAAGAATTGCATTAATACTGTTTGATTTTCTGAATGGATTAATGCAAGGATGATGATGAAGAAGATAAGCCTATATAAAGAAGAAACTTTCGGAACTTTCATATCCATTGTCCAGATAATAATATTCTCAGTATTTACCTTGCTTCTTATCCAGTAGATTAATATTTAGCTTGTTTAAAAATGGTTTCTTTTTTTATGAGGTTCTGTATGAAATCTGAAAGTAATCTGAAGATAGTAGAAAACAGTCATAAAGAAAACTTGCTAAGACCTCAAAGATGGATGTACATAGAGCACTACCTTTGGCAAGTTCATGGAAAGTATGACCTCTAGTATTTTTTTTATTATTATTTAATACTTGAGGTTGTGTTATGAGCAGACTTTCTGAAATTCCTATTCTTCAAACTCTTCATGAAATATCATAGAAATACATAGCCATGAAATGTTTCTTATCAAATTCTTTTGTACATCTTTTAAATGCTTACGAATAATGTCTCTGAGACTCTCATTTAAATGATACCATATAATGAGGTAAATTTTTAGTCTTATGATGCATTTTATTTAAGCAGCGAGTAAAAATACTTCGTTAGACATCTAGAAACCTTAACTCAAACCCTAAATTCATTGGAGAAAGAGGAATGTGCTGCTTTCCCTGGAAAGAACTGATGTATTCAAGCTTACAAAGGCAATTACACTGGAAAACTTGCAGAAAATAAGGACTTATTCAAACCAATTTCAATTTCTGTTATTCAGAATGAGGTATCTCTGAAAATGTACTGATTACAGGAGTTAAATACATACAGCCACTTTAGGTATTCCATGTGTAAATACTAGGACAGTGAAATTCCAGTTGCCTGTGCGCTACTATGTTGGATACTCATGAACTGACTGTGCTGCTATAATGGTTGTACAAGGATAACAGATGAGTTAGCTAAGGTAACTAATATGTCGTCAAATTATGCTCAGAAAGAGGTGTATTGCGTACCTTAGTGAAGTTGTAGAAGAATGCAATGTTTCTGAGTCTTTCACTTGCACAATACAGCTTAAAAATAGAACTAAGACTTGAAAAGCAACAATGTCAGTATTCCCATTTACCTATAAAATAAAAATTAGGAGGGTGAAAAAAAATCAATGGCATACTGAAACCATTCAAATTGTGCTAATATTTACATGGAAAGCTGCTGTTGTAACAAAACAAACAAGCAAAATATGGTTTAGATTACAGTTAAGCCACTAAAGCTTGTAACACTGTTTTACTAAAATGTAATTCAAGAATTACAGCTCTGGAGTGGTTCTATTTCTTTCCAGAAATGAAAGAAAGCTTACATGGTCTGCTAAAGAGAGCTGTATCAAACCAAAGTTCATATTCAATATAGCTGAAGGAGTGGGTAAGGAGGGGAGAAACTTCACTAGGTTTTAAGTCTTCTGTCTGAACAGGTGTTTAATAAAAGGACATGGGAAGAAAAGCAAAGATGAAATGTGCTTATGTTAATTTAAGAGGACAAACTGAATTAGGGGAATAGACTTCTAGTAGAATTGTTTCAGAGGGGTCATTCTGGTTCCATTCAGTGAGCCCCCTGAGTATGTTGTGCATTTTGGAAAACTAAAAAAAAAAAACCCCAAACAAAAAAAGAAGGGAACAGGCTCAAGCATTTAAAGTGGTGTTAATGAAAAAAAAAAAAAAATTACAAGTTGTTTGGGCTGTGAATTTCAATAATTTAAAGAACAAACTTGCTTCATGGATCTTTCAAATAACTGACTATTATTCTGTCCTGGTTTCAGCTGGGATAGAGTTAATTGTCTTCCTAGTAGCTGGTACAGTGCTATGTTTTGAGTTCAGTATGAGAAGAATGTTGATAACACTGATGTTTTCAGTTGTTGCTAAGTAATGTTTAGTCTAAAGTCAAGGATTTTTCAGCTTCTCATGCCCAGCCAGCAAGAAGGCTGGAGGGGACACAGCCAGGGGAGCTGACCCAAACTGGCCAATGGGGTATTCCATACCATGTGATGTCACATCTAGTATATAAACTGGGTGGTGGGGCGGGGGATTGCTGCTCGGGGATTAACTGGGTGTCGATTGGCAGGTGGTGAGCAATTGCACTGCACCTCATTTGTATATTCTAATCCTTTTATCATTAGTGCTGTCATTTTATTAGTGTTATCATTATCATTATTAGTTTCTTCTTTTCTGTTCTATTAAACTGTTCTTATCTCAACCCACGGGTTTTACTTCTTTTCCCAATTTTCTCCCCCATCCCACTGGGTGGAGGGGGAGTGAGTGAGTGAGCGAGCGAGCGGCTGCGTGGTGCTTAGTTGCTGGCTGGGGTTAAACCACGACATATTCCCTTAGACAATGGTTAATAAATCAACTTTCATATGAACATTTTGGCTACTAGCAGAGTATTCATTTTGAACAGCATTGGCAGGCTTTATTTCTAACTGATCTGTTTAGAAATGACGCATTGTAGACAGAGTACCATACGAACATTGCAGGCTATGAACGTGCAAAGAGCCTTGCAAGTGTAAGGCACTGACAACATCTTTGGAAGTCACAACCTTACATTATAAAATAAGTTGTAATTTTATTTCTTCAGCTGACTACTATGTAAAGGCAAAGAGGTTCCAAACTGGGTCTGAAAAGTGTATATTCAGCCTTCCCTTCAGCTTGCAAAAGAGACTCTAACAGGAATGACAGAAAGTCTTTCCCAAAGTTTTCAGGAGGCCGGTACTTATCCAAAACGTCTGAGACTATGCTTTCTTGCTTTGCTTATCATGTTAGTAGCTTACCACCAGGCTGGAGGTGACATGGAGGAGCCCTGTCCTGCTGACACTTTTATTCACTGTACTTATGTCTCTGTTAAATGCCGGCTGAATGTCACTGCTGCTCACCAGCCAAGCCACCAGAATAAGGGAAAACCTGTCCCCAAGATGTAGCAGAAAGTGCAGACAGCTCCTTGGCGAGCTGCAAGGCTCTAAAGCACAACATGATTGACGCCTTGTCACTGGTCATGCTGTGTGTGCCTTTACTACTAACAGTTACAAGATGTGCTGAGTTTACTTACTGCTGATACACAAAACTGCAGTTCAGTGAGCTTGATCAGACCTTATGTGGGTTTTTGCACACCTGTGTTTTACGATTTCGTTCAGGTAGGACTTTCCTTCCTGTTTTCTCCTCCACCCTGACCCCTATCCGTCAGACTCTTTAAGGGCTTCAAACTGCTACGTAGATCCAATTTCTTACATGGAGTCAGAGGCTTCATCGCACGCTAGGGATGGTTGACACTTGTTCCGTTGTTCTTCCAAGTTGAAGTTATTTTACTGCCCTAATTCAGTTCAACTTGTCACTGAGCTAGGTTATGTTCAGGTTACACAATCTTCCTTATTCCAAGGTGGTTTTTTCTCAATTTCTTGCTTGGCAAATGTCTGTCTGGGTTGCTTTGGGGCCTGCAACAGTGACTGAACACCAGGATATGTAGTACCAGTGGGTGGGACAACACCTGGGTCCCAGCCTTGCTCCAGCATTCAAAGTCTTTGCCAAAAGTGGGACAGTATCAGTAGGAGAGATGGGACAACCTACAGCCTTCACCCTGTGCTGTTGGAGAGAAGTGGGGCGGGGGGAGGGAGATGTGAGAAATATTCACATTCTGTGTGAAGAGGCAGAGTCTGAGACAGTTCAGTGCTGTGGCTTCATCTGGCAGGAGCAAATGATCATTGAAACAAGGTCCTTTTTGAGGAAGGCGTATGGTTTCCAGTGGATCCGAAGAAGATAAGAAGTGTTGCTTTCAGTCAGTGAAATTGAATTTATTTTGGAGGATGGAAATACGTGGGAAGCATCTAATGCTTTTTAGACCTCCTAAGTTCATGGTATTTTAATAAAATTGAGTAAAAATAAACTCATTTATTTATTAAAATATAGGTAATTCTTTAAAAAGGAAAACCTGTTTTCAGTTTGATATGATAAAATAACACTGCGAAGGCAATGAGAAAAGAAAGTAAACATTATCCACTCCTAGTTTAAAGACTTTTGTTCTTACCTATCTTCTGAGAAAAGGCAGAAAAACATGACGCAAAAATCTGCTATCTTTTGGATGGATAAAACAAATTCCTACAAAGTGATTGTTAGGTTCAGTTCAATAGACACAGTTGTTAATTGTGGTACCTGATTAAAAAATACATAAGTACCATTACCAAGTCCTTCTATACATATTTTTCTGCATAGTGTCTGTTGTTACTGCTGTCGCAGAAGAGTCACTGAAACAGCAGTTGTGGACTTATAGGGTAACATTTTTGTGTCCTTCTGAGATATAGTTTGATTCCTGCAGTCGTCTTTCCTCAAACCCAACAAACATCAAAATAATTTTCCTTATTTGTCATGTTTAGAATTTCATACCCTTCTACTTTTCCAGGAATTACAAGGAAAATACTAGGAAAAATATTCTGCTTTTTCTTTAGATTTTGACATTGGGGCGGTGTGGTGGGGTTTTTGTTTGTTTGTTTTACTCTGAAGTCCTGATACTCAGGTAATGATTTCTACGTATGGGATGTACCATCCATCTAAATATGAATTGAATTTATACACCAGTTGCAAGGGAAAATAACTTAATTGATGCTGAAAAAATATGCTACTGTAGTCATATTGAAAGTAATGATGGGGGGAAAAAAAAATCTTCAGTTTAATATTTTAGCTCACTTTAGTTACTTTCTTCTGGACTTTGGAACTGCATTAGGTGCTTTAAACAGTTCTCCAAATCTTCTGAAATTTAATTCTAAGGACTAAACTGCATTTATAATGTGGGATGCCTTTTCTAATAATCTTACTGAAACAAAATCTGGTTCTTGCCTTTCTACAACCTTCAGTGTCCTGTTGGTTTTGGTGTCAGCTGAAGCTATTGATGTTGATCTATGGGAGTTGTTTATTGTTAGACTCTTGCAGGCCTGTTTCTTTGTAAACCATCTTGGCAACTTTGGGAAGAGCAGAAATGCTCAGTTTTACTGTTTCTGTTGAAAAGATGAAGGCAAAACACTTTCAGTAAAGTAGTAATGTAAATTCTAATCCATTCAAAAGGTTTATGATCTTTTGAAGTCTTTGAGAAAGTCTTTCCTTGAAGGCAAGGTGGGAATTATATATTTTGAGAGGAATTAATTTCAAAGTTAATTTTTAAGTTTGTCTTTACATCCTGAAAGCCTATAGCCGAATGCATTTTTTTGTGTTATAGGGATGCTATAATTAAGAATATCATATAAATTATTCAATATAATCCTGGATTTAAGAAGCCTCCAATTATTAAAATAAGATGTTTTTAAGTACTTCAGATCCAATAAAATAAGTTAGGAGCACAGTAGCTTCTAGGTTATTACAAAATGGTCTGGTGACAAATGGTCACCCACTTCAGTAAGATAAGTAAAATTTTACTATGTTATAATAACATGCATGCTAGAGAGAAGTTAAATATGGAACCACTAAAATATTATGAAACCCTCTAATAAAGAAACAAACGTGGGGCTCTAAATTAGTAGTTGCCAGGTTCTTCCTGTCAGTACTGACTGTATGCCAAAGTATGCCAGAGGTGCACAATGAAAACCAAACAAATTGAACTTTCCAATTTGCATTTCAATCATGGGGGAACTTGGAGGCAGTCTCACTGAAAATTATCGGTGTGCGTATGTGTAATACTATGGTGAAGAATATTGTCAGTAGTATGAAGTACAGCATCAAAAGCAAGTAATTTGGCTTCCTAATTACCTGCTAAAAGTCTTGTTAAAAATGTCTCATAACAGAAAGCTAACAATGACTTTGAGTGTATGTGAAAGCTCTTTAGAAAAATTTCAAAAGTCTTCGAAGTTTTTTGTACTCTCTGTGTGCTAGTCCTTCCTTTTTAATAGCTTCCTCTTACTGTTTCCTTTTAGTTTTTTCTTTCCTTGACAGTACAGTTCTTTATGGTTTTCAGCATTTTTAGTCTTTTTCTTTATATATCTTCATTTTCTCCCCCCTCATTGTTTTGTTTGTCTTCACTCACCTGTTTTTAAAATTGTGTGTCTATGTATGTATATATGGCTAGCACTGAGCTTTTTAGAGAGCACGAGCTTATCTCTTCAGAGAACTCAGGCAATATTTTAAGCTTATTATTGATCTTATCAACTTAAACTTGTTGCTCTGAACAGTTCTAATGAAATGCCTCAAAGATCTTTTTAGGAGGCTTTTGTTTTATGAAACCCTCAATTTTGGGTCTATATTCCATTTAAATAAAATAATGCATCTCTTATCAAACACCATGTTATTGACTTTTCTGAATCACTGGCAGTTGAAAAAATAGATTATTTATTTAATGCTATTGTGAATCCCTTTCATGGTGTGAAATTTGATTTAAACTGAAGTCTTATACTGTAGATCTCTTCACAAATATTATTTCTAGATGCCACATGCATGGTTTTTTTTCCTTTCACAAAAACAAGCCTTTGACAGAATGGATCAAAATGAAGTCATGCCTTCTGTAAATTACATTCTGTGAACATAATACAACTTTCTCTTAAATAAGTGTGTTATGGAATAAATGTTTGACTAAAACTAACATGAAAAAATGGTATGTGATGAAACTTTATTGGAATAGTAGTTACATCAGGGCTGAATTTTAGTATTTATAGAATGCCATATCCTTTCATTTGAGTGTGAACACCTTTATCTTAAGTACTCTGCTGTACACAATATTATATTTAAATAGAAAAGCAGGTAGATTTTAATAAAGGAGCTATTGAAAGTGTCTTCTCTGAAAATGTTGCATTTATGAATATTGTTATATAATCTAGTACAAATGTAATGGAAAATATTTGTTATGCAGTACTTTGGTTTGACAGTGAGGAACTGTTTGTAGAAGTAGGTATCCATATTGACCAAAGATTCATATTTTGTGAGAAGCTTTGGGGCATGGTGGGGAAAACCTGTACATATCATACTGAGGTCTAAATCATGGTCTTTGATTGAAACTGTTAAAGTGCAAACATATATTTCATTGTAATGAACGTGTGATTAAATAATTACCTAGGAACTAAAGAGAAAGCTTAGCCTTTATTCTAAAAAATAGTCAATTTCATTTTCAAGGATTTTTTTAAGGGCCACATCACAAGACAGTTAACATGCCAAACTGAAAGTTAATTCAAGGTGTAAAATGATCAATGATTATGTGCATTAGAACAGTAATCTGTTTTTCTTGAGGCATTTTTCTCATCCACTAGTATTACTGTGATTAGCTAATACACAAAGAATAAATCATAATAAAAAGTAAAATACTTAAAAGATTAAATTAAGCAGTATAAGAGTTATGGAATAATTGTATTAATATTTAAATATCTGATCAAGCCATGGCATTCTTGCTGACAAAGTTGTACATTCTTACACCCTCAACTAGTTTGATTTAAGAGATGAGCCATGATCAGTAGTCCAGAAATCCACTCTGCATCTTGGCCAGTAATAACAGTTTCAGGAAGACCGGAGGCAAAAGTGAATATAACTTGATTACTAAATTGTAGAGCCTGTGACAAGAAAGTGCAGAGCCAGTGTCAGCGTGCTCAGGGTGCAACTGAAAATCACAGTAGCTTTGGTGTTAGGTTAAAATACTGAAAAAACTGTGATAGGAGATTGGATGTGCTTCTTGCCTATTCTACTGCTTTAAAGGTGATGCATCTTAAGGGTAGGTGTGTGATCAGCATATACTGAGCATGATGATATAGAGGTAGACCATGCAGGTTCTGTTGGATTGTCCTTTGCTTGATATGTACATCTCCTTCAGGCTAACTGCAGTGCAGGGGTTATATTCCAGGAAATAAAGATAACAACTGAAAATTGATTATTAAATCTAGATTACTACTAGGTGGGCATGGCAAGCTTATCAAATGGAGTGAGTGTGGTTTCTAAGATGGCAGCAGTGGAAAGACTCTCAGCTACTGAGAGCTTCACCATTTCACTAGCTCAGCTTGACGTGGGTTGTAAATGGAAGTCAATATTGCACAAGTTGTCAATTCAAATAAAAGTCATGAAAAATTCACTTGCTTTGTCACTAGAAGCTCATTACTGATAAAATATGTTGGAAGATGACAGAATATTTAATTAAAAAAATTCAGCCATTGATTGCACAGACCTACAGAAAAGCTTTACCTGGTTTTAGGAGGATGATCTTCAATTGTGGCAATGAGTTACAGTATACTCATTATTTGAAATTATTCCATTGAACAGGGCTGTTCTGTTTGAGGAAAGGACCAGGAAGGTTAAGGGACTTAACTGGTATTTCTTGGCAGGGTAGCACTGTTTAGCAGTTTATCAAGGTTGCCTTGTTGAAAGGCTCTGGAGCAATTTTGGAACTAGTGGCAATTCAGTGAATACCTTATACCTTATTCTCTCATCCAAGTAGAAGTTCTCACTGTGAGAAGCTGCTAGGGTGGCATGACTGCATGGTGGTTTTGAGCTGGAGATCTCTGGGTGTGGGGGTGTCTCAGGCTTATGAACAAGTCCTGATGTCCAGGATGGACTTTGCTACTTCTTATAGCTTCTGTCAGGTAAATAGGGATGTAAAGGCTTCCAGGTCTGATGTATTTGTAGGCAGAACTATAAATGCCATGTCGAAACACTACACAGTATCTTGCATGCTCTCATGTCTGTTGTACTTTGGAAATACCAAAAATATTTTTGACAATAACTTCTGCCAAAACGTGGCATCTGATTCAGCCTGGTTTTGTAAGAGCAGTTGTGGTAGAAGAGCCATAAAATTCAAGCAGCAGTCTAGAGTCTCTCATGAAAACTTTAAACAGGTATAGTATGAATACTTTTGTATTTTCTGGGGGGTCTGTATAGTTAAAACCACTTGCCTTCTGAAAAATCCAAGTGATCTTCAAGGCAACTTTGATCAGCTGAAACGGAAAGTCAGTTCTGATTCCTTCTTTAGACATGTGCAATAACGTGTGTCTTAAAAGTTTCAGAGACTACAAGGGTTTCTGTGCTGAGATCTGACCTATTTGCTGACCTGCTGATCAGATCTCATATCTGATCTATTGGTACCTATTTGAAACATGCTTATAAAATGCTGGATATGTACTGAGCAATGGATATCACTGGGGTTTTTTTGGGTTTTTTTTTTGTTTTTTTTTCCTTGCATACATTGAATGGGATAAGCATAGAATGGAATTGGAAATGGTGAAAATAAACACCCAAGTGATAATCTTTACTAAATGAAAAGGAGGTGGTGGTGTAGGAAAAAAAGTTGTGTTACTTCAATGTAGTTGATAGAATGAATATTGCACATCTTTATAATCTGTTTTATGGAAAATTTTGGTTTAGTAATTTTTAGTAGTTTTACTGATATGACTGTGCAAACAACTTCCAGTATGAAATTGTCCACAAGTTTATTGCTTTTTTTTAGTCTTGCTCATTTATGTTATAATTGATTAAAAATAGAAGTTGTCAGACCAGGGCATTAAAAATGAAGCTGAAACTTTAGGTTGATGTGAATATATACAAAATTTATCCCCCCCCCCCCCCCTTTTTTTTTTTCAACTTTGAGTGTAATTTGACTAGTCTAATATATTCTGATACTATAACTTGATACGTTGGTAGGTGTTTTCTTCACATAGTGGGAAGTTATTTGGGTCCATTTCACATCTTTTATTTGCTTATATTATTTTGTTGTATTTAAGTCACTTTGTACTTAGTTGTTAGTCACATGCTTTGATGTAAAGGTACCTGTAAAACATAAGCTGCAATATAACTTCCACACTGTTATTTCAGTAACATTCAGTAATTCTTAAAAGTAATATGAGCATGCAAAATCTGTGGGTTTAATTTTCTTTTAAAAGATAAAATGTTCTAGAACATAATAGTACTTTGTAAAGTAGAGGCAAAATTCTTCAAAATAGAAAATTTTTAAATAAATAAACTATGCAAGAAGTTTGAAAGCAGGGAACAAAGGGGAAAGCATATTTGGTAACGCTTTTTTGTAAGGAAAATACGTATTTGAAGCAGTAATTCTTTGGTGTTACAATTTTTTTGTCATCTGATGGATAACATATGAAAGCATTAAGAAGTCTCTGCTAATCAGATAAGATTATCTTGCTCTCAAATTGTGCTACAAAACTTTTTTAAACATTTGAAGGTGTTCTTTTCTTGGTTTTGAGATATAGTTAGAAATCTTCAGCTGTGTAACTGAAAGCCTGATCTACCATACATTTATTTCCATAATGTTCCTTGTCGAGATATTACCAATGTATAAAAGCTCATGCCCTAAACTTTAAGTTTGGTTATAATTAGAACTGGCTTCATTTTTGTACAAGAATATATTGTCAAATTATGGGGTGTTCTTTTCTTGTGTAATCACTTAGGGTGGATTTTTTTTGTTTAAATTGTTCCTGTTTATGTTTGCATTTTGTAAATATTCAAACAGAGAATAGCTGTTGAAAATAACAATCCCCCCCCCCAATCATGAAATTTAATGAAGAGAACATTTTCTTTGATACATAATGCAGTTTACTTTGGGTTTTTACATCAAAGAGAACACAAAATTAATTTAGGTTAGTTTAACTCTCTTCCAATTGCCTAGAGACTAGGAAAATCAACACTATCTATGTAAAAGAATACAGGAATGAGGAAAAGCTTATGTGATGTTTTCTCTCTAGTGTCCTTCCAGTCTCCAGCTACTCACTGCTCAGGGTTATCTTGACAGATTTCTGTGTTTTCAATAACCTCAGCTGCATTCCTCCCCCCCCCCCCCCCCCCCCCCCCCCAAACATGTTTGCGTAAGGTTTAAGAGAGACTGGCCTTTCGGCATGGATGAGACAAATTTCTCCTTGGTTTAATTATGCATTGCGTTAACTTTTTTGGTGTTTCTGGTACTGTTTCCTGATGGTTTGTTTTGGTGCCTTACTTGTATTGGGAAAGAGAGTAAATTACTCATGCTTGGTGAGCCTCTGTGCTGCTTGTGATTTTACAGACATTATATGTGATTGATTCTTCCTCTGTTTCAATATAGTATTCTGTTTAACAAAGTGATAACAGTCCTTTCTTTTTTCATTCCAACAGGCAAACAGTGATAGACAAAGGTAGACACCTTTGCAGATGGGAGGAAATCCCTTTAGGCTGCTGATGTGCATGTGTATAACCATGGTGTGTGGAAAAAAAAATACATAACCTACTTTGTGACTGTTTCTGTGGAAGCATAACAGAATTCATGAATATTCAACTTCTTTCAGTTGTAATTTCATGTATTTTTAGGCTAACTTTAATAGTTTTCTATAATTAAGTAAAGAAGCAAGCATGTTTGTGTGACAGTAATTCTGGGAATAAAATTAAAAGGATTTGAAATCAAGGATACTTGAGGAGCTTAAAGTGCAAAATATATATATATTAAAGAAAGTTTCATTTAAATGGTTGTCACAATCTTTTCAGCATGATCCAGTAATTCTGTTTAAGACTAATAATGTTAATGTCCTAAAATATGCTTAGCAGCAGCAATTCAGTTCTTGACTTATTTCTCCTCCTCCTCCTGTTTTTCTTGCCTTATGAGCAATGTGTAATAGTAGAGCAGTATTACACTTGACCTGAACTTGTGTTCATTTTGTGCATATGTCCATGCAGCAGCAAAGTAAACTTGACAGCTTAATTCTATGTTAGGGGAATGTTTGCAGGGATAATCCTATTCACTCTGCAGGATAAGGGTGCCCTGCTAGTGGCTTTGGCCTATAAAACCATTAGCTTTAAATTGTGTGCTGGCTTTGTGATCTTCTTAGCTTGTAAACCAGCTTTTTCTTAGCAGTTTATTGGTGAGAGCAGGTAATTTTATGATAAATTTTCCTATCCCACGTCTACTTTTTTTTTAAGTATATTTGACAAATACATCAAAAGCAGCAAAATCTTCACTTCATATGGATTATCTGATAGAAGTCATATGATACTACGTTTTAAAGCTGTAAATGGCTTGGATTAAACTATTTAATGACAAAAAGATCAGCTTGGTGTGGAGGACTAAAGATAATGTTTCACAGGTCTCCATGAGTGAAGGCAGAGAGAAATAAGTAGACAGAATATACTTTAAGATTTTTCTCCTGCCTTTTTCTGGTTAACTGCCTTACAGCAGGCCAGTGTAACTCCTGTATGCTTACAAAATTTACTGCTGTAGTTTAGTTTTCGGTTTTGTTTTTGTTTTTCATTATGCTTTCCTGGGGGTTCTGATTGGAGGTGGATCCTAGTAAGTAGCTTGACTTTTTGTATACTAACCTTAATACAAAGAAACTCAGTCCTAAGAATTAACATGAGTCTGTAATTTATAGACAGAGGTACAGAAAAAGAACAGCAAGGCTTTTCCAAATATATTGATACTGTATGTTCAAATAGATCTGCTTCTGGTTTTCTTCAGTATTTATAGATCTTTATTTGGAAGAACAAGTGGTAATAGACTGTGTCCTTTATGTAATCAAAGGCTGAAATATATTGCTTCATAAATACCACCAGTGTAACTGAAATTTTACAGTAGTATGTACCATGTTGATATCTTGTATGCAGTATGGCCACATCTAATCTTATCTAGAGGTCACTGTTCTACTTTCCCTGATGCGGAAATAACAATAAAAGAGGTTGACAGATTTTCAGAGTGAAGCAGTAGATGGTGAATGATTCTTGTGTCCATTTTCAGTGTTAAGCACTGAGCAAATCAGGTGCTTGCTAAAGGGCAGATGCTACTTCACTTGATCTCCAAATGATGCAGGTGAACATGCTGCACCTGTGACTAGGTTCAGCCAGAATGCCCAGTCTGGCCCCATTTGCACACATACGCAATATCTGACAGTAGAGGGAAGGTACTAACACTGCTTGAGTGTTTTGTGGCTACTGCTCATGGCATACAGTATGCTGCGTGTTTTATTGTGTTTTTAAACCAAGCTATTCTGAGCAGCTACGATCCTTTTATGTACACCCACGATAGTTCCTGTTCTTCCTAGTGTAGCTGCAAATTATAATATTGAATTCAATCCAATTCAAGCCTCCCAGTCAATCCGAATTCCATTTAGGTGTTCAGTAGAAAGTGCAAATTAAACCTTTGTCTTCTACCCTGTAGAGACAGTCCGAAGTCCAGACTTCAGTGCTCAGAATCTCACAAGCTCAACAGGAGATTAAACTCTGTAGAGCTTATGTACACACTTTTCATTAAAAGTCAAGACTTGCATGTCTACTGTATTTCCAAGTGCTTTCTGCATGCTAAGACTGAAGTGTTTTTACCCAGACCTATACTCAATAGTTAGTTGTGTTTATTGGAACCGAAGGTCTGTTGTGGCTCATGGTTTTGCAAGGTAAAAGCCTCTCTGGCATATGACATAAGCTTGAAGAATTGGTAATAAACACAAGAACCAGTATGAAATAATCAGTATTTCTTTAACAATCAGTAGAAAACCACTGAACTGTGATCAGAGTTAAGTTTTGCTTTGGGATTAACAATTGCTCAAAGTCTAGGAAGCTTTGGGAAGCGGAGTGCATGATAAGAATATTTTCAGATATCCTGTACCAGATAATTCCTTAATGTTTTTTTTCTATTTATGGAACTACTACTGTTTTGGAAATGGGAACTTTCTGCATTGCTAATCCAGTAGCATCTGAGAGGAGAACCAGTTAGTTCACTAGTAATGCAGTAAAAGTTAGATAAAGGAAACAGAACTGAGATGAGGAGGGGAAAAAGCTATGGCTGCAGTGCACGAAATTAAAAACCTAAACAAAAAAAAAAAAGCCTTTCTAAGAAAAAGATTATGCTTTATAAGGTCCCTGACAGCTAGTTGGTGATACGCTGCAGACTAACACTTGCTGAATTCCTTTTTCGAGAGTGCAGTATCTTTTTATTGTAGTAGCATTGGGATACTTCCTTGGTCTGTGTACAACAAATGTAACCTTCTTCACATTTGTTTTTGTTAAATTTACCAAAGTATCATTCAATATCATGAGTGGAGACTCCTTTCTTGTTTGAGATGGCACAGTATTTTTAAACCTCACAGATTTATGTGATATTGTCACTATTTTGGATAGTGTTGTCAAAGGGCTAATGACAAAATTGGGGTTTTGTTCTTTTTCCAGAAAAAAGAATAGTACCTACTTCTTTGATACATATACTGAAGTTGTTAAGCTTTAGCAGTGTAGTCCAAACCCAAAATAACTTGGTTTTGCCATGTGACCCGTTTCAGAAGGAAGATTAGTGGACTGGGTTTTGTGATTTATCATGGCTTACGGTGCAACAGTAATGCTAATTATGGTTGATGGCAAACTGTAAGCATGGTACACAAACTTTCAGTGAGGTGCTTATTTTTATCCAAATATTTCAGAAGGTTAACTTGCCCCCCCCCAGTGCAAATTTATTTTTATGAGGCCACATAAAATTAATTACATTTTGCAAGCATTGCCAAATAATACTATAAGAATAAAAAATGGAAACATTTAAAGTTGTGTATGAAAATAACATCACTGCCATTATACTGTAAGAGAATAGCTGGAATAATACTGATCCAATGGAATGATACACCTTCTGTTTCATGTTTTATGAAAAGCATATGAAAATATGCTTGTGAAAAGAAATGGAAGAACAATGAGACATTCTTAAAGTAAGGAAGCAATTTTTCAAAACATGAAAGTAAGACAAAGGCTTTGTTAACATGAAGTTAGAAATAGCCGAGAGGAAATATAATCTTTCATGCTAAGGATCCAGACTTTCTTTGCACCTTGTACACATGAAGACGACCCTAAGGAGTCATCCTCCTGTATTCAAGATCCATATGTGAATGAGGTAGTATAAGAGAAAGAAGAGTGGCAAAGATGATGCAATTTTTCCTCCTTTTGTATGAATTCACGTCTGGTGCATGTTAGAAATTCTTTTCCCTTGAATAACTTACCAAAGAGTTGCAGAATCCCTTAAAATACGTTTCCCTCCCTCATTGTTTCAAAGTCAAAACCAAATGTCAATTAAGTGCTAACTGAGTGTAAATCAATACTGTGATGAGTGGTTTGCTGATAGGTGCTCTGTGCAATATGCTAGCCCTAATAGAGTCAGTAGAAGACCCAGATAATCTAGTTAAGTGTGTCTGAAGTCAGTGCAGAGCCCATAATGTCCCTTTTCCTTAATTATTTGTTCGACAGAATAGCAGCGCCGAAGAACTCACCAGTGTCTAGGAATAAAGTACGCACTTTCTTGAATGAAAGTTAATCTGTACTTGAGCCAGCTTTAGCAAAAAGAAGCAGGAATAGGCTAGGTTTTCAGAACCCAGGATTAATGACAAATATATTTGAAAACCTTGTAAGCTAGACAAAAATCTTGAACATGAATATGACTCTAAATGTTGCAAGAACTCACTGCCTGACTTAAAGATGAAGATATATAGTGCATGCTGGATAACATGGATATACTTGTTTCATACCCCTCTTTTTTCTTTCTGTGGAAACAAAGTTTTGTCAGTGACCAAGAATAACCACAATAGCTTCTAGTAGGCTGACCTCAGTTTAGTGAATTTAGAGGTATAATTCTTCTGCTGATGAGGTTGTACACTCAACAGGCCAGTTTTGTAATCCTACCTCTGATAAATCAGTCACACTTCTACGGATTTTAGAGTACTTGTGTCCGATTTGTTGTATATGGGAGGAAGATCCTCAATGGTATAAAGGTAACCTACTGAAGTATTTTGAAGAAACTTGAATTTTCTCTGGACAACTGATTTTCCTTGTATAGTATTATGAGCCCCAAAGTGATATGACTTATACTGCTGATGATCTCCTGTAGATGTATAACTTCCACTTATTTTTTGTCGTTTTGAAAACAAAATAATCTATGTCCACAGATGTGCTGTTTCAGCTTGCAATCCCTGAGGATGAATTAGGCTTGTGTTGAAATGCTGGCTTGCTTTCTGCTTTGGCTGGGTGCTCTCACTGTCTACTCAGTGTCAGGTCTGGCATTCACCGGAGCTTTGTGAGCTGATTCAGCACGCTAACCTGGGAGTGCGAGGAAAGACAAAAATAAGGTGTATTGCTCTGGCAGAAGTGACCCGAGTCATTTGAGCAGGAAGTGTCACACTGCTCTCAAGGGACAAAGCAAAACTGTGAAGCTGGGAGTGAATAAGAGAGCAGGAGCGAGAAGTGCTGTGGCAGTGATCTGTCGATTACCTCTCTGTGGTCCTGGAGGACCTTGCCCCAGAGGTGCTATTTTGTTTGGCAGAGACTGCTGAACATCAATCTGTCAGTACCCCACTGAAGCTGCTCTCCTCTTAATTGGTATGGGTTACTCTGCCCTACAGAGAGCAAGTGCAGAGAGAGAAAAAAAATTAGAGAAGTGTTAAGTGCTTAAAGTTATATTCAGTTTTGACTTTCAATGTTGTTGTACACGTGTAGAAATTTGACAACTGACTTAAGTAGTAACCACCAAAGAATTGAACAGTTTGGGGGGGGACAGAGTGGTGACTCTGTGGTTCAGAAGTGTGCAAGAGATGTTTTGGCATGAAACGGCTAAAGGGGAAGAGTTTCTCTGTATTATTCCCATATAAAAATCATACTGCTGGATGAAAGGTTTTTTTCATGTGTGTGTTTAGCTTTGGTTAAACTATAGGCCATATGGGTGAAAATAGTTACTGGACTGAAATCTCTCTGAAACAAGGGCCGCCTTATTTTGTGGGTAATGCTAATTGCATGTGCCTAGTATTTTCTTTGATCTCAGTCAAGGTACCCAGGCATTTGAGGCAGTGTGTATACAAAATGAAGGTGAAGTGTATTTGTTGACCAGAAGGTGTATGGTGGAGTGGTCTGACAAAGGTGCAGCTATCTGTTTGTGACAACAAAACTAGTCTCCAGATGCTGACTAGATACTGACTACTTAAGGGTGTCTTATTGGTTAACACCACCACAAAAACACACTCTGGAAAAGTGAGACTTCGACTTGAATGTTTTGATTTTTATTGTCTAGCTCCTGAAAAGGGCCATTAAGACCTTTGATGTGTTACCTCTCACTCCTTCATGAAGGATTCTGACTTCTCTTATAGTACATTAAAATGCCACAGCCTTCTACTGGCAACCAGGAATCAGCAGCTGTTTGTGACAATGTATTGTATGGATTACAGAATTTAAAGCTTTTTTTCCTTAAAAAAAAAAGTTATGAAGTAGTATGATTGCATCATGATTTTTTCTGTCAGAACTAATTATAATATAGGAGTGGGTCAGCAGTCAGATTTGCTTGTTAGTCCCTAACCCACTGAAAATAGCCTGAGGGGTACAGACATCACTTATTGTAACTCAGATTGAAGGAAAACTGTAGGCAGAATTTTCACGGCTGCAGATCTAAAACCATATTTGTTACTGAAGTAATCTCGACCACACTATCAACCTAGTAGCTCTTAATTCCAGGACACTGGGCTGGCATGAAGAAAACAGTACATGACATATGCCACAGGGTTGTTCATGATTGAAAGAAATACTGATTTTTATTTTCCCACTTTCTTCCCACACACACTGAGGGTGGGAGAGGAAACAAGCCTTGTACTGCAGTGTACTCCATTTAGGATTGAAATGAAACAGTGTGGGGGGAAGTATGAGATGCTTTGGGAATTTTCAGTTCGGCTTAATGGCCAAACCCTCTCCTGTTCAGTTCCGCATGCGAGTTTGTCATCAACCCGATGCTGGCCAGGTCATAGGACTGTTTCCTCTTGATCTTAACTGTGACACCTGGGATTTCAGCTGCCTTTGGCAGGTATCTCTCTAGTGGTGGGGAGCCTTACTCTAAGGAGTGACTAGAAGCATTTTAGTTTTAACACCTTCTCATCAAGTTGGTTTGGTTGTGTATTTCTGTTGCTGGCTTTTGGGTTAAAAAAACCCTAATCCCACACAATCAAACACCACCAAAACCAAACCCAACAAACAACTGAAGCCCAACCTCTCTGCATTCTCCCTGAAATCCTAACCCATGCATGGTATAAACAGAAATTTTATTATATGGAGGTGGTATTTTTTTTTGCTTACAAAAAAAATGCAGCTTTTTAATTACTGCTGTGGGCATGTGAACATGGGTAAATGAACTTCCTAGTAAACACAGGTGTATTTAAGGTATAGTCTGTGATATGTTTGGGTTTTTCTAGAGTAAAACAATCATTAAAAGGGTATTACTATCTGTTATTCTTCCCTGTTACTTCACTTGTGCTGTCTCTATTGCTTGTGAAACACCACTTTTTCACAGCACATCAATGGTATTTAATGGCAGTGTTTTTGAAGACTCTTTTATCTACCACATGATTATTTCTGGTGACTTGGTTTATAACATGTTCCTACACATAGTTGTATTAGCACAACTCCAGGGGCAGGTGTGAGTGACCAGGGCAGGAAAGTCTTTAGCCTTCTTAACTGCAACAACAAAATAATCTTAGGAGTATTATACAGTTCAAAAGTGTTATGAAAAAAAAAAAATAGTTACACAACAAATTTGAATTAAAACCTGACTGCGAAGGAAGACAGTGATACTGCAAGGTTGGAAATGAGGTCATTTAAAGCATTCCAGAAGAGCTGTGAAATATAGTTCTGAACTAAGCTCCTTAACAGCTCCTGGATGAGGACTTGTGTAAAGTGTCAAGCAAGATTAAAAATTTTCCTACAGTAGACTGAAATCTGCAGATTTATTTGTTAATGCCTATAATCAGACAGATTCAAGAAACCAAAAAAGAGAGGACTGAGATAGCTTAACAGCCAGGGTGAAGATAGAGAGTGTGAGGGAGATAAAAATCTGCTTGTCTTGTTTTGTTCAAGTCCTGTGCAATGTAATTTTAAAGGGAACACCTAATCAATATGCAAGACCATGTTTTAAATCGCCCACTTTTTTTTTTTTTCCTAAAGTTACATACAGCTGAATTCTTAAGAGGGTAGGGAGGGAAGGCTGGAAGGGAAAAAAGGGATCTTGTTTCGGATCTTTTTTTTTTTGACACCTACAATAACTGCTTTTTAATGATTAACACTAGTCATCAGATCTTTCCCTTTCTGAAAAAGTATCATAAAGATCTCCTGCTGTTCCCAGCAGTGCCCCGCTAATTCAACTCACTAGCAAAATTAGCAGCAGGAAACAAGCCTTTGAAATTTGCATCGTTTATGAATAGCATTGTTCATTTGGTAAAGGATATGGGTTCCTGCTGTAATTGTTCCTGTGTTAAGAAGGCTGCAAGTTATTTTCTCTCCATCAGTCTTTAAAAAAAAAAAAAAAAAAAAGAAATCAATAGAAATAAATACACATACAATTAAATAGTGGTTTAAACAGCCAACTGAGTGACTAAGAATTTCTTTCACTTCTGAACTCTTCTGATTTTTTTTTTTCTCTCTGAGGGAGGACTATTGTGCTGCCCTTCCTTCGCAAACACTCGATAATGCTAAAGTGCTTTGAAGTTGCCATTGGAGAGAATAGAACAACAGATGGAGCATGAATAAACCCATACTGCTGTCTTTTTAATCTGAACAAAAGCAATTTTTCTTGGCAAAAATAGTTAATATTTAATTCCATTTACTTATAGAAGTTTGATCCCAGATGAGAACACAAAAACTGAGGCAGAGCTGTATATACAACAGCTCAGTGTATCTATATCCTGGCTTTTTATTAGAAAGATAAAAAAAACTTCATCTAGCATGCATTATAATAGCTGTGATAGATCTTGTTCAATACTGATCTGGAGGCCACTGGACCCAAAGGAATCTGTGAATTAGAATCTCAGTAAGATGCTGTTACTTTGTGGTTTCCATGGTGCAAAGCAAGAGCCCTGGACCTCTCATTTAGTGTGACTTTTCTCATGTGTAACTGTTATTAGTGGTTATAACTGAAGTTGCCATTCTGGTAGTAAAAGTAGCGTTTGAACCTCAGGTGTATTCCTACCATAAATAAAACATCTGTGTACTTTTATTACCACTTTCTGAGATTCTTTTTCTTTTAGTATGCAGCTAAAGATGAGATTTTAGTGCCTTGTCTTTGGACATGTTTTTCCCAACAGCAAATTTTCTAACAAACCTTATCTGAAAGGTTAAAACAAGGTGGTTTTGTTGTTTGATCATCTTGTGCTTAAGACTCAGGGACACCCACCTCCTCTTCTTCCTCTTGCAGTTTTTACCACGAAGGGTATTACAGACCTTTTGGGGGGGGAAATATTGTGAAACAAGCTTTTTATGCGTTTTCTATTGTAGGCAATATAGGTTTTCCTACTGAAATCGCAGTTGTGTTCTCTTACTCTCATGCAATAGCTGGTCCTTATTAACACTCAGAAGTCATGAATCTTCCTCAAAATTCTGTGCTGCTCTATTTTCACTGTGGATTTGCTTCCTTCTTCTGTCTGAGGGCTTCATGATGGAGCTGCACAGTCTGATCACTACTGCTCTTAAGAAGTGAGTGGAAAGATACATAATGAATTAAGCCCTACAAGTTCAGGCAGTATTACTTTTTCTCAAACTTGCGTAATGCTCAGTATTTGAAGGGCATTCCTTCCTAATTAGCACTTGCAGTCAGAGAGGGCATGCTTGACCTGACTTCTTTAAACTTGGTTAGAGGCAAGATGTAGGAAAATCAACAATCAATCAGAAGAGGTAAAATATGAACAACCTGTGCAAGCTAAATGAGTTTGGATAGAGGCACTGATGTTTCATAAAAGAAATATAGCAGGGCAGCACAAATAAAAATAATTTCTGCTTACACAGGGCTTGTTAGACATTCTAGTAGCTAATCATAGGAGCAAATGAAAAAGATTGCCAGCCAGTAACAAGTCTTTCTGGCTAGACCTCCTAACTTACTTATTCAAGTGACGTCACATCAGTGCTCATCCAAGTTCTGCACTGCTGTCACTGTTGCGTAGAAACAAAGGAAAAGAAAATCTGTTATAGAGCAAGTTTTCTTGAGAGAACCTTAACATATAGGGGTTTTTGGTGAAGGAAATGTAGGTGTGCTTGAAATAGCTGTATTGCTAATGATGCAGCTCAGAGTGGAGGACACAACTGGAAGCATGTTGTATTAGCCGTGCCACTACAAACCTGATATCTTTTATAAGTAGTTGCAGACTAGCATAGGTAGAGTACCAGTCTTCTGGAATGGGAGATCGGATGTTTAAACTTATATGGTGCTACTTTCTGCCTTAAGTTAAGCCTTGAGGAGCAGCTACAGAAGCACTTCCAACTTTGGAAGTGGATCGTATTAGGCTTTTTCTTTGTAACTTTAGTTATATTTAAACCATGCAGGAATTGGTTGCTTGCTCAAACCATCTTCTCATTCTTTGCATAATTCTAGAGAGATATGATGACCTTTTGGGTCTTTTCTGCTCTGCCTTCTGAATCCAAATATTCTTTTATTGCTCCGTTTTGCCAGGAAAACAAAACGAAAAAAAAAAACAAAACCAAAACACCGCAGACTCTCAAACTACTGCCTTAAATCCACATAAAGAAATGAAGTGCAGTACAGGAGAGGTTCAGGAGTGACCTGGTAGACTAAAACTCTAGCTGGTCTGCCAGTTCGGAAACTGTCTTCAGATATCTGAATAGATATCTGTTCTAGATAGCCCCTATAGGTATGAGACAAATGCAATGGGACATTGACACTAGGACAATGACATTGGCACCATGCCAGTGCAAATAACCCTTCAGGAGATGATGCATGCCCAAGGTTTTTCAGATTGTTACATATACTAAGAGTGGACGTTAAGAAGGAGAAATAATGCTACTGAATCAAGCCCTCAAAGGAGAAGGATACTCTTAAATATAGTCATGTGAAGAAATAAGTGAAGAGACGAAAGGTGTTTTAGTTGGAGCTGGACTAGGTGATCTTTGTAGGTCCATTCCAACTGAAGTGTTCTATTCTGTTTCACAAGCTTAACAGAAATTCAATGCAAATTTGTTGCACCCACCTTTTTGGTAAGTCTTCAGAATTCAATTAAGTACAACATAATCCTGCTGTGCCAAGATAAGAATATCAGAAATTTTAAGAACGTGAAAATGTTATCTACACAGCATGCCTCTTTCTGTTGTTGTTGTTGCTGATCTCAATCCATTTTTCAGTTTTCTTACTACTCCTTCAATCTTTCCCTCCAGAAATACATCTAGGTTGCTCTTGAGCTAATTCGAGCTTTGCAGCCACTGCCTTTCTCTATAATTCACTGTTTCTGCAATAAACAATTTTGTTTTGACCAAATATATGACTTGCTCTCAGCTTTCTTAAAGCCATTGTTCCCAGGTTAATGTCAAAGATTTTCTTTAACGTTTAATTGGCAATCTAACTTAATTTTACATTTGTCATTGCCTCCTATGCATCTGAAATGTCTTGGTTACATCAAAATTTGTCCCTTCAGAGAAAATGTTTTTTATCCTGGTGCTAAGGCTTAGATTATAATAGGATCTTGTCAGATATTTGAAATATGAATGTAGATTTTGCTAGTTTCCCGCTGAAGGGAAACTAGACATCTGTCTGCACTTGAAGCAGCATGGTGAAACTAATCTAAGCAAGGATGTTTGCATACCTGGACTTGTTGACATTCCCTTTTTTGTTGTTGTTTTGGGGGGCTTGTTTTTTTCTTTGCTTTGTTTTAGGAGTGAGTGTTAGCAAGTGCTTACAAGCGACCTCAATATTAAACATGCAATCAAGCCAGCATCTTTAAGGAATATTTGTTCCTTAATGGACTCTTCCCCTTCCCTCCCTCCCCTTTTTTTCCCCCAGAAACTAGTATTCTCCTCTATCTTTCTTTGTCAAAGCTTCTATTTTAAGTGAGAATGTTCCCTGAGTGAGAAGCTCCCACAGCAAGTCAGAGAGTATGACTGGAAAGAGTCAAATAGAACATGGGCTTTTAACAGTAGTTTAAGTTGACTGTTATAGTGATATTTATGTGCTCATCACTACTGCAAAGCATGGTGAATGTCATTTGATAATGCTTGGTTTTTATAAAGACAGTCTTTATGATGATCATGATTGTGGTGAAGAAAACCTTGTCCCATTGTAGGTTCTTTGAGAATCTACCCTAAACGGAGTGCCTTTTAAGAAAGGAAAGAGAAGACCTAATAATTTAGGTCACCAGTGTTATCTGCCTCTTTCTAAAGATTTTTGGAAAGTAAAAGTCAGACATTTAGATATTTAGGAGCTTAAGACTTATTGAAAGTCAATGGTAATTTTAATGTCCTGCATGCCAAAACTGTATGTGGAAAAACTTCAGAATCCAAAGTAATTATTTGGAGATATTGTTCAAGCCATGCAGCACATCTGTAAAGCTCAGCTGTGTTCTCATTGTAAAACACTATAAAGATACTTTGATATTACTTAAAAATTACTAAGTTTGAGTTGTAGGCTCAGACCGTAGTGTTTTCCAAAATGAGAGTTATAATTCAATCTTTGTGGAGTGAAAAAACCTGGATAACTTGTGTTCATGGTACTGTCTGCCCTATACAGGAATCTCCATCACATATGTTCTAGTTGCTCTGAAAAGCAGAAAATAATAGTTGTACTTTTTCTATAAGGAAAAGGATAACACTTATCTTGAAATATTAGTTTTTAATGAGAAAAGTTTTTCAAAGTTTTCTTTAAAAAGGTAATCAAGAAATGAGACATCTAGGAATTGGGTATTTCATTTTAATTTCTGAATATTGGAAGATGGTTTTGGATCAAAGTAAATGACCAAGTATCCTTGTGGATAAGGATGCATCAGAAAATAAAGTACCAGACAAGTACTTTCTATAAAGCAAGGACTGAAAGAAAAGTTTCTCATTAGACAGTTTCTCATGCTATTGATTCCAAAATGTTCGTGCCTTGTCTGTTTCACACTGTGACTTTAAATTATGATCTTATGACCATATGTAGGTTACATCAATGAAATAGATTTTCTTCCATCTTTGACAGTAAATGTTCCTTTGGGATTTTTTTTTTTTTCCTTGCATTGAATGTAATCTAATCTTCTGTAAACTGAGTGTAGAACAGCACTCAGAACTGTTCAAATTGCCAAAAGGTATTGAAATGGCAAAAAAATGACTTCAAAATTAGGCAGCCACACCTGGGTAAATTCTGGAAATCATACAGGTAAATAAGAACAACTTGCACTTAAAAAAATTGTTACTCAGGTTAACTTGAATCATTATTTGAGGTTATAAGTTGCATTAAAAATTTAAAAAAGATTAATACTAACATGAAGTCTTTATTTCTAAGCTGTATATTTCAATTCAGTTGTTATAAGACTAGAGACTTTTTTCACATATTTAAAAGCCTTAGTAAAGCATAGTAAATATAACTTTCCATTTACATGCTGCATTACACACATGAGCATAAATTCAGAGAGAACAAACTGGTCTCTTGCCATCACCCGTTGGTGGAATATCCATAAATAATAAATAGAGGCTGTTCTTAGACCAACATCTTTCATGGATACTGAAACAGAAGTTACAAGGGGATGAACAGAATGTCATTTCAAGGTGTTCATAATAATAATGTTCTTGATGTTGAGTATACTTACAGAAGAAAACTTTTGGAGTTATGAAACATTTGAGTTTCACTTTGCTTAATAGTCCTTAAAAGCCATTTATTTCTTCCTGTGCTCTTAACTCTGTGAATTATTCTTTAAGTAACTGTTATTAAATTTTAAGATCTCCTTTATTTTAAGACATTACTCTATGCAACTTAAAAAACCAATGAGTTATTGAAAACATATTTATCTGAGTACATACAGGTAAGCCACTAATAGGCAATCTGCTTGCTAAAGGATTGTAATCTCTGAATTTTTTTCAGTCAAATTGAAAAATTCAGAAAAAGAAAAAATGGGGGGGAGAGAACAAACCCCCCCACAAAAAACTTCTCCGTTCCTTCCCTTTTCATTGCTGCTTGAAAAAATATAAAACCATAAATAGTACAAAAATTTATCTTCTGCCTTAAGATTTAGTTTAGATGCCTTAAATTCTTAAGGATAGTTTCCTGGTTATAGTAACTTCTAGTGATGAGTCATGGTTTTTTCTGTGAGAATAGAGGAAAAAAAAAAGCCCTATGCCTATAATATTGTAGAGGTAAAAATTACTTATTTAGAACTGTGGGTTTTAGTAGCCACAATCTTTTGATGGATAAAAGGTCAACATAGTAAGAAAAGTGTGGCGACTTAAGAGAGGTCGTATGCAAGATAAGTGTATTTTATAAACATGGGACGCTTCTGTTTCAACTGTATTCCTATTGCCCTTCTTTTAGGGTTAAATCAGCTGCGGGATAAATAACCCTACCCTGGCTTTGTAATGGAATTTGATTTATCACGAAGTATAATATGCCTCTCTTCAATATGGAAACATAATTAACCTTTGATTTGGCTGGTTTAGTTGCCTTTCATGCTTAAGCTTAACTTTGAATCCTAAATCATGATGTGAATGCATAGTTCAGCTGTCAGTTTTAAGCTTTTCTTCCAACGAATGACTGAAGAGGGTCATAGGTTCCCAGATGCCAATCCAGAGAAACTTTAACAAAGAGAAAATGAAGTTCTGGATGAGACCATGGAGTAGAAAATTTTTTTTCAGTAGGTCATTGCAGTACTCACAAATTTGATAGCATCTCAGATTACCCTTGAGTTTACTTAAAAACAGATTTTGATACTAAACAGAGCACAGCTGCAGAAAATAATTTATGGAGGGATTTGAGTGAGTTTATCTTCCTCCTACATTTTGTCCTAATTAAAAATAATTTTACTATCATTAAAAACCCCCACATAAATCTTATGTAACATTCTTGTAACCTACTTAGTATCGCAAATCAAGAGTATTATTGCACTGATTTTTTTGTTTTTATTTTTTATAATGAACCTGTCTAGAAAGAACTATATCCTGAATATATGTATATCTTAAATCAGAGAATTTTTTGGTCTGTCTTTTGATGTATGCTATTCTAATACCTATATATCGTACTCTGGAATGAATAGCTTTGAAGCAGCACTTTACATTCATAAAGTGTGATATTATGGATCCTCTGAAGCTCAGCATTGCAGAAGTTGGTTGTCCTTTTTAACTTGCCCTTCAGAAGGGGTAAACTTCCAATATTTCACAACTGTGAACTGTATATTCATAATTAAGGAACCAGAAAATTTCAATTAACTTACAGTGTCAGTGAGTAGTATTTGTCCCCTTTGCTCTGCCATCCATCTGCAACAGTACCTGTCAGCGCTGCCGGAGCCACCCAGTGTGGCCCAGGGGCTGGGGGATTCTGAGAACCCTCTCAGACAGAATGGGGACAACCTTCAGCACCTTGGCTTCCTTAAACACACAGGAGAATAGGACTAAGCCAATTGCTTTCCAAACACTTTTTCTTCAAAACAGGACTAAAAGTCCTGCATAGCCCTACCGCTACTTACTGGGTGTTACTTTGTGTGTGGATGTGTGTATGGTTGATGCTTGGCCACTTTCAGAGCAACGTGGAATAGAGGGAAGTTAATGAGAGTCAGTCTTTTTCATGGTTTACCTATGGTGGAATGGGGAGCATTTCTGGAGCTGGTTCTGTCTTGCTTCCCTTCACTAGGTTAGTACAACGTTATGATTCTGTTCACTGATGCTTAGTAAATCTGGAACAAAGGCTGTATATGAGTGAAACAGTTTTGTCTCTTACAGTATTCACGCTTAAGGCTTTGCAAATATATTTAGACATACTTTAGGACTTGCTTCATTGTACAAAGTGCAGTGTGGTTTTTGTTTACATGTGTCTAAGTCATACGAAAAATTATATTAAATAGGCAACAGATTCACGTTTCAAATTTCAGCAGCTTGATGGCAATTATTTTTACACCTGTAGAGGAGTTGTTTGTTTCTTGTTTGATTTCTTTTTAATTTTTTTATTCATGTGTTAACTAACAAAACAAAAGTATTTTGAAAGTATTTTGTGTTATACTTTAAAAAAACCACATACAAAAACTATGCACATGCTAATAATGATCTGAGGTCTGCGTTTTATCTCTGCATATAATTGCATAATAATCACTCATTTCTCTTTAAGCTAGTAAGTGGCTTTAATTATGAATGTTAAGGAAAAACAAACTGAAAACTGAATGTGCATGTTTGACTGAATGAAATGTATTTGCACATCAATCATTTCCCCAAAGAAGAATCTAATAATAGTTCATATTACTGGAAAAACTGGTTTTGACAGTGTTTTTCTTGCAATATCCTTTCTAGAAAGAGTTGGCACTTTTGCTGCAATATAAATTCTGCAGGTATGATTAATTGTGTTTGAAATGATACATGATTCCCCCCCACTTTTTTTTTTTTTTTTTTCATTTCTCCAGTTGTAGTTGACAAATATTTACAGAGTGGTATCACCATTAAGTATGGTTACATTGTCATGTCACTGGAATGTGTGCTCAGTCACTAGGAAAACCTGTATACTTTGGATCCATTGTTCTTCATGTGCTTTTCACATAAGAGTGAGTGCTCTGCTGGCTCAATACAATTATTTTTATTAACAGTCAGTTCAAAATTACTTTTCATTTCTGTGTCATCTAAATATGTAGTCAATTATATGATTTCATTTTTTTATTGATAGTTTTGTGGCTAGCAGTTGGAATTACTACAGGTGTAGTAAATGTTAAGTTGATGGAAAAAAAAGCACAAATTTGGAGATAGCAATACTTTTGGATAACTTTTAAAGACATCTAATCTGTCTAAATGTAGTAACTTCTGTAGCCATAAAAATTGGTTAAAGAAACAAGTGTTCTGGATCACTGAAATCCAGCCTTTGAAATGAGGGAGGAGAAAGTAATAGGAGTAGCTATATTTTTTCAGCTATTATCTTCAAACAAAAAATGTAGCCAAGAGAAAAAAGGCAAAACCTGAGTGTAAAGACTGAACCGCAAGGCATTCAGAAGCCAAGAAATGGCTGAGTAGGCAAGCAGAAAGCTCAGTTTTAAAATCTCTCTAGAAGTTTTTACTACTTGAATTACTTTTCCCTCTCGCTCTTCTTTGCTTTTCTTTCCAAACCTCTGTTTCTGTCCAACTGCTAGACTACTGTTCTGATACCCTGGCATTCCAATAGGGATATAAGACTTAATCAGAGTATTATATAGCTTTAAGGCAACAGATTGATTGTCTCAAGGGTAGAACTGTAAGGCAGTGGTTTTTCAAGGTCAAATGGAGTTCAAATATGGATTTTAAAATAGATTTAAAAGATAGACTTTAGTCACTGCTTGTAAAGAAAAAAAAAAAACCTGCTATGGCTACTTTACATAACACTAACTTTTAAAATCTGACATAATAAATTGACCTCAAAAGCTAAGGTTTCCGTTTCAGCTGAATTGACATGGTTTTCAATGGTATCTTTTTTTTTTTTGACAATTATTTCCTGTATACTTCTTAACACTTTCCCAAGAGACTTGGAAGTCTTAGTTTTCTGTTTTATTAGAAAAGACGACTTTAACTTCCTGCAGAACTTAAAGTAAAATCAGAAACTTTAGCCTCCTACAGTGGGTTGCTTACTAATAAATAACGATGTCAAATTTATCTTCAAACCAAATGAACTTTTGCTTATCAGTAGTATCAAAGTTCCACAGGAATAAGTCTGTCATTTTCAATTCTTTTTAGCTAAAATTTAGGATGATACAGCAGTTCTCACTGATTGAAAACTGACTGGTTATTTTTCTACTTTTTTTTTTTTAATTCAAGCTGTATAAATCATCTCTTTATTATTCCTGTACCTTTATTTTTCTAGTCAAATGTGTTGAAATAACCTTACCATCACAAATTCTGACATCAGGATTTCTGTCTCATATCTATAAGTTCAGGTTCCTCATGGGCATGATATGTTTTAATTTGTCTAATAAACATAGTTTAGAGTAGGAAACACACTTTACTCCTACTAATTGTCCGTAACTTATGCATTTATGGCATTGCTTTCTGCTCAGTTTTATACATCTGGATGTGAATACTTGCCAACAATTTTTAAAACTGTTTAAAAGTCATCAGTGTCATACTGCATGCAAACAAGGAGCGACAGAGGAAAAAAAATGAGCTTTCCTGAATATTGACTATAAGCAAAAAAACTTTTAATGCAACACTGAATAAACGAAAGTAACCTTTCAATCTTTGCCTTCTGATGTTCTAGAACATATTTACAAATTACTTTTATCAAAACACATCATGAGTGATAAGACTGCTTGCCTGTGCAGCAATGGTATATATGTCAAATGGCAGTCAAATGTGGCATCTTTAATTCAAGTTTTGAATTGGATTTGATTTAGATACATTAGATTAGTTTTTCAGTTGATCTTATAATGTCTTTTTTTGGTTGGTTTTTTTTTTTTGTTTGTTTTTTTTAATTCAGCTGAACCTACTGAAGCTGCAATACTTCCCTCCTTACCCTAAATTTTACTTCGGAAAAGTTATCTGGCAATATAATTAGTTGCTCAGGACAAATAACATACGTTTACACTTGCTGCTTCAGATCATTTAAAAAAAACCAAAAAGCTTTCTTGATGCATAGGAGAGGTTTCAGAAGGTATTGATTGTTTCGTTGAGTCAATAAACATTGCTGCAATCCCTTTTGTTAACAAGTTCCAGGTTTGGCATGAAAATGACAGGCTAAATGGTGACGGTTTTAGATTCCACTTTTTTTACTGCTTTATTTGTGTGATATATTGAAAATTTACTGGGAGTAAGGAGCAGTGGTATCAGGCTGCCTTGAAATTCTTTGTGGCAATGATACTTAAAGGGCCTACTATTTCAGATAAAACACTTCTTTTCACGGAAATTTGCTGCTGTTAGTGATGTTTCAGAACTTTTTTGTTTGCTGTCATTGATAGAAGTATTGTTCTGCAAAGCCCAGATTATAAACATTTAAAAATATATTACTTCTTGATGTTAGCAGTCATAGATGGATTATACTTGAGAGGTATCAGTTCAAGCTCTTATATGAAAAAAGGGGGTTTATCCTTGGCAGCAGTGATTAGGCTTTCTGGTTTTAATATGTAGTCAAAAAATTCTTCTTAAAAACAAAACAAACAGTTCCCCCACTCAACCCTCAAAAACTGCAGCTTGTAGGTATGCGTTAGGGAAGGAAGCTAGGTCATTGCCTTTAATGGAAGACTTTTTGTTATAAACTGGTATAAAATGGGTTATGGGTTCATTCCCATTTTCTTTTGTACAATGGAGTGTTTCAGACTGTTACCTGCACTTTGAAAAATAGCTTCACAATCTTGTACTATTTCCTTCTTTGAAAAGGAGATTGTAACACCATAGCCCCTTTATTTGTTGTGAAAACAAATGACGCCCTCACCAATGTAAAAATGAGGAACTCAACTTTACGCCAATTTAAATGCCAGTATAGCAGTTTTATGCCAAATATTGAAGGCAGCTTTACCAGGGGATATAAAACTTTTCATGTGGACCTTTTTGTTGGTGACAACTTTTTTTTATTTTTCTTCTCATTTCGTGTTTTATGATCTCTTCTGTATGTAAATGCCTTTTCCTTTATTCTTGGAAGAATTTTTAGATTAAATAGCTAATGACTTTTGCTCACAATGCTATAAGTCTGTATTATTTTGCTATCTGGCACTACTTTGATATCAACCACTCTCTTATCATTTTACATCAATGATAGATGTGGAAGAAGATTTATTTTTCACTGTCTCAAAACATGTTGTGAGATGTGGAAACTGTTGTCAATCGGGTGAAGTAAATTTTTCTAAAACTTTCAGAATTAGGCTCTCAAAGAACAAACTCCTTTGCTCAGTCAGCAAAAAGTAACGTTTCTTATCAATGGTACAAATTTCCTTAGTGACTCTTAGGAAAGTCCCTAAAACCTGGTATTGACAGACCACTGTTGGGACTTGAAGGTAAGCTGTGTGTTGTGCCACATATTAAAGCCTTAACCAGCCTGCTAAGGTTGAATACTGGTTGTGATGACACCACTTTTATGATGTGACTACTTCTTGCCAAAGTATGAATCTGTGAAATTCATTTCTTCTAGGTCATCAAACTGGCATAAGATGAATGGTATTTCTTTATCCCTCATGAGCTGGACTTTTTAAAACTGGAAATCAGGAGAGCAAGGTTGTCAGTCCCTTTACAAATATCAGACTCTTTCAGACAGAAATTTTCTTCAGTTAGAAGACTGGATTAAAGGGAATACTGAAGTCCTGACAAGTTAGAAGAGTGTAGAGGAAAAGGTAGAGATTGGTAGGTCTCTCTTTCCTTCTGAAATAATTTTCAAAGGTGTCATTACAACATAAAGAAAGAAATCTTAAACTATTCTAGCAAGGCAAATTCCCAGCTGCACCCATCCTTATCAGCTGAAGGTTAGATTTTATGGGATTTCCAGTTTTGACATAGATATGTTGCTGCTTTCTGCTAGGTGCTAATATGAAATGCTGCTGTTGTTGCTTTCAGATTACTATTCACACTGCTTGATTCAGGACCACTGGAATTATTTTTCTGAATATATGTTTGAATATCTCTTTCAGAAACCATTAGCAGAGCTAATTAGATATCAGCCAATGAATCACTTGAGACCATTTATGTGCCTAAAAACAAATGTCATGGCAGTCCATGTATTTTCAACGGTGGATTTTTCATTCTTATCCAAAATATATTCATAAGTTATCTGCTGACAAAGGCGAGATCTGTAGTCAGAGCTGTCCAATAAAACTTTCATTATTTATATTGGCTGAAGACATATATTTCTGCTAATCCATTCTTTGAATCATTTAATTTTATAGTAAACTGCAAACGGTTGACTTTTCTTATTTAAATTTTACCTCCAGAGTATGCCAAGCTTAAAAAAAAAAAAACAAAACAAAAAAATCCCAAACAAAAAAACTCACAACAAAAAAAAACCCCAAAACCCCCAATGCCCCCACAACTTTTGTATGACCGGTACTAATTTAAGCAAGACTTTATAGCTGCTAACAGTCTGCTAAAAGCTGCCTTCACTTGAAAGTAGTACTAACAATACTTCCTAATATTATTCAAAATATTTCTTCAATATAACATATGCCATAAGTCCATTTCCATGACTCTCTGAAGTTTATTTTTTTTTCACAAGTTGTTGCAGTTCTTCTGAAATGTATTGTATAAAATCAGATCACATCAAGAAGAGATGGCTGCATTAATAATTGTGACCCCTAATCCCAGGAGTCTTGCAGTGGACAGAGTTCTTCCACAACCACTTCAGTATTACTCACCCATTGGAGAAACCATAGAAGTGAATATATTAATTTTCAAAAGCAGTATTGAGCCTGGTATATGCTTATAAGACTATCACTGGATAAAGGGCAGAAAAAGAAAAGGCTAGACAGCAAAACAACTGTGACTAAGGTTTTCGGTTTCTCGCTCTTTTTTGGGGTGGTGGGAGTTAGAGGGAAAGCAGAAAGATTTGTCAGCTTTGGGGTAGTATGCCCATATTAAGGACTATAGTTTTATATACATTTAATTATAGATTAATTTTTGTCAAAGGTATATACTGAAGATATTTAAAGAGTAGGTTGAGTTGTCTAGCATCTCACAAATTTTACATTTCACCTGATCACAGAAATATTAAAGTCTGTGTGTATTTTGTATACCAGTTCAAGCTATGAAAATAATTTTGTGCTTTCCTAGGGTATCATTTAGGTGTAGGCAAAACTCAAAGCCATCTGAAGTCTGCTGGGAAAGTAATATTAATTTTTAACCAGATAAAAATCCACCATTTAATGCACATAGGTACAGGAAGATTACCTTTTTTTTTTTTTTAATAATTACTCATGGACAAATGTTCATACAGTCTGACATAATGGTCTACAGTCTATTTCACTTGGTCTGTTTCTTCCTATATGAAGAAAAGAGGTGGCAACCTAACTTCATTTTTGTAGACAGACTAAGTCATTTAGTACTACTAATTATTAGTCTGTGTAATAAATACCTTGAGCTTTTTGGACTCATGGGCCTGAATGTACTGTCCATCTCCTGTATGATTCATTTCCATTTACCTTACTCCATTTTGCTTTTATTCTGTTTCCCTTCTCGAAATCTGCTGTTCTCTTCCCTTCCTTGTCTTTGTCTTCTATACCAGTCAAAGTATATGTTGAATTGTACAGTGGAGATTCCTTACCAGGTCCATAATCATGTATTGCTTATTTGCTCTGCTGTGTTGCTTAGAGATTTTAATCTAATTTTAATATATATTTTTAAGCATTGGATTCTATAGTACTCATGTCAGGACAAGGAAGCACAGATACCTCTTCATGGAACCGAATGATGGTAGTTGTCTTATTCAGGACATATATATATTTATTGGCCAAAACAGCATCTTAATTATCAGTGATCATCTCATGATGATAATCCCTGGGGGGAGGGGTGTGTGTGGGGGGGTGTTAGCAAAATTATACAAGATAAGTCCCACTTGAAACAAGACACTGTAAAAATTGATTTTCAAAACAAAAGTTTTCTAACATTGGTAACAAACTAGCACTGGTCAGATATTGTGAAATCCCAAGAACGTTAGTCATTTGCATGTCTAAACCGTCCTGGTTTTATCACTCAAAGTATTTATGAAATTCATAATAAATCATTATGCTCTTAAAAAATCTGTACATGTGTAACACATGATACTTGCTGTTGCTCAAAATGAAGAGTTATGTATTATATCATTTCATGAGGAAGTTTAATCATGTTAATACTGATATAAAATATACATACCATTTCAGAAACATATTTTGAAAAATAATTTCTGAAATGCTACCTTTAGTCTACCATAACAGTTAATATCATTTTAACTACTTGTTATTTTACCTTAGATGATAATGTTGCTTTTTGTAAGCAGTTTATTCATCCCAGCCTCAGTTTAATAAAAACTTTTTACCTTTTTGTCCTTAAGCACTATTTCCTACAATATCTGTGTAGGACCACTCCTGAAAATGAATGACAAATAAAAAAAATAAAAGTCAAATATATAATCACCTGTGCCATACTATCTCTAGCACGTGTGCATAAACATTACAATATGGTTATTAATTACATGACATAGTGCTATTTCCATGGGATCTTTGCCTCATTTAGCATGCAGATTGAACTGCACACAGTTAATGATGCAGCTGTTCAATATTTATTTTTATTTTCAATGTTTAATGAGTGAATACTTCCCTCATTCATTTGCTGCAGTCTCAAAGATAATGGTGAATAGGCATGGGAAACTCTGGTTCCCTGTCTCATTCACTACCTATGCTCTTCTCTCTATTGAACCTGAAATTAGCAGTGCTACACTGATGTAAATGTAGATTTCTTATGTTTACAAATAATAAATCAAAGGTGTTTATTTGCGTAAACGCAATTTGGCCCAGAGTAAAAGCAGATCAAAAGATCCCATATTACATTTATATCCATGTTCTATTAGTCATTGTGCCCCATTGAGTTTGATTGTTTGCAAGCTGCTGAGCTCTCTGAAACCAGTCTCACAAGACAATTCTGAGTATTGGAATAATTGTGATGCTATCCTTAATTTTAAACCAGTGATTATTCCTCCTAGAATCAACAAAAATCTGTGCTGCTTTACTTTGCAAGGCTGCCCATAAAGGCTGACTGTTAACAAACTTGAGAAAGTTATACCCTTAGAGTGAATTTTAGCCTCATGAAAATCAGTAGAAACACTCCCATTGCAAATGCTCATGAAGGTTCATCCTATAAGACCATCTCTGTCAAAACTAAACTAGACTCTTTCTGCAACTTGTATGCACATATTTGGAACAGAAAGGGTAAGATAAACTGTTGAAACACAACTTGGGTCTGACTTTGTGGATTAATGGAAATGGTCTTAATATTTTCATAAAAAGTACACAAATTACACCATTTCAGAATTTAATATTCAAAAAATAAATAAAATTCTGTTTCTCTTCCTCCCTAATGAACCTTGGAATTTCTTATATGATGAAATTGCAGAATTGTTTCTGATGGTATGCCCTTTAGCATAATGCTTGAAGTATTTTTAAAAGGTTTTTTTCATCACGCAAAGTTGATTGTATTATTCAGGTTTCTAGTGGTCATATATGCAGAAGCAGGGAATGTGGTTACCTTGCCTTCATTTCACTGATATATGTGTGTGACTGTTCTTTGCCAGAAGTAAGAGAAATGTTCTTTAGTTCAAAGATGTGTTATAGTTTGGGGACTGCAGAATCTGAATTATTTCCCTTTTTTTATGAACTTTTTATTAACTCCAGATTGTAGATGCATGTCATGAATGTACTTGTTGATTAAAGTTCATGTTTCTTCTTGGGTTGACATTACACCTGCATTATTTATATACTAATTGTTCATATTCAAAGTGATTTCCATACTGAAATGAACAAAGAGAAGCAAAAATAATTTTAATTTATCAACAGGCATGCACATGTTTTCATTAAATGTAGGGTTTTTTTCTATATCTTGGTTGTTATCTCAGCTGTTATCTGTAGCCGTATCAATATCACCCACAAAGTTTACTTTTTTGGTAAGACTTTTATATTAGATGTGACACTTTTATTGGGGATAATTTCCCATGTGTAGCTATTGATTCTGCCAACAGTGAAATTTCTTCAAATCCTATAAATTACTTTTGACATTTTTACATAGGCATAAAATTGTGTTACATTTCTTAAATGTTAAACATCAATTAGTTCCATGTACTCAATCCCCCTGAAGTAATTATACTTGTGTAAGAGAAAATCGCAGAACAGCCAAAGGCTGTGCGTACTGTACTGAACAATCGAGAGAATAATTGTCTTCATGGTGGTGTCAGGAAATGTTAAGTGATTCCAAGCTGAATGTGCTTGCTGATGCCATTTATTTTTTTTTTAGTATTTCTATGGAGGGTAAGAAAAAGCACAAGGCTGATACAGAGAGAAAAAGAATCTTGGCAGATCCTGTCTCAGTAGTTAATAAATAAGTAAATGCTGTCCTCAACAAATATTACTCTCAGAAACTCAAGACTACTTTTTCTTAGGGTACTGATAAATGCTGTTAGTACAGATTTAAGACAGCAGCTACCAAAGAAGTCATGCATTGATGTACAGACTTACATGTAAAGAGCACTGACAGACTCGGATTAGATACCTCCAATTTTTGGTATTTTCCACTATGTGCAACAAGGTGTGAAAAGAGTTCTTGGTTTTTGAATTTTCTTTGGTTTTAGTCTACAAGTTGCACAAACACTGCCATAAAATATACCAATGTGGGTTTTTTGCATGCACCTTAAAGTGCAAGAGAGCAGGTTCAGCAATTTTTTATTGCCACCCTAACACCTGAAGTTTATGTAACATCACAACAATATTAGAGGACTGAGCTTGTTGCTTTGTACATGCTTTTCAATAATAATAAAAAAATCTATCCTGAATAATTGTCATACTCCAGCCTGATATGATATAGCTTTTCTCATAATTCAACAGTCCAAAGATATAATATTGGATTAACATGGATGTTTGAAGAAATTTAGTGCCATATGTCAGACTGGAATATTATGCTTCCAGTAATTTTAATAATGATATGTGGATGCTCTAGACTTCCTTTATTATTAATGTTCTCTAAAGGTTTGTAGATGTACTACTACTTGGTTTCTGTGAGGACGTTCATTTTGCCCTTGGTGGTAATAGCTGAAAGATTCTTCCTTCATAGCAAGAGAAACCCTGAATGGCAGTGTTAAGAAATAATGCTTTGGAAAACCCGATCCCTTTCAGAGCTGTCTCTGCCTCATGGTATTTGCAATGGCACTGAGATAGCACTCTAACCTGACAAAAGATGGCCACTGCCTTTGCTATCTGGTCATCAGAGCTGAAGCAAGGAAATAGTTTGTAAATCTGTAGAATACTGAAACAAGTTAATTTTAAGGGTAGTTGAATCCCTTGGCCTTTCCTTCACTGCTAGGGAGTCAAAGGTACTCATTGACACAGCCAGCCTGCTGTGCTGCTGCATCTCCAGGTCTAGGCAGGAGCAGGACTATATTTGCAGCATATATCATACCTGGCAGGCACAAGCACATACGTGGCTTTACAAAGCAACACAGCCTTTCTTGACACTGACATAAAAACTTGACTCACTGGATGATGAGGGCTGAAGCTCACTAGGAGATGTGTGCATATGTATGCCCCCCCCCCCCCCCCCCCCCCCCGGCTGTGACAATCCCTCTCCTGTTCTCTGTAAGCTCTTGGACTTTCAGGCTCTCCAGAATCTACAGGCGGATGCTGGTCCTGCTTATCTAGTCTCCAGCTTAAACCTTGGGTCTTTCCAGGTGCTGGTCTCCTTCTGGTGAGTCCAGTTAAAGCTTGCTCTAGTGAATCACATGCACCTGCACACGCAGAGAACAGAGGCAGTTGTCACAGAATTTGGCTAGGATTAAAGCTTAACAGCTGGTATAGACTGAGTTGGTCAGATGCAGGGCTTGGCCAGGTAAGTGTGCTGACCAGCAGCTTCTTTAGGTGTAATATTTCCCCTTTTATCTTCCTTCTCTCCATTTTCCCATGCTTGTTCCTTGCTCATTCACTGTCATTTCTCCTTTCCCTGTCTCTGGCCCTTCTCCTAAACACCTTGTAGTAAGTTGTATACATTCCCACAATCACCTTAAGACATCCCATGTTTTACATGATGCCACAAATTCACTCAAACACCCTGTAAGAAGTTTGCTTTTCCCCATGAGACGTATAATACTGTCACTTTGTTCCCCACATTCCTATCAGTTACAAAGCTCTGGCTGGTTCCTTCAGCAAGCAGCCATCAGTGGTGGTCTTGGTTATAGTCTTCATTATCTATCTCTTATTTTGGGGAGTTGTGTATCTATCTGTGACTTACTACTTGTCCTGCCTCTTGCCAAGGATGTGTCAGTGAGTGGTCAGAAGAGGAAAAGCCACAGTGAGGTAATAAAGTAAAATACAGTGGGAGCTGCAAAAGAAAGAATAAAAATAAAGTCTGGATTGCTTGAATAGGGTTCCAGCTTTTGAGCTGTCCTTAATGATGTTATTCCCTTCCCAGTGGTACTAATATCAGATAAAACTGCATACTTTTTGTGGGTTATAGTCTGACTTTCTATATCTTAAGAGTCTCAGAAAGCTCAAGGATTAACTTTTTACATTACAATTTATGAAACCAATTAAAATGATGCAGTAATGTATTTTATCTTCCCTGACCCTTAATGCTATATTAACAGTACCTATTATTTCCCCATCTTATCTATTTCAGGGATCCATCTAATCATCTATTAGGAAGTGACATGTATGCTGCCTTCAGCTGTCATAACACCACCTATGGAACTCTGCGGTGCTAATATTTTATTACTGATTATAATATTGGACTTCCAGTATTGTACAGCTTTGCATTTTCAGCATTTCAGTGAGGATGATTTGGACACTCTTGTAGTCTTATCTTTTAACTTCTTATGAAAAGTAATAAGTTCCAAAAGAGGGTTGGGGAAACTCAGGTGCAATCATCACACTAATACAGTATACATTTAGAAGTGCCTCACTTAGCTCACTATTACTGGCATCTTAGCTTTTTCACAACAGACCCATCCATTTATTTGAATAACAAGAGCATAGAGTTATAATATTAAACAAAAATTATAAAGAAAACAATATATATGGATTTTTAGAAGTAATATAATTCTTTTCTTCCAGGGCACAAACCAGTAACTATGGAAAGCTGGAATAAAACTTTCCCTGGGGACAAGTTATCTCATAACTGCCTATTGCTTTGTCTTCACCTGTTATTACTGCAAACTTCCAAAGTGGTGAGCCCAGGGCACCTGATATATGCTAATATCCCTAGATTGCTGCCTAAGGCAGCCTTAAGACTCTTTCCCATTATTGCTATGTCACAAAAGACAGCCAATGATCAGACTCTGTTATGATTATGGAAATGACCAGTGCAATAAGTAGAAGTTAAGTGTAAAATAAGCCAATACCTCTTTTCTTTAAGAAGAAATTATGAGAACTACTTTAGGGAAAATAACTAGCGAAGGTCTAGATCAGCTGCTCAGCTGCTGAAGCCAAAGCACTGCCTGAGGAGCCAGTCACCTGATTTCTTCCCCCCTGCTCTGAAAATTGAGAGGGGAGAGGGTAGGTACAGGATCCATCTTTGTTATGGAGAGCATTTAGGTAGCTTTGTTTTTTAAAATGCACATTGCTCTTAATCTTATCTTTTTTTTTCAAGTGATAATAAGCTTCTTGTCCTATCAAATTCATTGAATTAAGCATATATTTCCTCCTATTGTTTTGTAGCATTAAGCCTCTAGAGTTTGTTGTATAGAATTAATCCTCTGCAAATTAAATTTTTTGATCATTGCTCCCGGTATGGAGTTTCTTGCCTAGTGGGGAATTATGTGTATGCAGGTAAGTACATTGCAAAAGGGCCTTTTGTCGTTGAGTGGCTTTTCATCAATAATTTTCCCTCATAAAATGGTATGCTTCTCTATGGTATTAATTTGGATACTCTTAGAGGTAGAAAGCTTCCTTATTCACTGTTACTTCATGATGTTTTGTGTAAGAAATAAATATTAAAAACTATCCTCTGTCAGACTTTGATACAAAATGGCTACTAATATAAACGCCATTTTCCTTTCTACTTTTTTTCTTGCTCGTTTTCCTTATGCCCACTTCTTTCATCCTATAGCTCTTGAAAATAACTCTGAGTACTTACTGCCTTAGCAGACCAGAATTGCCCATATACATTAAAAATAAAAAAAAAAGTATTTCTGGAAATAAATGGTGCAAAGAGTCTTTCTTTAATACTACATTATTTGAAGAATTTGAAGTTAAGACACAACTATGTGACATTCTATTTCTTTCGAAAAGGAGATGTTACAGAAACATAGAAGTAATCCCGGTACCTAGCAAACGCCCAGCTTTTTGTTGTGTTTGTTAAGCACTTGTGTGCTGAATTTAACTATTACTTGTCATGTCTTCAGACTTGTCACACAGGAGGCCTACCAGGAATAGAATTTGTATGAAACAGCTTTGTGTGTCTGAATAATACAAGGTAATGAACAAGTGAAAGTATTTATAATTAAAATGCATGCTAATAGAAATAGATGGTGTGAGAATGCTTTAAAAATATGTATTTTTTAAATTGTCTATACTTCATCATGATTTCTGCAACCTGTGAATGTATAACTGGCACCCTGTTCCTTCACCCCAAAACCGCAAATTCTAACTTTTTTTTAACCTATTACAAACTGTGTTTGTGCTTTCAACAGTTTCATGCCTTTTTGGAGTAGCCAACCAAGTGATACAGAAAGAAATCCAGAAAATAGTGTTGGAAAGGCTGAGAGATTAAATAAAAATAGGATGCAAAAACATAGTTAATTTATTAGTTGATTAAAAAAGTGCAAATAATAAATGCCTTGCTTTGTTATAGTGAGAATATTGATAGAACTAAGGAGAGAATTATGGAGTTTAAGCATGTTAATGTTTGACAGATGTTCAGCTAAATTTTACAACATATGAAATAGAATGTTACAAAATATTTTTGAAGATTAATTGCACTGTGGGTCCATCTGACTATGTAGTGATTTGTCTCTTACTATTATTATAGATTTCTGTTTTTATGAAAATGCAATGTGATGATGATTCTTTAGGATAAAAGATTTATTTGCAAAAGAGTTTGTAGTCTATGCAACACTTAAGAAGTTGATAAAGGAATTATTTAAGGATTACTTTTTTTTTCCTCCCCAGTTTAAGTACAAAAGAACCCAAAACTTTGAAGTAAAAGGTCTTCCTATTATGTTGTCGTGGTTTAACCCCAGCCAGCAACTAAACACCACGCAGCCGCTCACTCACTCCCCCCCACTCAGTGGGATGGGGGAGAAAATCGGGAAAAGAAGCAAAACCCGTGGGTTGAGATAAGAACGGTTTAATAGAACAGAAAAGAAGAAACTAATAATGATAATGATAACACTAATAAAATGACAACAGCAATAATGAAAGGATTGGAATGTACAAATGGTGCGCAGTGCAATTGCTCACCACCCGCCGACCGACACCCAGCCAGTCCCCGAGCGGTGAATCCCTGCCCCCCCCCCCCCCCTTCCCCGTTCCTGAACTGGATGGGACGTCACATGGTATGGAATACACCGTTGGCCAGTTTGGGTCAGGTGCCCTGGCTGTGTCCTGTGCCAACTTCTTGTGCCCCTCCAGCTTTCTCACTGGCTGGGCATGAGAAGCTGAAAAATCCTTGACATTAGTCTAAACACTACTGAGCAACAACTGAAAACATCAGTGTTATCAACATTTTTCACATACTGAACTCAAAACATAGCACTGTACCAGCTACTAGGAAGACAGTTAACTCTATCCCAGCTGAAACCAGGACAGTATCCACCCCTTATTCTATACCATTGACGTCATGCACAGTTCCCATACCTTTAGTTACATCCTGATCAATCATCACCTTTCTATTCCTTTAAGACATATGAGCAATGATATATATATATGTATACACACACAGAGATATCATTCCTTTAGTTCATGGGTCATGTTCATAAAATGTTCATTGAGTTCATTTAGTTTCCGACTCTGGGCTCCATCTGTCATACCAGTCTTTTCTGGGCAGGAGGGATGGTGCAAAGTCCTCTCAGTCGGTAGAGCAGAATTGGGCTTCAGTGCAGTGTGACAAGCAGGTGACATCTGGCGCAGCAGGAGGATGGTGTGCACCGTTGGATTGTTGCATGCTGGAGTCAGTTCTGGTTCCATCACTACTGCGCTTTGCTCAGTTTTATCACAGTTCTTTTCTTGCTTGATCTAAGTGATTCTTACTATAGTACTATGGATATAGCACATAATTATAGTAAGGATAATATACAGTAACAGGGTTATATAGCAACTAATATACAGTTTTATTCTGGCTGTTCTCACCTAAAATTAAATCCCCTTGAGGCACACATCGGACTTCCCCATCTTTTCGCATCACCCACCAAGTGCACCCAGGCCCTTGAGCAAAAGCAATCCCACGAATGGGTTTACCTTTGCCTGAGGCAGGAGTAACCCAGACTGTCTTCCCTAACATATTTTTTATGTGCACTACAGGGACTTTATCCCCTTCTACAGTATGTAAAAATTCTGACTGGGCAGGGCCACCCCGATTGGCAGATCCTCTGGTGTTGACTAACCAGGTGGCTTTTGCTAAATGTGTATCCCAATGTTTGAAAGTTCCACCCCCCATTGCTCTCAATGTAGTCTTTAACAGTCCATTGTATCGCTCAATTTTCCCAGAGGCTGGTGCATGATAGGGGATATGATACACCCACTCAATGCCATGCTCTTTGGCCCAGGTGTCTATGAGGTTGTTTCGGAAATGAGTCCCGTTGTCTGACTCAATTCGTTCTGGGGTGCCATGTCGCCACAAGACTTGCTTTTCTAGGCCCAGGATAGTGTTCCGGGCGGTGGCATGGGGCACAGAATATGTTTCCAGCCACCCAGTGGTTGCTTCCACCATCGTGAGCACATAGCGCTTGCCTTGGCGAGTTTGTGGGAGTGTGATATAGTCAATCTGCCAGGCTTCTCCATATTTATATTTCAGCCATCGCCCTCCATACCACAGGGGCTTTAACCGCTTGGCTTGCTTAATTGCAGCACATGTTTCACATTCATGGATAACCTGTGCAATAGTGTCCATGGTCAAGTCCACCCCTCGGTCACGAGCCCATCTATATGTTGCATCTCTTCCCTGATGGCCTGAAGCATCATGGGCCCACCGAGCCATAAATAGCTCACCCTTATGTTGCCAGTCCAGGTCCACCTGAGCCACTTCAATCTTGGCAGCCTGATCCACCTGTTGGTTGTTTTGATGTTCTTCAGTGGCCCGACTCTTGGGTATGTGAGCATCTACATGACGTACTTTTACAACCAGATTCTCTAGCCGGGATGCAATATCTTGTCACAGTGCTGCAGCCCAGATGGGTTTACCTCTGCGCTGCCAGTTGCTCTGCTTCCATTGCTGTAGCCACCCCCACAGGGCATTTGCCACCATCCATGAGTCAGTATAGAGATAGAGCACTGGCCACTTTTCTCTTTCAGCAATATCTAATGCTAGCTGGATGGCTTTCACCTCTGCAAACTGACTCGATTCACCTTCTCCTTCAGCAGTTTCTGCAACTTGTCGTGTAGGACTCCATACGGCAGCTTTCCACCTCCGATGCTTTCCCACGATGCGACAGGATCCATCAGTGAACAGGGCATATTGCCTCTCATTTTCTGGCAGTTTATTATACAGCGGGGCCTCTTCAGCACGTGCCACCTCCTCCTCTGGCGACATTCCAAAATCTTTGCCTTCTGGCCAGTCCGTGATCACTTCCAAAATTCCTGGGCGACTGGGGTTTCCTATGCGAGCCCGTTGTGTGATCAGTGCAATCCACTTACTCCACGTGGCATCAGTCGCGTGATGTGTAGAGGAGACCCTCCCTTTGAACATCCAGCCCAGCACTGGCAGTCAGGGTGCTAAGAGGAGCTGTGTTTCAGTACCAACAACTTCTGAGGCAGCTTGAACTCCTTCATATGCTGCCAATATCTCTTTTTCAGTTGGAGTATAGCGAGCTTCGGATCCCCGATATCCTCGACTCCAAAACCCCAGGGGTCGGCCTCGGGTCTCCCCAGGTGCTTTCTGCCAGAGGCTCCAGGTAGGGCCATTCTCCCCAGCTGCAGTATAGAGCACATTTTTAACATCTTGTCCTGTCCGGACTGGTCCAAGGGCTACTGCGTGAACAATCTCCCTCTTAATTTGTTCAAAGGCTTGTTGTTGCTCAGGGCCCCATTGAAAATCATTCTTCTTTCGGGTCACTTGATAGAGAGGGCTTACAATCAGACTGTAATTTGGAATATGCATTCTCCAAAAGCCCACGACACCTAAGAAGGCCTGTGTTTCCTTTTTATTAGTTGGTGGAGACATAGCTGCTATTTTGTTAATCACATCCATTGGGATCTGACGACGCCCATCTTGCCATTTTATTCCTAAAAACTGGATCTCCCGTGCAGGTCCCTTGACCTTACTTTCTTTTATGGCAAAACCGGCTTTCAGAAGGATTTGGATTATTTTCTTCCCTTTCTCAAAGACTTCTTCTGCCGTGTTGCCCCATACGATGATGTCATCAATGTATTGCAGGTGTTCCGGAGCTTCACCTTTTTCCAGTGCAGTCTGGATTAGTCTATGGCAAATAGTGGGGCTGTGTTTCCACCCCTGGGGCAATCAATTCCAAGTGTACTGGACACCCCTCCAAGTAAAGGCAAATTGTGGACGACACTCTGCTGCCAGAGGGATTGAGAAAAACGCATTAGCAATGTCAATTGTAGCATACCACTTGGCTGCCTTTGACTCTAGTTCGTATTGAAGTTCTAGCATATCTGGAACGGCAGCACTCAGCGGTGGCGTAACTTCATTCAGGCCGCGATAGTCAACTGTTAGTCTCCACTCCCCATTAGACTTTCGCACGGGCCATATGGGACTATTAAAAGGTGAGCGAGTTTTGCTGATCACTCCTTGGCTCTCCAGCTGGCGAATCAACTTGTGGATGGGAATCAGAGAGTCTCGGTTGGTGCGATATTGCCGCCGGTGCACCGTCGTGGTAGCAACTGGTACTTGTTGTTCTTCAACCCTCATCAACCCCACAATCGAAGGGTCTTGAGAGAGACCAGGCAGGGTAGACAGCTGTTCCGTGCCCTCCGTCTCCAAGGCAGCTATACCAAAAGCCCATCGATACCCCTTTGGGTCCTTAAAATACCCTCTCCTGAGATAGTCTATGCCAAGGATGCACGGAGCCTCTGGACCAGTCACAATGGGGTGTTTCTGCCATTCATTCCCAGTTAGACTTACTTCAGCTTCCAATACAGTTAAGTCTTGGGATCCCCCTGTCACACCAGAAATAGAAATGGGTTCTGCCCCTTCATAACTTGATGGCATTAAAGTACACTGTGCGCCGGTGTCTACTAGAGCCTTATACTCCTGTGGGTCTAACGTGCCAGGCCATCGAATCCACACAGTCCAATAGACTCGGTTATCCCTTTCCTCCACCTGGCTGGAGGCAGGGCCCCTCTAATTCTGGTCAGAGTATCCAGTATTCACTTCTCGTAAAATTGGCTCAGAAGTCCCTTCAAGAGGATCAGAAATAAGATCAGCCCTTCTACTCTGTTTGGAAACTGGAGCGGCATTTTTCCTGGTAGAATCCCCTTTTGTGGTGTTTTTTCCTCGCAGCTCACGTACCCGTGCATTTAGGACCGAGGTAGGTTTTCCATCCCATTTCCTCATGTCCTCTCCACGATCACATAAGTAAAACCACAGGGCACCTCGCGGTGTGTACCTTCTATATTCTCTCTCTTGGGCAGAGGAGCGCTCACTCCTAATAGCTGAGACATTGGTCCTTACAGGTGGGCAACAGGACATCTCCTCTTTGAATTGCCGGAAATCCTCGGACAGCTTCTCCACAGCCGAAATGCAGGCTTGTAGGGAGGAGGAGAGATTTTCTTCGTATTGACGGAGTTGGCGAGCCACTTCATCCACTGTCGGTGCCTCTTCGTCTTTCCAGGTCATTATTGCCAGTGAGTTGGCATAGGACGATGGTGCGCTCCGTACAAACTTCCGCCACATGGGTCGTGTGCATTGGACTTCGTCTGGATCTTTGGGTAATTGTGGGTTGTCCGGATCATGATGAATTGTCTCTAGCACAGCTAATTCCCTCAGATATTGGATACCTTTTTCCATGGTTGTCCACTTGCTTGATTGACATATAACATCTTCCTTAAAGGGGTACCTTTCCTTCACACTTGACAGGAGTCGCCTCCAGAGGCTAATGGCTTGTGTCCCTCTTCCAATTGCCTTGTCAATGCCACCTTCCCTGGCAAGCGATCCCAGCTGCTTGGCTTCCCTACCTTCTAATTCCAAGCTATTAGCCCCATTGTCCCAGCATCGGAGGAGCCAGGTGATAATATGCTCACCTATACGGCGGCCAAAATCTTTTCGCATATCCCGCAGCTCACTCAAGGATAGGGACCGGGTTATTACCTCTGGTTCTGCCTCTTCCTCCTGTTCCCGTGATGACCCTGGTTCGCCTTCATCCTTCGCTAAGCGAACTGATTTTTTTGTATATTTCTTTTTCTGTACGGGGGCAACTGATACTGGTGCAGGTTGGTCCCCTGGTTCAGTTGCAGTACCGCTCGCTGGGTCTTGGATAACCGCAGTGTCTGTTGCCAAGGTTTGGGTAGCTGCCGTGCTCATTGCCGAGGCTGGAGGGGCTGCAGTGCCTGTCGCTGAGGTTTGGGTAGCCACAGTGCTCGTCGCCGGGGCTGGAGGGGCCGCAGTGCCCGTTGCCGAGGTTTGAGTGACCGCAGTGCTCATCGTTTTGTTGTTAGGTCCAGAGACCTTCTCTTCCCCTTGAGGGTACTGAGTGGTGTCGAACAGGGCTCGATAGGCATGGGCCAGGCCCCAGCACGTTGCAGTAATTTGTATCTCTCTGGAGCTGCTGGGGTGACAGCATACCTTTTCCAAATATTTTACTAGTTCTTCTGGATTCTGCACTTGTTCAGGGGTGAATTTCCAAAACATTGGAGGTGCCCACTTTTCTAGGTACTTTCCCATACTACCCCACACACCCTGCCACTCATAATTATCCAGCCTTGGGGCAGATCTCTGGGTGATTTTCTTAAATAGTTGTTTAACCTTAAACGAGAGCTGGACCACATTCAGAAGCATGCTAATTCCTAGCAGTAGGGCTAGGACCGTGCTGGTCCCAACATCCCAAGAGTATTCAAATTTTTCAAAATTCTCAAACACCATTGTAACTGGACTGAAGGAGAAAGGAGAGGGGAAGAAAGGTATCCCACCCATAGACTGTTTTTCCAAGGAGGAAAGGTAAATGGTATAATTATTAATAGTTTCCCACAGATGGCTTCCACAGTATAAAGGTGACAATGCTGGGTGCAAGTACCGGATTAATCCCACAGCTGACGACTTTATCATACCATAAACCAGTGTTATACAATACATCAAAGCGAAAACCTTAATCCACCTCCCACGGATGATAAGCAGCAGAAGAGGGACTACATACAGCAAGCGAGGTGATACATAACAGAACTTTAAAAACCAGAGCAACAACTCTAAGAACACATAAATCAACATAATGACCAGCGACTATTAGACCGATATAATGAATGCTTATAACAAATTTGTTTTAACAAGCTCTGGTCAGGTTTGTCGTTATCTCAACCCTTCGTGCCCTACGTTGGGCGCCAAAAAGGACTGTCGTGGTTTAACCCCAGCCAGCAACTAAACACCACGCAGCCGCTCACTCACTCCCCCCCACTCAGTGGGATGGGGGAGAAAATCGGGAAAAGAAGCAAAACCCGTGGGTTGAGATAAGAATGGTTTAATAGAACAGAAAAGAAGAAACTAATAATGATAATGATAACACTAATAAAATGACAACAGCAATAATGAAAGGATTGGAATGTACAAATGATGCACAGTGCAATTGCTCACCACCCGCCGACCGACACCCAGCCAGTCCCCGAGCGGTGAATCCCTGCCCCCCCCCCCCCCCTTCCCCGTTCCTGAACTGGATGGGACGTCACATGGTATGGAATACACCGTTGGCCAGTTTGGGTCAGGTGCCCTGGCTGTGTCCTGTGCCAACTTCTTGTGCCCCTCCAGCTTTCTCACTGGCTGGGCATGAGAAGCTGAAAAATCCTTGACATTAGTCTAAACACTACTGAGCAACAACTGAAAACATCAGTGTTATCAACATTTTTCACATACTGAACTCAAAACATAGCACTGTACCAGCTACTAGGAAGACAGTTAACTCTATCCCAGCTGAAACCAGGACATATGTTCATCAGATACCTGTGTAAAATATTAATGTTGCGTGGAATAGTCTTTCCCGCCCATATTTCTGTCCGCATTGCAATAAAAGTTAAGATAGTGATATTTTAGTCTTCATCTTTAGGTTCAGATCAGACTTTGCCTTTACAGAAGTTTGTTGTACTGCTGTTACAAACAGTGTAATTATAAGATCATTACTGTGCCATCTACTGTATAGATGCTAACAAAGAGACTGGTTTTGTCCTTGAAGATTTTATCACTCAATATGTAAAGTGCTTTACTCATACGTGTTGCAAAGAACTAGAAACAACCACCTAGGTCATCAGGTTCAGAATCCTGCAAACAACTATATTTAAAAAAAAAATAAATGTCCATGGGAACTCTTTTTCTTTGTCCCTCCACAAAAATAGTTCTCTTTTATTGCAGTACTTGTAACTTACTTCACTGATGGTGCAATGTATTTAACAGTTCTTCCTACTGCTCCATATTTTTCGCTGTAGTAAAGGTCATAGTATTGTATTGGAAACAATATTAGTGACTTGTTCAGGGACAAGGTGTGCAGTGAAACACAATGGACTGCCTGAAGAGCTATTGTCTCTCTGTCCTGCTTGGAAAGGAAATTCCAGTTTTGCCTTTAAAAAAAAAACAAAACAAAACATTATTTTAGATGTAAATCTATTAGAATTTTAAAGTTTGAGAACTTGACACACAAATTATTAGATTGTGTGATGTATCTGTATTTGAAGATGGCTAATCCAAAGAACAAATGGAAAAGAATAATGGAGGTACAGATCCAGCTATGTCCTTTCTATTTAAAATGCTTTACTTCTGTAAATCTATAGACATGAGTGGAAAATCAGGCCCTTTTTGTAAAAGGAATCAATGAAGAGTGTACTGAGAACTTTTATTTTTAAGGACTTTCTTAATAGCTTCCTATTTCACATAGTAACCAAGAAAATACATCATCATGAAGTAGGTTGTAATTATTTTTATTTATGCACATACACAAATTATTAATATATTAAAAAAATTATAACAGATGGGAAAACTACATAAACTTATTTTTATGTAATATATATTTTATAAAAAGAATATTTGCACAAAAGCAAACTTGTTTTATTACTGCTGTTCTTCTGCCCCTAATATCCTCAAATCCTTTGTTTATAATACAGAGGGACCTTCAGATCAATCAGATGGTACAAAAACGTATAAAATATTTTTCACTTGGAAATTTTGACAAATGCAAAAGAAACTGGGCAGTTTTTATCTGAAATACTCTTACCAGAACATCAAAAAAGGAAGTTATACAGCAGTATAATTTCTAAGGAAAATGTCAATTTAAGTGCATTCCTGGAGGTGTATGCTTTCTGTGAAACTTACAGACCAAGTTCTCACTGGTTCTCTTGTTTCATTAAAAACTTTTCATAAGTCTGTATATTAACTCCTAAGTGTTCTCCTGCTCATTATTTGCACTTGGAGTCATAAAAAGCCTCTATGATGGGATAAAGCTAGCTTCTACAGTACTATAGAGACATGTTTGTTCTGCTTCTGAAAAATACATAGAAATTCCTTAACTATGTTTTGTAGGCTACAACAGTGTTACTAGTAACATGGCTAACTTTATTTATCCTGAGACTTCCAGGACCTGTTAAATGTGTGTAGTGGGTTGACCCTGGCTGGATGCCAGGTGCCCACCAAAGCCGCTCTATCACTCCCCCTTCTTAACTGGACAGGGGGGAGAAAATATAACAAAAGGCTCGTGGGTCAAGATAAGGACAGTTTAATAAACTGAAAGCCAAGGTCGCGCGTGAAAGCAAAGAAAAACAAATGATATTATTCTCTACTTCCCATCAGCAGGCGATGTCTAGCCACTTCCTGGGAAGCAGGGCTTCAGTACGCGTAGTGGTTGCTCCGGAAGACAAAAAAGCCCCCCTTCCGTCTCCCTTTACTTAGCTTTTATATCTGAGCTGACATCATATGGTATGGAATATCTGTTTGGTTAGTTTAGGTCAGCTGTCCTGGTTATGTCCCCTCCCGAGATCTCGCCCTGCCCCAGCCTGCCGTTGAGGGGGGGGGCAAAAATGTTGGAGAGACAGCCTTGATGCTGTGCCAGCACTGCTCAGCAGTAGCCAAAACACTGGTGTGTTATCAACACCTTTCTAGGTACTGATGCAGAGCACAGTGCTATGAGGGCTGCTATGGGGAGTATTAACTCCATCTCAGCCAGACCCAATACAATCTCCACCCCTTATTCCATACCATTTGCGTCATGCTCAGGTCCCACATAATTTAATACAGATATCTTCTAACCATGCCATTGTATTTAATTCTCATTACTGAAATCCCTTCTTACCAACACTTACAACTGAAACTACATACTTAAACCACTTTTATACCCAACATACAGATTTATACATTCTTATTAATTACTATCCCCTGTCCTTTAACAGATAGATATTCCATGGGCTTCTTCCACTCCTCCAGATGTTCACACACAGGTTATGACTTGGGCCCCATCCATCAAGAAGAGTGGTCAGGACAGGAGAAGCAGTATGTTCGATTGTTGGGCACCAACACCGGCTTGGTTTGGGTCACCGATGCACTTGTCTGGTTCCTTACGAAGTTCACTCCTCTGCAGTTCAGGTCATTCCTGCTACATTACTTCCTACAACATACAACTCACATCACGGATTATTTTTCCCTCAAGGTTAAATGTCCTTGAGGCACACACTGGGTCTCCCCATCCTTCCGCATTACCCACCAAGTACACCCAGGTCCCTGAGCAAAGACAATCCCACGAATGGGTTTGCCTTTTCCCATGGGAGGAGAAATCCACACTGCCTTCCCCAGCCACTTCCCCATGTGCACTACGGGGACCTTATCTCCTCCCACAGTATGTAGGGGTTTTGTTTGGGCAGGACCAGGACGGTTAGCAGACCCTCTGGTGTTAACTAGCCAAGTGGCTTCTGCTAAATTTGTATCCCAATGCTTCCATGTCCCATTGCCTAGCGCTCTCAACATAGTCTTCAACAGTCCATTATATCTCTCAATTTTTCCAGATGCTTGTGGGTGATAGGGTATGTGGTACACCCACTCGATGCCGTGTTTCTTTGCCCAGGAGCTTATGAGGTTATTTCGGAAATGAGTTCCATTGTCTGATTCAATTCTTTCCGGGGTACCATGTCGCCATAAAATTTGCCTTTCGAGGCCTAAGATGGTGTTTCGGGCAGTGGCATGGTTTACAGGATATGTTTCTAGCCAACCGGTAGTTGCTTCCACCATCGTGAGTATGTAGCGCTTGCCTTGGCGTGTTCGTGGCAGTGGTCCAATGTAGTCAATTTGCCAGGCCTCGCCATATCGAAAGCCCAGCCACCGCCCTCTGTTCCAGGGAGACTTTACTCTGGTGGCTCGTTTGATTGCAGCACATGTTTCACATTCATGAGTGACCTGTGTGATGGCCTCCATGGTCAGGTCCACCCCTCGATCACGAGCCCACCTATATGTTGCATCTCTCCCTAGATGTCCCGATGTCTCATGGGCCCAGCGAGCTACAAATAGCTCACCCTTATGCTCCCAGTCCAGGTCCACCTGAGCTACTTCTATTTTGGCAGCCTTGTCTACCTGTTCATTATTTCGATGTTCTTCAGTGGCACGGCTTTTGGGCATGTGAGCATCTACATGATGTACCTTTAAAGTCATGTGTTCTACACGGGCAGCAATGTCCTGCCACAATGCTGCTGCCCAGATGGGTTTACCCCTGCGTTGCCAATTGGTCTTCTTCCACTGCTGTAGCCACCCCCACAGGGCATTAGCTACCATCCAGGAGTCAGTATAGAGGTAGAGTACTGGCCACTTTTCTCGTTCAGCAATGCCTAGGGCTAGTTGGATGGCTTTCACTTCTGCAAACTGACTTGACTCGCCTTCTCCTTCAGTGGCCTCAACAACTTGTCGTGTGGGACTCCACACAGCAGCTTTCCACTTCTGATGGTTCCCTACCACATGACAGGATCCATCAGTAAACAAAGCATAACACCTTTCATCTTCTGATAACTCGTTATATGGTGGTGCCTCTTGGGCACGAGCCACCTCCTCAGGCGATGCTCCAAAATCTCTGCCTTCTGGCCAGTCCATGATCTCTTCCAGAATTCCTGGGCGGTTAGATTTCCCCAGTCGAGCCCGTTGCGTGATCAATGCTATCCACTTACTCCATGTAGCTCTGGTTGCATGATGTGTAGAGGGGATGTTTCCTTTGAACATCCAGTGTAGCACGGGCAATCGTGGTGCCAAGAGAAGATATGCTTCTGTACCAACAACTTCTGAAGCGGCTCGAATCCCCTCGTATGCTGCTAGTATCTCTTTTTCAGTCGGGGTGTCGTGGGCTTCTGATCCTCGGTACCCCCGGCTCCAAAACCCTAATGGTCGACCTCGGGTTTCTCCTGGTGTTTTCTGCCAGAGGCTCCAGTTGAGACCATACTCCCCAGCTGCAGTGTAGAGCACATTTTGTACATCTGGTCCTGTCCGGACAGGCCCAAGAGCTACCGCACGAGCTATTTCCTGTCTGATATGCTCAAAGGCTTGTTGTTGCTCAGGGCCCCATTCAAAATAGTTCTTTTTCCACGTTACTCGATAGAGAGGGCTCACAAGCTGACTATAACCTGGAATATGCATTCTCCAGAACCCCACAAGGCCTAGGAAAGCTTGTGTTTCTTTCTTGTTAGCTGGTGGAGACATAGTTGCTATCTTGTTAACCACATCCATAGGGACGTGACGGCGTCCATCCTGCCATTTTATTCCCAAGAACTGAATCTCCTGTGCAGGTCCCTTGACCTTGCTTTTCTTTATGGCAAAACCAGCTTTCAGAAGAATCTGAATTATTCTTTTTCCCTTCTCAAACACTTCTGCCTCGTTGCCCCACACGATGATGTCATCTATGTATTGTAAATGTTCAGGGGCATCGCCTTGTTCCAGTGCTGTTTGGATTAGTCCGTGACAAATGGTAGGGCTGTGCTTCCACCCCTGGGGCAGTCGATTCCAGGTGTATTGGACACCTCTCCATGTGAAAGCAAACTGTGGCCTGCACTCTGCTGCCAAAGGAATGGAGAAAAACGCATTGGCAATATCAATTGTAGCATACCACGTGGCTGCCTTTGATGCCAGTTCATACTGGAGCTCTAACATGTCTGGTACAGCAGCACTCAGTGGCGGTGTCACTTCATTCAGGCCGCGATAATCTACTGTTAACCTCCACCCTCCATCAGACTTTCGCACTGGCCATATAGGACTATTAAAAGGTGAATGAGTCTTGCTGATGACTCCTTGGCTCTCTAGTTGATGGATCAGCTCATGGATGGGAGCCAGGGAGTCTCTGTTTGTCCGATATTGCCGGCGGTGCACCGTCCTGGTAGCGATTGGCACCTGCTGTTCTTCAACTTGCAACAGTCCCACAATGAAGGGATCTTCCGAGAGGCCAGGCAGGGTAGATAGCTGTTTGATCTTCTCTGCGTTTACAGTGGCTACACCAAAAGCCCATCGGTACCCCTTTGGGTCCTTGAAGTACCCTCTCTTGAGGTAGTCTATGCCAAGGATACAAGGAGCCTCTGGGCCAGTCACAATGGGGTGCTTTTCCCACTTGTCCCCTGTCAAGCTCACTTCAGCCTCCAATACAGTCAATTCCTGGCATCCCCCTGTCACTCCAGAGATCCAGATGGGTTCTGTGCCCCTGTACACTGATGGTACCAGCGTACACTGTGCACCAGTGTCTACCAAAGCCTCATACTTCTGTGGGTCTGATGTGCCAGGCCATCGAATCCACACAGTCCAGTATATCCGGTCATCCCTTTCCTCCTCCTGGCCGAAGGCAGGGACCCTCTATTGCTGTTCCTCATCAGAGTATTCACTGTCTGACCCTTGCGGTGCCAGACCAGAAGTCCCCTCACCAGAGTCAAGGGAGGTCGTTTCAGTTCTTCTATGCCTGGAGGATCGCTGATTGCTTTCTTGGGCCTCTACAGCAACGACACTGACAGCCTTCTTCTTGGGTGACCCCTTCTTAACAGCTGTCTTCCCTCTCAGTTCACGTACGCGGGCTTCCAGCTTAAAGGTGGGTTCACTGTCCCACTTCCTCATGTCCTCCCCTTGGTCACGCAGGAAGAACCAGAGTGTACCACGTGGCATATGCCTTGGGCTCCCTTTCCCTCTGACCGGGGCAGGAGAGGACTGATTTCTTGGAGCGTCCCTAAGAGCCAAGGCACTGTCCTGTAGGGATGAGGAGACACAGAGATTTTCTTCAAAGTTTTGGAGCCAAGACGACGCTTTCTCCACAGTTGGTGTTTCCATATCTGGGCAATACATTGCTGCCAAGCTGTTAGAATATGACGCTGGGGCACCTTGAATCACCTTTCTCCACATGGCCCGTGTGCACAGGACATCCTCTGGATCTTTTGAGACTTCCTCATCATCTAGATCACTGTACATGACTTCCACCACTGCTAACTCTCTCAGGTACTGGATGCCTTCATCTGCGGTAGTCCACTTTTCTGAGGAATTCACAAGATCTTCCTTGAATGGATATCTTGCCCTCACACTTGAGAGGAGCCGGCTCCAGAGACTGCAAATTGCTGCCTCTTTTCCAATTCCTCTTTCAATTCCCCGGTTTCTAGCGAGGGATCCCAGCTGTTGGGCTTCCTTGCCTTCCAGTTGCTGACTGTCGGCCCCGTTATCCCAGCATCGGAGCAGCCAGGCAGCAATCCGCTCACCTGGCTGGCGGCTGTAGTCTTTCCGCAAGTCCCGAAGTTCTGAGGACGTCAGGGACCGGGTAGTTTCCGCTTCCTGTCTAAGTTCCCTCACTCCTTCCTCCAATTTCTTTATCGAAGGACCAGCTTCTAGATTAAGCCTTTCCTCTTCTTCTTCTTCTTCCCTCACTAATCGATGGTATGGACCTGTTGATCTCCTTGTCCACTGTTTCTTTTTCACTATTGGGGCAATTACCGTAGTTGTTGTAGTTGTTTGGGTCCCTGCCTCGAGCATGGTGTCCTCAGATGCAGTCTGGGTCCCTGCCTCAACCGTGGTCCTCTGAGAGTGTTGAACTATGGCTCGGTAGGCATAGGCCAGGCCCCAGTACAGTGCGAGAAGCTGCTGGTTTTCATTGGGATAGGCAAGGCACCCTTCTATCAGGTGGCGCGTCAGTTTGCCAGGGTTACTTGCCTGTTCAGGTGTAAAGTCCCAGATTATGGGAGGTGATAACCGTCCTAGGAATCTGCCCAAATCCTTCCATATACCCTGCCACCCAGGGACCGGTCGCTTGAGGGCACATTTCAGTATTGCCTCACCCAAAACTTGTCTTCTCTTATACCAGGACGAGACCAGATTCCACAATACCCATAATATACCACCAGTATTAATTATTAGTACTGAACAACTCACATAAGGGTGAACAAGGACCTCAGGAGCCTGCATAATAAAACCATTCACATCAATGCCCGGTAGGGAGAGGGAGATGTGTTCCCTCATCTCCTCCACAAGATAGCTCCCACAACACAGCAAAGCCATCAGTGCCAGGACAAAGCACATAGATATTATTTGTATTAGCATGTTCCCGAGTTCCTTCATTCTCCCCACAAGATAGCTCCCGCAGCACAACAAAGCCATCAGTGCCAGGGCAAAGCACACAGCCATTATTTGCGTTACCATGTTCCCAAACTCAGCAAGGTAGAGATAAGCAAGCAGGCAACAAGCTCCGTGACCTGCACAGGAGCTTGCCACTTAATAACTAGCTATGGCACGTTTAATGCAAAACTGCCATTGTCGTGCCCCACGTTGGGCGCCAAAAAAGGACTGTAGTGGGTTGACCCTGGCTGGATGCCAGGTGCCCACCAAAGCCGCTCTATCACTCCCCCTTCTTAACTGGACAGGGGGGAGAAAATATAACAAAAGGCTCGTGGGTCAAGATAAGGACAGTTTAATAAACTGAAAGCCAAGGTCGCGCGCGAAAGCAAAGAAAAACGATATTATTCTCTACTTCCCATCAGCAGGCGATGTCCCCTCCCGAGATCTCGCCCTGCCCCAGCCTGCCGTTGAGGGGGGGGCAAAAATGTTGGAGAGACAGCCTTGATGCTGTGCCAGCACTGCTTAGCAGTAGCCAAAACACTGGTGTGTTATCAACACCTTTCTAGGTACTGATGCAGAGCACAGTGCTATGAGGGCTGCTATGGGGAGTATTAACTCTATCTCAGCCAGACCCAATACAATCTGCCATGCAATGAAAGAAACAAGAGTATAGCAAAAATATTAGCTGTTTAATACCTGTTTAATATGCTAATCCTGCGATCTTTCATGTTTATATATATTATGATTGTATTTCTTTTATGTTTGAGTACTCGTATAAACAGCTACACATGTGAATGATCATTTTCATGACATGTTCATGAATTTCTTTCTTATAATTTGTACAAAGTTCTTTCAAGTCAATGGAAATACTACATCCAAAGATACCTAGATTAAATTCTTATGTTCTCTTGCTGCTTCAGACCAGTCACTTCTGAGTGTATCCAGGTGGGCCTGGCTGGTGGGAGGTTTTGTCTGCTCATGGAGAGTCAGTTCTGTGTTTGTAAAGCTCATGTGGGAGCTTTGGGCTGCCTGAAGCTCATGGAAGGCATCTTGACTTGTACAACCTTGTCTTAAGGGTAACTTTATATGAGTCCGTAAAATAGCAGAGATAAAAAGAAATGTTCTTGTATATTTAAGGAAGAATATGGGAGTCCTTCATAAGTATAACATCTTGTAATAAAAATACCTGCAGTAGCTGCAGGTTGTTGAAATGATTACATCAATAATAATCTGTTCACTATTTTTCAGTGTCACTGCTCAGATATCTATGTTTTTGAGAGCAGCAGAATAGAAATCTGTTTCAAGCAGTACTGTTAGTGGTACAACACTGAAAGTTTTCTAGAATTCAGTAATAATGTTAATCTGTGAAGCTTCATGCAGACAGCAAAAAGGAAAATAGATAAGACTGCTATTGCAGGTACCAAAACCTTGCTGAAAAGGGTACTGGCAACTTGGAGCAAACAAGGGAGTAAAGGAGAAGAAAGGGGTAAGGGGAGGAAAACTATTCCATTTGCAGCACTGAAATAGGAAAAGAATGTGTGAATGAAGCTGTGAAATGGAATTTGACAATATATGGCTTGAAGAATGTAGATTTGTTTCAGAAACGATGATACATTATTCAAAACACAGAATAAATTTTGTTAGAATAGGAGGGTAGATGTGAAAGAATACTGTCAGTCTGCTAGGTAGGGGCTAGGCTATTCTAAGGAAGAAGGGAAGTTGTTCGATAGAGAACACTATGAATGAATAAGCAAACTATCCTCATGGAAACAGCTGAAGATATATTTCAGAAAATTTTTGAAGGTAATTAAACACATACAGCTTCACAAGTTTGTAATTTGAAAACATGTCAGGAAACTGGAAGAAGTTTAGATGGGCTAGCTGGGAAGAGAAATGCTGCGCCCCTCCTGCTTTCTACTGCTTGCAGGGCACATTTTTTGGTTCCAGGTTTCTGGCAGTCTACTGTTAACAAGCCCCCTTCAAGGGTGTCTTACCTGTGGAGTGAGGCATTTGTGATGAGAAATGACCCTCCTCTTCTGAAGGGAAGGTGGGTTGCATTTTTTTTTTTTTTTTTAATCGTGATGTAGAATTTATTTCTTGGCAGAATAGTTATAACAGTAGCAGTTCTACATAAGCTACCAATGTTGCTCAATTAGGGAGAAAGCCAGCATAAGATGTCCTTTTGGTGAAGTGCCCATTTGAGCAAGGGGAGCTTTTTTGAATTAACTTAATAGGTATAATCAATCCATTTTGATTTTTAAATAAACTTCAGAGTATTACTCTCTGAAGACAAACAGATCTTAACATAACAAGAGCTCTCCAAAATTACCCCCCCCCAAACCACAAAAAAACCAAATCCTAAAAACCACCACCCCCCTTTGCTAGCAACACCAAGTTTTTCTACACAAAGCAAAAAAAGTTTGTAAATAAATCTCTCTTCTCTAGAGACAAGGGTACTTTCATTTTAATTACTTGCCTTCAGTACATTAATTAAATTCCTAGGAGGGGAATGTCTGGGCTTCAGGTGTATGTTTCAGTATGTATGCAACAGGATATGATTTCTTTTTTTAAAGAGTATCCCACATATTTCTACAGCTGTACAGAATGTTCTGTTGTACTAAAGTACTGTTTTACTACCCTATAGGATTGTTGATCAAAATAAATGAGTAGCTCTGTCCTAAAAGATTTGAAAGAACTTGATAATAGTTAACTTTTCTAAAAACATTTTTTTAAATAAAAAAAGTTTGTAGAAACTTGATGAAAGAAAACCTTGTATGCTGTTTTCTTTTCAAGCAAGAGAAATGAACAAGCACCTGAACAATGTGCCAAATACTGATGCATTAACTAATGGCTAATGTTTATGATCTTTGAGCCTTGTTTTTTTTCCTTCCCATCTATTCTCTTTCCCCTCTATCTTGAAGTCTAGCAGCCTGTGTTGATTTCACCAAGTTTTATGTGATAGTGTTGGATATTAGAGGGAAGACTAGCAGGTCTCATCACAGTTGAGGGAGAGGGAGGGAGAGATATAAAATGAAAGTTCAATATGTTCAAAATAGACAACCTAACGTGTTTAGTCAAAATCACTGTCTGCCTAGAATAAGGAATTGTTTTTTGGTCTGGTGTGATCCACACACCCCCCCTGCCCCAACCCCCCAGATCATAAAACTCAAAGTTTTGATTTACTGTGTTTTTAACAGTCTGTTATTTGTAGGTAACCAATTTGATGCTCCTCAGAAGAGCCATAATGGTAGTTATGAATACTCACGAAGTGAAGGGCGGACTTAGGATTTTCAGAACTGGATTTACATTGTTGCTTTAGTTTTTAACACTGACTTTCAGCTGTTATTATTTCATTCTCCCTTTTTATAGTCTCTTTCTACTTTCTATAATTATAATCATGTTATTTTAATTCAAGCTTGTGAACATTTGCAGAAGAGGCCCTGTAACTTTCTAGCTCAGATTTCCAGAAAATAGCATAACGATGGCAAACTACATTCTTTGGCTTAATTAACAGATAGCATGCTGATGGGGGTGGGGGCCCACGAGGTAAAATGTTACTTACATTCTAGTTTATGTCACAGTTCTCAGCGAATGAAGAAATTACCTATTTTTATTGTCTATAATTCTGCTCACTGTGGTTATCTGGACATCTACGTGGCTTCCTATTGGACACTAAAAGCTGTCTACAAAATCTATCAAGCATAGCTCTTTCTCTTTCTCCATTTTGGGGAATGCTGTTTTATGAGGCTACTTAGTTTTGTTTCTTTATGTGTAAGCAGTTATGTATTTATTTCAGATACAATAAGATGAAACAAAAGATAAGGTATAGAGTTTGTTAGCACTGGAATTATGCATGTTTGATTTCCATGTTGAAGAGCTATGCCACTACTGTAGCCTCTTCTGCTGTCTTTAGTCTGAATCATTAGGTATCTTTTCACACCTTTTAGGCCCAGTTTATGAGTATAATAGAGGTAACTAATTTAAGAGGTCTTGCATCCCTTCCAATAAAAGGAAAAATTCTATGTACTGGCTTAAGTAAAGGCAGACAGCAGCTCAGTGTTTCAGTTAGAGGCAAAGGGTTGACTGTAGTCTGAGTTCACCTTCAGTTTGGGCTGTTGTTGAAAACCATAAAATATTTTTTTTAAATGTCTCAAAACCAGTTGACAACTTCCTGCCCTGCCCTGAGTACAGAAGAGAGTGAGCCTTTGCTTCCCAGGAGGAAAGGGCAGGACAGAGTTGTGCACTGTACTTTATCACAGTGTTGTAGGGAAGCAATGAAAAGAATTTCTTTTGTGCCTTTGTGTATGCTGTTCTTCCTCATTTCGTCAAGCATAGAAAAAATTCTCTTGTCTACTTTCAATTTTCCTTTTTCCACTCTGGTGCCTTTTTTCATTCTTACCTTCCATTCACCTTTAAAGCAAATACAAATGAAAGAAAAGGAAAGGAAATGTGAGAAAATGGCAAGTGTCACGTTTTAATTCAGAGCAGGTGACAGAACTGTAAAATATTCTTCTCAAGTAGGTGCTTTCTGTTTGTGTTAATGCCCTTGTTAACAACAACTTAGGAGGGTTTTTTTGTTGTTTATTTTTAAGTTTTCTTGTAGTCCAGTCTAAGATGGATATTCTGGGAAGGTGTTTGTACTGTAGACTCTTTGTCTAATATCAGATTAAGTAAAGTGATAATGATGAATTAATCTTTTATTTATGCAAATTGAATTTCCTTGTTTTATTATTTTTGAAAGTGATGTAACACAGCAAAGCAGAACTCCATTAAGCAATACAGTAGGTTTATTTCCTTCTATGGCAGAATTAAAACAATATTTTTTGGTTTTGTTTTTATTTTTAGAAAGATGATTTGAGGCAATATGTGAATTTGTATGTCCTGAAATAGTATCTGAGCAGTTGGGATATTCAGAGATGATAAGTATTGTGTTAAAGTGTCTTTGCTTCAGTTCAGTGACTTAACATGTAAGGTTAACCCTTGTTCTTATTCTTTACCTAGAACTACTCTATTTTTAATAACACAATGCACTTTAGGACATGGATTGGGACAGCTTTATGAAATGAAATTTTCTAATGGGTGTACTCAAAAGGCTTCTTTTTTTATTTGTTTGCTGGTTTGGGTTTTGTTTTAATAAAAGACAATCCAACTCACAACAATTCTCTATGTTGGTGACTTTTACTGAATTTAGGTTACTTACTGAAACCATGCAGTCTGTCTGCCTGACACCCGGTAGCTGGATGTCTGACTTGCCAGGTGATTTAAAGGGCTTTTACAGCTCTGACTCTTTGAACACTTTTTGTTTGGTTCCCGTCTTGGCTTTTGGGCTAAAATGTTTTTCATACTTTATACAACTGTTCAATAATCCATTCCACTGGGGACAAAAAAAAAAAGTTTTAAACCCTTTAAAATTAATAAAGACTGGTTTTGAAATGTTTGCCCAGTTTACCAATAAGGATGATTGAGATTGTAACTAATGAACAGCTACTGTCTTTCATCTCACAGACTCAGGTCTCAAAAGACATTCAGCATACTCAGAACAAATTTTTAGATTTTATTTATGTTTCTTTTTAAAGAATATGCAGCTGTAAAGGTCTCCCATATTTATGATATCCATGAAGTGTGATACAAAACCAACCTTCACTACTTATTTTCAATAACAATTTACAGAAAAGTAATTTTTAATAAGATTTTAATGTACATGCTGGAGCAATGTGGATCACTAGAAAGAAAGAGAGGGCTCCAATTCATAAATGGGTACAACACAGAAACCATTATCTTAAAGTTTTAACTAGATCCTTAACTGTAAGTTAGTAGCTTTTTTGAATTATTTTCATGTCAAGTAATACTAAATTATTGGATTGTTATGATATGAAGAGGTTTATTCTGCTAAAAGGAGTGAACTTTTTTGCTATTCTGAATGTAGCCCACACACCAGCAACCACCACCTTTTTATTAATTCATGTTTCTGTGCTCTCTTTTTGCTAGCTGCCTACTGTTCTCCTGATTTTTATTTTGTAATGCTATGTGTGTGATTATTTTGAAGACTACAAGGGATCTTTTAGAACTTTAAGGAAGAAGGGAGCAGAGGTTTTATTTTTTTACACCCTGGGCATTCAAATGCTATTAGGCATACATGACACCATTGAAAAGTACATGAAATATCTTATGCTTGCACATACAAAGCCTTTAGTCCACATTCATAGAGATGTCCATTACAATAGCAGAGTTATTATATTTGTTGCTTGACTGTATCTCTAGAGACCGTGGTATATGATCACAGCAGTTGTCATCTTTTTAAATGTTCCTGAAATGGTGGACATCTTAGCTCAGCACTTCATTGGACAAAAAAATGTACAAATTACGTAGGACATGTATTTGGACTCTAGGAGAAATATCATGCTGAACTTATCTGAAAATATTAATGTAAAATGTAGATATAAACAGTATAAATGCATATTATACGTTCAAAGATATATAAATATCTTTGGCTTAAGTTGCAGGGAGGGGGAAAGCTGTAGACTTGGTACTTGCCATGGTTACAGGAGCATGCTAATTCTAGTTCATTGGAGGAAAAACTGTTATCCTGAGGATTGTATTCTGCTAAGAAAAGTATATTAAGAATTCTAAGGGATGATTTTCTTTCACAGAACTCATGTAATCTCTCAACATAAATGGAAATCTCTGCCATCTTATTAATGGAAGAGCATATTCCTAAAGCAGGTAATTTGTGTGTGCTTTTTGTTTTCTTTCTTATGTTAAATTTTAAGGCAAATCAGCCTGAACTATAATTTAAAAAATTATTTGATAGAATTCCCCACAGTAATACCAGAGAAGTAAAAGTACAGAATAGATTCTTATTTTTAAGTAATTTAAATAAAATTCAACTTTGGGTGTATTCCAATTCAACTTTGGGTGTATTCACTGCTGTATGACCTTCAGCCTTTCTTGAATTGGCACTATTTTCATATATGCACCAAAAAAAAAAAAAAAATCAGGCATTGACTTTGCACTGGTCCAAAAGTCCAAAATTAGACTGTGAAAGATTTAGGAAAATGGGATACTAAAAGAATGGAAAAAAAGAGGAGACGGGTATATCGGGGGTGAGGGGCGGAGGGCAGTGAGACTAGTGTTCAGATAGTCTAAGCAAGCTTGATTATAATACGCTTCTCAACGATAATAGATGGCTTTGTGGAGGTGACTTGCTTTAGAATTTTTGCAAATACTTTTTTGCAGCCATCCTTCAAATTAGCAATTTTTATGGATTTTAATGCTAACATGCTTCAAGTTTAACTCCTCTTAGAATACACGTTATAGGACAAAGTACTCGCAAATCATGAAAATGTTTCTAGAAATGCATGCTGGGTCTGAAAGGAAGCATTACTTTTAAAAAGGCTTGAGAAAGGATTGGCCTCAAAGATGTCTAGAGAATATGGCATGTAACTAGAATTAAAGAGTAAGGAGGAGTGAAAACGTGGCAGTAGTGTGAATGGAAGCAGAAAAGCAACACACACACACACACAAAAAAAAAGTGTGGTGGGTATATTAAGTGATTTAATTGAAATCAACGTATCTTTGGGCAGAACATTCTTTTCTTCTGTCTTCATATCTTACATGTGTAGCAGTATTTTGTGCTATATTGTAGAAAACTAATGTAGCTCAAAATGTGTGAGAAAACTGCCTAAAAGAATCCTACTTAATCATTCTAGGCTGGATCTCATATTGGGTCCAAAGCTGAACCCTGGAAAACACAGATATATGCAACGATTCTATTTTGCTAAGAAGTGAAACTGGTTCTCTTAAGCACATGATGTGTTTAAAAGTGATAGCATGCCTTTCCTCCTTATGGACTAGGTTGCTTTAGTCTCCTGTTGTTCCTCTTCAGTGTTATTTTTCCTCTAGTGAAAATCTCCGCCTCCCAAGAAAACCAATACCAAGCAGAGGCAGAGTACATTGAAATGAATCCCATTAAATATAACCTCAGGTTGTGCACTTCAAGTGAGATGGATTTTCCAACCCATCATTAAGGCACCCTGTGACTTAGATCAACATAATGAGTAGCAGTGCCAGAGGCTGTGTCTATCTTAATACAACAGTCTTGGTCTAAACATTTCCATAGTATCCTCATTGAATCTGGCAACTAAAGGAGTATAAATAAAAGGCAATAGGAATTACATGTTAATTCTCCTTCTTTGTTTAATGCAAACTAAAGCTAGTTAGGTGATGATTCAAATTAAGTCAGTTTGTATATGTTTGGGTAAAGTACCTAGTTGTTTACCTGTGCAAGTGTGCTTTCTAATTCTGGCAAGAGTTCATTTTGGTATTGGTCATGATGTATTATGAAAACTGTTTGGGGTCTCATTTTATGTAAAAACCAGCTTCTATTAAATAGATGTACATATGCACATGTGTGTGCACATGCACACGCTCATTCTGAAGGTGCTTGAAAAATAATCTAGGATGTGGTGCAGAACTACATTTTAGTTCCTCAGTCCAGTTCAGAGCTTACATTGTTTGGGATAAGTTGAGAACAAATAATTCCAGTATAACATTCCTGGTAAGTTATTTGAGTGTAATCAAAATAATGTTTAAACTATTTTTTTAAATCAGTGTGATAACATAGCTGTCTTAATTAGCAGCAGAGGTGATGTGAGGTATGACTGTGGAGGCTACAAGAAGCCCATGATCTGTCTAAATTCACTTTTATTCATATATTTATCATAAAGCAATGAAAAGCAAGTTGTACCTTTGCTGAACTGAGGAAGCTAAAAAAAGTAGCCCGCTCTCCTGACTTTCTGTAAATGTTAACATCCTTTCTGTCATATCTATTGCATTTATATCTGTTCAGTCAAGGTAAAAGTTGCTGGGTTTGTAACCTTTGCTTTTGAAGAGTTTGAGCTAAGAAAAAACCCCTCTAAGTTTTTTCAGTAGATGTGTTCTGTTATTGTCTAGTTTGTTCAGATGTTGCCATACCTTGAACTAGCATACCTCAGTAAACAATTGTGTCTTTTGAAACTATCTTGCTCTGGAGATCTGGCTTCTTCAGGTCTTAATGGCAGCATAAGTCACAAACAAATAGGTATTCAGATTCTTAAAACCACTTATTTTCTTGAGTATTTCATTGCTTTTCATATTAATAGAAATATAAATGCAGTTTTTTCTTGTATTTTCCTTTCTTATATCAAGTAAATCAAATTCCACTATAATTGCTTAGAAGTAAAATAAAGCAGCCCTTAAAAGATGGAAAAGTTTATTAAATGATAGGTTTATGTATATATAGTTCTTCTCATAATATTAATTCTATGTCATTTACCCAAGAGAATTGTGAAGTGTGTGTGTAAACGTATATGCATGTGTGTATATGTGTATACACATTACATGCCACAAGAAGGGACTATGTGAGGTATAGTTCGAGTCAGGATTTGTAGGAAATACTTTAAGAAAGGATTATTTTGTTTTGCTTATCAAAGGAGTAAAACTATGTGGTCTAGCTACTAGCACCCAGCAAGTGAAACTGTAACTTTCTGGGACTGTGTCGTATTGACTAGATAGACTGCACCGAAAGAAAATGAGGTCAAGCCTTTTGCATTATGAGGAGAAGAAATGGAAACTTTTGTAAGACTTGTCAGATGTTCTTACACCTCTGTGCAAATTGCATTAATGTGTGTTTCCATGTTGAGAATACTGGTTTAATCTGCCTATGAAGAAATTAGGTTAGTGCCAAAACTAATATGATGCACAATGAATAATAAAGTTATTAAAGCTATGTATTGTTTAGCTGTTAGTTAACGATCTTGCAATTGTAGTATGAATTTATTTTCAGGAAATGAGAGAGATGTAGTAGGAGTGAAAAATGGCTTAAGTTACAAATAAATATATCAATGAAAACTTATCCAAAATGTGCCAATTCTTTAAAGTTACAGATGACACAAAGCCTAACTTGGTGTTTATCTTGAAAAAAAGTGTTGCTGAGATTTGATAAGAAAATGTGTTTGTTTCATTCACATCTAGTAAACCTGTCAACAATACAGGCTGTTAGCAAGGTTTCAGGTACGCTTACATACTGGAATTCCTATCTCTTTATTTGTTTCCTTTAGTTGTTCTGCAGAGGATCATATCTGATGCAGTCCTGATGTGATGAACAGTTAAACTGCTGATTTGATTAGATATGGTTGGTCCGTTTCATCTGGAACATTACTGTTCAGATTGGTTAGGTATACTGCTTCTACTTCTTGAACATGGATTTACTCCTGTAGTAGAATCTCCCTAGAAGCTTTGGGAAATATTTTTTCTTCTCTTTTACACTGTCTGCATAATGTGAACTTTCTATTATTTATCTTTATTCCCTTTTGTTTATAGCAAATTAAGGAGGGATGCCTTAACAAAACTCTTAGAGCATCTAGCAATAAATTTAAGTACCGATCTTGTGCCAAGACAGCTGGCAGAACTTCCATTGTCTTTTCCTGAGTTGGAGTTGGTTTTTGCCTTCTGTTCATTAACAGCTGTGCAAGCCCTATATGTACTCAGCTATATGTATGTGTAAGAAAATGGCCACTTTAAAAATTATACCAGAGCCTTGAGATTTTTCTATAAGTTCTTAGAATTTCATGCTTTTTTGTTTTGAAAATTGAATGCGAATGAGCTGGATGTGTTGTTACATCTTTTCTTCTTACATTTTCATTGGAAGTGTACTAAATTTTTTTTTTTTTGCAGGTTGAGGTCTACCATAAATTCTGAATGATCTATTTAAGTAACGAGTAGGCAAGTTTATACAGCAGCTTCCTTTGGGGGATGGGGAAAAGGGGCATAGGCTTTATTAGTCTTCCGCATTTCAGACAGTAACTGATGTTATCCACGCTTCTGTGAACATCTTTTCTGTTCAGTAGGCCTAGTCTGATTTTTTTCACTTCAGCTTTTTTTGAGAACAAGCGATACCTTGGTGGGATATATGCTTAGTTGTTGTCTTTTTAGATGTGTTGCTAAAGGAACAGAACCAGATTTGCCTGAAAAGATAGGCTTTTTCTTTCATGGCTTCATGATAGTATTCTAAATGTATCTGTCAAGTGTTTTAAGGTTCCTTTACAGTTTTTCTCCCTTCCAGTGTAATACCCCATGCTTCAGATCGTACATCCTTCTGCTGCTGGAATAGTTAGTCACTGTTTACAAATCTTTCCTTTGTCAGACTACCTGGTGGTTAATATATTGGTCAGTTTCTAACGGTAATTGCAGCTGGCATCTCTGTTTTTACAGTTGCTTGAAATAAGTCACTGTTGTGTTGATAGGGAAGGTATGTTACTTACCAGTGGTGTATTCCATGAAATCTTGAGACTAAATGTATTTTGTCAATGCATCTACAATTGCTATTTCCTTTCTAATGGTATATTTCCTTGTTTCTCAACTTTCTGTAATTTTTATTCCCAACCTCAGCAGATATGCTCATATATGTTTTGATGGAACAGTTTTGTGATCAGTCTTTCTAGTGCTTTATTATATGATACGTTTTCTCTTAAACTGCAGTATTGATCTTGAGACACCCACAATCGCTATATCATTCCAAGGAATATTTTCTTCTCTCTCTCTCTCTCTTTTCGTTGTCTTATTGCCCTGATACAAAGCCTGAGAACAGGTTACTACCACATATTCCTATCGGGTATCAAAAAATCTGTCAATTTTATATGGAAGCTCCTAAATAACCTAGGAGAGTACTTTTATTGGGGGAGGGGAGGAGGGGAGGAAATTGTTATGAAAGTTCTTCTGGAGCTCCTATCTTCAAAGGTTGAAACAGCACTTTGTTGTAGCTTAAACAAGGCTTGGAAAGAACTTGGCCAAGTAATTGAAAAATCCCAGGAGTTATTCCAGTTGCTTTATGCTTTCTACTGTAGGCATTTATGTAATAGCTTGCATTTTTGATACATTTGGCGCCATGCCATCCTCAGTGATTACACAGCCAACATAGTCTAGTTTAATTTACAGCTGGTTTATTGAATTTAAACAATCTCTTCTGATATTTCTACAATCTGTCAGATTTTCAGCAAGGTAGTACCATCTATTAGCCAAGTAACACCATCTATCAGTAGTTAGCTTCTCTTTATACGTTTTATAGTAATTGTGTGTCTTAAATTCTTTTTGTGGTTCTTGACATACTTATTGCACCATAGAATGTGATTTGACTGTGTTCTATCTGTGAGTTGGTCTCTTTAAACTATTGCTGTTGTAATGTTTCCTATTGTTGATGCCACTTCCAAAAGCAAAAGGTTTTCCTGAGAAATCATTTACCATATATACCCTTTATTTTCACAGTAGATCAGACCTCTGAGAACCATAACATCTTAATAGATGGTGCAGAATTTTATTACTGGGTTTTGCCACATTCCTTAAATGTGCAAAATAAAACAACATAAATGTACAGAGAAAATGAGCAATGAGAACAAAAGACGTGCTTAAAAAAAAAAAGTTACAAATGTCAGTAATATCAGTGGTGGTTTCCATAGAAACTAAACTTGAGCAGAGACCTCATTGATAATGACAAGCCACCACTGTTGCTGGTGAAAATAGGCCTGATCACTTCTACAAATAGCCTTTGATCTAACTTAAGTATGATATAAACAAGGCAAACTATAAGAAAAAGAACATGGAAAGAAAATAGTAATTTAGAATTAAACTTGCTATATAGTTTCAAAATATTTTTTTAATCCTTAGTGTATAAATACCTAAGATCACCCACAAACAATAATTAACATGAAAATGTTTCCTTCTGGCATTTTTGTCAATTATCAAATGTTTATTTTACAATTTGAATGACATCAGATCAGAAATACTTTTAGCAGCACATTACGTTTTTTCCATGTTTAAAATATATGACAAAAGGACTAATTGATTTTAAAATGGGGAAAACAAACCAAACATTTTTCATAGATAAACTATGGCATATAGCTACATGTACGTCCAGCTCAGGACAGAATGGAATTTTGCGATAATTTACTCAAACTGGAAAACTACTCCTCTCTGAAAAAGCAATGCTCACAAATTTCATGGTTTTGTTGGCAACGCTATTTGAGCAGTTAGTTTCACATGCTTCTATTACCTGCTTTTGTATCCATAACTAAAATTATGCTCTTTACGGACAGAGAGAAAGTAATTTTTCCTGCAAACTAAATTTTTAGATTTCAATTTTTGGTGGGGTTTTGGTGGTTAGTTTGCTTGTTTGTTTTTATCTTAGAAATACAATTTTAACTGGCAGTGAAATAGAAATTAACTGGAATAGCTGGTAGTTGGGTCAGAGAATAAGCCTTACTTTATCCCAAACAATTAAGTAGCTTCATGATAATGATATTTGTCTCCAGCATGAGATATTCTTTGCTTCCATCTGTTAAATTTGATCTTTTGTATAGTATGTGGGAGCCAGAGCTACTAATCTATTTTGGACTTCCTGTACTGGCTGAGTAGCTTCTTTTCTGGTTCAGAACTTTTATTCTTTTCAAAACATCTATCCAGAATTTTTTTTCCTAACAAAAATATTTTGTTGAAAACCTTTTCCATCTGTAGCAATTCATGACTTGGAACAAACTGAATTATCTCCAATGGCAAATCTCAAAATAATAATAATAACATTTAACCAATAAATATGCAAATAACAGCTTCCAGTGGTTCTCTTCTCGCTTGTCTTCAGAAGACTTTTCTCACAGTATCTATTTGGGGTACAAAAGTTTTAATGGAAGCATATTGTGCTTTAATGCAACAAACACCTTGTTGGTAGACCATGAGATTAGTTTACCGCTACTGATTATTCTGCACTGGTAAATACCATATATTTAACAGGAAATGTCAGAAATATCAAAGTCTTCCAGAGACTCAGATACTTGCATATACTCTCCCTAAATCTGTTTTCTTGCAGCATGGGCTTGGGAAAAAAAAAGATTATTTAACTCACTTGTTTGTAGGAAAAATGGTGAATAAATAAAAATGCCTAATATAAGTAACTTTACTGTGTTGTTCCATTTAGTATCACCATATCTCTGCTCTTTTGCTCAATTGCAAAACTTTTCTCATTTATATTAAAACCTGAACATTGTTTCCAAGTTTCAAGTTGTGTACTGTTGTCACATACACACATAGAATTTTATTTGCACGTAATAGTTTAAATATGAGTGTTCAAAAGCCAATTTTTCTGCTGTAACACTGCAGTTAGCACTGGGGAAAGTGTGCAGTCTTTGTAGAACTAATTTTTGATGTGCTGGCATCAGATTATGTGAAAGAGCAAGAAATGCTTTCAGCTACTGAATTAGGAGAGCTTAGAGTCATGCAGCTTTAAATGTGCAAACAGAAGAAAGGCAGATACAGATTTCTGTAGCACACATTTGCTTTAACAACGTGTTATCACAAAGAATTGTGTAAATCATTCTTCCTTGTGTAGGAAGTTCCAGTAGAAGAACAAAAGGAGAACAAATTACTTTGCAATCTTACCAGTTAACTAAGGTGCCTTTAGGAATGTTTATTACTGTGGGAAATGTATATTGTCTGGAGTAAGCTATATACTTATTGTCATTTATAATGGAATAACCCATTAGACAGCCAAGAAAAAATGTTTCCCCTATTGATATATTATGCACCCTTTTCTCATGTTACACTGTTATGTAAATGTTATGGTTATTTACTCTATTATCTGTCCAAGGAATAGAAAAGATGTGAAAAGAAAAGATCACCTTTGGATTACTCTAAAAGTACCTCTTCAGTACTTTCCCTGAGGAATGTGGTCTAACATTAATTGCACTCTTTCTGTATTTACCACAGTAGAATTTGGCTTGAGTGTCCTTTTTTATTTTCTTTCTTTTTTTTTGTTAGCAGAAAAATTAAAGCTAGGTATTTGCAACTTTTTAGGAACTGCTGCTCCTGTAAGTGCAAGGCATAAATGACACCAGTAGAGACATCCAAGAGTCCCTTCTCACTTTTTTCCCTACTGTTCCCAAATTTTAAAGACATAGCTTTTAAAAGACACTGTTTGGCTCAGCCAGAAAAAGAAGAAAGAGGAATTTCTAGCAAGACATGAGAAAACATCCTTTGTTTTTATGACAATGGAAGTTTTCTGGCTGCTTTCCAGCTACGCTAATCTGAACTTCTACAAGTCAACTTTATTTGAAGTAGACTAACACTAGTATATATTTGGCTAGATGCTAAGAGGAAGTTGATGCTTTTGTTCTTCATGATCTAGTGTGTTTCATGTTACTTGCTTTAATTTATCATACTAAAACATAAAAATACAGCACAGGAAACATATTTGTCCTGAGCACCAAACCACTTTACAGAAACAAGATGACCTTCACAGCTGAGGTAGTAGAAATAGAATTAATGGGGAAAAAAAGTGTGGTGTCACATATGTGTGGTCTAGTAATAAAACTGTTCCCTGGGTTACCGTGACTCTTGGGTGGAGGTTTGTTGTTTTTCTCTTCTTCTAGAACAGGCCACAGTTGTTCTTCCCTGAGATTGTCTGGAAGAGAGTGAGAGAACACACTGATGACAGTCAGTCTCATCTGAGCTTTTTTGTGCTTTCTCTTGTCTAAAGTTGCGCAGAATTTTTGGTAGCTCTGGGCCTTCATAAGCTGAAAGGCTACTACATCATCATCTGACTTTCTCGGGATGGAATCAGTAGCAATTAATCTTTTTATTTTATTTTATGTAAATATACTCCTTTTACAAATGTTTTCAAAGGGGATTGTTCCATTCTTCCAAGTAAGCAGCAGTTCTTTGAACATCCCTTTGATAACTAAGTCTCCAGACAGATCACACTAAGAAGAGACAATGGAAAGCAAGCTTTCTTTTTCACCCTTCCTGAATACCTTGTTATTGTGTCTCAGTCCTAATGTGGAGGCTTTATTTAATTCTTGACCCTTTTTTTTAATCTTCTTTGTCTATTCTTGGTGGGATGGTCACATTCTCATTCTTTTGAATATGTCTAAAATTTGTTCTTTCAAACATTTCTAATATATCAAGTATATTGGTCTCGTATCAGAACTAAATAGTAGATGGAGGATGAATGAAATGTACTTAATTGCCATTAATCTGTATTGCCCTGTAGCAAATCAGCCTCGAAGAAGTTCTATACTCTGAGACTAGTCCTTCTAAGACCTGTACATTACACAGTTTCTCATGCTAGGCTAAATCTGTTTCTAGTATCTGAAACAATAGTATTTATTTTAAAGTAGTTTTATTCTGAATTTTAACATTATTTTGCCTTTATTTCATTGTGGGGGTAAGTATCATCTGAAAAGTTGGCTTTGTACATGGTATTTGAAACACAGATAGTCTATTTGAATTAGCTATGATCACACAGGTATATTGGAGCAAAGACTTGAACCCAAGATCTTTGAAACAGCTGGCTAGGGCTAATATTGGCAGATCATTTATTCCCAATTTTGTACTTTCATGACTAGCTCTGAAGAGATGAAGGAGTGGTTACTTTAGCTTACTTGTATTTATGGACGTAAATGCCATGTTTTTAAAGTATTTGCTTTAATTACATGGTTTTCTTTGATATAAAGAATATCAACATGGCATGACTGAAATTTGGGTTATCCTCATCTAGGCACTATTGTAGAGATTTACAGTTTTCAATGTGGTTTAGTAGTTTTGGTTTTAAGTATTGAAATTTAAAATCATTGTTCTCTTAGTAACTGGAGTATATGTTATAGCATTGTAGGTCATCTGTTACTGACACTGTCAAAATAGAACTAATACCGCATATAGTTGTGTTTATCATTCCAAAATTATTAGGATTATCTGTTTTTCACCTATTACTGTCCTTTCTAAATGTTATTAGGAATCACCATTTCTTTAACTTGGCTATACTATAAAGCCATTTTTCCAAGCCAAATACTCCCAGTCCTTCAGATACATGCATGCCTATCTAGGTGTTTGTAATTAGCTTCAGTAAGGTCAGTGAATTCATAAATTAAAAATCAGCATATAAGTTTGCAGAATAAGGATCTTGTTATTTCAGGACATCCTACAGATGCTTTGATAGTTAGACATATGTGTGCAGAGAAAATGAAGTGTCCTTGTTCCACAGCAGGTCTGAACAAGTGCTTCAATCTGAATGAATTCTACATCATGCTTTCTATCTGCTTAGTACAACTAATAATTATTAGTTATGATAAAAGAAAATACTATGTGTGACTAGTTGGTAATGACAACTGAATGTCACAAATGACATTCACTTTGCTAGCAGTGCAGGTGGGCTGGGGTGGAAAAATAAGATGATAAATGTTACACAAAATCTCATAAATCTGGGCTGTTTAAGAAAACCTTAAGAATGGTTTATGATTACAGCTCTGTGTTTTGGTGGTTTTTTTTTTTTTTTTTTTTACCCTGCAGTTAAGTCTCTGACCGTTGTGATACTTATATGAAAATGCTAACTTGTAACAGTAGACTATTTTGCACTACGGCTTGTAGTAAAAACTTTTTCCCCTCAGCTCTTATGATGATGGGTACAGTTGGAAAAAATTATCTGCAGAATCAGCAGGACACTCGATAAATATTTTAGGTTTTTCATTTTGGCTTATTTCCCATTAGTAAATGATAGATGGTCCTTTTGCTTTCTAAGTAAATGAGCTTTTAAGAACAAAGTTTCTATGCTTATAATATGACTAAGATTTGACCCAAAGGGTCTACTTCTCTAAAGCAAAATTAGCTCCTTAAATGTTTAATCCTGAAAAAAGTTTCTCTAGAGTGGGGAAAACTGCAAATGGTAATATGACTAAAGCAAGTGATGCTAATGGAAAAGTCCTGTTCTGCACAGGTATGTGTGAAGAAAGCATCACTGGGAAACAATTTAAAAATTATTTGATAAGGAACAGTGATTTTTTTTTTTTCTTTCTCCTGTTCTGTGTAGGAAAAGCTTGTAAATTGCAAGAACAATATTTTATTGTTTATCTAATTCTATGAACATTTATCAGGAATTATGTTTCTGGTGTACAAATTTCAGTTGATTCAGAACTATAACATAATTTTGAGTAACTGTTTCCAAACATGTCAATTTATGGCAGATAGGTGGGTATTCTTACTTAATGAACTGTAGCTGGACTTTGGATTAAAGGAACTCTTACCCAACAATGTGCTATTGTTAACGAGGTGCTGAATTTCACAATAATTTTTTCCTCCTTAAGCTCTTGGGATGGCTGCTAATAGTGACTCCATGCATGTAACAGAGCACAGAATGCAAATTAGGGAAGATGCTGCACTCTTTAAGTTTTCGGATTCTCATTTAGTGGGTTGCAGGTGGGACACAATGCAGGTCTGGTTGGTTTCACTAGAACTTTGCAATAATTGTTCTGAAGTTCTTGTGTTGTTAACTATTGAATCAGTAGATCTCTTTCAGGACAGATATACCTTCCTCGTCTTTGAGTTTACCAACTTTGAAATATTCAGGAATAACAGCTTACGTAAGAATGACATGCAGTGCTGACAGGAAGGTCTTATGTGGGAAGAGGATGTTTTTTGTTAGCTTCCTTTAATCTTACTGAAATTTTATTACATATTAAGTGTTCAAAATTGTGAGACTTGGGTCAGTACCAAAATGCAAATCGATACTTAAAGGAGCTTAAGATAAAAAACCTTCATGATAATTATTTTTATCCATGAAATTATAAAAATAAACTTAAATTCAGTCAGTTTTCAAAGTTCCTGTTTACGACTGTAGACCAAAAATTTTATAAAATTGAAAGGGTACTTCGATGTTAAATTATTTTAATGTACAAATTCAAATTAATTTGTAGCCTGAAGAATCTCAACATGTACAAAAACAGCAAGGCTGATGGGATGAAAGTGCCTCTCAAATATAATGTAAAACGAGGGGATAAAAACTTTACTTACAGTTCTTCCAGGAGACAAGTGTTATTTTTCTGTGTGCTAAAATGGCCTCTGTAAAAACACTCTTCCAGCTATCATAGACTGAAAGAAGAGAACAAAAGGAGAATTGCCTTGCGTAGTACTTTTGTTACAGCTACTAAAAAATTAAAAAAAAAAAAAAAGGTAACAAATGAATAGGTCATTCTTTTATCAAGTACCAAGTATTTGGGCTATTGAGGCAGACTGACTACATAGTGTCCATAAAGTATAAGGTCAGAAAAGAATGGGGAAAAAAAAAAAATTCCAGGTAACTTCCTCCATTTCCCTTTGTTATATATTCTTTGTTGCTCACAACAGTTTCTGGTTTTACTGCCCCTTGAGCACCCAGGAGTGGGTCTGATTGATGATGGAAAAGTCTCACTTCAAGATGATCCATGTCATGGAGGTTGGAGTCAGCCAGGTATCCCCGGCCATGGTCCTGTCTGTCCAGGAGATCTTGTGCAGAGAGGCTCCTTTTGGGTAGTTAGCGAGTTGTTCAGGAATTTTTATACCTTTTTGGTGTAGATGCCTAAGTGGGTGTAGGACATTAGTTGTTGCTTTCCTGGGAGGTAAATTCATTATCAGGGTTTCTTTGTCCTGCCAACTACCTTCCATCAAGAAGGTTTTGGCTCTGGGCTTCAGCTAAGAGATAACCTTCTCTGTCAGCATGTTTATCAGATTGCCTTTGTGGAGGCTCTGTCAGAAGGCAAGACTAGATGTCAAGCTAAAAAGACAGAATGATTTAAGCAAGGTTCTAGGTCTGCTTCTGGCAATGATTATTCTCCTTTTGTTAACCTTAAGTCTGGGTCTGTATCCAGATGAGGGCTGAGTCTAAGAGAAGTTGTACTGTGTGTAGGTTGTTAACTGAATTTGAGTTTGCAAGTGGAAAGTCAGTGTTTGGTGCTAAAAAATTGGAGGACCCCCCCCAATCAAACAAACACACAGTAAGTCAAGAAGAATCTACTAGCATGGGTGAACAACAGTTAGGGGTGCAAACCAAACATGGCAGTTCAGTAATTGTTTGGGTCAGAGAAAGGCCTGGACCTGTGTCCTGGGTTCAGCTGGGACAGAGTTAATTTTTACAGGAACCTGGGAGGTGGGGGGGCACAGCTGGGGCAGCTGACCTGAGCTAGGAGCCAAGGAGTTATTCCATACCATGTGACATCATGCTCAGTATATAAATGGGGAGCGGGCTGGGGGGAGCGCTCTTGACTTTCGGTGGGGGAAGTGGTGGAGCGTCGGGTTCTGGGTGGTGAGCAGTTGCGCTGTGCATCACTCCTTTTGTATACTCTTTTATTAGTACCATTGTTATTGTAGTAACTTCTCTTTTTTTTGTTGTCCCAGTAAACTGCCCTTATCTCAACCCTCGAGGTTCCATTATTTTTTTTTTTTTCCTCCTTTTCTCTCCTCCGATTCTCCTCCCTATCCCACTGGAGGGGGGCGGGAGGAGTGAGCGAGCGGCTGCGTGGTCCTTTGTTACCGGTTGGGCTGAAACCACGACAACCTGGATGTGGGATGAGTTTCAGAGGAAGTACTACCATCTCCTACGATTTTAATCAGGTCATGCAATATATGACCCCTGGACTAAGATCAAACAAGGTTTGGGTTGAATTTTTATTTAGGGCTGAATTTCTGGGAAGCGAAGTTGAACTAAGGTTAGTTCTTGATGCAGAGATGTTACTGGAAAACAGTTAGTTTGTCTGTGTGTCTGGTAAGTGTTACCAGCTAGACTTAGAAAGAGGGCCCCAAATTGAAAGCAAGGATTATTTTATAGCTAGATTTAGAAGGATAGCTTTAGGCTGACTTTAAGACTTGATGCTACTTGTAGCCTCTAAAGTACATTTAGGAGAAAGAATAGGTCACCAAGCTAAAGCTAGCTTCTGGATCAGTGTTCATGTCCACATGCAGGAGAGGATTCACTTTGGGAAAGGAAGCAAAATCCAGGTCCTGCATGGCAAGAATTTTTTGCATTGGGATTAAATGGTGTAACGAGTTGGCGTAGTTTTGCTTGTTTCTGTGTCTATCCCTTTTTGAACTGAACTCTCAAGGAACAGCTTAATTTAGAGTTGTCAGTAATTCCTGTAGGAGCAGCTGCTGAATTTAGCGGTGCTGAATCCTGAGGCTGGCAGCAGACTTCTATCTTCCATGGCTGAATCACTTTTCTAAGTTAACATCCATCTTAAATGTGAAAAGTTTTCTCAGATGCGTAACATTAAGCTTTTGGGTTTTTTGTCTTAACTTCAAGTTGAGGTAAGGCACTGAATTAAAAAATATTTTTACTTTTTACAATATGAATAGCGTGAGGTTTCTAGCCTTACAAAAATTCAAAAGAATAGCTGTGGCACAAATTTCTCTGCCTAGAGTAACTTAACTGATGTGTTCTGTACTACAATTTTGTGATGATTTTTCTTATTATAAAAAGAAATGAATCTCTCTGGATGACAATGTCTTTCAAACTCAACTTTTTAACAGGCTTAAAATATGCAAGAAGACTCTCTTTAAAGATTTTCTTTGCATAATTCATATTCATTATTCTACAGCAAATGTTTCTTTCAAGAAAAAAAGAACTTATGGAGAGTATGTTTAGAAATTATGACTAAGTCTAACAAATTTAAATATAGATATGACCAAATGTACTCTCAAACTTCAGGAGCTTCTGAATGTGAAATGGATTAAATTGCTGGCACGTTTTCATACCCGTTGAACTTACTACATAACTGTCTAAATCTTGGATTTCTTTTTTCTCAAAAAAAAAAAAAAAAGCTCTTGTAGTGAAAGATTGGTTTTGCAACTTCAAGTGGAGCCTGAAAAGGAAACAATTTCTTGCTCTGTGCAGAAAAGCTCATATTTCGCCTGAATTGTTTTACCTTCCCTTTATAATATTTTTTGTTCTTTAAAACTCCTTTTCTCAGTCCTTTCCAGTATTTTTATATCATATTAGATGCACGCTTTTCCATACATTTCCACATCTCTAGTGACTTACCCTTCCCCTCACAATTCTGTAGAGAAGCCTTCCTGTTTTTACACCACTTCTGTAAAGTCTTACGCTTTTTAAAATCTTATAATGGAGTCCTGTACTGCTTGAGATTCTGAAGTGGGATAGCAGCTAGCAAACTCCTGGCTCAGCATGTAAAAAGTGTGTATTTTATTTTTCTTTATTTACTAAAGCTTCCACTTCTGAGAATACAAAACAATTCATGAATTTGAATAGATTTTGCCAGATATATTGGCCAAAACAATAATAATAAAAACATTCTTGAAATGTTAAGAACAATTACTTTTATATTCTAAGATGGTTCATTCTAGCCAGAATGCAGCATTTCAACATTTCCGTAGCTGACCACAGATACCAGCGTGGATGAGAATCTCCCCTCTCCCCATGACAACTAGACTTTTTTTAATATGTTTCTTTCATAACTTTATTTCTTTTTTGGTGGGCTGTTTTAATCTCAATTGGTGTACTATGAAATTGCACTGTAATGTTATTTTAGAAACACAAAAATTTTGCTCTAGTATTAAAAGCAAGAAGAGGATGGAGGAAGCTGAGAAGGCTCAAGTTCAAGGTAGATTTTGCTGTGTAACAGAGCATCCCCACCGTCAGAGTTCGTAAACACCCCAAATCTATGTAAAGATAAATAAAAACTAAGTTGGCAATTCAACTCTGTCCAAGTATCAGTGAACCTCTTATCTTTTTTTTCAGGTATGTCTTAGCATGTCCTTGCTTTTCACTTATAGCTAGGGTGGTAAGGCAGACCAGGAAAGCCACTAATTCAATAATATGTAGTAATGGAGTTATGTTCTACTCCTGAGACTTATTCAAAGGGAGGGTAGGAATTTTATAATCAGTGTTTATGTGGGAAGATTTCTGTAGTGTGATCTAGGACAGATGGCCAATGTACCTGTCAGCTATGACAGTATAAAAAGGTTCATAGATAAGCATTTAGAAAGTCAAAATTATCTCACCTGTTTGGATTTTTTATTTCTTGTAACTCTGTGCAGCACATGCCACATTAAGTAACAGGTTAATGTAGAAACTAAGCTTTTTCTAATGACTTCTCATGTCAAAATTTAATGTTTAATTTAAATGGAAGTTTGATAATAATAAAACTAGTAACACTTTAGTGCACTACATATTTTCCTGTATATGACTCTTACACTATACTGAATACTTTGACTAATTATCAGAAGTGGTTTTTAATAGATTAGGTACATAATGGTAAACATAATTTTATATTATTCTTCTCTGCTGGCTCAGTGAAGTAAGTTTTCAGAACTTAAGAGCCTTTTATTCAGCTGCCTGATGCTTGTGCCTAAATAGATGCTGTCACACTTGAGTCTACTCTATTTTCTGGTGTGAATTTCAGCTTATGTTATCAGAAAAGCAGAATCTGAAAATGTCTTGAAAATCATGGGCTGTTAAAAAAAAAAAAAAAAGGAACTTCTTTTTCTATTTACAGTTTGTCCTCATCAAAGACCTTTTCAACAGAATCAGATGCCTCTGGGTTTCACAATCCATTTACGTGCATTTCGGCCTTGTCTAGTACGAAACGGTTTGCTATAGGCCTGGAGAAACTAGGATTTTATTGGATTTCAAAAAGTGAAGAGATTTTATAATGGTATAATTATATGTATTTATGTACATATATAAAAAATATAAGAATAGAAGTATGTGTTACTTGGAAAATAAGCAGTTTTACATACGTATTACGTAGGTATTTAGCACAGATTCATAGCGGTCAGATTCTAACAAATACTAATTATGTTTCTTTTCCTTACAATAGGATAGATATATAAAAGATCTTTAAAGTTTCCAAAATAGGAAATAGAATATTCACAAAAATAAAAAGATAATACCTGCCTGTCAGAAAAGAGAAGCATCCTTATTTTTATTTGGGGTTTGTTCTTTTATTAGTATTATTTATTGTTTTATATTGTTCTTTTGCATTGAAAGTTCATCCCAGTTTGGAGTGTCAAGTTGGTTTTCTTCTAAGATACAACCTGGGTTTTGGTGTGTTTTTTTGTTTTGTTTTTTTTTTTTTTCTCTGGTGCTTTTCTTGTTTTGTTTTGGGGTTGGTTTTTGGTGTTTGTGTGTTTGGGTTTTTTTTGTTTGTGTTTTTTTTTTTTAATTAAAAACACAACTAAAATTAAACCTTGTCTGGTAAATTCTATGCTGCCTTGAAGTAGTGGCTGGAGAGACATAAATGAATGCTATGGTTGGCTGTGAAATCACAACTTAGTTAAAAATTCAGTTGATGCAGAAAGACAACAATAATCCATTTTGCTTGTCCAATCTCATAAGCATTTTGAATCTGCCTACTATGTACCAAAGGGAATAAAAACAAAACAGAAACACACACCCCCACTCCACCATGCCAAGGTCTGCAGATCAGTTTTCAAAGTTGCTATTAAAAGCAGAAAAACACTTTGAGAACCTAAACTTGTTAAATAGCTCCCTAATCCACAGGTACTCTCCTCCCAACCACAATTTTGGATGGAGTTTCAACCACAGTCTTTGCCTGTTGCCATTTGCTCTGAAGCACAGTGTGTTCCTTGCAGTCTCCCTAATCACAGGTAACCCGTCATCCTTGCCCACTTGGAAACCCCTGTCCTTATGCTGTCTGTAATCCTGCTAGTTTCATAAAACTGTTTTTCCCATCATTTTCCTGAAGATCAGGTACAAATCTATGTTCAGGTCACAGTCCTAAGGTGGTGTTAGATGAGAGTAAGGCATGTCGTTGGCTGCTGGTAGCTGTTGCTTGGCTGGTTGTTTTTTTCCCCTTTTAACTGTACCCTGTTGTTCTCTTCAAGTTTGGTTTGTGGGGGTTTTTTTAAGGACTTTTAACAAAATTACAAAAAATAGGAATGTAGAAAGAGAAACGTGGGGTTCGTACCTCCTACTATAAAGCATGTAGCTGCTTTTATAGCAGAAAAACAAACGTTGAGGTGATAGGAATGTCAATTTTGAGGCCAGGCAGTTTAAAAAAATCAGTGCAGGGCATTATTGCCTCTTGCTCTACTACTAGCAGCAAAAGCTCTGTAGTTGGCTTTATGAATTTGAATAAACCATGAATTTGCATATGGATTTTTTTTTTAATGCTGAAAGAAAAAACACATTAACTAATTTTTACAGCCTCTGACAGAAAAATGAAGACCTCAAAGCTTTCATAGATATCATGTGGACATATGGAACAAGTGAGTAGTTGGTAATGCAAATGAAGCTAACAGTGGTTTTGTAGTGTTCAGCTAGAGGCAATGTATATCATCTGCATTTATTAAAGTTCAGGGCATCTGCATCTATTTGAAAATTAAAAGTCACTTTCTGGCTGAAATATATTTTGGAAGGACACACCCCAAAAAAAGGAACATTAGAAAAATTTACTATTTGCCCTGCCTTGTCCACTCTTCCAGATTAGGTGTTATCTAGGTTAATTTTAACCTTGCCTTTCAGCTTTTATCTAGTGCTTGCTCACGCTCTCATCTGGTATCCTGGGGATTGGAGACTTGCCATCATTGTTCTCCATTTTCCTGACAGAAGTCCTTGTATTTAAGAAGGTTAGATCTCCAGTTTAATACTTGTTGGTGGTGGTGGCCGTGGTGACAAATTTTGAGCAATCTGTACTTTGTGTGAAATTATTGCTGAACAGCTTTATATCTGTTCATTATGTTCACAGATTCATATCTCATTGAAAAGATGGGTAGAAGAGGAGGTATGTAAGATTATCTATTGTAGAAACACTTAAAATAAGAATTAGCGTTTTCTTATTTTTCTCCTATCAGTGATTCAGTCCTTTACCACTTCATTACATTTTACAGTACAGCAAACGGTAAAGACCTTCACATACTATGAAGATCTAGTGCCAGCAGAATTTCTCCTTCATAGTTGGTCCCAGTGAATGTAATGATCTAACAATGTTCTTATAAATAAAGAAAGAGCACTTCTTTAACTGTGGGGTGATGTGCTTTGTCATAAAGTTGGTCTTGACCTGCATAGTCAGGAAGACTTTGTCTTGTAGTCATGCTCAGTGGACTATTGTATGAGTGAAGTGACTGTAACCTTTGGGCTATGTGACCCCTTTGAAATCTGTAGAGTCAGTGAATTAATGGACAGCATGTTGTGCAAATCAGATTGCATTGATTTTGGTCACTCAAATTAAATTATGTCCAACTACCAGCCAGGTAAACTCACATTGTAGCCTTATACCTATTCTCCTACTTTTTTTTAGTTGTCCCTATCTTTGGAAAATTATTTTCATCAGATAGTAAGGTGTGTATTCTTTGACTTAGTGCCTGCACTGCTATTTCAAATATAGGCTATTACTGAAGTTTATAATATATATGTGAGGTATTGTGAATACTAAACAAAACTTTCCAGATCTCTAATGTGTGATTCAGAGGTCATTATTGCAATAAAATGTCCCTGATTTACAAAGTAATATGGGCAGCCTAGAGATGAAAATTTCTTGCAAAACTGAGAAGCACTTTGTAGCAAAGGTCTCGCAGACTTTAGTTTTATGAAGCTGCAGATTAAATGAGTACATAGCATGTGCCACAGGGAATGACCTTTCTGATCTGTGTTTGTGGTCCAAAGCCATCAGTACAGAATATAAATGCAAAGTTTGTGCCAGTAATACTCAAACATACGAGAGAGACATGGGCATACTGGAGAGAGCCTAGCAAAGGACTACTAAGCTGATTAAGGGACTAGACCATCTCTCGTACAAGGAAAGGCTGAGAGAGCTGGGACTCTGTTTAGCTGGCAGAAGATAAGGCTTGGGGAAAACTTGTCCATGTGTACAAATACCTGAAGGGAGGTTGCAAAGAGGATGTATTCAGTCTCTTTCCAGTGGTGCCAAGTGACAAAGCAAGAGGTAATGGGCACAAACTGGGACACAGCAGGTTCTTTCCAAACATCAGGAAAGACTTTTTCACTGTGCGGGTGACCGAGCACTGGCACAGGTTGCCCAGAGAGGCTGCGGAGTCTCCTTCCTTGGAGATATTCAAAAGCTGTCTGGACACAGTCCTGGACAGCCTGTTCGGGGGTGATCCTGTTTGAGCACAGGGGTTGGACCAGATGACTTCCAGCGGTCCCTTCCAACCTCAACTCTTCTGTGATCCTGTGTGAATGTTCTCAAATGACCGGTCTGAATCCTGTCCTGAGGGCAAAATTCAGATTTATTTCCTTCTTTGGGTTACTTAGGGTCAGTTTCTGCTATATTATATTATACTGTGTTGTATATGATGTGATTTAAGATCATGTAAGAAAGCCAGAGTGGAAGCAGGAAATTAAAGGATTTTTTTTTTTTTTTCCACTCTCCCTACAGTAGTATTTTAAATTGCAAATTCCTGGCTTATTTTTGTACTGCTTTAATTTGCTGAGAGAAGCTGTGAAATCACCTTGGCTTGGAGTGTTAGTTTTGCTATCCATCTAGTTAGCGTATTAAGTTTATAGATAACTGATCTAAATGGGATGGAGGGAAACACAGAAACATCTTTCAACAACAGTTCAGTGGTGTAAGTGACATAAAGTGCAACTTAAATAAGCAGGCGTACTTTACCATAAAGCAAGGAACTTTAAATTTGTCTGTCTTTATTATAATTTTATATATAGCTGTTGCGTAACTTGAAAAAATGCCACCCTCACAATTTGGATTTTTCTATGCTTGTGTAATATAATGTCTCATAGTCTCAGAAGTAACTAGTAAATCATCTACCTTGATACCTGTTACCATTAACCATGGAACTTCACCAGAATACCCATACATGGCTCAGAAGACATTTAATCTGAAGTAATTATCAATCTGAAGAGCAGATTAAGATGCTTCATGTTTCATTTGCATCTTCAGCTTCAACTGTGTCAGTTCTCACCTTGGGGAAAAAAAAAAAAAAAAGACCTAGAGATTAATCATCTTAAAGCTGGCAGATGTTTGTTTCACCTCATGGCTGCTCTGAACAAAACCCTACAATCCTTTATTTAAACTTCTTTTCCAGTCAACACAATTTATTCCTGGACTAAGGGTGCTGGAATCAATACAAATGTTAACATTATAAATTTCATTAATAAGAAATTAAAATGAAATTAACTTAAGAATATGAAGTAAAAACATTTAAACGTAGTGTGTATATGAAAATATATATACACACACATACAACTTAAAAGTTGTGCTTATTAGGAATGAAACTATTCACACTTTTCTATGAGCTGTGTTTTATATTTAACTATTTTCATAAACCTCTTCTAGTAAGGGGTGGATCTGGATTCAGCACTTACCTTAGTAATTCAGTCCCCAAATGATGATGGCTCAAAGCTTTATATTGTACAAAAAAATTAAATTCAATTAAGCAGACTGGTTCCTGTATGTTCTCCGCCTGAAATGAAAATGAGACAGTTTACAGATCGGATTTAGATCCTTAACACAAAAAATAAAGCATCATTAAATACATCTTTCTTTTAATAGTTAGAAATCATTGTGCAAGTTTGCATGATTGCATAGCTAATATGGGCAATTAAGTTTGTCAGTGAAATATTTACTTTACTTTTTGAAGCAAAAGTACAGGAAAAAAGAAAATTTAGGAGGAATGATGAATGCTATTAAAAAAATGCTATTAAAATAAAGCCTGGATTTTAGTGTTTGAGTGCATGTGTAACAAATATGTTTTCATATTTCAGACAAGACTGTAATAGTCCAGAGCTGATATCTCTTCAACAGTGTACACCAACAAATTTTTGTGTCTTTGTTTACTGTTTAGTTTTGAGTAAAGAAGGAAACTTAAATATTTTGTTGGCCTGTGCATCTGTCTGTGTGTGAAGGAAACTCCCAGGAGAAACAGATAGTAAAGAACAAACTAAGCACTAACGATCGTGCATTGCAGCACAGTTTTTAAAGGCATTAGAATAAAAGAATTAGAAAATGAACAAAACTAAAGCTTTTTTTTTTTTATTAGGTCCCTTATTCAGTCCTGTTGCATGTTTTAAGAGAAGATAGATGCTGTGATCCTATCCTAAATACAAAGGAGAATATCAGTTCACTGAACAAAAGTACGTGCTTCAATGGCTCTTACCTTCTCATCAGTTGCCAAGTGTTTGGATGGCAGCATTTAATAAAGAGAAGTGAGGAGAAATTGTAGAAGTTTGTAGAAAGGTAGCACTAGTTACCATTCTAGTCAAGCAGATATTGCTGATTCAGTTTCACAAGTACTTTTAAAGAATACTGTTTTCCTGGTGAATTCATTATTTGAGTCTGAAAAGTATAATTTTTTCACATATTTTATTGTTTTGCAAGAGTGGAAGCCTATGCCTGGTACAAAATGACCCAAAGTTACGTTCTCAGAATCTTTGTGGTGCAGGGTCCAGATATTTTAAACCTATTTTTTATCATTTCCAAATGTTACAGAAAGCTTATACTAAAGTATTTGATAAGTAACAATTAATTTATACAATGCCAGGGTGATTGTAATGCATGTAGATATTGCCTTTGATGTGAAAATTAGAGTTGGAAAAATCAAACTGGAGATTACTAACCCCTCCAGTAATTGCAGAGCACAATATATTATACCCCTCAAAGGCACAACAATTTTCAGAGTTCAGGCTATTGTGTAATGACAAGATGTATGAGAACTTAATTTTACTAACATTTATTCCTGAAGAAAGAGTAACATATCAAAACCATGCATTTATAAGAGCTTAATTGCAAAGAGTGTCCTGCTCAATATGTAAAATCTAGTTCTACCTTACTGTTACTGTAAAATCTGAAAACAAATTATGACATTTTTCACAAAATTTAAAGGAAATAGACTATACATATGTTTTTTACTTGTGTTAAATGATATGGTGTATCTCATGCAAATATATGGGAAACTGGCAAACCTCCGTAGGACCATTATTGAATGTAGTGACAAGGAACAGAGGAGTAACTTTTCTTAACTTCATTCATTTCTTAGTGGTCCTTTTGGACAATGTGGGTCTTTGTTTCCTTTCTCAGGTGTACATTTCCTTGGAAAGGCTTCCGTAGTCCCTCTTCCTCTAAATTTATTTCTGGCCTGCTTCTTTTTCTTCTTTGTATGAAATATAAAGCTCTGAGAAGAAATACCTGTTTCCATTCTGTAACTGAAACAGCTCCAATTTCTTTCTTCATATTTTCTGGAATATGCTGTCTCTGACATCTTTTTTTCAGATTTGTTTTTACAGGCCATCAGATTCCAGTGCAAGACACTGTTCCTTGCCTTGGATGTCTGCCAGTTCATAAATTACAATTAGTGAAGATATGGCTGTTTTCTTAGCTGTGATGGGGAAGTTGAAGAAACTAGATAAACTCATAGCCAGCCTATTTCAGAGGGAAAACTCTCGGGTATTCTCAGCCACCGAAGACACAAAGGGAGTGAAAAGTATTAAAGGTCTGTTGCACGTGTTAGCTGATTTACCTGCAATAACACCAAAGAAGGGTACAAGGAAGACAGGGCACCACTCAAAGACCCTGATCTCACCAGCAAAAGCAACATGAATTGAGAAACCACAGTTTTGGCTTGCCACTGCTGACCAAAGACCAGCTGGACAAGATTGCTGTTAGGGCATAAGAAGCCAGAACGGTTTTGATCAGCAGCCCTTCCTGTATTAGTTCATTTGAATTCCCACAATCCATGACGATTTAGCAGTAAAAATGAAAGGAACTACCAATTATTTCTGAGAAATCACGTATGAATAACAAGGCAGAAAATATGAATTACATAGGAATAGGACGTTTCTGTGCTACTTCGTATCTCATTTTTAGGATTGGGATGAGCCATCTGCCTTGTGCAAGCCACTGGTCCTGATGTCACAGTGCTATACACAGAGAGTTAATCAACTATCAAGTCCCTCATTTCTCACAGCGTGTCATTTATAGGTAGCTTGATCTGCTTGTTCAAAATAACCAGAAGCCTTATGAGCACAAGAGCAATGTTGAACGTGAGCTAACAATCTGTGCTATGAAACAGGGCTGATAACTTGGGTTCAGAGCCATGATAATGCAGTCACAGAGCTCTCCAACATCTATCAGTATGGCACATGCTCTTAGGCCATGAGAAAAATGGATTTTGTAACTTGTTCCAGGAGAAAGTGATGATTAAGCTGGTTATTTTTTATTCCTGATTTAGATGCTAAGATCAGAAAGTCCAAACTCTTTGTATCTGGCAAGTCTTTCTAACAGGATCCTATATAAAAGCTGAATCTTTGTTTTACAAGAATAAGCCTATTGTACATTTAAAGCAGTGAAGTCTATGAATACAACAAATTTACCATTTACATCATACCTTTGATACAGAAGTGCATAGCAAAGTCTTGTAAGGCATGTAAATTCTCAAAATATTGAAAACCTCATGATAGTAATTGAGAAATACTTATCTGATATAGTTACTATAGTTTTTCACATAGGTCGCTGCTAGGATATTCACAGGTCCTGTGGTTTTCCCAATGGGGATGTCTCCCTGCATTTTCTTCTAAAACTTTAGTTATTAATTCCTTTATGTCCTTAATCAAACTGCATTTTTAAAAGGAAGTTAGAAATTGTAAGGGCTATTCTGTAAGGCTAAATAATATTGTATTGTTCATATTTTCATTGATAGCACTTTGAAAAAAAGCAGAGGTGGAAAAGTATCAACAGCCACTTTTAATGTCTGATCTTAAGTTTGTGTATTTTTATTCTCTTTCTGCCAGTTTGACAGTCTCCGTTGTTTATCCAAAATCTATGGCAGTGTTAGGTTCCTTTTAAAATTACGTAGTATCACATGTGGAGGCATTTGGAGAGTTCAACAGGTAAGATAATTTTGTGGATAATACCAGTAACTGCATTAGATCAGTTATGATTTGTCATCCTTCTTAAGAGCAGTTCCTCTGGATTTTAGTCACTTGGTAAAGGACTGTTAATTATTCATCTACCTAAATAACTTGAACCCCCAAGTAGAATGACTTTATGCTGATCTTCACGTGGTGGTAGAAGGTTGTTTTTAGATATATAAAATGTACTGAATGTGTCCAAAATATAGATTGAGTCCTGTATCACATTTTATAGGTGGTAAACCAACACTAATCACCTATATTTCTTGGTCTGCTAGGAATCTTTTTTTGTCAAGCCACCTTGAACTTTTGATTAAGTTCACAAATAATTTTTTGTTTCTTGTGTGATATTCATACTTGGGTGGTAAGTAAAGGAGAAAGCTTTGAAATACTCTGGATGTTTTTCATATCTTCTATTCAATAGCATACCTGTTGCTCATTGCTATTTAAAAAAATAAAGGAAGGAAAAAATTATTTGGCTGTTGAGTACACAAGAGAGAAAATGTTAGAGAAAGAAAAGTAAGGATGAAAAGAGTGACAGGATAGCTAAAGGGGAAAGCAAATAAGATTCTTGGAGAACCTGCCTTTACAAGAATAGGAATGAAATACATCATAAATAGAAAGAGTTAGAAATCCAGACTAACATTAAAATCAGGGAACTGAGCTCTGTGTCCTGTAAGTATTGATAGGTGCTTATAAAGGATGGAGGACATTGCCAAGGAGCGTTCCTGGTTGAGTAAGGAGGGATATACCTGACAGATGAAGAAAAAAAATGATACCCTCAATAGGTGAGGGCTGAGAAAGGTGGCACACTGAACACGTGTTGCCCTTGGGAAATCCTGAACTGCTTTGTAGGTTTGTCTACTTACCCTGTATATTGACCTTCAGTTTATAGGCATGTCTTCAGATTGAAACTTTTTGCACTTTAGCAGCAAACAAACAAATATTCTGTTACCGCTGCTGAAACTGTGGTGCCCTTTAAAACTGATAGTGTTAGCTTAGCTGAAGAGAAAGAAGAAATAAAAAGAGTAACTTGGTAGACTTTTGTACTTATTCTTTTCCATATTTACATAGTCTTTAATCTGTGGGGACTCCTGAGATCTTAAGAAAGAAGTATTTATATGTAAAATCTAGGGATTAAACATAGATTGTTTGAATACATTTAGAAAATGCAGTGAGCAGTTAGTGCATGTTTTATTTCTAATTCCTGATTTACAATATGAATCAATGATATTTATACATTACTTTGTGTCTGTAAGATCTTAGAAATTTCTCTTATGTCTTTACCTTTTTTAAAAGCCTTAAACACAGAAACAGAAATTTTTCTCCTGGTTGCACTTCTATGTGGAAATGCCTTATTTCTTCAGCTATCAAGTTACTCTCAGTTTCTTTCTCGGATCTAGTGGTTCTTCTGCGATTGGGATCAAGTATCACATTTTGTCAATGTTCGTAGAGCATCTAAATCCAGTAAAGATCTTCCTACATGAAATTTAATCTTAAATTTATATTGATCCTTGACACATTTATGGCTCTAATCAGCTTACTTGCCTAGGTCTCTGATCTGCAGTTATTTAAATAGAAGATACACACAGAAAACATAAAAAGTATATTGTGTGGGTTATGTTTACTAATGTCTATTAAAACATTCTTGGTTTTGATGTTCGGAAAAGTAAGAAGCAGTGTTGTGCAAAACACTTTTATAAATTATGCCATAATGTTGTGATAATAGCATCTTTGCAGTTCTTGCTGCCCTGGTTTCATTGACAATTGTTTCTTAGAGCTTTCTTTACTCCCCTTGATAGCTTCTTTTCTCTTTGTTTAAAACTGCTGCATGGAGGAAAGGGCTGAGAAGGAGGTAGGAGACACAATATTCTACTTTGAAAGCATGTCAGCTCAATGATTTTCATCTACACATTTCTAGATACATTATGCGGTGCAGCTTACAAAGTTTTTGTATGTTACTAGACATGGTACAGGCCAAAAAATGGGGTAGTGATGGATAAATATTCCCCAGAAAGCCTTTTATGGTAAAATTTCAATATTTAAAGAAAGCTGTTCTGTGATAAAATGTATTATGCTTAAATTACACAATGAAATTTTACATCCTTTAATGAATTTTGTTAAGTAAACATGAAACTTGTGCAACATGAGAGAAAAGGAAGGTTAGAGGATGAGTTCTCCCTGCTATGCCTGGGTTTCCTCAGGCTGAATATTAACAACATGATTAGCAGCATTAAAACTAGCAAAGGAAAGTGCCAAAAGAGAGAGATTTGCATGGGAATTTCAGGAGGGATGTTGGGGGTGGGGGAGCAGTGGGGAGGGCCTGGGTAATTTTGCCAAAACTCACTTCTGTTCATACCTCTTGTGTCAACTCTTGACAGGAGAATGTTTTCCCGATGGCTTGCATTTCATTCCAAGTGGGAAAGTAAGGACATAGCAGAGGAAAGATTGACAGTGTGAAAAGTCAGAGAGGGAATTGATGTTTCTGAGAAGCACTTAAATTTTAACATTCAACTCTGTGTAATAGGTTGCTTTTATTTTTCTGACCACTCTCCTTTCCTGAATAAATTATGATTCTGAGATAAACAGCAGCTGTTTGCTCCCCCAGCCCAGAAGGTGGGAAAAAAATAAAAGGAAAAAGAAGCCCTTGTTATGTTATGATGTTATGTCATATTTGTAAAAGTATATTGAAAATGTGAGGCAAAGCAGATAACTTAGTTAAGCCTGTTTTAATATTTGAAAAAAAATGGTTTGGGAGGATAGTGATTTCAATAATCACAGAGATTTTTCATGTGAAATGTAAGTGGTTGTTATATGGAAATAAGCGTCTAATTTGGATACGGCAGTGTTCAAAGTCACGCTTATCCATGATTACGGATGCCTTTAAGTGCATTTACCAAAGGGCAAGCGAGCCCAATTACTGATGTGGTGAGCAGTGGTTCCGCAAACAGTGTGTCCAGTCCCTGGTTTCTCATGCTACAGTTGTGCTGTCAGCTTCTGCTGATGGACGTTCAGTTTGCTATCCTTAGGTGCAACAAGGACACATCAGGCACTGGCACTGCCCCATAATGGGTCTGGTCCAGGTGCGAAAGGCAGAGTAAAGGCAGATGCTTCTGCATGACTAGTTGCTGAAAGATGTGCTCTGCTGCAGAGGGGCAGCTAGTCCTGAGCCCTTTGGACCCAGTTCAACGTAGCCCTTAAGTACTTGAACAGCCTTGATGAATTAATACTAATGAATTGATTAAGATTCAGGCTATCGAAACTCATGACAAAAAGAATGTTCTTGATGTCTTTCCTCTGAATATCTCTGCTCTGAAATGCTACAGTGCATTTCACTCAACATTTCAGCTGAGGTCAGTGGAGACAAACATGTCTGGCAAGTGGTACGCTCCACCGTGGTCCAAATTACATCAGTGAAGTTTTACTGAATTCCCTGAAGGACATGTTCGGGGGGATCTGAACTTCAGTGGAGTTCCTTAAGGTTGTAGACTATAAGATGAGAAGTTTTCAAATGGTTTTGTTTCCTCTTCAGATAATTGTGTCAGTGTTACTGCCAAAACAGATTCAGCTTTCTTATGGAAGGCTAGGAAAAGCCTTCTCCTTAATTAAGTATTTTACTGCAAACCAACATCTTTATTATTATTCTACTGCATAGATTTGCCTGTTGTTCCTGGAAAGTGGCATATTCTGCTAAATCGTGCAAATGTTCAATAAAAGCACAGGTAAGAGCATTTTTTTAATGCGGCAAAACTCATTGGTTTATATATTTCTAAATTTTTTATGATTAATAGCATAAAAAAATTCTTCACCAGAGGAAACGTTTTCTTTTGAGTCCTTTTAAGTTATTACTCAATGACAGAGTGACTGTTTGGAAGTGATAAATCTGTCACTAACCTAAAAGTATAAGCCAGTTTTTCAATAGTTGTCTTTGAGACTAGGTTAGTAACAGAAAACAATTAGGGTAAATTTTTGCTCTGGTATAACTTGAAGCAATTTCAGATTGCTGTAGGTTTTAATGCTCATGTCATTTACCGGTTAAGTATTTCTAAATAATTTGCCATCTGGTCCCTACTGGAGCATTCAGAAAGGCTGTTCCCATTGAAATGAGTTAGATACCCATGAGCTCTTGAAAAGTGAACTAAAGAAAGCTTAAAAAGAGTCATGGGTGCTAAGAGCTTATGAAAGAGGCTTTCAACTCTTTTTTTATTTTTTTTCCTTGTAATTTATTTTTTGTTGTTTTATTTCAACCTCATTTGAAAGCATAAACAAGTTAAAACCAAATTCTTTCATTTCATTGCTGTCTTTACCACTGGACGTAGATATTTGAAGTACAGAAAATTCATTACTATTTGGTAACTCTATATCAACAGAAAAGAAAATATATCTATGAATAAGTCTATGACTGTCAAGTGGAGAAAAATATGACTGTTCTTCAGAATTTCAGAAGAATTCACCTGCTGTTTACCTGCCTAAATCTTGTTTTCTCTCAGACTTTGAAGTTCTTGATGTTCCTGCTACAGGTTTGTACTTGTGTAACACTTTTTCTCTAAGTATATCAATCTTCTTGGTTTTGGTGGGGGGGTGGGTGTTGGGGAGTGAGTTTTTCTTTCAGGGGGTGTGTGGTTTTTTTGTGTTGTGTTTTGTTTTGTCTTGTTTTTTTAATAAAAGCTGCAAAGCCCTGGGAGATAGGGAAGCCTCTGCACTTGTGGATGGATAAACTGAGGCAAAGAAATCATGCATCTTGCTTAAGATTTTAAAAATATATACATATAAAAAAATCAGCAGCAGGTATTCTTTGCTCTGATTTACAATACACAGGTTTGTGTTAGGCTTGCATTTAAAATGTGAAATTTTGTCCATTTCTAAGTGATCTTCAAGGGTAAGCATCCATCAGGTTTGTATCTCAGGATTCGATCTGACTGCCATATTTTGATTCTTGAAAAGGAATGTAATAATATTTTTTTTTAATAAAGCATTGCTTTTTTAAAAAGAAATTGAGCACAGATGATTCAAGGTAGGGATAAGTTCTTATGCAAAAGAGCAATGCATCTGAAAACAGTGATTGCTGAAGACTTCACTTATCAAATATACTGTGAAGTTTGTGCATCTGAAAGTTTCTCATAAAATTATATTGGCTCAGGTGTACCATTCCACCAAACAGATCTGTAAAGAATATGACTTTTTGAAAGATGGGAAACAAATGTAGCTGGCTGAAAATCACTGAAATTACTTCTGTTGGCAACAGATGTAATACAACAAAATTTTACAGATTTCTGTTTAAAATTAATATAAAATGAATATATTCATGTTCATTTTGATATTTTATAAATATTTTTTATCAACTCACCCTAACTTTCCAAAGAGATTATGTTTTATCAAGTATCTCAACAAGTTCTTCAGAAACCTTTTAGTAATGCAATTAATGAGAAACTTCAGTATGGCTCTCTAGTGTATTCAGATAATGACGGAGTATTTAATCTTAAATGGGTAAAAAAAGATATGGAATGGAATGATAGACAAAGCTTTGATCCTTTAATATTGTTCAGATATGCACATTAAAAGAAACCCTGGAAATCTTTTCTGTGTTCTAATTTTATTGTATTTATATGCCCACAGCTAGCTCTAAGCTTTTAGCGTGTCCTTTCCCCACCATTTCAGTTAGAAGGATCTGAGATTTAAAATTAAAATAAAAAAAAAAAGTTGGTAAGCCAATTTGAGGCAGTTGACTGACAAAACTAATTAACTGCTCAAAGACAATCTTCAAGGATAAAGACTCTAAAACTTGAGAGAAAGAAAACAAGACAGAGTTCCTCTGAATCCTAGCACTGTCACAAGAGCACTAATATTTCAGACATAAATTCTGAATAATATTTTCCATTTAAAATTATACTTCCATTATAATTTAATTGTGAAAGCAATATATGTAAATAGCCTTTTATAAAAATGTAATATTTAGAACACACAAAGCTTTAATGAGTCGCCTGTCTCCTAAGATCTAATTAACAACTTGACAAAACGTACTCTCTCTAAATCCATTAAGAAAAGAGAAGTCCTTTTTGCTTGCTCAGATCACATCAATGACTAATGAAATGAATATTTTACTAATTTTTGAAGATACTCATCACCTACAAGTTTCTATAGTACATCTTTTTTTAATCTTTATGTCTAAGGGGAAGAAGAGATCTAACTTGCTCAATATCTGTGAAATCATTTGTGACAAAAAATACATAGGCTCGTGGACCTGCAAGTAAGATAAATGCCATGGTACAGAACAGAACAAGACTGACTGGTTGTGGTTAGTATTAAATTACGTCCTTTTCTTCCACGTACTGTTTCTCTAATCTGTACTTCTACCATATTACAAAATAATAACATTTTGTAAATAGGAAGATAGATGTACTCAGCAACTGACCTGGTAAAACCATGCATATAATGTCAGTCTCCTGCCACAGGTAACCCTGCTGTTGTTGTCTCTTAAGTTAGCAGCCAATGAAATAATACATTTCAGTATGTATACGTTAACACCCACAAAATGGAAATGATAAGAGTCATAAATGGACTTTCATCTTTACTAGCGATTTGAAACAATCTGCTTAGCTTTGCACTGACAGAACTGAACACCATTCCAGACCGAGGATATCTTTTAGCTATACGATTCTTAAAAATAGCATTTCTCGAAATGTTTCCTTTCCAAAACCAAGTAAAATATTCCTTCTCCCCCTCCCCTCTTAAATGTACCATAACTGATTCTAGTAGAAGAGAATTATAGTAGTGTAATGCAACAAATATTAACCGTTTGGTTGTTTAAAATTATTTCTATGAAAATAATGATTAGCTGGACGTCAGAATAAGGCCAGTGGAAAGTATTTGTATTTGAATTAATCCCCAAACTAAGAAAAAGGAAAACGGAAAGGCTCGTTCAGTAACTTGTTGACATTCATATTTCAGAATGCCAAGACTTGTCAGACATTTCCTATCTATCCAAGAATAAATGCATCCTGAGGTGCATTTTAATTGGTTTCTTCATTAAGAAAGTTTATATTTAAAAATGGTTGGACTCAATCTTAAGGGTCCTTTCCAACCTAAACGATTCTACGTAAAGACCTATACAGTTAAACAACATACATGTAACTCAACGAAAAGAATGTCACAAGTGTAATTGATCATAAGACTACTGTAAAATGCTGTGGTTTAAAATATTAAATGTGTCTTCTGCTATGCGGTAAAACTGATGTTTAGACTAGGAAAGCTGTTCTCACTCTAGAAAATAGTAAAGCCAAATTGCACGTTCTCATACACATTACTTTAGTTTTATGACACATTACCACTGGATGCTTAAGCTATTGAGGAACGCAAGATGGGACAGACAACAAGGGAATGAGCAATTTAGTTTTGCAACAAAGTTATTACTATATATAAACAAGAAAATCAAGTGTGAATGAAATAACTCTATCTAATTATTCATTATGTGTCAAAAGTTGGGGAACAATAGAAACTAAATTTTCCAAAAGATGACAAACATTTGTGTCATTGAGATACAGTGCAGATCTGTGCTTGCTAATAAGGTCATATTTTGTATTTGTTAAACTGTGGTAGGTAATACAACCACTTAAAGTGGGAGAGCTCAAATCAGTTTTTCATTTTTTTAATGGAAGAACTTGGAGAATGAAATTTAAATACTTAATGGGACTATTATATAGATGTATATCTACTTATTTATAACACATATGCACAGATATTTATACACTTAGCCACAATGGGGTCCGATAGATGCTGTAAAAAGAGCCACGGGTCTAGGTGCATTTCAGAATGTGCACACATAAAAATGTGTGTACGTATATATATATACTCACATCATCCCTTCAGAAAACAGTCAGAAGACGAGGAGGACATAAGAAAGACAAATATGAGGTTTTGGGACAGGACTGTGAGAAAGTAATGGGTACGTGTTTGTAACCTGATAGCTAATGTTAAGAATAGGAGGGAATTTTAGCATCTGATCTCTGCCAGGGTTTGTAGTTTCAAAATTCATGGTGTCCAAAGCAACAAGGTAGGTGACTAATACATTGCACTAATTTTTAGTATAGAATATTCACTTTATTCTCTATTTTTAACAAGATTAAACGACATCAGCTATCTAAAATAAAAGCTCGATGTCCTACCAGTCCTGTTTGTTTACACAGTAAAATAAAGACAAGTTTATTAGGAATGAAATCACTTAATAGTTGCGTTTACGACTACCGTTAATTTTTTCCGTAAATGAAAATTACTACTACAACTTTAGCTCACTCATTTATTTTATGTTATGATGCTTTCTGAACAGGGACTAGTTATTTCAAACCCACTGGGATACAAGGAGAGAATAGGGGCAGGGGAAATAAGGAAAAATAATATTAGTTATGTATCTTACTGCTTTAATTACTCAGCATGACCATGTAGTGCTGTTTTTAAGTAACTCTCTGGTACAGAAGCATAAAAAGAAGACTGAAGTTACAGGACAGAGAATTGATGATATTAGCAAATTTTACTGACTCATCGCTTAGAAAAGAGCTAGCTTAAAGTTAATGAGTTATGAGTAATGGTAGAAGGGCAGGTCTACCTTAATGTTAATGAGACTGTTTAGGCAGATTTTATGGATCAAAAAGAGGTGTTCAAAGGTTGCAGAATGACTAGGTTTGCTGGTTTGGGGTTCCCCACCCCCCCACCCCCTTTCAGAGGGATTTTCTTGTGTCCTTTCTAGCAGCTGTGTGGAAGGGATTCCTCAGGGCTTGGTGTCTTAGAGTCCACCGGCCCCTGGGCAGATCTTTGTGTCTCTGTAGGCACTCTGAAGTGTTGGCAGCTCTGTTTTTGCAATAGCAAATTGGCAAAGGGATGTAGTTGGACTTCACAGGCACTACAAGGCCTGTTTTCTCATTTCCCCCTTCGTCTCTTTGTGCAGATTGCAAATTAGCTCCAATATATATGCAAGTACAAGGGTTCCTGCATTTAGAAAAGTTAACTGCATTACATTTTTTGTAAGGACATTTGGATTAGCCTATCATAAAAAGTGCTTTTCAGAGCCAAATCTAAATAAAATTAATCTACGTTACATACACCTGTTGATACTCCATCTGAACAAAATGCATCAAGCAATTCTTTAGGGTTTTGTTGCAGTTTGTTCCTGACAATTTTGGATAATATACACCCTTGAGGATTCCACCATATTCTGGAGTACTTTGTGCTTCTGGAGAAAATGTTTAAGTGACGGCAAGTCCCTAGCGAGGAGGTGATTTCATTTTCAGTAAAAATACTGCACCGTTTATGTGTTATGCCATCTAATTTCTTTTAGACTAGTGATTAATTTTCTGAGAGATCCAAATGATCAGCAACTTAGAATAGCCTTTTTCCCTGTAGAAGAGAGAAGACTGCTAAAGGCAGGGAGGAAAAAAAGGTGACTTAATTGTCCTGGGGGATTAGGAAACTAAGATTAGACTAGGTATGTAGGAGGGCTGGAAATCCACAAATGCCTTTACAGAAAAGATATGCTTAAGGACTCATCTAAATGTTCTTTAACACAGAATCTAGCCCTGAAAGGATGTCTACATGTTTGTCTTTATGTTTTATTGTCTCACTTTAAACTATCAATTTATACTACATGCTGATGAGATAAATTTCTCAGTATTCAGTAATTTTGTTCTGCCTGCTTCCATATTGTATTTACACACAAATATGAAAATGGATATCCTGTAGCCACTGTGCACTTGATGCAGTTTTAGGGATCTACTACATGTCAAGTATGATCTTTCAATAGTATATAGTGGTGTTCATTTCCTGGGAGAAAAAGAATCTTGGTGATGGTAGGAGGGGGGAAGGATTAAAACAAACAAAAATCCCTTCATGCTTCTATATGCCCACTGACTCAACACTTACTAGCCCCATACCAGTGTATTCAAGCACAAAGAGGGAAAAATAAAAGGACTGTGGTCCAGCTCTAGCTCCATTCCTCCTCTGTCATGGGAGCTGTTTATCTGTGCAAATGGCCCCAGCCCAGCTCAGGGACAGGAGAAAGCGATAGTATAGAAAAAGCAGAGCAGTGTAGGGGCATATAAGCTTAGGCTGGTATTGTGGAAGTAAGCAATACTGCAGTAATACTGATGCCTAATAATTTTGGTATTGGATATATTTAAGATTATAATAATAGTTTTGTATTCATATATGTATTGGCTTTGTGTGGCAAGGTTTTGGTAGTGGGGGGGCAGTTTACAGGGGTGGCTTCTATAAGAAGCTGCTGGAAGCTTCCGCTGTGTTCGAGAGAGCCCATACCAGCCGGCTCTAAGACGGACCCGCCGCTGGCCAAGGCCGAGCCCATCAGTGATAGTGGTAACGCCTCTGTGATAACAGTTTTAAGAAGGGAAAAAAAGTTGGGACAGACGGAAACGGCACCCGGAGAGAGGAGTGAGAACATGTAAGAGAAACAACCCTGCAGACCCCCAGGTCCCCAGGTCAGTGAAGAAAGAGGGGGAGGACGTGCTCCAGGTGCCGGAGCAGAGATTCCCCTGCAGCCCGTGGGGAAGACCATGGTGAGGCAGGCTGTCCCCCTGCAGCCCACGGAGGTCCACGGTGGAGCAGATATCCACCTGCAGCCCGGGGAGGACCCCACGCCAGAGTAGGTGGGTTCCCGAAGGAGGCTGTGACCCCATGGGAAGCCCGCGCTGGAGCAGGCTCCTGGCAGGACCTGCGGATCTGTGGAGAGGAGCCCACGGAGCAGGTTTTCTGGCAGGACTTGTGACCCCGTGGGGGACCCACACTGGAGCAGTGTGCTCCTGAAGGACTGCATGCCATGGAAAGAACCCATGCTGGAGCAGTTTGTGAAGAACTGCAGCCTGTGGGAAGGACCCATGTTGGAGAAGTTTGTGGAGGACTGTCTCCCGTGGGAGGGACCCCACGCTGGAGCAGAGGAAGAGTGTGATGAGTCCTGCCCCTGAGGAGGATGAAGCGGCAGAAAATAACGTGTGATGAACTGACCGTAAACCCCATTCCCCGCCCTCCTGTGCCACTGGGGGGGGTTGGTAGAGAATCCGGGAGTGAAGTTGTGCCCGGGAAGAAGGGAGGGGTGGAGGGAAGGTGTTCTGAGATTTGGTTTTATTTCTCATTACCCTACTCTGGTTGATTTGTAATAAATTGAGTTAATTTTCCCCAAGCTGAGTCTGTTTTGCCCATGATGGTAACTGGTGAGTGATCTCTCCTGTCCTTATCTCGACCCACAAGCTCTTTGTTATATTTTCTCTCCCCTGTCCAGCTGAGGAGGGGGAGTAATAGAACGGCTTTGGTGGGCACCTGGCGTCCAGACAGGGTCAACCCACCACAATATATGACCTGTTGCTGAGTCAGGTTTTCTTTTCTCTTAATATTGCTGTTAATAAAGACAATGAAATTATAAACACTAGCTCTTGTTCGTCACGGGTTATATATTTCTAGTATACATTCACACCAGAAAAGGATTTGTCATCCTTGTTTATATAGAGATTTTTGTGAACACTTCAGTAGTTGAACTAGATGGTAATCGGTATAAAACATCTTGGATAAAATGTTCAGGTGTAAGATCTTGAAAAATGTAAATTCCTTTTGTTATTGAAATTGTTCATGACTGTTTTGTATTGACAATACAGTGAAGTGCAAACTATGCAAGATTTAAATTTAATGGGAGAAATCCCAACTTTATTAAGGTATACAAAGCTTACCAATTTAGTAAGTGTTTTATAAATCTTATCTAGATGAAGGTTTGGTTTTGTTTTACATTGGCTTGATTGCTTGGATCCTCATATTTAGCAATATGTTCAGTAACTTCTGTGGAATGTTTTTTCAAGAAAAAAGTTAATTTTTCTTTTTTCCTTGAGAATAATGCTTTCCTTCTGAAGCTGACCCAAGAGAATCTTGGCAGACTTTTGTATTTGAAATCAGCAAAGATTAGCTTTCTCTCCCAGGCTCACCTGGGAGAAAACATGAAATACTTAGAGGTTTATGTGTATGAAATACATATATTTAGGGAAGTGAAAATGTATCAAGCAATAATAATCCTGTTGATAACACTTCCTTATTTTTGCTCTTGCTTCAACAACAAGCTAAATGAGAGCTTAAAAAAAAATCATTATTTTGTCTGTCTCTGGAGCCTGTTTTAACACTAATCCTTAACATTTTCTAGTTTCCCATTTACTATATAAAGACAACAGGTATTTAATTTCCATGGAACTTAGTTTGGTAACTTCACATACTAGACATATATTTCTGAGTGTGCATGTTGTTTTCTAGTTTATTTCTTGCATTTTGTTCAGGCTTTTCATACGTATCTCTAAATAACAAATACCTAAATGTATCTTCACACTTATTTGAGAGATATTACCTGTTCAGAAAATTATCCTTCTAGCTGAAGATAGTTATTTTACAATGAAGAGTAGAATTTTATTTTATTGTTGAAGCAAACATACTTGAGCCTTTCTTGGGATGCTACCAGTAAGTTAAAGTTCATTTTTCTAAGCTGATAACTTGGCACGTTCCATTTTGCAATGGGCATTTGTACTGTTATTTCTAGCAATTGAAAGTTCTTTTTCCTGTAATCGCACTGACCTAAGCCATTATGTTGACAGCTTTCTACTACTTCTTTTTTTTGTGCTCTAGTTGTTACGTTAGTGTCCACAAGTCCAGACAAGAATCTCATTTTTCTAGGCCTTTGTGAGATATATCAGTTATCTACCACTTGAAATTTGCTTTTTTCATTATTTTTTCCAAATTCTCATTACAGTTTGGTTTTCTTACATTTGCTGGCTTTATGAAAGAGCAACTTAACTAATAGTGAAAATTAAATAGGGGATAATAAGATTGATACTGAAGAACAATAACGGACCATATTGTGAGGATGCTTGCAGGGACACTACCACAACCCTGAGAATTCAGGGAGCAAAAGGTAAGGTCTCAGTGGGAAAAGTGGGTCAACACAGGTAAATAGTCTCCAAAGGGTTTGTCTGCCAGAACATGGAAAACGGATTCCTAGAGCTCTCTTTGCTCTTTTTCTCTATACTTCAGGGTTATCCTTTTGGTTAACAGTGTCTGCCACACCAGCAGTCTGATTTGGATGGATTTTCATGTTCAATGCTGTCAACTAATGAGTTGAAAAAGATGACAGCTATGATCAGGAGATGGAGAGGGACTTCAGTGACAGCAGAGATCAGGATTAAAGAGAACCCATCTGCCAGAGATCTCGGAGCCCTCACTGAAGTTGGTGGAAATGTCTGCATAACTGGAAATATGTTTTCCTTTCAAAGAAAGAGGGAGTATTTTTTTTATAAATTGCTCCATTTTGTCCATAATCTTCATATTTTTAGTAAGATGAAAGAAGAGCAGAATAGATCTACTAGGCTTGTGTAACTATTAGGAACAGAGGAACACAAACACAAATTTATTCTACTACTTTTATCAATAAATACAAGAGATAAAAGGAAAAAAGAGATGGATATCTCTCATTCTCATAAGATGTTAATGAAAGATTTAATTAGCAGTAGCAGCATTGTTGTATAACAAATCAATTAATCTCTCCTGCCCTTTCCCTTGTGAACCTTTAAAAAAACCACAATTAATTAACTGAAACCTTTTGTCGCTTAATCATTGCCCTACAATCCTGAATTATCCTGTGATGCAATAGAGTAAAAAGTCATATTTTTGATACACGTGGGATGACCCTTCTAGCTTGAATTAATTTACAGTGGTTTTACAGAATAATTTAGAACAGACTCTTTGCCGCTTGGTTTGAAATTTGAAGGGACCTTCCCACGGATATGCTTGTTGATGAAGAATATCTAACTATATATAAATACATATAACTTATACATATTACAACGTATCTAATGTATATAGTCATATAATAAGAATTATAATGTAACATATAATATACAATGCATGCTTCTTCCCCAGCCCCCTGTTCGTCTTGCAGCGCCTGTCCTTTGCACCTCAGTATTGCTAATCAGATCACAGAGGGAGAACCATCTGTGCTGGAAGCACTTGTATGAAGGGGACAACACTGACTTAGGGCAGTTCCCTAATTTCAGAATGTGGTAAGAGCTTAGCCATATTTTACCTCATATTTCTCACGTACCAAAACACTCCTAAGTGTTTGAAGTGGAAGACAAGTGGAAGACAAGTGGAAGACTTGCTGCACATTCAGAAGATAATCTGCTTAACGAATGAAGCAGGGAGTAAGGAGATGAATATTTAACTCTGGCCTACTATAGGGTCCTAGGTGTCCTTGAGCCACTTATCTTGAGCTCAGCCTTTGCTTGTTCACTCAATTACTACATCTATAAAAATAGGTCAATAAATCATCAAAGTTAATTAGGATGTGTTGGATAACTTCAGAGAGAAGATGTTGTTGTTAATAGCTATCTTTTTATATCTTACTTTTATTCTTATTTATGGGTTAACATGCAAAACATGTAATTTCATATAATACCTAAGGTGCTTTCCACAATTACCATAGCCCTGTCTGAAATCCTGACATGAGAGAACTGCAGCCAGCCTTTCCCCAAAGGTCAGCAGATGTTTGAATTACTTTTTTGCCCTTAAGGTGACAGTGATTATACTCTCTCTGCTGTTTGATATGTGTGTGTAGGGTTAAAATACATTCAAATATAAAATAAAAATTCAGAAATGAGTAATACATATTTATAAGAAATTCATATTGTTGGCAAAGTTTGTTTTGCTGACACTGTTTATAAAAGCACAGGTGTGTGATAAAAGCTTTTGGGTTGAAAGAAATATGCTCCTTAGTTTTGATTGGGCTGTTCTTTTCTCTTTCTTCTGCCTTTTATGAAGCACGTTCCATCTTTAACAAATTATCTACTCAAAAATAGTCAAGATGCTCTCAAGTATTCAAGTTACCAAAAGCAATCCAAAGGCTTTCTGCTTGTCTTGGTTTTGGTTGTCGTCTTAAAAGCACAGAACAAATTTTCACTTCACTGTAGTAAATGCACTTTGATTAATACTGTATGCTGCATTTTTATATGTAGATTTCAGATTGTGTTCTGAAATCTACAGTGAGGAGAGGCTGTTTGGAAGGTCCTGGAGGAAAAAAAAAAAAAAAAAAAGAGTTTGCTAGCAGAGAACTAAATGCACAGGTGCCATATTGACGCAAGCAAGCACCTGAACTCTCCCGTGCTGGTTCCAAAGCATGTCCTCCTCTTTTTGTCCAACTTGCTTTTTCTTGTGCGGAATGCTGTAATAGAGAACAGAGGAAAATCTGTTTGAGAAAGGTTTGACCAATATTACAAAGGCCATTCCTTCTGCTGCTTGTCTAAACTGCAGTCATATCTTTGCTAAAAGGATTTATGCTTTGCCATGTCCAGAGTGCCTCTTCTGAACTAGCAGCTACTCGGAAAGGAATTTCTCTAGAAAGACAAATGTTGAATGGGACTTGATAAATGAGTGTCAGTGTTCATGAAGTAATGGGGTGAAAGAACTCCAGCAGTGCTGTTGACCTGGGGTAGCTGGCAGATACAGACAGACTCTCTTAGCTTTCATATGAAAGACAAGTTTTAAACCTAGTTCATCAAGCTGTTTCCTCCTGGTTGTCAGTGAATCAGAATGATACGGAGCATCTACAATTATTGTACGAAAGATTTCCTAGGACTGCTAAGCTAGAATTTACTTGAAAGAGAACATGCTAAAGCATGATTTCCATCAGTAAAATTGTGCACAATTTTTTTTCAATAATTTATGATAAAAAAGTAAACATTTTAATAAAAGTTGATCTTCTGTTTGGCAGATGGTTTTGCCCCTTAAAAACAGGCTATTAAAATACAAAATACTTCAGCTTTACATACTTATTGTAGTGCTTCATACTTAAACTACTATGGATATTTCTCAATGACGAGAACAAGGCAATAAAAATGAAAGTAAATCATTCTGAATAAAATGCCTTTCAGACTAATTGACTGACTTAAAAGCAATGCATTAATAAAAATACTAAATGACAGTTCAATTATTGAGAAATGATATATATGTAAGTAAGGACAAATAAAATCTTGGTTCAGAAGTTGGCAGCAGTGCTTGCTTTAAATGTTAGGTATCTTTTTCTTTTTTTTCTTTTCTTTTTTTTTTTTTTGTTACAAGAAGGCAATGTTAGAATATTAAATATGGAATTGCAAGTTACCACATTTAAGTCAGTGATTTTAAAGCAATATATTAAAGTTTCATAGTGTTATTTTCTAGAAAACTTGAAGCATCCTGCTGGTCATTATCCTTGTCTTAGTAAAAGGAAATGCAAAGGATTATTGTGGGGATAACCAAGTCAAAGCAATCTGGGATATCCTTGAATGCTGAGAATAAATATGAGGAAGCTGAACCATTAAGGAAACAGTATTAGCCAGCATAGGGTTTTTTTATTTTATTTTTTTTACAGCAAGATTGTGAGCCTGCTGTTTTCTAATCATTGTGGGGTTTTTTTTCTTTAATTGTCTCTGTGTTACAATCACTAAAGATATTGAAATAAAAACATTGCTAAGCAGATGTTGTACTAGAAAATGGGTCCAGTTCATTAAAAGTATTTGTCTCATTTAAATTATTTATTATCCTTTTTTAAGAAAAAGTTCTTTTAAAAATCCCACAGATATCACAGACCATGTGAGTTTATTCCTCTTTAAAGCAAACATATTTCACTTATTAAAATTTAAAGCTAAGATACTGACAGTTGATAAATGATAAACTCTGTATTCTTTTTGTACATGATAACAATCCATCTATATGAAAATTCATGGGTTTTTTATGGAAGGTAGATAGTGTATGAAGGTATTGGAGAAGGTGGGAAATGAAAGTCCTGAATTACAGAGGCTTGCTGTCTTGCCTGATTTGTTTGCAATAACTTCAGGTCAAATGCACCTCTTCCAAATTTGTTTTGAGGCACCTTCCACCACCTTTGTGAATCCTTGTTTTCTGTTTTACGTGTCTGAAAATAATGATCCTTTTTTCCACTGGATGCTTAACATTTCTATTTTATCTCTTATTTGTTACGGTTTGTCATAATGCTTTGAAATATTTTTGAGGCAATCTCGAAGACAAGTCTAATGTGATGGTCTGTACTGTGATACGGCAACACTGAACAAAACTATGAAATGGTATCCCATGGACTTAACAGAGAGCCACAGGCAAAATCTATAGCTTTCACTATACTTCTTTTATGTCATAACTCTCAAATAATTCCTGCTGGAAGTAGTCAGCATGAATTTACCAAGTGCAAATAGCATTTGACCAACCTGATCGACTTCTGTGATGAGATTACTTGCTCTGTGGATAAAGGGAGTGCAGTAGATACTGTTAACTTTGATCAATGTACCTGATCTTCATTTAAGTCTCTCTTGGGAATTTTATGTTGTCATGATATTCAAACTGCCTTCCTTGCAGAAGCCATTCTATGAAATATTGCAGGGAAGTCTAAGGAATATTTTTAACATTTTATGTAATTATCCTCTTGGCTCCCCCCCCCCCCCATTTTTGGTGATGCTAAACCTGGATTGTCAATATTCATACCATTCTTGAATGTTAAGACCAAGTTTTTGTTATTATATAAAGGATGCCTCTTGAAATTAATCTCTAATGAAATTTCCTCTAAGCACTTTTCTCAATGACAAATATTATTAGCACCTTAAAAATAACTCATCGTTGTCTGTATGCTGTAGGTTGTGAACTATTGTAGGCCCCATAGGATAATTAGACAGAGGCTTGTGTAAGTCTGAACTCAGAGGGCACTTTTCAATGTGACTGTGAGAGAGCTGGAGAATGTGTGTTATATTCTTATCTCCTTTTAACTATTTTTTAATTCAGCTTCCATTCATTAAACGTCTGTATCTAATTCACAAACATGTGTTTCTGTTCATAGCATGTGAGTACAGAAATATTCCATGGTAATATGCTAGGAGGGAGTTGCTTCTTTGTACAACCAGTTTTCTTGATCTTATTGCCGAGAAGTTCAATCTTCATGTAAAATATCTCAGTGAATTTCTTTGCAGTCAGCTGAGATATAAATGCCCATTCCTATGGGAATGGAAGCAGAATTTTGAGATATTTTGCCTCAACTGCTTTTTTGTATTTAACTTAAATCTTCAGCAGTCTGTTCTCACAGCTGCCTCATAGTCACTCCACTACGACAGTCCTTCATCTCCTCCTTCTGGGTATAAGCAACCAACAGGCTGAAAGATATTAGCACTCATAATTTATTGTGTCCTTCAATCTTGATGATTTGGTCTGTCCCTGGCCTAGAAATCACCCCATTGCCCATATTTCAAGGCAGTTTTTGTTGGACCTTGCTCATGATACAAGGCAGCTCACCTAAAAGTTAACCAGAAGTGGATATCAACAATTAATATTGAGAAATAAATATAGCTGAGTAGGTCTTAGATTAACCATTGATGTTACAACTTAGGGAAAGTAACAATGATTAATTACTTTATGTTCTCTCCTCAATGAAAAGGTACTGGTTCTTGGGAGGAGCAGGGGGGGAACCTGAAAGAGGATGTCTGTTTCAACCAGTCCTTCCAAGCGTTGCTGTCATCAAGCAAAATATGTTTTCAGGATGCATTTGTGTTTCTTCCTTTTGTGTGTCATGTCCCACAAAAAAAAAAAAAAAAAGAAAAGAAAAGTAACCTGCTTTCACAGTAATTTGAAGACTCCAGTAGTCTTCATTATAGGCAGATAGATATAGATTTTATATGAAAGGATAGGACAGCTGTAACACCTTCCTTTGTTCTGAATTATCCAGGTACTCAGGGGAGCAAGTCAAGCTGCTTTCAGAAGTATTCTGATATATATTCTTCATTTATGTGGGAGCTAAGATCTTCAGAAGTAATTTATTCTTTGTCTCAACGGCTGTGTGCTTATTATATTTTTGGATGGAAAGTGGCTCATAGTAAAAAGAATGCTAAGTTACTGCACTGTGTAGTAGGCTAGAGCTAGCTCTCAGCTTCAGATCCCAGGCTTCTTGCACTAGTTCTCTCTTGCACCAAACTGGGAATAAATGTCTGACCATTTTTTTTCTCTTTCCCCCTCCCCCCACCCCCAGGATGTGTACGTAGATCTTTAGAAAAGTTCTTTTTAACTGGTTGTATTTGCACTTTACTGTGCAAGACAAATGTGTGTTATTGCCAAAGGGAGTGGCATCCACTTCAGCTACTGCTGTTCATTTTGATAGCGATCATGAATCAGAGCCATCAGCTGTCACAGTTCAGACTGGTGTATTAAGTGAAATCAATGGCAATTTACATTAGTACATCAGGCTTTGAATGGCAGCAACTAAAGTGGTCAAATTGTCTTTTTTTAGTGAGTTTCTCTGCCTTTTGTCAGTAACCTCTGGCTGCAAACCTTTAAATCCAGCCTAGCTTACATTGCTAGGGTTTGCAAGAGCCATTCCGGTCTGCTGTTCCCAAGGGCAGAAGATTAATTAATTTTTAATAATAGAAATAAGAATAATAGAAAACTAGTCTGGGGTTACCATGGGACACGTGACATGGTTCAGAATACTTTTCAAGTAAGACAGCTGTTTCTGTAAAATCTGGAGGGCAGGTGGTTCCTAGTGGAAACTACAAAGGTGATTATTAATCCATCTTTTGTAATAATAAGACCTGCTGAACCTTGCATGATAGTGATTATAATGGGCATAAAACACCACACCAGAAGTTACAGTTTAGAGTTAGATGCTGAGCACAGGGTAAGAGAAACAGTAATTTTTTGTGTGTGCATTCAACTTTCTAAATGTGAATGGAATGTTATTTGACATAAATATTACGCCATAGCATTAAAAGTCTATGTATGTGTTCCTTTTCATTGCTTCTGTAAGATCCCACCTTGATTATTTTTTTTCCCCCAGTTTTTTTAACAGTATCTTTATGAAAGAAGTATTCCTTGCTGAATTAACTATTTCTAAGGACAAGCCCCATCTCAATGTCCAAGCACTTAATCCAGTTATAATGATATACATATATATATATATATATAGATTAAGCATCATGCCCATGTTCTAGCAACTCATCTTTATTCCATCAAGTTTATCATCAGTGGAGGGAGATGAAAAGGCACAATGTGATTCCAATGGTATTAGTTTAACACTACATATTTTCAACAACATTGTCGCTGAAAACTCACAGCTCTGAGCAAGCTACATAAATACGAAAATAGTTAGAGTGTTAGCAAAATTTAGCTTTATTTTACATAAAACATTTATACAGTTCATTGTTGGATTCATTTGAGATGCAGTGAAATAATTAGAAGGTGTGATTTCTCTTTTTTTTTAAACTCCAAATTATAAATCCTAGTTAATGTTTAAAGTTTATTGTTTATTTGTATATGTATACATTTTAGATTTTGTCTTTTTTTGACATCTCATATTTTTTCTCAAGTTTTCCAAAGTCTGTTTTGATGTTTAGGATTATTTGTCCGTATGCAAAGAATAATCATGCATTTATAAACATATACAATATTCATATTTATTTATCTTAAAACAAATTCAAAAGATAGAAACTAATTATATTCCTTATGAAAAATCAACATATGGTGGTGTCAATTTACCATTGGAAACCTCATTCTGGACAGAATAGTTTTGATGTGGCCAGAAAACAAAACAAACCAAAACCCCAATTACATTATTATTATTGTTGTTGTTGTTGTAAAGGATTAGTTCACTTTAGACTTTAATTTTAAAAATTCCCTGTTTATATCTGCCCTGGATCAAGTCTGTTCTGGTTCCTTCTTGGGACACCTTCCCTAAGCTGAATTTCTGTTCAGACTTCATTTAGCGGTCTTTGCTTTTGTCTTAGAGGGCTTTCAATACTTTTCCTCCATTCGCAGTAGCAACCTTATTTGTTTTATATATTGGCTTTGGTTCAGTTGACTCTCAAGCAGTTCTCATTCATATTTATTTTGTACGTATCCACCTGCAGATTTCAATCTAAAGCCTTGAAATTTAATTTACAGAAGAAATTCCTGCTGTCTATGAAAAACAGTCTTCCTTATTAGTCAGTCTTATGACAATTATTCTACACTGTAGTATCTAACTGACATGTTACGTATGTATTTTGCAAGTAGCATACAAAAATAATATGAAACATTGAGTAATTATTATAACTCAAATGTTCTGTCTGTAAAATCCTTTAAGGTATCTTTTGCATAGCCTGGGTTTTTTTAATGATTTATCTATGTGATAAACCTAATTTGATGTTTTGCTGCATACTATAGTCTATTATGAGAGCAATTGCTTTGGCAAAATTTGAGCGTCCAGAAGAATTGAACAACATTTGTGAATGGAGTAAAGGTTGGTAATTTAGATTTTAATTATGAAATATCAGTACACAAAATACATGTTGAATGAAGTGTCCTCTGAACCTAATTGCATCATGTAGCTAAATATTGACTGGACTCGTTAGTGACTAGCAGAACATAGCCATTAGTTATGAAGTTTTCGCTTCAGGGATGCTTTAGCATGACACTTAGTCATGATTAAACACAACTTCTATCTTTTCTAACATAACCTAGTTATATCTGACCAAAACAAGAGCCATTGTCAATGTCTGCACCTGTTCACATAAGCACAGACTCTGGCCCAACATTTTCACTCTTACCATGGCATTCCCTAAATTTTTTATGGTATCAGAATCTTTACCAGAAAAGGTTGCATGGAATTATAAAAGCTATAAATCACTTTACTATTTAGTCCTACTTCTCTGCCAGATTAATGAGAAACAAATAACATTCTTTCTCTCTGGTCTGACTTAATTTCTTCCCAGAGCATTGTTGCATGATAGTTTGGAAGGCCTTTGTACAATTGCTTGTGAAACATGCCCTGAATGGTTTTAAAACCTGCATCCTTCCAAGTTTTGCAAGTGACAACACATCCACAAGCTTTACTTTATTTGGTTTTAATCTTTTAATTGAACTGTTTCTAATGCTAGTCTCTTAATACCTGACAGATGAAAAAAAATTCTAAATTGTATTGGGTCGGGTGAAGTTTGATACCACAAGGCAATTCCATATCACATAGCTGCTTAGGATGACAGCCCAGGCTACCTCAGGGCACATCATGCTGTGACGTTTCATGACACCTTTGGCTCAAAGATTGAATAACACTGTTAGCTTCCTTATTCTGATCTTTTTACAGAGTGAAATGATTTTGGACTCTATCACAATGCCTTGATCAACATTTTTACCTGTGGTAACTGTTTCATTTCATTTCAAAGTGTGGTGATAAAAGACTTTAAGAAACAAAATACATCCTTCCCAGAAAGTCACAAAGGGAACAGTCTGTTGTTCAATGTGAGCAGGGATAACAACCACTGATTTCATCCCCATTAGATCCTATATGTTTTATGTTGTTATTTCATGTACTGTGTAATTATTATAAGTGTTCCTCAAATATTTCACCTATTTTATTCCATTTATGTTTTTATATCTCTTAATGTCTCCAAGATATTTTTCCCTTCTGCTTTGCTCCACTGTAAGTAGCTTCTATTGAAAAAAATTGACTCTGCAATGTCTTCTCTCTTGTTCCTATGTATGATAATAGCAATGACAACATTCATGTACAAATTCATGAAGCCTTCTAAAAAGCTCCCCCTCCAATTAATGTTTTGTTTCTTATATAGCTTCTGGTGGGTTAATAAAGCCCACTTCCTTTTTCAGCAAAGTGACCATCTCTATAATACTTGAGACAGGAAGGTTTAGGATGGCAATGATTCATGATGAGAATATTGGTCCTGTGAAGGAAAATAAGCTGTTAGAAAAGTCAAACTCTGTCTAGTTCTCACTGGCTGATGCAAGAAGCTGCAGTTATGAGGAAGTTCTCTGTTCTTTTTCTCATTGCTGTTCCATTGAGTCTGGCATCTCACACCTACAAGAGTCTATTTTTCACATTTTCAGAGGGAAGGGTCAAAGTCCAGAATCTTTGCATTTATACTGTCCTGGGGGTATCGTTACATTGAAATAATATTTTAAACTATCAGCAAGGTAAAGTAGTCACAAGCTAGATGCTATTAACTTGCTAAATTGGTTAGGACTGATTAAAGAAAAATAAAAAAACTCACTTTTTTGGTTTGATGTGGAAATTGTGCAAGTTGTTACTTCTTGTTTGGTTTTGGGGGTTTTGTTTGTTTGTTTGTTTTTAAAAAGAGATCATACAGCAGAGAAAAAAATATGTAAGAGCAGTCAATGTATGTATTAAAACCATGCAAGTTATGTAGAGATCTGTTACTGTCAGTCGTTTTTGCTCATTCAAGATTCTAAACAAAACATACAATTTCTTGCAGGGACAAATGAGATTAACCTACTTTTCCTTTGTTGAATCAGAGAAGGGTAATAAAAATTTTGAGGGCAGTGGAAACTGAGGGGGAAGCAGAACAAGGAACTTCAGTGAGAAGAAAAAATAGAGGAAGGCAGGCACCGAATGTGGGGAGTGAGGGGAGGCGGTTCATGTTATTTCCAGAAAGTTTTAATCTTCATATTAATTTAGTAATTTGTAGGAAATTGCATATTAGATGAAATAAGTGACCTAGTTTGCCTGGTATCCTTCCTTTGACAGTTTTCAGTTTAGATGACTCCTATAGACGAGCCTGAAAACTAAATCAATTAGAAGTTGATGAATGTACTGAGTCTTCACATCCCTTAATTAAAACTACACTTGCAGATATCCATTTAGCATTTATACAAATATATTTCATTTATATATGTGTGTGTGTTTATATAGGGGTGTGTGTATATATAAAGAGTGAACTCTTCACATAATCCTTATACCAAGAGGAAAAATAAAAAAGGTTTTCAGTACTACTCTTCTGTGCTCTTGTTATCTCACGGACCACTAAAAAAAAGATCAATTATCAATCAGACTGAGCTGACTGTTGTACATTTCTGCATTGTCTAAAGTACGGTCTAAATTTTTACTTTATTATTTTTGTATTTGCCTGCCTTCTCTGTTCATTCACTATACCTAATATATCTTCTGTACTTTCATTACCTTTCTTCCATTGTATTTACCTCTTCAGCCTTTCTTTGTGAATTACTCTTGTAGATACTTCTATTTAAAGATGAAACTGCAGAAAGGGTAGAAAAGTGCATACCAGATGGTACCTAAATCAGAATGAATAAACTACTACTTTGTCAAGATTTTGCAACCTCTGTATTATCACAAGTTCACTACTGCTGACAGAGACACAATTTTTTTTCTCTTTCTTAAATACCACAAACATGAAAAAAAAAATCTTTTTTTTTTTTTTTTTTAGCTTTACTAAACTGACAAACCATTTCCCTGGAGTTTTCTTGTATAAGCTTTTACCTTAAAATGACAGTTCTAAATGTAACAGAATGTTACAGTAATAAGATGTAAACTAATGTTGTATGTCCTTTCATTACTTACATGAAACACAGCATTAAAATAAAATGGAAAAGGTAAAATGTTAGCTTTTTTTTTTTAACTCTGCATTGTGTTCACTTGTATTTAGACTGTGTTTTTCTTACTCTTTATTATAATTCACCCAGAAAATCAGCTCTTTGCAAACCAAAGTATGCATTGTTTGTGCTTCTGGGATTTGGATGAGTACATATTTAAATAAGGAAACGTAATATAGGGATGGGAAAACTTTCTTTATTTGCCAGTGAAGGACGTGGGCAATCACTGGAACATATGGAAATCCTTATTTGATTAAAAAGCAATAGCTGTGTTTTATTAGACTGAAACAAGAAAAGCTGGTGCTTGGAAAGCTTTTGGTTTGGGTCTAGCTTCCACTGCTCACATCTGTGAAGTCCCTGGTTTTGAATGCTGAAAGAGGTGGACCATGTGCAAAACAGAGAAACTTATGATTGAGGTCAGTAGTAAAAGAGGCATAGTAGTTGTGTTGAACATGATTTGGTAAAACCCAGATACTGGGTATATTCCATCTTTGTAGCTTTTCCAAGAGCGTTGGAATAGGCTCAGTACCTCCTACTGCTTAAGGCAGACTTGCTGCCTTAAACTAAACAGAGTTGTATGTTCTGGGCTTGGCATGAATCTACTCTCTTTATTCATGTATTTTCCACTTTAAAAGACAGTTTCCCAACAATAATGTGCAGAATGCGATCACCCTGGTAAGAAATAGAAAACTAGTGAATAGAGATAGGATTGTTTTTTCTCAGTCTATAAAAATGTAGTAAGGAAAAAAAACAGGCTGTTTGTCAACTGAACTTAAAAACATGTAATAATGATGAATAATAGTGATATAATAAAATGGACATATTGGGGTTTGTATCATTATTTTGATGAGATGACTGATGCATGCAATAACTTCCTCTGCTGTCTGGTATTTCCTATCAGGGATGCAACCTTCGCAAGGCAGGCTGACAGCTTTATTGAAAGAGAATGTCTAACCACATATGTAATTTTTTCTTCCATATGGTTGTAAATACACAATTATTCAACGCATTAAAATTAGAAAAAAGAATCGTGATCATCTTACTATTCAGTTTCTTAACCATTAAGAAAATAAGAAAAAGAAATTTGTGCAATACCTTAAAGGAAAAATGTAGTTTACTGCATACAAATTTGTAAAATACCATTCAGTTCATGGCATTGGGTGGGGAAATCTGGCAATGCACGCGGAAAATGGTCCTTTATTAATGAAGCTTATCATCAAAATAGTGAGGAGTCAGGCAGGACTTGAACTATATTCTTTCTTCCTTGCTAGTTACTCTGTTTCATGATCTCTGTAACATACAGTTCCTTTCTAGCTAATTACTGCTGTTTTGAGATACCTTAATAAAATAACGGACATTGAATAAAACCTCTTTTCCCATATAACCTACTGATAACAGGCATGTGAATAACTCCAGGTGAGCCAAAACTGTTGGGTTTTAATCCCTAAGTTTCATAAATCTTTTTTATAGATATATAGATATTTTATCTGTATTTTTCTGTAAGCTGCAATTTTTCTTTATAGGAAGAATCTACACTGTAAGTCATGCATAAAAATAAGTGGATATGTTTGGAGCAAACTGTGAAAATTACTTGGTTTTATTTATTTATTAGATGTAGCCCACAGTCATAAATATTTCAAATGTTCATAAGAGTACTTGTATTCGTAGGTATTGCACAGTGCACTACTATTAACTTGAAATACAGAAGAAGTGGAAAAACAGCTAAAACACTTCAATATTCATTATTTCCCATCTTGATTATAAACAAGGTTTGAATAAGTGGCTGCCCACATAAAAAAAAAAATTATATATGTCTACTGAAAATAATTAACAGAATATGTTGGTTAAGATGGATGAAATCTAAATCTGAAGGCATATTTTAACTGTTACCTGCTGGGAGATCACTTTGTTAAAATATCAGGTACCCTTATCTTTGGGGATAATACAAGCCAACAGGGTAGGCGTCTCATGCATAGACATGTATTTTTAGCCTGTTAATTCATTACTGTATATTTGACATTTCTTTGGAAAAATATTCTTTCTGTCACTGCCCTTGAGCCAGTCTGTGTCAGTTTTATTTATATTGAATAGTGATAATTTATTCAGAACTACTCTGGTTGACTCTAAGGATTGTTCACACACTAACTACTTCATATGTTATGAATGGTGATGTATGGATATTTACTGCATTTAACTCAATTTTGAGGAATAATGTCTAAATTAAGAAAAAATTAGAGATACTAATCACAAAGACTATTTCTCCAGCTTTTAGTACTGTGATAAAGAAGTGTTTTTGTCAGCAGAGTATAACTTAATAATAATTCCTATTCTGAACAAAGGAAAACGTGGTTTTGTACAATTTTTTAAAAAATAATAGTTATCCAAATCTACATGTATGTTTTTAACACTGCTTGTAATTAGGATTTTGGAATTGTGACAAAGAATCGTGTGTATCTGACCATGTGAATTGTTCTGATGCTGAAAGTTGCTACACATACTGCAGTGCAGGTTGTTATACGTAGGGAGGAACACAATTTCTCTTGTTGTCACATGTCTTTTGTTTAAAAGCAGATTGCAGTCCTGAATAGACAGCACTTCTCTGTCACTCTTACCTGGCCTTATGGTTGTTAGGTGGGTCTGGGATGTTAATTCTCATTAAAATACTGTGAATGAAGAGTAGCCGCTGCTACATCTTATAGACTAGGTCAGTGAGTAGCAGAAAAAGTAAGTGTATTTTAATTCCATGCTTTAGCTAAGATTTGTGAAGGAATTATCACAGTACCCTTGCACTCCACCCACATGAGGAAACTTTGCTATTTAAATGATGTGGTTGAATGTTGGTGGGTTTTTGGTTTGGGGTTTTTCTTTTTGCTTTTGGGCAACATTGATTTCAAACAGCTCTCCTCTTCAATTTTTCTAATCTCTGTTCATTTTCTAGAGTGTTGCTTCCCTGAATAACATAAATGCAAAATGTTTTGCTAAAATTTAAATTCCATAAGCATTGATTCATAAGCAGTTTAGGTGGCAAACTCTTGTAGAGTTTATTGCAGTTGCTTGAATACGTGATGAATTTCTGTACCAGTGATAAGAGATGGTCTCTTTTCCTAAAAAGGTCTGGAAAGAGTGTCATAAGTAGAGCATGGTAAGTTTGGAAATATGGAACTAGGAGCTTGAGTAAAAGCTGGAATATATTAATAACTTGCTGCCTGAATGCCTCAATTAGTTCTCTGTGCTGAGGATTTAGCTTTGATTATTCAAATTTTACAAAATATTCCTTATTCTTTGGAACAATTAAGTAGAATAAAATATTTTTGTAATTAATTTTAAATAGCTATTGCATGTATTCTCTCCATTTCTTTATAATATTATTTATAGTGTATAAATATATATATGTTTTTAATGTATAACATCTTTTTTGCAATGTAGAATGTATACAGGCTTATACTATGTGACGTTTAATTTCGTTAGGGCTCAAAAGCTCTGTTCTGGATAAGAATGTCCTTCCTTATGTTAGCATAAGGCAATATAATGTTCAAATCCATTTGAAGAACAGGTCGGTTTTAGGACCTGCTAAAGCAGGTTAAATTATTTTAATTGATTAACGTTGCCAGGTAAATGAACCGTTGTTTCTTACCAGGTCCACAGCTAATTTTCTTTTCAGTTTGTGGCTGCTGTGAGGTATGCTTGGAGTTGCACATCGTCTTTGATCACATGATATCTTCCCTGATTTCCTTCCTTATTTTTTTGTGCGTATGTTCATGCATGGAGATGGTTCAGTTGGGTCTCTGACATTTAGGTGTTTCTGTCTCCTGGAACTTCTCCTGAAGTTGTAAACTTTGGCTGGTGCACAGCATTTTATGGGATTTGTTATGATTCGTGCATGTTTTAATGCCTGACAATTTAATAACTACACGTTACTTCTCTTCTCCTACATAATACTGAACAATAACTACACTTGAAGGCTTGTACTTTCTGCATGTTATTAAAAGGAAAGGTATGCCTCAAGGCGGTTTGTAATAATTCTTCAGTGAAAGGCAAAAATCAGAAGGGACAAAACTGATCTGACACTACTTTGGCTCACGTGAAACAGTAAACGTATTAACTTTGGTTCATTTGTGAAGTAGACATAATTTGAGATTAAATATTACAGTGGATATAATCAGGGTTTACTTCCTTAAACAACTGGAGTAGTACTGTTGAAAATGCTGAACCTTAAAGACTTTTTGTTTGGTTTGGATAAAGGTTTTTTATTTTTTTTTTTTCCTTTTTTTTTTCCTTCCTGTTCAGACATTCAGTACAAATTGTTAAAACCATGTCTCATAAAATTTTGCTCACACACAAAATGAAAAGTTTTTTTTAATCTGATTTAAGATAATATATTATTATAGTTATTCATATATATTTGACCTATCAGAAGTTAATTCTGTTACAATTTAAAGTGAAATAATCCCATCAGATATCCTTAACTTACAAAAATCCCTAAACATTTGCTTAGTTTGGAGGAGGCTCTTGAATTCACACGTCTACATTGTAGAAATGTTCTGACTACAGGGTCTTACTACTCAAGAAAGAGTCTGTCTCTTTCTTCCGTTCTTTCCCATTTATCTCTTCTTTTCTTTGGAGAGAAACACCCCTATGTGTGCAGGTCCTTTTGTAAGAAAAATGATTTTATTTGTTTGCAGCCTCCCATTCTACTTTCTTCCCTTTCTCCAGGGAATTTCAAAAGTCCCTATTTCCTGTACACATCCTGAGGGCTCTTACAGACTGCTCCTTTTTTTTTTTTTTTTTTTTTTTTCCTCCCTAATATATCCAGCCCTAGTTTCAGTGACTTGGCCTTTTCAAGCGGAATAATATTCCTCATGAGAATTTCCTACTAGATCTACTGCTGAACTCAATGAATATATGATCTTTCTTGATAGCGAAATGGGAGCTGACTACCTTTGAATCTAGCCATGAATTTAGGAAAATCTGGCTTTTAAGTAACTGTTTGCCTAACAAAATACCTTTGGCTTAAGCTCCATACATAACGAAGTGCTTTTTTGGTCTTGGGCCAGGAACCTCAGCACCGTGCACAAAATCATATCATTGATTTGCTAGTGTGCCATTATTTCTCATAAGGCTAATGCCATAAATCTCTTCATACTTTACTGCAGATAACAGGTAGCAGACCCCCTTGACTCTTCTTATAAAATGGTCAGCAAAAAGTTGCAGAGTTCCCAGGGCTCATTTGAGTTCCCCCAGTGACATCTAGGCTTATTCCAGGAAAGATGATACATCTTAATATCTCCAGGATCTTGTAAATGCAAAAGAAAATATATAACATGCAAGCTGCTGTTATTTCTGGGAGGTTTATGTACTTTATGTACTTAAAGGCTTGAGCAGTCATTTGATCGTGCAATTTGACCTCCTGCATATTTAATAGCCAGAGGGCCATTAAATTTTTCTCACTTACCCATGCATTAAGCTCAATAACTTGTGTCCTGTTGCCTCGAAGAGCCTCTAGAACAAACTTACTTATTTTTCAAAACCTAATGTCTGAAGTTCATTTTCTAAACTCTACAGTTAACTGTGAGTTGCACACCTAAATAATGTGATCCCCCAAAAAGGCTAGTAATTCAGCAACATCTGCTGAAGGACAAAGAATACCTACCTTAGCAAGTACCGGAGAGCCAAGGCTACTGCAGATATTTGCAATATATTTTTAGATTAAAAATAGGATCATGCTATACAAATAAAAAGCAGCAATTTCTGAAGTTCCACCTAGCAATGAAACAACCCTCTCTTTCTTCCCTCTTTCATAGGTTATTACTCTCTCTTATGGCTGTCAATACAGCTAGTCTAGATATAAAAACATACATTTGGTTGACAGAATATTTCTCACCTGACATTCATTCTATCATTGTTCCAATAACTGAAGAACGATAGTATAAGATTAGTCAAAAAAACCCCCAAACTTTCTACCTACTTATTTAACATGACCCTTGCTGATTTGTTGTTGTCTTACTTGAAGCTACCAGTTGTGATGGGTTAACCCTGGCTGGATGCCAGGTGCCCACCAGAGCTGTTCTATCACTCCCCCTCCTTCTCAACTGGACAGGGGAGAGAAAAATATAACAAAGAGCTTGTGGGTCGAGATAAGGATAGGAGAGATCACTCACCAATTACCGTCACGGGCAAAACAGACTCAGCTTGGGGAAAATTAACTCAATTTATTACAAATCAACCAGAGTAGGGTAATGAGAAATAAAACCAAATCTCAGAACACCTTCCCTCCACCCCTCCCTTCTTCCCGGGCACAACTTCACTCCCGGATTCTCTACCACCCCCCCCCAGCGGCACAGGGGGACGGGGATGGGGTTTACGGTCAGTTCATCACACGTTATTTTCTGCCGCTTCATCCCCCTCAGGGGGAGGACTCATCACACTCTTCCCCTGCTCCAGCGTGGGGTCCCACCCACGGGAGACAGTCCTCCACGAACTTCTCCAACGTGGGTCCTTCCCACAGGCTGCAATTCTTCACGAACTGCTCCAGCATGGGTCCTTTCCACGGTGTGCAGTCCTTCAGGCACAGACTGCTCCAGCGTGAGCCCCCCACGGGGTCACAAGTCCTGCCAGAAAACCTGCTCCGTGGGCTCCTCTCTCCACAGATCCGCAGGTCCTGCCAGGAGCCTGCTCCAGCGCGGGGTTCCCACGGGGTCACAGCCTCCTTCGGGAACCCACCTGCTCCGGCGTGGGGTCCTCCACGGGCTGCAGGTGGATATCTGCTCCACCGTGGACCTCCCTGGACTGCAGGGGGACAGCCTGCCTCACCATGGTCTTCACCACGGGCTGCAGGGGAATCTCTGCTCCGGCGCCTGGAGCATCTCCTCCCCCTCCTTCTTCACTGACCTTGGTGTCCGCAGGGTTGTTTCTCTTACATGTTCTCACTCCTCTCTCCGGCTGCCGAATACCGCCGTCCCAACTTTTTTTCCTTCTTAAAAATGTTATCGCAGAGGCATTACCACTATCGCTGATTGGCTCGGCCTTGGCCGGCGGCGGGTCTGTCTTAGAGCCGGCTGGTATGGGCTCTGTCGAACACAGGGGAAGCTTCCAGCAGCTTCTTACAGAAGCCACCCCTGTAACCCCACCCGCTACCAAAACCTTGCCACACAAAACCAATACACCAGTATGTGGAAACACTTTTAAACTCTTCTAGAAGTCCAGTCCTTTTCACAGTAACATCAGTTGATTATCTTCATCTGATATTAACAGAATGTGATGCAGGATTTTCCATTTAATTTGGCTGTGAATCCTTTTTGCCAATGAACTAGTTGTACCTTTTAAAAATTAGCAAGTTAGATTTCCATTTTAAAGTACTAAGTACTAAATAGAAATGCAGAGAAATAAGATATTAATGCCCAAAGAATTCAGTGGACATAGCACTATTGAATGGCAATTTGCTTGCTTGCTGGCTTATTAGTTTGTGGTGTTGCTTCACGACAGATGTTATACTGATTATACTGGGCATACAGATGTGACAGGTTACACTGTCTATACATTATTTTCTAAGTTAAATCTACAAAAGTGACCAAAAACCTTGCCTGATTTATTTCAGCTATACGAACAACATTTTAATCATGTAAAAGTAACAATATACCAAAACCGAGAGTGCAAGTCTTACAGTTGTTAACATGTATTTTACGGTTTTATTTAATTCAATTTTGGAATATAATCCAAGGAAGCATTAAGAAACTAATGGTTTTGGTGGTATTTATAGTTGTACATGGTAGTGTGGCCACAGTTTCTATTTTTTGGTGGTTGTTTTCCATATATGTGGTTTCCTTCTGTTTTTCTTCTTTCTGTGATCCTTTTTCTTTTATTTGCACTGCATTAAGGAGGTCATTATTATTTTTTGCCAAAGGCTTGACTTGTATGCGTTTTGGATATGTTTGCGGAGTACTTAATGTTAACAGTTCTGAGTAGTTTTGTGAGATTGTCAGCTTTACAAATTATCCTGCATAAAAACTTGCATTCAGTCCTAATCTCTAAAATGGTAAAAAAAAGAATTAAAATAAATCAGTAGCAATAAGGCTTCATATGGGTTTAGTTTAAGTCCATTTTTTTTATGAAAACAGTTATTATTCCCTTCCACTTTTCTTGTTTTGATTACGGACTTTATAAGTGCTGCTGTTTTATTAGCAAAGATACAAGATAAATACATTATGAATCTTCTACTCTATAGTTGTATGTTTAAAGCTGAGAACTCAATTTTTGACAATAGAACTTTGCTAACTACTGATAAATTAAAAAATGTAAATAATGGAAAAAAAAAAACCCACAGAAAATTTGTGACTAGATTTTTCCACTCCATAAAATGTTTTGTGTTCAGCACATTCGAAATACTCCCAAGCTGAAATTATTCAGAAAAATGAGTCACACTTTAGAGCATTTTCCTGATAATCCAAGCAGTCACCTATGATGTGGAAGAGTCAAATGATAATTCTGTATTCTGCATGACCGTAGGAGGTCCAGACAAGGGATTGCTTCTTCCACAACCTAAATGAACAATCTAACCACCAGGTTTATGTACTCAGGCTTTTTCTTGTTGGTCCAGTGAATATTGAGTTATTTGTGTAGTTTTCCTGCAAGACTTGAGAGACTACCTCAACAGTGAATATTGAGATGGCTCAGAGTAAGAACTGGAATATCTGCTCTTGCTTCCAGGGTTCAGACTGTGTACTATTGTTAAGAATTTTACTCCCCCAAATTTCTTCCCCAAACCTCACAAAATTTTTGCATTAAAAATTCTTGAAACAAGTGGAGCTTTCCCATGAGAACTTTGTATATCAACAGGTCATGTTTTCTGATTAAAACAAAACAAAACCCACCAAATTTCTGCTTTATTAAATAAAAAATACTGTTCTGACCAGCTCAGGAATTTATGAAGGCACAAAGACGTGACCATTTATCTTCCTTTTTTTTTTCCCCCCCTTTTTTTCCCCCCCAAATCTTGTAATAAAAATAAGAGATACAAATTTAAAAGGTTGTCAGAGCTATCCATAGGGAAATTCTTTATTGCTATAGTATTCTACTATCTTGATAAATTTTTATGTTATTAACCTTTTTTAGCATCTATCTGTCTATGTAAGGATACTTAATTGTGAAAATTATACACTTCCTAATAGCTCAAAATACAAAAAGGACACCCTCCCCCCCCCCCCCCCCAAAAAAACCTCCAAACGAGAAACCAGCCTGAAATTTTAGGCTTGATCTTATGTAAGTGTGAAACAAACCTTTGTTTCTGAGAAGTGTAAACAAACACGCTAATATTTCAGACACAAAATCCATGAATACTTCTGCTTGCAGGCTGGTAAAGAGTGAATTATTTCTTGGAAAAATCTGCACTGTTTTTAATGCTCTGTGACCACATATCTATTAATGGTCTGCCAGCTCTGATCCCCAAACCAAATCTAAATACACACAAAAAGTAGTTTTTAAAAGAGGAATAGCTTTCTGTTTTATTAAATTACATTAATTTCACTCCACTGGGCTTTAAGTTCTGTTCCTTTAAATTGCAATGTAAAAAGGCACACGAGCATTGGGCCATTGAGGCTTGTTTCTGCTGATGTCAAAAGAATTTATATGCAGGGGAAACTGAAAAACATTGCTGAAATATATATAGAGTACAAATATGCAAAATAGGCACATTAAACCCTATAAATCATAGTTAATTGGACTGGGGCTTGCTTTAATTTAATTAGATGTGGCTCTCTGGCACTAATGCCCAGAAAATGTTCTGGTCTTAAGGTCATTGTTTCTATAAAATGCTAATGTTCTAAAGGCTTTCTTCCATTCCAATTGTCAGTGCAACCATTATTTCCTGTGGTTTATAGGGTTAAACACTAAGAACTAGAAAACAATTTGGGATTCCTCTTATTGTCAGCTTTGGCTTGAGTTGGGTACAAGTAACTGCCATTGTCTCACCTGGAGAACACAACGCCATGTCATCCAAGTGCTCTTTACCCCAGAAATATGTTTCAATAGAAAGAAACAGTATACTGGTTAATTTATTTTTTTTAATTTATCTTTCACTTTCTCATTGTCTCTAACCAGATTTTAAACTCTGAGACAGACAGAAGCCATCTTTGTAAACAAAGACGTAGTAGTAATTATACCTCTAAAAAAAAAAAGATATTTGAGAGTATAAGTTTTCTTTTCTTTTTTTCTCTCCTTGTCTTTATATGAAGTATCACTTCTATTTAGTGTACATGAAAAAAGAATATTTTTCTGCTCGTTATATCTGGTGTCACCTGTACACATACAATAAATGTAGTAGTATGAAGTTCCCCCAGTGTGAGTGAGGTCACTCAGGTAGTTAGGTTCACAAATGAAGTAGAAAAATAACCTCACAGATTTCCAAAATTGGTTCTTAATACTGAAGATGATAAAAGTGGAAACATCAAAAATAGACATAGATATAGCAGAGGGTAACATTTCAAGACAAAAACTTAACTTCAGATGAGTTCAATTTTGTGCATTATTGCTTTTAAAACATTTTGGTATTTTGCAAGTAGAACTGGAAGATTAGCTTTACAGAAAAATAAAGTAAATCTAACTTAAAACCTGGCAAAAAACCTAAGCAATTGCATGCTAAGGTATATAAACAAGTTTTTTCCAAACTTTTGTTTTGCAGTTATGAAAGGGTGGAGCTGAATTGCTTACGCAAATGATATTAAAAAACCAAACCAAAACAAAAATCTCAAAGCAAAGAACAACAACGGAGGGCATTCCATGCTTATCAAGGACTTCCAGATATTAATTTCTCAGCTGAAAAATGAAAAGATTATTTAGAAACTTATAATCCTGCATGCTGTCCTAGGACCTAACTGTTAAGTACTCACAAGGGGCGTAAACATATTCAACCAATAAGCCAAGTTTAACAACTCTTTTAATGATTTGGGACAGAATAAGATCCAGAACACTTAACCAATAAATATTCTTGTTCTGTGGTTCTAAGAGCTATGGTCCAGTTGAAAATGATTAGCAGATGGAAAGTGATCAGAATGTAATGATTCCATGGTATTGTTCTAAGGTATTTTTCTTCTAGTTTGCAGTTTCACTCTTCCTATGCTCTTTTCAGATGATTTTGGTGTGAATGTAAATGAAGGCAAAGCTGTTTACACTTGACATTTTGAATAAACCTTTTGTCTTGGGCATAGGTGGAGAAATACAAGATGCAAGAGAATGCCATAACTGCAAAATTTAGCTATTAATTCTTCTGGGAACTGCCAGTAATTTGTTTGGGGAGGTCGTATTTTCTTTCTTAAAGCTGACAACTGTTTCTAAAGCTCTCATGGGACTCCTGTTGTCTTGCTTTTCCTTAAGAGAGTGCAGAAAAGATTTATTTATTTATTTTAAAAGTATACCTAATATTGGAGTTTCCTTCCTCCCAGATTTTTTTCTATCGATCTTTTTCTTAGGTCCAGTGCAATTCTTCTACTTCTGAGAACCAGACCATCTTTAAGGAGAGGTTCACTGGGCTAAAGAAAGTGCTAAACCCAGAACTTTTCTCTATGCCTAGGTTTCTAGAGAACTTGACATTTCCTACGTAAGGTTTTTTCCCGTATAGTGTGATATATATATGTGTGTGTGTGTGTATAGAGAGACAGAGAGCGAGCTTCTGAGGGATCTGTTTACAAAGCTTGATGGTTTTTGTTGGGTAAAGGCTGACATTCCTTCAGCCATTTGTCTTTTTTTTTTTTGCTTCATGAATAAAATAGTTCTTCATTGTTTTGTATATCATTAATTTAACACAGTAAAACTAACACAAAGCAAAAGAAAACAAATCCTTTTAGTAGCACTTCTTCCAAGCTGCCTAGCGCTGCTTTGTGCCCTATCTCACCTGACTGATCTGCCCTGTGTCAGAGCTCCATCTCGGCTGCAGCGGTCTCCAACAGGCACACACCTTGGCGGAGGTGAGAAATGAAGAACTTGGAAGCCTGATTGCTGGAGAGCAGCCTGCTGTTGTGGTAGCTCACGTGACGTTCACCATGATATCAATGTCAACTGAAATCAAGCTGGAAAGAGAAAGGTTTTTGAAAAAGCTGGAGTCTCTAAGAATGGCCTAACTCATCTTTCTTTAATTCCTCTGGCAATGGTGGAGCTGTAGTGGTGAAGCATGACAGTATGGGAATATGAAAATCCTATTGCAAATATAGAAACGTAGATTAAAAAGTGCCTGCCTGTATAACGGAACTATCTTCTGTGGTAACTACCAATGTTGACGGCAATTACCTCACGAAATAAGCATGCATATATAAGCATAAACACATATCTTGAGAATTAAAAAAAAAATTACCTAAAATACTTCATTTATAATATGAATATGTCTATTTACTTTCCTCTAAGGTTTTGAAACTGAACACAAGAGCACTGCAAAAATGTATGAATAACATTAGTTCATTATGGATGAAAATTTATTTTCTAGTTAGACTGAACAACATATAATATTTACTTTCTTCACAAAATGGGCATTTGTCCTCATATATAAAGGAGCAAAAAGTAGTTAGAGTGTTTATGGTCCTTACAGCAAATGGTTGTAAAGTTTTGATTTTGTGGGTTTGCATACTTTTATATCATTGCAAACTAGCTTTAATGTTAAAGTGAATAGTTCACATAAAAGTCTATTCCAGTAGTTCTTTGCAGTAATTTTATATAGTAGAAGCAGGTCTCTGGACTGTCAGTCATTGTTTCACTTCATTATGACACTCAAACACATTGTCTCAACAGAATTTTTCTGTCGGTGTGATGAGATTGTTGTGACATCTGCAAGCCCCTGCAGTTTATGGGAAATTGGCATTCATAACATCCTATAAAGGGACTGTGGTATGCGCTTAGTGATTCTTTTTAACTCACTGTAACTACTTTGGCCACCATATATCAAGGGCACTTAAAATTGTATGTAAAAAGTACTATAGCTACTTAAAAACTTCATTCAATCTATCAATACAACTAGCAAGGCAATCTGTACAGGTCTGTGAAACTGGTCCTAGCTTCAGGATTTTTTGTTTTAACTTAAAAATGGGGTAAAAATGAATGTGCTGTTAAGAGGAAAGAGGTATGACACTTTGGAATTGGGTGCAGAGAGCATTGACATAAGGAATGAGCAGTGTAAATGGAGTAACAGATTGTGTTCCCCGGTTTGCTTTTCTAGGACCAGATCTGAAGAGAAGCAAGATAGTTCTACGTTTTTGCTAAAGTAAGCATAGCTGATGAAATTCCAGAAAGACTCAGAAAAGTTAGTAGACCAAAGCAGCAGATAACCTTTTACGCAGAGAAACTGCAGCTCTGGAAAAGCATGTTAGAAAATTGTTGTAAGTAAATCTCATTATAGCAATGCTGATTTGCTTGGTGGACCCTAAGCTTCATGTTTATTCTCATTCTCTATTTTAAAACCTTTCTAGATTGCAATTTACTCTATGCTGGCTTTTTGGATCCTTCTTGGACTTTATTTTCATAGTCTGTGAAGACTGGCTGTCCCTTGCTCCCTCTCATAAGGCTTTTGGCCCCTGCTTTATCCTTAGACACCTCTCCTGTCTCTGCCTGCCTTTCATCCTTGTACCCTTTCATTTCCTTGGATCTGTGGCACATGGGAGCAGATGCTTCGTTGCCCCCAGGGAAGAAGCAATGGCTATGTGTTTCCAGGTGGTACCCAGCAAAAAGCAGCTTCTGCCCAGCTGTAGTCTTTAAGGGAACGCAACAAACAGTGGCATTTGGTTACTGTGCACAGTCAAGTACCCTAACTGTACTGTGCGCCTGATAGAAGTACAATCTTTGATGTTGATATCAGCATCATTGTAAGTTCATGAGTTCAGGTTTATTTGTAAGAATTTTATAGGAGTTTTCACTTAAATTGGCTTGTGAAACTGAAGCTTTTTACAAAACTTTGAGAAGTTTTCTGGGCTGATTGTCAGCTTCTGAAACTTTACTGGCTTCTAAAAATCTGTCCTCTTCTACTTAAGGAGAAACCTTTTTTCTGTATCTATAGAACAACTGAAAACTGATGTCTCCATCTGGAAGAAGATGCTGATGTTTTGAAATAGTTACTATGCTTAGTCTGAGGCTTAACAGCACTATGTTTAGAGGCTGTGACAGAGCTGATAAGTTGATTTCTTATAGAAACCAGGCTCAGTCCCTGAGTCATTCACTGACCTGCTCGTTGAACCAAAAGCAGATGGATATGATTTTAGTCAGTTGTATGAGACTGGCTACAGACACTGATGTACATTTAGCATGCTGTCCTTACAGTCCCTGTAAGCTATGGGAGACCTATGGCTTTGATTTCCATCTTGAGTTTGTCCAGTCCTATTGCAAGAAAGAATTCTTACTATTAACTCTGAGGGGAGAGGGATTTCATATTTACATTTTCATTCAGGAATGTTACCTTCTAGCAGATGGCTGCATTAGAAAAAAGTGATTTATAGATATCCTTTGGCTGTGGATTATTCTAGTGCAATACTGGCTCCCAACGTTATAAAAGGTCAAAGCTATTATAGATGGATCCATTTCATCTCCTGCTGAAATCAATGGAAAGGCTTCAATGACTTCACAGGGAGCTTAGCTAGCATAACAAAGTCTTCCCGAGAAGTACTATGTGGCCTAGTTGAAACCCACCAATTATGCTATATTTTGCTGCAATGTCTGGGTAACGTTACAGTTACACAAGCTCTCTATTTGAGAGTATGTTCCTAAAATTCAGACTATGTCAAGTTATCATTTTCACTAAGCCTAAAATATGTAACTATGGTAATTAATTTATCTTGTTTAACAAATAAAAGGGGCTTATTTTGATTTGACTTCTCATTCCACAGTAGTAATGATTTGCATTAGACTATGAATTTTGTCCCACAAGGACGTAATTGTGTAAGTTAAGCAAGTGTATTTAAGCATTTTCTTGAGTAGAGTCTAAATACAGGCTCTAAGACAGTCACTTTTACAAATACACTGATATCCTAACTTTTTCACTATTCTGCAAGCGTCCCAAAGTGATAATCATCTGTAAATAATCTACTATGATTTTCTGTTTCAAACTAGTGTTTTTCTTGATTCAAGGGCCATGGAGAATATGTCATTCCGTTGTCTTTTCCTCTTTCCTAAGACTGTGTGAGATATCTTTGATTTACTTCTTTGAGGGAGTCCCTGCCTGGTAATAAATAAATAGATCTCCGTTTTAATGCTGTTTCTCCCCTTGAGTGTCTTTCAAATGCTTTTAACTAGAAGGGATTTTGCTGGAGTAATCCATCAATGCTAGTAAGACCTCATTCAAATTGTGGAGGCCAGCAGTAGCAACATGACTGGCTCTGAAGTAGGTTAAAAGAATGTTGACCTTGCATAAAAACATGTCTGTTTCCTATAGGGATGCTCATCTAGGTTTGACAAGTTTAATTAAGGAAGCTAAGCAGAATTTGCAAATGTTCCCTGAGTTTCTTAACAGTTGGGAAACAGTTTGGATGTAGATAAAAGTATGTGCTTTAGTTGCAGAGGATGAAAATGGAAACAAGGAAAGGAAAAAAAAACCCCAAAAAACAAAACCAAACCTTTTTCTGCTGTTAGCTGCAAAGGAGTCAATTATTAATGCTACTACAAATTTATAAAAGTTTTTTTCTTTCTCTTCAGCTGATGTGAAGATAGAAGGGAAAGGCAAGTGTCAGGCAGTGAAATTCATGGTTTTCTCCAGCTACCAGAACTCTGATTTTTCAGGTTTAGAATTGGACAGTAAACTCTTACAGAATTAGATGATGAATTACTATATATTTTTAAAAATAATTAAAAAAAAATCTGATACTGAAGTGTCAGTTCAGAAATAGTTCATAGTTTTCTGAATAGTTCTGAAGGAATCAATTATTATATCTCTGGAGTTTAGCTATAAAACAGCTAAAGTGGAAATCTAAAAATGATAAATATTATTTTGCATGTTCTTCTTGTTTTATATGTAGCATGTGTTTTATTTTCCTTATTTTATTCCTGTACTATAATGGACATTGTGCCCTGGATATTTATGTGCAGCTTGATATATGTGTATATTACTATTATTTCTTACATAAGAATGCTTTTCAGCTATTCGTAGCAATAACAAGACTGAACAGCTAGACACACTGATAGGTCTTCCAAGGAAAGAAAGTATTTCATTATAAGTAACTTTTAGGTATATAAATACTTGGAGTTCAGTATCTACTGTTTCTGGAGAGACTTAGATGCATATCCATTATACCTTGCAACTCAGTGCCAGGCTAGAGATAACCTGAACTAACTCCGAGGTAGTTGATATGTCAAGATGCTTTACCGCAGCAACATGCAAGGAGATTAACTTTTGTCCAAGAAGTAGGACCTTGTTATTCCTGTGTCTGAATACGTGAACTGTTCCTTATCTTTGCCCCAAAAGAAAATGAATGCAGCAACCTAACCTACTAGCGTGGTCACTTGCCTGACACAGAAGAAACATCCTACTCAATCTGTGTCATCCCATTACTGTGTATATATTTCCTAATAAGGTGTTGCTTCATAAAGCAGACGGAAAGGGGGAAGAAAAGGGTTGAATCTCCTTGAACAGAGAAAACAATTCCAGGTGAGATGCTGTTGTAACAATTGCCCAAAGGGGAGCGTTGTTTCAGGTGTGAGTGCTCGCTGGTGCAGGTGCTGCGGGTGGGGTAGGCAGAAGAATGTGCAGGCTGTGGCCTTTCATGGCTTGGAGAGCATGGGATGGGTGCTGAGCTGCTCAGGCTGAAGTGTTTCTGAGCATCTGCTGACACAGAATTGAGGCACCTAGGAACTCTAAAGTAAAAACATTGGTGCCTACAGATTCCTAAATCTCCTCTTCAGTAACAGAGAATTTTCTGGATGAGCTTTGGCATCTGGACCCCGGGACATGCTTTGTTAGTAGCAAATCCAGAGCAGTGCTGTTTGGCAAAGACAGCTTGCAGAAACCAAACAGTGGTCGCTAGAATTGTTGCTTCATCATTGACTCTGTTGAATGTTTGGGAAATGGAGGAAGAAAGTGACTGGGAAACTAAACCATCCTTCGAGTTGATGAATTCCCCTTCTTGCAGCTGATATTGTGCTCTAAGGCTGAAAATTACAGCCACTATGGTAAATCAATCCCATTGGAATTAAGTTGGGGAATTTGGGGCATTAATTACCTTGTTTCTTGTTATGATCAAAATAGATCACAACTAATTCTAGTAATAATTAACGACTATTCGGATGAACAAAAACCTTGACATATGGGGATGCATTGCTGCAATCCGATATTTATAAAGTGCTGGTTTTACATAAATAATGAAATGTTGTTATTCCCATGAGAGCTATTTTATTTTTTCTACTTTAATGTTTTAATTAATAGACTTGAAATTGCAATTTGTTAAAATGCCAGCCAAAGAAAAAATCTCTTTTTCTGATGAATCCCACCTGTTAGTAGACAGCAAAGAGGGACTTAGTTTAACTGTTTGTCTGTAAAAACCCTGTCAGCACCTTAAAACCACCCTAATACTCACACAGCCCATGCCACCACGTTCCTCTGTCCGGTTTTTTAAAAGGCATATTTGGGGAGAGAGGCTGGGAATCACCCTTTGAAAATACCTATGTTTATGTTTAAAGACTGTGAGAGGAATAAAGATACTGCTTAAAAACACTATTCTCATTTCAGCTCCCATGTTCTTCTATAATTGCTTTGGACACTTAACTGGACTTTGGCGAACAAAGACTATGTTTATACTATGCATTGCAGGCTGATGTGAGCTGGCTTCTGAGCCAAAATAATTCTGAGTGACTGTATTAGTGTAGCACTGACTTAAAGGATAATAAGCCCTGCTGAGAGGTTATTGAATGTTTTGCAGTGGTAGCCAGAGTTAGGTCATGCATATACAAACTGCCATCTCTTACCTCCCCCCTCCTCTTGGGTTCATCTTTTGGATCTGGTTGAATACTGCGAATTTGCTGCTGCATGTTATGAGGAAGAACGCATCAATGAGTAATTCTTATTGCCACGAGGTGCCAGTTTTGGGGTCATCCTAGGAAATATTTATCCTAGTTCTTAGATTAGTTAGTCCTTCTATGAGCTAAATTATTTGCTGTGCCCCTAACATGCGAGGACCTGTAGATACCTACAGTCGTGCAAAATATTGACATACACTGTATTTTTAAAGGTATTTAACTACCTGCAGAGGTTCAAAGGTTTCCAAATAACTGCATGAAAAGATATTCAAGACATATGTAATTTGTTTTTCTTATCCCCTGAGATAAGAAAAGGCAAAAATTTTGCTTCTCTTTTGGTTTTAAGCTGTGCATGACTGCAGATTCATGCCTGTACCCCCTCACTGTTTTGTTTTTTTTTTCCTGTGTGCTTTTTGTTTGTTTGTTTTCATGCTGAATGAAAGCCTGCAGACCACGTTACCCTATAATTCTGGATAATTGTGTTATTCATTTTAAACCCCTTAGATGGTAGGAGGAAATAATCACTGTGCCTGTATGAATTAGAAAGGTGCCATTCCATTGAAACCAAGGTGAGACAATTTGTTTCTGGAATACCAGCAAGAACTGAGCTGCTGGAGAATGAATGCCTTTTGAGATAAAACTAGACTAAACAGCTTTAAGCTTCCCTTTACTTGTTGGTGCCTGCAGTTCTGAACATTTTAATTGAAGTTTTTCTTTTGTTCCACATAAAAGAAAGCTTTGTCCATCTGTTCAAAATGAAATGTTATTTTGTTTAAAAGAACACATTTTGACAGTTGAACTGTAATGCATTATTTTAAAAGCATTCGGTCATATCCTGAGTTGGTGTAAAATCAATACTGAAGTTAATGAGAACTATACACCGGAAAAGAATCCAATCCCTTTACCTTTTCCACCACACGTAATTTATGAGAGGGCCAGCATTTAATAATATTCTAAGGTAAGAAACACCGTTTTGTTTATCATACAGGTGATTGTATCTGTCCTTTTTGATCTGTGAGGTGTGAAGCCTTAGACACTAATTATAAGGTTTAGCCTTGAACATGATGTTTCTGCTTTACTTTCTCTGCCTTCAAAATGGGAATATATTCAAGTTTTTAAAAAATTATTTATATAGCTATTACAGAGCGGAATCCATAATTCTACATACCAGCTGTTGTTAAAATATACCTACTTGAATTTCTTCAAATTCGAGCAACTCTAAACTTCATTGCATGTGGAAGAATGCAGTACACAGACAACACATATTTAAAGCTGAGCATCTAAAGATTGGCTTTATTAATAAAACATTCTATCACCAAGCAACTGAATACGTTTTAACATCCTTTATCAGATGTCCAAGGGAAGTGATGAATTCTGAAGAAAGTAAGATGATGTTGTCACTGTTTTTAATAAAAGACAAATACTTCAGGGGATATGTTTCTATTTCCTTTCTGATAATGACTAAGTTCTTGCACAACTGCACAGAATATAATGAGCTATTGAAGGGTATACAAGGTTATAGCTGCAGTCATTGAGGACATTTCCTTAAATGTTAGCTCTCTAATATTGCACATAACTGATCATAATCTATAAAATCTGAGGCTATGTGAGTTTTTCTGTGGAGTTGGTCAATATCATTGTTGCTGTTGAATACTACTGACTATAAGAAGCCTAAGAAATATGAAAGAAACAAATGTTTAGTACATGTAAGAAGAGCAAAACAAAGAATAAGAAAAAAATTAATGCAAGTTTCATTAATTCAAGGAATAGTCACTAGATAATCAGTGAGTTTCAAGAGGTTTACGTTAGTGCATAACATTTACTTTGTTAAAATGAGCGTCTAGAAAATATACTGTATATAATTATTAATATTTAATGAGTACATTGAACAGCGTGACGTGTGGGCTTATGATAATAGAGGGCACTTAATTAACCCATTCATCAATCATGAAGGAATGATAAATGGAGGCATTTTAAATACACGTTAGATAAATCTCAGGTAAAATATGTCTATCTGAGAAAATAAAAATGGAGTATAAAAATACAGGAAGGATAAGGCCTTCAAAGCTACAGTGTCTCTTCATAAAAAATACTCTTAATTCTAAAAACTCAAAAAAAGTTAAATAAAAAAAGTTAAGAATTTTAGCTATTCCAAATAAGATTAACAGGGAAAACAAGGTCTTTCTAGCATCTCATGGCAATTGCTACCTTCAGTGTTGTTCAAAGACATAACATATGTGCATTTGATTTTCTCTTGAATTGCACAAACTGCATTCCACGAGCTTTGCCTTGACTCATCCTGCTTGGCCTATTTGCCTTGACCTTGATGGACCAGTATTAACTATCAGATTCATTTTAGCTAATGCCTGCTTTTGCAGTCTGTGAGAATTGAATATAGCAGCAGCCAGACCTTCAGTTCCAAAGCCTGTCTTGAGAGAAGAAACCTGCGTGGATACATCACTGTGCGTTATGAAAACTGACGGACCTGTGGCAGAGAGCATAAAACCAAAATTCCTCTCCCATTTGAAAATATGGATGTCCAGGAGCTTCTGAAGGTAAGTTGGTTTTCTTCTTATTTCAGGTTATTTAGCAATTGTGCAGGAATATCTTGGCAAGAAGAGGAACTCTAGAAACAGAGATATTAAGGAGAGCTAAAAAATAAGTATGGTATTATATGTATGTGTGTTTGCATATATCTATATATGCAATCAAATTTATTCTCTAATTGAGTGGTTCAACATGCCTGCAGATCAAAGGATGTTCTCTCCTGTTCACAGCCTCTCTCCTTCCCCCAGAATGCTGTGTGCTATTAGAAGTGGTTGGGAAGCTAATTCAACTCTATTTGGTGCATGGCACCCCAGAGCCGTGGAGGAGCAGGAGTGTATCACAGCAGCTCAGAAAATCGCACCTGGTATCAGGGACCGTTGTTTAACGCAACTCTTCTTCCTCACTACAGCCTCTCTTCTGATCTTTCTGTCATAAAAGCCGAGGGACTCTTTGATCCTACACTAAGAGTATCTTAATCTCACTTCTACCAAAATGCATGTTTTCCCATCATGTGGCCTGATGCAGTGGGGTGCCTCTTGACAGTCACTTGATCCAAGTTATCACATCTCTTGGAAATGTGAGTGCATCTCTTCCCTATGAAAAACGGTACCATTTTAAAACTTAGCAGAACAAATACAGTACCAAGGACTAGTTTTATTTTTATGTAAATAATGGACAAGACAAGAATACAGCCTGTGTAATTTGTATTTAAATATACTATTCTCTATGGGATGTGCTAGTAGAAAGCCTGTGGAACTGATCAGAGGATTAGCTTTTACACCAGCTGCTGCTACTGAGTGAGAGAAAAACAGTTCTAATTCAACATATTTCTCTGGCACTTAAAGCACCTGTATTGTTCAATCTGACTCCCTATAAGCCTACTCCAGTTCTGTTTTCACTGAAATTTAAGGAAACTTTAAATAATAGTTTTCAAAATATCTGTATGCACAGAGCTGGCTGAGGAATCTTCCTGAAATGATACATATTTATCACTTCATCCTAAACTAGAACAAAAAATCATAAAGACTACTTATATTTTAGAAAGGGATGTCTAGAAATACTGTATTTTGAAAAAACAGGTTGTCCTCCTTTCTGGCTGCTCAGCTGGAAAACTTGTGCTGAAAATCAGTGGTTTAAGGGTCAAAAGTAAATTATGTTGCCTCGAGTAAAACCTTAAAATACATTTTCACTATAATTTGTTCTTTGAATGAATTGTTTTAAGTAGCAAGAAATATTGAAATAATCTCTAACAGAAGTTTTTGGATTAGTATACCCTTTCAAGGTGTGTATATATCTTGCTCTCAAGCTGTAGGGAGATGAGCATCAGTTCTTGTACTATGTAGTAACTCCAAATGAATTAATTACTGAAGATTCAGGGACACAATGTGAGAGACTGAATATTAATCTCAGAAAGGAAAAAATGTTAGAGATCTTGGTAGAGTGACAGAAGAGCCAAAGATGGGCAATGAGATTTGGTGGCTGAGAAAGAGATTGAGGAAGACTCAGCCTGTGTCCTCTCTGAAAATAGGCAATGGAGGATGATGAACAGTGTCAAGCTTACATAGTAACTGCATGTTAGTGATTCATAACACCAAATGTCTTTAAAAATGGAATTATCTATTATTTACTTGCTGAAATGTTTAGACTTCATCTAAAGTAAAACATCAGAATAGCACCAGTTTGAGAAATATTGCTATGATATTTAAAATTTCAAAACTAGTATTAGGAAAAAAAACATTGATTTCAACATCTGTGCAAATACTGGAAAAAAGGAGGTAATAGTAATGAAACTGGAATATTGAATTATAGACATATTTTCACTTGTAACATTCTTTTTCTGCATTTTCAATATTAAGTAATGACGGTGACCTCATTTCTGCCAGAAACATTAGTCTGTGGAAGGATGTACCTACAAGCTCCAGAAACTAATCCAGGGAAATGTCATGAACTGCACAGTTTCCTAATTCCTGTTCCCTCCCGTTTCCCTTGTGGATAAAAGTGAGTATATATGACCACATTTCAAACTTACCAAGGTTAAATTTGGACCTCTTAATGATACTGCAGCATTGCCTCAGGTTGCTGTTATGCTTGGGACTTGTATGGGTCCCTACAACCATCTGCCTGCTGGAGCCCACCTACTGCTTATGTGGTGTATGTGATTTCAATAGTAAAATTAATATGGTTAATATTTGTGGAATCCAAGTAGATCTGTAATGTAGTCTTAGTTTGCTATTTTCCATCACAAAAAAATAATTCATACTATCCTTATACTTGATGGCTTCCATATTGAGAATAATTCCACGAGCGAGCAATCTGCTGAAATCTAAGTTCCTGCGGATTTTTGCCTCATGGCTGAGCCCTATGGTGTTTAGTATGCTGTGAACTAGAAGTGAAATTTTCCCTCCCATTACGAAATTTATAGCTCCTCTTGGTAGCTCAACACCTTTGACAGAGAAGCCAGAGAAAATACCTTTGCATGTTGCACAAATCGGTAGAAATTGAGATCTTTTGAAAACTAAGATTTGTCTCAAATTAGACTTAAGTGTAACAGTGATTTCAGAACTGCTAGGGAAGGGGAGGATGGACTGATTTACATCTGAGGAGTGTGATCAAATGTTTTATATCCTGGCCTACTGTTTAATTTCCTGCATGTGCAAAAGTCCTGCTTATTTCAAAACCTGGAAAATGGCCTAGGGAGCTAGCTTCCTTATCTCCAAATTTAAATTTACTGCAGGAGATGAAAAATGGCATTTCAATGCAAACACTCAGCAAAACATGGGAAAGTAACTTTAATTTAATAAGCCAATTATTTTCCTATTAATTAAATGTGTATTGATTGTTGCAAGAACAATTATTGAGTTTAGCAAGTATGAAAGAGATTAATCTAGTTGCAATCTAATTAGTTCAGAATTGCACGGGCAATACAAATACATAATTAGAAGGAACTGCACTTGTAGGAAAGTTAAGGATTTATTAATGAAAAATGCTCTAATTGTATGAGTACATATTGTAGAATTTACATAAGAATTCAAGGAAGTAACAGTTTTAGAAAACTGCTAATTTACAGTCTCTCCAGTTGCCTAAAGATTACACTTACATGTGTGAAGACAACAACGATGAGATGGGTACCAGTCATGCTTATAGCCTAAGTCTGTATTAAAAGTATTTGTATTAAATTGTCATGGTTTAACCCCAGTCAGTAACTGAGCAGGACGCAGCCGCTCACTCGCTCCCCTCCACCCAGTGGGATGGGGAAGAGAATTGGGGGGGGGGAAGTAAAACTCGTGGGTTGAGATAAGAACAGTTTAATAGAACAGAAAGGAAGAAACTAATAATGGTAATAATAACAATAATAGAATGACAATAAAAGAATTAGAATATAGAAAACAAGTGATGCACAATGTGATTGCTCACCACTCGCCAACCGATGTCCAGTTAGTTTCCGAGCAGTGATCTGCAGGCCACCTCCCACCCAGTTTATACACTGGGCATGACTTCACATGGTATGGAATACCCCTTTTGCCAGTTTGGGTTATCTGCCCTGGCTGTGTCCCCTCCCAACTTCTTGTGCCCCTCCAGCCTTCTTGCTGGCTGGGCATGAGAAGCTGAAAAATCCTTGACTTTAGACTAAACACTGCTTAACAACAACTGAAAACATCAGTGTGCTATCAACATCCTTCTCATACTGAACGCAGAACGTAGCACTATACCAGCTATTAGAAAGAAAATTAACTCTATCCCAACTGAAACCAGGACATAAATAAATAAAAAGCAGCTCCTTTATCACCAAAGGACTGAAAACCTGCTATAAAGAACAAAAATGCTGCACTTCCAGTAGATGGCCAAGGGAGAAAATAATTAAAAAACCTGCCTGTCATTAAAACATTGTGTTCCCTCTTGCAGAGTAGAGGTCGTGTAGCAAAGAAAAGCACAGGACAGCTGGGATCTGTTCTGCTAGAGGATCTATGCATGTGAACAGTCTGAATAAAACAACCCGCTGAGGCAGCGTGTGGAACAGAGGGACGAGCGGCGTAGGCAGAACGAGGCTGAATGGCCCCTTTTCCCTCTGTGCATACACAGAGAGCGCTCATGAAAAAGCTTACGCTGTAATTCCTAAATGTTATTAAATTAAAATGGTTTCACTGACAGGGCTGAATGATTTTTATACAGGGATTTTTAAGGAGATGGACCATAAATTTTAGTGATGTTGGGCAGTATTTTATAGCTGTATAGGCCAAATGAGGTTTGTGGGTCATTTTGAAGCCCTTGCTAGCTAAACAAGCAAGCAATGTATTTAACTCTATTGTCATTAATGGGAAAGGGTTTGTTGAGATGTGTCTTTTAAAATGCCTAGAGAAATTTGGTGAAGCATTATGTTTAAAGCAAAACAAAACCAATCAATCAAGGAGAAAGGATGAATTAATCCTGTTGCTGCAAGATCATGCAGAAGGGACTTAAAATGTCAGGTAGTTCAGAGGAGCTGTAGTTATGCATTTAAACTTTTCCAGGTGTGCTCAGATAAGAGCTAGTATTATAAGATGCATATTTTTTTTTTTTTACTGATAAAATTAATATAGTTGTCTGGTGACTAGATGCAGTAGAAACAGAAATGTAGAAGTAAAAAGAAAGTAGAAAGGAATTCTTAGAAATTTTGAGCACATCAATAAAAGAAAAGGCCTTTCCTCAGATACATGGTGTAGAAAAACTGTAGTTGTGAAAGATAAAATATAATGGAAATTAATTGAAAAAAAATTGGCTTGTGTCTGATTCCTGAGGAAATTCTCTTCAAGATAGCGTTTTCATTACTGTTTTAAAACCAATATTCATTCATAAAGCTTTCCAAAATGTGTCACAGAAATTTGTTAGCCATATTAGTAACTGTCTTTCAGAACATACAACAACAAAATGACTTGTTCACGGTTGGAGTGGATGAAGAGTGTCAGTAGGGATCAAATCCTGTGAACTCCTGTTTTAGTTCTTTGCTTTTGTTACTAAGCTGTTTCCCATCAATTTCTTCGGATATGACAATTTAAAGCCAGTCAAATAGCTGTGCATATTTCATCCTTGCTTCTCCTTTGTACTCTCCTCAAACATATTTATTTTGCAAAATAGAATGAAGCTCCGTCTGTCTCGTTTTGTTGGAGTTCTCTCTCCTTCACACTCTTCCCAATTAAATATTCTAGGTCATAGGCTCGCTGCAGATTACCAGCTCCTTGCCCACATCTTTCTCCCCATTCACAGTTTCAGTGCTGTGAGAGCAGGGGGCAATTAGCAGTCTTCTGCAGCAGCTCTTTCATCCACTGAAGACACGGACTGTGCATTACTGGCTTTTAGAGTGAGAAACCCAGTAGTGCCCCTTGACCTATTGCTCGTGTGTCAGTGAAAGAAGATGAAACAGCTGTTTCTCAGAGGACAGCAAATGTATCAACAAAACACTTTGTTGAGATAGCTACCTCGCACAAATCTAGCCTCTGTACCTAGATGTGGCAAATAAAGGCTATTTTGGGTTGACAAATATATAATAACTCCTGCGTAGAGATTTGTAAAAAGCAAAGTTTGTTTTGCACAACTTCAAGCTTCTCTATGTGTAGGGCCTAGGAAAAGTTGGTGTGCTTTTAGGTCAAGGAGATGTGATTTGCAATGTTTTCTCTTAGGGCAAACTTTGTGAAGCGATGTAGGATCCCTCTGCTCTGGACCTGTGTGTCCTGACACAGTTGCTGCTCTCTCTTCCTGTTTCTTTCACTTTTTTCCTCTGTTTCTCTTTTCTACTTGTGCTTTTTTTGTTTATTAAACTAAACTAACTTTTTAAAATTTTCATCAATGCTATTTCTGCAAGTCTTATGTTACACTTAGTCAAAGTTTATATGCTTCTCCAGGTATTGGTACAGTGATGGGCTTGCAACCAAATGTTGTGCATGTGGGTTCTTGCATTTGTGTACTTACTTTAGAAGTCACACCAAGAGGAGGAGTAGAAAGTAGTACCTTTCAAATAGCTGTATTCTTATATTTCTACCTTTTTTACTGGGATGTTCCTGGTGTAAGTTAGACCTCAGTGCCATTATCTTCCTTTCTTATTTGATTGCATTCCCTTTTAGCCACCTACACCAGAAAAGAGCAATATTCAAAGGATGAGAAACCCTGAAGCAGACTGCTGAATGTTCAAAATGTATGTATTTGTAGGAAAATGGATGAGTAAGAGGGAATAGCTAAGCAAACTATTGCATTCTAAATACACTGTAAAGTATTAACCCTAGCTAATGCATTAACTATTAGCAACTTAATACTATGTATCCATAACATATTTCAACAAAAAAACAAGAAAGGGATCTTGTGAGTGTCTGTTTTCAAGATAAATATTGCAACGATGGAAAGAATATTTGATTCTCTTGGCATGTGTTTCAATAACTGGTTTAAAGAAATCACCTCTGAAACTTGATTGATGCTGTATGATATGGTAAAGTAATAAAAAAATGTATGTTCAATGTATGTCTATCTGCAAAAATCCAGATCCAATTTTTGTATCATTTTAAAACAGAAAATCTCTTAACCTGCTCCTGTATAAACAGGTTTATTTGATTCATAGGTGGTTTTGCAGGCATTTGTTAAGGAAGAAATCCAAAATTAGAGACTCAAAAGTGTGCATTTCACAGTGGGAGTACCTTGTAAGGAGGTAAGAAGCTGGTTTTTTAAGCATGTAGGTAGTCAATGTTTAGCTAACAGTAACAAGGAAATGTATTTCCATTTCCAGTTTCCTATAGGCACAGTAGAATGCTGTAAACCAAGGTCATTATATCCTATAGTAGAGGCTATAGATTACAGGAATTCAGTATGTTTCAGCTGGGAGTTATTATAAATCAGCTGTTGTTAAATGTGATAGCTTAACCTTTTTGAAAATCTTATTTGTACTCCCCAGAGCCTGTGGTGCCAATTTAGACTAACTGTTGAACAACAACCATGCATATTTTTAAGCGAATTAAATTCAAGCTGTAAAGACTGAAACAGAATTCTTTACAAAGCGGTTGGACAATAGAAATTTTCACTTTACTGCAATTTTTTTACATTGCAATAGAAGGTCACATTGTATGTGATTCATGGCATAAACGGTTTTGATATACCCCATCACCTTTCAAGACTTCCTCAGCTAAAGTGTTTAAAGATTAGGAATGCTCTCTAGAGTAACAGAGCCTATTAATCCTGAAGACTTTCTCTGGTTGGGAGAACACCTGAATATATAGAAATTTCAAGAACATGTGGAAGACAGAATAAAGCCCAAAACATATGTCATGCTGAATGGTACCTAGCAGAGCTATTCTAATCTGATCAGCACCACACGCTGGGAGAGCTATAATAAGTGTATAGCTGCAAAGGAAGATCGAACAGGCACATGTCTGGGGTAATGATTTTGGATCTCCCAGTTTAGACGTAGCCAATGTTGCCTACCATTTTCTCTGATACTATGGGAAGTATCTGCAGGATTCAATCCATATCTCAAAAATAGGATATTGATTAACTTTATTTGATCATTTTTTTCCCCTGTTACGCTTATTCTGTTGTTGAATATGATATCATGAAGCTACAGACTGTAATGTGTTGTTAAAGTGTGTTCTGACTCACGGAGATAGAGTTAAAACCTCTTTCTTGACCATCAGAAGTTGGTGTGCTGCTCTAGCGCTGGAACTGTTCAGGGTTACAGGGTAGTAACACTGATGAACTGATAAATAAAATGGGCAATGAGAGGATAATCCTTCGAGGTGTGGAGGGGAGACAGAACATACTCACTTTTTGGAACATGCTTAGCTAAAGAAATCCTCACAGAATTTCATTTTAGCCCTAAAGGTCCAGGATATATTTGTTTGGGGTTGTTTTGTTTGGGTTTTGGGGTTGGTTTTTTTTAAGCTATGTGTTCAACTCTATGGAATAATTTTGGTTTGTATTCTCCTCAGAAAACAGTTTAGATAAGAAACAGAAAACATCAACATTGCATGTGTAGCTGCCACTGAATATTTGTGCTCCTTGTCTGAAAGGTACAAAATAGTGAATTTATGATGAAAATACCTAGAAAGATGCCATGGTAAGCAATGCAAAATATGTTACTTAAAATCAAGAAAATAGATCAAGCAGAATAAAGCAGACAGAAAGAACATTATATTTGTGACTTAACTGAAGGTGAATACATCTGCAGTTCAAATGGTAATATTAGTGTTAGGAAATAAATGAGTAAAAGATACACCATTAATGAAATATATAGGATATCGAGTATATCTCCCTGTATTATATTCTGACTAATATCGTCATATACATTCAGCAAAAGACATTATCAGTGGATTTTAGAGTTTATTTTTAACTGTTAGAATGGGAGAGTAGTTTTAAGACATTCTTCAGAATGATCTGATGAAAATACAGCAGCTAGGTAATCTTTTTTTCAAAGTATCCCTCAATTTACAAATGAGGTAAGAATTGATTTCTATAGTTACTGTCCTCACTCATACAGAAGAAAAAAAATATTTTTCTCCACTCCAGATGCTATATTAGAAATTGCTACTATGTCACAAGTCATTTTAGCTGGAACTTGCTACACTCTGAATGAGAGCTGTAGTCTCTTTAGTTGACTTTAGTTGCCACCAGAAGAGCAACACACAGCGTAGTGTAGTACACCTTGCCTGAGAGTCCATCACTACTTAAAGCTCCCATTTAGGTTGATGAGACTATGGATGCTCTCTTTTGAATGCTGCATGTCTAGTTCATCACACATTCAGAGTTGAATTTTTTTTATGTTCGGTTATGGTTTTTAGCAGAACTATCTGCCACCTTCGTCTTTGCTTTTGACTGAAACATTAACAAGGAGAGTATTTGTGATATCTATTGCCAAACAAGTAGTTTTGAAAATAGATGCTGACTGGATAGTCAGTGCAGCTAACAGATGGTCTTGTAACACGTTCTTTTGAATCACTAAAAAAGAAAAATAGATTCACTTGAGCTTCTTTCTCTCAGCAGACGAGCTCTATGACAAACAATAGAATCCTGCTGGTTCCTTAGTCAATTGAAAAAATACATTGTCTGCCTCTAGAAGACAAGGAGAAAGACAAATTGCCTGGGAAAAAGAGCCCGTAGGTGATATCTGCTCTCTTAGACTAACTCAGTGTTCCTGAGAAGAAAAATTGAAGAGCATAGCCTTCAGTACACCTATGCTATTGCAATGCTATGTTGTTAATGCTTTTTTTTATTTGTTGTTTTGAAAACACTGATTATTCGTAATCACAGCCTGCACACAATTAATCATTGTCAGCTGACAGATGGCAGATGAGTTTGAAAAATATTCTCTTTATAAATGTTTTCTTTGGATACATTCACATTTTCTATACTTTATTGCTTTTTCAGCCTTCAAAAAGAGAATTAATATAAAACCAGGATCTTTTCTTTTTAAAACCTCAATCTCATCTGCTGTTGATAGCCTGTGGCATTAACAGCTAGTTATTGTTACAAACAGGGTGGTAACAAATCTGGATCAGCAAAAAGAGAATATATGAGAATTCCCTGAACCTAATTTTCCCATACTAAACACTATGAAGTGACCACTAACCAGTAGCCTTCTACATATGAGTGTCTGATACTTTGTGCTTTGGGAATACTTTCTACTCACTTTGCATAAGTGCCAGCGAGTCCTTCAGTAAGAAAATAGATTTGTCATGTGTTTTGCTGCTTCATAAAATCTTTGTGAAATAAGCCTGTCCAGTTATTTAAGTGTGCTCAGTCCTGAGGTCGTGTTTGCCAAGTCTCAATTTCTCAGTTGTATAGTTAAATTATTAACTATGGCTTAAGGAATGCAACATTTAGGCTTTTACTTTTGCATGCTTCTATTCTTAATGGAAGAAATAGGACTTTTGAAAAATTTTTGACTCGGAAGATGGCATCTAGACTTTAATAAGCAGAACTTTCAATAAACTTCAGGCTGATCCTAAGGAGATGGATGACTTTCAGTTGATGAAAACATCCATTTGTTACTGGGTTATTAAAGATATCATTTGCTAAGGTGAAAGGGTTTTTAAAAAGCACTTTTTTAACAAGCCCACCCTATTTCTTTTCACAGACTTGGTCAGTGAGCTTCATCCATGTATCAGCATAAATTGACAGAGTCAAGTGAAATGCACAGCAAGATGTCTGTATTGATTGGCAGACTTGGCCTGTGAAGCTATTATGGGCACGCAGTGAATTTCCCTTTCAGAAACTGATTGGCATCTTTGCAGCCATAAGCAGCTTGATGAGGGCTAATGTAAGGAGGGAAGAGGTTCCAGCACGTCCTTGATGATATAGGTATATATCTATTGATTTCGAAATGGGAATGACAATGTCAGTGTGGCGTACGTGTGCTCTGTATAGCAGATAAGGTAGCCACGTTCTCTAGGGGGAGATGTATGTCTCTTCCTCATCTTGTCATTAATTTTCTACAGGTTTCTTATTCAGTTCTGGGAACAAATTTTGATAGTGAAATCCTTAGGGATGTAAATTCAAGAAACAAAATTTCAACTTCATGCGATAGCAGCTTCAGAAGATATTGGAGACATGTTCAGAACATAATACTCATAGCAGAGTTATAAACATGCATAGTTTTCTATGAAACGATGCAGATGCTACAAAATTGAAACATGCATCTCAGTATTAATGAGGCTTTGTTTTGAGAAGAAAGGAAAAGTAAGTTAATTTAGTTAAGCCTCTAGTTCTGAAATTTTAAAATGATTTATTTTATGTTCTGATGTTGGTTCTTGTTCTGACAGTACTCTGCATCTGTTAGAGACCTCAGAAAAAGATCAAATTGAAGACATCCATTTTTCAAAAGATTTTTTCAAATATGATACAATAATTTCTTGTTTCTCTTGCATTCCAGACTGAAAATGTGATTCTGTAGAAATCCTTAAATTCCCAGTAAACCAAAAAGTAAACTGGGATTCTTTTTTTTCTTTTTTTTTCCAGTTTTCTTCATAGTAATAACATACATTAATTTCTATAATACCTCCACTGAAAAAAAAAAAAAAGCTTGTATTTTGAAGTTGGGGTAGGTAAATCACGCTTGTATCATTATGCAGATATGCTACATGTGCTCACATAGTAGTAGCCTTTAACAAGGTCCTTCAAAGTTTAGCTAGTTTCTAAACAGTAATTAATTGTCTCAGCATTACAGATCTGGCCTGGTGATCAGTACGGATGTTTTTACCCACATCTTTTTCCTGCTTTCCACATTTGTCTGCCATAGGAAGCAAGAACATCTTTGACATACTGCACTCTTCTATTTCATCATGAATTTCAATAATTTTTTTAAAGGAGAAAAACTGTTCTACTCTATACTAATTAAGAGTCCAAAAAGCAAATCCTCCAAAGCTACAATAGATTCAGCTCCCCAGTTTTTGTCTGACATTCATTCATTTCTCCTTCAAGTTAAAACTTTGTCTGGGGGAGGGGAAAAAAAACACAAAGAAAAACAACACCTATATATAAGGAGAATAAAATCCTTAATTACTAATCAGGGAGAGGAGACTCTTGAAGGAGATATCGGTGAAGAATAAATACTATGCAATAGTAAATGCACTCAAAAATAACATTGCATAAGTGATGCAAGGAGAAAAGAAAAACATCATTAGGAGGTTAATCAAGGAGATTCACAATTGTGTCTTTTTTTTCTAAATATGATGAGAGTAATGTTAACATTTATCCAAAACATTTTTTCTTTTAGTGCCACTTTGAACTCAGGGTAGTACTTCATGCATTGTACAAAATATATCCCATTAACCTTTCTCCCTTTGTAGAAAATCAAAACAATCCTTACTCTTCTCACAGCTTCTGACAAATGGTAGTTCTGCCATAGAAGTCTGCATTTCATAGGCTTGGCCCCGTTTCAGAGGATTGACCCTACGGAACTTTGCTCAGAGTGCCTAATTTACCTAAGAACTTTTTACCATAGGTTTTATGAAAAACTGTAAGATCAATACTCAGATGATTGATCAGATGACTCATTTTTCCAGAATCTCAGAATATTATAACCTTTAAAAAAGCAGAGAATATGTTTTGTTGTTTGTTTTTTTTTTAAAAAGGCTGCTAATGATATAGATCTTTGATTCTTATAATAAAGAGAAGTGCTTTAAATTATTAAGAGATATACTGACATGTAACATGAGAAAACTATGAGGAAAAAGAATGTACCCAAGAAGCAGCTATTTGCTCAAAGCTATTCATGAGATGAATAAGACAGTTCAGAGCATTTTATACTGTTCTAGATACATCTCAGTTACCTGAATGTCACATTAGTGTCATATTAACATGTTTTCCTCATTTTTATCTAGCTCAAATTTGACTTGCGCTATGTTGTGCTGTATTACATGTTGGAAACTAGAAAGGCATCTGGTCCTGTGATAACTGGGTTTGGGGGAGTCGGTTTGGTTTGGTTTTTACACTACCCATGAAATCCACCTTGCCACTTCCAGCTCTACCATCCCATACTGTGCATGCCATCACAGTGGAGTAAAGAGGGGAACGTTATGCAGTTGAGATGGCTACTGTCATATCTCTTAGAGCAATTTGTTGGTGAGTAAGAGTTGCAGAGTAGTCTGAGACATCTTGTGGTGTCAAGCACAATAAGTTGCTTATTACTCATAAAGATAAGATGGCACAAATTATTTCCAGCTTTAACTATTGCTTCTGTTGGCAGTCTGGGAAATTGAAATTAGTTCTTTCTGTTTTGGCTTCCACCTGCACGTTGAAAGTTCTGCCTCTGTCTTCATGGCACGTTGGTTAGTTGCTCGCTTTTGACAAGGGAGAGTATTGCAATCCTATTGCCCCCAGACTTACACCAGTTTTGCAAAATAAAGTTCACAGACATTGTTATATGCTGAACTTTCTGAGATTCTCTCATAGCGTCAAGATTAATTTAGCTGGTAAATGTTTCATATGAACCTTTGCAAAGGTTAGGATTCTGATTTCAGAATACAAGTTACAGTAATTGGAATCTACCCTCTGAGTTATCGCTGTTGTTTATGAAGATATAGACTTGTTTTCAGAAGTCAAAATATGGCTTTAAAATATCTTATTTTACTCCAACCCCACCCCTCAAAAAACCCCACCAACTTTCCAAAACTTATGGCAAACTTGAACAAAATAGCAAACTGTACTTTTATTTTCTTACAGACAAAAAAACCCACCCATGACTATCTGCATGTAAACAAACATTATAAGAGTCTGATTATGATTATTGCTCTTCATTGCTTAACATCTGTCTACATCTTATTGTTTCTTCCTCCTTCATCTTAATCCATTTATCTCATTCTCATGTTACATCTTATTAAGAAGATGAGAGATTGCAATGAGAGATTACTCACGGCTTTATTCTCCATGTCAGTATAGTGACCAACATCATAGTAGTCAGCCTGGCTGAATGCTAAATTACTGATCAAACCTGTGCTCCTAGTGAATGACTGGATGTATATTCAGTTGCTACCTTCCAATTTTTGTATCAACTAAGGCAAAAGTCCCACAGATGACAGCCTCATTCACTATGCAGCCCTAATTCATCCCTCGAGCACTGTCCACCCTACACAAAATGCAATTAAGTAATTAAAAACTGTATCAAAATGCAAACACGCAGGGGGGTACAGGGAATTAAAGATGCACAGTCAGTGTTAATTCTAGCATTTCTTCATTTTTTCAGTGGTTGACTTTGCAGACTTAATGATCTTTTAACAGAGTTTTTGCATGTAACTTGCTATGTTTGTTAAACAGTAAATTGAAAGAAACTCAGAATGGCTATCATGGGGGACAGTATAGAGGCCCACACAGCTACCATTTAGAGTGGTCAAGTCAACACTTCAGACCTCTTTCTATTCAGCTAACAAGATTTATAAGCTGTCAAAGTTGTAAATTTTCACCCTTTATGAAGATCAGCCACAAGATATGGCATGTATCTTGCTAGGAAATTACACTATGTAAGAACTGTAGTTTTTATTCCAGATTTTCTGTATATACAGTCACCTCTTCCTTTTGTGCCGACTCTGGGTACTCTAAGCTCCGTTGTGGTCTCTCTAACTCCTGAACTCCTGGGTTCCTGTTCTGCTCCCTAACATGTGAGATTATTAATTTTAAGAGTATTAATCATAAGATTAGTAATTTTAATATGATTTTTCTCTGTCCTCTAACATTTTAATCTGGCCATGACTATGCATGCCAGGGGTGCAGTCTGCCTCTGACTTCAAAGGTGTGTGACAGGGGCTAAGATAAGACTCAAAATTAATGGTATAGGTGACTATCAGTATATGAATATATAAAAGTAGGCAAGAAGGTACTTAAAGTCCTGGCTTTATTTACAAAAGTGTTATGGTAAAGCAGAAAGTGATGACCATTTATCAGTATGAAATCTATAATAAATCTTAATATTGTTAAAGGCTATGGTGGAACTGCTGAGACTTTAGGGGAGTTCATAATGCAAGAAAAACACACCTACATCCATTGTAGTGGCAATGTTGCAAACATCAGTATACAACATTTCAGAGATTTGGGCGAAATAATTTTTATCTTTTTCAAAATAATGATATAATCCTTGTATTCATTGTAATACATGGTAAACTTGCATGTATTAAAAAGAGAAAATGTTTATATTTCATGTCCTTCTAAATGCATTTGAATTATTTTCCTACTTTTTAATTCTGCCTTTGAAGCACAATATCTGACCTTGCTGTCCAGTAGAATTATAGTTTAAATGAAAACCCTGGTAATTTTTCCTGAATCCCTGCAGGCTTTCAGTTAGAACTGTACGTCAGTGCACAATGCAAGGTGCAACTGCTGTATAGTCCATCAGCACAGTGACATTGGAAACTGGTGTTATTTTAAGCTCTTTTTTAAACAAATGATTACACTTGATTCATAATCTATTGAGTCAATGATTGTAAACAATACCAGAATTTTCTCTGAAAATAACCTATAACTTACTGGGGAGCATGACAAACATCAGCACGAGTACGCAATAGTCTTGAAAGTCCTAGAGAAAGAGATGTGGCTTGAAAGAATAACATTAAAAGAAAGCTAAATCTAATTTCAATAATTATGATATCAACAAAATACTTGTAGATATAGCCTTTCACCTAAGTAATCTAAAATGTTAGAGGGAGAAAAAAAATCTTTTTTGTCAAAATAAATATTGTTTTCCTGACCTAGGTCTTGCTTTGTAGATTTTGAAGTATGGAATAGCCCTCAGGGGAGACGGCACTGTTCTTGAAACATGTGAGTCTAAGGTCTGTAGTGATGTTGAAAGGAATGACAGACAGATGCCTCTTCGTACATTTGAGTGTAATGCTGTTTAAAAGAAAATGCAATGTTTAAATGGTCCCTGGTCTTCTTTTTGACATATTCAGATTGTAGTCAGCTCTGCAGGGAGATTTAGCTGTCTATTCTGTCAGATGGAAGACTGGGAACTATACAGAAGTTAGCAGAAGCCAGAGATGAAATTTACTTCTTCAATTACATGATAAGTCATGCTCAAAAGGAAATATTGCATTCCATTTTGAATTTAAATGTAAGTTTCCTTTCTGTTGCCATCCTGCCAGACTCTGCCAATAACCTTCCAGCTGGAGGCTGTTATCAATGGGAAGGAGGTCAAAACCACTGATCCCAGAAATGGGAAAAAGCTTGGGATGCTAAAGACATGAAATTAAATCTAATTCAAGAAGGATGTTTACAATGTAATGAGTCCTGGAGGTTAAACTTGAGTACAAAATACATACATTTCTAATATGAGTATGTTTGAGTGAAGAAGTTTTCATAATAGTGAGAATATTCTGCACTGTTTCTAAACTTGCTCTTGTGAAGAACCAGGACACTTGCTTCTTACGCAGGAGTACAAAGGCAGCGCAAAATTACCATCTCTGCATGTTGTAATGAAGTTGCAACACTTCAAAGGCATTTTAATAACAAAAGTGTTAGCTACATTTCTTTTATGTATGTTAGTTGTGCATTAACTGGCTGAAGAATTTGCATGTATTTCTGCTGTGGAGTTGTGAAAATGATGGTTCCTTAAACATTCATCACTTCTATGAAAATACACAAATAACTTGCTCCAAATAAATTTTTCCCTCTCAGGAAAGTTGTATTTAAGAGATGCATATCTTTGGGTAAGTCCTGATATGGCAACAGTGAACAGAATGTATGAAAGATATTGTCGGGTTTTAATTTTATATGCCTATTTTAAGACTAAAAAAGGGTGAATAGGACATCCATCCCAGAAAGTCCCTAAGGTGCTCACCGTTGTGGTCTGGATAGTTCTACGTGGGGAAGTATCACTAAAACCTTGCTCTGTTCTTGTATTCTTTAAGTAGCTGCTGCCTAGTAAGGTGCATACGTACTGATTTGTTTTCTTTTGTTTATCAAGGTCACAGTAGATATGTATGTAGAACAATATGTACTTGTTTATGTAGTTAAAAGAACAGAAATTTGACTGTAAAGTTAAAAGTATTTCTATCTTTCATCTTTTAAAGGAATGTTTCTTTACAATTTTCTACATCATCATTTACTGATGACACGAGTTAATATTCCTGACAGAACTGTAGATAGTTACTTTTCTCTCTCAAATATGCCAAAATCACCAATGTAGTTTAAAGATTTATGTATTTTAGCTTAAGTTTTATAGAGAATTTCTTCACTTCAGAGATTGAATTTTACATAGCGACGACACTGACAGCATTGTCTGCAGGGGCAAAGAGAAAATACTCCACTAATGAAGAAAACATTGAGTTACAAGAACAGCTAAGGGCAGGATGGAAGAAAGACCATTAGTAAACTCACAAAGAAATTTGGGGGGTGTGTCTCACCATTCAGTAGAATTGCATCAGTCGCCATTCACATCCCTGTTACCTAATACTTCATGATTGATTCACCCCATTTAACCTATCATCTTCAACATTTGACTCGACTGACTTTTTGGTGCTTTATACAGCAGAAGTGTGAGGCATGAGAACAAATCAAAATGAGAAAAATCTTTCAAAGTGGTTTCTGTTAGCCGAGACTGTCAGCTGAGCATTGTTTTAATACATAGAGGCTAAGCTGACTGTGAGGTGGGATTTTTCTGCATTAATTATAAGGCAGGTTAAATAGTGTCTATTTTAGAATGGGTGCAATCTTTAGCTTGTTGGCAAGCAGAGAGGCTCCAATTCTGCCTGTAAATGAAAGGAACTAGTGTTTGCCAATTAAATCAAGCAGCTGTTTCGCAGACAGTATTGCTAATAGCTACCAACTAAACTCCAAGCCGTTACTCTGGATTGTTTAATGAACTGCTTTTAATACATAGTAAATGCTAACCTCTGTATCTCAATTTATTGAGCAAGAAGGGAGGGATATTTAAAGGCACATCTCTCTTCAAACTCCTGTAGTGCCATAGGAACCATCTGTGCCAATGAAGCACAGGAATCTGAGACTCTTTCTTACACTTTATCAATTTATAAGAATCCCAGAGAGAATAGTGCTAGTTAAATTGTTTTTGACAGTGCATGACAAAAAACACCATGATCTGACTCTATACAGTAGCTGCATTTTTCTCTTTTAAGGAGATATTGTAGGCACCTTATGTAAACTTGCAGCTTGTATTCTTCGATGTTAACTGCACAAGAGTGATGAAAAAATCAAAACGCATCTCTCATTGGACATACCAATGTATGTAGCAGTTTTGCGTGGCAAAATTAATAAAGGTATTACATATACGTATGTTCCCCCTCCCCCCACAAGGCATAATCTCTGGTATTGGCTCTCTATTGCTCAGAAGCCCTTCTCTACATGAGCTCTTCTCTGAGAATAAGCATAAGGAAATGAGGCATCAAAGCTACCTCTGCTTCAAACACTAGAAATAACTGGTTCGGAGCTCTGCAAAACAGAGTTACCTGTATAGACATACATTATTTGAAATCTAACTCACTTAATACTGCTGTTCCTACTAACAATCTCTTTGCTTCTCAGCTGATGGCTCTTTAAGATTTCAGTATATCAGGTTACAATGAGTCACCATCTTCCAACCCTAAATATTGGTAGTAGACTCAGTTGCCTGCAGTCCTGCATATATTTTTCTAGAGGTAAGTGTAGAACTTCTGAAGTGTCTTAAAATGGGACTATTCTATCTTGCTAAGCTTCAATTGTCCAGAAAATAACAAAAATATCTTGAGACAAAGTGATAAAAATGAGTTTATAATTTGAATCGTAAATGTTCAGGGAAACAGGAGACTGAGCTTCAGCACAAAAACGAAGTACACAGAAGGTGAAAGCAGAGAGAGGTTATCCAGGAAGAGTATAGAGACCCTCGGCATGCGAGGATGGGGTTAGGAAAGCCGAAATTCTACTAGTCATGAAACTAGGAAGGGATGTGAAGGGTGACACAAATCGCCTCTAAGTACATTAGCTGCAAGAGAAAGGTGGAGGAAAACGTGGGCTTGTTGTTCAATGATGGCAGATGACTCGGTGATGAAGGACATGGAAGAGGTTGATCAGTTGCCCTATGGGGAGAGGCTGTGGGAACAAGGTTTGTTCAGCCGGGGGAAGATTTGGCCCAAGAGGTGATCTTGGTTTTGTCTACAGCTTTCTGATGGGACTCTGGAGAAGATTAAGACAGACCCTTGTCAGAGGTGCACAGGAGGCAATGGACATAAGCTGAAACACAAGAACTTCAGAGAAGATACAAGGAGTGATGGTGGTTCATGTGGTTAGTGTGTTTGTATTTGTTTTACTGTTTTTGCCAAGACAGTTGTCAAACACAAGAACAGGTTGCTCAAGCTGTTGAATCTCCACCCTTGGAAATACTCAGAACTTGTGTGGATATGGCCTTGAGCAACCTTGGAGCAAGGAGATGACTTAAACGACCTCTAGAGGTCTCTTCCAATCTAAATTATGATTCTGTGATTATATGTCCAGTAACATGGCCTTACTAAATCCTTTTAAAACTATGGAGATTCTTCTCTTATAGCCTCCTATCTTCTAAACAAGGTTGTCCTCTGAACTGATTCAAAAAGAATGCCAATGAGAATGCTCTAGTTAGAGGGTGGTGGTGGAGCATTCAGAGTTAGTTTCAGGGTTTTTTTTTCTCATATCAATGCTTATTTCACCTTCAGATACAAGTTGGTATGGGTTTTTTCCTAAGTTGAAGAGAATTTCTGAGTTGGTGAAACTGCGTACAGGGAGAACATCCCTAGCCCACACCTTAATTTTAATGCCGGTCTAAATGTTTTTTTTATTGATCCCGCCTGCATTTTACAGACACTGTTACATCCATTTAAACTACAGGTAGTCTTGCTTGCTATATTTCTATGGCTAAGCTTTGCCTTAACCATACAGAATCTAGAAGTAAAAGGCATTTTTTCGTTCTCAATTTTGAAACTCAAACAATTAAGCAACAGTGAAAAATAAAAGAAGCTTTCATTTTTTTGTTGTTGTTATCTAGGTCTTGTGCATGCCTTAACTGCAGCAGAGGATGAAAAATATATATATTTCTTAGAAGCTGCCTTATTTTCTTTCCTTATTTCCAGCTAACATCTGCCTTTAAAAGGGGAGAAAACAAAAAAAAGGCAAGGAAGCAAAAATTAAGGAAATTTCCATAGACCTGTTGCACTCAGCATTCTCTGTGCTTATTCTGTTACTGTTTTATGAGTAAATCAGACTAGAGAAATTACATTTATAATAGGGGGTGGGGGGAAACAACCACAAACCAAACACACAAAAACCAGAGATGCAAACTTCTGACTTTACAGATGGCTGTTTTTCTTAATTATATGGATAACAGTTTAGAAATACCTAATTGGTCATGCTTGACAAGTAATAGCAGTTTTTCCAAGATAAACAAATGTTCACATTTTTCATACTTAATCAGGGAGTTTATGTGCAAAAATGACCAAATGTATCATCTATTCTAAGCCTCCTATGTTATTTTGTAATAAACCACCATCTGTACTTTGATTTTACAGAATCTGTGTGTGATGACCACAGAATCTGATTATATGGCAGATGGGTTTGGGGAAGAAACTAGATTTTAATTATTTTTTTTTATTTTATTTATTTAAAGTAAACTACAAAAGCTCACTTCATTAATTTAGAGATATCCCCAAAGCGAGTTTATTTTGCTTTTATCTGGCAGGTAGTGCTCTGAATACTCAATAACTGTCTTACTCTTGCTTTCCTGTGTCTTCCACACTCATAGACATTACTCAATGAGTGTATTCAGCTTGTGATATTGTGTATTTGTTTCTGTGCTGTATGTTTTCGTATTGGTTGGTTGTTTATTTTCTGAGATATTTCAGTTTTAGTGAATGAGCCTGTCCATTATGGTTAAGATGTTAGTTTAGTCATATGTTGCGAGCTTGGCAATTTAGTGTTTTGGGTTTTTTCTAGTTACTTGTTTTATGAAACTTCATAACTCTGCAGGTTTTGTCCTAGTGAGTAAATATGCCTGAAATAACTGTTCTTTACTAACTTTTTTGGTGAGCAGTTCTTTTTTCACACCAATAGTATTTCTGGTTTTTGTTATTTAGAACATTTTTGCAACACGTTACCCGATGGGGTTGTGCCCAGAGGGGGACCGGCAGCAGAGGGGGGTGTGGTACAGCTGTGTCCTGGCTCCCCACATGTCAAAGTTTGATCCTTCTTCCTCAGAAATGCTCCAGCCATGTCTCCAAGACAGACTGGGCACGCACCATGCAATGCATCTGATTCTAACCATGTGCAATTTAAGAGCATTTAGGTAGGAAGGCAGTGAGGAATACTTAATGCAATCCAAAAGTTATACCTTTACCCTATTTCATAATAACTTCTCCATTTAGAAAAGTCTCAGCTATCTCAACCCCCCCCTCCAAAACAACAACAAAACCCCCTCAAACTGAAAAAGACTACTGCCTCCCTACTCCCCCCCACCCCCCCCCAATCTTCTGCTGATCCCTGCCCTAAATCCTGGAAAAATGGAATATTGTCAGTGAAACTGGGAGAATATTCAGCAGCAAGCTCTCAGCTACTCTGAAAAAACATATGGTGACCTGAAATTCACTTACACTATCTTTCTACATATTTTTTCTAGTCTTTCTTTCTGATCATTCTCAGTTTAGCCTTTAAGGGTTGCTCTGTCTAAATTGTGCTCCTTAGGATGCCTTGAGCATGCTGCACTCCAGACCACTTCTTCTATCTACACTTCATGCTATCAGGGAGGACAGCTGACACTGGGAGAGACCTTAACAAGATTCCATCTGATTAAAAATTGTGGTCAGCTGAGAGTCCTAAATGGGCATAATCTTGGCCTGAATGATCGTGATAATGTAATTTTTCTCCACTGTCATGAGCTAATTTAAGCTGATGCAGAGAGTGTGAAATGACAAGGTCGGAGTGGAAAAGTATTTTACCATATTACCAGATTTAGAGTAACTTCCAGTTCGGCTGAGTTGTGAGAAGCAGTCTATTTCCAGCCTATTGCAAGAGCATCTGCTCTTGCATCTCGTGCCTTACAGATTTGCTATTTTAGTAATAGTGGATATGAAGAAGAGAGGAAAACTGTCATTGAAGATATTCCCAAAATACTTATGATGATAGCTGGATATGTTTCATTCTGTACTGGCTGTAAATGTGGTTTTTTTGGTTTGGTTTGGTTTTTTTGTTCCGCCCCCCCCTTCTTCCTTTGGTTGGTTGCTAGGTTGCTGTTAGAGTTGGGTTGGGTTAGTTGGATATTCACAGCTCCAAACTGGCAGGGTAATACCTGTTATTAGGGAACAGAAAAAGAAAGATTAATTACACTCCTTAATTACTCCTCCTCATGAGGGTTGCATGCCCTGTCTGACCTGCAGGTGGGAATGCCCCCTCTGAAGGACTGAGGGTAAAGCACCAGGAGGGGAAAAGTTCCTAATATCTTTGTCCATCCACACACTTCTTTCTCATCACCCTGGGGCCAGGAGGCCTCTAAATCTTGGGAATACAGAAATTTGAAAAGGTTTGCTTCAGACACATGCTCAGAAAAATAGAAATGTATTTTCTGAACTTCATGAGCTTACTAAATGTTGAGAACCAGCTTGAACTAATTTCATGAGAATAGGCTCTCTCCCAAAATCATTGGTACCTACCGTTCCAGGTCATGCTGGAAGAGCTACAGGCATAAACTTTGTTGTGATATTTCAGCACTTTTACTTCCACCCTCAGCTTGAATCAGGGAGTATAAATGTATGCAAAATGGAAATCAGCTGTTAAAAAAGTGTCTTGGTTTGCTTGTTTGTTTGAAAGCTTTTAAAGTTCAGTTTGGACTTGTTTCAATTTATGGGCTAGAATTTGTGTTGCTTTTTATTACATAAAAATATGGGGGTTTTACTCCTTAACATATGGAACTAAAAATAAAATATATAATGAAATATTATAAGAAAATATGCAACAATATAAAAATAATATATATAAAAATAAAATATATCACCAAATACTTTATACTGAGAAAAAGCCTTCTAGAATTTTTATATATATATACATATATGTGTGTGTGTTGAACTTTCATAATGTGAAATTCAGAATTTCTCAAATCAAAAAAATAAAAAAATAAATTAGGAAATAAATATTAGCAGAGTAGGAAAATAAAAGTAATACAGAAAGAGAAAAATCCTATACAGATTATCTGCAATAAGTGTATCGTAGGCTGATTCACATGCTGGCTGAACCTCATTAAGATCATTGGCTTTTTCTTCACACATTAAGACTACTCACAAAGAACTGTTGTGTATCTGAAATCCAAGTTCTCTATTCATTGTATTCCATTAGTAACTTGAAAGGAGTTTAAACAATTTAATCTTATCATTTTAAATCTTGGGATTAAGCAAACTGTTCCCAAGTGGATTGAAACCATTGAACATCATTTAGATATTTATCAAAGCTTGAAACACTGAGGAAAATGCCAGAGGACAAAGCAAAAGCACTGTTGTGCTAATATACACTAGAAAAGCTTGAACACGATCACCTTGATAAAGATTGAACAGTTAGCTTGAATTGTTGGATAGCATTATGGAAATGCTCTTTTTAGATGTAGTAAGTAAAGGAAATTAGTGTGATTAATATCTATCATGGTTTGAGGAGGTGATTTCTGTGTAACACATTTGTTAGTATTTTTTTACGAGACTGTAAGTTGACAGATGCAAATGTTGATGTTGACTTCTGCAAATCATGTGAGATTTGAGTTACTCTTGCATGACATTTTGATTAAAAAATTACCACTATAGAATATCAATATACCTACACTAAGTGGATTTTTCACAGGTATTATGACAGGAAATCATCCTTCAACAGTCTATTCTTAGCCCCATTAAATCCAGTATCTTCCACACTGATTTATAAAAATACAAAAATAATAAATAATTACATGTAATGTTTAGTCATCACATTGAAATTGGTGGGGCAATGAACAAAAATAAGTATGTACCAGCTGAACTATATTCTTTGGTAATATAAACTCAATAAACAATAGGGCCAAACACAATGTCATATACCTTAAAAAAAATCTAAGCAGTCATTTCTGTGTAATAGGGACAGTTATAAAATGGAAGTGATTTAGGACATTATGTATTTATGTATATATATGTGTATAATCATTATATATACATTTTATGAAATAAGATGTAGCTAACTGAACATAATCTTTAGGAGTACAAGCAGGGGCATGTCAAATGGAAGACAGTAGACAAAGATATTTCATTGTACATGACAGGTAAGACAATTATTAAAGAGTTCATGAACATCCACAGTTTTGAAATGAGATTGCAAAATTAGAAAGAGAACTATAAAAAAATATTTTAAGCCTGGCAGGGTGGAAGCTTTAGTGCCTGTCTTAAGTGTTTAGATCTGTTTAGTGTTGCAAAGAGTTATGTTTAGCATTGATCAGCAAATACAAATGTTGACATCCTTACAGATGGAAACTTCTTTTAGAAGTTTCTGAGAGTCAAGGGATGCAGGGCAGGGTAAGAAAAGGCTTAAGATCTGTAGATGATCCACTTTTTGGGAGGTGACACTAGTCAAATTAAAACCAGAAATCAACAATTATTTTTTCATAGTGAGGAAAAGTAGTCTGGAATAAAACAGGGATGGGTTGGAATATTTTGAAGCCTTCAAGTCCTTGCTTATTTCTAAAATATAGTCTCAAGGTAAAATATAAATTGTCAACTATAGAGAAAATGTTGTGTGATGCATTTGAGCAATGTTAAGATTTTCGGTTCCCAATTGATGTATATTCTGAGTTGGTAAAAAACCCCAGACAAACAAACAAAAAAAACCCCACCACAAAACCTCATAATAAAATTTTGTAAAAATATTAAATAAGAAAGAAACACAGATACGTTCAGAACATAAAGAAGGCATAATAGCTTTCTGTTTTTCTCATGAACAACTTAGCTTAGAATCATAAAGTGAAAGTACAACTACAGATCAGAATCAAAATTGTACTGAGCATACCGCTGCCCCCCCCCCCCCCCGCCTCCATATTTCTGGAAAGGAAGTAGTCTTGACCAAAAAACACTCTAGGTTAGTTGCTGGAGTAAATTATATTCTGCAATAAGCAAATATTTATGAACGTAAAATGCATTTGCGTTTCCTTGAAGGGGAATCTTAATTTCCAGTTTGTTGCTTGATATAGCTATTTATACAAAAGATTCTTTGTATAAGGTCCTTACTTAACCTGGTATTTTCATTTGGCAGAAATATATAAGAGCTAGAATTTTTTCACTTGAGACAAGTAATTTTGCCTCTAAGGGAAAATTTAAAAATTGCATTAACAGACTCTTCCTTTCTTGCCATTGCTGCTTGACCCTAGTAATCTTAAAGAATACAGGATGAGATCCTGAGCTGAGTGTCTCAGAGGTGCAGTATAAGTCCCACTGCACAGGGAGATGACGCAAGTTAAGGCTGTCAGTTGTACAGCAGGAGACCAGAACCCCACATACCTGTCTCTGAGATGCTCATGAAGTGATCTGAGCTGACAAGAAATCCAACAGGGTTAAATCTCCTTGATTTCATCAGTAGCATTCAATTAAATCAACACAATCCTCTTTCTTAAAAAAAAAAAAAAAAATCTATTTTCTACTTGCATTAGCTGTACCCTGGAACTGGTAAAGTCCACATAAGATGAAGGTATGTGAGAATTTCCTCATGGAGCATCTTTGTCCCTCAGTAAAATAGGTTGACTGTTCAAGTGTCACTACAAGAACTCTGGGTCTGTAGCCCATGGCAGTTAATCAGTCTTTGGCAGCTTTTCGCCATTTCATGCATTTCATTAAAGGAAAGAGCAGCAGTTGCTGCCTTTTGCTTTTATCTAGTCATACTGGTCACACTATTATTCATATTGCTACCCATAACTTTGTTTTATTTTTAAATATTTTCATTTATCTGCAGAATCAGAAACTTCAAAGATGATAATGACTCCTAAACTAGCCCGTTGTTCAGTGTGACACAGAAGATCTACAAAAAGACATCCAAGCCTCACATAGCTGTGTGCCACAGTTACACCCTGCCTTAAGCAGCAGAGGATTCTCACAGCATGTTTCATTGTGCTTTGCGGTGAATAAGGATCTTCGTAGAGGATCCTAATGCTGTCTTCTCTCAATGGGTTATCCCTTGTGTTTTCACACTAGAGGATATAAGATGCGCTTCAGGTATGTGAGTATTAATTATCTGGTTGCACCATGGATCTCGTCCACAGTAGCTGCTGCTTCTCATATATTTGTCTGTGAAAAGAGTTAATGGTACAAGCTTTGTAGGCTACCTCTATTTTCAGGGTTGCCATCTTATGTTCCTGATTTTCCCCACTCTGACAAAAGTTGTTCTAGATTAAGATGTCTTTACATGTTCATATATCTTAAATACCGGCCTCTCCTACTGTTAGTGTTCATCTGATAGTGCCCAACTGTTGCTTTCAGGCTGAGAGATTTTCCTGTTCTTAAAGCCCCGACACACAGTGTAGCATGAGATCATGCCTAAAAGTGGATCCCTTTTTTTGAATGTTAGAATCACATAAGCTGAGAGATGCTATTATTTCCTAATTCCTATTTCTGTAGACAGTAAATAATAAATCAGTAGACATCCCTGGCAGATTTTTAGTGGTACATGTATATTGTCATCAAAGTTTCACTGAGTTCACTGGAGCAATGATAGCCTCCCCAGATGATGATCTGTTCCCACTAATGGAAACACGACAGGCTACTGCAACCAATGTGTTCATTTTTCTGTTGCTGTTCAGTCTGAGCAAGCATGACTTACAAGAACTTGGGGAGAAAATGTTCCTTAGGTCAAGTACAGCTGTTTGTCAGGGTGGGATTCAGTTGCCTAGGCATAGATGTGTAGTGAGTGACATTGCAGGTGCCCTGATGCGTCCAAGACATCCATGTCAGGCTGGCCAAAGTGTCACAGGGCTGAGAAGAAACCTGCATCCTTCTAGGAGGGTACATAGAGCCCAAGCAGAATACACTCTAGGATAGCTAAACCAACAATAAATGTTTCCCAGTTCCATCTAAAACATATAGGTTGGCATAAAAACCTTCACTCTGTTCTCAGAATTTGTTTCTACAATTTCTCTATTTTCATAAGCTCTCTATTCCTCTGTGCACAAATTCAAAGTCATAAGTTTAACAAGCAATCAAAACACCAAAACCAACAGACTTTGGCCTCTCACCCTTGTATAGAGTGTTTAAGGTTCTAGAAATTGAGGAATCAAAGAAAATATTTCATGAAATATTTCTTCTTTGTAAACCTCAGAAATTTATGCTATCACAGGTCTGACTATTTAGCTATTACTAACTTATAGAATTAGTCTTTGACAAGTCAACAGACAGCTACCAGTATTTCATTTTTTTCCAAAAATCTGAATATAAAATCTGAATATAGTTTCCTTGTTCAGTATTTTTATTACTATGCTTGGGCTTTACTGCTATGAGCATTGTTGTTTTGTAAAAACATAGCTGCTGATACTATAAAAGCTGCTTACAGATGATTTTTAAACTAATTTTTTATCCCGTTTGGGTTGGTTGGGTTTTCTTGTTTGTTTGTTTTTGTTGTTGTTGTTGTTGTTGTTTGTTTTTTGTTGTTTTTTTTTTAAACCAGTATTTTAAAGAGAAGTTGTTCTGGACCAAAAGCTTGCCTTCTGTAAACTTTCAAATCTTGTTAGAAATTAAGTTCTGAATTCTCCTAATCAGAAAGTATGGTCTGTCCTATATATTTGTTACTTAATATAAAGAAAAATGAATGTTTCTGTTGTCTAAACCAGACATAGTCTGAACCAGACATTGTCTTGATGATATTTTCATACATCATCTTGTACTTTCATATATCACTTTGTACTTTCCAATATTATTTGTACCTTCAAACATATTTTGTGTGTTTTGGCAGCTAAAAGTTCAAGGTCATTCTGAAATTCTGCTTTTCTGTTCTGCATAGCACAGAATTTATGTAGTGAATAGTTCCCTCTTACTAATTACAGTCATTTATTCTCAACACTTCTGTCTTGTAAAGCCCAGTTCATTTTTTTTTTTTTCTTTAAACAGAAACACAAACAGAGTGTTACAAATACATTTTGATGCTGTGTATCTGTATGAGATGGGAGCTGTATGTGTGCCTGGACTTTAAATCTGTAAATGCCCTACTTAATAAGGTAATTTGGACAAGGATTGTCTCTTACTAATGGTTTGTGCTAGCCTAGCACAATATGTCCTGGTCTTTGCCTTGGCCATGAAGGTGCTACTGCAATACAAATAAGTGATAATAACGATGTTTTAAAGCTACTTGTCTTGCTGAACTTAACCTATAACTTCCCATTTCTTTAGACGCAAGGCCGAGCTCTTCTGCACTAAATCAATTCTTCCTCTCATTTGAACCTTCTTAAAATTCTACATGCAGATTGCTAGTTAAGTCATTACAAGGACATATCCTGGAGTTTTAGGCATTTGAAGGAACACAAGGGAATAAGGGGAAGCTTGGTACTTGCCTTGATATATTTTTATTTACTGATCTTCTGTTTAGTGCACTTAATTTATGTCAGATAAATCACTTAAATTCTTTTCAAAGATCAAGTGGGGAAAATGTCATAGCATTAAGCATCAGTATCCATTTTTTCCTAAAGGTCTTGTTGTCCCTAGGTACATGCATGTAGAAGGTTCTTGGAGACAAGCACATACCCTTTATTTCGAACACTTGTTGTCTGATTTTTACAATATTCCAACCTTGTTTATGTTTGGAATCAATTTACGCAAGTGAAGATTAGCTACTTTAGTTAAAATAAAGATCGCTGAGATAAGCAGTTGAAAAAGAGGTATCTGTGTCTATGCAGCTAGAAATTTTCTCCCTATCATCAAGACTGAAGTCACCAGGTGGTGCTATTACATAGTATTGCAAGACGTTCTTCTGTAATTTGTTTAATTTTTTTTCAGGAAATGCTGTATAATCCTTTTGCCTTACAGTTGAGAGAAGCTATAGCAGCACCGCTGGCTTTTAGTTTGGGAGTAGAAGGACTCTGCGGGAGGTGGCATTAGTGGCTAAGGTTGTCTTCCTCTAAAACAGTATGGTTTGCATTCTGTTTGTGGTTGCTTTTGTTCCTGGTCTGGAATAATACATAACTTGATATGACATAAAACACTTCTTTTTTTTTTGGCCCCTTGAACCACAAGGAAAACAAAATAAAACTTGGCAGTAAGTCAACAATTGTGTTAGGAAGAGAAAACAGCTATCAGAAGGATAACTGTGTTATTGTTTGCATGGAGAATAATATCATGACTTTGCAGTGGTTTTCTTGTCCCTTTAAGAAAAAGTTTTCATTATTAGTTTGCTTCTTTCATTGGATTACATTAGAAAGAATAACTGTTAGTGTAACTATTCATTCAGGTGACATTGATTTAGATTTTTATCAGCAAAACCATTTGAAATCATACAAATGTAAGTTGAAAAAAAAGGAAAAAGGTAAATAGTCATTATCTGCCAGTACATGCCGTAGCATAATAGAGTGATAAAGAAAAATACCTTAATGGGAAGGTAGCCATCTGGAGTTTAAGAGAATAATGATTCAATCTGCTTCAAAAGATTCAGCAATTTTAACATAAAAAGTCTTGTTAGTGACTGAGATGAGAATCTTTTATCACCCTATACATGGAATGTGGATGGTGCTACTTATCTCACCTCCTTAGCATTTTAAGTAATAGCAAATTATGTAAAGAGAATCTGAAAGGTGTGTGTGGGGGGATTTTCCTGGTAACTATTGATATTTATTTATATAGTTCACACAGGCATGTGCATTTCTTTTTTTCTAGGATAGGCTTTATTTTTGAAACAACTTCTAGTGATGGTTTTCTTCCTTTGATGAGGTTTAACTGCCACATTGTCTCTACAAAGTTGAATGCAGTCACTTTTAAGAATACCCCAAATTAATGGTGTAGCTGCATGATGATCAATATGAATAATGTCCTTCTTTACTGCAGGTCTTTAAGCAATTTTTGTAACGGTTAATGCCTTTATGCTTGGTGATTTTGGTAGGAATGAGAAAAGTAGTTTACTTATACCAAAGTCTTTTCTTAGAGGATATCTAAACTAGATTTGAAGTATCATTCAGCTAAGCTTTAGAAATAGACACTTATTTATGCTTTAAATATAATTTCAGAATGTCTTAAAATTATTCTAGGTATGTAACAATTGCTTATGTCAGAAAGAATAAGAAATTATATTTTGCATTTTCCAGTTGTTATTTTGTGCTCTTTTTACTAACTAGTTGTTATAAAGCTTGGTACTTAATGCAATTTAGGACATGGCTACGTTGGATGGACTGGGATAGTAGTCCAATGCAAAAGATGTTCTTGGGAAAAAAAATCATACCTTTTTTTAATTTGCCTGACCTATTAAACAATTTCTCACGTGGGTAACAATAAATAAAAAATGTTACTGCTATCTTTAACAGTTTAATATTGTCTTCATGTATGTAGTGTTGAAGAAAATAATTCACGAATTGTATTTGTGTTACACTAGATTACTCTCACTAAAATGTACTTTTAATAGTTCACATCATTTTCATTAAACTCTTGATACTTTATTCGACTCCATTAGAGCAACATTGTACAATCAAACCTATAGCAAAGCATAAACAGACTATTCTAGAGGCAGAAATGAGTAGGAAGTCACATTAGAAAGGGCAGATTTCAGTGAGATCAAATCTCACTTTTTTTTTGCTCTTCACCAATTTCCTCTACCTGAGCATTTTTTGTTATAAATTGCATGTCTATATTGCCTTCCATTCTGTTCTAATTCATTAATATGAGGAACTTGAAAACAGGCTTATGGTTGCAGTGCTAAAAGCTCCTTAGAAAATATGAAAAGCAGCACAGTTTTGAGTAACATTTTGATCTAACCCTGATTTTACAGTATTGTTATTCTGCTGACAGAATATGTCAGCATCCCTACATTGTCCATCCCTACATTTGCATCATGAGAACTGAATCTGGTTCTTTGAATCCTAGAAAATGTTTCCTTTTTGATGATTAAGTCATTGCTTTTTTTATAAAACTTAACACATCGCTAGTTTTCAAAATGTCAGGCTTTATTTTGAACCATATTCTTGAGTTTTATGCTACAACACTTTGTTCTGAACCTTGATGATGTGTGACTCAAATCATATCCTACAAGGATTTTAATAAGGAGGAGGTTGGCAAACTGAAAGTGTATCACAGGAAAAAGGAATGCTTGCTGAATAGGAGAACAGTTATATTTACACATGCTCTTTAGCTATCTGAACACAGAAAACATGGGTAAGATTAGAAAAACCTTTTCACAGATTTATTTCTTTATTTTAATCTCTATATAAATATACACTTCAAGATATGACAAATACGTTTTTCATCCTAAGAACATCTGGGAGACTCGTCTTTTTGGGAGGCACTCCAAATCTTTTGGGTTTAAAGAAAAGAAGGTTAAATATAAAAATCGAATTTTATATGTATAACAACTTGTGGGTCACTTGAAATCTCTCTATCTTAAGAGAACAAAAGAGCTCTTAAAGTGAAGGACTTGAACTGACTTTGGGCTTAAGGGACAAGTCGAAGATATCCCTTCTAGAGACGTGTAGAAGAAAGGAGGTAAAACCACAGGAACAGGGATTTGGAAGAAGACCTGTTTTTTTCATTCTTGATATGCAAGATTTCCTCCTGAAGTGAGTGAAAGCTTTAAGTGTGTACAGAATGGGAGACTAATAGCAAAGTTAAGAGAAGATCTAGCTGGAAGCTGCGATAACTTTGGAAGCAGTGAGGGCAATAAGAGCACAAGTGAATGCCACGGGAATTAAAATATATTTATGTTTAGCCCTTACAGGGAATAATATAACTTTATATGTGGTGAAGTTTATTATCACTAGTATATTAATTCTGTTCTCATGGTAAAGGATTCCTGCTCTTTACTGAGTCACAAAACAGATTGTGCTTTATTTTCGAGATACTCCATCTCAGTATTTTTATTATTTCTTTAGAACAATTTCTCCTCTATCTCCCTCACCAATTTCTTATGCAAATTTTTCCAAACTCAGTTTATAGTTTATATGAATCTAGTCCTGAAAAGGACATCCAAATATGAATAACAGAATAAGATAAATACTGTCTAGGATTATTTTCTATCTATAAAGAATATAAATTACCTAATGTTATTATAGCTACTATATAAGAAAGCATTTTCAGGAAATCAGAAATAGGCTAGTAGGGTGTGTAGAGTGTCTAGATAAAGAATAAAGAGAATAACTTCAGATTAATGCTATTAGTGAAATCATCAAATATATCAAGATTTTTACTTTTCATTTTAGAGGACGTATACAGAAAGTAAATGTCTTTCCAAATATGCAACCAGACTAGTTTAAATCCACATTCCCTGACTAACCTGACTCTCCTATAATTTCTATTCTTCCCTTCAATTTGTGACATCACAGATGAATCTCCCAGTTCCTGAACTTTTTTTGCTTATGATTGAGTCTCACTTCTAGAATGAGCTCAGTATTTTGTCAGCCCACTTTCCCAAGACATCTCACCTGCCGTACTTCCTGTTTACAAGGCGAGCATCTCAGACAGTAGTTGAATCCAGAATTCTCCAAACTTGTCTTTCCTGATTAGTGTTTTGTCTATCCTTTCTGAAAATGGTGCAGAGATGAGCAAAATTCTCTTTTGTAAGAGGAATGGAAGGGGAAAAAAAAGAAACTATTTTGAACCATATTTTCTTAACGTATAAATGGTAACTAGAGTGCATATGCACAATTGCATTTGGCAATACACTTTAGCATAATCTAACATGCTAATAATGTAATTTAAATCTGAAAAAGTCCTAATAGCATCTTAGTTTATTACGTCTCTGAACTACATCTCTGCAGCTTTAATTTTATGTGTCTTTAATCTCCTCTATAGATTTAAAACCAACACTTCACTGATTATAAACTACAACATGTCTATGCATTTCTTTGGATTAAAGAAGGTGTTTTGTTTTGGGGGTTTTTTAGCAGGAATGAGAGATTTTCTAAAAGAATAAAATAACTTTATCTCAGAATTATGAAGTAAGGTAGGTTCTCTTCTTCTAGCATGAAGGGACATCAGCTCTGTGTACATTCATTTGTATTACTGATTGTTTATCAAGGCCAGACTTTCCTGAGAATACGAGGATATGGGACTATCATCTATGGAGTTAGTCTCTGTTGAGATAATAAAATCATTTAACTAGTCATATTAATTAATACATTTAAAAATATATTCAGTATCTATTTTGTATCACTAAGTAGAAAAAGGCGGTATTACTTGCTTATTGAATCACAATTTTATTCAGTATGAATTTCAGTTATGTGCGAAAATTAAGATCTTAAAAAACAGAACAGAAAAGAAAAATTCCCCAAAGATTTAGTCTTCATTACTAAATAGTAAGAACTAAGAAATAGTTAGATAAAATTTAAGTTAATTGATAATTGCTCATGATTATCAGAAGATAAAATGCAAAGAACTTCATAAACTTAATATACATATCACTAAGATACAAAGTTATATGACATTTCTGAGCTAGAGAAAGAATAACTAAAGAATAAATATTAAACCAAAAGAACCCCCACCCATATAAAAAGGGGGGGTCTCTTTAGAGTAGCTATGATGACAAAACAGATGACAAATGACAATGCGCATGTTAATGAACACTAATCAATTTATGTTCTTGAATCTACTTTGAAGGACATCACATCGAGAATGTCTCACAGAACAAATGACAATCACCTGACAGCAGTCTTTTTCCTGGAGGGAATTCATATCTAAAACAGCAGAAGTATTTGTGAAAAACAAAAAGAATTTACCATATGAATCAAAATTAGGCAAGGAGAAAAGCTCAGATGTGATGAAATTACTTTCAATGAAAACAGGAAAAAAAGAAAGCTAACAAGTTAGCTGGGGATGAGAACTGTATCTTGAAATTCATAAAGGAAAAACAGTCTGAGTTTTCTTGGAATTCAGTTTATACTTTTACTTTTTCAAGGCTGAAGACAGACCTAGCTGGTTTATGTGGGTCTTTTGACATTAAAGCAAGATGAAAATATATTTTTTTTCTTACTTTTTCCCTCTTATTTTTATAGTATTCTTTTTCAAAGTCCTAAAGAGTTATTTTTTAAAGTAATAAAAAGATTCAAACTCATCATTACTTAGGTTCATTTTGTTCTTTACCTATGCGCAGTCCCACGGACTGCAAAGGAATACCTGTGTCTTAAATCTCCTCATGTAGATAACTGCAGTATCAGTGATTTAATCTTGTCTGTGTAGTTCACTAATGGAAGATTCACTCAGAATACAGATTTTTTTTTTTTTCCTTAAATAAAGGTAAAAAGTAAAGTAGTAGTACTTTACCATTGGTAGTACTACTACCATTACATGTCAGTCTTGTGTTGACATGTGCAGTGAATATGTAACTACTTGCAACACCTAGGAATGAATTGTTCTCATATACTATATCTGACACTATTTACAGTTCTTGCAGTCCACAGCCACGCTGAAAAACCCTGGCATCCAGGTTTAATTGTTCCTTTCCTCTGATGCAGTAGGTGCCATTAATCTTTTAATCAGCTGCCTCAGATAAATAGCCAGATCCCATAGTCTTAAACCCAAAAGGAGTTTTATGGGCTGCTTCAGCAGGCTTATCCAGGTAATTAGGAATTCAGGACCAAGCCTAAAATATCTGTAGAAAAATTGTTTAGGGATGTTGAGTAGGATCGTACGCCCCTGTGAATGCAGCCATAATACATTAAGTTAAATTACTGCAATATACTTTTGTGTCTGAAATGGTTTACTAGAACAAATATCCAGTTGTTACTTTGTCTTGCTTTCATGCATATTTCAAATGTGAAGTTCTTCAGAGGAATAAGGCTGCGTTGTTTTTTTTTTCCAAGTAGAGGTGGTCTGTGTATGGAAGCACACAAGCTGTTTTCATGTTCTCTCAAGTAAATCATAATATGATGGGTGAAACAACAGGTCTTCAATTTATAATTGCCCCAGTGAAAATAATTTATCATCTGAGCACAACTCCCACTAGGGAGCTCAGAATATTTACTGTATTTGTTATTGTATCGGAAGAAAAACCTTATGAAATATATAAATATCTCTGCTACGTTCAGGTTTGCCTGGATATAGTCTGTCTTCTGAGCATTTCATTTGTCTGTTATATATGTTGATAAATACATAGGTCACATATTTCAGAATGACTTAGGAGTCTTAAGACCAAGTTTCAGCTGACTTCTATGACTTGGAAGAGGGATTTAAGCTTTAACTCCTTAGGACCTACTCTAACTCTGATTTTTGTGTTGATCAATGGAGAAAACAAGATTTTTGAGGTATCGTTTGACCCTAGAGCCAAGATTGAATAATTAATTTTGATATAATATGTTTATAGCTTTCTATAAATATGGTAGAGCTTAAATAAGAAAGTGGAGAGAAAAGGACTGTATTTCTGCCTTAAAGAACTTAAGCGTTCTGGACTGACAAGACGGAGATTGAGATGTCTTCCCTTGAATTACTGGAAGTTAATGAGTAGGGCCATCTTTTCAATTTACAAATCTAGATCTAAACTCTGTTCTGCAAATGAATGGTGAGAGGAAGATTGGGAATAGGGACAGTTTACAAAAAAAAGCTTCCCACTAAGATGTTCAGAAGTTATACCTAGCTTCAAGTTTCAATTTATTAGTTCAATGTTGTGCCAACTGAGGCTAATCGGTTTTCGGTTTCAAGAAGGCTAGCATCTGGTTTACTCAGAACATAAGCAGAACATGCTTGTGTCTGCCTGTTAGACTCTGTATGTCCACATTAGACATCTTGAAACCAGTATCCTATATAATTTTTGGCAAGCATAGCTTTTCTGCATGATCAGTGAGCTTGTTGAGTTGGTACTGCAGAAGCACTTTTGGTGTCAGTGGTGATACATTAGTCCTTTGCAAAGACCAGCATCTGGAGTGGAGAGCACTTAAATATCTTGTTTAAATCTTTATTTTGAATCGCTAAGCAAGATTTACCTAGTGCAGAACCCTATGCTTGTATCCTGAATGTGTGTGAACTTCACAGCATATATTTGATTTTGGCACTTAGTGTGAAGGTATACACTGGAAGAACTGACTTCCATTTTATAGTTCCTAAGGGATGCTAAGCGTTAATGCTCTCCACTAGCTTCATGAGGCTTCAAAGTGCTCAATAACTTCAGTATTCTGCTGTTAATGTGAACTCTGCAGGGATAGATTAGTCATTCATAACCAGTTAAGATTGTGTACTATGTGTTTGTTTCCTTTTAGGAAGTATTTACTTATAGTTTGCTATCAAATATAAATGTATAAGAAAAAGTAAAAAAAGGCAGATATAACTTTAAGGTCCTGTGGTCATAGACACACTCTTTGGAAGATTACAAAGGATTTATTCTCTGTTAATTCTCGTTTATATTGGCTGGGTTCTGAGGGTAATTTGCATGCTATATTGCAATTATTCCACTAGGAATTGCTTTGATGGTAAAATTTAAAATTAATGTATTTATTCAGGTCAGAAACAGAATCAGCAAACTCCAAAATGCGTGCTGATAAAAATTGTTTTTAATTTAATTAGAGCTGTATAAGCTAAAAATACCTATATTGATATGTGCATACATTGAGATATGCTTTGGTATACTTATAGGTGATTGTGTTTTAACTTGTTTCAGTCTTTTAACTCTCTTAAAGTCCCAGTTAGATATGAATACTGAGAAACTAGATTGATCATAAAGAAACTAGAGATCTAGAAAGAGAATACATGCATGGGTTTTATTTGTATTTATCTAGTTTCTAAGATGTCATTAAAATATTGCTGCATTGTATAGCAATGAGATCTTATACAAGGTGCAGCTAAAGTGAAAATGACCTTATCTCACAGGATAACAAGGTACTATACATGAGATATACTTGACATGAGAAATGTCAAAAAAGCCCCTGCTACTTTCGCAAGACCCGAGCAACACTTTAATTCAAGATTTGCTGTGTTTTATTTTTATTATACATTATTTCATAGGAGGAAAAAAATATCAGAAGTAGTTATGGCAAGACTGTAGAACTAAACAGTCTCCAGAAGTTAAAGTTTTTTTGCTAAATGTAAGTAGATTTTCTCATATCTCATACCAACTTTCTATTTCTTTTCCTGTAATTAAATTAATGTGGAAACTATATAACCACTATAGCATTATACATATATACTTGTTTACATATGTATGTTGTACAACTGCTTTATTGAGCCAATATTTTAACATTTTTTGATGTTTCTAGACCTCTGAATCTGAAACCTCACAACTTATTATATTGTATTAGTAGTAATAACATACTAGGTTATTATGTCATGTACTTTAGAAATATTGACATGGTAGCAATCAATCAATCATAACTTTTGACCAACAGGGCAGAGATCCTGAGCTTTACACTCATGGTCTCCTCTCTTCCCTCTGAAAGGTTGTGGATGTTTCCCATCTACCCTTCTGGCCACTCAAGCCCGATATATCAATTTCATCTTTGACTGGTTGTGCGCTTTGATCTGTGTACATGAATCTTGCTGATTTATTTCACATTGGCATCTCAAGATTTGATATTTCTTCCTTGCTCACTTTTGCAAACTCACAGCTAAACCCTGATCATCTTGCATCTTCAGTGATGTAATTTCCTTCCTAGACTTGGTGGTTGTCACCTTCCGCTCTCTGATTCAAAAAGACGCTGCTAAAATTAGCTTTCTGGACTGTTGGTCTGTTTCATCTTCTTCTATTGCTCCTTCTCTTTCAACTGCTTGCATGCAAATTTCTTGTCAAGTATTCATAGCCCTGCAAACTTACTTTTACTTGATCTCTGTTCAGATGTTTAACCTTTCCGTTACAAGGCGGGCACATTTCCATCAGTGATGCTCCATCATTATGACCATTTCTTCATGTTCTGAAAAGCATGTTTAAAGTTTCTCTGACTATACAAAAGCATGATCGTCCATCTGTCAGGTCATCAGTTTATCCTTTTGTATGCTCAAATGTAATGCTATTTCTATCATCATCCTACCACACTGCAAGCTAATAATGACTAGGCAGGAGGTAAGGTCGATTCACCATTCCAGCAGTCTTTTCTGCCTCTGTACCTATAAATGACTCTCAAATCCCATTCAGCTATCATATCATCAAAGCAGGGTTATTTAACATATTTTATACAATACCCTGTGAAACACAGCTCAAGATATTTGGCTTCCATTCTCATCACAGCTTTTTTAGAGGAGCTGTGTTTGAGCACTTTGTAGATATCTCCATTTGGAATGCAGTGAACTTTCATTTGCATCCATTATCAGTAAGTGATCTCAAAGTACATTTCTTAAAGGTGGGATACTAACTATGATTATCTAATATTTCTCCTTTTTTTTTTACATAGTAAAGTGAAATAGAACTGATGTCTGGGGCCAGACAAAGAAAATTTCAAAAGAAAACTGTTTTCTCAAAATCCATAAATATTTCAGGAGCATTTCAATTTCAAAATATTTTCATGAGGTGAAAGATACCAATATTTAGTTTCAAAGTGGTGGAAATATTTTCTTTCAGTGGTGCTCTTTCAGACATTTTGTTTTTAATGGACTTTATGCTAATACATATGTGATATCTTGCTGTCCAAATTTATGTAGTCAATATGTTAATCTATGTATTTGAATATAAACTATTTATTATACTGTAGAAAGAAAAAGGGAAAATTTTTTTATGTTATTGCAGTGCTGAATTACATTTGCCTCTTCCCACCCCTCAAAATTTTCATTTTTTAAGACTATTAGATTTTTACTCTTGCAACTGTTCTTTTAACACCAGATTTTTCTGGACAGCAGAAATTCCTACTGCTATTCTAGTCCTGCTGGTTTATATTTTCTTTCCTTTGTTTATGCTGGCTGTTTGTTTCTGAAAAGGATTATATTTGATTCCCGAAGGGGGTTTTTTGCCATTGCTCAACCCTACGCAAATGTTGGCATATAGGCCACATTCATGTGTATCATCTTTAAATTCCAAGAACTCAGAATTCTGAGAAGTTTCTGTATAACTATATTCAAGGCTGTGAACACAAAAAGGGCAGAAATTGCTTATAAGTGACAAATATGAAGTGGTATTTTTTTATTTGTCTTTCTGATAGAATTCAGCACCAGCTTGAAGGTAATGATTAAACAGTATTGTATAAGTACTACTGGCAAAAAAAAAAAAAAATAAATCTTTTTTTAACATATTCTACAAATTTAAATAAACTCTTGTAAGAATGTCGAGTCCATAATGAAACATGCCTGAATGTAACGTCTGTTTAAATATTCCATAGCTGCATGTGGGGACCTGTTTGTTGTAACACTATTTGTCACCAGTTCCAATAAACAAGAATAGGGGTAGGCAGGTAGATGGTGTGAGTCTGCACCCAGGTCAGTGTAGCATCACTTTCTCATACTTGATGGGTGATTTATTCACAGAAATCAACTTTGCAATGCACTTGCATAACATTTACCTTCAGTGTATGAGACTTCATTTTGTCAATAGTTTTTGGTATTATTATCTCTGACAGAACAATAACAGATGATTGGCAAGAAAAAAAGCCAGCGTACAATTTCTTGTAGAGAGGAAATGGCTCCTATTGAATGTAAGTGTTTTTATTTGATGCACTATTCCCCAGATGCAAAATAAATATTTTAAAAGTTTGTACTGCATTCCCACTCCCTGGGTAGTTATGCCTTAAAGAAAAGTGGTGGGGTTTTTTTTTCTTGTTTGTTTTGTTGTTCATTGGTTGGGGTTTTTTTCTCTCATCGCTTCTGTTACTATTGAATTATTTGGTCTCTGTTTAAAGCCTGCTGCTTTAACTGCAATATTTTTTTTTTCCATTCTTTGTAAACAAGATCTGTTCTGGTAGATTTTTCTTTTGCTGCTTTACTCCATTTTACTGTGAAAAGCACAGCTATGTATAGCTTTACTAGCCTACAGCAAACTTTGAAGTGTTTCTTAAGTATATGATGTTGAAGAGAGAAAATAAAGGGAAGAATGACTGATTTTATAAAAGTTAACAGACTTCCTTGACTTTTCTCAGATGCTCAATGAATAACTAAGTAGAGATGCAAATTTCCGTAAATCTGAGGGGCAATTAGGAAAAAAAAAGATGCCTCATATTTTTATTGCATTCCCTTACTTTCGTGAGTAAGACGTTAGAAATGTAACTCCTAGGTGGATTAAGCTATCCAGGGAGGAGGGGAAAACTCTTGTGTTCAAATAAATAAGAGGAATCATATTTTGGACCCGTACTAAAACCCAAGGAAAGGAATGCAAATCTACAGAAAGGCATTTGAGTTGTTAAACTATTGCAAAGTTCTAGGGTCAAGCCAGTGAGTATGGAAACTCTTTAGAGAAAATTAAAGTTGTGGTTCTGAGTTGTTACAATAAAGACCTTCGTTAGTATTTTTTGATAATTTTAAAAAATAATCTTCTCTTTTTCAGCATTGTTTTATTTTACATGTGAAAGAAAGAATTGCCTTAACACAAAAATTCCTTTTTTATTCTCTTTTATAACCTAGTACAGTTAACAAATGCTTATGATATACTTCATAGCTGCTCTCATGACAATGCTGACATTGGGAATTTAGAGAAGCCAGGAAAATGTTTAAACATGTTTAGCTTTAAAATTATATGCATAAACAAATGAAAAAAGAACAAATCCCACTGTCAAGACAAAGTGAAGTCAGCCAATATATATTCCTTTATCAGTCTAACCTTGATAGGCAAATAGTTTTTATTTGTATTTCCAAAATATGCATACTGCTCTCTTATAGAAAAGAAGAAAAAATACTTTGTTACCTCTGCAAGTTATCTAGAAGTGTATACTTGCAGTATGTTTCTTAATGTTACAGTTTTGCTACATTTATTTTTCTTCTAAAGACCAAAGGAGCAAGAAGCTCTCTCTTAACAAGAGGAAGAAGCTGGCATGACAAGATTAGAGCCTAACGGAAGTTTCTCTTCCCATTTGACAATAAGTATAGGCACTAAAAGAAATTTTATTCTGTTTTAAACACTGTTAAAAATAGATTTATTAATAGCCTATGGCAGTTTGTTTTTCATTATCTTTATGATTGGCTTTGACAACAACAAGCACTTGCAACAAATGAGATAATGGGGAAGTCTTTGGCATTTGCAGTACAGTGGAATTACAACCTGAATTAGGACTCTTTTCAGCTTTTGTACTAGAACAACTTGTACTTTGTAATTTATTAGGTGACTCTCCCAATAAGTTCTGCTGACTTAGTTTAAATAAGAACTCACTGATATCTTCAAGTTCATAGTCTGCAAATTATATGTGTATATATTTAACCAAGTTCTAACAAGAAAAATCAACTTTTTCTGTGAAGAAGGATGGTTGATCCGAAGGCCTGTTCTCAAGAAGCTGTATAGTCAGGGAATAGGTAAACTCTCTGCCACATGATCTGACTACTCTTCACAGGTAAGAGATTATCCTGAACTACTAGTGCTGCAGCGCGTGCCCACCGAACAAGGCTCCTTTCCTCTTCTGCTTACTGAATCACGGAGGCTCGGTCACTGTATCACAGCTGACTTCAGGAAAATAAGTTGAACAAGTTGTAATGGATATGGTGCCTGGTCTTGTAGGCTTTTGAGTTCTTGGTGTCCTGAACATTCTTCAGGATAAGTTCTTAAATCTGTTCTACAACAGATTTCTTAGTCATCACTACTAATAATGCCCTAAGCAGATATTCAAGAGACAAGACAGAAGGTGCTGAAAAGAAATTGCTCTGCTTTCAACAGGTTCAAATGTTGGGGGACTGCCCCCCGCTCCCCCCCCCAAAAAAAAATCTGTTTACTGAAAGATGTGTAGTTAATTCTCATTCTTAAATTCACAGAACACTGTTCTTGAATAAGGAATGTGAATTACTAGTATGCCAACTGTCCTACTCTGTTGGCTAGAATCCATTCTTTCTATAAAGTGAACCACAGCAATTTTATAATGTAAGTAATGTCTTTGATCAGTCCGAGAAGGACAGTATTTTCCCCTTAGAATTGGGATATCATTCTGACAGGTCTTTAAATTATTGTTTGTCATTTCAGATGAAGCATCCTTTTTGATTATAATTAAAATCCATTGAAATTCAAAAGTACTTACAAAGGAACTGAATTTTTTATTATTTGAGTCCTCTAGGTACTTCGGAACTTGGGTTTTCATACCATAAGAGACAACCCAGCATATATTTACCTCATAGCTGAAATACCATCTTTTAGAAGAAAAAATGTCATTAGAGAAGTAGTGGAGGCTGACACCATACTGTAATATCTTTTTTTGTATTGGTGAAGACTTAAATAATTCAATTCATTTCATTCATCAGCCTCTGGGGCTGTTGACTGAAATGCTGATTCTGTTAGAGCTAAAAACTCTCACTGAGGCCAAGGATTTCACCTGAACAAGAAATATACAGACAAGTTCCAAGTTGGATTGGCCTCTCCCAAGTCACATGGTGTGTTTTTAAAAATTATTTTATTTTTCATTCTATGAGAGCTAGAGGGCAACATTGTTTCAAAAGACACTGCAAAAGCACATCACAAACTGCGAGAAGTTTTGAGCTAATAAAAGTCTCTGTTCTGACATCATCTTTAACTAAGGTACTTGCCTAAGACATCATTCTATGAGGTCTACTTAATAGGACATTTTAAAACTGGTCTTTTTATGTCCGGTGACTGGACTGGACTAATACATAGGATATTCAGGATGGAAGATACATTCTCTGGCCAGTGATAAGGAGAAAGTTAATTTGCAAGATAGTATTATTTAGTGAAAAGGTTTTTCACAGTGCAGGTGTAGGACGAACAAACATCCAACCAAGATTAGAGACACCTAGGGATTAGAAGTGACCGTAATTAGGTGACAGCTACTTTTTCTTTTATACAAATGATGTTTATCTGAAAATGCATTAGTTTCAGAGTTTGTGCAAGCTGGTCTCACACTGTTTGCTGCCTGACCTGAATATGTTTACTACAGTTCTGAATCTAGTCACTGTTTTTTTGGACAAAATGATCTGATGGGTAATAATTCATTAATTTGTCCATTTGATGGATTCCCATAGGTGTTGTTGAGATTTGTTCTATCAATGCATAGGTAACTCTGTTCCTGTTTTATTCCAAAGCATGATTTTTTATTTTTTATTTTTTAATGATGGTCATAAAAGACATTTTATGGAGCTTGTGAAGTTGGCAAAATGTCCCATCTCCAAGTAACCAAGAAATTCAGAAAGATGAAATAAAAATTTCAAATAAAAAATAATCTCAGCATCTACCAATAAATACTACTGTCGTGCATTTGGCATCCAAATGTACAGGGGCAGTTCAGTTGAATCACTGCTCCGTGGAAACAATAAGCTCAGCAGTTGTATGGCTGGATCATCATGTTCTACTTGGAAAGGAAATAAACTCTTTAAAAATCCATCTTCAATTCTGAGTGGAATAAAACCTGGAGTTGTAGAAATTGACCATATCAAATTGCTTTTCAAGCAAACTGTTTTGAAAATACTGACTTGGGGTCCAACAAACCTGCCTATTTCTTCCTATTTTATTTTACTTTTTCCTTTGGAAATTGGATTCTAAATGAAATTATTTGATTATATGAAACATTCTGACTTCAGCATAATGTTTCACTGTAATGAAATACAGTCTGAGCAAAAAATGTTATGACCGTGGTAACTTGGTTATAGTTGCTTATGGTTAATACATTTTAATTCTCGGTTAAAAAAGTTTTTGAGGTTTTGCTACAAATTACTACTGAAATACGTAAACCAGCAAATTAGAACGTCTCCTTTACAGAGATAAATTAACAGAGTAAGTTAAAATGTCAAGCTGTAATTTCAGATTTTTTTATCCCAGTATCTTTTACTATTTAGGTACGTTACTCTGTATGCATTTTTAGTGGATTTTGAGAGCATTAGAGGGCTTAACATGGTTTTATTATTTGTTAATCAAACCCAATAGAATATATAGTAATATTAAATTATTTCATGCTCTAAAGATAGTCAAAATATAAAGATCTTTTTTATCTTTTATTGATAAATGTGGATATATTCATGGTAGCTTTGCAGAAAAGCATCATTGAATTAAAAAATGTGTTGTCTATGTGCATGTTTGTGTCTTATTGTTGTATCTATAAATATGTGTGTATAAATATCTATATGGTGTCTATTTACCCTGAAGCTATAAAGTTATATTTTGACAGTTGTCACATAATTTTAGAGTCAGTTTCACTTTTCTTCACTTGTCTGATTTGAAAACTGTGTGATAAAACTTAGAAGCTCAGTCATCCCGTTTCCTTTGTGTAATCTCCTGCACACTTTAAGTGTCCCTGTCTATTTTGCTCCACAGGAATCTTGCAAGGACTATTACTCTCTTGATCACCCAGAGTTCTATTCATCCCTCATTAAATTAAGAAGTTTAATGAATATATTAATTTCCCTGCATCTTTCTCATGCTGAAAAACACATTGGTGTTTAATATTTTTATATTAAGGATTTATAGTTTAAAATAGGAGGAACCCCCCCCCCCCGAATAGCCATCACCCTATTCCTAACTGTACTCCAAAAGTGGTGACATAAAAATTAAACAGGAATGGAATTTGTCCCACAGATTTGAATGGCTTTTAGAAGAAAAGAACAGGAAACAAAAAGTAGTATTGAGTGTACATTAACTGTGGCTGCCTTTACAACCCAGGAGGGAAATCTATTTGTCATTACTTTCAGGATGGTTCATTTATATCTGTGGTCAGAGCTCCAGTTTTCTTCTCATGCTTGTTGAGCATTGTTGTCTGTAGTTCTTCCATAGCCTTCTTTCTCTTCTTCCAGTTCCATGATTAATTCATGTGATAGTGTACTACCCATAACGCTGCCCTGGTGATAGCTTTTCTGTGTTTAGTTATTCCTGGTTTGAGGTTCCTCAGCTCCTACTCAGGTCACTGTACTGGTGGCACCCCAACAGGTTTGCATTAAGAGATCCAGCGTGGAGCATCGACATTGGCGTAATTTGTCTCTCTGAATTATGGACTCAGTATAGGTTCTGATACTTAATTTGAGCCCTTTATGAATGCAATGAGGTGGCAGTCTACCATCAAATGTAAGAAGTGAATGAGTGCCATGTACTGATGCATAAAACCACGAGTTTTAGGAAACCTTTTATCCTTGTGTCTGATGTTTGCGTAGTACTTCTGTGAAGTGCATTTGTTACCACATGTTATCATGGAAGCAGTTATAAATAACTGAAATTTAGATTTAAAGTACAGCTGGAAGTTTTTTCTGGTGTAAAAATTCTACCTATTGTGACCTCAGCGTCTACTGAGCATCATTTCTGCTGCAATTAAGATATCAGCTATAAGGCAAATCACAGTGCATGCTTCGAGGGAAGTGCTCTTCAGACTTCAGAGTCGTTTTTAACACTGCTCAGGTATCAGGTAGTATGTCTACTGTGTCCAAGAAATTATATTGGCAGTAAGACCTGTGACCTATATGTTAAAATAAAACTTGATGAACATAAGCAACAGATACTATATTTCTGTGTTTTCTAGATTACAGATTGACCCTGTGCTTTTGTATGTTTACAAATTTTATGAGAAAAGCCTAGATTTTAAAAATGCACTACTAATCCTAATGATTTATTTAACATAAACAACAATAGCTCTAGTTTTTAAATCTTCACGATATGACTTTTATTTTCCAAATTGCTTATTTTAGTTAATCAGCTTTGTCTAAATAATTCTGTTGCTATGAATAGATTTTAAGTCCCTCTTTGAGCCTTAGTGGAAAATGAAGCCATTCAAGGTGAAAATACTTGAGGCAGGCTTATTTTTATGATTTCCTGAAATAAATAAATAAATAAAAGAAAAAAGTCATCATCTTTGCCATCATCTTTGCACATTAGTACTTTTAAAAATAAGTCTGTTGATATGGAATTAGATGCTGAATATCACTTTTGCTTTTAGATTTCCTGTTGCTGTTAGTACATATATAATGTGAAGGGTTCATTTTGGTACCTTTCAATACATGCTACTACTTTTTTTTTTTTTCTTCAGTGTCACGTACGTGGAAGCAAACATATCTTTTCAAATGAGAAGGATGCACACAGGTCCCACAACTTCACAAGATGTAAATGCTAATCTAACATCACTTTAGGATATAGATTCATGGTATGTTGTTTCAAGAGTTGTAGTAGTTTTCCCAAACATTCATTGACAACAAGAAAAAGGTATGATATTTAGATCTTATGTTCCAGTCTGCACTTTGGTAAAGCATTAGCTAACATGTGTTTGGTCCTCTGATTTTATCAAGAAGGGGTCTAAATAAAAGTCTTTTAATTATACAGCTTCCAGTTCAGTTTCTGATAATGTTTAGTTGGGGCAACTTCAAGGAATATGCTTTCACAGATTTGTTTAGGTAAGTGAAGATGAGATTTTTAAATTTAAAGAGCAGAATGGTGATAGTTATATAGAATGATAATTCTTTTCCATCCCCAACCTGTTCCTGCTTTATAAAGGTCACTTTCCTGTTGTAACACTATATTTCTGAACGGAAGCACAAAGATACTACTCTGTTTTGATAACATAAATCAAGGTGCTCTTGTAGGTAAGAAATGATTGCAAGCTTGCTGTACTTCATTAAGGTAATACTCTCATACTGTCACCCTATTTAATCATTTTCCCTATCCAGTTAGAGCATTTTCATGTTTGCTTTTCTTTTCCTCACTTGTCTTAATTTCAAGGTTTTTCATCACTCTTAGTATCAAGATATATCATTTTGTACCAAAGAATAATCATATAATTGCAACAATTTTAAATAGTTCTGTCATAATTTCTTCTTTTTTTTTTTTAATTAGCATGACTGTAACCTCCCTGTGTCATAAAAACACTCAGAATAATCTCCTAATCTAGAAATTAATGTTTAAGAATAACTGAAGAATTATTTATTCTCTATTCTTCTTCAAGGCCAGAAGTCTAATGATCTTACCTATTTGCTTCTGAAGTACAAGCATTGCATCCTGGAAACGTGCCCTTGTTGCATACTGATTATGTACTTTTGCAGCATGGCATGCAACTATGAAAAATATTTCCTTGTAAAATGATTCATGTGATGTGCAATTAAATATCCACATAATAATTATATAGTGGCACTAAATTACTATGAGTATTAGGTAACATTGAGCTATTACTGACTTTTAGATTACTTGATACCTGAAAATCCTTCCTTTAAAGACTGACATCATATACTGCATTTTCACAGTTCCTTAAACCTGGTAATTTCTTTCATTATACAGATATTATTAACTGATGAAAGCTGTCCTGGAAAAAAAAAAAGGGGGGGGGGTGGTATGGTTATTTTTATGGGGAATATTCATTTCTGGATGTGACTTGTTCCACTAAATTGCTATAGGTCTGATTTCCATTTCTAGATGAAAGTACAAGAAAGCTGAAAAGTTTCCCCAGAAAGGTCTGTGGCCAGACACAGAACTAATGTAAACTGTAGCTCCATTGGTTCAGTAATATTCTTAGAGTGAAGCTGACAACTGATTTTTAACTATCCTTGTATGACTTACCATACACAATTGGCTTGTTGTGATGGAAGAGGGAAGGTAATATGGCATCTCAACTGTGTCATGAATAGAGATCTACAGGAGACAGGCAGGTTGTGCAGAACTTGAGCCAAACCTGGAGAACCCATTTGCCTAAATACAGCTCTCAGCCCTCGTCACCTTCCCGTGCCAGGAAAACGCTGGCAGCAAAGCTGAGTCCTTGCCCTGTTCTCTGCGGTTTCAGTAGGGCAGCTGTGCCATGTGGCTTGTGAGATGATGATTGCAGTCTCCGTGTGGGCTCTGACTACTGCTCTATGAAAGATTAACATCTCCGAGATCTGTGCCCAATACATAAATTATTCACGGGACTATGTCACATAAAGGTATGACTAAGCTCATCTTACAGCGTTGACTTCAGTTCCTTCTTCTTTTACAAGAGAACTGTTGATGGTTACATACTGAGAAAGGGGAAAGTATTAGCACACGATCATCTTTCCTCTCCATTAAGTTTATGCACTTTGGCTTCACTTTACAATGCACAGCATGGTGGAACAGAGACTCCTATAGAGAGTGCTGTTACTCTTGCATAGCCTATACCACTGGTATGGTTAAACACGCTCGCATAAATTTTTGGAAGTCGTTTACTGCCTTGGAGATGCTAAAAAAAGTTTCAGATAAAGCAGTGATAATTCAATGCAAATTTCTCTGTTTAGCTCATGAAAAGGTCCTGACAGAAACCTTTTAAACCAGTAAATTCAAAAGTAAGCTAATATTCTGTCCAGGGTGTATTATACCAAAAGAAGACAAAAGAACCGGAATGAATTAAAGATGGAATGTCTATACTAATTTCTGTGTTTCTAATTTATTTCATTTTGTCATGCGTTAATGGTTTTTACGTTTTTATATTTAATTCTTCCATTTCAATTTTAAACAAATGAACCATATCTTATGGAAAATTATAAACTTCAGCCTACATACGTCAGGACCATAATGACTCCTTAAAGCAATTTCTGGGTTTTTTTGTGTGTGTTTGTTTTATGTGATTTTTAATTTGCCCATTTGTAACAATACTTAAGAAATCTTATTCTTCCAAGAATTTACTGGTTTTAAGCATGGCTTATTAACAATCAGTGTGTGAAGTTATTTCAGAGCAGAAACAGAACTATGTATGTAGTGCAAAGTCGGAATGTCTCAAAGCCAGTTTTGAAAGACAGATCTTCATTTGTCGTGTCTCTTGAGTATTTACACACCTGTTAATAGCACTTGATAGTGGTTTTCTGTTCCTTTCTTCTTTCTTTTCCTGTTAAAAATTGATCATAGGGATTTGCATGAGGAACAGAGCTCTTTCCAAGTACCAAAGAATGTATTGATGATAATTTCTCTTATCCCTGTACTAAAAAAAAAAAAAATAGAAAAAGAAAAATGTTACTCTTCAGTTACATAGGGGTTACAACAAAAGCATCCTCCCTGTCAGATCCACTAAGTGAAAAATTATTAGGATTATTTTCCACCTATGATAGGTCATCTCAACAAAGCAAAATTTTGGGCACTTAATCAAAAGAAATGAATCAGTTTCACATCATTCACTTGCTTAAAATCTCAACTTAACTGAAATGCAGATATCAATACTTCAAAGCTATTCTTTGTGCTCACAAACAACTAACCGAAAGAATAACAAGTGCTTACTAAAGTGGGGCTTAAACGGGGGTTATGAAGGTAGGGGATTTGTTTGTTTTTATCTGTGGCTCCTGGAAAAGCAATGGAAGATTTGGTTCCTTGGCTGGGGATACTTTCTTAGGATGCCCTTCTTTGTTTCAAAGGGCAGCTTGAGCATGTCGGCAGATTGTATTTGATGCCAGTTTCCATGCAAAAAACACAAGTATCTGCTAAAATGCCATTCCATGACCCAAAGCCTGTCAGCTTTGTATCCATAGGCAATGTTTATAAAAAGAAACAACAACAACAAAAGAACCACAATGCCAAACCGTATGGATTTTTGTGCATGTACTGTTAGCACCGAGCTGCTTCTGCTCTATCATTTCCAGCACTTGCAGTCATTTTGACATGGAAAAGTTAACTCCAAGTTAAGCAAGGAAGTTGCCAAACCACAAAATGTAGCTTTCCTGCTGAACAGAAAACTGGGTGAAGTTCCCCTGCTGTTCTGCGTAACCTGAGGTGATCACCAGTAATCCCTCAGGCTCCCTCTGCTCTTCTGGTGATAAAGATAATGAATGATTTAGCTGCCTGCTGATTATTTTGCTGTTTTATTTGCTGATTCAAGGGGAGGGATTGTTTGATCACTCTTTTAAGAATTAGTTTTTGTTTTCTAGAGTTCTTGGTGGGAATGAGCCTCCTCTACAAGTAGTCTCTGCAGTCCTGAAAGCTTTCAGTATTGTTAAGCACTTCAGGACCTTTGCTTAACAAAGGAGTATTTCAAATGTGCCACAGAGGTCTCATGTTTGGGAGATACATATATACTGCTGAAGATGCATCTGCAAATAATGCTGTGTAAGCTATGAGATTTTTCAGCTTGCTGTTATTTTGTTTGTTTGGTATTAGCAACTTGCTAACAAGAACAAGCGGCACGTTTATGTGAACTATGGTCATTACATGATACAAAAGGAGAGAAATTTTTTTCTGGTTCCTCGCGAAGTTGTGTTTCCACAAAGTAGCAATGATGTGGTGGTCTTTGTAAATGTTGGCAGTTTAATAACTGTTTCTATCTGAAACTAAGATTTTACTTACAATTGTGATGATTGTTGATATTTTGGGCAAAAATAATTATTATCCTTGCAGATGTATTACTCAAAAATACAAGAGGTATTGTATGGTAGGCTTCCATACAAGTGGTCTTGAAATGGCAGTTTCACGTACAGAGGTGCTGGATGTGTAAGTATTTTAAACCCAGAGCAGATTTCATTTTCGCAGAAAGGTAAATTTATATTATTAAACATCTTACGTCAAATAATGTTAATGCTGAATAAATGTGTTCAGAGGCAACATGTGGTGACTAGGTTTTAAATTACTAGTCTGCATTATTACCTGGCAAGAAGTGAGAAAGAAATTATAAAAACATTCATAATTCCTAAGTAGCAAATAGTGTTCCAGTTGTTTTCTCAAGCATTTTAGTTCTCTTTTTGGAACCCTGATCCTTATTCAGGCTATTGGAATGCTTCTAGAAATTGGTTACAGAGACATAGATACCTAAAAAGATAAAATAATCTACAGGGCAGACAATAAGATTCAATTTTAACATTTGATTCTTGCTCGCATTCCACTTCTGTACTGTTATAATCACTGCTTACCCTTCTTAGCATCAGTATCAGTCCTTGCTTTGGCTAAAGAAGTGAGTAAGTATTCTAACATTTTCTATTTATTTTAAACTTTCTGTGGTTTTGCATTCATCCAAGAGCTAACTTTTTTGAAACCACTAATGGACTCAAATTTTAAATCCAATTTATAAATATAACTTCATGCAAAGACTATAGTTAATTGAATTGGAATTTAAGTTATTCACTTGTATCATGAAAAATAAACATTCAGCAGAACAGTCAAGGTAAATATTTTCTTTTAAATGTTGTTTTTCTTCCATATGTTATTGTGTTGTAATTTTTTGAATTTTATTAACAAATGATGAGGATATCTGACCTCTCAGTTTTCAGTTTAGGTTATAATAGAGAGATCATCCTACTAATAGTTCCTTTCTTTCAGGGTCACATTGTTAATAGTTTTTATCTTCTAGCTGCTTCTCTTGACTTACACCAAACAAGAAATCATTTCTTCAACTGTTCAGCAGGAATAGCCATGTAAGTAAAATTGCAAAAGCTGGGATGTAAGCACTGCATTAACTAGACCAGTGCACCATAGTATACCACTGTTAACACGCTAGCGTGCAATTAATTAATCTTTTCTCCCACGCTAAGAATATTATACAAAATAAACCTATACCATAGTGACAAGAATCACATGGAGATATACTTAATGAATTTTTCTGTTATCAAAAATATAATGCAAATATTTTCAAAAGCAAGAAGGGAGGAGCGGTGGCCCACTCATTAAAATATTCCATACAAATCAAGTCTGTTAATAATAATTCTATTGCTTTTTCTTTCAATTGCTTAAGTATTACTCATTAAGTTTATATTCAGGAAGTCTAGTTCAATATTACTGTGTGAAAATTATTCATAGGTGTACTATATGTTGTTGGATAGGATCAGCAGTCTACCTTGTCTGATGAACACCTTTTTGTTAATCTTGGCAGCGTTACTCCTGGACGAGCAGACATCTAAAGGCTTAAAGCAAAGTGGAAGAGTTTCAGGAAGATGAACCAGGTCATCTCATCCCCAGTACCCAGCCTGGGCTCTGTGCTCTGTTTGTAGAAGGTAAAAGCTTTTAAATCCTCTTAGAGAAAAGAATTGAACTGCAATTTCCAAATGACTTAAGTGCTGTAACCGTAAAAAAGTTTGATAAAAAGGGAAATATATGCATGTATAACTGACAATCTTTGAAATAAAAATCACTTGTGTCTACGGCAGGTGCAGCAAATTCCAGCTCTGAACTCCAAGTTTATGAAGGTGTCTGTATAACCATCCTGAAGGAGGGATTCAGTTTAAACAACCATCTGTACTGGTGTGTTACGTTCAGCAACTCTCCATGTTCACTCTTGCTAATCCTCTTTTGAGGCACCTAACTCTCCTAATAAATTATGTAAGAAACCTAAAGCCAATTTAAGGATGCGAATATGTTACAGGGTCCAGGTACATGTGAGATATGTTGTTATGCTCTGCCTCTCTTCTCTCTTTGATTATTAACACTTTCCTAATTTTAAGAAAATCTTTCTCCAGACTCCAGTCATTTCATCAGTTTTCCTTTTATTGTTTGATGGCATAACACAGGCCTATTAGATGATTATTATACTTCACATTTTTGTTTTCTTTTAATGATTTAATGTGCCAAGAAAGATATTCCTTTATCCGTGGCTATCAATATTGTTATTTGCAGGAGAAAAACGTCATAATTTCCAGTCTGGCACTCACACTCTGTTCAGCTTGATAATGAGCAAAAGGAGTAGAAGAGAAAGATTAACACATTGGGTTAAAAAGCCCTTTTGGGGAAAAATCTAAACACGCTTTATATGAGGTCTATAATTTTATGTATTGAATGACTTCAAAACTACTGTGTACTTACACAGTCCTACCAACAAGAAAATCCTATCGACAAGCCTGCTACGGAATAGTCCTATATTCTTTCTAGCAGATGGTCTTTCTTTGTAACAGATATGAGCTTCCATTTTGATATTATGGCTATAACTGTTAATGGTCAAGAAAAGGGGGAAGGAGAATGGTGATAAGGGTGGTGGGCCAGTGCACAAATGAATAATGAAACGTCATGACTGAATTAGTTTTGTTTCAACATTAAAAAAAAAAAAAAAAAAGGCCCATTTACTGTTGGCTTGATTAAGCCATGTAGTTGTAGATATCCACTACTTCAAATCTGAAATTTTGTAATGGAAAAATTCAGCAGCCTGTGGTGTATGTGAGGTCAAACTTCATGGTCACAATGATCATCTCTGAATAACCTGTGAATCTATATGGATGAATCATTTTCCTGAGGTCTGATTTACTATACTATTTTTTCTGAAAAACAATTCTTTAAACACTGAATAAAATATGAACCTGTCTTATGCCAAATTTCTTGAAACCAGTCATTAAGATTTACTATTTCCATTATGAATAATGTCCATTATAAAAGAAGAAAAACATGACTGTAAGGCAAGCATATATTTTCTGTCATAGCACAGCAGTTTGTCTTCAATGACTGATGTTGTTTGCAGTTTGGGAAAGTAATAACAGAGAAACAGCAAGTAAGAATTGTATTTTTAGCAGAAACTCATTGTTCGTCACATACGTTATTTTCATTCTTCGATAAAGTGAATGCTTATAACTGTCAATAGTGATGACAAAAAGCCAGCTGACCTCTTCTCATAGCTTAATAAAACCACAAACATTGGTGAACAAGTCATAATGTAATAACCATTTACGACAGGCTTCACCAAAATGTACATGCCATGGCATATGTTATGAAGAAAACCTTCCTTAATAAGATATAATTTGTCTCCTTTCTTAATGAGAAACAGTTGGAACGTGGCTGTTAGATACACACTGAAACATATATGTCTCTTAAAGTCTTTAAGAACACAGTGCTAGTTTTGGCTCATGAGTTAGCAACCTCATGAGCTGGCAGCAGCTCAGTTCCTCTGGAGGTAGGTTGCAGGTGGCTTTACTTCTTCCTTCTCAGCTGTTCTCAGTCTCCTGGTCACTCTTTGTCTTGAGAGGAACACCCTCCAATCTCTTCTTTCTCTTCATTCTGCTCTGTTTAGAGGAGCGCAACTACAGTCAGCAACTAAATAGACATGTCTTGCCTAGTGTAAATACTTGAAGCCAGTAATTAAAGCCCAGTCTTATTTTCCACCCTCTTGCCCCCATGTTGTCTGACGAACTGAATTACTGATGGCTCCGGGGAACCTGAGCTGCCGCTGACTGCAGGCAACTAATAGTTGGCAACATTCTCAACCTATTTTGTGATCTTGGAGGGCTGCGATCACCTGCTTGAGAAAAGAATGAAATAAAATATTTCCCCAGAAGCAAAAAGTTATTATCAAAGTAACAGTAATTTTCTGTGCAGTATCCCATTGGAGAAGTCTGTCGTGTGGCCTCATGTGCTTGCTTGCTCAGGCTTAGCCAGGGTGCCTGGAGCTTGTATGTGCCGTAGGTGATGCAAGACAGTATAACGCTACAGGAAGCCTCTGAACAAGAACAGTCCCATACCACATTGCAGAGTGGACAGTTTTTTACTTCCAGTGCTTCTTTTCTCTTCGGTCTTGCCTGCTTGCTTTGTATATGATTGTAAAGCCAGAGACTGTTGCCATCTCATGTCTTCAATTCCTTAGGGATCAACTGTGCTTATCAGAACCCATACTGGTGCTGTCGCTGTGTGTAGTGGAAGGTAAAAGAAAAAGCTGAATGAGAAGACAGACAGCAATACTTCTTCGTGCCCTCTCAGCTTCCACCTCCAGTCCAAGTCAGTTGGTACAACCCACGGCTGTTACAGATCACAGGCTGTGCTCCCACGCGGTGGCCATTAGGAAAGATGCAGTCAAAGCTCTTTAAAAATTAACACAAGTATTTCCTTCACAAATACAGCTTAGAAACCAAAGAAACTGAACTCAATTTTTTTCTGTGTAATACTTCAGATGTGTAAAATGTTCTGCAGCTGGAAAGAACATTATGACAAAAATCCCAACAGTAGGACTGAAAACATGAGATTCAGTGCTAGGCCGTATTTCTACCCTCCCAAAACAATGTTATATACTGTTACAATATGTATGTTTAAGCTGATGAAACTTCTAGGAACCCTACTATGAAATACACGGTGGTGTCTTTTTTTTTTTTTACCACAAGGATTCTAACTCTTTCTTTGTTAACTTCTGTGTGAATATCTCTAACTATCTAAAATAATTTTATCGAATGCAATCGAAGTATTATAGAAAATCTTTTTACACAGCATACAATAGTGTGTAGCTACAATGTATTTCAAAACCTGACCTTTATCATCTGTATATCTATGATGAGATTTAGATTTGCTTCTTCACTATGAAACAGTTTTAGACAAACTTTCCAAAACTAAAATCAAAGAAGACTTGAAGAACAGAAGAAATAAATTTGTCATGAAGACTTAGTGTTCTGTACGGATAGTGAATGAAACTCTAGGAACGCGACTATTTTTCATTGTAATTTTTCATAGTAACAACGTTATTGTAATAAAAGTATGTTTTTAAATGAGTGATATTTGCAAATTGGTTTCTGATTTATGAGAAAGCTGTGCTGGTGGGAAATAATCCAAGAAAGAAAGCTCAAGAATTTGTTAATTACAAAGTACAATTCTTGCTATGTCTTGAGCTACCAGAAATATCCGCTAATTGCTACCAGCCATCCCCTTTCACTTCAAGCTGATCTAATTAATTTCAAAACACACTTGAATTTCAAAGCCTGGATTTCTAGGTTTCAGAAAATTTATTTGCTCTTGAAGACTTTAATAAAAACACACATATCTGAACCAAGTAGATGCTTTCAGATAGATTCCCTGTCAGGTAGATCCATGGCATGTTTTCTTCCCATACCCTTCTTTTATATAAAATACTTCTGCTACGCAGCGTGCTCGATGTAAACATTTGAGATAACATTTCCTAACTACAAGCACAGTTAACTCCACTCGTATGTAGCACATTTAATGATAATTTTAAAAGAATCTACTTTTTTTTAGTGGTATCTATTGATGGACAATTTTTGTTAATACCTCACTTCACATGAAGGTGAATTATTGCAGAAATTAACTGTAGATTATAATATGCATGTTATATTTTGCATTCTACAGCCCTTCTTCGGTATTTCTAGTTTGTGCTTAAGAGTTACCATAGACTCCTCTGTTCTTTTAATGAATTTAGAACCTGTGTTTGGAGACAAGGGTTCTGTTTTGAATTGTGTCTAGTATTAGAAAATTCTGTCTGTCAGCTGTTCGTGAGAGGCATATTTGGGTGGGGGGTAAGAATTCTTAAACACAGTTGTACATTAAATTCAGACGAAGGTGGTATTCGCCATAAAAGTAGATCAATGCTATCGATTGTAAAAAAGACTGCATAGTAAGTTAAGGTTTGCATAAGTGTTCAGAACATTATACTTAAAGTTTTTGAAATGGAATGGGAAAGTATGTTCGCAGTATTTCCTTAGTAATGTTTCTTTGCTTTCCCACCACAGTGAAATCAGGTGTGTGTTGGTTGGTCTGCTTACTACCTGCAGAAATTACAGATGTGATGAAGGTGTTCAGCTTTTTCCCAGCTTGCTTTCCTGTGTAAAGGCAGACTTTGGATCCCTGTTTAAGTCTGATTGAGAGACTGTTAGCTTTAGATATTTGACTAGTCAAAGAAGTGTTTAGTGAGTAACCACAAAGTGTGCTTTCCTTCAAGTATCTGGCCAATGATCTCCCTTTTAGCCTGCAGCAATAATTGTCTGTGCATTTTAACAGTTCATTTGCTTTCACTACACTACTTGTTTCTTAGCACATTGGATTTTACACAGTTTTGAAGTAATCCCTTGTAATGGTTCAAATAAGCATTTGTATTAGATGCGGTGCAGTGGAAGAAATTACTGGTACTGGCCGTGTACATTTTTACACGGATAAGCACTATCTATGGATGCCATCTCAAAAAAGATTTATTTATATCTCTTGTCTTGTACCAATGATAGATGAAGGTACCGCATTTAACATATAATAGTATTTTCCCAGGTTTTGTTTTTACAAATACAAACGCAGCCATAATTCAAATACTCTCTGGGGGCTATCAGCACCAAATTAGAGAGAGAGAGACAGTTACGTAATACAGTCTTAGTGGCATCCAACCACAAGAATTGTTTCCTAGATGGATAAAGAAAGCAAAAGAATTAAGCATACTGATTTCTGAGCAGTCCTTTGGCTCAAGGAATTATGTGAAGATAGTATAGCATTCATAAGGGTCCTATAAAGTAATGCAGTCAGCTTCTGCTGCAAAATAGCAGTCTGTTCTCGAGTAGTAATAAGGGATGAACTGAAATGCAGCCTCAAGGGGCAGCATAGCTAGGGATTATAAACACACTTTTATTCAGTTTAAATACAGTACAGTGAAATTAACCTTATTTCAAATCCTTTACGGTGTTGAAGTTTGTTGGAATGAATTACTAAATTTTCTTTCGGCACAGTGGACAGCTTGTTATTTATAGCAGAACAACTTCGGACCAAAGAAATTGGAACTGCATTATAACATTGAAACAGGAAAAAAACCAGAAGACTGAAGTATATTGCATTCTCTTAGTTTAGCAGGACTGTCCCTTCTCTCTAGGTTTGGTCTTTTTTTTTTTTTTTTTTTTTTAAAAAAAAGGGGGGGTTACCCTGTGTCATTACAATATTACAAGGAAATGTATCTTTGTAAAATCCTGTAAATCTTCTTTCCTTGTCTGAAATTGTCTAGCATAATATTTGATTTCTAAACCATAAAAATAGTAAGAGATGTTTAAAGAAAAAAAGGATGAGGGAAAATGATTGGCCCCTGTATAATTTGTGCTATTTTCTTATTATTTGCTCTCAGAGATATTTTCAAGGATTATAACACACTTTAGTTAAGGACTTGCTGCATACAGGGGTTTGCTCTCCCTCGTTCAGAGGTGCTAAGTTTAGCAATAACTTTTATTGATGGCAAGCAGCAAGTGCCATACTATACCAAACTTCTTTTCCTTCTTGTTTTAATTGAAAAGATCTTGTACTCTGTTCTCAAACAACTTATTTAGGCCTGTAATACAATCACATGCTGTTATATAATATTGTGCAAGTTAACAGCAATCTGAAAATGTACGAAAAATGCCAAGAAGTTGTTTTCATTTAGACAATAACAGGTTGCAATGCTTATGGAACGTGCTTATTGTCTTAAACATATATATAATGATGTGAGGAACAAATGCAGTGGGTATCAAAACAAAACAACACACAATTTTGAAAACTGGAGTTTATCCTAATTATGCAGCTACTGGATTCAGCTGAAGATGGCTATCTGCTAGAACTTTCATTTACTGTTTTATCCCACAAATTCACTAACTTAAACAGGAAGTTCAAAGTCATTCTTAAAGTGAGCTGCAATATTGCTGCTCAGTAATTTTTCATTTCATTATTTTGGTAATTATTGAACTGTTAAGAATGTGTTATTGTGTTCTTTAAAAAACCCACACCACCTTTTTCTTGCCTCCAACGCATTCTTTAGAAAATGGCTGGATGACAGAAGGTCACGGTGTGTCCCGTCATAATGGTAACATGTGCCTAAATGTTACCAGTGTGCACCTTTGCCTTTCATGACAACTTGGTAAGAAGAGTTTAAAAACGTAAGAGAGATGTGGAAAAAGTAAAGTCCCTGTGGCAGGGGAGCCTGACATTCTGGATTATAGGGACGTTAGCCATTCCAGAGGATTAAGGAGTATTTAGTTCTTTAGAAATTTTTAAAAATTATTTACATCAGTGTGAGCGTAATACAGTGTGATTGGAATTTTGTTTTTCTGCAGCTGAGAGCAAATAAAAGTGTGTATTAGCTATGCATGAAAAGAGAGTAAGGTATTTCTCTGTTGTGCTCCATGGTGTTGTCGTGTTCCAACGTTACATTAAATTTTCATGTCCGTCATTTACATTCCAGGTTGAACTATTAATGTGGACTTGAAACACAAGGTAAGTCTCCTGCTGGTCTTTTTTTCTTTGTTTTTTCTTTTCTTTTTCTTTTTTTTTCTTCTGTCTTCACCTTTTTTGCTTTTGTCTTTGTCTTTTCTGATTTTTGCTTTTTTCTTCCCTGATCATGTCACCAGAAATGTGAATTGATTTTAGGCTGAGCTGTATGCTCTGAGATTTAAATCTATGCACATGTACAGGTTCAAAGAATTAATAGAGTAACTAGGATCACAAATCATAAGAATGATAAAAAAATGGTCTAATCTCAAGTCAGGTAAACACAGCATATGCTTATCATGAGTATCTGCATTAATTTAGCATTGCGAATGGAAAAATTTTAAACACGATAAAGAAATGAAAATCTTCATGTTCGTGGTAAGAATAATAGCCAAGGTGAAGGGAATTTTAGCTGCTAATAAATTAGATTTCAAATTATTAAAAGAAAATTAAAAAAATCTCAACACTTGGCTTTATCTGAAATAAATCATATGCTGCGAACTGCTACGGAATAAGGTACTTGAAGTTATTAAATAATATTTCAGATATAAACTGATTAAATTTGTGTCATTGACATAAACCATGTTAATTGGAACCTATATAGAAAATAATTAGGCTTTTTTAACCAATGCTGGAATACAGTACCCTAAGAGAATTACTCCCACTCTCGTCTTTTGTCATCTATGTATTCCCTGTACAACATGGCATGAGATCTTGCCAAAAAAACAAATTTAAAATTATCAATTGATCTCCAATAACAGTACAATAAATGGCACACATCATGAACAGATAGCCTACATCCAAACAGAGTGCAATTCATTTTAACCAGGGAGCCAAATGTTGTAGCATAAATTCTGTGAGCAAAAGCATTTAACCACAAAGTAACAGAAAACGCTTACCCAAGCTAAGTAAAGAAAAAAAAGCATTTTGTAATCAGTAACATTCTTTACAAAACCATTTCTCCTCCATTCCCTTAGTCCTTATTCCTAAGGGAAACCTACAAATTACCTTCAGAATTTGACCCTAGAATCATAAATCTAAGAGAGATTAACAAATTGCAAATCATAGACTCAGCAGATATATTAGTTTTCTGGCATACCATAAATTTCCTCACATCCAACTTCCAACTAAACCGTCAATGTTCTAAAATCAATATTTAGCTTTCTTTGTCCAAGAGGTCTAATGACTTAATCATCTCCCTCTCTCCTAACAGTCTTTTCTATTCTTCTGGTTCAGATCACTTTTTACCTCAAATCATTTAATTGAATATATATAGTAAATTAACCCCAATGCATGGTTCTGATGTCTTCTGTTTTGTTTTTACGTTTGTGTTAGTCTTTTTGAAAAAAATGTAAGCAGCAGTAGAAAAGCTAGAATCAAGAATACAAACTCTTCAGTGACTTCAAATGGCATTTGTACATAATTTTCATTTTAATTCCAATACAAAGGCAATATTTACTTGCTAGAAACTGTGGTAATTAAAATTTCATAAATGTCAAATACGAGAAAATTGTTCTATCTACTTAGTGCACAAGATTTGGAATTAGATAAACACAATGAAGACATTGTAAGAGCCACAGTTTTGTGCAAAGCAGCTATACTGTCTTCAAGTTTTTGTGTGAACATAAGCTACAAAGTTGCTCCTTACAAATACATTTGAAATTATATTCAGGGTAGTCTGCTCAAATTAAATTTTCACAGGTGAAATATTTTAATTGTCCATGATTTCTTTAGTGAATATTTTTATTCTTGGTTAAAATGCTTGCCATTTTTTTCTGTAGGCCAAATTTTCATGTTAGCACCTTATACTGTAAAATCCAGTATAATTACTATGGCAATGCTTTTAATATTTCTGTGAATTGTTTGGAGCTGGTAAAGCTTAGTGAGATATTCTTGGTGTGATAGATGGATTAGTGTGAAATTAAATTTGTGTTAATCCACTTTACACGGGAGAAGTGCGGGAGTAAAAAAATGTAAGCAGGAATTACCTATTTTGAAGTACAGCATCATTGTTATTAAATACTCATCCTTAGGGATCTATTTTGAGTTGTACGGGAATCTAACCTTGTGACTGCTTTATCTGTATTGGATTGTACGTTTCAAGGTTTCTCTTAATTTATCTTTCTTTTTTGAACTTAATTTCATGTTTTTGAGAAAAATACTTCTAGCTAGTCAAGATCACAATCTGTCTCATAGCATTCTTTAAGGCTCTGCTTTCAGGAATAGATGAGGGTTGTATAGTTTTCGTTGTGTGCAAATCTAATATATCCTAAGGGTTTTCAAATATGGAATCACCAGTTTCACTAGACTCCCTGAAAACAGCTAGAATAAACTCAATTGTACTGAGGCCCTCCAAAGCTACAAAGCAAATACTTTAATATGTAGTACCACTGGGATTTAGGAAATGAAGATAAATTATTAATATGCTCATCTCAAGGAAATGAGTACACTCGGAAGCACCTGAGCAGGTCTGGAGCTTCTCTTCCCTTTTCTAAATGAAAGACATTTACGATTAACAAAACTGAGGACCTTTTGAAAATTTCATCAGATTAAGAGTAGAATTTGCACACCGATCTTACATTTAGATCTATTTCAATAGTTTACCGTTGACTGATATGTACATCAAGAACATTGTACTAAGGAGACTGCTATACACATCCGTTACTTCTTAAATGGAAAGATCTATCATTCTTAAAAAACAACAAAGCTCTCCAAAATAAAAACGTTCAATTGGATAGCACTTGCAGACTTCGGTATTTTTGAAAGGGATACAAATTGACAAAGAGTTTGCCTTGGACGTATGTGGAAACGGCAGATATTTTCCCACCCACAGCAGGAATTCTTAGGTTAAAGTGGGATTTCAGAGACATGGATTTTTCAAGACTGATGTCATCCACTGACCAGTATCATGGAGTCTCTGTATCTCTGGAAGGGAAAGCAAAAACTAGGAAATGTAAGACAAAATAACAGATGAAAGCTTACAAAGGATAGTACTAAACTAAACCTGCAATGGCAGTAAGATTTCCGCAATGAAACTTACTAAACAGAGAAAAATGAAAAATTTTACAAAATATTTGAGATGAAAGTATTCTACTAAGGAAAGATGTGCTACTATTCTGATTAATTGCTTATCAATTAACAAGGACTGAAGATGAACTAAAAGTGTTTAGGTTTTTTTTCATTAATTTGACAAAAAAAAAAGCTTTAAATTCCTACTGTGGAGAAGTAAACAAGGTATTGGCCTTAACAAACTAAAGTTAAAAGAACAAAGTCATTTAAAAAAACCCCAAAACTATTTTGAAAGTTCTGCAGTCATACAGCTATTGTGAAAAGCCAAATACACATGTATAGTGAGATATTGCTGTAAAGGTCTGAAAATTTAAGGCAGGTGAAACTTTTTTGTAAATGGCAGCCCTTTCATGATCCCCTATATGTGTGATCTCCTTTGGAAGGAGAGCCTCCGGGTTCATTTAGAACTGTAAACAGAATCTGATAGATATTTGATAGGAAAAGCTGACATTGATAGCATTTAATCCTTTGTTTTGAAGTCTACCCACAGATACATTTTCTGAGGTATATCCCCGCTTTTGTACATAGCCTAACATAGAGGACTGCTCATTGGAGGCTTCAGGTACTAATACGGCCTGAGTACATTGAGGGGATGAGAAAATTTAGATACAGAAGCAACAAATTACCTAGCTAACAAAAGAATGTATAGCATCATTTAGTAGCTTTTTTTCTTCTTTGGTATCATTATATGTAGCATTCTTTTAAGCGATGTGGACGAGAAGTGATTTTTCAATTTAGCTTAGCTAGCAAAGTTGGTGTGTATGTAAGAATTGTAGCTATAGCATAAATAATGCAATTTATCCTTAACAACATATTTCCATCTTCAGCAATGAAGAAGATACCTGGTATGAAAAAGAATGACAATTCTGTCTCTGAGTGTGGAATCCAGCATCAGTTTTCTTGCTATGATAACCCAAGACAAATGCTTACACAGATGATTTGTTTAATTGACCAAGTCGGAGAGCAGTCAGCTTTGAAGAAAAATCATCTTGGAAAGTTTATTATGCCCGGCTTGAAATAATAAGCCAAATGAACCTTTGGACTGAGGAAGAGCAAGCACCATTACTTGCTGCTAGTCTGAAGGGATGTGGACATATTTTGCCCAGCAATTTGTCAGAAAAAGACAGGAAAGTGTTTGCAGGCGTTAGCAACAGCTACATTATCTTGGCATTCTGGAGTTGGGCATAAAATAAAATTGGCAGAGCTACAAAATTATAGTAGATAAAGTGAAGCATCTGTACCAGAACTGTCTGAAGACGAGGCCATTGAAGATTACAATGTTAAGCACATCTGGCTGTCTCTAAAGACCTCTGACCTAGCTTATCTAAAAGATCTATTTTAAAATGCTTTCATGGTAATAGAGAAGGCAATGACAATAAACCTAAAGTCTTTGTTAAACACTGCTAGAATCTATGGAATATACCTTGACTGGCATTATCCAATTTAGCAAACCTCTAAAATTAAAAGTAAATGAAGGTAGGTGGATTGGAGAAACAGTTGGATCAGATGCATGAAAAAGTAAAAGTCGGGGCACATGCTAGCAGAAGATAAACAAAAACCAGGAAGAGTAATAGCTGCTAGTTTTTTCATCACTAGGAGAAGAGTCCAAATCTCAAATAAGTATAAAGGATTTTCCTTACAATCAATCAATCAATCAACCAAACCAACTCCCTCCCCCTCCCCCCCAAAAAAAAACCAACCCCAAACCCACAAACAAACAAACAAAAAACCCCACAAGCAAAGAACCACACCACCACCATCCCTGCCATGTTTTTTGTGGAGAAGTGACTACAAAAATCCTGTGTGCCACCAGGAAATATGGTTTTTCCTGAAGGCAAAATACATGATTAACTTTCCATTCATTTGAATGAGTTTAAGTATAGCAGAGATGCTATGGAAGGTAGTGGGTTTGTACTAATCTCTTTAATTTTGATAGCAAAACCTTGCCAACCTGTGTATTGTAGTATTTCTATTTTAATAGTAATATTTTCCTGCCCATCTCATCTTTTACATTTTGATTGATTATAAGTTCACAGAGGTTTGGTTATCATGTTACAGAATACATAATACAGAATACATATGTATGATTTACAGTATGTCATGGTCTTTAGATACAAACAGAAATCTTCACTTTACACAATGAGTTGCAACAAAATTTTTGATTGGGCAAGAATATCACTCTTGTTATCTCGCTGTAACATTGAAGTCTTGTAACACATCACATCTAGGTAAATGGGTAAAAGCTTGGTCAAGAGACTACCTGAATATCCCAATACTAAGGTGCCAGTTACCTCTTGGCAATTATTGTAGCTAGCAGTAAAAATACATGAACTACTTTCATTTAAAATAGAAATTATTTATCAAATTACATTAAGGGGATCTGATATCTCAGTTATAAAATATATAAACAGAAGGGAAAAAAAATCCTTTCATCCTTTAATTTATATCTAGATATTCATAAGAGGGAGAGAAGGAAAAAAAAAACCACAACCGACCAAAACCATAAATTCCAAATAAAAGCATTTGCAATGTATTTAGAAACTAGTGTGTAATGTTGTTAAGCATGGCATGAACTTTGCCTGATGAAACAATATAATTGAGATGCATACATGTAGTATTTGTACTACAAATCGTTGTAAATAAGAAGTAGGAGGATACTCTGGGCCAGATTCCTAGTTGATAGAAGTAAATTCAGTATACAGACTGATGTCAATTTACACTGTCTTATTCTGTGGTACTAAAAAAAGAATTAAAGGAAATTTTTTAGATTATTTGCATTTTGAAGGAAGATAACTAAAAATAAGGTATGCAATTTTCATCTGCTATGCAAACAAGAAAAGTGTTTTCTTTGCTTTCTTTAACTTTTTATTTAACTTTATGTAAACATTTGACTGAAATTTGAAAAGTTCAAAAATGATGATTAAAATTCAATTTAGGCCTTTTAATCAGCACTTTAAAATCTTCCAAATACTTGATTAATAATAAATGTAGTTTTATTCATTACTGTGGCAATTTGGTGCTAATTTTTTATGAATATACTGGCTTTTAAATTTCCACATTGTTTCCAGTCATCATATAACTGTAAGAATATTTCTACGTACATGCTTTTCTACTGTGATCTTAGCTGCGTATATAGTTTTGGCATATGATCTTGACGTAATAAACAAATCCTTCTATACTCTTCCACACTGAGAAAAAACAATGTCCTGTCCAAATATCTGAATCGGGGAAAGCAAAAATTATACTGTGTTATTTTGCCAAACGTTAAACATTCAGACCAGCTACCCTGACTTTCGCAGGTTCCCATGGTCCTCTTCTGCTTTACATGGAAGGTGCACGCACTGAGCAGCTTTCAGAATTAGGCTGCATTCCTGAGTGCTTTCATACAGATAACAGTGTGCGAGTATGAATTTAGGTGCTTATGTTATGGTATCAGACCTTTTTATAGTTGTAACTCTTCTTAATTATTCCTCCAAAATGTGAAGTGTGAGGCGGGAACTTGTACTTTCCCTTTCTGAAATGTGCAAGCTCAAGGCAAGATTAAGGTGATCTCCTGCTTTTCTTTATCAGCATTTATGTCCCCGTTAGCTACACACACAGAATCATGTCAGTAGGGTTATTAAAACAGAACTGACAGATCTAAGTTTGTCATTGATAAAACAGACTTTGCTAAGTGGCAAGTAACTAAATTTTCTGAAATAATGATAATTTCAGATTACTTTCTAAATGAACAAAATGGTTTCAGTATTGCTGTAACAGTATGTATAATATATTTTCACAACAGAGGAAGTTAAGCAAAATTCAACAAAATCAGCAATATTTTAAATATGCTTAGCACATGGTATTGATTCTCTTTAGATTATTTTAAAAAGAAAGTTAACATTTAGGATGAATCAGCTTTTTAATCTCTCTCATCTTATTTCTGTGAAGACACGTCTCTCACCAATCAGCTCAGAACTTAGAGGGAAGCGCAGAAGTGGTGGGAGTATGGAGAGCCCGCCTGGAGAGCGTATGTACGATGCAAGTGGAACTGGAGCATCTCAGGAAATACTTCAGTTTATAAAGAGTCAGTTTAGTTTTACAAGTGTGAGCGTGTCCTAGGGTTTTTTTTAGTTCAGTTTCAAAGTTTAAATTTACAAGTGTGTTTTGCCACCCAGCGTGCAGCACGTGAAAAGATGACTGTTAGTGTAGGAGATCCCTAGCAAGGAAGGCTGCGTTTAACAAGCAAACAGAAGCAATAGAAATTTAGGATTGCAATAGGACTGAGACCACTGGGAATACAGAATTTCCAAGGAAAAAAATTAAAACTTAACGGAGTCGGGAACTGTGGATGCAAGAACTAACTCTGGGTATTAAAGATAAGAAAATTAAGGTAATTTTTTTTTTAATGTGTTTTTTATTTTTCTAAACAATTTCAGGAGGAGGGGGAAGGTGGAGGATGAGAAGAAATGGAGCTAACAGTGCCAGGAATAAAGCCTGTTATGCTGAAAAAGCTGTTAAACGTTGTTAATCAGTACTGTCATTGTAGACAGCATAAGATTATAAGAGAGCTAGAGTGGCATTTTTTCTGGATTTGTTGTTTTGGGGGTTGGTTTTGCAATTGCTGGGCTTTTGCAAGCAACTCAGAAATATTAAACACTTGGAGATATTACAGAATTCAAAATTTAAGACAATCTAACTTTTAGATTTTAGTTTTGACAGAGGACAGAGTTTAGAGTTCTCAAGAAATGTAACTGTTCTATTTAAAGTCTTTGGATATCTATTGCTGTTTTGAAAGAACCTCCCACACCCAAATGATAGGTAATTACATGAAGAAGAACAAATAAACATGAAAAGCAACAGCCCTATTACAGTTTTTGTTGAACTTAAATTGGACAATATACAATTACCAAATCAAACTGGGTCAGTCAATTAACTACAATTATAACACTCAGCAGCCAGCAGTTATCAAATTAATATAGCAAATAATAGCATAATGAGATTAATTCAGCTGATAGCCAATTCATATGAATTCCAGCCTCAAGAATATACAGATTGTCTCATTCCAAAGCACAAACCAAGCGTAATGAATAGGACCACGTAACATTTCAGAATAATTTCCAAATAGTTTATCTTTCGGTTCCTAAAGCAAATGCAGACTGCTGATTCCCCTACAAAATACTTGACTACCTACCATCACAGAAGAAAAATCACAGGAATTAATACAGGTCAATCTTGCTAATATTGTTCATTCAACCCTGGCAAGACACAAAACTTTTAACAATTTGGTTTGCTTAGATTCGAGGAACTATTGTGGGTGCCTTTTTCTAGAAAATTCCTGCTAAATTCAAGTGTGCAGAAGAATGTATTCATTCATGTTTCTGAAGAAATTCAGCAAAATATGATTGGTGTGATTTTTTTTTCTTTTCCAGAGAAACAATAAATGAAAAAATAGTTGTTCAAAAGGTGTGAACTTCTTACGGTTCACATCTATAATATGAACTTGATAGTTCATAATATATTCAGAGTCAGGTGTCATCAGATCCAGAGTTTTCTTTTGGTGATACAGCTTTGTGGCATTTGGTCTTCATGAATCTTAAAGTTAGGCTTTGAATGTCTTGATTCTCATCTCTCTACAATATCATCTTCAGAAAGCAGAATGTATCGGTCTGTCTTAACTGAAAAATTCACCATTCCTAATTGTTGCAGTTGGGCTCTCTTCAATGAAAACTGATGTAGCTATTAGCAGTGCAAACTCAAGAAAGGAAAAAAATTAAAAAAGCAAGAGCTATATAGAGAAGCAATGTGATGAAGCAGAAATTTATCCACCCCAAATACATGCCGAGGTACCTCATAATATGAATCTTTGAGTGTTGTTGGTGATGACAATTTTATTTTATATATGAAGATGTAATCCAGCAAATTATGAAAACTTCTCCACAAATTATGAGTTTTATTGGACCCGTTAAAACCAAACAGACATCTACCTCTGATATCTGATTTTTGTTTTGGACCCTGAGAGCCTTCAAGGATACTTATAGAGCAAGTAAATCCAAAGAAAGTCAGCAATGTAAAAAGACTGTCAACTATCTCTCTAGATTCTTGTAAAAAACCACATGAGTTTGCAGGATTGGTTTAGTCAGAGACCCATAAATAAGCAATTAAAACAAAACCATAAATGAGACTTACTGTATTAAAGAATTTCAGTGCTGTATAAAAGCTAAGGCCACAGCATGAGAGTGCAGGAGCCCTACCAGCAACACTGCAGCAAAACCCAGCACCTCACAGCATTTTCCGATAGAGCACCAGCAGATGTAGAAGTGGCATGTACTCAGAGAAAAGGAGCTTCTAGCTGTGTTTTTTTGGAACAGAACAGTTGCCTCGATTCATCTTTGGGCACAAGTTGAATGTTAGAGTCTGGATCCAAGGTATTAGTATCACGAAGAAGCCACTGCTGAGTGCACCCTCATGATCACAGTGCACGTTATTTAGACTCCAGCCCATGATGTGAAAATAAAGCTCTGCCCAGGAAAGTCACTACTGGTGGCAGACATGCTGAACAGGTTATACCTTCCTGAGCACAACACAGATGGCACTGTGGAACAAGAGAGAAAGTCTATCAACATGCTACATTACCTTCGCATCTGGGAGGCTCCAGGCAATCCAGCAAGGCACTGAAGAGGATCAGGTGCTGCAGGCAGAAAAACAGTGCACACTCCAAGGATGGCCAGAACCAGTGACGCAGGAGGTTACACCTATTACACCACGAGAACTATGTAAAATATATGTATTCAATTTATTGCTTAAATTTAATTAATACTTAATTTATTTTAATTTATATTTAGTTTGTTTAAAAATTCCTTGAGTAGAAATACCAGCAGATTTAAGAACTGACACCATGAAATAACAATGTGCTTGAAATGTGCGGGCAAGAACAGTCAACTGAGAGCTATATAAAGCAATATGTATTGTGCAAAGAGATCAGTGACAAGCAAGACAAGCAAGCTTTGTAGATAGATTTGTGCAATCCCACTCTTAATCTAATGAAAGGCTGGAACCCAAAGGCCATGGTCCACAGAGGATGGGAACTTAATAGTCAGGAGGTTATGAGTTTAGTTCATAGAGCTGGACTTTCTGGAGGAAACTTAGTCAAGACTGAGGATCAAAAAACTATAAAGGCATGTTTTGCCAAGTATTGTAGATCTGACATGCTGTGATTAGCAAATAGCCTCAGCACAAAGCCACAGATTTCAAATGTTCAGAGCCAAAAGGAAATTTGAATTCAGACTGTTTTTTCAAGATACATACTGCACAGTAAGGAACAGATTTTTTAGCAAGACAGCCAGGAAATTAATGGTCAAGGGAGGAAAAAAGGGGAAACCTCCTTTCCCTATGTGCCTGGAATCACTGGACCAATGAAGGTACTTTCAACTGTAATCAACATAGTGCATTGCATATCCCCAATTCCCCTTTTCTGTTTGTGTATTTAATTCATTTGCTACCTTTATCAGAAGTAGAGAGTATTGTAGAAATTCTGGGGTTTGGCTGTTAGCTCAAGTGATTTCTGAACACTACAGATAGGGTTGCAATTAGAAATAGGTCTGGCTGCAGGTGAGTTCCCCAAGGCCCCGGCAGTACTGGAGGGAGCAAATTTCATGAGATAACGCACTTTAGCATCATTTTTTAATGCTCTGTGGTTCATTTGGGAGTAGTATTACAGAGTTCTGCAGATAAGCCTGTACTTAGAAGTGAAGCGAGAAGGCCATCTCTATTTATTCTTCTGTGTTGCTCCTTTGCCCTTTGGGGAGGGAAGGGAGGAGAGCCACACAATAAAAATTGCTGGAAGTTTCAGGATACTTCTTCTCTTCTCTTGGAATTCAACATAGGTGGGAAAAATGTTGTGCTAAATTTTCAAAGTATTTTTTTTCCCATTTTTGAGGAAGATAATGGGAGCTAGATTATTAACAATTATGCTACCATGAGATGTAAATCTGAATCTTTAGGCTCCTTTTGCATTTCAGCTGAAAGAAAAAGAAAAAAAACCAAGCCAACAAAACCAAACCCTAAAAAACAATTCATGAATACTTAATGAATGAGCAAACATTTGCATCATATAAATATTTTCTTTCTCCTCGTCAGTATTCAGGGGCTGTATTACCATCTGGCAAAGGTTTCAGTTGACTAATGCTGAAGCAATAAATTAATACAGTAAAAGATGCTACCAACAGTTTTAAACCAATTAAAATGCTCGAAGCAGACTCTATACATGTTAAAATGTCATGTCATGATCCTGCAGCACAGAACCAAAGAACTGTAATGAGCCGAGTGTGAATGAGCAAAGATTGCAGGATTCAAAGGTATTGCTTGGTGTGAGCCTTATGGCATGCACAAATATTCTCATAGTTCAAAACATTAAATAGTCTGACCCATATTAGGGTGGATGCTAGTTTTACTGTAGAGCAGAGTTTGTCTCACGCTTTTGTAGCCTTTAATTTAGATCCAATAAGAACAACAACAAAAAAAGGGTAAGCCAAGCGTGTATTTTAGCTCTCCTATGACCATCCAAAAGCTTCATGGAAAAATTATTCAGAAAATGCTCCTGTTAGAAAGGGGTTTGCTGCCTGGAGAACAGCAAACAGGAAAAGGGAGCGCTGGGGGACAGCAGGGACCAAGAAGCAGCCGTCTCTGTGGGTCTGTCTTGCCTGGGCCACAGGCTAACGCCTGGGCTGCACAACATCCCCCACCCAGACACCTCCTCGAGGGCATGGTGCCTGCAGCCATTCTTCCAAGAAACTGAGCAGAGATTGCTGTTGCCTTTTGAAAGGGCTGGTTTCCTCCAAATTTCATGGAGACTGTAAAGCTGAATGCTGTACTTAGAAGTTTGAGACTTTCCTTACAGAAACCCCTTGTGGTCTGCCTCCTTTCTTGGGGAAAAATGACATTGGCTTTGCAAGCTGAATGAAAAGCTTTTGTAGCAGTGACGCAGAATGATGCCGTAACCTCTCACGAAACAAGCTAAAGAATTTTATTGAACTTTATGGATTTTATTTTTTTTTTAAAAGCAGTACAGCATGCCTTAAAACAGTCTGTCAAAAGGTTTCTATCAAAGATGTCTCTCAAGGTTTCCAAGGCAGGGAATACCTGTGGGACCATTCAAGACAGGGAAGAAGCCCGTTCCCAAAACTGTCGATTTGGTATGTCGGTTTTGTACAACATAGGAAGGAAAGAAAAGAGAAGAAATGTTCCCTATCCTCCAAAAATGACTGTATCAAAGATGTGAAAACAGTTTTCAAGACCATGCTACTTACTTACTATCTACAGATGTTTTTTATGAAGCTACCAATTGTGTGACTGTGTTATTAGAAAACACATAACACTGTTAACGTCTTCTGCAAGTATAGTGTTTCTAAAGCAGAAACATGCAAAAAGGATGGTTTTGACTGTAAATTAATATTATGAGAAATAAGTTGAAATAGTGCAGTAAGACCTACTAATGGCAAGATTATGCTAGAGTGATTTTTTTTTTTTTTCTTCTGTTAAGAGTCTGTCACTAAGGATCAGAGCTAGCTGAATTACACATGAATAAAGTACCAGGATAAATTTGTATCTTTTAGAGATATGAATGCTAATACATGATTGCTACTGAAATATTTGAGATTTTAAAGGGATACATTATAATAGTCGTAAGTCTTTTGGAAAGCACAAATGATCCTTTTAATGTGGGCTGATCGCATCACTGTGGGAGAGAAAGAGAAAACTTGTTGTTTTTTCATGAATGGCAATGATTTAAAAAATGTTAAAGGAAAACACTATTTTTATGTGTTTTTTTCCTGAAGTATGTATTGCTACTGCTTTGTACACTGGTACAAGTCAGACATCCTAACCTTTCATTTACGATGGAAAAAAATGTTTTCCAGCTTAATGACTTTTTAAAAAAACTCATAAAGGTTTATCAATAGTCTACTAAATTAACTTAATATGTATATCTGCCTTATATTAAAAAAAAAAAAAAAGCTTAAACAGCTCCAAATCCATTTACTGAATGAAAATGCCATTTCCATTTGGACTATAAGATCTGACATAATGTCTGTCATAATGAATTCAAAATGCTCAGATTCAGAGTACTGGAATGTTATGGGGCAATGCTATGCAGTTTCCTTAAGCGCCCCTTGGTTGGTTATATAATGTTGCTATGTAACATATTTATGTTTTACATAGAGGAGGTTTTTCTGATGAAATTTTAGTCTTTAAGTAATACTTATGATTTATTGAAACTCAACCATTTTTCATTAAGATACTTAAACAAGGTAAGGTTATTTTCTTTTATACAAGAAATGAGATGTTGGAGAATTAATTTACAACTCCCCATGACAACCCTTCCCCTTATTTCTGTTTTGCAGTGATCTCTTTAAAATAACTTCCGCAGACTATCGTATATCAGGGAAAGAAAAGCAAAGCAGTACTCAGGAATTGAGGTTTGTTTTCACGGTCCTCATCTTCATAATCGCTAAGAAACATAAGCTTGCACCTAAACAATCTACATCAGTTATGCAAAAATAAGTTCCAATAGCTGAAGAAGATGTTAAGATCTTTCAACAAAATGATTGTACTGCTGTGGTGACATACCTCCCCACAACTATCTGTTTCTGGTTGTTCTGCAGTTCCATTGATAGAGGAGGAAAGCTGATTTGAAATTGTTTTCTTTTGTAAACACAAAGAACAAATTCTGGATTAGCTATATCAGGTTTTGATGTTATGTGTTACGTGAGAAGATGATTAACTGTAAGAAGATATACAGTCTTATTTTTCAATAACTTCTAGAAAGAATAGCATCTCCAGTGTTTTCACTAGTATTATGCTAACAGCAGCAAGCAATGGTAAATTGTCAAAGATGAAATAACTTGCTTCTAAAACACCTTTTACATCTTCTACTATTCCTAACTTAGTTCTAGAGCTACCTTGAAAAGCAGAAGAAAGAATGGATTATTGCGTAGTAACCAAATGCTTTAAGAAACCTTTAATTGGATAGCAGGTAATACACTGTAGAAAATACATGAAGCAGATGTTTTACCAAATATTCTCTTTTTAGGTATGGGCAAATCTTGACAATGAACTGTGCTAAAATTTTCAATCCCAGCCTGTATTTACTCATGGGAAAGGGGCAAGTTCCCCTTGCTACTGGAGGGCGCACCGGGCTGGGTGAGCAGCAGCCTAGAAAAGGCAGACAGACCACCTCGTCCCACCCTTTCCAGAGAACGTGATGCTCAGTCAACAGGGAAACCAGGTAGGCCCTTCATCGCAATCCAGGTGGAAGCGTCCTTTTTCCTGGGCTGCATAAACTATTGCTCGAGATCACATCCTCGGTCCTTAACCTTGTGAAATGACGAGATAGTTATAGGGAAATGAAGCAGTTTCTGCGCATCCTCTAATGACAGATGGTTGAAGGGGGGCTGACTCCTCTGCTGCCTTCCCTCTCCTGCCCAGCATGCAGAGTGGGAAACAGCCCTCTGCACTGACCACCTGGGCTCCTCGCACAATATACATTCCAGAAAATAAACCTTCTGCTCTATTTAGCCTTAGGAAGTACCTCAAATTTATTGAGAATTTTTTTCTTTTTTTTCTAAATACATTCAGATTTCAGCGATTTGAAGCTTGACCGGGTCGTGTAGCATCATCCTATCTCTAACAAGGTGACAGTGTGGCCAGTGGTCAGTCACAGCCTGGACATCCAGGAGTTTTCAGTTTCTCCACCACTGTTTTCTATTGGAAAGCACAAAATATGTAACAGAACAAGACCAATCTTTAAATTCAGACACCTCAGATCTTCTGGGGAATTGAATTAAAATAAACAATTTGAAAGTGTATCTAGTGCCCTTGTAGAGCATATTATAGCTGTAGCGAACCACTTAGCTGATGTGTTTTAAGCGCTCTTTATCATTTGAATAATGTAGTGTTGCTATTGACGTTTAAAATGCAGATAATTCTTGTGTACCTTCCCAGCTGATGTATCTTAATGAACTAGTGCCAGCTGAATGGGCTGAGTTATTGGCCTATTGACCCATGTTCAAAATATCACTCAGGATTTAGTCTAATTTTGTCTGAAATTATACAGGGCAGATATAATCTCCAGGGAAGGTTCTGTATAAAATAGAGATGGAGATGGTATTCCTAGGCCAGATAGGCAAGATGATTGAACAGACCTTTTGCAGGTATGAGTGTTATTGCTACTGCTCGCATTGAGTTTTAATATGTGCAGAAAAAAATTTTTTTTTGTTTCAGGGTCTTTGCAAACTGCAGCCCTGTTTATTTCAGTACAGCAATTCCAAAACCACCAGCTTCAATTATATAAGCAACTTTTAACTAAAAGAAGACCAGGAGAATTAAGAAATGTAAATCTATGTATTCATTTATATTCATCTTTATTTTTGTAGTCTGCACATAATCGTTATAACCGATAATAAAAACCTCTTTTTGTTCTGAAACTAAAACATTAGCAGTATGCAAATTGGCAGAAATATCAGCGCAGCAGTTCACACAGGTGCAGAGCGTAATTCAGAGTTCGCTTCATAATACTCTGCCCCAAACTTGCTTTGGTAGCCAGAGAAACAGGTAGACTGAACTTATGCTCAGAGAGTTATGAAAGCTAAGATACTGTCTTTATTTTATCATTTTAGTTTCAAAATTATGATCACAAACAAACCCTGATGGAGTTGTTATGGTTAACACATTTTACGTCCCAAGCATGATACTTCTGCAAAAAAGAGACAAGGATTTTCAGCAACTGTAAAAGAGACTTTGTAAGGTTCGTTAAGACTTCCCAATACTGAGAATTAGAATGGAAATGAAGATTGGGGACTTGAAGGCTTACCCCAAATTATTTAAATTTTATCTCCTTATAATTTATTAATATGAGAATATATTTTTAATTGGTATTTCCGGCACTTTACAGAAGACAGGAGTATCGAACTACAAAGGGGTAAAATTTGACAATACTCTTTTCAGTGAATTTAATGAATTATATCCTACCTGAACTTTAGTTTCTGAATCAACAGTATTTAAAATCTCAGCCCACACTGAGACAAAAATTTTAGTATAAATATTGTATAACTGGAGATTTTCCAAATTCCTGAATTTTACCTTAACTTCCCCTCCTTTAGTTGCCTTATGCAAAGACCTTGTTTTTCTGTACACTGTGAAATAATAATTTAATAAGGGGAATAGTTCAAAATATATATTGATATATCAGAAACCTGTTTTCTCAGGGCGAAATTTAAAATCCAGTTGTCTTATTAAACAATGCTGTAACTTCACTTGCATACTACTTCCATTCCTGTTTGTTTCACATATCTGTTGTATCATATATAAAATTGTGTGTTGTTTGGAATATTTTGTGAAATATGTTTTGTTATGTAAATCAATAATAATATTCTAGGCTATAGTTGCAATTGCAGTACTAATATCAACTGCTGCTTAATCAGTTGATCAAACAACTGTTTTGTGTGGTACTATCAGCTATGTTGACTTTCATGGCACTGTGGTTACTGTAAAAATATACAGAATTTATAACAGCATTTAGAAATATGTGACTTACAAACCCAAAAGTGTATCTTACAGAAGTCACATATCATTGCAGTCTGCAGCTCCTACAGCAATATGTAGGGATTGTAAAGCACTTAAAACTTGGTGAGTAAGAAGAGGAATGTTTTGAGACAAATTGAGAAAGCAGGCTGCAGAACATCATCTAAGTCTTAGACAGCATGGGAACCCGAGCAGAATGTGCTAATGTGGCTGTATCCTTCCTGGGAAAAGGTGGAGGTGAAGGCAGAGAGTTGCATAGGAGAACATGATTACTTTTCCTGACTGGTGATCCTCAGTCATAGGTCTTTGAAAGCAACTTAATTTGGTGCCATGAGGCTTTCTACCTGTGGTTTGTCTTGGTGGTGTCTTTCTTCATTAAGATTCTCTTTACAAACATTTTGCCACTAAAATAAGCGTTAGCATTTTCCTAGTAATTTCCAAGTAATTTTTAACGTAAGATGAGTCTTAGCTAACCAATGGTACCGTATGCCATGCTACTTATGTCAACAGCTGTACTGTATATGTTACATTGTACTGCAGGTGATCCAATCACCTCTTGTTCACTGTCAGCTTGAGTTACTTGAGTAAACATACTATCAGGGGTGTGAGAAGCATGGTACCGTACCTCAACTGTGGTTTGTTGCATAGAGAGGGATTCTTTCCTTAATATTCTCATCCTCAATGTGGAAAAGTCACATAATCAGATGAAAACAAGCATATATTCTAGATCCTGAATACCTCAACTTCTCTCTGTTTGCTATCTACCTTAGCCTTGATTGGGTATCAGGCAGTTGAACTAAATGGAAAGATAGACGTTAATAGCACAGTTTGACCTAACAGGGAAAGGAAAAGATTGACTATAAACATCCTGGCAAAACTCAAGAAAGCTGAACTGTTATTGCAGGGTAAGTTTTGTTTGTCATTATTTTTAGCAGAAACTGTGATTTAGATATACGCTCCTGGCAAAATACCAGCTATAGAAACATCTTGGGTCGTCATGACAGGTATTTATTATTCTGTTTTATAGTTATATAGGAGCATCTAGATTTTTTTTTTTCTTTTCTAGTCAAAGGGGAAACTACTAACTCTGTCATTGGACCCTTAGCATCTGTAGATCTGTTCATCCTCTGAAGTTGCATGCAAGATTTTCTTCATACAAGCTATAAAATGGTTACTTCTGTAATATTATTTTACGTTTCAAAAGTTTTATCAGGCTTGACGTTGTCTTTTTTTGCTACAATATGAGAGAGATTTATTTAGGAATTTTCTTAAGCCGAGTGCAGAAAAAGCCTGTGTGTGTGATGACTTAAAGAAAGTCATCATCTTGGTGTTTCTGAAACACTTCTACTTTCTGTTGTTGTGGCTTCACCCCCCCACCCCCCTTTGCTTTGTCACATCTGAGGAGATTTGTGGAAGGAAAGCGTAAAGTGATTTTCTCAGTTTCCTAGGCTGCAGGCTGATCAGACATGTTGAGGTGCACTTTGGCTCTGTGACAGTGTTTGACAAAACTGGTAGAGCTGGTAATTCCCTTGAGGGAAGCTTTTAGTACATAACTCTTAAATAAGAAAACATCTGCTGTTTTTCTTACTATGTTTCTCCCTTCTCTAACTCTACCTCTCAAAATTAAAGATGTAGGAGACAATTGAAAATAGTTTTATTTTCCCCCTAGAATAAAATAATCAGCCTTTTAAAAAAATATTGCTTCCATGTACAAGTAAAACTGTGGTTGAGGTTCATCACAGAGGCAGATGGGTCAGAAAATCATCACAGAATTGACATTAGTGCCCATAATTGCTGGCCTTTTTTTTTTTTTTTTTTTCTTCCAGCTTTTGGCATGAGTGTTCACAGAGCAAATTAATTAAGCTGTTTATTCTTCTTTGTGATATAAGAGCAATTCTAAGGTCTTGCCTGGCTATCCATTATAAGCAAACAAAACAAAACTACTTTGTAAATTACTGTTCTGGATGTTTTTCATAGATCACTTATGAATTGCCATCTTTAGAGGTCACACAATCACCTTTTAAATCAACATTAGTACGTTTAGAATAAAGTCATGTTAAAGTCGAAGAAGTAAATAATTCCAAGTCACCTGGGAGTAATGTATTCACATCCAGATGACAAATACTGATAGAAAAACTTGTTAAAATCTTCATAATCTAGGAAACTCAAGGACTGCCTTACTATGTATCTAAAGGGACAGTACTTTCAGCTCAAAAAAGAAAATTTACTCCGTTATTCAATTACTTACAAATGTAGTTCAGAGAGAACTAACTGGAAATTTTTACTAGAATTTATGTAATATCTAACATTGCTTAATTTCTCAGGATGTTTTCTGGCAAATAACGGACACACAATAGACCCCTTCTGTATTACGCTTGGACCAACAAACAATGTTGCAGGCTGTATCATGTCTTCCACCTTGCCTGCTTCTCTGTTCCACACTGACTGACAGAGAATATTGAGCTGGCATCCCTGGCACGGCCGAGTTCAAGACAAGAAGCTCTCGTTTCACTGATGGCAAGGTCCGACCATCCCACTTCCCTGAAAACGCAGCACAAGCTGATAGGTAATTGTGATAAAGAAGAGCTATGGAAAAAGGCCACGCACCTTTGCAATATTCTGACCTTCAGAAGCCCAAGTTCCACGAGAGCCTATTACACTACAAAGGTTTTCAGGAACACTATAAAATGCTTTTATTTCATGTTTTCACATAATACAGTTAAGGAAATTACTGTCTGCTGCAGGACGGGAAAAGAGAGGAGTCAAGTATTGTAGAAACATGAGAGATATTTAAGGCATGAAAAAGCTTACAAATTTTGAAATAGATAACAGTTGAATTCTGTTCCATAAAACTAAGAGTAACATTTTGAATATTTGATTGTTTGAAAGTTTTGAAATTGATGTTTTTGATCAAAAATTTAAGATTGAATTCTAGTGCTGAGTTGTTTTTTGGTCCCATCAAGTTATTAAGGAGAAATTCACTGTGAATTGTTTCACAGGAAGATTTCTAGTAGTCCATTTTCAGAGCACAAATTACCTATACCCTTGTGTCTGTGAGGTTTCAGGGCTTCTACACTCTCCTCGTAAAGAAGCTACTGAAACAAAAATTACTTTTTTCCAGTTAGATGCATTCAAAACCTTGCTATCAGTTTTTATTAAAAATGCGAAATGAATTTTCAGCAGAGCTTTGACACTTGCATTGTTAATGTGCCTTCAGGCATGTAATTAGTAGAAGAGTTTAATCTTTCATATTCCATACTTTGATCAGAGTAAATAAGCTCAGAGAAGCTATAAAGTATTGACCAGCATCTTTGATAAAGGAAAGCTGTAAGCACCACTTGAAGATACTTTCATAAACTTGAATGCGCATCATTAGTTCTTCATATAATAGAGAGCATGTTCACTTATTATTGTTATTATTGGTATATCAATCCAGCCCATAGTGTGTTGGGGTTTTTTTTCCTCCCTCTCCCTGTGTTCGTTTAGAAACTTGTGTTATTTTTCAATATTCATGGAAAAATTTGAAAACTGCTATCTGTAGCAGCCCGATAAATAAATGATTTATTCTATAGCTGATTCCATGCTAAAAAATTTAATCGATCATTAACAAAACACGTCTGGTAGGCTGACTGGTAAGATGAAGCTGTTTGCGTTAATATTTTTGAACATGTAATGAAGACTGAAATTAGGGTGCCATTAAAGTGAGAGGAATTTGTCATTGATTTAGAAGAACAAAAATCAAGTTTGAAAAGTCAGCACTTTGGGTTATAGTAACTAGATTTAAAACTTATAAAATAACATGTTGAAAGGTTTGAATTTCTTAATTCTACGTTTTTCTCTTACCTGCATAGATCAGACCAGTCACTACTTGATGTTAGTAGGTGAAATAATCAGCAGATTTCTTTTCTTGGAACATCCAAAACTTTTACTGATGTTTGGAGGTATGAAACATTCAAAATAAAATGAAAATTGTATTTTTCTACTGAAACAGAATCAATAAATCAACTACAAATACAAATGTTTAGGCATCTCATAGTTATACTATGAAAAAAAAAAAGCAAGAAACTTGAAAAGATGTGTTGGTTTAAAGTCCTTCAGTTTTTTAAAAAGAAACTCACAAGGGAAAATGACTTCTTCTGATTAGAGCACTTATCTAAGAAAGAGAGAGAGGGGAAAGAAGCCCACACATTGTTTTGTCTGTTTTATACTGATATTTCCTTTGGTTTTTACAATCTCGTAGTGCTCCATTTCTGCCCCCCTGTCTCCCACCCCCAGCGCACCCCCAGTGAGCCTCTATGCACCCCTGGTGAGCAGCCGTTCAGTTCAGGCAGTTGGGGTGGAGAAATCAAAATCAAGACATTTCCAGCTGTTTTTTTCTTGCTCTTTAGCATAAGTAACAGTGCTGTTTCACTGAGTCTAATTCTTAGTTACCTAGTTCCTCAACTCCTGCATAAGCAGTATCTCCCAAGGATGACAAATTTCACTTGGGAACTCTGAAGCACCTTCTGCCACCATTGACTCAAACCTTGATGAAAAAAGTGCTGAGTGTTCAGAAACGCAGTTGCAGTCAAAGAAAAGAGCCTCCTGGTCAACTGTCAGCATAGTCATTTTCCCATTTCTTCTTCCAGGTGGCTTCCTGCATACACCTTCTCTGGCATGCTAACCACAGAGAAATTTGAAGTTCCCTGCGTATAAAGGGTGAACTGCTGGCTGTCTCTACAAGTATATTTGCCATTGCAGGTAGGTTTAATTTTGAGAGAGGTGTTGGGCCCAGCTTTAAGAGAGAAGGCAAGCTTAATCAGAAATTCTAATGACCAGATTCTGGTAATTTTTTCTTGTTCCGTTTATTTCTATAATAAAAATGAAAATGTCTTTTTGTCTCTGAATTTTACAAAAGTGAATTGATACATACGTGACTTGTGATTCACATCGTACTATAGACAAATCCCCAAAGAAGAGAGAATTCTATTGTGAAAGTATGTATGTTCAGTAGGTAGTAGGGTAAATACGGGACTATGTAATGAGAAAAAATATGACCCTGAAGTAAGCTTCATGCTAATTTCAGGAACAATGAAAATAATACAACTATTTTATTTATTCCATATAGCACTCAGTTGCTTCACAGTCTACAGAACACATTTAATATTCAAAGGAATTCCTATAAATAATTCTATATGATCTTTAAGGAATAGCAATTTATGTATTTTAAATATTGCTTATATAAACAAACCCACTTAAATATGAAAGCATTTTAAAGAACTGTTGGTGTCATGTCTAAATTATGAAACTAGAGACAAACTCATGACTCCAATCTATCTTCTTCATCAAAAACCTGAATCCAGCATTTGCATTTTCTCAGACTGTTATCTCATCCCTTTCCAGAAGCAAACAACAGTAAGGTAACAAGAAGCAATGATTTAACACCAAGAAAAGACAGCCTTTTCAAATGCCTTTGTCTTTTCTTTCTATAGGGCAGATCACTGCTTCTACATTTTGTGATGACATTATTGAGACTTCAGGCTTGGGGGTAAAAGGAAATTTGACAAACATTGCTTAGAGGTTATGTATTTCAAACTCTTTTGCAAAATAAGATAATAACAATTTCTCCTGTCAAATATCAAAATCATTTAGACTAACTACTGCTAAAGAGGAGATACACATATAACTCAAAGAACTAAATGAAATAGTGAATTTAATGTGATTTTAATTAATTTACCTGTCTCTAGATAATTTCTCAATATTTTTTCCCCTTTTGAAGGCTTTGCTCTTTTTTAGTTAGATTTGCTTGTTCATAAACAAGTTATCTGTGAAAATACAAAAATGAATCACTTTCCCATCTTTATTCTGCCATGTGTAACTTCTGTTGATTCATTCACCAAAACAGAATTCATTTTCTAGCTAATATATTTTCATCTGGGTTATCAAAAGAAATGTGCTGTAACCAGAAATAACCTTTCTAAGCACAATTTTGCTAATTTCTCTCAAAAGAGACATTTAATTTGGGGCTTGTGATGGAAACATGTTACATTTATTGTTTTATTTTCCTTTTAATGATAATAAAAAATCAGATAGTTGTAGTTCAATGTATGTCTTGGAAACAAGAGCAGGGAATTCTAGTGACTAAAAAGGAGTGAGTTAAAACTCATAAGAGACATTTTATATAACAACATTTAGTTTGTCATTATTTTTTCTAAATGACAAATTCAAGACTATATTTTCATTAAAAATGCAGTATTTTACACTACTTAGTACCCTCTCTATCTAATCAGTGCACTGAAAGACATAGGAGTCTGTCAGAAAAAAAATAAAAATAAACTGGTATGATTGAAGACTGCACCATCATGCATATTTACTAAAAGCTTATTTAAAGTAGCTTTTCTTAAAAAGCCTCTGAGATAATATTTTGTTTTTTTCAAATTTTAGATTCTGTTTGCGCATAAGGTTCTGAGCCAATCCATTTGAAAATATACTAAAAGTGAAAAAATTACCTATGTTATTTAAAAACTGTATAAGTTGTATTTTGCAAGAACTTTCTAACCTAACAAAAAAAAACCTGTCTTATTTCAGATAATAAATGAAGCCTGTAATTAGGTTATTGAAAAGCTTTAAAGCTTACAGATGCTGAATAATGTCATAATGCACATATACGTATTTGTGCTAGAAATACAAATCTGATCTTCCCCCAAATTTATTACAAGAAGCTAAATCATTGCTTGTCAAAAATCATGCGAAGGGTGAATCAACATCATTGGAAAACCCAGCAAGTTTTCCCCTGAAAAAGAATTTGAGCTGCAGAGTAGCACTGCCAGATCCATCATACCTCTGTAGCTAGAAGTCTATTCACTGTGCCACAAGCTTCATTTAACCTGAGCGGTGGCGGGGCGAGTGAGACACTGTCTCAGCTAGCGACTTGCTGATGGTTTTCTTCCTCTCCTCCCTTCCAGGGGAGCAGGCTCTTGCCGTAGATGACCGGTGGTGCTGAACGTCACAGCTGAAACTCCAACTTGCCTACCAGAAGCGGAGTGAAGATGGATCATCTCTGGCCTCAGCAGGGAAGCGGTAGCTATGGGCTGTGACTTTGCGGTTAATTTAGAGCACAGCTAGATGAGGATACTTCCCAGTGAGGGAAGGCAGCGGCTGTTGGACTCCCCCCTCCCCAGTGACGAGGAAGCGACTGCCCACCCAGGTAGGAGAGGGACGGCACCCGTGCGATTGACTCTGGTCTTCCATGCAGACTCCCTCACTTGGAGGGGCTTCAAGGTACATTAGACTTTCTACTACAGCGGAGGAAAGTCAGATTTCCAAATCGCAAGTTATCTTTAATTAAAAAAGCACTATTCCTTGTGGCCAGTGCAGATGTATCCATGAGCATCCACATAGACACATACTATGTTCCCAGCCTGAGACCAGTGGATGTGATGTATACACTCAGCTTGAAAAGTATTACATCTATAAGATGTGACAGAAATTGCACCAATACCCCATCAAGCATGGTTATCTTGCTGCTATACAACACAAACTACTTAAAAAAAAAAAAAATCTAAATATACTCGTCTTTATGTTCTCCTGCAGTTTCCTCAGGGTTTTGATGAGCTGTTTGTGTTTTGTATGTAGCATTGATATAAAGGGTTAAAGTCTTTGCATTAGAAACTAAGTGCATTAATGCTAACTAGGAGGGTCTGAAAGAAGGCTGGAATGTGTGGCTTGTGGTACATCGTAGTTATGAGAATGGCAAAATTCTTGCCTGTGTCTGGTGCAGCAGAGATGTCAAAGGCATGGATGCCATAATGTTAAGGAACTGTCAGCAGCATAACTCTGATTTAGAGATGCGAAGACTTGCTTAAAATTCCTCTAAGGGAGGAAACAGTGCTTGAAACTACACATGGCTTATTTCCACGCTTTTGTGTCAATAATGGAATCCTCCTAGGATAGGAAATTGAATATAACAGCTGTTTATGTAAATTACTTAATACATTTTTGTTTGTTTTTTTGTTTCTTTTTTTAAAATCAACACTTTTAGAAAATCATAATATGGACTTAATAGACAGCTGTTGAAGGAAACATGAATATGGCAATGTTATCTATATTCAACTTGCTTGGAGGCTGGAGGTTTTTTCCTGATTTTTTTTTTCTTTTTTTTAATCTCACAAAACTTAGTGCTTGAATTGGTGATACACAGAATGTTAAAATGTCACTTCATTTGTTTAGATGAAAGTTAACAAATCGTACATGCTGAAGCAATGTGAAACTAAATTTAACAAAAGTCAGGTGGTTGTTATTTGTGTACTATAGCACGAGTGCTGGTAACTGTGCAGTGGTGGAAGATCAAAGCAAAACAAACAAAACCTTACAGTACTTCTATGCTTCCCCAAAACAAAACAACAGTAATTAATGTTGGATAAAACACTTTTGGCTGTAAGCTGTTGAATATTACTCACAGAATACATTATCCTCCTAAAGTAGCTGTTATTCATTAAATAAATTATTCAAGAATAGTCTTTTGCAGTATTTGACCATCTCTCTATCTGGTTGAATGCCAACTCATTGAACAAATTGTTCAGAAGATAACAGCTTGATTCATGTATAATGTATTTGAAAAGCTTCTTTTCTAGTTCTTACCAGCTCTGCTTAGACTAAGTAATATCCTGTGCATTTATTAATAATTTGTCATTTGGTTGGCAAAGATGAATAAAGGCAGCAATAAAGGACAGGATCTGACTTCTCCTGAGGTCAGTGGGAGTTTTGCCATTGACTTTAAATGGGTCCAGGGCTTCACCCGCAATGTTTAAATGATGACTTTGAAATGTGATGCGCATTGTTAGTGTATCTAAGTTTGTCTAAACTTTAAAGAACTGAATATATTCTAATACCATACAGTGATGACAATGTGCCATAACATTTTGGTATAAACTTTCTACAGATGATTGATGTAGGAACAGAATCATTATCCAGCATGAACAGAACTGTGTGTTTTAGAGTTACCTCTCTTAAGAGTCATTCTTTGAGCTTATATTGATCTGTAAACCATGGAAAGTATGGAAATTGCAGTATGAATACAATGGTGATTTTGACATTTTTTTGGTGATAAATACATAACATCCCCCCCCTAAGAACTTATATTATCTCTCTGCTTTATAAGAAGCTAGAGTCAGAGGTGATATACAATAAGCAAGTTTCCAGAAGCCTGTTTGCTGAGCATTCCCTGCATGCTGGAGACAAAGTGACAATGATAAAAGACCCATGCTGTTGATTACATTAGACAAGACAGGACAAAACAGCACAAGATGTATTAGTGTTGAAGTTAAATTTAAATCCAGGTATAAACGACTTCAGGCAGTGTGCATAAAGCAAAAAAAACAGAGCTCAAAAATAAAGCACTATGCATTTATCCAAGGCTAGAGGTTCATCTACCCAGGTTGCGAATGTTTTTAAGATGAAGTTTGCAACAGCAGCATTGTAATTTGACTTGGAAATCCATGGATGGCTTTACCACTATCCGTGGACTGCCTTACTCCTTGTAGGTACTGCATTGTACATAGAACTCATGTTCAGTTACTTTTCCTTGTATCCTTTCAGCCTTTTTCTCAGGCATTACTTTCCCAAAATACAGTCATCTTGTATGCGTGACCTTCAATTTCTGCTTATTGTCATGTTCAGATGAGATCAGTTTATTAAATCTAATACTGGCCTATTCTTACAATTATGTAGTATTCCAGTAATTGGGTTTTTTTTTTCATTCATTTTCTAAATGCATTATAAAAATTTTTTTAATACCATTAAGCTTTGGAAACTTGCTTACAGAATCCCCACTTAAAACGCTTGGATGGTAAGTATATAAGGACTTTTAAAGAAAGAATTGCTTGCTATTGGTTCCTGTGCTGCTTTGATTTCATACAGTATGACAGTTTTAATGAGTGTAACAGTTCAAAGGAGATTTAAAGCCTGAGACCCTTTTGTACAAGCGAGTCTTCCTGACTCCTGATCTCAGCTGCAGTCAAAGTCACTGATTCGTATTTTGCTTATTATGGAAGATGGAGGTAGAAAGAATATTCTCTGGGAGGGATGAAAACCTCCGGGACCTTTCCTCCATCTTGGTCTGATATGCTTTTAGCATGACAGCTGCCTTCTGACTTCCTATTTGATTGTGCTTGGGGCTGGCTGATACTATGGGATGTTAGTGAGAGCTTCTCTAATATGTTGGTGTATTGACTGAGTCTCATGGCTGCCTAATGATTTGATGGTACGAGGAAGATCATCCTATCGTTCTATAATGCAATAAACCTATTCAGGTACCTGAAATATTCACACCTGGTTTTTTAAAAATTATTATTTAATTTTAAATTAACTCTATGTTGACTTCATTTAGCAGGATTTTTCCAATGATTGCAAACATTTACCCACCTGAACTAAGGACGTGGTTGATGATAGTTAATGAGATTGGAAATATTTTTTTTTACAGAGTAGAGCAGTGTATTCCCAGAAGAATAAGGTATTAGAATAAGGTGCTTACTCTAGAAGACCTAAGAGCGTGTGACTATTGAGATGTGCAGTACAGATGGTGGGTGAAGCAGGGTGCACCTGCATCAACACCATGCAGGTGTAATATTCTTTCCCTTCCTTGCCTCTTCCCATTTTGCTGCTATATCCCACAATTTAGAGGGGCAAAGAATTCAACCAATGAGAAAAAAAGCAATATTGAATGTTAAAACATTTGAACATGAGTAACCACAGCTAACACCGCCAACTCTTTCCTCTAGCTCTTCTGTTTTGACATAAAAGCTGGAAATATCACAATATTTTTGCAGGTGGGTGGATAAAATATTTGGAACTGTATTTTAACTAGTAATTGAAAAATGTGAACCCAGCTTACAGCACTCTAAACTCATACACTTGAAGTAAGTATGAGCAGAATATTTAGATGATACATATTTGAGACTAGTTTCTTGTACACAATTTCGTAACTCCAGATCTTGGCATTTTGCTTTTCTTCCCTTTGTTCTCCAAGTTCCATTATTGCATGCAGATGGCAAAGCAGAGCTTTGGTTATCAGATTTGGTTTCTTATGCTATCTTGTTCCAGTCAAAACATAAGATAAAGGGTTTTTTGAGAATGTAAAGCCTTGGAAGTTTCACTTTGATATCAGCACCTGCCCCATATCATTACACTTATTTTGGAAGTTTTCATTAGAAAGAACAGCAACCAGATGATTCTTACATTCTGAATAGAGTGATTATGATGCTGGTTATGCAGATCAGAATTGAATATGTCATGCTGTATTCCTACCAACACTGAAAAGTTTTATACCCCCACTTTTCCATTGCTTGGAACTTTAATTATAGTTAAAATAATTACGGTGTTTCTGCATCAGAATAACTGGAATACTATTTGCAATTAACGTGCTCCCTTCTCAGAAGGAGTCTCTTGTTTATTTTCCATTTTTCTCTTCTTTATTAAAAGAACAGCGGCAAATTCAATTGCCTAAAAATGAGAGATTGTTCAGAAACAACAAATTATGTTAAAATAGGGTTCTACTTGCTAGTCTTTGCTAAAACTGATAGAAACGGCTTTAAACAGAGCCACAGCTTAAAAAATTTTGTAATGATACTAAATGACCAAATGATGATTGCCAGTTTTAATCAATTTATCAAGAGACCTCATCTGAGTGTCGCTGAAGTTCAAACTACGTGTCCCCTAAACAATATGAAACGCTTCTTTATTCACGTTTAATGTAAAAAATGTGATCTACTCAAATCTTAAATGCCAGCCTGCTGTTTGAAATATGTTTGAGTAATGGAAAATAATTTTGTTGGCCTTGATCACTTTTTTCCAAAAAAGAAAAGTGATTTGGAAAATCTCTGATACATGTGAATGGAATATATTTATAAGATTGCTTAATAATTTTTGGAAGAGATGAAAGGAGTTCACTTAACATCTTAAAGAGTCACCAGTTTGAAATAATCAAATTCAACACATCTTTTAATCAAATCCTCCTCCCGCTTAAGTAGTAGATACTCTTTTTCCTGCAAATTAGCAGTGGATCTTGGATTGATTCCCAAGTTGGTGAAGCTTTTAACTCCAGATTTATAACTGTTTGGTGAAGATGATCCTCTCTGTTGTCGTGATTTTTATAGTGAACTTAGTCTCATGTTACTGAGGATTGAAAATACTGAAGACTTTCTGGTCTTTGGTACTAACACAGAACAGTTGTGTATCCTGGATGTGGTAAGTGAAGACTGAGAAGTAGAAATAAATGAGAGCAGTAAAAATCTATAACAAGGTATTTGGCTTATAGCAGAAGTATATCTATTCCTTGACATTAGGACTATAAAAGACAATTCGAATAAGTGTGGGTCATTTTAGCTATAAAGGTAAATACCACAAGTGTTCATCTGTGGATAAAATGAAATCTCATGAAGATGGAATGCTTGCAATATTATTTTAAAAGAGAATTATCACAACATTAGCTATTAATATTATATTGGTGAGGATCTGTTAAAGGAAGTTGTCAGAATGTAATTTCATTTAGGTAAACATTTTTTAGCAGAGAACTTACCTAATGGATCATATTCGAAATGTGAGAACATTTAGATATTGGTTTTATACTTCAGTAACTTTTTTCTGTATTCATTTTTCAATTTCTGATATTTGTGCTTTGCCAAAAGATCTATTCTGTTAAAACGTCTCCCTTTTTCCTTTCAATTAACAGCAAAGGTATTCCTATTGCTTACCAGGGTACCATAAGGTGCTGCTATGGAAAGGATGTGTTACCACAGGTACATTAGCGTGACCTCACTAATGGAACCAAGAGGAAGAAGAGAGGATGAGTTTCACAGGACTTAATAATTTTCACTTTCGCTCCTTGGCATCCTCATCTGCAACCTCAGCAGATACGTCTTTGTCTGAGTTACAGTCAGAGGCTGATTTCTACTTTGAAGTCTTGTGGGAGGCTGAGGCATGAAGAAGTTAAGAGATGGATGGGTGCCTTGTGTACATACTACAAAATTAAATATAACTCAGGAGTTAAGTTGAAGTCGCTTCCTGGAAACTACAAGACAGCTCCTGCACCAGATCCATGAAGGCATATTTTTGAGGCCCAGCAAGGAATTTCTTAGGAAATTTCTCTAGTGTGTGTTTGCTTGGCTTGCTGTTTGCAGCTAGGTACAACTCCCTGTCACATGCTGTAACCATACTTCATCTCAGAAGAACTGGATGGAAGGGAGTGCTCTGGAAACTTGTTTGTCTCTACTCTCTTCTAAAATGTAAATGTCCTGAATCTTGAAGGAAAGTATTATTTTTCAGGACTTAAAGCCTTGCAATTCCCTTCCCTTCAATATCAGTTCCAACACCAAATACAAGGGGTCAAACACTGTACAACTCCATTCAAACCCAACATTTTGAAGCAGATAACCTTTAAATGATACAAGGATGACACAAAGAGACCTAAAGTTCACCTGGAGATTATATGTTCATCCATAATTAACATGTTGTCAAAACCTAAGACAAAAAAATAGCGTATGACAATAAAACATTTATGTGGACTTGTATTTCTATCCAGAAATATGATTTGAAAACAGAAATATAAAAAAGGACTTGGAGAGTAGACCTGAAGAAACTTGTTATTTTCTTAATTATTTTCTTATTATTAACTTTTCAGGAATGAGCTTATCCTGCAGCAGATGTCACATAGTTACTTTTAAAAATTTAACATAGGGAAAGTTATCATGCTTGTGCAAATGGGCAGATGCTACAATATAGGTACTGTGCTGCTGCAGTAACTTGTCGTGATGTGTTTATGTAGCCGTGCCTCATGGTTGACAATTTCTAGAGAAAATGTCAGAAAAATTATAAAATAAAATAAAAAAAATTAAAAACCATGAGGTGCTGTTAAGTCTTTCCATGGATTAGTTTTTACATTCTCTGCTTTCCGTATTGAGAGCTCACAACATGCAACAGTAGATTCTTTCTGATATTTGGAAGATACAGTGACTTAAATGGCTTTTCATCTTCTGTTAATGTTCTTGTTGTGGTTTAACCCCAGCTGGCAACAAAGCCCCACACAGCCGCTCGCTCACTCCCCCCTGGTGAGATGGGGGAGAGAATCAGAAGGGTAAAAGTGAGAAAACTCATGGGTTGACATAAAGACAGCTTAATAAGTAAAGCAAAAGCTGCACTTGCAAACGAAGCAAAACAAGGAATTCATTCACCACTTCCAATGGGCAGGCAGGTGTTCAGCCATCTCCAGGAAAGCAGGGCTCCATCATGCCTAACGCTGACTTGGGAAGACAAACGCCATCACTCCAAACATCCCCTCCTTCCTCCTTCTTCCCCCCAGGTTTATATGCTGAGCGTGATGTCATATGGTCTGGAATATCCCTTTGGCCAGTTGGGGTCAGCTGTCCCGGCTGTGTCCCCTCCCAACTCCTTGTGCCCCCCCAGCCACTGGCTGGTGGGGTGGGGTGAGGAGCAGAAAAGCCCTTGGCTCTGTGTGAGCACTGCTCAGCAGTAACCAAAACATCCCTGGGTTATCAACACTGTTTCCAGCACAAATCCAAAACAGAGCCCCATACCAGCTACTATGAAGAAAATTAACTCTATCCCAGCCCAAACCAGTACAGTTTTGAGACATTTCATAATCTGTATAGTGCTCAAAGAGTGGTAGGCATTTAGGGCATAAAAACAGTAAGACATGCTTATGCCTGAAAACTGCACAGCCAGAGTGATTATTTAAAACAGAGGGTTAAAGTTGCCTTTTTATCTTTTTGCATTGTTTCCTCCCAATTTTTCTACCTCCCCCTCGACCCCCCAACCCCAGAAAATAAATCTGGTTTTGTGTTTACTGATTTATAATATGTAGAGGGTGGTTACATTTAGATTGGAGTTTTGATTTTCTTTGCTGCATATACAAAATAAAATAGTAAAGGTAGTTCTAGTACCACCCACAAACTCTGAACTGTTTCTCAGTTGATACAACTCCCACATCTATAATTTCCTACCCTCTTCTATTCCAACCGCCACCTGTTATTTCCTGCTAACACTTTATTGAAGGCTATTCTATCTCTTGATGAGTACTTATTCACTTGGCTATGTTTTTTTCTTTTTTCTGAAGCATAAAAAGTTCTCTTTCTAAACCTCCACCCCATATTTTCTCTGCCATTTAAATTAACCAGCATAGTCAGTTTAGACTGTCTTCTTTTATGGAGGATGGCATATCATCAAAGTCTTTTTGTCTTTGTACTACTTAAGAGAAAAGAATTTTGAGTTTTGTCTTCATTCACTATTGTTTAGAAATCTTATTTCCCTCAAGTGAATGGTTTGTAAACCTTCTCATGGTGAAAAAGGAGAATATAATACTTAACGAAGGCTTGCTTTTTTTTTTTTTATATAAGGCAAAAAAAAGTTGGGTTTTCCTTAAAAAAAAAATCAATAAAAAAAAAATCATATGTCCCTTCTGACTTTTTTTTTAACTAAAATTTTAAAATCAGTGATATGTCTTCAACCTTTAATCATATTGTGAAAAGAAATATAGTGCTTTATATATAAAGGTCTGAAAACTTTCCTCTACGTGGAAGATATTGTTAAGGAAGATATGTAATACATATGAAATATGGAAGATATCCTTAACACAATTAGTTTCTGCTTTGTTTAGAAGTTTCAGGTTTTGTTTAGGAATACTTTTAAGGTGGGAAGGCTGATGTTGGAGAAAAATAAAAGGTCATAAAAATACAATTTGAGTTCAAACAAAGAACTTTGACACAATTTGCTCCTTTTTTTAGTTGGTATGGGTCCTTTTAATTATGTTAGTCAATACATAACTGTATAATTACTGAAGTTCACTGAAAGGTGTGTCTGTTTTCACCTCAGCAAGAGGCATTCAGGAATGTGTCCAGGATGTTAATTTTATCCTTCACAAATTCACAATGTAGTGAAAGATGATCCCATTGACATAATCAGAAGAGAAAGAGAAGATTAAACTGAGAATTTGGTAAGTTTCAAAGAAACAAGCAAGAAAAAGCATAAATAAAAGCATAGCAACTTTTCATTATGGCTGATATAGCAACTTAAAAAGAAAAAGATGAGTAAACATCCTTAACTGCTGGTGATGACTGGTACCAAACATCAGACTTAGTGCATTTTATACCACCTTATCATTAAGCAATTAATTTGGCCATGATGAAATTACTTAGAGTTAAGGTCAGTCTAGTTCCACACAGCACAGCAAAATAATAGCATACTGGCAAGGAATATAGGAACAATTAATTTTAAGATTATTAATGTCTGGGTCAGTTCCAATAGAAAACAGTCATTCTCACTATTAATTTAGAAATTATTTGGGTGTAAAGTAGAGGTGCTTGAGGGGAGGAGGAATATAAGGCAATACTGAGTCAATACTAGTAGGTCATGAATGTAAAGTGATCTTAGATACCTACTGTAATGGCTGTTAAATGAGTCTGAAGTTCTCTGTAAATCTGCTGCTGTTCTGCCTATTTGTGCACCTGCCAGAAATCCCTATTCAAATGCACATGGTGTCTGAAGAGCGCGATAAGGTCAGGCTGCACAATCGCTCCAAATTCTACTGAAACCTGATCTGCTTGGGAGAAGGAGATATCGCAGTGCATAAGGAGTGGAGCTGATAACATCCCCTCTGAAAATGAAGCTGACTAGATTTGCTTCTTAATAGAGATGGATGCAAATGAAAATTCTGGATTTGCCTCGAAGTTCAGAGCTTGCTTTATGTAGGAAAGTCAAGTTTATATCAAAGACTTTTGTTGCTACTCGTTACAGAAGTATGAAATCTGAAATGATCTTTAACATTTTGCCCTATTCTGCATTCCTGTTTTTTTCATTCTACTTTTTTTAATCTATGAAAGCAAAGCAGATATTGAGTTGGAACAACGTTTTATATCATTGCCTTCTATGCTGCAATAGATTCCACTAAAGAAGGGGGGAAAAAAAAAAAAAAGATTTCTTAAGCTTCTAGTTCTAATCCTGTTGCATTAAGGAGGTAGACTCATATCATCCTCAGCATCTGTTAAAGAACAAAATCCAAACAAAAATCTAGAGATCCACCACATTTCCTAGGCTGATAGAAGTCATTAAAAGCACCTGGAATCAACTAAATGCTCCAAAGAGAAATATTGAGTAGTAATAGTCATAATTTACATCTGTCCAGATATAAGCTGAATGCCTATTTTATGAAAGTCATTTTAACTTTGTTGGAATTTATTCTTTTAGTTTAGGATGTTTACCTCATTACCTACTATATTTCGCTGACAATCTCTTATGCTTCCTTTGTCAGGTGAGGAGATCTGCAGTAACAACGTGAAAAGCAATAGATGTAAGTAGACAAACTATTAATATTTCCTGTATTGTTGGATGCTTTATATGTATTGTAAAGATTAAAAGACAAGTGGCAGATTAAAGCAGAATACATAGCAGTGCCCATACAAATTGCATTCTGATGGCTTGGCACATCATCAGCAGTAAGATAAAGATAAATTATCTCAGTATAAATAAAGTAAATATTCAGCAGATAAACAGCCTTCTACCTCTCAGCTGCTGGTAATGTTCCCAGGTGTATTCACTCTATAGTTTGCTCAGTTTTGCTGCCATTTAGAGGAAGTATTTTCCCTGAAACACAATTACAATCTTGTCTACATGATTCTGTGTAATAATACCAGTGAACGATAGATGGAATTGTCACTTTCTTTTGCATTTTTTACAAATATTTTGTACTTTATAACAGCCCACTGTTCAAAATCTGAATTTGTTGCATATGCTTTTGCAATGAAATGCTATACTGCAATTTCACAAAGAGTGATTATTTCTTTGTAAAATATGTAATGAGAGACTTCATAGAAAAAAATTCATTTCATTTCAGGTAGAAATGGAACTGCTTTCTCTTGAAATGTTGCCATACTAAATGGAATTTTCATAAGGCAGGAAGTTAAGCTTGTACATAATTCTTTGTGAGATTATAGTTCATAGACACTGCTGGAGAAATTGCTTTGGTGCTGTAGACCAATTTTAATATGATATTTTGACTAACGGAAGGGGACTTTCTTTGAAAAGGCATAGTGAAAAGTGAGAAGATATAGCAGCTTATCGCTTTTACACCCATAATGAGTACATCATTTATTTGCCCTGAAGAGTTTCTGATCTAAAGAGATGAGGTGAACAAAAGAATGAAAAGTGAACTGCATGGGTTCATGCAGCAGGTCAATGCCAGAGCTGCAAAGAGGATTCAAAGTGCCCATTAGCCCACGTAGCTTTGGAAAAGCTTGTGTGCAATGCATAAATGGACAGAGGATTATGAGAGATCATTCCTGTATAGTTGATTTTCAGGTGTCATTGTAGTGTTTTTTATATAAAAAAATGTAAACCGTCCTCTGTATCTGTAACACATAGGACTTAACTTTTCACTTTAGGCTTCAACATACTAGAAAAAGAGGCTGCAAGATGAACAGAAATTGTCATAACTCATTAAGAAAGTTATAGACTTTCCCTTCCTGAGAATTACAGCCCATCTAGACCTAGGAAGAGAAAAAAATTAAAGTAAATAGCATTTAGATTCTTAAAGGAAAAAAAATACTGTGCTACTATTACTTGAGTAGGTACTGATGAAGTTGTATCCATAGATAACTTACATTTCAGTAGCAAAAATCACTGCAGCTCTGTAGTTCTACTTTATCACCTGCTGCTTAAGAGTCTTAGGAAGGTTCTGCAGGTCAGTGATTATCTCATGTCTGTCTCAAGTTTGTTTCAAGTCTGATCAGGTTCCATAATGAAACGTTTCTTAACCTACCTCATGTGAGGACATTCTCTGAAATAAATGTCCTCTGAGAACAATTAAGGAATCTGTTTCTACATGAAGAAGCAGTCACAACTTTTCTGAAAAGTAATCTGAAAGTAAAAGTGGTGCCTTCTTTTTCTTATTTCTTGAAAAATAAATAAAATTTAAAAATCCCACAATAGCTCGGTTGTCTCAGCTCTTATATAGATAATAGAAATGTAGGTACATTGAATTTAGTGTACCTACTCATGCTCTTCTTTGTCTGAGACAATATAAAACTGTATCATACATTTATCTGGAGATTACATCAAACACACAGTGTTCTATAAAAGGAGATGCTTCTCATCCATGGGATCCAGTAGGGATTACTTTCTGAACTGGATAGAAGACTCTGAGTTCAGGCTTAGGTTCATGAAGTGGCTTGAGCCACTTTCATTCCCAGTCTGTATTTTGGAAGTCCGATTGCCACTGTATGATGCCATGGTGGCCATTTATAACCTGGACTCGGGGAATACATCTGTAGGAAGCAAACCCCGTACTGCAGGGTTTCTTGCTGAGGAAATGTACTGCCTACTACTCTATGGTAAATAAGATGTGTACACAAGCAGGACCCTTGCAGCATCAGGAGATGAACTCCTAGTTCCCAGTGCTGCTGAAGAATAACATGCTATATTGCTCCTTCAGTCAAAACGTGGTCTGCTCTGTGGACAGGCAGCTGAGGCAGAGAGCACTGTGGGGCCATGCCGTCTGCTGTATCTGAGCAGGGAATGTTGTGAGATGAAATTTTAGTGCCAATAGCTGGTGTCCTCGTTCTTCAGTGACAGTAAGTGACTGTTAGTTCATTCATCTCAGCCTCTGTCAATGTCAGCCTCTGCAGTCCAGCTGTTACTAATTCTTGTTGCTCAGTGGAAAATTGGTGCAAGTCCTTTAGGGGCAAGGAAGGAAGAAATCAAAATAGACATCTGCCTTTGCCCCTGGAAACCTCTGCCCTTCTTCCTTTTTTTTTCCATCAGGATAACTTTTACCCATCTCAACATATTGTAGGTTTTGCCTCCAGGTTGCAGAAAAGTCCTTTAAGAGTGTTTAGGGACTGTGGCTTCTAAAGCTTGCTGTCAGGTTGTCTCTCTCTAGTTAGGGTTTTCAGCTGGCTAAGAGTTTCCAAAGTCAGATATTAAAGTAGAAGAGGTTCTTAAAATTTAGTTCTGTAGCTTAATTCAGCATTCAACAAAAACTGTACTGCTTCAAAGACAGTTATGTGCCATTGTGTACTAGTGAATTCAGGTTTTCAGAGAAAAGGGCAGTTTTTTTACACAGCTACATTTTGTTATTGTGCTATACAACTTCAAACAGTTCACCTTGAGCTAAAACAATCTACCAGTCTGGAGTATCCAGCACTGATCATCCTCTGGGGACACTCTTAGGATAATTCCTCAGGATTTTCTGTGCACCAAAACTATACATTCATGTGTGCTCCTCTTATATGTTGATGAATACTGTGACTTTCTTGGCAACCTGTGTAATTCCCAAATGAGCTCTTCTGAAATGAGAGAGGATCGCTGTATTTTATAGTGGGACAATGTGACATAACTCAGCAGTGCAGTGGCATGTAAAATGATCTGCCAGGTCAGGAACCCTCAAAAGGTCTTTTAGAAACTTAGTGATACAGCTCAGAGTAGCCAAGTGCTGGTCACGTCCAAGGTATTCTAAGAGTAGAACCAAAGCAAGAGGCTATTCCTTCCATCTTCCTGCTCTGCTCTGTCCATATGCAAACTAATTTGCATCGAGCATTTCCCAAAAAACTCAATCAGATCATATGAATTCCATCCTCTTCTGTATCAGTTATTTTCAGATTACAATTTCTTTCAGGATTTCTTCTTTTGCTCTATGAAATATGTCTATTCCTCCTCCTGGCACCTTCCACTTTGTGTCTCAATTCTGGACACAAGAATACATCTGAACTTTTGTGTACTCTGTGCTTGTATCCCAGTCTCACACTGAACTGAGAATAACGCATTGAAAAGTCAAAAATGCAGGCTGGAAATGGTAATACTCTGTCCTGGACCCTTATTTGAATGATTGGGAGTACAGGAACTAAGTGCTTGTTATTATGCAAATACTGTTCATTCTTAGCATAACCTTTGCCTCCTCATGAATGAATGAAACCCCATAAACCACATTTTCAAATGAAGGATAATACATTCTTTGTGTGAATTGGATTATGGGGGTATATCGTATTTCAAAAATAGTATGTAGTTATCAAAAAAGATTAATTGAAAACAAAGGCTTTGTGAACCAAATATTGAATACTGAATCAAGCAGAATATCTGAAACATGAGTGGGTTTCCTGGCACATAACACTATCTCCAAAAATGCATACCCAAAATTATGGAATATAACTCTCCAAGGTTGCACAATGACAGCTTTCCATGTCCTCTCTCCATGAAAAAAATTTGAAAAGAATACTGCACAGATTCTGCAAAAGCAGCTTCCTGTTCCAGAGGAAGCCTGTCTAGCTTGATGCTTAGCTGCAAAAGTAGCAATCTAGTCAGCAAGACAACAAAACTGTCTATAAGGCAAATGGAGCTTTTTTTTTTTCTTTTCTTTTCTTTTTTTCTCCCCCCCGCTCTCTCTTTTTTAATACATTCAATTTTAAAGGTCAAAGCTGGGCTCAGTCGACCAGTGTTCTCTTATCAAAATAAATTCCCTAAGTCATGGTGAATGTTTTCAGACTAAACTGTTGAACTTACGATAAAAAATGTCAGTTGTCATCAACAATCAGATGCTCTGTACAAAGAGACAGGAGAAGAAATGTCTGCAGCTCGACACACATCGTGCATAACAGATTTCTGCATGGGCTTGAAAACACTGTACACATCCCTTTCATAGCTCAAGAGCTCTGCACTGAGCCAAACCTAAACAGATGAATAAGGTACTGTTTTTACAGTGCATCAGAGCATATCGGGACAAAAGAAAAAAAATTCATATAAAATAAATTCCTTATTTTTAAAATATTCATTAAGTAAAATGGAAATTTTCCAAGAACATGTAATCAACTTGTTTTTTTGTATTAGGCAAATAGATTTAATTTGGATACTCACAGAAAATGCTTTTGGAAATATAAGGTTTGCAACAAATAGGAATACCTTAAGCTGAAAAATGGAAACAGAAAATGCAAATACTTCCAAACTGGATCACAGTGGATCTACCTGGACCCATGCCTTCCTTTCCTATCTCAACTATAGCATCACATTTTGCTGTTTGTTTTCCAGTTTTGCTTTGAATGCAGTGAAGTTACTGAGAGAATGAAGTGTAACACAGAAGTAATATCATTAGCACGGTTCGTGTCTTGACATTGTTACTACTTCTGGACACAACCTTCTAAACAATTACTCAAATATTGATTCACTTACAAGGCCTAGCTGAGCTGATATATTTTAAAAGTCTTGGGCACAGATCCATAAAGGGATTTAGTGACTCACGGCGTTCTCCCGGGGCTCCTGCCGCAGAACCGATTTTGTCCTGCACGCCCTGCATGAAGCATAGGGAGTTAGGCACATCAGGGTGTGATGCACAACAACTACAGTATTTACATGAAGCAGTCATTGGCTTAAAAACCCCCATATATAGTCCTTGGAGCAGAAACCAAAACACAGTCCAGCTCCTGGATGAGTGCCTTAACTGCAAGGCCACCGAGTCCTGCTTTTCCAGTCTATTAAAAGTGAAAGATAAATAAGAGAGTGAGGGAGACACCCTCTGATACTACAACACACCAACTAGCTTGTTGTATAGTTAGTGTGACGACGATATGAGCCTGTGCAGAAGCAAGAGAGGAATGAAGCCGAGTCCTCCTCTCCCTTTGTGAGTCCTTTCACTCCAGAGCTGCGGAGCAGAGGGCAGCGTGCGCTGCCACCACCTCCTGCTTCTGTGATGCCTTGGGGAGTCGTACCTACCCCTGAGACCAGCGTGGAGCTTGATCCAGCAGACGTGGTGGGTGAAGGATGACGACTAGGGCAAGGCAGGTGAAAGGCATGGTCTGGGCATTCCCAAAGGCCCCCCGTGCCACTCGGCTGACCAGCTGTACAGGCTCATAATCAGAACTGTGCTGCCTAGAGAGCTCTGAATATGGAAAACTTTGCTATCTCCAGGCTTAAGCAACTGTGGAGCAGGGTTTAGCATATCTAATGTTGGATTTGGTACCTAATGCTTTGGTGAGTTGGCCTTATTGCTAGCAATTCAATTTGCATTGCATTTGATTTTTTTTTTTTGATCCTTTGTATTATGTTATCTTCCATTAATATCAGAGACCTTTATGCTATCTGCAATCCATATCCACCATGAAAGAAGGTCCCCCCCCTCTGAAAAATTTAGTGCTGGACATCCTTAACCCTAGGTTATGAACCATCTGCTAGAATCATTATTCCCTGTTCTCACAGTCTCTGAATGGTCTGATCCTTTCGTAAAGGAGAAATGTTATCCTCCATAGAGATGTGAAGAACGGAGAAAATAAATATTCTGTCTAAGATTCCCTGTGAAATTTTGGGCTGGGAGAGAACCAGGCATTTGATTCGTAACTTTTACCCAGTCCAGCTTTCATCCTAATGCTGACTTTGTAACTTCAGTTGCTCATACATGGCAGAGTAGCTTTCTGGTTGCATCTACAAGTTCCTTTAATGGAACAGCTGCATATTTGATGCAGTCAACTAGTTGACTTTCAGAGTTCCAGTCACCTGTATTCACCTGGTGAAGACAACCAAAATCCACAAGTTTATTCTATTATTTTATTTTGAAAATGTCATACATGTGCTTACTGCTTTTGCTTTTCTTTTTTTTTAATTTTCTGATCTTTCCCTTTGGCAGTCACTGGGAGCTGCTTGGTGCTAATGATTACAGTTGAAATTGTCTATGTTTTTACCATTAAAAGAGATCACAATTCTTATCTAAAATTCTGCGTTGCTCTAAACAACTATGATTCATCATCTTACTTTTAGAAAAGTATTATTTCTATTAGAAATTCTGAAATTTACAGAAACATGGACATTAATAGAGATTATGCTAGGTTTTCAAATGCTGAGCATAAATGCTATCAAATAGCATATCATAGAAACAGTAACAATAAAATAAATACCTTGCATAATAAAGAGTATCTCAAATACAAAAGTAGCTTGTCAAGAAGTATAAATAGCTTATAGGAGCTATAAAAATGGATGATGTGGTAAAGTACAAAGGAGAAATATCACCATAATAGATGTATTGGTACTCCTTTTTAATAGGGGAACAAGCGATGAGGAGAAATATGACAAGAACAGAATACACAGAGGAGCAGGTGATGCAAGAAATAATTTAAAAGCAGAGATCAGAAAGTATCAAACTGGGTAGACCAGAGAAAATGATTGGGAGTAAATGAGTATTCTATAATTGCCATATATTTGAAAATATTTGAAGTGCTGATTGAAAACTTTATACACCTTCTCATAATGCTGAAGCATATGGCAATAGCTCTTGCTTCACAATATGAATCCCTGAACAGTACAGAGGCTGAGCTAATTAGAACAAACTACAGTATATTCTATATTACCATATTTGAACCAGCTAAGGACTCTTGCTTAGAAAATTGAATGTTGGCTGTAAGGAAAGTTCAATATAGGAAATCTCTTTAAAAAAAAAAAAAGTCAGTATCTGTATAGTATCTTCTGCAAATGTTACTGTTAAGAACAGTCCTATGACTCCTCATGTCCACCTCTTCCTACTTTGCATCCAGTTTCATGAAAAGTTAGTTTACACTCCTAATAAAGTTTATATATTGTGTGATTACATGAGCTACTCTTTTTTCAGTTTCTATATAAATAGTGGCTTTTTTTAACATCAATACTTCATAGAGGTTTGATGGCCTGTTTGTGCAATTCTTAGGCAAAATTTAAATGGAGATCAATGAGAATTTTGCACTTAAACATACATAATAGTGTCTAAAGAGATATCAAGTAGTCCAAGAGTGGCCACAGTCTCCCCAGCAATATGCTAGTGGGGAAGTACTGGCAAAAGGCCTGCTTGTTAATTTGACTCTCAGTCTGTGGAAAGAAATGAGTTATCAAAGGCAGATAAAAGTGGTGTATCATGAAGTTATTCTAGAGCTCAGAAACCTGTTCAGCCTGGTCCTCTTCAGTGTGGAACAATGGGTCCCTGGAAAACATTTTTCTCTCTTGCTTGCGAACCCCAGGCATGCCAGATATATATTTTTTCTGCTTCCCAGTGCCATGATGGTTTGGGTAAGGGCTCACAAGATCCAAAAGACTAGCTAGGCTGATTTAGACAAGACTGTAAAGGTAGCTGTTATCTCATTTTAAGGGCTAAGTATACAAAAGTGTGTCCTTTCCAATAAATAGTCTAGAGCTTCCTAACTTGCACTGACATGCAGCCTAACTCTTGAGTTACTAACACTTCTTAAGATCCAATTTTGGCAGGTCCAAAAGCACCTTGGTCTTCAAAATTCTAAGCAGTTTTCCTTGTACACTTTTGGAACATGGCTGTCTAATGTACATAAATGCAACGCATCGTTGTTTTGTTTTAAGGTTCTCGGATGTATATCTTCAGCTAGAGGAAAGGTGATTTTACCTAGCTTTCTCCCTGGGAATTAAGACACATGTCTGTCATCAGCATCTGGTGCTACTAAACTGCTTACCAGAACTGGACATCCTAACCTGAGTACACCCCAAAAGATCTTTGATTCTTTCAAACAGTTACTAATGGGGTAATTATCTATCTACTGATTGACTCAACCACATAGGGGGAATAGCACACGCTTTCATTCACAGAATGTGAGAGGCTTTAAATAAATTTTAATGTTGTCTTTTTTATGAATGTGACTTTCCTGTGGATAACAATTAAAGCTTTGAATTTGACTGTCAACATTCATTTGAATTATGCACTCAGGGGGTAAATTGGCAGAATTGTATTGTCTTTGTATTTTTAACAGTTACTTCTAAATAGCTTAGAGCTGAATCAAATTTTAGTTTCATTAGTTTGATTTAAGTTATTTATGCTAATAGATTTGCACTAGAAACCAGCTTTGTTACCTGTTTCTAAGATTATTCATATTAATGCTGTTGATGATACTTAGGGATGCTAAGGAATTGGTGTCCCCACTCTTCTGCCCCACCTTTCCCTTTTTCCTGAATATCTTATAAAGCTGATGACTGGACTTCTGCTTGAATTATCTGGGAGAAAAGATTCTTTTAGATTTAATACAATTATTTTTTTCATTATCTCTTGTTTGTACCATGTGCTCTCATATTGAAATTATCTGTAGCCATACTTATCACATTTTGTTTGAATGGCTCCTACCTTTATTAGAAATATCTCATTGTGTTCTGTGACAACAGAGAAAAATCAGATTATTTAACTGAATCATGATAAGTTGAGATGGAATGTGGACAGAAAAGGCTTTTCTGAACAGTTATTGATTAGACTGTAACAGCATTGGCTGCATGCTGTCTCAGGCATTCTCCTTTAGGTTGTAATTACCATCTTATTTACAATCATTATTTGACATTTGAGCACCCGTGTGTGTGTTATCATAACAGAATATAAGAAGCAACTGCAATGAAAGCAAATGCCTTGTGCAAGATAATCATGCCCCTGCTCCTCCTGACTTTTAGGCCATTTGGTAAATTATATAAATAATGATATTTTACTGCTATGGATACAAGGATGTTGGATAGATTTCAGTTGGAGCTATATGAATCTTATTGTTTAACACACTTTTAATTGCACATGTTATAGTCTTTAATGTTTAAGATTTAAAAACTAATGTCATAATATAAACTGATGTTTACCATTTCTCTTCTCATTTTCTTCATATAAGGAAGACATTTAAAATTCAAATTTACTTGGTGATAGAAAAGCAAACAAACTAAAAATTTGAGTTAAATCTGGGAGAGCAACATCTTTGCAGAATGTAATATGGGTAAAGAAGGGTGAAGAAAGGTGACATTCTAAAGAGAAAGACATGCAGCTGAAAAAAGCCAGTAGCCCACTGATCAGGACACAAGGTTACAGGACCAGCTGGGAATCCTGTTACTTTTCTGCCTATGATCTTCTTTGTGTAAAAAGACCCAAAGAGACAAACTCATTTTGATGCACTTATGATAAATGAAAACTAATACTCAAAATTATAATGACATGAAAGACTTGTTACCTTTCTAGCCCTAGGTAGCTGTATAAAATTTGTGTAAAGTTCTCTTATGCTTAATTCTTTAAATACAAAATAAATTGTTCCGTTTAAGAACTGGAGTCTTAAATATTACGGAAACAGATTGCAAGCTTCCCTCCTCCATTTTAAGGGTCTTAACTTTGCAGCCCGTCTCACCCCAAAAAGTAGCAAGGACAATTCAAAAAGTTCTGAAAAAATGTAGACGTAATTCCTTCAGGCAGAAGACACGTTTGAATCTCTGTCTCCTGTACCTTATGGGGAATACACAAATGGGAAGGGGGGGGCAGGCCAGTGAAGAAATCTTATTGAAAAATACAAAAACTGCCTTCACTGTCTTTGGGGTTTTAAAAAGCACTATATATTTTTAATGTGTCATGTTCTGGTGGTATTACACAGTACAGTTCTTTTCAAAACAGTGTTTGCAACAAGGATACGGCTTCACGGTCTACTCTGATGAGTAGCAGATTTAGAGTCACTTTGCATTAACTACCCTAAAACATTGGTTCTACCATAATTATATTGATATAATATCCTATTCCTTATTGCATTCATAAAAGTCCAGTAAGACTACATATAGAATGACATGTGACTGAAGTGACACAAAGAAAATGAGATAAACTCATAGCTTGTTACTAAAACATATCCTTTGTGACTCCATAGCACAAACTTTCCCAGTTTGGGATGGGGTGGGAGGGGGGGGGGATGGCGGTGGTGTCAGTGATCTCTGGTTCATTTAGTCTTTTTACAAAACACTAGCTAAGGAAAAAAAAAATAAATCTAATGAATTATCAATTCAATGGAATGATACTACAACATTGAATGGTGGACTAATTGTGTTACACAGATTGATGATTTTGAATAAGAACTTCTAGAACATGATTCTAAACCTTTTGCAGATTTAATGGCAATACCTTGCTGTTCCCACAGAGCTCCAGTGGGAGAGGAGATTGCCAAAGTGGGGTTCGAGCTTTGAGGAAGTTTTGCCATCATCACACCATCTACATACAAATGTTTTGTTTCCCATACCTTTGTGTTACGTTGTGTTCTTCGAGGCAGGTAAGGCTGTAGATTTCTGGCCTTTGTTTCTACTGGGAGGGGAGGAGTGCTTGTCTTTTTAAGAGGTTTTCAGTTATCATTTTGAAACAGAGTTACCTTGTCTGTGCAGCTTCTCTTTCCCAAAGTAAATGGCAAATCCTTTATGACTGCGTTCAAGTTGAGTTTAACTCACTAGGTCTAAAGGTATTTCTAGGTTTGCGTATCACAAAGAATACAATGGCACCACTCTACAAACTATGACAGGTAGGGAATATATGCAACAGCAAAAGGAAGTGACAGCAAATGGTTCTGTTTGTTATGAGGCAGAAAGTGATAAAGTAACAGGTTTTTGTTTGATGGGTTTTTTTGGTGTTTTTTTGTTTGTTTGTTTTTTTATAATATGCAATTTAAACACCGTCAATATTGTCATTGTCATCTCAACATCATACATACTACTGCACTTGGAAATAGAGATTTGCCAGATGTTATGACTAATTAGGCAGACACAGGGATTGTTGATAACATCTAGAGGTTTTTTTAACAGACAGTCGCAATCCTTTCTCTCCCAGCTTCCTCCATTTTTTGTCCTAACCTTTATTCTTCCAGCAAGGAAACAGCAGGGGAACGTTCTATTTACAAATCAATTTTATTGATGTCAGGATCACTTAGTAGACTGGTAGCTACATGGATGTGAGAATAACTTTACTTAATACTGTAATTGAAGCATTTGAAAATTCCAGGTGCGTATTTTGTGTAGAAACAGCAAATAAGTTAAAAAAAAATGTCTATTGTCAGTCTGACTGCTTTCATGGATTCACTATAAAGACAGAAATTCTGTACAAGCAAGACAAATTTCAAGCAAGAGAAATGTAAATTTTCACATTGCCTAATATGAGTAGGCTCAGGCTCCTGCACTTGAGATACTTATCTATTTCCAATCTGTGTGTTCTTCTACTGAGAAAACCAAGTAAGCTGACAATAAATTTTGAGTTATAATGTACTTTCATGATGTGAACTTATGCCCATTAAGATATGAAGCAAGACAGTGAACTGCAACATCTCTGTTGCTATTAAATACCCTGAAGGGGAATTGAATGGTTTGTTGACCTAAATATTGTATTCAGCTCTGTCCTTGCTTTGCAAGGTAACCATTTCCACTGGTAAAATGGGGATAAACATGTTGATCTCATTTCTGTAGTTCTTACATACATATGGAGAGAGTTATAGTATATAACAATGCTATTTCACTATGGTTGGGGTAATGTATGGAAAAATGGTAAATTCTTTCCTAATTAATCTTGATTACCTCACTTCAACTTAATGAGAAGGATGTAAAATGGCTTCATCTAGCATGTCCTACAGTCTCCTAGCTGTTTCAAGCACTGTTTCATATTTTAATACCTTTAGGCTGATTACAACCTGGAACTCCAATTTCCATCTGAGCAGATTTGTCTGCTCCATAAAATAGACATGGTGACCCCATTGACAGCTTATTTTATAAGCTGCATCTCTGCATTTGTAGGGAGCCCAGTCCTACTGGTATCTGCTTACTGTGCTCTGAAAACACAAGCTATTAGTCATTTGTTACACAGTCCTAAGACTTCTGGGTCAGCTTTGTCATATTTGAGATGCCTTTATCCTTCCCACCTTCTTTTCTCACCTGGTTCCTAATCTTAAAGGTTTATATTTGGTCCTCCCAGTGGGATCTGATGTGGTGGGTTAATATGAATGACTCTGAGCTGACATCACAAAATAGTTTTTTAAAGTCTCAGACCTTTTCTGGGCCCTATTTGCATTTGGAATGCACGTTTTGAGGCTAGCAGAGATAACACTTGTCAGCTTTGCAGTTTAGAGTTGGTAATTCAAATTCCAGAGAATGCCTCCAGTGTGACCTTCTCACCTTCTCTGCTCTCTTCATTTCCTCCCCCACTTAGTGATTTGAAGCAACATTTGCTGTACAATTTTCTGGCTTTCTAGCTAATGTTAACTTAGCATTGCCAGCACTGTGCAGCCAGTTCCAACTTTTGCTGTAAATACTTTCTGAGCAAGTCAGTAATTAATGTTGCACTGATGACTGGTGGCATCTGTATGAGTTTATTATCATCTGTACTGAAACACAATGCACAATGAAAACATGGGGGACTCTAAAGAAGAAGAGTCTAATAAATTTACATGAATTAACATTAAATTTAATTTGCCACATGCCAACCAAACTGTGCAGCAGATCTAAATCCTTTAAAAGATATAGATTTCTCTGTTGTAGCTTCTTCCCAGGCCTGACTGCTACACTTATTTCAGGACTATGCTCTGTTTTTTTACAAAAAAACTTTCCATACATGATGATTGATATATATGGATTATCTTTTTTATCAATGAGAGAGAGAAAAACTTTCTTTTATCTTTTTAAGAATATTTAAATCATTAATTTACCCATGCATATAATATAATGCACAGAATAAATATGATGTATTACTGTAATTTTGTCTTTTGGCCCAAATATGAAAGGGTACTGGAAAACTAACGTGAATTAAATGATACTTTTCTTTGGTAGTATTTAGGTTAAAAACATGACAACGTTGAAACTTGATAGTAACATTGAAATAAACAGGACACTAACAACTAGTAAAGAGCTGTAAGTTGACCCCTTCCGTAATGGACTATGTGGTGGCTTCTGGCATCCCCTCCAAACACCAAACAAGTGAAATGAATAAAGTTAATAAGTTTGTCACTGTTTTAGCAACCATGGTGTCAAAGAGAGTCCAAATTCAGGATAAATATAAAATATACAAAATAGAAAGAAGACACAGAAAGACAGATAGCAACAAACATAACTTTTTATCAGAGAAGTTTATCATGCTTTAAAAGCTCAGAAACATCTTTGCCCAGTTTTATAGAGAAATAAATGTGAAATCATAGTCCAAATACAGGCTTCAGCATAGTCCATGCTAGCTTCCCCTACACTCTTGAGTGTACTGGACGTCACAGGAAAAAAAAAAAATAAAGTAAAATTTTCCTGGGAACTTACAGGTCTTTTGATGAGAAACATTTAGGAAACTGGTTGGTATAAATCAAATCAAATGTCCCAATACAATGCATTCAAAATGACATCAAGTTAATAGATTTTTTTTGAATAATCTTTGGCTTGATTAACTGAATGCAGTGAAAAGCTGAAGACCAAAGAACTCGCACACATGCAGAAAAATCTGCTGATTTTGAACTCTGGCTTGAGTTCTTGGCAATTGCTGCAGTCCACCCATGGGGCAGGCCAGCGGGCTCCCTCCAAGGACCTGGGGAGCCATGTGCTCAGTGCAGCTGAGGTGCCTCTTCCCTGGCCCCTACTGGTTTAGCTGGAGCTACAGCTTCTGGGGGCATCTGGGTCCTTAGATCTCAAAGACCAAGACTGTGCATAATCTCAGATAAAAAGCTTTCTAGAGATACTGTGTACCAGAACACTGGCTTGATTTTACCATCTGTGCTTTAGAGAGAGCATATTTAAGCACTTTTTCAGTGGTTACATTGGTTGCTACTCCTCCTGTAGCTGCTTTAGTAGGTCAGAAGGAAAAAAATAAATAAACAAAGCAAGTATCGGTGAAAATATTTTCAAATAAAAACTATGCATTTACCATAAAAGCAAACTGTTAGCGTATTATTCTGGATCCAGCATAGTTTGCTGTGGAAAAATTTTGGTTGCCAAGTTGCTAATTTCATAGCAACAAACTCCTGAAAGAAAGGTGGCTAGTACAGGTATGTTAAAATTAATGTAATAAGAAAACATGTTATTTCTGTTAACTCATCTATCTTTCACAGCTTGTCAAGGTATACGGGTAAAAATAAAATGGTAGGATGATGAGTACTTATATACCACAAAAGGAAGAAAAAAGGTTTGAAGAAAGGTGAGAGCTATGCAGTATTTTCATCAGTCAAGTGCACGTCATCACAGATTACATCGGAAAGGAGACAGGTGCTGTCAAGCCAGCAGTGTTTAGCGAGTATACTAAAATTAGATTTTCAATCTAAGAAATATGATCAAAAGAGTAGAAAATGTAATTAGTCACCCACTTTTGTTTCTAAGGGTCTTTCAGTTTACATAAAGATTTTCTAGTTTACCTATACTCTGTCCTTCCTTCTATCCTGTATTTAAAAAACTGAAGATGAAAGAAAAGACTGGTTGGAAATAGAATCAGATTAATACTTTCAACAAAGTATTTTAATGTGGCTATGAGAAAAGACCTTCTTTAGTAACAAGAAAGCTTCAATACTGAGAAGCCAGAGCATCTGTGAAACAGTATTTTTTTTTTCTGAATGAAATATTACAAGTTGCGTATTACATTTTTAATTATAAGAAGAAACTAAAATGTGCCATCAACTTTAAACAGTTATCTTTGACATCTGCTAAGTCAGGATACTACAGAATTTTTGTGTCAAAGATTTCACAGCAAAAAAAAAGTTCTGAAAATAATCGCTACCCTTTATTTTCACGTGTCTAAACGTACTTTGTTTCTCATGTATAACTACTTTATCAAATAGCTTGGCAAGAAAACTTTCCACCTCCCCTTTCAGCTGTGTTTTAAAAGCAGCAGTCCAGAGCCTGGAAAGGATTTGAGGTAACGTGTACTGACCATAGGTGTTCATCCTTTGCAGTCCAGATTCTGACACCCACATTGAAAAGAGATTCAATATAAGTGCTCCAAAAGTGAACATCTTTTTAGCATACAGACTGTTTTAACTGACTAGAGAAGATATAATTCTTTATATGAATTATATAGGGAAACTGTAATACCCTAAAGTTGACATATCAATGCTTCATGTTACCAGGTTGGCTCTAGTGTAAAGCCTAACCTTTTTCTCACCCTACATGTTCAGTTCTTTCATGTTTAGTTTTATCTGTTACAAGTAAGCAGTGCTTTCTCTTTAGATCTTCTGACCTTTGAGAAGGATTAAATATTTCACCTTAGTCTGTTCTGTTGTCAGATTAAATAGTTTGAAGTAAATGGAGAGAAAGATGATTATACCTGAAGCTCTACTGAGCACACAGGAGTGGTTATTCTGAAAGGATATTGAGTCTTTCAGTCCACACAAGACTCACCCAGTTTTTTCTCTATAGCTTTAGTCTACAAAACACAGCATAAATGCACTGTCCCAGGAAAAGCTTGAAGAGGATTAAGAGGCATTGCTGTGTTTCTGTATGGCTTGACTGGACAACTTTTTCATAGCTTCCTCCAGAGTCAAATTACACAGACCTCAGCACTGCTTTATCTGCAGTGTCAAGAATAGTATAGAGCCAAAACAAACCTGTCATCTACTACCTGTCCTTCTTGCCCTATTTTCTCCCTTGGACATGCCTAACAAAGAGGTAAAAGAGGATCTGATTTCAAAGGTGCTCAGTGCTCCTCAAAACCGAGACTCGTGTGCCTGTGCCGAACTTTCAATGCTCAGAGAATTTTATCAGTGAAAATGCCTAAAGGTGTACCTTTAAAAGATTTCAGGTGTAGGTTTAAATGTCTAAATTCTTGTCTAAGTCTCATTACTAATATTTAAATGGGTTTTGGAGGTGGGTGTTGGGCTTTAGTTCTGAAGTAGCTGAAGGTATAACCAGGTAAGGAAACCCGTTTTTTCTTAAGAAAACAATTGATGAAATGACTGTATAGTATGAAGCTAAACTAGCTTTATAACTATAAATAATGAACTTTAGTCACAACAGATTTGCCAGTCACTGCTTGTATTACTAGTGCACAGTTGGGCAAAACTATAGAGGTTCAGGGGAGAAAGTTGCTTCTTCCAAGTATTTTAAGTAGTACTTTAAAAGATGCCTAGTCCTTAAGTAATAGTATAACAGTACTATTTTTGACAGCTTTAACAAATTATGATTTACTTCTCTCCTCCTCTATCACTATCTAACATTTTGCTGTCATTGTTCTGAGATTTTGGTTGTATTACATTTCTATGAATGTTGATCCAAATGGAGTTTCAGGGAGGGAAGTGCAATTTTAACAAAATGGTATTCAATTTAAAAAAATTAAAAAAGCAGGGGGGAAGCAGCCTTTTTCTATTCACTTGTTATCCAGTATGGCCTACTCAAACAATTGGAAGGGCTTGTATTCATCCCTAGAAAATAAGCTGCAAGTTTAAACCTTCTATGGATATTTTTTTAGCACCAGAAAGTCAAAATATTTGTCATCCAACTTGCATTTCTATGAAGAATACAACTGGAATGTTCTTTTCATCACAGTACATTTAATTCCAGTGTATCTTAAATCACTTTCCAAACTTAAAATAATTTACTATTGCAATATAGTTCCTCCAGAGAAAAACGTCATCTGTCAGAAATCAAAGACTCAAATGTATCCAACTGTTACTGAATTAACTAAGGATGTTGTCTCTTTCACTTTCTGGTGGTTACTGCATAAGATATCTGGCTAAAAGAGAACGGTTGCCATAATTACTAGATCAGAGGTTTTGATAATTAAGAGCTATGTAATCTCAGGTACCTACAGGGGGTTACAGAAATCAAAGAGAGAGTACAGGTGTAGGTTTTTTAAAGAGCACTGAGTCAAGCAAGAGAAATACCTGAGCTATATCTTTTAAAAACTCCAAAATGCATTAAGCAAAACTGTGTTTTAATGGAAGTTCTGTTCTGGGTAACGCATATTGGACATCACATGAAAGCATCAGCAAAAATTAACTAGTGTTTCTAAAGGCAGTACAAAACTTTCTAACATAGAAGGTGGTGTATTCAAAATAAAGTAAGTTTAGATTTGGAACATAGTATGCCACACAAAGATGAGTGGAAACAGGATAGCCTGGAGAACAAAAATCAGCGTCTGACAACAGTACCATAGAAAAAAATGGTCTCTATCCATAATGTTACGTGTGTATTTCATACCATATGTATACTTACATGTTAATCTCTTAACTTGATGTGCTAATTCAAATGGCTATATGAAATTATAAGCATAGTTGAAGGGAAGAAGACAGAAAAGCGTGAGTAGAAATAAGGAGTTCTTTAACAGAAGACATGCAAGTAAAAATGGGCAAAATGCCCATAATTTTGCTAAGTTCGTCATGTTGCTGTCATCCTAGGCAAAATAATGGAAAATATTCAGTCGAAATACTGTTGAAAAACAGTTAAATGAAATTGTATAATTAGTTTCAGAAATGTGACCCATTTTCTATTTAATAAAATACATCAAGATGAATTTACTGCATTTTTGGAATTTGTAAACCTGGCTGGTAAAGCAACCTGGGGGACCTATTATATTGCCACTTATGCAGGCAAAAAGAGGATTATTAAAAAACCTAAACAAAATACATATAAAACACTTATTAAAAGGACTGTGAATTTGGCTACTTAGAAATGGAAAACTATCTTAACAAAAAGAAAGAATCAGTAATAGCAAATAGCTAGAGTGAGGCATACTGCAGGAATGTGCACTAAGCCTTGTAAGACTCAACATTTTCTTTAGTGGTGGGGAAATTAATATTAAATTGCATGTAAATCACATTACAATTAAATCAGTAAATAATCCCAAGGTTGATGAAATGGTAAGAATTAGAGTTAACAGTCTCATATCTCTGACTCGTGTAAACCCACCAAAACAAAATACTTTTTATATAAAGCTAGAAGGACTGCAGGCTGTGACTTTGGAACAGCAGACAATAGGTGCATCCATGTTATGAATTTATTCACTTGCAGAGTGATCTCCATGTGAATCTCCTGTGTTTGTGCTTTGGTTCACAGTGGCCTGTGCTATTTGCCAGCACAGAGAGCGCTAATGTGTAACTGAAGGTAGTGCAGCTGTCTGACTAGGTATGTGCCTTATTCTGAACTCCTCCAGTGAAACCTTGCAGAAAGGGCTGATGCCATTCTAAGGTAGTTCATCAAGATGGTAGAGAGTAGAAATGGGGTGCTGAGTTTTTCTTCAGTATCCTTCCTCTTTACTAATTACATTAGTTGTGATTACACACTGTTAGTGGCATTACTAACAATGTTAATGTGTCAAATACTCTAACACTGGACTTGCTCCCGCCAACTAAATTTTTAAAAGGCTGTTAAAAAGTTGGAGAAGGTTTCAGAAAAGATTTATGAATTATTCAGTGGGTAGTAGACATGTCTTAATGTGAGAGCTTTAGAGAACTCAGTCTCAAAAGATTTAGAGGTAACTTGATTATTCTGCACAAGTACTTTCCAGGAGAGAAAATAGTGGATTCTGAAGGACACATAAATCTAACATAATAAGAGCTAGAAATCAAAACCAAGCATATGTTTGCTTTTTCTGCCACATAGCTGTGCAGGCATCCCGCAAAACCCAATCTTCTTTGAGATAGAGGGTATTCATGACCTATGTTGTCCAGCCATATTAATGAATATCTGCTATGGAATAATCAGCACAACCTATGTTATCTTCGAACAAGCTGGTTGGGATTCTGGAGGAGATGTAGTCTACCCAGGAAAGGTGCCCTTTGTCTTGGCACAGACTGGGTAAACTGCTGTGCTAATCTACCTTTTGAAAGCTAGGCAGAAATGATAAGATATTTTAGGTTAATAAAGAAGTCATATGAAAAATAGTGTTAAAATCACAAAGACGTCTACTTTGATGCTGACTAGCATTCTCTTCTGTTCTCTGGCAAATCATTGAACCATTTTAACTTCTTTCCCACCTATTAAATGAAAAAAAAAAAAGGTATTTGCCTTTCTCTAAAGAATATTTGTATTTAGTTATTATTTTTAATATCCTGAAAAGCAAAATCATAAAATATTACAATTATTTAAAAGATTCCTTTCCTCCAATATCAACATTTATTCTAGTTTTCTACATTAGCAGTTTTTTATTTGATTCTCCTGTTGCACTGCTATATATCAAAATGAATTCTACTCAGTCTGTGGAGTTACACTGGTGCGAATAATAGAACCTTTTCCATTTATTTGACAAACCTGATGATTTTATAAAACTGATTTAGAAAACCGTTAAGAAGAATTACCACTATATCTCACACTCTGGCAATATTTACATTAGAGTGAGTTCTTATTTGATGTTATGTACCTTTATTGGCTGGAGTTTGGTCCAGTTCAGCTTGGGAAAGCTGACTTACGTTAGACTGGTAAATACTACTGGAACTCAACGGCGGTTGTTGCTTCAGTGGTTTTCCAAGATCAAAAAATTGTCTTACGGTAATATAGCCTATAGAAATGATCACCCTGCTGAAAATGAAAACACTGTATATTTAAATAAGCAGGAATGAATTTTAAACAAATTTTTATGAACAATTTGTATGCAAGAATTTGATGAATGATATGCACTGTAATATATACCTTTCAGCTATGACCTTTGATTTTGATAGTCTGTATTTTTAATGAGCTTTTCTTGAAGTTCAATAGCAATTAGAAAAATTACAGTCAGAAAACCTTAATAGAACAGTTAAAAAATATAACTTGAGAGTGTTTTTCATATTATTCTCGTAAATGGACACATGAAGAAATGTCACAGTGTTTTGCTCAAATACATTGCTAAGCCTACCATAAAACTGAAAAAGCTCTATATACTTTATGTGCTTTTTCTTGTACTCCAATCATGATTTTTTTTTTACTGTAAAGTTTATGAGATTTCAGTCTGGGAAGCAGAGTCTAAGGCTGCATCATCCTTTTAAATTCTAGGTTCATCCTATTCTAAAAGATGTGTAACTCCAAAAGAGGAACATTTTGTTGAGCTAAATCTTTACCTGAAGAATGAATGATATGGAAGCAAGGGATTGACTGAGACATGCCATTTACGATTCTCGGTGCACTTTTGATGCACACAACACCCAACTTCAGACCAGAGGAAAGTATACCAAAGAGGAAGGGTAAACCTCTGTTTAGGGGACTAAATAGCTTGTAGTGTAATTTAAATCAGCGACTGGGCGTGCCTGGAAACTCTATAAGCTTTGACCTTAGCTCAGACGCTCCATTTCTCTCACAAGCCTTAAACTAGAGCTTGCAAAAGGTCTACTAGAATCAGCTTTATGCCCAAGTTGTACACAAAGAGCCCACCTTTAGTAGTTTCATTCTGTGTGTACAGAAGGCATTTCTCCAGCCAGAGGAGACAGCAGAGTTTCACTGTTGAAAATCACAAAGGAAGAGCAAATTAAGAATGAAGTTTATACACTGCATTAATTACAAAATTTAAAGCTTCGCAATTAAAAAATCAGAGATACAGCCACTTTTTTCTTCTTCCTTCTGAATGGAGAAAAGCCTATTATAAAGTCTTTTGAGTGATTCAGTATTAAACAAAGAGCTGGGTTTTTTTGAAACTTGCCTATAATCTTTCCTGTAATATTTCAATAAAAAAAACCAAATTAACCTTTTAAGTAGATGTATATCTAGCATGGAAAACAAAGCCATTATAAAAGGGAAACAGTATAGCATAAAGAAACCATAAGAACATACCAAATGACATAAATGTAAATCAGCAATTATAAAATATAATAATCGGTCTTCTGTTAAAAATAATAAAAAATAAAAATCAACCCCCAAAACCCAGTCTTTGATTTAGCTATAGACTATTACCCATGTATAGCAAAACAAAACAAAGACATTTTTCCAGAGGAGTTTTGTTGTTTCCAGAATTTTTCGATGAAGGATTGTTGGATTATTGTTGGATTGTTTTCTTTTTTTGAGGGGATGAGCATGAGGAAAGAAAAGTAGAGAGAAAGAAATGCTTGTACATATCTAGTTCTTCAATTTCTTTTTTAAATGGATAATTTTTTTAAAAATATATTTATTTTACATGATAATGTTTAAGAACACTTTATTTACTTAATTAAAATCTACCCAATGCATATTAAAGTAGCCACAAAAGCAAATACGGGAATAATTTAATGGCAGTAATCCAGTACCTTGTGAACAAAAATAATTTAATCAGTTGCTTCTCTGTTCAGAGAAGAAAAAAATTGGTTAGGCAATTTATCTGGTATTCTGACTCTGATATAGAGGCAGATTTTTTTTATCCTAGTTCATTTTCTTTAAGCCAGGTAGGAACCTGTATCCAATATTTTAAGTGTGGTTCCTCATGAGAAGGTCACAGCCTGTGAGAGCTTCTTGATTTGCCTCAAATCTTTCCCTCACCTTTTTGCCAAAAAATCTCCTCCTCTCTTGCTAACACTCCCAAAGTCATAAAATCCCTTCTGAAGCATTTCACTGGAAACTACCTGGTGGGATTTGAAAAAAGGAAAATGAGAAGGTGTTCTTGAGGAGACTAGTTTAAAAAGAAGAGGGGGTGATTTAAGAGAAAAGATATCTTATTGCAGTAAAGGACAAATGCCTGTTTTTAATTGATAACTGTTATTATTTAATATGTCAGGTGAAAATCAAGTTACTTAAAAAGCATCTGACTATGGACATGAGAGCTTAATCAAAGGCTCCTTTATCCTTTTAATTTGGGAATGTGCCATCTCTATCCTCGCTTCCTTTACTACTCATGTTTAACTTTTCCCTCAGTGAAATAAAAGATAAGGCGTTCTTTAGTCTCCTCTTTTTCAGAAGTAGTTGACTCCTTGATGGTCTCTTTAGAGCCGTTACACAGACACAGACCCCCCACCCCCCCCACATACACCCCCCCACCCTACCCCAGTAGTTTATGTGCTCTGCTTCTGTGCTTCACCAATCCTGAGAAACAGTAAGTCATTAAAACTTTGCTAAAATAACTTTCCTACCTAGTGACTGTTTGGTGGTTTGTTATTAAAAATTATTAAAAAATAATGGGAATTTTGAATCCCTAGAAGGCTGCACTTAAAACCCAATAAAACCTCACCTCATTACTAAGTCTAATAATGTTAGATGCAATTTAGCATGAATATTATTCAAAAGCTGCTATAGTAGAAGTTTGCAGGTAGGGTCTACATTATTGTTAATGCTAAACTGCTGTCATTGCCTCATACTATATATTGTTATTAAGTATCTAATAATTTGGCAGACTTTTATTACAGTCAGCAGGATTTCATTCTTCAGGTGCCCCCAGTGGGACATTAGGAACATGTAGGAAACCAGAACATTTGCAGCAAACCTTACATAGCACTGCAGGAGTTCTGCTTTGTTCTTGCTGCGATTAGTCACCTTTGGGTAGAAACGAAAAACTCATTAAATCCTTTATTACTTATACCTATTAGAGAAGATATTTACAGTTCTGTGGTTCAGAACTTGTTAGTTTTAAACATCTATGGATTCTGAAGAAAGCCATGTTTTGCTGTTCTCCCTCTGCCCACTTCTTCCCTCTCCTCCGTTTCTGCTTCATTCTCTAAAGCATGTCAATCATTAAGACCAATTTTGCTCTTGGAAGGTTTATGTCACTGCTGGATCCTTACAAATGAACTATTAATGTGCAAGTACCAGGATCCTCCATTCCCCCACAGTAGGCACTTCATCCCTGAAGCTTAGCCTTCCACCACTGACGCACACCGTTGGCAACCTCATGGCTTGGAAAAGTGGTTTTTTTCCATTTGAAGAATCTGTGTACCCTATGTGGCCCATCTATCAATGACTTTCTGGTTATTAATTGCTCATAAATGTTCATGAATATGTGTCACTATGATGAACCTCTTTAACTTGCATACAAGCTATTAATTATTCATTTGTAAGTAATTATGCTGATGATTTTTGCATCCTCTATAGCTGCTCATTATGTAAACTAACCATGTCAACAGTCCCTATACTGATTCAAACTTGAGATACCGCTCTCCGTGACAGCAGCTAAAGACTGTAAGATTAAAGATTTTTATAACAAAGAAAATATAAGTTACTGATAAATATTCATTATTGCCTTTGTAATAGACAGAACAAAAATCTTTGTTCATAAACATACCTACAAATATCATACTTTACTCACTTTTTTAAAAACCCATAATCATTGCCTTAGTTATAAAAAGGAAAGGTGAGGTATAATTTTTTTCTAAATGGACTTTTTTTTTTCTCTGAAGAAAAACATTTAGTTAGATGATTGGAGGGGAGGGTCTTTGGGGGGGAATATTGTGGGGGTATCTGGGAGGGGTCCCTGACAAGGGGGGTCTTGGTGTTCCCAGGGGGATATTTAAGAGAGGGGTTGGGGGGGTTGCCAATCTAAATTACACCACAGTATTTTTCTACCCCCTTATTGATGACCAATTTTGACAACGTCAACACACAAAGATCTTGAGACTATGAAAACATCCACAGAGTTTAATAAAATAGGGTATTTTGATCCCTAGGAAAAAAAAACCAAACAAGCTTCTACCAAAATTCTGCATCTTTGGGGGAGAACAGAAACTTGTTATTCTGGGAGGTAAAGTGTCATATGATAAAAGTACAATGCTCTACAATCATCTTTTAACTGGAAGTGTTGATTGCAAGATAAGTTTCAGGATAGATACACTGAGAAAAAGACACAATATCCAAGGATGAGTCATCAAAACCATGCTGAGTAAATTCATGATTTACTGAGATGATAAAGCATTTGTAAACCCAAAATTCAGTAAGTTGTAAAAAGTATACAGAATATTTTCAAGCATTATGGAAATCAAAGAGTTTTTTTCTTCTTTGGCTTTTTGGGGGAGGGGAGAGAAGGGGTGGCTAGAGAGACTTACTTTATTGCTACTTAAATTCTGCCACTATTGATTTGCATTTATGTTCCTGGGTTTCTGTTCATACTGTACTGTTGGGGACTAACATGGAAGGATAAGCAAAAAAACCCACCCCTGTGAGTCTTGGGTCTGAATCTCCTGAAGATCCCAACTCCTTTGCATCTAGGCACTTCACAGCACTGGAGTCAGGGATGTCTGCTAGGTAGGGCTTCCAGGGACTCCAGGACAGCCAAGGGCAGCCCACAAAACAGGGAAAACAATCAACCACAACCTGTTCTCTTCTCCTTTTTCTTGTGAAGAATTGTGTCAGATGTCCTTTTGCTTAATCAAAATATGAAAGAAATGTAAGAAACACTTCTTTGTCAATTCACTTGTATTCTTTTTGTGCATACTACGTAGCAGAGCTTTTTGCCATCTCACGCGTAGTCTTTACAGGAGGACTGGTGTGCTGCTATACTGGTATGTCTTCACTGTTCTGCACTGAGATAATCCTCTTCTAATTTGCAGTAGAGGTCTTTTGGGTAGCTTGCAGTGTGCTTAAAGCCTTCAGTTGATGTACAGAGGAATTTAGTAGTTTAAATTATATAACTCGTCCACTTCCTGTCTGTTATCTCCATTTTCTTTCTTTGTAAAAGAGCCATATTAACTTGAGAATATTTTATTTAATGACAGAAATGCTTTTGAATATATTCAAGCTACCATAGGAATAATGAATATTTGCTAATAACTATTGTAACATTGTCTGTAATTCCTAGATTAGTAATAGCTTTAGACAATTTCTGGTCTATATGAATAGGTACACGTTCAGGGCAACTACCAAGCTGGTGTAATACTTGAGCTACGAGGATTACTAAAACTGTAGGAAATGATTTTTGAAATAGCTATATTTTTGGCAGTGAGGATCACAAGTAGAATTTAAACATTTAAAGCTCACGTCAGTACTTTCTGAAAGTGATCAATAGTGCAGATTCATCAAAGACTTATTACCACCCAACACACTACACCTATCAAAGTGCTCTTCCCTTCAGCTGAGGTGTACCAGTCTTATTAGTGACATGTATTACCCGCCTTCGTTTGGGATTTTGCATCAGTCGAGTAACTGTAAGATAGTTAGTTTATATAATGAGCAACAGTACAAGAATCAAAATCTTCAGTATAATTAATTAGAAATGAATAGTTAATGGCTTATACATACACTAACAAGTTCATCCAGCTGTCATGTACTATAAATGCATGAACATTTTAGAAATTAACATCCAAAGTGATATGAGTGCATGATAGTTCAATGTTATTTTTATACTTTTTGATCAAAATCCTGCTGTCTACATCAGACTTCAAGCTCTAGTGAACTGAGTGGGAGCTTTGCCTGTGACTAGTAAACCACCAAAGGTAGGTAGACTTGGGCTAAACCTATACTGCAAGATTCTCACAGGAATCAATAAGCGCTCATAATCCGTAATCTGAAATGCATCCATTGTTGCAACCTGATACAGTATCAGTAGAAGTGCGAAGTTTTGCTTGTTTTGTGTACTAAGCAACACACACTGATGTTCAAATTTCAGAAAATATCCAGATGTGAATAATATCCTTTTTGATTAACAGATATGAGAAGATCAGAGTATATAAGGCATAGCTTCTGTAAGAGTATGTAGAAGATATTAGTTCTTTGTATTTTCACTTACTCAATTTCACATATATTTGGGATCAGGGGGCTGATTTCCTGTGAAAAAACACTCAGACAACTATTCTGGTTTTATACATGTCTGATGAGCCCTCTTGACTGATAGAAGTAGAGAGTTTCCAGGGACAGCTAACTCTTACACGTTAATGAAAACAGGTACCTGGGATACACCTGATAAAAATGCCTCAGGTGAGAGAAAAGCCAACGAGTTATTATTTCTTAAATCTGTTATTACTTATTTCAGCAAGTCCTTACAGAAGATAGATCATAAAAGTGAGCCTACTGCAGGAAAAGCTTCAGTTTGTGCTCACACCTTTCTTGGCTCAAAAAACATCCTACCAGGGGACACAAATCAGAGGACAGGCTTCATTAGTTCCAGTTCTACAGTTTCATTGAACTACTTGTTTGCTTTTGGTTTTTTAACTTAAATCCTTGGTGTTTTAATTCTACGTAGTCTAATTTATTGGCCAATAATGGTAGTTTTGCTTTCAATTTATGAATGTTTTACATTATTTTAATTGACATTTCTGGGCTTTTAAATTATTTCTGCATGGAACTCATTCTCAAAGGGTTTAATTTGGTTCTGTGTAAAATTTGATGAATGTACAGAAGAATGTGAAAGAATAAAAACAAAGAGCTGGATACAAATCTCACAACTCAGAAACAGCTCCCCAAAGGGAGATTCTTTCAAGCAGATCAGTGTCTTTCTGTGTTGAAGTCAATGGAGCTACACTGGTTTACACCTCCTGAGGATCTGGATACACACCATTAATACCTGATTCAAAGCCCATAGAAATAATTTGCTTTTGGTATTGTAACTTTATGGCTAGAATAATCTGTTGGTATTTATGAGCCTCCTGCTTAATGAGTTCTGACATGTTTGTTAGGGAGCCTGTGATCGTTCCTTGCCCAGGGTAAATCTCCGAGGAACAGTTTCTTTCCCGGGATGCTCTTATAGCAGTGCACACCTTAGTGATTGCTGTATATAAATAGGCAATCCAGCTATTGCATTCGAGGAGATGTTAACTGCTTGGGGGTTTTTGTTCACTTGTTTGTTTTTTCTTTTTTTCTGAAACCCATCTCAGGCAGTTTTTGGCCTCTAATAGTAGAAACTGAAGTTGTCAATTGTGAAGTCCATGTGTGAATAGTAGTGAAACCTAATGCTTAAAAGAATTTGGTAAAATATACACACACGTACATGCACCCCCCCCCCCCCCCTTCATTTATTAGTAACAGTATGTCGACTAGGTAGTTTGTTCTTCTAACTATTTAGGTACTTATGCAAAAATGGAATTTGCTTGTGGTTTTTGCCCTCAGGAACAGATGGAGTTACACACCTTGCATATATGCTTCTGGAGCTATTTGAGAAAATGATCCTGCTACTGCAAGAGAAAAAGTTACCCTGAATCTTGGCTGAAATAGGCTTCAGAGCAGCAGAATTATAGCATAAAAATGAGTGAGGGATGACTCAGTGTATGCTTGGTAGTGACTTTCTTGTCTTTTATTATCTTAAAATATGAACATTTCACAGTTCTTATTCCTTTTCTGCTAGAACTTGCCTGAGTATCTCATGAGACCAATGAGAATTTTATTATAACACTTTTGTATGTTCTGTTTTCCAGTAGGTTTCAGCTATAGTATTTTGCATTTGTACTTCCAGTCCCAGTACAGTTAGGCCTGGGCAACAGTAAACAGTAAGCAGCATGCCAGACAGAGAGAGCTTGAGGAAATACAGATGGCTCTTCATAAAGTTTTGGGTTGGTTTTTTTTCTTTAATTTCAAAATTATCTGGTAATACATGTCACTCACTAGATGGCTTATGTGAATACCTACTAAATACTTTTTGAGGGTTTTGGGGTTTTTTTGTAAAGTGCCGGATACTTGATGAAATCAGTGCTGACACTTTTGGATGCCTACCAAAGACAAGAAAAAAACCCATGCTCACACCTCCCTGTATCTTAATATACAGGATGTAGTGTTTTCATCTCAGCCCATTAAGATGTAATGACTATTGGTTGCTCCAACCCCCCAAAATAATTAAGAAATCAAAATAACTTGTTGGATCTCAGAAAGCACATCTAATAAGCTGATGATGGGATGGATGATTTCATCTTTATATTTTGATTATTTGTCCCTTATTAAAAGCCATTCCTTGTTCATAGGTGAAATTCTCAGCTAACTGTCAATGCCATCAACATGCACTCAGATCGGGGAACACAGTTGACAAATCACAAAAATAGCATGGTTAGAATGCTTTTCTTGTTTCACTTGGACATTAGCAAAATATTTGCAGTTACTGTTGTGCTGATGACCTTGAAGTCTCACACAGTTATGATGAAATTCTTTTTTTTCCTATAAATTCAACATGACAAAACACATCGAATACTGCCATTCTCAAGGTTAAGTCTAACTAAATTAGAGTAATAAAAATTAGAAAAAAAGTAATTCTTAAAAATAGAGGAAGAGTCAGTATTGTGGTTCTCAGCCTGTCCTTGTGCTGCAGACTTCTCGTTTGATACCATTAGTGTTCCTTTAACCCCTCTTCTAGACTCCTGTGCATGCATTCCACTGCTCTTCACCTCAAGGTGCATAGCACCTACACCATAAACTGCAAGAATTTTTGACTGATATATTTTATGTAATACTTTTAAATAAAATGTTATAAAATTTTGGAAGAGATTTTTCATCTCTTAATTCAGAGCTGAAAATACTGACGTGCCAGAACATCTGACTATTCTTGGATCTGCCAATGACTGGATATCATAATTAATTCTCTTTAAAGGAGGAATTAATTTCGCTTATACAATATAGTTTATACTTTTAGGGGAAATAAAAATTCCAAAAGCCCAGACCAGAACATTTGCATTGAATTTAATTGCTGAGATAATTAATTTCAGTAGTGTTCAGTTCTCACTAAATATCCAAATTAAAAGAGTTAGGATCCAGGGAACTTGAGAACAGTGACTTTGTGACAGCTATAAGATGATTTTCCTAGTTGCTAGGGAGCTTAGAAGCTCTGTGTCTATGGCAGCATTGCCAAAGTGTGTGGTGAACAGGAGACTGGTATGTCCTAATTTCATGGCAAGCTGCCATGCTGTCTGGCAATGAACTGTGGAAAAAAGTACATAGTGACATGTAAGCTGTTAGGAAAGTAGGCAAATCTTCCCAAAACATAAAATGATTTCCTCAGAGACAATTTTTTTGAGTCAAATTGCATTGCCACATTTGACAACTACTGAGAAAAAAACCACAAATGTTCTCGCTCAAACTTATGGGTGCAATGACTAGGAGGGAATTTGATGATCACTTATGAATTTATTGTGCATTCCTTTCGCCATATAGTATCCTGCATTGGTAATAAGTTCTATTCATGGGGATATGGCATGGTAATATCAATAGAAAGTAAGATACCTTTTATGGATTAGTTTTTTAATATTCCTGCCACTTAGTACCTATAAAACACAATCTTACTTCCCTACCTCACTGTGAAGCTGGGAGGATAAATATCATTGTACAATGATGTTCAAATACTGTGGAGATAAGAGCTATATCAAAATTCCAAACCTTAATGGACTGTCCGTTTGGGATAGCAAGGGGGGGTTCTGTGATGTTTGTACGTGTTTCCAGTATGTTGGTTATAAACATACTTCTAATTTAGCTAGACTTTTTTTTTAAACAAGAATAAGTAAACTGTCAGAGTGAACACTGAGTCATCTTCAATGTGAAAAGCTAAATCAGGTGAATATTGAAATTATCCATAGTTCTCTTTTGTTCATTGCCAATCTGCTATGTTTCACAACTCAGATCAGAGAGAGGACTTCTAAACCCTACAGAACTGTACATTGATTTAATTACAATACAGTGCATGGACATGCGCCTCTAATGAAGATAGGAAACTGTAGGGTGGAATGTTACAGTAAGCAGACCGTGATCGCATCTGCTTAAGACTTTCCTTGCATCTTTGTCATAAGCAGAGAATAGAGGCATCGATTAATGTGGATACATCAGTAGAGTTTCATGGCTACAGTATTCCTTCTCTTCTAGGGAGTAAAAAAATGAAAACAGTAATCTAATTCCACAGATTCAAACAGTGCTGAGTTACAAGCCAGGAGCAGTGACTTTTTAAAATATGCCTTTTTTTTTTTTTTTTTTTTTTTTAATGTGAGTACTTCATGACCCTAAAATGTCAGCACAAAGTATCTTAGCATTGTTGTTCTTTATTTAAAAATACAGTTACCTTAATGCTACAGGTATGTATTACCTGTGCCTTTTTAATAAAGATAGAGCTTTTAGATAGAAACCTATACCTTTTGAGATTTGTAGAATATATACAGTATCTAAAATGTTTAATCTCTCCCTCCCTTTCCTTCCTTCTCAAAGTAGTCATTCATTGGATAGCTAAGTTATTGTAAGAAGCTATGAAAGATTATTACTGTTTCTATTGTTCTGGAAAATTACCTTGTTATAGTACTTCAGATATTTATAAAACTACCATATGAAAAAAAAAGACATTTTTTAGGGTCAGCAGGAACAGCAAAAAAGATATATACCTTGTAAAGCTCACTGTAGATATGAAAATAAACACCCAGAATAAAGGCATGAGCTTACTAGAGAAATATAAATGATACAGATAATATTCTGCAGAGATCATCAAAATCCCAAATCTGATAAATTTTGTATTAGAAGAAAGATTAAGGCAACAAAGGGCAAGAGTAGGGTGAAAAATCATTTCTTACATTTAAACTAGTTGAAGAGTTTCATAAACACTTTTTCGTGACTGACTTTCAAGTGTCACAAGTGGGACTGAGCTCTAGACAAGGTTGGGGTAGAGGGCATATACGAAAAGTTCTTCCCTTTTTAATGATCTTAGCATTCACCATCTATTTTACGCCTCAAAAGACAGAAGACAAATTTTCTTGTATGCTTTTCTCTAACATTGCCAGAGGTCACCTGTAGCACTGTTCCTGGAAGTAGCCCCTCAATGGAGTCATTTCCCACAGGCATGGATCTTGTTTTATCAGAGCTGTAGTAAAGTAATATTCTCCAAGAGAAGATGTTTTTAATTATATATCAGATCTACATTATTTAGGTTTAGAAAGGTACTCTGACACTGAAGTTTCCTTTCTTTTAAACTGAAAAGGGGAATTTTTTCTTCCCTTTCCAAATTTTCCACCCAGAAAAGGCCTGAAAATAAATATCTTCACAAATTTGTCCTAATTCATTTAACTTCTGCTGTGAACAAGGGTGCAATAACAAGAGCCAAGCTCCTCAGATGAATAACTCAAACTAACAAAGCGTTGTGTCTTTGTTTCTGCATAAACATGCACATTACTTCAGTCATCTAATGTACCAATCCTCTTTCGTGGCTTTGAATTAGCATGATTTCAGTCTCTATACATGTTTCCTTAAAAGCAAGTAGAAAAAAAGAGGAAAACTGTGGAGTTCTGATTGTAACAATCTGGGTTTATTTGAAATTGCAGTCTGTCCTTCTCTGCTTACCTCTGATTAGAGTGAACACTGGTGAACACCGTGTGTCTCTCTTGGACAGAGGCTGGAGCGGGGAAGGGGAATGAGTGGTGGGACTTAGGTATCTGGTTTTGCGGGGAAGGAGAAATCACTCATGTAGCTGAGAAGAAAGCCCAACACTGAAAGTTTCAAAATGATCTTGGGATATAAAAGCCCACAGAATTTGATGTGGGCACAACTTCATTAGGGTTTTCTTTCCAGAAAAATATTAATATTTTTAGACTAACTTAAATACAGGATAAATACTGAAGACACTAAAGGAGGAAATCAAGGTTAATTAAAACATGTAAGTCTTTGATTACAAAAGTGATAATTGCAGTAGAATAAAGAGCAAAATAACTCTTATTGAATAACTCCTTATTAGGTATGCTCAACCTTTTCCATCAGATCCTCAAGGAGTTTTTAATACTCTCTTCGTCTCTTTATTCTTATACCCCTTGTGCCCTAGAAAGACAGAGAGAAAGGAAGGAAAGGAAAAAGGAAAGAAGGGAGGAGGGGAGAAAAAAAGTCTTGTTACACCTATGCAAAATACCTGTTTCTTCTTTAAGTAACCTGGTTCCATCCTGATATACTTATTTGCTTTCCTTCCAAGCCACATAGATATTTGCTGTTTACAAGCATTTGGTATAACAACTGTGGGTAGAAAAGTAACGCCAATTGATATTGATACCTTGATATTGGTAAATGTAGAATTTTGCTTCAAAGGCTGAAATGGGGAGAACAACCACCAAATATTTTACCAGGACTAGGAGGTAAAGCTCCTAGAATAGCTAATAGAGTCTGTGCTGTCAGCTGCAACTGTGACTTTCCAGGAAAAGAACTGTAACTGAGAAAGGCACATTTCTTTTTATCTTCCACTTTTTTATTCTCTTTCCCTCTTTATGCATAGTCCGTCTTACCAGAAGACTGGACTAGACTGTAGCAACAGGAGTAAAAGTGCCACCTGAAATATATTCCTTTCTTTTCCCAGCAAGGGCACTTCAACTTCTTGGAGAGAACAGCTGAAAGGAAGGAGGAACAGGAAAGATTATTAAAATGGAGATGTATTTAAGGTTGTTTTGGGGAGGTTCACCAGGTGGCACTGTTTCATATAGCCATATACATTTTTTCGTAATGAAGAACGTGCTCCCTGTTTGAGGGCTGCCTTAGTGGCTTTGAGATTCAGTACTTTTGAGGCAGGTATGGTTGGCAGGGTTGAACGTGCCCTTTGCCCACGCCATCCAGGCTGAAGAGAGCTCTCAGTAAGCAGATGCTGCCCGATGTTCACCTTCCTCCAAGAGGGGCCTCAGTGGCTGGCTGTTCAAGGGCTGCTGCTCAAGGACTTGTGCAAGTAAGCAAGGGATAATAGCACCATTAATGCTGCGGCTCTCTGCAAAATACATCTTGCTCAAAGTACTTCTTTCCGTGATCATGGATTTAAATGACAGGCATAAGCGCGTTAACGCAGTAGACTTTGCTGGGATGCTTATTGCGCATAACATCTTGATGATCAACAGCACCGCCTCGAGTCAGAGCAACCCATATTAAGCAGGCTGAGATCGATTAGGCAACAGCGTGAAACAGGGAGAATCATTACATTGCGGCCTGAAACGGGCCTCCAGATGTGTGCCAAGGACAGTCTCTTCCAAGTTTAGATGAGGATACTGAGGCACTGCTTCATGGTTGGTGGGGTGCAAGAGAGGTCTGCTGACGACAGGGTGGCCACGGATGAGGGTTCCCAACTCTGTGGAGAGGAAGGAGAGACATTGCAGGGCCTGGGCTGTTCCTGCCAACACATCCACACACGGGAGCCTGACAGACCGCGGGAAGATGGGGTCTGTGGGGTGCCGACTGGGAAAGGGAAAAAACCAGCTTCTCCTGGCAATGCATTGCCTAAATGTTGCCACTTCGCTGTGCCTTTGTGGACAGGCTTGAGAGACCGGCAGATAGTGCTGCTTCAGGTGCTGTCCCTGGAAGACGGATACAGCCTTTTAAAGCACCTGGATGCTTTGCCACTGCTGTTTGCTGAGCAGCACAGCTGCAGGCATGGATCGATGTAACGTACTTCTGGGGACCTTTTAATCCTCTAGGTTCCCCGGGCTGTCCCAGGGTGGCGGCCGGGGCCAGCACCAAGCCTCCCCTGACGAGCAGCGGGCCTGGGGCTAGGCCAGCCACGTGCCGGCCCTGCAGCTGGGGCCTGGGCCCAGGTCCTGGCCCAGCAGCAAGGCAGCAGGGGCTGTCGATGGGGCCGTGGCCTGAAAGCTGCCCTGAGGCCAGGCCGGGGCCTGGCCAGCAGCCTCCCTGCTGCCGCACCCACGCTGCCTCTCTCAGGCCCCGGGGGCTGCAGGCTCGGCCACTACCGTCACAGGGGTGATCGGATCCAGGGCCTGGATCGCTGCGGGTGCCCTGCCGAGCTGTCGCAGCGCCCCCGGGGGAAGCCCGAGGTTTTGGTACAGGGAGTGCAGGTCTTGGTTTCTGTCAGCAGCCATGTAACTGCCTCCTGCCTGCGTCGCCTTGTGCCCGAAGAAGTGGCTGAGGAGAAAGCTGCTCTGCAGTCAGATGAGCCCCTGACAACGTGGTAAGTGGGGGCATAATACCTTTTGTACCGGGATTTTCTTGCAAAAGGTTTGGCGTGTGTGGTGGGTTGACCCTGGGTGGACGCGGAAGCTGATCACAGGTCAAGCTTCCTGTTAAACTTTGAAGTCTGTATTAGATTTTATGAAAGAGGGATTCATACTTAAATTTTTTCACGTGCTTTTTTTTTCTCCCCCCAACTATAACTTGAAGACTTGTGCTGCTACTTTTAGCTACTCAGTATATGGCCTAGGGAAATGTGTTCAGACCAATCACTGCCAAAGAGAAACAACGTCAGGGAGATCTCACTGAAATGTTTGTTTCACATCTGATAGGTCTTTTACTGTTGTAGTAGTTGGGCAGTCAAGTGACTTCTAATACACTGGTGACTGCTTTGTTATCACTTCAAAATGGATGTATCAATTATCTTCTCATGCTTTACAGTTAATGGTCAGATCAGCCTCTGCACTGAGGAGGATCATAGCCTCCCCGTTCTATCACTCCCCCTCCTCAACTGGACAGGGGAGAGAAAATATAACAAAGAGCTTGTGGGTCGACATAAGGACAGGAGAGATCACTCACCAATTACCGTCATGGGCAAAACAGACTCAGCTTGGGGAAAATTAACTCACTTTATTACAAATCAACCAGAGTAGGGTAATGAGAAATAAAACCAAATCTCAGAACACCTTCCCTCCACCCCTCCCTTCTTCCCGGGCACAACTTCACTCCCGGATTCTCTACCAACCCCCCCAGTGGCGCAGGGGGATGGGGAATGGGGCTTACGGTCAGTTCATCACACATTATCTTCTGCCGCTTCATCCTCCTCAGGGGCAGGACTCATCATACTCTTCCCCTGCTCCAGCGTGGGGTCCCTCCCACAGGAGACAGTCCTCCACAAACTTCTCCAACGTGGGTCCTTCCCACGGGCTGCAGTTCTTCACAAACTGCTCCAGCATGGGTTCTTTCCATGGCATGCAGTCCTTCAGGAGCACACTGCTCCAGTGTGGGTCCCCCACGGGGTCACAAGTCCTGCCAGAAAGCCTGCTCCGTGGGCCCCTCTCTCCACAGATCCGCAGGTCCTGCCAGGACCCTGCTCCAGCGCGGGCTTCCCATGGGGTCACAGCCTCCTTCGGGAACCCACCTGCTCTGGCGTGGGGTCCTCCTCCACAGGCTGCAGGTGGATATCTGCTCCACCATGGACCTCCCTGGACTGCAGGGGGACAGCCTGCCTCACCATGGTCTTCCCCACGGGCTGCAGGGGTATCTCTGCTCTAGCACCTGGAGCACCTCCTCCCCCTCCTTCTTCACTGACCTGGGGGTCTGCAGGGTTGTTTCTCTTACATGTTCTCACTCCTCTCTCCGGCTGCCGTTCCTGTCTGTCCCAACTTTTTTTTCCCTTCTTAAAAATGTTATCACAGAGGTGTTACCACTATCGCTGATTGGCTTGGCCTTGGCCAGCGGCGGGTCCGTCTTAGAGCCGGCTGGTATTGGCTCTCTCTCGAACACAGGGGAAGCTTCCAGCAGCTTCTTACAGAAACCACCCCTGTAACCCCCCCCGCTACCAAAACCTTGCCACACAAAGCCAATACAGCGTGCCTTCAAGTTGTCCTGTTACCTTGCACACACTGGGGGAAGTCAAAATGTTGCGGCCCTGAGTAGCCATCACCTAGGAGCAAAATGGCTGGCTAGTCCTGGCAGCGTGCGTGTCTGTATGGACACTGTTAATTAAATCCTCTGCCCATCGCCTACACTTCAAAAATTACACAGACTTCAGAAAATAGCTAAGCGATTGGGCTAAAGAGCTCGGCTGTGATCACAAACTACAGTGAACTTGGGTCCTTTCATGTATGGAGGGAGAAGAAAGAAGGGGAGAAAAATACTGTATTTCTTGCTTGTTTAGCTAATGCACAAAATGCTACAGCTTGAGAAGTATTACATTTAGCTGTCTTCATCGTAATTAGCTGTTATTCTTTATCTGCTAAATAGCTGGAATAGCATTTTGGCAGAAGGGGCTGGGAGCATTTTTCAGCTGTTTCTTTTGCTGTACCATATTCTTAGTCAATTAATTTTAGTCTTTCTGTATGTTACAGCTAATATTACAATATTACCAGAATAACAGTGCTTTCTCTGATATCTTTAGTATTATAAAATTAAAAATGATTAGAACTGAAAAGGGCATTTTCCATTAAATTCTTCATTATCTTTTGTAGAAACAAGAATTAGTTTTGAAATCCATTGCTGTTATTTCATGAATGAATACTTTATGTTGTCAGTAGGCAAATAGTTTCTCTTCTGTTTTCCTATTAATTCCTATAAATGTCTTTGAATTTTAAAGGGGGTCTTTAATTTTATTTCTTACTTAAAACATTATTTTTACTTAAAATTTTGAATTTCAGCATTTTAGGAAGATTTCCAAGATGTTTATGAAATTAGCTTATAAAATGGTGTTACAGATACAAGCTTCTCAGATCATGGCTTTACATGGTGAGTTTCCAGAAAATCAGCCCTCTGGCAGCTCTTCTGTTGAATAGAGTGTGAAAACATGCCTGATTTTCTAACTCTGCCAACTTTAAACATTGCTGTTGAGTGAACAGGCTTTCTAATTTTCCTTTAGATGGGCAGGTGTATATACATTTGACACTATTTTCAGCTGGAATTTCACCTGTACTCAAGATCATTTCATGAGAAAGTACCAGAAAAAGTAAATCTTAATAATTTGTTGTTGGTTTATTTTATTTATGTTTTGCATATTTTTGAATTTGGATTATACAAAGGTAGAGGAATGTGGATAATATTATAATTTTCCTTTTCCAAGATAAATTAGCTGCTGCACTGAATTAACTATATGCTAAAAGACCTTCCACGTTGATATATCTTGCTGGGGTGGCACTGAAGACATAAAAAGCATTTAACTCCTGAGACTTTTCTTTACTTGTTTTAAAAAATAAGGCAATCTGAATACATACATTTATTGCCTGACTTGTCACTTTTTAGTTTGGTCAAAATTGGTTTGAGGTTTTAATATTCTTAATTTTCCCCTGAGTATGGTTAAGGAACCTATTTTCTCTGAAGTATAATTAAGTTCAGTACACTGAGGTCAGTAGCATTCCTTTTCTTATAACTGATACATGAGCTTGAGGTTTTGTCTTAACTTCAAGGGGATTTTTAGGTGAAACTTTTTATCCCTTTTTTCTAGTGTTTTCTTTTTCCAAGTGAGTTTGTTAATTCTAAAATTGTGAATGACGGGTTTCCTCTACATATGAGTATGTCCAAATTCTTTGTGACAGGTAAAATCTTATATCATTCTTTCAAGTTTTCTGCGAAATCTTAGAAACACGAGTGAACTGTAATAACAGTGTTCTCTTTCATTTCAATTTGATTTTGATTGGGTACCCCAGCTTCTCTTGATATAAAGTAGTTAAATTCTTCGCTTACTCTTATGACAAGGTGTATGACCTTTCTCTTTTCTTGCATTATTATTCATCCTTCTTTGATATCATTGGCATGTTATTTTCAGTGCTCTGACATTCCTGGCATTCTGCCATGTTCTTCACGCTTTTGACCCAGAAATGTTAGAAAGGGAGGCACGTTTTCAAAGTTTGTTCCTTCAGGAAAGGTAAACACATCGTTTTAAAGAAACTACTTTTCTTCTGCTCTTTAGGCTCTTGGTTTGCTTTGTTATTCTTTTCACTAAGAACAATTAATCTTGATGTATGCAGTCACCTGGTGGATAGTAGTTTTGTAGGTAGCTGTGGACTGACAGGCTGTGAGGTAAACTCACATCAAAAGTCATGTAGCTATTGTGGCATAAAACCTGAGTTAAATCAGATTGTATGTTCTTTTTTAGTATTCCAAACAACAAAGTTCATTGTGATTGGTGAGATACAAAATAATTTCAGATAAAATTCTTAATATAAAAGTCTCTAATTTTGTGATATGTGATGGAGACATCTGAAAAATCTGAACAATATTTCTATAGTCTGTGTCCTTATGCAACAAAGCAAAACTGTTTCAAATATTTTAGATCATCCCAAGATAAATTATTTTAGGGAAGGATAAATGTTAAGCATGCATTTTACATGAAACAATTAATAGAAAAAAAAATCTTTGTCTCATAGTTCTGTTCTGCTGTTTTCCACATGTTTGAATGCAACATGAAAGTCTATATCTAAAGTATTGTTGCAGATAAAGTATGAAAAACCTTTATAATGGATTTTTTCCATGAAGTGTAGATCACTGCATAGTGATTGCTGGCTATAATTTTATCTGTGCAATGTCCTGGTAATGAACAAAAGTTGGTTGGTTTGGGGTTTTTTTTCTGCTAATTGAAAAGGATGCTTTAAATAAGCATCTAAATTACGTCTGCACCTACATCCAGTCTATGCCTAAGACTTTGTGTCAGTAATAACCTTTGACAAATGTGATAACTCACGGACTATAAAATTCCTGCTTAGGAGGAGAAGGAGGTGATATGCACTACTTGACCATTTAAAAATCTGGAGGCTAGAGAATTTGCCCAGCCAGTGGATAAAAATCTGAAGTAAATCTGAGAGGGGGATCTTCACTTAAAGATACCTTTTTTCTCTGCTGTGTGCCCTATGCTACCTTTTGCATACTCTTTTTCTAACAGCAGGAATTTTGCATTCTTTGCCATACAATAAGTCAGCTTGGACAAAAAGGCCATCCACTGGTTCTAACCTCTAACTTGCCAGTTAGCAAATCCCCTAGCAAGGTTAATTTAAATACTTGCTGGCTGAGATGGCGTGTCTTCCATTTTTTGAATGAGTCAGTTTGTTTCTGAGATATTGAATAAGGCAAAATGACAGCATCTTTTTGTGCTTATGTTAAAAGACAAAAGGCAATGAGAATGCATTTTGTGACTGATCTACACCTGGTCAGATGTTTTGGGCATGCTCTAACCTCAGGGATTCAGGTAATTGTCCATATAACCTTCTGGCTTTCAATGGGACTTAGCTGTCTAAAGCTGTGTGCATGGCACCTCAACCAGAGTTGTGGTGGACTTCTGCACATTGGGGGTCTGCAGGTGCACAAGGAATCACAGATTTTTGAGGGCTGCCCTGTTGGTTCACATCTACTCTATAATTTGTGTGTTGTTTACTCTGAATGTGTGTGAACACTCTTCTTTTAATCAGCTAATTCTGGCTGTGTTTCAGTGCAAAACTTCTCAACGTAATACAGTATTTCACCAGATTTGCTCAAGACTTCAGTGGCTAAATGAATTGTCAGAACAACACACACTGTACAGAAACTTCCAGTACCAAATACACAACTCTAACATGGCGCAATAAGACAGCTTTTTAATGAATATTCAGTGGACGGTTAGTATCGCTTGAAAAAGACCTAAGCAAGCCTGACTTGTGACTCTACTTTCTAAGAGGGAGGATAAACCAGAAATGTATAGCACTTTCTATAATCAACTGATTAATTCACCAAAATTAATTCATTTAAACTAGTCAGCTAATATAGACCAGTAGGACAGAATTCAGACTGTCATATATTGTTGCATGGAACCCTTGTTCCTTCTTGCATCTGTTGGTACTTTGTTAGCTTTAGGACAATTATGATATTGTTACTGAACTTCTCTTTACATTTGGAGAATACCTTTTTTGCAAGCTCAATAAATCTCAGATGGTTTTCAAATGGAATTATTTTTTGTAAGATTAACAAAAAAAATTCATATCCATTTTTCATTCAACAGTAACAGTATTAGGAAGATAAACCTAGGAGATTTATGCAGGTCTTTTATTAAACTGTTTTCCAGTCCTCCGTTTGATTGATGGTTTAAAAAATATTTGTCTCAAGTTCCTTGTATTTGCAGATAAGATAACATGCATTCCTGTATTGAGAAGTCATACAGGAGGATTGTGGCATACAGTGTTACCAAATGTTCTGACAGAAATTTATTGTCCCAACAGTTATTTGTCTTTGATTAGTTTACTGTGAGTTTATCACTTAAGACACTTTAGTAATAAGGAGTCTACTGTAAGCAGTGTCCTTAAAATACTATTAAACACTTATTTTCATCCCTAGATTAAAAGGATAATTAAAGACTATACTATAATCTTGTAAAAAATGATACATAATTCCTGACCATTTTTAATGTCCTGCAGTAATCTGACTGGAAAATATCTTTAGGTCTGATCCAGATTTTGGAAGTTGAGGAGTTATTTCCCATTCTATCAGTTAATTGAAACATGAATGTGACTACACTATAGACTGATTTACAGATTGCAGAAATGGAAAAAAAAATTTGTTGTCAGTGTCATCTGGTGAATTAACTGAGTTTTGTTGCTTTTTCCCCACTCATTAACTGTTTCAAGTGGAATATCCTATCTTGAGTTAATTTCTAACTTTTCTATGGCTTTTTTTCCCCCCTTTTCTCTAGAAGATGTGCTAGTGCAGATACTTGCCTTAACTTATACACAAGGAAAATTGTTAACAGTACTTGGTTTTTAAGTTTTCATGTTACCAAGTACCTGAAATTTGCTTCATTGCTTCTGTATCATACTGTCTTTTCAAGACTACTACAGCAAAAAAAGGGAAAATTTGACCCAATCTTTTTACTTATATAATAGTTCCGTATTAATTCTTGGAACCTTTTTTCTGATGAAAAGCACTGGTGCACAAGAGTAATGAATAGCAATAGAATGATGTTTTAATGTCACCTGTGGACTTGTAAAAGATCTTATTGGTGGCTCACTATACAAGGGGTTTCTTCCATAATGATTATGAATCTGAATAAAGACTTGTCTGACAGAACACGAAAGTTTAACCTCTTTTAACCTGGGTGGCCATGTCATTCATTTTCAAACAGGAAATTAAGAATACTCGTCTATGTTTGAAATCTGAAATTTATTACTTAACACACTGTCATTTCCTCCTTGGATTCCTTGGCTTTGCTTTTCTTTTAAAAAGATATGATGGTGGTAAAATAAAAGACTGAAACATAATAAAATGTTTAAAAGATTTTAATGTATCACCTTATACCTGATATTATATGCTATTTTCTCCAGAATTATGAAAAGACTATTGTAAAACAGGAGATGACTAACCTAACTGTTGGGTTTGGGTAATGACTGATTAATATATTTTACCTGAAGATCTTTTTATTCCTGCAGCTCTTTCAGATATTTGTGATATTGAGTAACTGCATAGTAAAAATATTTTCAGTTTAGATCTTGAGATCACTTAAATGACTTTGTATACACATTATTTCTTTAAGTAATAGAAGCAGATTTTTTTAATGCTTTCTTTATGGGTAGTTCGGTGATAATAATCGTAGGAATTTAGTAAACTGAACAGACTGTGCTGAAACTTAAAAAGCAACTGAATTGATCAAAACTAAACCTGCCATGAAAATCTTTTATTTTGCAACATTCTTCCTGCTTACAGTAAACCAGAATTTTTGTAGATGGTATTTTTTATAGCATGGAAAAATAAGCTTGGACAAGCAAACTGGTTAGATTACTGAGAATGAGCTGACCAAGCCACTGAAGATTTCAGACGTAGCAAATCATATAACAGGATATAAAGCAACCAGTATACACACACACATACATATATATATATATAAAAAATTATTGACCCACACAAGTAAAATGGTTTATAAGGCAGTGAGCTTGGCAGGTGAGGGAGAGAGATTACTCTCTCGTATATAGATTACCTTGGGTAGACAAACACATCGGATTTGTTTTTCACAAGGCTCAACTATTATTTCCATTACATCCTTCTGCAGCTCCTGTGTTTAGGTGTCATTAGTGGTAACATTATTGACAACATTGTTTCTATTTATATGGGGGGGTGGAGGGTGATTATTACATTGACATTTTTCTATTTTATATCAATGTCAAATGTTATCTTGAAAATAGCTGTTCTTGAAGTCAACACTGTGCAGCTTCAGAATTCACCACTGTAAATCTATTACACTTCCTTTTTTCCAGTCAGTTTGATCTCTCTGGGAAAGTATGTCATGCATCTTTATAAACAACATGTTCTGCTCTGTGGAGATATGTCTTAGTAAAAAAAAAAAATATTAACACAGAAACAAAACAAAACAAAAACCCAACATGGATTCCCTATGTAAAAATACTTTCCAGTTGGTGAACTTTCTCCATAGTTATGCAAATTAAATTTGGCAAGATTTTTGTGACAGCAACAATGCATTCATGTTGACAGCCATGTCAAGATTAGAATTGTAGGTAATTATCCTGTAGATTTTACTATATGGTGCCATGTCTTGATCTGAGACACAAAGTCACTCACAGTGAAATCCACCTGCTTATAAATATTGATGTTCCCAACATGACTTGTCAGATTGGTGATGAGTACAAGCTCTTTCTTATAATCCAGTGAATTATTGAACAACATAAGTTCACTGTTGTTTATCTTGCCAGCTTTGTTGTGATCAATTGCTGTATACCAGATGTCAGCTGCCAAAGCAACACACTGAAGTCATCTATGATGAACAGTTTGCTTGCCACAGGATCTGTGCCAGTGTTGCAACGAAGGCCATTGAACTCTTTTTTCCCCTTACCGTATTTGGGGCCTTTTTGCAAGTTCCAGTGACAGTAATGTTGAACTTGCCATATAATGGTAGTAGCATTGGCATGAGATTCCTGCCTGGTGATGTTTGGTTTTGGTTTGGTTTTTTTTTATTGAGACTACATAACTTGGTAATTGCAAATTCTGCAAGGTTATTGGCATTGCCTGGACATGGTCTCTGAGTCTGGATTCCAGAGATGATTAGTCCAGCTGTGATTTCCTAGATCCTCTTTCAGTATCAGTATGGCTCTACAATCTACACAATACCCTTTACTCCATTGGCACGGGGTGGGAGAGCTGGTGTTTTGTTTTGTTTTGTTTTATCCTTCACTTATATTGCTATGGGCATGTTGTTACCAATCATTTGTTAAATTTTGAGCCATCACCAGCCAGCCTCAGTTCTGAGTAGGATCATGTACATTTTTTCTGTAACACACACACACACACATATGTATACACACACCTGTTTTCTCTTTTGCTTACAAGGCAGACTGGTTGTGCTTGAGTCATACCTTCTTTTGTAAAATAATTTCAGCTTAGTAGCTTCAGTATTCAGGTTTTGTTAGTAAATGTGGGGAGCAGTATTGAAGATCTTCATGTAACCTTATCTATTTAATCTAATCTATTTCCTTTATTTAAACTGAAACTGACACTGTTCTGAAGGGCAACTGTTGTGCTATCCAGAAACTGCTACACTTAATATGATTAGAGATTTTAGGAACATTTAAAGGTTAAAAAAAGGGGGAGCAATACAATTGTAAGGAACTGGGGTCATTGAATTGGACAGTGAATAGTGAGATCTATCTCACTAAAGGGATAAGGAAAATATGCTGAGTACTCTTGCCAGAGCTATTCTTTCAGCAAGTGGAATGATGTACATGTTAACTATCATCCAGATAATATGAAAAAATCCACACTAGCACACAGAGAGTTGAGGAAAGCTTCTGAATGAATCATCAGAGTTTTTCTGCTGCAAACATCCGTTGTTTGGAGATTTTCCCGTCTCGCTTCTGGGGTTCAGTTCAGACCCCCTGGTGAGTCTAGATTTACAAGCCTATTCCTGTAGAGAAATATGACTTAGGTTACTTCCTCTCCTTCCTAGCAGTCCTTTGTTATCTTCAGATGAGTTACCATGACTGAGGAAGCCAAATTCTTGTTGATGACACCAGCTCTGCAACCAGGTGTTTGATAGCTGATTGCATTAGCTCTGAGCAAGGCCTTTCCAGCTGATGGGGAAAGCATCACCTGGAGAAACTATGTTCCTTCCTGTGTGGCCCCAGCCCCCCAAGACTTCCTTTGATCTGCTAAAAGTTTTACTTGGCTATATCACTGGTGCTTGCTTGAATAAGTAGCAAGAGATAGACAGCTTCCTCCTCCTCTCCTATGTGGAAACAGAAGCAAAAGCTCAACAATAACTGAGGGGTGTATATGGCTTTTTTCAGTCCTACTAGCAGTGATGTGCTTTTAGAGAGATGTTGCATGGCATATTTGAACATTCCTTTGTAAACCAGATTTCTTTCCTGAAGAAGTGACTGGGGGCTCTATGAGGAATAAGTTTGAGGATGATATGACTACAGAAGTGTTAAAGCACCACTTCTCCCAGTTAGGGCAGCCAAATGTCAAAATTAGGCTGGTTTTTGTTTGTTTGTGTGAGGGTTTTTTGCAATAATTGTTTTATTATTGTAGTGAGCATCAGACATTTAATCGAAACATACATGTATTATCTGTGCATCTAATTTTCATATTACAAGCAAGTTCCTCATTCAATAATGAATGCAATTGCAAAAATGAAATACTGTGATAACCAGCTTCTTGTTTGACAAGGATATATTAATTGAACAGTATTACAGCGAGAATGAAGACTCACTGAAACTTGAACTTAAAAGACCAGGTTGTACTGACAGGTCATTTGGTTAGGCTCTCAAGTTTAATATTTCTTCAGAACTCCTGAAACAGAACAGTTCTTTTTAAAATTGATTGTGTTCTTGTTGCTATACCAAAGAAATATTCTGATTTTTGTTATTCTGGAAGGAGATGTAACTTAATAGCTTTAACAGGTATATGTGTTACATAGCATGTTAAACTTATATAAGTGTATATGTATTTATAAATAAAATATTTCAGCTTTCACAGCAAAAAGAGATAAATAAGAGATATTTTAATAACATTGAAAGATCTGCAATACATACAACTGAACCAGTTGCTGTTCAGTGTGAAGGGAGAATAAATTAATAGAATAAAGGTGTCAGAAGTAAAAAAAGAAGTATAATACTAAATATAATTTTAAAAATTCCTGACATCCTAACCTGCTGAGAGAAAATAAGATTCCATGCTGCAAAACCAATATCTGCTGGCAAAATTAAATATTTGTACTTATAGATATGGGGAAATGAACATTGATTAGAGTTACAGATAATAGGCCAGTAAAGATATATATATATACACACACCTGGAAGAGGATCAGTATCTGTATATTTCACATAAGATACATGGGAACCCTGGACCAGAAAGAAACAGTCTATTTAAACTGTCAGACTTAAATGATAGAGATAACATTTTTTAAAGCAATATGAGAGCTGGAAGAGATAATATAAAATCCCAGTGAATCCTCTCTAGTACAGATTTGAGTCCCTCTACTCAAGCAAGAAGAAAGTCTTAATGCCAGTGACGATTTTCCTCCAAAGAAATAAGACACAACTGTATTTCCTGGAAAAAAAAAGTTAAGCAAAATAGAAAAGTACATTTCTTTTGCATGTATAATGGACTGAGACTGAAGAAGCAATCTAAGAAATATAGTTGGAATTGAATATAAAAAAATAATTAAGTTACATTTTTTGCTTTTGAAGTAGAATAATGTGCTGCAAGGTATTAATGATCTAATAAATAAGTAATAATCTCTTCTTTCTAACTTGAAGTTTCAGCTGCTGGAGGGTAAACAAAGTGTTCCCTGAAGCATGTTAAGAATATCTTAAACTCCACTGGAAGGGGACATTGCTCTCTGTGTAGCCTTTAATATGGAAACTTATCCAATTATATCCATCAGAGTGGAATTTAATATGGCAGGGGTAAATAGCTGAAATGAAACACTTTAAAAGTGATTTAAACCAGTACACTGTAATGTTGACAGTATTAGCTGACATAGCAAACATCTTACCTGTGTTCACTTGGACCTCAAACTTAACAAATTATTCCAGTACAGCTGTTTTGTATCTGATTCACCTAAAAGGAGGAAGGGAGGGCTTGTTATCTGTTTCTTGTATAAATTTGTGACTGGAGAATCATGGAATATCCTGAGTTGGAAGGGACCCACAAGGATCATTGAGTCCAACTCTGGACTCCAGTGTTGTCCAAACTCAATTTTTCTCAATGGCCTGCTTGGAAGATACAGGGAGGTGTTCTAGGGAACCCATTGTCAATATTGAAGAAAGCCCCAAATATAAAACTTAAAAGTCAGAGCCCTTTTAACCCCAATCTGGATAGTCTTACATATTTTATTTTTGAATACTGTGTAGTAGTTATACGGCTGGTAGTCTTAAGCTTTTTTTTTTTTTTAATCAGATAGTATCCTGGAGAAAAATTCAGTGCCTACCATCGAATGGAAATAACATAATATCTTGGTATATTTTCTCTGGCTTTGGTCCTCTCTCTGAATTGCTAATTGCTGACTTGTGCTTCCATCAAATTTATTAAATCTGTACACATCGCAAATTACTTTTTTTTTTTTAAGAATCTTATAATTTAAAAAAAAATTTATTTTATATCAAATCATAAAAATATTGCGTGATTTAAGTTATGTCTATCCTGTTACATTAACTAAAATTCAGTTTTGACCCCAGACTTTCCCATTGCCCATGCTTTGTATCTGTTGCTTTGACTTTGCAGTGAGCTAGTTCACTCATCTGATAGGGAAACTCTTATGACATAAACTGGTATCATAAGTCATGCTTTTTCAAACATAAATTCTGCAAGTCCTCTTGGGTGCATGGGTGATGATGTGTTCTCCAAACAGTGTACAGTTTTTTCTTCTACTGGAGTAACACTCTCTAAGGATACTGTTGAAACTGTGATTGTAAGAAACATCTCTGCAAGGTTAATCAGCAGGTAGAGTGATGGAGGCAGACTCACCAGTAGACTCTGAGGACATATTCAGCTCTTTGCCTTTGCGTGTTCCAGAAGGAAGTGCAATAGTGCAGAGTTTCTAGAACGTGGCTTTCTGCCACAGTTGCCCATCACTGGTAACCTGCACTGAAAATCCCATGCTGATGTGGGTGGAGGGCAAGGGAGGAACATTGCCTTCTGTATGCAGGAATACTGAAAGGCTTTGGTACATATAAACATGTAATCTGAAATATATGAACCAGAAATAGTAGCAAGTCAATGCATTGCAGAAATACTGTGTGGTCTTGAGCCATTTGGTGGCATAATTTATTGAAATGTAAATTCAAGCAGAGGTTCAGTAGTAGCTCAGGTGCTCTTATCTAGATAAATGCATATGTTAGACAATGGGCTAAATTATTTTGCACCTGATAGATTGCTGATACAGTAGAATGTATGGCTCCATGATCCATTCATTTACATTACTTTCTCTGACACTTTCTGGATAATGTGAAAGAAAAACAGTTTCCATTTACCAAAGCAAGTTCAATAAGACAAAGTGATTTAATCTTTCTTATTGATTTATTTTGTGGACTTTCAAATTTTCCTGGTTTCAGCTGGGATACAGTTAACCGTCTTCCTAGTAGCTGGTACAGTGCTGTGTTTTGAGTTCAGTATGCGAAGAATGTTGATAACACTGATGTTTTCAGTTGTTGCTAAGTAGTGTTTAGACTAAAGTCAAGGATTTTTCAGCTTCTCATCCCCAGCCAGCAAGAAAGCTGGAGGGGCACAAGAAGTTGGCACAGGACACAGCCAGGGCAGCTGACCCAAACTGGCCAACAGGGTATTCCATGTGACGTCCCATCTAGTATAGGAACTGGGAAGTGGGGGCGGGAAATCGCTGCTCGGGGACTAGCGGGGTGTCAGTCGGCGGGTGGTGAGCAATTGCACCGCACATCATTTGTACACTCCAATCCTTTTATTATTACTATTGTCATTTTATTAGTGTTATTATCATTATTAGTTTCTTCTTTTCTGTTCTATTAAACCGTTCTTATCTCAACCCACGGGTTTTGCTTCTTTTGCCGATTTTCTCCCCCATCCCACTGGGTGGGGGGGGAGTGAGTGAGTGGCTGCATGGTCCTTAGTTGCTGGCTGGGGTTAAACCACTACACAAATTAATATTTCCATTCATGTATTTAGAGTTGAACTTGCAAAGAGAGAGGCTGAAAGGTTCTCTTCAATCCCAGCAATGAAATGCATAATACGGATACTCTGACGAGACTATTTAAGGGTAAACAAAGAGCAGATTCCTAACTTCCAGCTTGCCAAAGTATTGACTCTCTTCTTTTCCTACTAGTGTCTCCAGAATATTAGGAATATTTGCCTCAGCAATATAGATATAATTTGCTAAAGTATCACAAATCCATTATAATACCTTTTCTGCTACCATAAGATGAAAGACTTGTAGTAATAAAAATCTGAGAGGTAACTTTTCCCACTCTATGGAGTCAAAGTTTGCACAAAATCTCTCTCTCGATACTCTTTCAGTAAAGTTTCTTAATAGCAGCAATTCATTTTAATTTTCTAAAGTTTAATCCCCAACCATAGTGTTCTGAACATACGCATTTTAGAATTATTAAATGAATATCCTAAAACTAATTTTGAATAAGCCCTGATAGCACTTAATTCAATAACAGGTAGAATCCCCTTAAAAATCCAGATGCAATTAATCACTGCTGTGATAGAGTAGTCAATGCTTTATGATCTTAAGACATTTTACAGTAAGGTAAGATGATCTCTACATTTTATGGAGATTTATCATCCTCATTTACAAGGAATATATGCAGTATTTTTTCACCTGATTCAACTAAACCAGCTGAGTGATCCTGAAATTTAGGTTAATTAAGTTATAAATGATTTTCTACTGACATATGGTTTCTGTGGAATTGTGAAACTAGGTGTAGTGTCAGCAATTTTTTGTGATTAAAAGGAGTTTCTCTAAATGAAGACAAACTAGTCCTTGCACAAACAAATTACAACCATTGGGTTTTTTAGTTTCTTTCTAATTGAAACTATCTGAAGTTTTTTTACTTATCTCGCAAACAGGTTAAAAAGATTCATAGTAGCCTTTTATAAAAAGCTACAAAGACCAAAATTGAAAGGAGCAAACAGATTATTAACAACCAGAGTATCTGCCTTGTTGTTACAAAGATGGATAGGAGTATTCTCTTCACCTATAATATCAGTTTGCACTGACAGATGCTTGTCTAATTTTTAAATGGTTATGACATTTCATATTCCCTGTAATTCTTCAGTTTGTTTAGACGTTTGTAGGTTCCAAACAATGAAATCACCTAGGAGATAGAAAGTATTCTTTAATACGTAATTGGTTTTATTTTCTGGTTTACTAATTTGTTCTTCCAGAATTCTTGCGCTGTCTACTCTTTGTTCAAATCCTTGCTGACATTTAAGGCAATCAACCACTACCTCCTGTGTAAAAGGAAGTCATGTTACCATTATGCTGATCTTATTCTTCTACTTTTGGAAGACAAACTGGATCTTCTTAGGAGTGTTTCCAGTATATATAGTTTATATTAGGATATAATAATATATAATATATAATGGGTTAGCCCTGGTTAGCAGCCAAACATGCACTTACCTGCTTGCTCACTCTCCCTCTCAGTGGGACAGGGGTGGGAGCAATAGGAAGAACAAGAGTGAGAAAACTTGTGGGTTGAGATAAAGACAGGGAGGTCATTTACCAATCACTGCCTCAGGTAAACCAGACTCAACTTGGGGAAATTAAGTTAATTTATTGACAATTAAAATAAATACTTAATTACTGAGTAAAGTATTGAGAAACAAAAACTAAACAAACATTTGCACACTTAAGGAAAACATCTTTCCTCCCCCTTTCCCAGGCTCAACTTCACACCCGTGCCCATCTCCAGGCACCTCTGTTCCCCCCCATTATCGCTGCAGATTATGCTCTGTCCCTTCAGTGAGGCAACGGGGCAGCACAGGGGTGGGTGATGTGGTCAAGACTAGTGGTTTCCCTCTGCTGCTCCTTCCTTCTCTCCCTTTTCTTTTGTTCCAGTGTAGGTCCTCTACAAGCTGCAGTCCCTTCAGGAAGAACCTGCTCCAATGGGGGTTCTCCATGGGCTACAGTTCCTTCAGGAAATATGTGCTCTGGTGTGGGCTTATCCATGCACTACTGTCTCTTCAGGGGGGTACCTGCTCCAGCGTGGGCCCTCGGCAGGCCACAGACCCTTTGTGGCATGGGGGTGGGGGGTGGCCATGGAGCACTTCCCCCTCCCATGACCTTGGTGTTCCCTCTACTGTTTCTCACTCTTTTTGTTCCCTCTTCTTCTGTTTGTCCACTGTTTTCTGCCTTTTCTTAAATATGTTTTCACAGAGGCACCACGTAGTGTGGCTGATGGGCTCAGCTGTGTCCTGGGGTGTGTCTGTTGTGGAGCTGTCTGGAACCAGCTGTGTGTGGCACAGGGCAGCCCCTGGCTTCTCCTCACAGAGGCCACCCCTGCAGCCCCCCTGCCACAAAGACTTTGCCACCTACGCCCTGTAAAAGCATCTAAAAAAATTTGCTTACAGAGAAGGTATGCGTATAGAAAGTATGTTCTAAAACTCTTCCCTAAGGCTGTAAAGGAAACTGAGTAAGTTTCTCCTGCTTTCCAGATCAGTATTATAACCATTAGCCTGAGGGGAAAATGAATGTTCTGCTTTCAGATGTATTTTTAACGTGTTGCATTTCCAATATGCAATCATTCTTTCAAAGTCTATTTTTAGTAGAGGGTTCATTGATATGAATCCTGAATTCAGGAAGGTAGAAAAGTGCCTAATTTTGCCTAGAGTTTAAGACAAATTCCTGTTAACAGCATTTCCAATTAGTTAGTGATAGACGAGATTTATTAGCTAGGGTTCACACCATGGTAACTATAGTCATGTTAGCACAACTCTAAAGTGCTTCTCTCAGAAGTGGTTCAAGAGAAAAGTAGAGCAGGTAGAAATATCTTTCCAGACCACAATCAGTTCCTGGATTGCTCTGATCATGAAGAAACTTACGTGGTAGAGAAAATCAGACTTTCTGAGACTAATGTCTCCCCATTTAATTTTTGGTCTGTAGCTCATTGAAGGAAATACAAGTTTTTTTCATTAATTTAATGGCATTGCTGCAACCTGCACAAAAGGGTTTGATTTCTGGTTTATTTCTTGGTCTCTTCTGTAAGAGACTGAATTGTTACCTCGAGCCGTTTGTCTCCAAGATTGTTAGGTGTAAGGGACTGGACTGTCATCTCAAGCCATTCATCTCAAGGAACTGTGAACTGTTTATCTCGAGCCCTTTGTCTCTGAGATGGGCTGTTTAAGCAGGACAATCCTCTGTCCATAAGGACGATTACCAGGCCATTGAGGCATCCAGGGGAGGAAACAGGGCTGGAGCCGACGAAGCATGCAAGACTGTGGAAACTACCATGGAAACTTTAGTCTTTGAGATAAGATACTGGTTTCTGGTGTTGATCGTGAAGGTCGTGTGATAGACAAACCTGCAGCCGTGAACAGTGCATGAACAATTCATATGCGCATATATCATCGAAATATGCCCTATAAAAAACCATGGAGACAAGCTGTGGGGGCACCCACCACCAAAGAATTGAAGACTGAGGACCAACGGGACGCCGCTGGATCCGTGGTGGTGACTATCCTTGCAACTCTATCCCGACTGCTTGCTTGATTTCTGCCTTTTCTTCCATTCTATCCTATCACTACTATTTTCTACTTTTGATAATAAAAACTCTTTTGGGTATACGGCATTTGACCTCGTTTCTGTCTTAATCTCGCTCTTGGGATCATATCGAAACCCTCCCCGACATTGGATCGGGACATCTTCTAAAGCCAATAAGATAACTTACAGAAGTGCTGAGCCTTTTGTATGATTTTAAGAAATGATACCAGTGTTCATCATGCTTATATTTTTCTTTTGTTCAATGGACATATTAAGAATGCCTTACTTAGCCAGACAACTCATTCATCTAGCACAGTATTCTGGGTCCAGAAGTAACACAGGAACTCTGTTGCCCTCACACTCTGCCAGCATCAACAACTGTTGTGTTAGGGATATTTGAGGGCCTGTCACTGACTAATCCTTTTTGTATGCATGTTGTCCAATAATCTAATGCATGTGTCAACCTGCTGATAGTGTCTGCCTCCACATGCTTTTGTGTCTGCAAATTCTACTGCCTGCTATGTAACAGAATACCTTCCTTTATCTCTTTTCATCTGATCCTCTACTACTTTTATCAAGGACTCACTAGATGTTGTATGCGAGCACCAGCTGTGCATAAATTGCCTCTTGTATTCATGATTTTGTAAACATTGATCAGCAGTTTCTCTCCAAACATAGGAGCCCCAGCCATATTAGTCTTGTACAGCAGCTGCTCCGTACCTTTGATCTCCTTCTCTAATTCCAGTATACTCTTCCAGAGATGCAAAAACCAGGACTACATGCAGTGTTCATAATGTGAGTTCACCAAGGTTTTGTATGGTAACGGAATGACAGCTTTGTGTTTTTCTCAATACCTGTCATGTAGAAGTGCAACATGCCATTGGCTTCTTTGCCAGATGCTGAACACTGAGCTGATGATTTCCAAGAACTCTAAAAACTGATTAAAAAAATCTCTCCTGAACTGTAACAGCTAGTTCTGAGGTCAGCATTGCAGAGGCATGGGTCAGCTTATTTTTCACTGTTGAAGCTGATGTATCACCTTTTTGTCTGCTTATTCAGTTTTGTAAGGTCATTCGTCATTTGAATGACATTTGATTATCCATTCACAAATCTTGAGATTTCATAGAATCATAGAATGATTTAGGTTAAAAAAGACCATTAAGGTCTAGTCCAACTGTAAACCTAGCACTGCCAAGTCCACCACTAAACCATGTCCCTAAGCACTTCACCTACACATCTTTTAAATACCTCCAAGGATGATGACTCAACCCCTTCCCTGGACAGCCTGTGCCAATGCCTGACAACCCTTTCAGTAAAGAAATTTTTCCTAATAGCCAATCTAAATCTCCCCTGGTGCAATTTGAGGCCATTTCCTCTCGTCCTATCACTAGTTACTTGATAGAAGAGACCAGTACCCACCTCGCTACAACCTCCTTTCAGGTAGTTGTAGAGAGCGATAAAGTCTCCCCTCAGCCTCCTTTTCTCGAGGCTAAACAATCTCAGTTCCCTCAGCTGCTCCTCCTAAGACTTGGGTTCTAGACCCTTCACCAGCTTTGCTGCTCTTCTTTGGACGTACTCTAGCACCTCAATGTCTTTCTTGTAGTGAGGGGCCCAAAACTGAACACAGTATTCGAGGTGCGGCCTCACCAGTGCTTACAGGTGATTGCTGATTACAGGGGGACGATCACTTCCCTAGTCCTGCTGGCCACCCTATCTCTGATACAGGCCAGGATGCCGTTGGCCATCTTGGCCACCTGGGCACACTGCTGGCTCATATTCATCTGGCTGTTGACCAACACCCCCAGGTCCTTTTCTGCCAGGCAGCTTTTTTGATTTACTTTCTCTTACAGTTCATTGATTAGACATTGAATAAAACTAGTCCCAGGACCAACCTCTGTTGGACACCACAGCTGACCCTTCTCCATTCTGGAAAGTGACCATTAACTCTGCCCTTTGCATCTTATCCTTTAACTGGCTTTCACTCTCCAAAAGAGCCTTTCTTCCAGTCCCATAACACTTAGTTTCTTTAAAAACCTTTAGTATGGTACCTTATCTAGGAGTTTTCTTAGAATATTCTATGTTCTTCAGTGTATTAAAGGGTGAATTTAAATTTAGGTTTAATGTAGATTTTTTTTTTCTATTGGATATCATTAATATGCTTAATAGTTCTACCAGAATTTAAGAACTCAAGTTTTCATACCTGATAACCATCAGTTTTTTAATATGAGACCAGGCATTTGAGAGCAGAGAGAAGATTTCTTCTGGCTTTTTTTTTTCTTTTTTTTTTTTTTTGAGAGAGAGAGAGAGAATCAAATATTTTCTGTTTGAAACCCTGTTTCAACCAGGAAACTCTGTTGGTTTTTTTTCTTCCATAAGCAAAGTAAATGCAGTGGTGGACCAAAATTGTGCTATTATTTCATATAAGAGCTTATATAAGAGACTTACATGTTTACAACAAGATGTTCAAAAACATATATTGATGTGGTCAAGTGCCATGCCACTGGAAGCAGAACACAGAACTAGAATTAATTTTTCACATTACATTAGTGGATATGATCCTGGTCAGTGTCTCAGGTGACTTCTTATGTTGTTGTTCTATTTGTGGCCTTCCACAATATACATTTCTTCTCTGGACTATCTTAGATAGATAGAAGATATAAATACGATTTTTCTGACACTTCTTATCTGCAGTGGAAACTTCACATTTTGACAGGGATTTGATAACTCTGTTGTCAGATGCTACTATGACCTATGTGAAGGTGGAGAAAAATATGTCTGTGTATTTGTGTGAATCAATATAAGGTCCGTTGGCATAATCATTGGAAAGACAGCAGTTTTAATGTAAAAATAATTCTGAGTAGAAGTTAATAGAGATGTTATGATGATCTTTTGTTTATTGATGCCACTGTATTTATATTTGGTTAAGAGTAAATCTCCATTTAGGTATAAGATGTGGCAGAGACACAGAATAATATATGGAATATATATATATGTACATTTTTTTAAAATTGAAGGTAAGATCTGGCTAAACTATGTTCAAATAAGATGTTCTGTGACATTTGCCATGGGTATCAAGGACTGCGGGTGATAATGAGATATGAAATCTTTATAGATCATTAATTTGAACATAGCGATCATTAATTTGCATATCAGATATTAGAATTAAGGAGTTTTATTTTTAAATTAGTTTTTTGAAAATCTGTTTCATGTGTAGTTGTCTCTGCACAGCTGAATTTTAGATGGCTGTTTTTGTTGTCTCAGTTTTGCTACCTTTCATTAGTCAGTAGATACGTGCCACAGTTGTTCATGTATTCACGCTGTTAGTAACACAATGGGGCTCTATAATCCAGTAGCTCCTCCTTAGAGGGGAGAACTCATTAGGTTGTAGTGTTGTCCATAGTGCTCAACAAAATAGTACTCAATATATAAATTGAAAGCCTCCTTGAAAGGGCTACTACTATGTAATGAACAGCAGTATGGAACAAAATTTCAGTAATGATCCGTTAGAGATTGGTTTAATAGATTTTAAGGCCAGTTTGACCTCAACTATGTCACTGACCATAGAATTTTGCCCATTAAAGTTTTCAATAAGGAAATAAGTTTTCAATAAGTAGCTGCGCTATAGTGATCTTTACTCTTATTTACTGTATTACTGTTATTATTCCAGTACTGAGGTCAGCCTCAGCTTTCTGGGGAGGTTTTTGGAACTTATTCTGTTTACAGTAAAATCTCATTTAATTTTGCTTACAAATAAATAATTGGCAATTTTGGGCACCTGCTACTATAAAGACAGTTGTGAATAAAGATTTTGTTTGGTGTTCGTTCTTTATTCTTTTTAAAATAACCATAAAAGAAAACAATGACAGTTATAATGCTCGCACAAGTTAGAGTAATAGTTTGGATACTTTTCTGTAAATTAATTTGCACAAGCAGAGGATAATACTATAGTAATTGTGCCTTGCAGACCTACATTTTGTTGTTCATTTGTGGAAAGTAAATGAAGATTTGTTAAACATTCAAATCAGCTGAAAAAAAAAAAATTGATGGGAAATGTTAAAAGGGAGAGAGATTGCATTCTGAAGGTCAATTAAAAGATGGTGTAACCAGAGAATTTTGTTTAGATTGTGTTTTAGAAAGTAAGAAACAAACAGGATTGGAAAGCAGTGGATGAAAATTAGTACATTGGAAGTTATCTTCCTGGTGAAAAAATAATAGAAAGAATGGCTGTTGCACTCTTTGCCTCTTCTGAGGTCCTGTTGTGGTTCTTCTGTGGTCTCCTTAGGCATTATGTTTGAGTTCCCCATGCAGAAGATGATATGGGCATGGATTGTCTGGCTTTCCTTTCTTTCCACAACCTGTACTTTGCTCATGTCCTTGCAACTTATTGTATTATTATGGCACATACTGTTCTACCTATAGGGATGTCTTACCACCATCTGTGTCTCATGAGAGTCTTCCACACATATCTGAATCCCTGTAACTCTTAATTTCCTTGAGGTTCCTTCCTTTCTTTGCTCCATGTCCCTTTTTCTTTCCCATTCTTCACTTGATCATGAAACCAACAGAACTGCCTAGAAAAATCATTAGAAGGCAGACAGTCTAACCATATTTGCTTGAGTATAAGAGCTACGCAGTGACCTGAGAAGACAGAAAGAAGACTTGTTTTAATTCTGTGCATTTGTGAAGGCAGGAAAAGGCATGACTATTCACAATTCAGAATTTAGCAACACTACATGTTCTTTTTTTTCCCCCACAATGGAAAACGTGTACTAAAAAAAAAAAAATCTTTTCAGAAAAAAACTTTTTATTCAGTTTCTCAAAATGAAATAGATGTTTTAATAAGTTTCAAAACTATCAGTGAATTTTCTACTCTTTGCCATGAAATTCAGAACCCCAAATATCATCTAAGCCTAAGGCACTGCCACATTATAAGTGGTGGCTCTTTGTGTATATTCATTGTATTAAAATTGATAATAAATCAAAATTTATTTTGGTGATATCTGTAATATTTTTACTGTACTGACATAGTTTGCTCTGTTTATTCCAGATTTATGATATTTTTCATTTATGAATAAAATATGTAGAAGGCTGTTAAGCCCCATGGACTTTTTAGCAGAATTAAGATTGGGTTATTCAAGATCAAGTTCTCTATAGATTGATTCAGCTTCATTGATGTACCAGGCATAGTGCCAATTTCTGCCAGCAGAGAATTTTCTCCTCATTTAAGGTTCTATCAGCTAGTTGTATTCTGCCCTTTTCCCTGTGCCTTTTCTAAATACTTTCATTATGTGATCATGGAACATTATGTTACCTTACATAGATTAATGCATTAATATCAAGGAATCATCCTTTTCTTTGGCTGCAAATGTCCACCGACATGCTTTGTTTCTGTATGTTCATAGTCGTTTGAATGATAAAACAACCCTAGAGTGAACATACATATTTCAGGTAGCAATAAAGTTGGTATTTTCTTATCTGAATCAGCTTCAATAATACACTGCTATTGTACCAGTTCCTGCATATGCTTGCCTTTATCTCTGTTTTTCATGTCTACTTTGCTTGACTTTTGATTTTGACTTGATGGGTTTTTGAAACCTATTATTAACCTTTCCCTGTTAGTTATTTATTCTGTTCCTTCCAGATGATCTAGCGTGTGAGGAATAGAGAGAGTCAGAGGCTTGAATTCTCGTAAAGATTTGTGTTCTCCGTATTAGAGTCAGTGTAAGGCTGCTCTCTCTGTGACCTTTCTTCCTTTATTACAGTCTGTTCTACTCCTCAGCAAGGTAGAAAGATACCACTGCGATGGGACATGCTTAAATTGGCTTTGCTTTTATAGCGTGTCATCCATATATGCAAAGCTTCTTGAACTTCAATTTCCAAATTTTCTTATCTCTAACAATCTGCTTTGCTATGTCTATACTTGCTCAATAGCTATGAATTAAGGCATGCTGCCCTAAAGGGATTTGGTCAAAGCTCTGATGTTGTTTTAATATTCCCCCTACCTACAATTCTTTCTGAGTCTCACCATTACTTTCATCGTAATAGACCCCAAGGCCAATTTGGATTGCTTTGGAAAGCCTTGAAAGACAACAGTTAATCATTAGCAATTCATGTGAACAAAATCTTCTAATAGCTATGCTGGAAATTTTGAAATATTTACTGGAAAACAATGGAGATAAAACATGTCCTTAAAGATTCAATGCCAGAAGAAAAACCAGTAGGCTAGTACAGAGAAGATCTTTCAGAAAACATCTACAACATGTTGTTTATTTTCTGTGCCGGTGATACTATAATAACAATTACAGACCAATGAAAAGAAAGGAGAAAGCAAGCCTGAAATGAAATCTTTTAAACATTTTATTCCAAATGACTGAAAACTGGGAAGCCTTAAGAATCGTATAAACAAGAAGGCATACAAGTGAAAAAAAGTACATTCATTTTAACCATCCTTATACAAACACTTCATAATTCAAAATATAAGTGGCTAGGAAAATATGAAGGTTCTACTTTCTTTTTATGTGAGTGTTATTCACAACTGTAGATAATATTACTTGCAGTCAGATATTCTCCTTATTTCTAAGTAATTGCTAACTGTCCTGTACAAAGACTATCTTTTTTCCCCCAGCTTCTCCACATCAGCAGAATATAGAAAGAGTTACTATGCCTCAGTAAGCTGCCTAATGTTTTCTGCAGCAAGTACTGCAGGGGAAAAAAAAAGACAAAAAAAAAAAAACCCAAACCAGTCGGTGGTCTTCGATAGGACTTGCAGAGTCAAGATTTGCTATCATGCTGTCAGTGAATAAGTAGTATATCATCATGAATCAATACCTTATCAAAGCTATCCAAAACCCTGGAATCAAATAGTATACACAGATGGCAGAATATAAATCAGGTTACTGGATTTCCAATGCACTGTTTTGTAGTGCATTCATTGCCATTGGAGATGCAAATGTATTCTCACTGTCTCACAACAGAGGGCTTTTTAACAAGGGTAACTACCAAGCAAAATAGAGAACTGTCAAGTTAAGTGTTACGTAAGTTAGGTTTTACATAGGCAGGGCCTGACGACATTCTTCCTACAGTACATAGACATTTAACTGAAATAATGTCTGGGCCATTATGGATTGTCTCTGAGAGGTTTTACAGGACAAGAGGAGGGTCCTGGAAGATTGAAGGTAGGGAAAGATAAATTACTACCTTAGAAAGGGAGAGAGGCTGTGGGGAATTATAGACCTGTAAGCCTCACTTTGCTAATAAGAAAGGTTCCAAAGGAAACTGAGAAACATTCCGTTCATAAACACCTTGAGGGGAGAAAGTTCAAGTTGATAAGAAACAGCCATGTCTGTTAGTCACCAAAGAGCTGACTCAGTGAATGGCAAATCAGAGGATAACAATAGTTCTAATTTAACAAGTCCTACTGAATTCTTCAAACATTCGAAAGTTGTTATAAACTGACACTGATCAATTCCCCCCAGAGGTAGGAAAGGAAAAATGATCAAGCTGAAGTGACCACCACGTATCTGTATTCAGGTTGGTAGTAGGATAATTGTTTCCACTTGCAAAGATGGATTTTTTACGTGCTTAACAAAAGCTGTAGAGATTTTCAAGAATTGATAGACAGAGATCTCTCAGAAATAGTAGCAGTGGTCAGTCCTGCAGGAAATAGGTTATATGACTCATATGCTTTTACAGCATTATCTCTCTGTCTCCAGAGGAAATGATTTTTGCATTGTCAGGCCTCACTAATGTGCAATGAAATCAAGGAGCTCTACTTCCCGCCCTCAGTTTTTAAATTGGTGGATCAGAAGAAAAATTAAGTATTTCATTGCTAAGTACACCTTATAACAAATAATTACTTGTGAGAAGAATGAAACAATAGAACTTTCTTATATGCTGTGTTTATATTCTATGGCAACATTTTTTAAGGGTAATCAATCATTTCCAGAATTCAAACAACAGTAAACAGAATCCTGTTGTTTTGGTGAAAAAACTAGAAAGTTGAGAGAGATCAAGGGTTGAACATATGGAGCCCATAGCTCTATTTACCAGGGCTTCACTTTGGAGAACATTTGCAACAGTGATGTCACTTGTTATTTTGTTCCTGTCCCATTTCTGCCTGTCCTCCCCAAATATTTAATGTGTTGAATGACCCATCTCCCAGGGATTGATAATGGGACAACCTAGAATGGGAGGACAAGTCATATGCAAAGCTTCCTGCCAATGAACAGAATGGCTGATGTTAACTCATCATTCGGCTGCTTTGCCTTGGCTGAAAGAAAAACCCCCAAACCAATGCTTGGACTTGATGATCTTAAAGGTCTTTCCCAACTTAAATGATTCTATGAGCCTACGATTTTTATCCACCCTTAACGCATATTAAAGGAGGATAATGTGAGGGCACACAGAGTACATTTATTACAGAAGGGAAAAAGAGACAGAAGGATATAAAAAGTTCCTAAAATGGAGGTGAATGCAACACAATAAATAATGGAGTTTCAATCATATAATAATCATCGTGGGTCTCAAGTGAGCAAGGGGCCTGCAATATTTTGGGGATCTGCCTCTGCAGACTTTTTGTAGATATGTGCTGTTTGCAATTCCTCGTCTTATTAGCAGCATTAGCATCATCATGCCTATGTGCAGCTTGGCCTAAAGTACTTTGTAGGACATTCTGGTTGCTAAATATATCCCTCAGTGACAGCACACTTTTCTTGAGTTTTCTCCCTCTATGAAAAGGTAAGGTGTCTAACGTTGCTGATCTCATCTGTCTGCAAAATACAAGGTTTATAGTAAGAGAAGTTTATACAGTAGGGTTTAAGGTCAACATTCAAGTTACAGAATTGAAAGCAAAAGGTTACAAGTAAAACTAACATCACTAACATCATGCTTGTTAATTTGACATCTGGATTCTAGTTGCTTAATCTGCATCCTAAGTAAAAAAAAGAAAATCTAGAATATTAGGGTTAGCTCCATCAGAAATACTGAAGAAACACGTATTCTTCAAGGCAATACTCATGACTTAAAGAAAGCCTGGAAGGCCTGCCTGCCTAGTTCTGCATGGTCTATTATGGTTTGGGCTTACTGTAGCTCTAGAGAAGCTATTTGAGTTCCTTGGGGTTTTTTGTTGTTGTCTTTCTTAAGTTCTATCTCAACCTTTCAGAATCATTTTCATATGAAGCAACACTGCTACAGTCTCCTCACTTCTAGATACCTTTTTCAGGCTCTTTTTTGCCTTTTGCAACATCTGATGTAGTTTTAATTACTAAGATTTCCATTATCCTTGAATTTGAAGGGTGGGGTTGTAAAGATAACATCAGTGTTCTCTAAGGGACTTAGCTGTTTTGATGCTATTATGCCTCTCTTGCCATCCTAGTGTTCGTATGTGTGAGATGCCTTTGTAAGTGCCCTGATGACTGCTGCTGTACTTACTCTCCCTGTAGCCTGGAATCTCCATTTCACACTCTACAGACTTAAGTGGCAGCTGCTATTTTACTCATTATGCATCAGGCGCACTTATTCCATTACTTCAAAAACTATGGTGAGTTACTAGCTGTCAGTAGAGATCAGTAGTGATGTACCTGCCTATTAGCAAATTGTCTTGCTTGGACCTGACTGCAGGAGCAGCTCATTTCTTCCTCATGTCTTACAGAGGGTCCTTCACCGTGTGCTCGCTTCTAAGGTCTTGAATTGTGTTTGCTACTATTGAATTTTATTAAGTAGAAATCATTACAATTAAAATAACTATTCAAGTCATTCTTCAGCAAAAGTGTATTAGCAGAATCTACCTCATAACTAATTGGCCACTGGACAACATTAGTGTTGTATGAAATTGTTGCTTGAAAAATAATATTTTCTTTGTGTGTTGAAAAGCAGACACAGCAGTTTTAGGTACGTGCAAATTTTGCCTGGTCTACGACCAATTATGTTGAATATAATGGATAAACTAAAAGAAAAAGTTCTCAAATTATAAGATATAACATTAAAAAAGCATAAAAAGGAAAATACTGAAGCATGAAAAGACAGATGCAGAAAGAGAAAATGAAAATTAAATTGTATGGATTCCAGCTGGCTGTTACAACACCTGCTAATAGGTGTGGAAAAGTTTGTTAAATTAAATTGGAATACATTTTTTTCTAAATAGAAGCATAAGAATACTATGTAACAGATCATCTAAATGTATAGCTCCATTATGAATGAATACAGTTTTAATGTTTAGAAAACCTTTTGTACTTCTTTTTTGTTATTTCAGTGCTCACAGTTCTGATTTTACCTTTCTGTGAACTTTTGTTCTTGGTAATCTATGATGCCACTATTATTTTCATTGAATTTTGTTTTATTTATTAATAAAGGTCAAATTCTAAAGCCAGTATTTCGATTAAAAAGTATCCCAACAGTAGAAGCACTATCACAATGATAGGTTTGCCACAACTCATTGAAATTTCTGATTTCTTGGTATTACAGTTGGCAGCGGAGAATAGATTATTTTTGTAAGCATCAGCTAGTCATGTACCTTTATACACATGGTTTAACTTCTTTACAGAGTAAAAAGTAGCTACTCTAAATTAAAGATTATATTACATTTTATGATAGGAAAGCTAATATTACTTAATAATTATATAGCCTTTCATTTTAAAAATAGTGATTCAAGGAACGTCTCTAAACCTTTCAAAATACTAAAAAATTCATGGCAATCTTATTGCTTTTAAAGTGTTCTTGAAGTTGTAGATGGTCATAAAATAGTGAGAATGGGAAATACACAAAATGGCAGGCATGATGTTGTTCCTTGGGATTTAAAAGCATCTTTTGTTTTCTGACATTGAAGTAACTGTGCTTGCAAAGTAGTTGCACCATTACAGGAGTAAGTTACCTATTAATTTCTGATACTTGATACCATATTAGCTAAGCAAGTCACAGTGCATAATGCAATTTCCCTCAAAATATTGTTGTGATATAGACATAATCATATCCCTTTTAAGAACAGAGAACTAAGAACCAATTTTGTGCCTAGAATACCCACTGGGATGCTCTGTGGTGAGTCTTTGCATCTAGATCTGCCCATTCATATCATAGAGTACACCAGAACACCCATTAAACCCCCGTTTGAAATTTGCTCATGTGAAAACTAAGCTGTAGATGGGAGATAATGTGCACATGAATATGGGCCTAGAAAAATTTTGAAAAACAGCTGCTATGCATCTGTTGGCCTGCTCCTTCATCAAGGACTTACAGAAGATAAGGACTACACTGGTGATATATGCGTATAAAGCACATATATACCCTAAGATCCAAAGCTGAGCTCTTGAAAATCTCCACCTTCTTCAAAGCACCTTTCTCAGGCAACATATAACTAAGTTGAAAACTCATTGCCCCATTTTGGGGTGGTTTTTTTTGGTCTTACTGTGTCTAGACTCCTTAGCCTAAAGGTCAGTCCTAACCCCAGCAAGGAGGTTTCTTCTGCTGAAGCCCTCAAAACCTATAGGTATGCTCACATCGCTGCTAGTGTTTAGGTGTGACATCAGACCCTTTGTAGAAGGGGGGTGAGTGTTGTGATGTTCCCTTTTATACAGTAACATGTGACTAAAGTACTGTAATTCAGGCAAGAGCATTTTCCTTGTGAAGAAATTGCTATATTCTAAGAACTTGCATAACTTGTGTGAGTGTGTATCTCATTTAGGCAGGTATCTTCCAAACCACTGCATTCAACAGCTGGAATTTGTCCTCGGTTACAAGAGACTGTTGGTTGGGTTCTTCTCTTTCACAAACAGCTTAACTTTTCTTTTTCCCATTTACTTTTTAACATAATGACAATAAGATTTGTTCTGCTCTTGATAAATGATCAAGAAAATGTAGGTGGATGTTGCTACTTGAGCAGGGGGATGTTTCTAAATGGCGCTAGTAGTGCATAAAGTTGAAATGTACTTTGATCCTTTTGTCTTTTGTTTTTGTGAAAGAATAACAGTTAAAATAGTTTTGTGCATCAGCATAGTTTCTGTTCTAAGGGAACAGTCATTCTCCAAGAGTATTATGAAAAATTATATTACTGGCTGTTGCTTGATGTAGATTAATATAACATGGCAAAGGACCACAGTATCCTAAGTTGTGTTATCTTGGTGAGACAGCAGAACTGTCACTCCTTAAACAGTAAGACTGTAGAGTTTTGTAGATTCTTTTCAGCAGCATTTCCCAAATTTTGATGAATATGTTGTCATCGTCACTAGCTGGCGATGGCTTGTGTCTTTGTCTATCTAATAGGTACAGAAATAAAATAGAATTTAACTGCAGCAAAGGTAGGAGCAGAACTTCTTGGACTTCAAACTAAGTTTTGGTTCCTGTCAGAACCAGTGAATGACAAAAGAATATAGGAGTAAACACATGCGTCCTCAATGTATCTTTAGGATCTTAAATATCTTTATCATGTTTTCTACAGCAAAAATTATTTCCGACTGGAGTTGTTTTTCTTTCCCATGCCTATTTTTAATGCAGGAATACTTTTGAAGCTTGTTTTGGCTGAACTTCAAAGAAGGTGGCAGCATTGCCTAGAAGAAAGTAAAGAAATCTGAGAATTCAGAACTTTTACATATAATCATGTCTCTATCAGTGACTCATCGGGTACTTGAGTGAACAACTGACTTCTGTATGTACCCAATCAAGTAGTCAGGCAGTTTACAGGATTAGATTGAGCTTTTAGCCTCAATTCATCAATTTTTTTCAAGTTTTGAGGGAAAAACTTCTTCACTGCAGTGCTGATGGAATTACTTAATTAATAGTCTATAATTTGTCAAGGACAGTAGGCTTATGGCTGCAAGAAAAGTGGTTTTCAAAACTTCTACCTTCACCTAAAGGTAAAACTTCGATGAGAAATCTAGTCTGCTGCTGCCTTTTAATCTCACTATAGAAAGAGACTTGTCGTTACTTCTGAGATGCCACCTGTTTCTACTGTGGAGTAGTATAACTGAATTGGTAAAACATCTTTAGAAACAACTGTAAGGTTAAGAAAGACTCAGAGAAAAAAGCTATATGTTAAGTGTTGCAAAAGATGATACATTCGGTATTAAACTGAAAAGATGGAAAACCACATGAAACATAAAAGCTAAAATGCACAGTGATGGAAGACACATTAAGATTATAGATCTCATGCAGCAATGTATGATTTTTTTAACATATATAGATAATGTGATCTATCATGTGTGAAGTATCATCAGTGAAATAACATTATTTCATCTTCTCTTCTGAATTTTTAAATATGATATTGAAAAACCACAATGAAAGTATGTAAAATTAAAAAGGGACACATTTATAACAACTTCTTAGTCAAAGGCCAACATTTAAAACAACAACAATAACCAGACTTTGTATTTTGAGTATCCAGTACAAAACACTTTAAAATGGTCTGATTTCTTTGTTTTGCAATGGTTTATGATGACGCTTTTAAGAAATCTCCGTTTGAGAGATTGAAATAGTCAGGTGTGAAAAGGCTAGTCAGAACCTGAAAATTTTAACTTAGTATTGCCAGCAAGTTAGTGATTAGCAGAAAGAAGTTCATTAATGATTCAGTCAAGATTGACGAGATTAACATAGAGAGACTATATCCCACCTTTCAACAATTGTCAACAATTTATGCCAAATTTTCTTCCTTTTTGATGTTACAAAATATTTTGGATCAGTTTGTTTATGTCTAATTTAATTGTACACTAGAAATGCCAATCACTTTTGTAGGCTGTCTAGTGTACAAAAATTGATGTACCTATTGTGTCCACAAAGGTTTTCCAGTGAAAATTTTGTTGCACTTGGTTACATCTCATAGTGGTTATTTTTCTGCACTACCTGAATAAGTGAGAGTTTTAAAGTGTCAGACCAGTTCAGATGAAATTCAGATGGCCAGACTGCAAGCAGGTACAGGCTGCTCAGGATTGCTCTTCATTGCACTGTGATGACATCACAAAAAAACTTCTGTTCATGAAGTCAGAAACTTTCATTTGCTTGGAGGGCTCCCACTGTGACTGGCAAGTCACAGATGAAGGCATACTTCGAGCTTTGTTCTCTAATAATTATCATCTACTCATGAATTCCTTGTCCTCCTCTTGCTAGTAATAGCACAAAGCTGCACTGAAGGTCAATAGACAGTGCCAAGAAAACTTTGGAATTGATTTTGATAAATGTTACTGTTGCAATATATCCCTCATACTTATATTCCTCTCTAAAACTCTACTGTGGGACCAGTTACGGTGATAAAAATCTCTCTCAAGCATATTGTATGATTATCTTGCATTTTCTATAGGCTTTGCTGAGGAGAGCTTATTCTTTGCCCTTGCTTAAAATTGTAGTTCTCAGTCAAGCAGAGATTTCTTTGTTGAACTTTGTTCATGTGATGCTTCTCATAGTGTGTGTGTTTATTTTTTTTATTTTGTGTAAGAATTCTGATTTTCTTTCAGCTGCTTCTTTGTAATTTTGATAAGACCTTCAAAGAGGACATACACAGATGAGGCAGCATTTACAACAATGGCTGTTGTTGAAAGCTTGCTGAATAGAGATTGTTGTCAAACAATTTTCCTTTGTAAAATCTGATAACAGTATAACTCCAGAATTACAGTATAGTAATCACCAGAAACGTTTATATTGAGTATGTCTTCTGTGTATATTGTTATATATATATATGTTAGGGTTGTTAAAATATAATAACTGATGGCTAAAAATGCTAAAAAAACTTTTTTTTTCTCCCCCAAATAGAGTAAGTTTCTAATATGTATAGTTTTAAGTCTTGTGAAAAATAAAGGGGGTTTGGGATATTTGAGAAAGACTTATCTTGTATAGTACATTTTATCTTATCACAGATCATAAAAAACCCCTATAGTTCGCAATTCCAGATAACTTGAGAGCCATATGTATTACTGGAACTTTTGAAAAGTTATTTATGATAAGGCATAGGATTCTTAATCTTAAAGAGGTAGAGTTTTGTTGCAAGATAGTGAAATGTGATATAAATTCCTTTTTTTGTAATAAGTTATAGCTTTTTTCTTTAAACTAGAAATACTTAGAGGAGCTAATGTCTGTTGTGTTCTTTATATATTTCAGACACAGAATATTTGGATATGTAGGTATTTAAGGAAAAACTGGCATAATGGTTGCATGTCAGTCATAACAAGCTCTTTTATGGCATGAATGTATAAAAATAAATTCTTAAAAATGAAAAACACATTTTATTATCCATGTATGCTGCTGTTATCCACTAGCTGGTGTGGGAAAAAAGTTTGCAGTTGAACTGTTTCCTTTCTGTATATATAATGCAAGCATTTCAACAGTGGACAATTGAAGTAGCAAGAAAGAAAAAAATAAGTTTATTCAGCTGGAGTATCCTAGCAACTGAGAAATATCAGGATTTTAGACTGACAGAAGAATAAGTCATACCGGTTGAGACACCCATTATAGATTTTTAATGTATTATAAATATATTTTCCATCTGTTTGCTTTTTTATTGGTTAACTTGTTGAAAAGAAATCCGTATTTTCTTTGAATTATGTGTTAAGAGATACTATTAGTGGTGTGGAAAAATGTTTTTTAGCTTATAAATAGATATCTTTCTTCATTCTAAATTATACTTTCTTCTAAAGTATTCCCTCGTAAGCAAATGGAATTACTGAGAAAATAAGCATCAGGTCACGACAACAAATATTTGTGTGTAACCTGAACTTTTCTTCATGACCAAATAACTGGTCATGAAGACTTTGCAAGTGGGGAAGGATGAATCACAATTTTAGAATTACTTGAAATGGATTGAAATAGCCATCAGTAAGAATAGTAAACTCATTTAAAATTCAGAAATGTTGAATGACTACATTTGGTTGTACATTTTCCACATCAATTTGCTGCCTTTTGGGCTTCATTGAATGTTGTTGAAGAAATTATTGGTTTCCCTATGAAATCAATGAAAAGCTTCTTATTGATTTAGATGGGTGTTAGATTGTGTTGGAAATTGTGTTTTTATTTCCATATCTTTGTGAAGACAGATCCAAAAAACCAGTCTGTCCTCAGCCATTCCAATTCACAGGTATGGTCTGCATTTTAGGGTGTGGATCGGGGGAAATATTTCTATTAGACATAATAGCCATCAGGTCGTGGAGTTTCTTGTTCATTCGCTATTTGATTTTTTTGTTTGTTTCTCCAGCTGAGACAGTTCAGACAGTCTGTTTTTTCAGTCAGCTTCTACGAGTAATGTTTTCTTCTGCTGTTTTCTTTTGATTACATTTAATAATAGAATGTTTAAAATTCATTCATTAAGTTACATCAATCTTAGAAAGATACATCAAAGCATACAATCCATAAAAGTAATCAACAGTCCAAATATTTTCAGTGCCTGTTGGCAATTATGGTAAATATTTGGATATAAGAGAAAATAGTTATTACAATCTTTTTTTCTTTACACCAGCCACCTTGGCTTCCAGTTTGTGAAACAAAAGATGCACACCATTATCTTACTGTTTAAAAAAAATTATTCCAGGGATAATCCATACAGCGTTGAACACAACTTATGTATGGTCCAAACTCATATAAAGATACCTTGAAGCAAAGAATATTTTCATAGCACATTACATAATAGACTAGGTGTGAAATTAGTTTTATGGTGAATGGACACCCTGAAGGTTGTTAGCCTTTTATTATGTACAGCTTCTCTTATATAGCTACATTAGTATTTTTTTCATAGATAATAAAGTACACTTCAATGAATGAATTATTCTTAAAGTATATGGAGAAGTTCCTAAATATCTCCTAAACTATTCTCACACTGTTATATTCATAATAATTTAGAAATCTGCATAATCTACTTTGTTTACAAATATCAAGATGTCAGGAAAAAGATGAAAATTTGTTTTTGATAAAGTTGAAGTTTTACATTTGTGTCAGTTCTATGGTTAGCGTTTCTCAATATCTCTCTGGTATATAATTTTAGTTATACTGAAAAGGGATCAGGAAGAGTTTTCTAATGTTGTTATGGGACCTCATCAGTGCTGCTGCAAAGCTTTTGAACATATCTTACCAAGCATCTCAATCCCAAGAGAAATGATTTTGCTCTCTGTGGTGTTCTATAAAGCTGCATTCCAGTTGTAGGCACACATAAGAAGCCACCTATGTACTGTTTTAAGTTGTTTAAACTGGGCATTCATGTATAAGGTAGTTTCAGAGAAAATTATTTAATCTGAATATTCTGATTATATAGCATGAAAAACTGGAAAAGCTCTAAACAAGCAGAACATTCGTCTCCAGACAAAGACCAAATTTGCTAATTGATGAGATTGCTTTTTGCTGGAAAACATCTGTTTGCTAGGACAGAACAATTTCCTGTAAATACACTAATTTTGGTCTAACTTTCTTAGCTCTGGCAGTATAAGCCTGTAACAAATCCAATAGTTCAGTAATTGGAAATTTGAAATCAGTTATGTAGGAGACATAAAGTTTGTTTTCTTCTCCACCTGGTTCATGTCTAGGTTTTAAACCATAGCTCATCCTGGCATCTTCTGCCACTTTTTCATGCACCTCTCCCGCTTCTGATGTTACACCAGCAGAACTGCTATCTGGTCACACGTTAAACCCTGTAACAGAATGGATTCACATTGCTTGTATATATAAGCAATATATATATGTGTGTCTATTTATGTATTTTCCTAATGTAGATGTCTGTGTGACTACAGCATCAGTTGTGCTGACAGAAGGACGCCCCAGCAAGTGAGGTGGTCTGGCAAGGTGAATGATGCTGCAGTTGGCATAGGAGCTGAAAGCAAGGCTTGTCAAGCTAGTCCTTCCAGTCTCAGTATTTTTAAGCATCGGACCTTTCTGTGATGGCACTTGAAATGGTTTGATACTGCTGTAATGGGAACACTTAAAATCTCAAATTCAACAGCTAGACAATCATTTCTCATTGATTTCTGTTACGCATTTTAGCTCCTTGACCTAGATTTATATCCAATTTCCAAGTGATGTCAATGCAAGTTCTGTCTGAAGAGTACGCAGAGAGTATGCACTCAGCATTTTAGAATTTTTCAGTATGGATTGGTAGCCAGGCATTAAGTTTGCCTTAGCAGTTGCAAAATAGGTCATAGATAATAACTATAAACCATAACCATTTCTATTTAGGCCATGTAATATCCTATTAAGGTGTTGGTTGAGTGGTTTCATGACAAGTCTAATCTTTAATTGAAATATTTATTGTTAATTTGGGAGCATCTCTTGCTATAAGATGTTTCATATTCTTTCTGTAGTTTCCCTATACTGACATAAATCTGTTTATAGGAAAGTCCTGCAGAAAGTCCTCTGGGGAAGACTGAAACAGTCAAAAGCAGCACACTTCTCTACCTTGAGAAAAATTGCAAAAGGCAGTGCTGTCCAGAAAGCAGGAGTAGTTTGGGCTTGTACTCAGTCAGAGCATACCTTTTGACAGTCTTTGCCTCAAGGGCTACTGTCAAGGCTGCAGTGGAAATTAAAACTGACCCTAACCAGTGGAACTCCTAAGAAAGGAAAGACAGATTTGTCTTTTCTGTCTTGAGAGTGATTTGGAGTTGAGTTGCGTTTGCACTTCCCTGTACAAACTGCATGAAAATTCACCCCATGGTTGTAAACTTCTCAATTCAAACACCTACAAAATCATCTGAATTTAATTTCTCTTTTATAAAGGAACTTTCATGGTGTCCAAGGCACCCCAGTAAACTGGATGCATGTAAAAATGAGGCTCCATATTAGCCTTCCATATGCTTTTTTTTTTACAAGAGCTGTTTTACCATTCTACGTGGGGGGGACAAAAGAAAACAAAACAAAACCCCCTACCTTTTCTAGGGATTTGGACTTTTCTCTCTGTAGGAGTATTTGTATGTTACAGAGGATAATAAAAAAAATCACAGGCCTGGATACCTACTTCTAAAATAAGTGAATATAAGCTATATTCATAGAAGAAAGGTGGTGTGATGGAAAAGGACTTAACTGCAAGGTTCAAGCAAACGACTTGAACTTCACTTGCAGACTTAACTGCAAGGTTCAAGCAAACGACTTGAACTTCACTTGCAGACTTAACTGCAAGGTTCAAGCAAACGACTTGAACTTCACTTACAGACTTAACTGCAAGGTTCAAGCAAACAACTTATTTGAACTTCACTTACAGACTTAACACGCCACTATTGCAGGTTTTACAGATACAATGGAGGAATGCACTATTGCAATTTTTTAAGGCAAGAGTAGTACATTATTACAACCACAAGCGATTCACAGACAACCACAAATGCATTTACAAACTTAAAGCATAAACAATATTCACTTACCCCTCCAGGTAAGGGCTCTCAATCCCAGGGAAGTTACCTCAACTGGCGTCCCGATCAAGGGGGGTTGGGGGGTGTGTGTGTGTGTGTGTGGGGGGGGTTGTATGTGTGCTTCCTTCGCAAGCCAACTGTATAGTTGGAGAAGTGACTCCCCCCTTTCCAACCTGAATCTTAGAGTTTTTATCCCCTGACTTGTGGAATGGTGTGCATGACTATGTCTGAGTGAATTATGATATATGCCTAAATGGATTATGTATATCTGAGTGGAGTTTCCCCTTATCTTTCCTTTGTTGGTCTGTGATTGTTTGAATACACAAGGTTGTCATTTGAAACCGAAGCTGAAACCCTCTGGTTTTGGGGGTTTTTTTACCTTGCTTCCTCAGCAACTGGATAGTGGTTGGACTGAGACTCAGGGCATACTATTTGTTAAGGGATTTCAAGGCTCAGTACGGGTTTTGGTTCTTTGAATGGTGCAGCCACTGCCCCGTTTACTTTAGGGTTTATCAGACAACCCAGGGCTAAGCTGTCTACACAGCTCCCCGTGAGTCATCTCTGCAGAGAGACAGGGCCTCAAGGCAACCCAAGGCTGGGTCACTTTTGTAACCCCCCATGAGTCGCCTGTGTGCACTAGACAAGGTGAAACTCATTTGTGAACTATGAGCCGGACAATCCACACAGGTGGAAGAAAAGAAATCTCTTTTGGCTAATGCATTTGGAGGGACCATAGAATATACTATGTAGAGAGATGTGTTCATACAAGTAAAAATGTCTGATGACCTGGGGAGAAGAGGTATGGGAGATTATTCTTATCAGCAGTGTACCTGTAGGAGCTGAGGTTGCCTTTTGAAGGCTTAAGAGGAAACTTAAGGGGAAAAAAAAGAGAAAAGAAATATCTCATTTCAAGCTTTATTCAGAGAAGAAATAAAACAAAATGTCTGCAGGGACATGAAAGTTATTTATGAAATATCTTTCAGAAAAGAAGTAGTTGTGCAGATAAGAGTAATTAATTTAGTAAGTAGCCTAGGAGATGTGGTAAGTGTATAAAAAAAATCTTGTTACATTGATCCTTTTGAGCAGCTGCAAAACTGCAGTGGGATTTGCAGGTTGTGTTCCAAAGATGGTGCAAGGTGAGGAAAGAAATTAATATGGTCACTTTAAAAGGACTGGATAAACATTTTGCGTTTTTTCTGATGGTTCAGAATGGAGATGCTAGTGATCCAACTGCAGTCTAACTGTAAATCAGCATTGTTTACATAGAAGAGAGCAACTTTCTAGGGTATCTGTAAGATTTTCTAAGTATAAATCTGGAGACAAGGACATGTCATTTCTCTGGTGTAGGTTTCTATAGACCTGTATTTCCTGTAGTCTCGTTAATTCCAGTCATAGCATTGTTCTTCCTGTTTTCATCTTCACAGCAGATAAGAGTATCTGGAGACTCATGCAGTCTAATCTCTTTCAAGCAGTCTAAGAACATAGTTCCTAATAAAGAAACCTTACTAAGAACCTGGTTCTAATAAGGAAATCTGATTCTCTGGTTTTGCATTATAATATTGCTGCATAAACATTTTAAGGCCAAGACTGATGTCTTTGTTGTTTGAAAAGAATAGTGATTGAAAAAACCCATAAAGAATGAAAACTTAGTGAGTTCATTTAGGGGAGGGATAGTAAATTTTGTTTTAAATAACAGGAGGGTAACCAAGTCAACCAAGTGATTACAGAATTTAAAGTGTCATAGCACAAACCCAAAGAAGTAAAAATCAGGGAAAGGAGCATTAATAATAATCAGGGGCAAAATTAAACTAGAAAGATTTATACATAATTCAATTTTCTACAAAAGCTTTCAGTAGAGGTGAAGTTTCATAAATTTTCTTAGATAATTTATAGTATCTCATTTTAAACTTCTGGTATGCTTAGAAAAAATAGAACAAAGAATTCTTGCCTTCCTTTAGCAGTGTCTGATTTTGGAATTTCCTCTGCATAAATGTCCTTATTCTATGTCAATGCAATATTCTTATGCAATTCTTTCTGCATATGTACAATTGCATGCTGAGGACTGAAATCCTATATTTCATTATTGTGCTAGGAATGTTGCATGTGCAAAAAGATGTTATTTGCAAAAATACGCCACTTAGCCTACCAGTTCCATCACAAGTAAGTCTCCTCCAAGTTCTCCTACTGTCAATATATTGCACAAGTAATATTCTAGTCCCAGCTAGACTTTCTAAGTGCACATGTAGTATAAATTGTTTATGCATCAATATAAAACAAATGATAGCTGTTATGGGTTGGATGTTCTGTTAACTAAGGTAAAACTGAAGGAAATTATATTTCTACAGTTACTGCAAAGTTCTTCATGCTCTACTTATTTTTAAACTAATTTATTCTCAAACTCAAATTACAAAGCTCAAAGGATTCATGTGTCTCATGAGACTACTGACCATACATTTGTGTTCAGTGGCAAGTTTTCCACTTCAGTGTAAGCTATATCAGCCCATTAGTGGAAAGACTTACTTTCTTTCCATGCAAAGATAAAGTATGGACCATTGTGTACAGTTAACACCTTCTGAAAGACTGGAATTACAAAAAATAGTAATAGTCCATACATAGAGTGACAATATTAAAAAGGGAAATGAGTATATTCGTAAGCAGTTTTATTTAGTAATTTGTGGCATGCATATTACATATGTTGGACTTTAGTAAAAAAGCTCTTGTTTTTGTTTTTAAATGAAAACTTCATAAAGCAGTGACAGGAGGTTGTGTTTTATAAGATTCCATTTCTGTTCTTGAGTTTGCCACTGGGTTATTGGATGATTTTAAAATATAAGATGTGAATTTATAAACTTTCACTATAAAGAAAAAAAAACATGCTTTATACATTTTCAGGAAATACATTATTCTCTGAAGTATTTTTTGAGTTAGATACCCACATACTGTGTTCATTTCTTTGAACTCATCTATTGCAGTGAGTTTAAAAGTAGATTATAAATCATTAACTTTCACATCAAGCAGTCAATGTTTAGGATTTCCAACCATTAGGGAAGATTCTTACTTGCCTAAGGATGTAATTTAAGGCAACTGTTAGAAGGCGGAGAACCATACTATGGGGAAGAGATTGATAAAAACTTAACTAACAGACCCAAGCATCACTGCAGAATTCAACTTTTAACCATGTGGTGAAAAAGTTATAGATGCTTCCAATTGTCAGCCTAAGCGATAGAAAGTTTCAGTGCATGATTCATTGTACTTTAAGTTACTTTATATAATGTCCTTTTTACAGCAAATATGGGGTTTTGGCCTGAAAAAGGCCAGGGATAGAGGAGGGAAAAAGTACCAGATCTTCTAATTATGTCTTTGATAATTAGACTGATGAATTAACTTTCCCTAGGAGAATGTTCATTGCATTTAGCTTTGAATATGTGTTATTCCATTCAAAATTACTTCTGTTTTTAGAAGGGGAAAGTTTAATAAATACAAAATCTAATAATACTTGTATTTCTGTGTGTTATAAATCAGTAAGTCCTCAAGGAAAATGCTATCTCTAACAGACCTGGTAATAAAATAAACAAAAAATAAAATAGCTGAAATTAAAACTCTGTAATTAATTCTATCCAACTCCTTTTCATACCAAGATTGCAAATTTTTGTTCACATTTTGGATATGAATTTTTTTTACATAGTAAACTGAAAAACGTGTTTTACTCAGAACCTTGTAGGACTCCCTGAAAGCCAGTCCAAAAGAACATGAGACTGATAGAAAACCCTGGGAATTTAATGTAAACTGTAGGCACTGTGTACGTAACTGTGGACGTCTACAGCCCAGCCTTTTCAAACGTTCACTGTGATCATCCGGTAATTGGAGGTTTGATTGATCTGAACTACTGTGGGGTAACAGTACCTACAATAACCTACTAGTAAGTGAATATTGTGCTTGTGCCCTCTCTACTTGATAAACAGAGGGGCAACTAGAAAGCCTCGTTCATTAATTTAAGCGAAGTACCACTCTCAGCATTGCTGTTCCTGGTTTAACCAAGCAGCTAGCTTTTGCACAATCACTCTTTGTTAGACTCTATACAGACTACTATTGTGGAGAAACACAGGGTGCTTTCTGGGCTATTTTTATGTTTTCTTTGGTGTCTTTTGGGCACAAAAGGGTTATTCAGACTGAAATTATGTTTGTTCTTTGTGTATGAAGAAGTCAGAATCTAAACTAGTAACTTCTCATAATATCTAAGAACAAATACTGTGAGGCAGTGAAGCCAGTCATGGGAGACTAAAGATTTCAATAAAAACACAGCGCAGAATTCTCAATAGAACATCAGGTATAAGGGAGAGCAGAGAGAACTGCTTTCTGTAGTAGAGGAAATAATAATGATTAAGGTGACTGTTCTGCTAATAAATAATAAATAACGAGAGACTTCACTGGTAATAATACTATTAAAGAGCAGAAAAGAGACACTCTCTCTCTGTAAAGTAAGGATTTTACACAATGTGAACAATTTAACACACCTCTGAAGACTTTGCTCCAGTTGATCAAAGAGAATTTTATGATCAAAGGTGCTTTTTAGAGATGTAAAGGAGTAGTGAGAAAATAACCTTTATTGAGTGAGTATAAACTCAATATGTAATTCATGACCTCTAACAGCATAAAATCCTATACTGTGGACAAAAAAAAATCAGTCTGTAGTACACACTAAGGGGAAAAAAGGTCTTTGTTTTTGTAGGGAGAAAATGAATGGGACAGCCTTGGGAGAGATGTGCAACAAAATATATTTGAAGAGACTGACAGAAGCTACAGGAAAAAAAGAAAAGAAGGGGCTGGGGTTTTGTTTTGGTTTTTTCCACAATTGGTGACCCTTCACAAATGGAGTGAGGAAGAGGCTGTATAAGGTGATCTGGTAAAAGCTCAGCTTCCCATTAACATGGGTTCTTAGAAACATACAAGAGAAAATAGCGCTGTTGGAATTTTAAAGAAATCTTCAAATAAACAAGAATTAACTGGCTTCTCAGTTACGAAGGTTCAAAGTTTAGCTGAGGATTCTTGGTGCAGCACTCTGTGAGGAAGTGGACTCTCCAAGCTCTATGAAGCTGTGTTAACCCATGAGTTGATGCCTTTAACAATGCACTGCCGAATTCCCTGATTCCTTTCTGGCATTTGTTACTTGTGCCGTAGGATTATTCACACACACCATGTTATTGCCAGAGGGGTCCAACCCCGCTGTTTTCTGTTCCTACACACGTTCTGCTTCTGATGATACCTCCTTACACCCGGACTCTTGAGAGGTGGCAGGTGATTCTTTGAAGATACAGAGAGAGACACACTCACTCCTCCTGCAGCCCTTCCCCTGCTCCAATAATAGAACTAAATAAATAAACAAGCAGAAAACCTTGCCCTCCTTCCCGTTGAAGCCACTTATTTAGTATTTATTACATGGCCAATAATATTCCGTCGTAGTTTCATCAGGCCTCTTCACATAATTTATTTTTATTAACAAGATATTGATGACATAACTCCAAGTCAGAACCAATATGAATCAAGAAAGCTATTTTCTTGGCTTACATACAGGCAGAACCTTTAGATATTCACAGTAGATTTAACTAACTTACGCTTACAAACCTGCTCTGTGGAACGTCATCTTAGTGTGAGAAACGTTTCTCCATTAGTTAGCCCCCAGTAAATTTTGAGGAAAACTGATCCTGTTAAAAAAATTCAAAAGCAGAACTCATGAATTTAGAGTGGTTGTTGTTTGTAAATAGAAAAAGTATACATAATTTAATATTTTATGTTCAAGGCTGTTGTAATAATTAGTACAAAAATAATGTTTAAGAAAATGTGCTGGCTATCTTGACAGAAGGATTTTAGGGATTTCAGTGTTTTAATGATTTAGTATCTTACCACCTAAAAGGTCAACATCACAAATTATTTAGCAAAGAAACAATGTATATTCTGATTTGTGGAGGGTCATTAAGTGCCAAAACTTCCATTGCAACTTCATGCCTGAATAAATTACAGGGAGAGGTTTGGATCATGAAGAGAAAAATGGTCTTACACCACTAGCAGTGTGTGGAAAGACATGGCGCCCATTTCCTAGACAGGTAAACCAAAGGAAGAGAACAGGTGAAAGACTTCAGTCATTAGCAATGCCTGGCTGACAAGCCTAACACCTGTGGTGTATTATGAACTCAGATCTCACCTGTTTTCATTTAGTTAAAAAGCGTATATATAAACAGCATGAAATTAGAAGTCAGTATTTTTTACATTTCTTTATGAAAAGGTGTGTTTATCTCTTTTCTCTTTTTCTTGTTTTTTTTATCTGTGGCTACATAAGTCTTTAGCAGTCCATAAAAAAAAAAAAGTGACAAATTGTTAATGAAATAGACAGTAGTTACTCTGTGCTAAAAAATGTTATTCCAAAGCAGTTATTATGAAATGTCTTAAAATCATCTCTATATTATAAAGGAATGGGATAATAAGAATGAGGTACAATAACTTGCAGTTAAGGTAAAGTTACATGATGATATAAACAAAGTCAATTTTCATGTTTGTTCCTTAGTCTATTTAAACTTTTCTCATTACTTATGCTGGGTAAAAATAAGTGAATAAATAATCCTGGAAGAAAGAACTGTAACTTAGAACTCTCCAGCTCCAGGTGAGTGCTCTAATCATCCTACTAGAGAGTCATGTGCATCATTGTACTCCCCCTCTTTCCAGCCCAATAATTTTTTCATTTTTTGTTTTATTTTGGTACAACTTCAGTAAGAGGGTGAAGAATGCCTCTGTACTTCTGTGGAGACCTAGGGTGGAAAATGCCTATAAGCCTGTTAAGTAAAGCTAATGGCTCAAAGGTGAGAGGAAAGACTGAGAGAGTTATTAGATCTTATTGGACTTTTAACCACTGGAATATCTTGTTGCCTAACCATTAAGATCCTGTACAAAAATTGGCCAGTGGCAGGTAGCACTGCAAGCTTCCTTGCAAAACAAAGCAGCTGCACTTTCGTTTTTGTGAGTAACTTTGTCATGTTTGTGCATCGAGCGTGCTCTGGAGATAGCCTACTGTACCAGTCTGGAGAATCTGTTTTCCAATTTCAATCTGGAGAACCTAGGCCTTTAATGTGTTCTTCAGGCCATTTTAGTTCAGGCTGGGCAACAGTGAGTTTTTGAAATGCTGAATAGCTACTAACGAGGGGATGTTCAAGTTCCGTGACTAGCTTCTATTAGTCCTAGTCCTTCTATTTCCATCTAGACCAGGGTTATCCTTTCCAGAAACAGTCTGTAACTTATGTGTGATGCTGAATATGAGTCCTGCTTTGGATTCTGCTTGCATCTTTTTTGCTTAAAGCACAGGCAAGCAACAGCATCAGTAGAAAGTCATTGACTCGCTTTCAACAGAGGTTGTTATATTCCAATGTAGAGAGAAACACCTTTGAGCAAGGAGAAACTCTTCACACTGCCAGTCATGAGTCTCAGCTGAGAGCACCAGGTCTCAAATGAATCTGGCACCTGCCTGTGTTAAAGTTTTTTCCCTGTTCCCCTGTCAACCTCTTTGACTCTCGGTGGAATAGTACTGAGAAGTGCTCGAACATCATATATTGGCCTTAGGTGAGAGGTGGCAAATGTCAGATTCTGCCTGGGGGCATTGCTCTTAATTGTCACTTCTCAGCCCAGGCCAATACTTCACTATATAAGTACCTCCAATTTGTTCAAATTCCAAGTGAAACAGGTTAGCTTAAGCTAGAGCTCCAAAACAAGTAGAAAAGGCACTTGACAGCTGGCATGAGTCACAGTGGTGATGTGGCAACTTAGAGCTTTGCTTCTTGCAGGCTTGTTCACAGACCATAAAGACCTGAGCTATAAGCTGCTTGCCTCCACTTCTAAGTGAATGCCTTAATCTCTGGCAACATTACTGAGAAAGAAAAATATGAGCAGTTGGAAGACCGACATGGAAGAACCATGCACATCAGGAGTGTAACTAAGGACCTTCCTTGCAAAATGCATTTCCTGAATGCCCTTCCGTCCTATACATGTTAACAGGATATCAGTCCACGAGCTCTGTTGATTGTCAGTTTTTCTTTAATATTTTGATTTTGTAAGCTCCAGAACTCTGTGTGTAAATGCCTGGTTTTTATCATGTGCTGAAATAAGTGAGTAAGTGTGCAGGGTTTACTTCACAGAACCCTATGGAGCAAGTTTTCGTTTCACTTTTGCCATTTACATCTTAGTTTTAGGATAACATAAAAGATCTGATTTTGCTACTGAATTTGACTCTGAATCTACTGAAAAAAGGAACTGGAACCATAGCAGATTCTTGAAAGGCAGTGGTAAGTGCACATGAAAATGGACTAGTTTGAAGTTTAAAGGAAAAAAGAAGCCTGCAAATCGATCAATGATAAGTATCTTTAATGGAAGCTGAGAGAGAAAGGGTCAGCTGAGAAATCTAATAAAAAAGAAACTTGTGATTTTGTTCTCTCTCCTACTTCCTCAGTTTTTGCACTCTCCCCGCTCTACTAAATTTCATCTTAAAGGTGTAAATGACGCAAGTTTGCAGTAGGTCTGGTTTTGCTTCTATTTATATTGAAGTATATCTCATTGTATCAGCTCCTTGTATTCTAAATGGAAATGTGTTTATAAAACCATCTATCATCAAGCTGAATATTTGTATATATCCAAATCCTCTAAAGACTTACAGACTGGGATTCATACCTATTTTTTTTATTCCAGAAGAATAAAATTTTAAGTATATGGTTGTAAATGGAAAGCAATGACTTTAATTAAACTTAAGGATTAGAAAGAGGGCTGAAGGTATTAAACAAATTTGAATGTATTACTGAAATGCCTGCTTGAATTTGGCTCAGTCCATGAGTTTGTTCCCAGAGTCATTTTCATACTGTAACTGGCAATAGAAGATTTGGAATAGCAACAGTAATAGAGAAGCTGTATACAAAAAAACAATATGAAAACACCCAGCAGCCATTAGCCAATATGGTAGTTCAGAAGAGAAAGTTTACCTGCTTAAAATTAAAGATATGCAACTGTGACAGTGCTGGGAAGAACACATTTCCATTCAGCTCAAGGCTTAATATTAACATGCAAAGAAGCTGAGGGGTGTCTTTTCAATGCATAAGGATTTATGAAGTAGATGGAAATGACTCAGGGTCAAATCCTGCAAATGCTTCAGCTCAATAAAATTACAGGGGGAGTGAAATTACTCAAGGGCGTATTAGACGACTGAGCCCACTGAGTGGGTAGGCAAAGGATAGACAGGATTACAGTGGTTGTGGAAGTTTACCTCCCCACTGCCCCCAAAATGACTATAATTTTATTTTGATTCTGAGAAAGCAAGACAGAAATCTAGCATTGTGTTAAGCATCAGCAGAGGAAGCATAAGGCTGGGTATTGACTGGTTAATTAATCCACAGCTTTGAGTTGAGCACCACTTCTGTGTTGGTAATACTAATTTTAATTGCACAGATATGGTTGATGTTTTATTTGTAACATTTCTTTTATAAAACTGTGACTTTTCCTTTCACTCCGAGGTGTCTAATTTCAAATGAGATAATAATTTTGTTATTTTGGTCAGACACAAGGATTCTTACTGGTGTGTTTTTTCTCTTTTCTTTTCTTTCCTTCCTTTCCCCTGTAAGATGGAAGAGCTAAAAATGTTTTGGCCATTTAAAAAAAGAAAAAAAAAAAGAAAAGAAAAAAAGAAGGGATTTGTAAAAAGAAATACATATGTCTTACAGGATGATCTTATAACTAAGACAGGTCTTGGCCTCCTGATTCAATAGTGATTAGATACCACTATTTTAGTCTGACTTTACATGTAGTTTTGTTTACAGATACTTGTATAATAAACACTACCTGAAAATTCCTCCATTTTTGTTGAGATGATTGTGGATGTCACTGGACACTCTTTTGAGAGTTGCTCACATGTCTGTCTTATAACAGTTTAAAACCTACAACTTAATGTATATAATCTTTTCCTGATTGATTCAGCAGGGTATTAAACATGAAATTAACATGGAAATATCATACCCATGAAATTTCAAGTGAAGAAATAGCAAGATGCTTTTTCACCTCCCTTAGTTTACCAAGAGGATACGAAACCAGAATCCCTTCTCCTCTTAGAATTGAACTGATATTTAGAGGTTGCCCTTCTATACAGAAAAAATCTTCCAATGTTCCTAAAATATTCTGATGATCTTGGATTTCTCCTTTTAGTCAATCCTTATTATTTTGAGGGGGAGAAAGGGGAGTAAAATAAAAGGTATCACTTGTTGTGGCATCAGAGCTAAATAAGTTAATCTTCTAGTGACCAGCATTTGATCAAATCTCTCTCTGTGAAAACTTTATTTTAGCTTATTTATGTATACTTGCATTTTGTCATCAAGACAGTTTTTACAATGATGTGTTCAAGATCTTTCTTGTAGTTATATTATTTGTGCAGCATTGTAGAAGAATGACAGCATTTATATTTGAAATAGGATGCTATTGTAAAAAAAATGTATACTTTTATGTGTAAGTCATAAGACATACCAATACACTGTATATTTGCTACCATATTTGCCTTCTGCTATTATAATGATTGGGTCATAAAGTAGCAACACAAAACCATTAGACTCCACCTGTTATCAAGGAAGCTCCGAACTTCAGTATTTTCAAACATTTAATTAAGTGTTAGTATGATACTGGTTAAAACATTGAGCAGATACTTTGTTCTTCATTTGGTTTCTAAGAGAGGTTTTAAGCTGTACGAATCCCAGTAGCCAGGACAAAACAACTCTAAACCATATCTCTACCAAAGAGTTTACTACAAGGGAGGTAAAAACAAGAAGAAGAAAAACAGAGTACAAACCATACAAAATATAACTACTGTACTTAGATGTAAATCACTGCAGTGGTGTTCAAATTGATTTCTCAGTGTGCTGGTCACCTGAAATTATTTTAGATTTACAAAAAATTTTCAATTTTCTTCACAAAACAGAATATTAAATTACGAAGTTAATTTGGATTGAACTAAATGTTTAATTGAATCTACTCACTGCATCCTGTCCCTTCCCAAATGCTTTCTAGTATTTTTTCAATTAACTATTTTTTTTTTCTTCAATACAAGACATGATAAAGAAGCGAACGTGAATTACTGGATTTTTAATGTAAAGAACAATGGCACTAATTACAAAAAGTAATTTGAAAATGTTAGTTGAAACTGACGTGCGGAAAACAGACTCCACAATCAGTGAGATTGTAAAGTAGGTATGTTCATTCAGTGCTGGGCCGCACGGGGGGTAGTCCCACCAAAGTCGTGCGCGCCGCACTCGGCAGTTTGTCTCAAGTTTATACAGTCAAGTGTTACATATTCACAATACGCCTATACATATGCATGACCTATCCCCGCTCCATATTAAAATTAGCTCCGAGAGGTCATTTCCATAGTCTCCTCTCAACTGCGCTTGCGCAGTGCCTCTTTATGGTGGTCGTCTGGTGGTCGCAGAGATGAAGATAGATGACTCCTCTTCGTCACCGCTAGTAACCTTTTTTCTTGCGCAGGCTCAGTGATTTCTTGGTATTCACCCAAGCCGCAAGACCAGTCTTAGCTGGCTCTTGGGACCTGCTCCTGCTTCTTATCAGGAGCTGTCTTTACCTCATTGGCTGGTCCTTGGGACTAGCTCTTCTTATCAAAGACTGTCTTTGCCTCAGCTAATTTCAACAATGTAAGCACTAAACATCATCCTTCATCCCCCCTTATTATGTCTACTGAGATTCTTTTGACTCCCCTTGTCTCAAAATGTGCAAAATTGCATGGTTTTAATTGCTCCAAAAGATAAAATAACATGTTCCCCTAAAAAAAAGTTTAACTTTGCTTGCCTTCCTCAGTTTTCCGTCCCTCAGGAAGGGAATCGGAAGGAAAAAGATATGAAATTGCTTAATTTGGGAGCTGGGAAGAAAAGATGGTGTCATTAATGCATACATTTTATTTTCTTTCACCTTTTAAACATTTAAGAAGGGAGTATAGGTAAGAGGCAGGGATAAAATTATTCATACCTTACTTATAAATCATTGCTGAATAGGCCTCTTGTCAAGAATTTATTAGCTAATATTTCCATTTAGCTATCCACTGTAGGTAAGAGTCAATAAGAAGTTTTATACGTGTGTGTGTGTGTATATATATACATATATATATGAAAATACAACAGGAAGTGGAAAGGAATGAGAAGATACCACAAAACCTAAAACTGAAATGAAATATTCAAAAACTTATTGAGGGAGGGATGTCTGTGAAGGATATGAGGAGCCATTTTCCTGTCAGTGATGATCTGAAAGGCAATTTGGACAAACTCTTAGGAGTCATGCTTCAACAGTGATAATGAAAATAAGATTTGTTACCATATTTTGACCAAATACTAATTCTACCCTACAAGAGGTGAAAGTATTTGAATTAATCAGTCTGTTACCCATCAATAAATAGTTCAGCCTGAACACGAATTCCTCAGGTTTTTTTCAAGACAGTGGGAGAAGCAATGCCTGCACAATATTAGAGTAAAGGAAAAGACAACGAATTCCAATGATACATTGCACCTGAAATTCTATTTTAGAACAATTTGAAGGGTAAGATTTCAAGCAATTGATAGAAAATCAAGGCATATGATTTTCAAAAATGTAGATTCCCAATTGCATTAACTTTTTATCTGAAGATGCTAGTTCACTTGCCTCTTAAACCCTCTCTGGTAGGGGCCTGCCTCATATTCACAGAAGGAATTTCTCAGGTTGTCACAAATTTGTAGGTTCACTTCATCAGTCAAAAATTATTAATTCTAATTCCCATAATCTTCTACAATCTGCTCGTGTATGGATACTTTGTGGATAAAAGTGGGTGGTACTCAAAATATTGTTTCTTCCTGATCTTGGAACTTTTAACTGAGATTATTCTTAGTTGCTGTAGGTGGGAAATGCCTGAGGTAGATGTGTGTTAGCTCTGGCATAATGTTTTTTGGCACACCTTTACTGAGATCAAAACTTTAGTATTTGTTCTTGCTGTGATGCTGTGCTCTATAAATGTGCAAGTTTGTGCTGATGCTGCATTGATAGGGAATAGACAATGCCTCTGTGCCATCCTCATTGTTCAACCTAGCAGTACCCTTCCAACAGTGTTACTGTATTAAGATGGACCTTTCAAAACTTTCTCAGCTGAGGGAAATACCATTTTTGTAAATAATAAAATAAGCTTAAACTTTATGAAAAAAATATGGAACTGACCTTTAAATGTTCCAAACACCAGTAGTTCTACAGCATTACAATTTATTTAACCTTTGAGAGAGTGTTCATTTAAGTCACTCCAGCTTTATTTTTTTTAACTGTAAGAAAACGAATTATGTCAAAAAGGTGCTTTTATTCTTATGGGGTAACAAATTTCACTGCATTTTATACTTTGTCATTCATTTACAAGATGTGAATGAGTCATTTGGTATGCATGTCTCATAATGTTTCTTTTATTTAAAATACTATTTTTAAGACTATATTAACAATATTTTCTATGCATTTGGCCTTCATAGCATTTCCTTTTAAGATTTCTGCTCTAACAATGCAAGGCTTTGAGAGACCAAGTGACTCTGCTATTAGCTCAGTGCTTGCTTTATCTCTTTAATATAAGATTAACCATATATTTCAGTTGTAACAGTGCTGCATATCAAAACATTAAAGTAATAAACAGTAACAGTTGTAAGAATAGAGGACCTATGAGTCAATCTGCTGCCTCCTTTTCCTTCTGGAAAAGGATCTTTCTTAATCTCTGTTTCAAGAGCAGTGTTCAAAAGGTCTTATTTCGTGCACAGTATTGAGCTATTCTTTTGTGGTGTCTGAGAAGACAAGTGGTGTTTATTTACTAGGAAGAAAGCTTTTGACCTGAGAAATGATTTGGGGAAGAGGGTAAAATGATGCTCCTTTGCTGTGAATGTATCATCCTTTCCTTCTGAACAGGAACACCTGGACTTTGTTGGTGAACAGCACAGTCATCCCTCTGGATATTTAGAAATAATACAGGGCTATTTTAATTGTTATATAGGGTTTAAAATGGCGAAAAAAGTGCTAGTTTTCGTGAATGGAAGAACCAATTCAGGAGCCACAGGATGGCATTATAGGTATTGTGTCTGTGCACAATAATCTGCTTCAGAGTCCTCCAGAAGAGGGATTTAAAGCATTCTTGGGAGCATCTAATTTGTAGAAAGCACATTTTCTGCATCTTCAGCAAGATTTTGAAACTGAGACAGACTGTTACCTTTCATATTAAAGACCATTGAGAGCCACATAAATTTGGGTCAGAGGCATTTAATAGTAAAAATTAGATACATCATGAAAGATGAGAAATCTCAAGGTAAATGTTGAAGTTCTCTTCTGTCATTTCACATGAGTGGTTGGCTCTGAAAGTCATGACATACAGAGCTGCTTGACTACCTGATCCTATCCCTCAGCTGTTTTATCAGTCTGTGTGGCTGGCCTATTGTTTGACAAGATCCATTGAAAACACTGGAGAGTTGGAAGCCAGCTGGGTCAACAACTTCCGCATGTCTGTAAATCTATCTTTTCATGAGCAGAAAAATGTATGTCTCCAAAACTATCCCTTGTCTTTTTTGTGTAGGCAGACAATCACATAAATTCCTTTCAAACGCAGAACTCTCTATGAACAGCTTGCCACTTTAAATTCTGTTACATGCTTTCTACAAGTGTATTCACCAGAATATACTGCTCACCAGACAGAATTATATTAAATGAGAAGTATAATATGACTTTATTTCATTAACAATATGCCTACACAATTATCTTTTGAGTATGTATAAGTAATATTTCTGACAAAAGAACTTATTCTGCTAGGTACTTTCACTCTTACCAACTATATGGTTTTTTCGAACTTCCCATTTTATTTGTTAATTTCCATTTTTGCTATTAAAAGCAACAACCCCCCCCAATAAATAATCTCAGAACCCTACCTATAATGCAATTCTGATATGCCAAGTGAATTTATAATCATGGTACCATTAAAAAATATGTTACTTTTTTGCTTTGATAAGAAAATCTGTGACAACGTGATAACAAACATTACCTCCTTGTTATTCCTTAATAATTAACTAAATTTCTCATAATGTCCAAACATAAATTATATTCTTGGATGGATGATACAGCTGTTTCACAGTTTCATATAGAAATGTTTTGTAGTCTATATTTTATTAAAAGAGCATAGCTGAAGATCAGGAGGAAGCCTATCTCTGCTATGAAGAGTTGCTGTGTACTGTGAAATATGAAAGCCTGTGAAGGGAGGAGGATATTGCTGTTTCCCTGGAAATCAAAAAAATAAAAGTGCTTAAGGAACTTTCTGGTTTCTCTTCCACAGGCACCAGTTGAAAGGTAGTGAATGATACAATGGTACAGAAACCTGCATAAATGTGGATTGTGGTATTCCTGAAAGTCGCAAGAACTTACATGCAACAGACAGAAGATCTGATAGCCTCGCCTCAGCTGTCATAAAAAGGGCTCAAAGGCAACTTTTTGGAATTGGTTTGAAAGTGTCTCCTGCCCCATCCAAGTTCAATCAGGTAGGCCACTTCAGGACAACAGTAAGAGATGGACAGATTTCTGCAGTGCCTCTGCTTTACTTGTCCTCTGAGCTCCTCTAAAGTCTGTGCTTCTACTCAGTGTAGGTACCTGTGCATAGCTAAATTTAATTGCCTGCATTATGGCTTTCTCTCTTAGCTTTCTAACATGTACAGTAAGAATTAACTCTCTCCAGTGTCAGGCTATATCTGTCTCTGCAAGGACAACTTTTTATTTAGGAAATACAGGTTGCATATGTAAGAAGTATAAGAGATATATATGTTTCCTTTAGTTGACTTCTCAACCTTTTTGTTCCCTTTTTTAACTCATGCAGTCATGGCTCACCCTAAAATTATTAGTCTCTTCCTCTGTCCCAACATATTGGTACAATACCTTTCATTGTAAATTGTGCTTTCAAGGGGTAGTTAATATAAAACTCTTTAATTCCTCAGAAGAAGCTGGACTGCTTCCACCATTTCATCCCCTCTTCTGTAAACCACCTACTCAGATGAGACAACAAACTGGTAAGCAGTACTTTGTGGATCACCTGTTCTATTTTCTTTTTTTCTGAACCTTGAGCAATAACACTCTGGGATTATCTCAAATTACTACAGGAAGCATGACTTCCTTCACTTTTGGTATATGCTTCACCATCTTACAAATTCATGACTGAGTAAACTTATAGAGCTTCTCCTTTCAGTAATTGTGGTTTGTTTTTTTCCCTACACTCAACTTTATGCAGCAGATGTGGCCTTTACAGGCTTTAAGAAATAAGTTGTTACTAGATCCTTTTTTAGTTCTGGAAAACGTTTTCGCACCCACTTGGGTGGGTTAAATCTTTCCTGTGTGGTCCTCTGCCATATGCCTCTAGGTAAGTTCAGCTTACATGTCCCAGCTGTGTTCATCTCTGCCAGATCTTTGGTAAGTACAGATCACTATTTTGATTTTGTCTAAACAGATCAGAAATGGCATCAGAGGGGTTGGGCTGTCCTTCTAAAAAGACTGATTTGTCTGTCTCCTTGCTAAACTCGCTGTTGCTCTACTCTTTGGTCTGTCTTGCGTTTGGACACCAAGTTTCTTATTGTGGGTCTTCTCCCAGGACACTAACTTTAAAACTGTCCCTAATATAATTCTTTGGGCTATCTAAGGATTTTTATTACTTCAGAAACCATTATTAGAGGAGCCTAAGTTAACCATCTCAGGGCTGTGGTTAACTTGCCTTTTATTTAATAGCATGCCAAAGGATAAGAGAAGTCTCCAACTGCTTTAAGCATAAGTTACGAGTTGGTGCATAGTAACAAAGCAAGCTGAACTGTTTGGTGGGACAAATGTTTAAAAAAAAAAAAAAAAAAAAAAAAAAGAAAGGCCAGGAAGGAGTATGAGACAAGTGAAAGATAAAAACTGCTTAATGTTTTTCTACTACGCTTGCTCATGATAGGTCTTCTCCTCCTCCTGGTTTACTTTCTACTCTCACCCTCTGCATGAAGGCTCCTTGCTTAGTTTGTGTCTTGTGTCCTGCCCCTTTCGCAGGTAGCTGGGAAAGCTGCACCAGCTCCACACGTTCAGTTGCAGCTGAAAGGCAGAGAGCAAAAGTTTTGCCTTTCCAGTAGGTTGTATGTAGTTCAAAGCTCACAGCCACTGAAACTTAAATAGATCGCCTTTTTAGTGCCGCATTTTAAAATAAAAATAGAGTGTATAAAGGACAAATTGGAAATAAAGATGTAAAGAACTTACATCAGCCATCACAGGTCTCCCTGTAAAATTGTGCAGGAAAACATTGTGAGCTTAAAAATACAGAATTTGTGAAAGAGTTAGATTTTCCTCTATTCATATTGCCGGTGTAAAACTTAAGTTTTGAAAAAGGCTGCAGTCTCTTCCAATGTAATAGCTGTATCACTATATTCAGGGGAGCTATGCCAGTTTGTCCAGCAAATAGTTCATCTCAGATGTTTAAGGAGAGGAGATGCTTGCTCTAGTGCAGCAGTGTGACTAAGAAAAAAGAGCTTTAAAGAGACTTTTTAACAACTTAGAATTTCCAAGTTAAGAACAAGTTGTTAAATATTTTGGGGAGGGAATAACTTTTTCTGCAAACGAGCCTATCAGTTAATAGAAGCAGTAAGAGATCTTCCCTAACACAATTAAAATTACTTGGCTAATATAGAGAGAGGTTTCCATCTGGCATCTTATTATTAGAAGAAAAACAACAACAATAAACAATTTCACTAGACTGATGTTTTCTTTCCTTCTTTGAATCTCAATACTAAATGTAATTAGGATCTCTGAGCTCCAATGACTAGTATAAATTTCTGTCTTCAGCTTTCCTTTGTGCAGACTAATGAAGTAAGTAAAATATTATCTTTCTTGTCTGCTAGAGAAGTATTCTAGACTTTAGCTTCATGTCAGGCATAAATCAACCCTCGAAGTACTTTATATCTTCTGAATATCCTGAGGAAAGAGAAATTCATCAAGAATAACACCATTAGTGAATGCCTGGAGGGCAGCCATCTTATTCTCCTAAACCAATGAATAAACTGCAAGTATACAATCAGAGTTTTAATTGATCAGTATTTGCATGGAAAAGGAAAACAAAGACTGTTGTCATGTTCTTTTTAAGGTTTGAAAAATATTCTGACTCCAAGCTTTTATTACCGAGATCTATCACATTTTTTGTATCCTGCTGTTTCTGACAAATATTTTGTTCCTAATTTCATGTGTTTGTTTATATACTCATCATATACTTAATAAAAATTTTTAAAAAGGAAAAAAAAGATAGAGAAGTCCTTATGCAAAAGACAATGATTCATTTTAATCTCTTTCAGGATACAAAAATACATGGTAGGGTTTAGGTTTTGGTATTTTGGGGGTGTTTTTTTCAGCATTGCATGAGAAATACTTCTATAATCTGTAACTAAAATGACTTCAAGAAACTGATGAACAAGATACGATGATCTGTATACTTGCACCTGTTTGTACTTTCTGTTTCAGCATCAAGAGTTCTACTGTTGCGTGCCAGGCTCTGATTTGTGGATACTCTGGATAATATTTTAAAGGTAACTGTTACCTGAGATTCTGACTTCCATCAGCCTAAATGTATATTTGTACTCAGATACATCTGTGTGTTTGTGAGCTTCTGCTCATTCTGTGATTAAAAATTCAAGTACATACTATTTTTAGTGTGAAAAGCTGCCACAACTTTGTGTTCAAGTTGGCATTGGAAAGTGTTCCAATACATTCATTACTGTTTTAATTAATCTATTTAAATATCCAGAAAATAATAAATTGGCTCATCTCTAGAATTATTTTTTTCTGTAACCTTTTAGAAAGAAATGTAAGATTACAGTCAGATGAAATTCTTGCAGTATTATTCTACCGTCTACAAGATACTTCCCTGATATTTGATCCACATTACTTGACTGAAAACATGTTGTTATTTACTTTTTGAAGAGAACTCAGACCTATTAATAATTCAGACTTGTCTTGTAAAACACTAAGAAAAATGCTGGGTTTTTCTCTCTTTTGATTACAGGAATCACATGATTTTAAGGAACTTATTTTCAAACATTATTTTGATAAAAATTATTACAACAACATGCTCTAAGAGGATCAGAAATTCCATGTTGCAAGATTCAGATCTGCTTTAAAGTAATTTTAAAGCATGAGAACTGGTCAAAATTGAAGTATTTTTTCATATTTTTATTAGTACAGCTATGAAAACAAAAAGCACAACTAAAATGAATTGAGAGGAATAAAACTGATCTATATGCCAACAAAATTGTGGGATAAAAAGTTACATATGGGTCCCATTTTCTGTTTTTAAATTCACATGACTGCTCAGTTAGGTAAAATGTCTGTTGCTTCCTTCCTCTGCATTCTTGACTGCTGAGACAACTCAGTACTCTCCACCTTAACACTTTTCTCTGGAAGTATTTATTTTACTTTTCTGTGTACCTTGGTTTTAAAGGTTAGTCTGACCACAAATGAGTGTCTCAAAAAGTGGTGCCTTGAGACTGCAGAGCTGTATAGGGTCTATTATAGGGTACCTGAAGTGATCACTGTTTCCTGCTCCAGAAGAAAAGTTAGAGATTTCTATATAATTTCCAGCTGTGTCTCTGGCAAAGTTTGTAAGTGATATGATGCAAACAGATTAGAAGTCCACATTTTAGAAATTATTATGAACTGACTTAATTAAAAGTATCATTTCAAAACGCATAATGGAGAAGAATGAGGGTGTCTTCATATAGTGCTTCCTAACTGTTCTATAGGGTGTGTTTGTCTTTTTAAAGAAAAGAAAATCAGATCTGTTCTGATGACATTTTTGCTCTCTTTGAAATGCCCATGAAGTATTGGCACTCTGCACTTTTATCCCCAACTGCTTGCAATAGTGGATGAAAATTCACCTAGCTCAGTATGTTTAGGCTTATCAGTGATGCCTGTTGGAAGAGAGACTCCTTATATTCCCCAGACTAATAAATTGGGATTTGCAGCAGTTCAGGTTTATCTGTTCCTAGTAAGATTAATCACGTTAGTCTTGGTCTCTATTCTTCATCAAATACAAGTCATGTACTTTGGCGCTGCCTCTTACTCTTTCTCCCAATTATATCTATACATGCTTTTTTCCCCGTATATGAATTTTGCTATAAATACTTAAAAAAAACCATCCAAGGAGAGACACTTGCTGTTGGAGAGAACGTAGAGGTTTAGTATAGGCAAACGATTTTACAATCGTCTTTTGTTACATGGTCTCTCACTATTTTCCCTCTATTCCCTACATAGCCTGTGCAGATAATATTTAGAATGCTTTTCAAAGCTTCTCAGAGATGTATCATTTAAATACATGTAAGCCACATCTGAATAATCATGATTCTTCTTGGTAGTTTCTGTATTTATTTTATGTCTTTTTGAGTGTACTTCAAATCAGGAATTTTGTGTGCTATATGAAATCAGCTGATACACATATACATTTTCTTTCTATGGTACTTAAAATTATTCATAGTTTAAAATTCACAATGGACTTGGGAAAGAGGATAGTCTCTGAAACCAGATGGATATACTGCTTTTTTAAGTAATTAAAATGAGCCTTTAAATATCTCTTCCATCTTTAAAATAAAATACAGAATACTTTGTTAGGTATTAGCTGAATAAAAATTTAAGTCTGAATACTATCACAGGCACTTACTTGGGAAGTTTTTAAATGTATGTGGCAGTGGTAGGATCAAAATGAGAAACATTCTAAGTATTGTATAATCATTTCTTTCTTCTTCTGAGGCTAATGTACTTTCAGAAACACATCACTGATGTTCTTCCCCTGATCTATGGGACATCCAGCAATCAAGCTTCAAGGAGGAATGGGATTTTAATGGATACTCTTTCCCATCAAATGACATCTAAATACAGTATTTGTTTCTTTAATTTTAATATGTTCTTACTCTGTCTATAATTATGCTGTTCAATCCTTCGGTTTCACTGTGAAAACTGGAAAGCTGTAATAGGCAAGATTCTTGGTGATTAAGTAATTTGGAGGCGGAAATTCAAAGACCTCACAAGATCAAAGTGATAATGGTCAAAGCAGGTGAAACCTGCATTTGTAGCCTAGTTAAGCTCCTGCTTTGTAAAAACTGATTTTGTTGTTTTTGTGAATGCAATTTCCTTTGGCAATGAAAAATTACAGTATCTTGTCAGAGGGGGAGGTTTATAATATTTTGTTCTTTTTCCCATTCATTTAGGACCATTACTTAAAACTTTAATTTGCATACGGTAATACTTGAAAAATAGTGTGGTGACTTTTTGTTGCCCTTAATATTACTGAAAAGTTCATTTATACTTTTCAGGCAAAAATATGCCATGGAACCTTTTAAATAAATTGGTTAAAAATTGCACTGCATTGATTATTCAACCTTACTTACCCGAGACATGATTATACAAAATAGGGTAATCTGTTCCCTGGCTGCAACTTAGCTAATAAAATATCTAATAGGAGTTGCCATGGTAATCAAAGTTAGAAACGTGCTTTTTCAGACAGGAATTCAGAAAGTAGAGGACTCCTAATCTTGTGATTTTTCTGCAGCAGAGGTCTGCTTCCAATGATTTTAGAAGCTTGTCAGAAAAACCAGTGTGATTCTTAAAAGCTTCACATTTAATGTGTTCTGTCCAGAAGTACTTCTCAATTTCCTGGTAATTACTATTGCCCCTATTTTAAGCTCCTCTTCTTCTGTGTTGCAGTTATCCTGAGTTGCAATATTTTGCTTGGCATAGAGGAACTAAAAAAAGACATAGGACTAAATCAACACATTATGAAGACAGCTGAAATTATGGCACTGTAATTCTTACTCCCTTGCTTGGAATCAGGAACAGTGAATTGAGGAATCCCAGCTTTTTACTTAGTACGAAATGCAGGATCTATAGAAACATCTATCTGGGTGGTGCTTTAGGTGCAAATATTTTCATCTGCTTTCAAGTTTAGCTTGTAAATAGCAAGGACAGCAATATCTGTGTCTCACTCGAGGTTGCAGGGAGATACCTCAACTTGTTGGAAATCCCCAGTGACAATATCTCTCCTGAAGATACCATAGTCCCTATTTTTATTAAATCTAACCTACAGTTAATATGATAACATGCAATAATATTGAAAAAATATAGACCTAACTGAACTATATTTCAGCAACAGAGAGCTCAGAAGATTTGCAGTGGAAAAGTAAATGTCAGGCAAAAAGTTTAGACTTTTTGTTTAGAAGAGAAAAATGAAGTTTAGGAAACATCACCTTTAAGAAAAACATGATTATAAGACCAGTGAATTGAAAGCATACATGTAATTCTCTTTGGATAGACACTGTTTAGTGAGTTCATTAAATGTGAGGAAAAAAGATGATTATTTTCAGTTAGAGAGAGGCTATGGTGCTTTGTGGACAAATAAGCTGTGGCAGAGCCCACACTGTAGAGTTGTTCTGAATCTAGGACAAGGATACTTTCTGAAAGAAAAAAAAATAAATAAAAAAACCACCAACAAATGGAAACAGTCACATAGAAAACAAAGAACAAATTAGCCAGATGTAACAGTTTTAGATACCATGCCACTATAACAAACTATTTTGAGACTCAGGGTTTCTAGAAACATATAACGCTGGAGGGATGTTATCCACTATTTCTAAAGGTAAAGAATGACTTTTCAACATTGTAAACATTTAAAAAATATCTAGAGAATCATATAAACCTGATAATCATATTCCACAAGAATAGATAAGAATTATTTACAGTAGTTGCTCAAATGACCAATATTCATGCATTACATAATGCATATAATAATATTTCAAATTCTTTTGTGCAAATGTTTCTGGGGAACATAAGAGACAATTACCAATAATCAATTTTACATTGGGAAAAGAATATCAGTATGTGAATGAATGATTGATGTTAATTATTTTTTAATCTTTCTCTAAAAAAAAAAAAAAAGCTCTGCTTCTTGCTCTGCTTCAGAAGTATTTTAATTTAGATATCCAATCTCAGCACACACAGCAGTAATAAGGAGTGAATAGGAAAGGGAACAATTCATCAAGAACTCACTGGCTGAAATTTGTTTGCCTACATGATTTAAGCAAATATTAATAAAATTCAAAATCTCTTCACATCTGGTCTTGGGCAGAAAGTTGGACCAAATTCATCAGACTGTGTTTGTAAGTAGTAATTTGTCCAACTCTAATTAAAAATCCACTAAAGTAATGATCACAGTGTAGTGTTGTATTGGAATTAAATAGAAAATAATAATGTAAAACATAAATTGTGAGCATCTCTTTTCCCATTTTGCTATACCAATGAACTGAATGGTATTTAAAATGAAAAGATTAAGATTGTTCTTCGATTTGTAGGATTTCTTTAAATGAAGAAGTGATAAATACTTCCTTTATAATTAATGTAAAAGAGAGGTTAGAAGTGAAGGACTCAAAATTCCAGGCCAGATTCCACTGAAATAGCAAGAACTACATTTAAACACTGTATGTGTCATACAGTGTAATAATGATTTAAAGATCAAATACCCTACTTGGTAATGTATCACTTTGAGGCATCCAGTTTTTGATCAATTTAAAGCATTTGCTATTTAGAATGTACAGCATAATTTTAAAACTGATTCCCTTTTTCTTTAGCCTAATATACAGGTATGTTTATACTAGTAAATGAGACATGTCTTGAAGAGCTCTTCGGAACTGAGGCCACCTGACATGGACAATCTCTCATTTATGGGAGGTACGTGAAGTTTCTTAGCCACCAAACCAGAGTGGCTGCATTCAAAATGCATGTTAAGCATGATCCCTCAAACATTTTGGCTAACATCAGATCTGTGAATTGTCGGGGAGATCACTAATTGGCAAGGGCCATAAGAGTACTGGAAAAGCTCTTAAAGTTTATTAATTTGGATGGTTACATTCCAGTTGGTTGGTTTAATTCACTAACATAGGTAAAATCTGCCAGTTTTTATCTTAACTTATTCTTTGGTAACTTGTTTGCAGGTTTTCTAATTTAGGAATTCAAAATGGTGAGTAATGCCTAATACTTCTTGCAAAACATACAAACTTAAAGCTCACATGTAAATAAAGGTATATACTCTATAAAACTTATTCCATTTGTTCCTCCCTCTTCAATGACTTATAGTAATACATTCTTTTACAAGAGAAATTTTGGTAATTTAGTTTTATGATTTATCTTCATATAGTAAAAATATATGAAATTAGTGAATTTCTTTAAATCAAGATTTTTTTAAAGAGTAACTCAACTTTGCAGTCTGTTAAGAGTGAACATACTAGCATTTTTTTCTTCAAATTTAACACTGAGATTATATTAGAAGGCTCTCTACAGCAATCTGCATAACCTAGAAAATTAGTTCAAGCCACTAATTGATTCAATGAACTTTTACTTCATCCTTTACTTATGCTTAAACCAGCTAAGAAATATTTGACTTATACTTTTGTCAGGCATTAGTACTTAAGTGTTGACCTTACATACTTAGTACATAACTAAAAGTACCATGCTTTTAAAATGTCAAAAAATTTGAATATCTTCCAAGAAGTTAAGTCTGTTTGATAGAAGATGAAGAAAATTTAAAATAGGCTAAAGCTTATAGCATTTAGAGTCATGTTAATCATGAATAAAATGAATGGAAATATACTTAGAAGTAAACCATATTCAAAAAAGCTTATGGTACAACTTATATTTGTGTGCAGTTAGATAAATATCCAGGGTATAGTTCTTGGATAGGGGTTGGGTGGAAGGTTGTGCATTGTAAGCCAGATTCGATTTTCAGCAGTGGGAAGGAAAAAAATATTTCTGTCTGTTGTGTGTGTGTGTTTGTTTGTTTTTATTTCAGGCCAAATCCTCAAGTCCCTAACTAGTCTTTGCTGCTACAAAACTCACATTATCAGGAGTATTTCTCTTGATTAAAGAATGAGTCAAGTAAATTTGCCCCACTGTTCTAATTAGTAAATGTGTCACTTGCTGCAAGGATATCCCAATAGTACCATTACACAACCCTCTGATTAGACTCATACATAGCACGTAGCAGGGAAACCACAGACTGTGGCGATGAAAGTGTGGGATTTAAAAATTGTAACTATGCCGCAGGATACCTAAGCATTTAAGGCTTTATAAAGCCTTCAAGTTAATTTGACTTGAAATGTCAAGAAAAAGGAAAGGTCTGCCATATGTGTAAACACATACAACCTATAGATGTAGGACAGTCTTTTTCCACACTATTGACAAGAACTTAAGCAGGCAATGTAGAGACAAGTATCGGCACTAGTGGGTAACCAAAACTCATTAAGCTGGTGAGGTGAGGTACGTGAGAGAGGAAGATATGAGCAGACTGGCATGCATACTGAAATACCATGGGGTTTGAGCAGAAGGAAACTGTTTGAGAAGATACTAATATCAGGTTTTGTAATAAAGTTCTCCAGCATCCCTGCTTGCTTTGAACACATTATTTTAGGCATGATACTTCCAGATGCTGAACAGCCACTGTAACTTTCTTACTGTCTTCTATTTTTACTAAGCCAATAAGGTTGAAAGATGTTTAGCAATTTCTATCCCTTCATAGCATTAAGCCAATTAAAAACATTGCTCAAGGTACATTTTGCTTCTTTTCCCTAGCACAAAGCCTTTTTAAAGATAGAAACTGATTGTGGTGTCAGTCTTGTAGCAGTGTAAGGGACCACCATCAGTCAAAAGGAACGCAATCTAGTCCATATATTTGCACACTAAGCAAGAAATATGTAGGGAGTGCTCTGGCAGTTCCCAACTGCTGTAACAGTCTGTCCAGGCTTTACAAAAACTCTCTCAAGAGGACAGAAGAGCAGAGGAACTTTAAAAATGTCTTGATGCAGATGGATGTGTTTTGTTTTCCCTGAAAATTAATCTGCTATAGCTGAATATCTCACTCCAAGCTTCCTGCCCCATTGAGCTGACAGTCCTGACTTTGTCATGGCCACTCCTTCACTGCTCTGAACAGCCTGAGTTACCTAGCTAAATCTGCTGAGAATTAAAATTAGGCACTAGAAATTAGATGGAAGTTTTAAGGGGTTTTGAAGAGGTAAAAGAGAAACGGGGGTGTTCCAGAAGATGAAGACCTGAAGGATACCTGGACTGATTTCAAGTGTTAACAATTTGTAACAACTGTATATCAATTACTACGTTGTTGCCAGAGCTTAGATTTTGGCTAAGATAAATGAGATAAGATCAGGTACTAACTCATTCATTCAGGTACTAACTTAATTCTAAGGAAGTTTTGTTGACTTGGTATAAGTGCATTTAAAGGTATAATTGTTCATAATATAGGGTAATATAACTTTGGTAATATTAACAAAATCAAGCACAGAAGCAGGACGAAAAATAGTAAATGAGGGAAGTTTCCCTATATTTATTTTCAGACATGTCCACCCTCCCACCCAAATGTTTCTAAATAGTATCTATTATTTCAAGTCAGGACAATAATACTTATCAAATATAGAACAGTTTTCTTTACTTCTGTTTCCTTGCATTACCTCTGCTTACAGAGTTTATAACCCAGTCACATCCAAATATCTCAGTTTCACAATCTGTCCAAAATATAAAACTTTCCGATGCACCTGTTCTTCCATCTATTATGCATTATAAATTGTCTCTCTTACTCTATCATTTATTTTATTTTGGAAGCTTACCCACTGCTCAAAAGCTGTTTCTACAAAGTTATAGCAATGAAAGAAATATTGAATAAAGGCTGTACTACAATTGTAAACATTTTAAACGAATATTTCATCTAAAATCAAATGTACAGTTCTTATTGCATTTCGTTGCTGCACAGATTGCAAGACTCGTGTTCTTTCCCAGCATAACATCAATAAGCTCTTTTCTCCAGCAGCTGCTCACAAGTTTGGTTTGTTGTGACTATTAACCATAGAAAAGCTACTTCAGTATTGGATCTCACTGATGAAAAGACTCAAAGCATCTTGATTTATTGCAGTTATTGTTGGTTTATTTTCTGGTTAAAGATATTTATATTAATATCAAGTTCTTTGCCAATCTCTAATACCTATAATTCAAACAAGCCTTGCAAACATTCTATATTGATTTTCATAATCAGCTCTGTAATTTCTGTCGTGATTCTGCTTAGTTTTGGAGGTTTTTCATAAAAAGATTGATGAGGGAAATATTTTTGCTATTGTGACCTTTTTACTAGAGTCATAAATATATGCATATACATCTATGTGTAAATGTACTTGTATATACATATGTATATATATGTATTCCATTCAATACTTACTTGAAAGGTAAATCTTTTCCCATTTTCTGTGAAAATGACAGAAGTGGGAAATTCTCAAACAGTAAAATCATTGGTAGCATAGTGTTGACTGTAAAAGTATGTCAAGCCTGAGACGCTATCCTTGGCTTGTGAAAATTTAATGTGAGCCTCTCATACAAGGGAAATACTCTGGTAATCAAGCTATTTATTGTTGCTCAGTTGTTCTCTAGTTTTGATTCAGAATTCTACCTAGGACTAAGAAAGGTCCTGTAATGAAAATTTTCCGGCAAAACTCAAATGTCTTAGGAGAGGTCTGAGAAATCTTTTTCCCACTAAATGTCAGTGTTGAAAAAAGTGCCCACTGACATAATAATCTACGTAGTACAAGGCTATGTCCAGGACAGAGTCACACATACATAGGTTGTTCTCTATTCTATGAAGGGTCACTTGCAGACACAACAAAAGTAGTCTTGGAAGTTGAAGCTTTTAATAGTGCAGGGAAAGTTACTGTAAAGTGCTGAGAAACACCTCAGAGTTTATTAATTTCTGCCAGGTTCAATTGCTTCGAACATATTGTGGCTCAAATATTCCTTATGTGTGAAAAATTTTAGCTAAAACCCCAGTATTATTGTTCAGGGTGAGTAATAGTGGCAAATACTGACTCTTAGGTAGAACACTTCCCATGCTGTTTGTTTCAGCCATATCCTTGTTGAAAGCTTTGCTTGCTGAACATTTATTTCGTTTTTTCCTTCCAGAAGTACTCTAACCAGTCCAAAGGCTGAAATACTCTTTTCCCAGACTGAATAATCTTTCCAATGACCAGAGCTTTCATTTTTAATAGCACACTCCTTATGACAACTCTAACTCCAAATTAATTCCAAATGTTAATAGCTCCCCTTTGCTTCCTTTTCTTTTTAGTGCACAAGTGTATAAACCCTAATAATTTTTTTTCCAAGCCCACCAACCAAAGCAGCACTGAGGATGTAGCACACTTGCATTGACTGAAATAGAAGAAAACGTTAAACTCTTGCAGAGTCCCTGTATTATAGCAGTTTCCTACTAATTAAATAGTTCTTTATGCCAACTCTAGAAACACAAAAAAATTCACTTTTGAGTGTGACATGAGCAAGTTCATAATCGCAGGCAGCAAAGAGCAAGAAATGTCCTGCTGACAGATAGATTTCCTTCTATATTCTTAAGTTTTGTTGTCTTCATCAGTCATTTCATGGGAAGTGTACAGGTAAGTAGAGGTATTAGGTAGAAGTAGTTACAGACTGAAGTTATGTTTTGAATACTATGTTTTAAGAAAGTCAGTTCGTCTGTGGGTTTGTTGAAAAATGAACAGTTTCTGACAATGCATTTGGAAACTGGATCTACTGAAATATAAATACATTTGCATTTGTGAATGTATGAGAGAAGTCTAGACTTCCACTTTATGGAAGTGTCAGTGAGTTGTCATCAGCTCATTGCTGAGAACCTCCTGAACCAGGAGTTAACTGCAATGATCAAAAGCCATTTTAGAATCTTTCCAGCTAATAGGATTATTTTGCTTATAAACTAATACAATACTTTATGCAATTTTATTATCACAACTCATATATACAATTAATTTTCTGACTTTAAATAACACCCTTTCCCCCCATACTACAAATGCAGTTTTATAGATCAGAACAGATGGTGGTTTAGAGTGAAGATGTACTAAGCTACTATGAAGGTATAGTTACTGAGTTACTGTGTGGTGACAGATGTTAGTAAGAGCTTATGAGTCTGGGGTTTTTTTTATTTTCTTTATTGTAGCTTTGTAGTGCATTTCAAGCAGTTTGAAGCAAGATAATCCTATTTTTCCTTCAGAAAGTTCCAGTTTGGGTGTTGAATTTTTGCTTCATAGAGATTCTTGGATGTTCCTAAGTTTTCAACCACTCTATTATTTAAATTTGCCTTTTCTAACAAGTATTTGAGTACAGAAATAAAATCTAATAATATATAACTCTATTCCTACAGAAAAGAAAGGATATGTCTAAAGGCAACAGTCAGAAGGGTTCCAAAGATAAGAAAAGTGTGAGAGAACGGAAATCTGTCCCACGCTCAACAGACTCGGAGTCTGACAGAGCATATGGGAAAGTGAATCCTTAACTGACAAATCTTTACTGAGAATGAACCCGTTAACCAGAGCAATTTAAATCCAGGCAGTGTTAGCTGGAGTGCTCCAACTGACCTCAACCTTTTCTCGATAGCAGAGGGAAGCTTTTAAGGGTTTTCCACAACTGAGTTGAACTGAACCCATAAATGCACAGGAAAATGACGCATTTCTTGCAGGTTATTTTTGCCTCAATATCATTATGCCTACTCAACAGCCAGCTGTTGCCTCAAAATAGACTAAACAGGGAACTCTATGCAGAAAAGTTTGAAAGATGCAAGCAAGCTAGTTGTAAGAATGGATTATAGTGGAGATTTTTGGATACTGTTTTGTTTTGGTTTTCTCAGTGCAGTTTCGTATTTTCCACTCTAATCTAGGATCACTAGATCCCTCTGATCTAGATGCCAAAATGGCATTGCCAACTGAGACTCTCTTGAGAGAATTTCTCAGGCAAGGAAGTGGACAAAGTCTCAAGCACTGTATTCTCTGCAGTTTTCGATTCAGGTAAGCTCTGAGAATTGCAGATAGCAGCTGAAAGAGCATCCACTTTGAAGAGAAAGGTATGAACGTATGAAGTGGGAAAGGATTTTCTGACTGTGAGATTTGCCCTGAGAAATTGAGGATGGGTTTCTAAGGAAAGCAAAACAACAGAACTGTCTCAGAATCAACAGGATCATGGACTGTAAATGTGAAGCAGAGATTGAAGATGGTCTATACAGGCTTGATAGGATTTGATGGACCGAAGAGGAGGTTCAGGTAATTTTGTGGGACTGAAAGCAGCAAACACATTCAAATTTATAAGTAAAGTGACTTAGCGTGGCAAGAAAGTCAATTTTTATAATATAAAGAATAGTCTTATAAAGAACAAAACCAACAACATTCACAAAAATATGTGTATGGAGTGAAGGGATGAGAGGCAATATTACCAGACAAAATGAGGGATAATTTTTAAAGAACCTCCAATGGGAGAACTAAGAATGAACAGCCTTTAAACATTTTAAGTCAAGGTAGCTTGTCTTCTTTGTGGACAGTTCACAAGTATTTCTTGTACTCAGAGTCATAGGGAACATCTCTGTAATGCTGTCATTTTACATGGTAATTGTGTCTATAAAAGGCAAAACTTGAATGCAAACACAGTTTTAGGATTAAACACTAGAGCAGTAAAATTGTATTTTGCTCCTATGTCATTTGTAAGACGACACTGACCAGGCTACTGGTATTATTGATATTGCTATTCGTAGCACTCATAAGCTTAGAAACAAATTTATGTATCTACCTTTCCTGAGGGAGACTGCAGTTTTGGTTTTGGCAAAGAATCAATGAAGGACTGCAAGACTAATTGTGAGGTTTTAGGCAAAACTTGAGCAGTCTAAGTAAGCATCTAGTAAGTATTTTCTTTCAAAATTATTATACAGCCTGCAGAACCGGAACTCTGTCTACAGTGCAGATTTGCACTTGCATTCTTCATTAGCGTTTTGCAAAAGTACATCTTTGGTGGTATGCTTAATGGACAGATTGTGATTCTAACAGCGTTCTTGCTAAAAACTCATTAAGTGCCAGTAAATATGAGGGGAATGAAAGAAAGCAGAAAGATTAAAGGGGCAGTGATGATCCAATAGAGGAAAGACATATTTTCATTCACTGTGTAAACAGAATTGCAATTGCCATTTTGGCGCTTATGTATCAATGGCAAATAACTTGTCTGCAAGGAGAGCATTTTATATCTGTATACTGTAACTTCGTGGGCATGCAAGCAGTGGGTAACATGCAGCAAGTATTAAATGGATAAATATGCATAAAGATTGTATTTGGCTGGGCAAGATACAGAAGCCTGGCAGAGGGGATCTTGGTGACACAACACAGCAAGCTCTGTGCGTCTTGTTGGATTAAAGACTAGATTTGTGTCTTGGCCAATATAATGTCATGTTGAGTTATGTAAATCCCATCACAGAAATGCAAACACAATGCAGCAGCAGCATTCTTTGGCATGGGCTCTTCAGCTATTTTCCTGAAACCAATTTGATGTCTTGCTACAGATTGTTTTTCCCTTGTGGCACAACCACACTGTTAGTTGAATTCAGTTCTTTTTTGCTGAATTATTATGATGTAAACCCCATAGTTTAATAACTGCAATGTTTATTTTTCTTAAGTGCAATTCCTTAGGACAACTAGAAAGTTGATATCATAGTAAATAATGAAAATGATATTATGCAGCTGAGGAGGCAAGTAACATTCTTATTCAGCTAACAAATATTTAATGTTTAAGGCAAAAATCCTGACTGATAGTAGGATACAAGCATTCGTATAATCAGACAGATTTTCTAATGTGGCTTGCAGACACCGAATATACTGAAGACTAGCATTAACCAGTCACTGAGCTCAGCAATACCATTCCTCAGACAATCGAAGATCATCTTATTTGTAGGCTGGGACTGGTTCAGGGTGCACAGAGAAGGAAAAGCAGTGCATGGGCTTATTTCACCTCTTTCCATAAGTGGGTAGCAAGAGGATAGAGCCAGACAGGTGATGGAAAAAGACATGCCAGTCCTCGTCTCTGTGCAAAGCAACAAAAGAGGAAATGTTCCAGCGGGGAAAAAGGGGTTGAGGAGCAGAATAAGACAGCAGTTCAGAATAACTGTGGGTGAGCGGAAACCTGTTTTCTGATGAGGTGTGCTATGACTGTCAATTTCTCCTTTGCTTAAGGCACCTTAATTATGGTTCTAATCTAGCCCTAAGTGGTAGAGCGGTAATACTAAGGATCCAGCCCTACTACCCTGGCATTTTATAACAAATTCTAAAATCATTTTAGGGATGAAAGTTCAGACTTTGAGCACAGCTTTCGGATGCAAGCTTAAATGATGCCCTCAAACTAAAATGCCTACAGGTGTCTTCATTTCACTTTGTAATATGTTAATATTAAGCCTAATGTAGCTAACATAGTAGGGAATTTTCTTTTAGGTCAGCTTTTTAGGGCCTACACTGTACATGATAGGTATTTTGAACATCATGAAAAAGGATTTTTTGAAAATGTCAACTTTAAGCTGTGCAGTGCATCCAAAAAAGATTAAGAGAACATCAAGATTATATCATAATGTTCTTAAATTACATATACTGGAGTTTATTTTCCTTTATATTATCTTTTATGATAAATGTGAAGTCATTTATCAGTGTAAAACTGTGAGCTTAGCAGCATTTAGTTTGCTAGCACTCTTTGATTTTATAGATCTGCTTACATTTACCTCCATGTTCAGGAATATTGAATAGCTATGTGGCATTTATAACTTCTCCTTCCAAAGCCACTTGCACTTTATAATGAAATAAAAATTAAAATGTTATGTTGGGAAAGCCAGTATTCCCTTTAAAAGGGAGTAGAGTATTTTCCAGTGGCACAATAATTCTCATGCCTTAAATCTTCCTTTTCAGAATATTTTGGTTTAGTAGGTTGGTTTGACACTAATCATATGTAACAGTTGTTTGCAAATGTGCAGCAACACTGTCTGTTGAGATCTGTAAAAGCACTAATAGCTTCCGGAACTGTTTGCTGCAGGAACAGTAGGTTGATTGCAACTGTTGGCAGTGATGAAAATGGGCATCAAGCTGAGACAGTCCAAGTTTGTCCTGATGTTAAAGGATTATCCACCTACACAATAGAGAGCTAATTGGAATACTGGATCAATGGTTCAGCTTTGAAGTCACTGGTTCAGGCCATAGGTGAGACGATTTGTCTTGCCTGTAGATATTAGTTCACACGAACCCTACATAATTTAATGACCCACTACAAAATAACAATTTAGTCCCAATGCATCCCTACGTCAAGAAAGGGCTCATTATTACTTTATCAAAGCAATTCAAAGGTGTATTAACATTATTTAGGAATTGACCAGAGCTTTATAAAAGCGCATTTGCATTCCCATACTATGACAAACACTAGATATTTCTGGACACTTTATAACTTTAAAGACATGTGCACAGTAACATTTTCTCATGTGCTTACTCAGCCATGTGAGAAGGGGAACACATTCAAATGAAAACTGCCACATGGATCTGAGAGTAGATTTTGCCCTTAGCTATAATAGTTGCAAAATACATGGTATTGCCTAGCTTATGCCAACATTTCATTTAAAATATGTACCTCCATTACTAATGTTAAACGTAAATGACAACCAAACTGAATTTTCATTATTTTCATGTATTTTTGAAGTTTGTATTAAGTTTAAAATCATCTGTGTGTAAAATATTGTAATTAAGTCTAAAAATATAATAGTATATGCATTAATTTTCAAGAAAACTATGTCCTAAAGCAAGGAAAGCAAAACCAGAAAAAACTGAAAATCACTGTGTTTCAACTCCCATGTAAGTATGGTAAACTTTAAATATGTATCTATCAGTCAAAAGGAAAAATCAAATTCAGAGAGACAATAGGCATTGTCCAGCAGGCCTAAAGAGTAAGGCACCCTCTGTGAAGTACCTGATTCACATACACATGGGAAGAAATGTAGCTACCTCTAGATGGGATCCAGAACTACTGAGGGAAATGATTGAATGCATGCTTTTGGCATGATTGTTCATGACAGGAGCCAGCCAGCAGACGTCACTGAGGTCAGTGCAGTACTTTATTGTAAAGAGCTTTAAGTACATGGATCCAGATAACCTGGAGCCTGACCAAGAAAGTAGGCAGCCTTTCTTTTGTGGACACAGCTGGTCCTTATCTTCAGAAAATACCAACATTCTGTTGTGTTAACATTCCCCTTTGCTAAAAGGTCTTAACGCTTCTTGGAAAGGAAGATGAAGTTGTGGCTTCAATTACATCCTCCTACATGTCAAACCTGTAGCTCTGAGGGTGTCCAAACCACTTTTCCTTTCAGTGTCTGAAACTGAAAAAATCAAATTAATTCATTTTTTAAGGAATCGACTCTATCAGGTATGTTCTGACAATTGCTACTCAAAACCCCAGGAGACAAAGGAGACAAATCCTTAGCTCCTTGATCTTTACTGGGAAAAACACAATATAGAAGCTGAGCTGATGCTGAAAAAAGAGAGTAATGCCTGAACATTTGCAGAAACAAAACTGTAGGTGTTCAATAGACTTAAATGAGTTTTCAGGTACTCTGAAGTGTACCATCCGCATTAGGTAGAACCTACAGGATTGCCAGTATTAAAATTCAGATATAGATGACAAAATGAAGTCCTACTTTAGAAGTTTGAATCTTCTGTTTGATTTTAGTTGAATATTTGTTCATTTTTGTGGATCTCTGACATAGTAATAGAGAGAAAAACAATAACAGAAATTGAGACCGGGATTATGAATTACAAAATTTGACAGCAAGAGTTCGTATAAGTTATCACAGAAAGAAAATTGATTTTTTTCCTTGTTTTAATTTACTTAGTTTTGTAATGACAGGTAGGAAAGTTAGGAAAATCCATGGGAAAAAAGTCATGAAGGAATTTCTTTTGCCTATTTTGTTAGAAATTGGGTATGTTAGGATCTTTTTATGGAAATCCATCAAATTTTTATTTGGCTTCTCAACAAGAAAAGTATCAAAAATGTAAAAAAAAAGAAAATAATTATATGTTGTAAAAATAAACAAAGATTTATTTTCATAATACCGGTTTAGCTTATATTATTTAAAAATTAAAATAGCCATAACACAAATGCAGAAAAAATAACAGTATTCAAGGACAGAAAAAGTAAAGATTGTCAATGTCATGAGCTTCACACTTTTATGAAATATCACTGTTGGTTTTGGGTCATAAGAATGATAGCTTCACTTGCAAAAGAGCAATGAATCACATGTAGAAGGCTTGGGGAAAAAAATGAGCTTTCATCTACACATTACTTTATTATTAACCAGAAAAGTTATTGCCTTATCTTGGAAACCTCCACTCCATCTGGAAGCTACTCCATGGTTGAAGGATCTATGAAGATGTGCTTCAGTGGAAGGAATACATTTATGTGAAAGCATCACACCTGATGTACGGTGCACTAAGCTTTGATTTCATGGTCTCATGCAGACTGCACAAATATCACTCAGTACAGCTTTTACTAGGAAATGACAGTTGGGAATGGATGAATAGGAGCTAGATATGCTGTAATTTCAAAAGCTTACTGGCTGTATTTTAATTCACTCAGTTGTTTGGAAGTTTTACTTCTGATAGGATTAAAATCTTATTCTAAATGACAATATAATGATACAATTGAATATTTACCTCAAAGTTGTCTTTGGTGAAGACTGAGTTCAATTTCCTTGAAAACACAGGCAGCAGTTGGATGCTCAAAAAATCTAGATATTTAAATCTGTGCATGAATGAAGAGAGTGATGCTTGGAGTTAACAGTTGAACTACATTTAAAAAAACCAACCAAACAAAAAAACCCTACCAAACTAATTTGGGTCTAAGGCATATATCATACTGATAGGCATTGAAATGAGAGAGAAATTATAGCAAAGTCCGTAATAGCATACCAGTTAATACTTTCACCCAGCTCCCTCACGAACATTGATTTTAAGCTCTACTGTTTTATCAAATTTTGGGTGACTTTTCACAGGATTGACACAAACTCCCTTTTGAAAACTCCCTGCCAAATTTCAGACAAAGAATTGGCAAACCACTTTTGTGAAGCCTCATAACGCATGAACTTCCCTGTGTCCTTCACCAGAAACAAAGGAATCATCTGTACAGAAAATGCAGGTAACTAGGATGGGCTTATCCAAACAGCTAAACTTTGGAAAAGTTGCATACAAGCAAAAAAAGAGTCTTAAAAATTGGAAGTGCTGGGGTACAGTGCTTTGCCTTATTTATTTGTCATGAGTACTACACAAATATAGCAGAATAAATTTATACAGATGCACTTCAGGACCCAAAATCAACACTTTGGGCCTGGCATGGTTTCAGATCAGGACATATAGATCCATACTGTATACCTCTCTTGTTGAAACAAATGAAGTAGGTTATTAATTCTTTATATGAAACAGTTACTAAAGCAGATAAAATGTGCATTTTGTGCCTGGCTTACTTGATTACTAGTTAAGTATAAATCAGATACTGAAGCTATTCCTATACTCTTTTTCTAGAAATAAAAGCTAGAAACCTTCCAGAAATATATTGCCAGGATAAAACATCACTAAAACATTGCTGTTGGAGGATGCTGTAACAAAGCAATTAAGGCTTGGTGACATCACTGGCTTGGGGACAGTATTCACAAGTCTTCTGATATATCCTTTTATAAACTGTGCAACACGCTGCTTTAAACTGAGGGGAATGCTGCTTGGGTTGCCTATAATAATGTAATGTGATTTCTCTTAGCAGCCTGGAAAAGAGCTTGGATTTGAATCTGTGGTCTTTATCTTACTTAGAGCAGCATTTCTTCTCAGAGTTGAAAAAGATTAAACTTACTCTTCTGCCCTAGCTGGAGATCAAATTCTATGTGGAGCCTTGAATAAGTTCAATAGAGGTACAGTATACAAATATATTAAAACACGGAGTCTAAGGTTGTGGCCATTATTCTTCTAATTATTTTGCTCAGAAAAGTAAAAGTAGTAAAATTTCAACAAATACTATTCATTGTTATAGAATTAGTCAGTTAATTGTGACTGTAATAATTTTAATTTTTCCTGTCTAAAGTATTGGAATGTGTTCTTCCAGTCTTTTCATGGCTTCTCTTTAGGCTTTATCTTATGAGAAACATAATCATTAATGCAGTTATATTTGGAAAATGTCGTCTTCACTGTTATTGAAAAGTCACATATGGGTGACAGCTAGTTCTACCATAACATTGTATCTGGTTTGCTGATACTAAACTGTGATTTAATATCTAAGTCTATCTGACTTGACCGAATCTAGTTAAAGATGGGCAATAGCTTTTAAAGTGCATACACTTCTTAAAAGACTTTGTTGTGATAAATTCCTCCCTGTTTTTTCTATACACGTATGGTTTTATCCTGTGATGTGTTGACTGTCACTTGGAATCAACATCTTTATAGGTTGTGCCAGCTATATGATTTCTGAAAACTAGTGTTTCAGCTTTTATTAACATCACATAAAAGCACTGAGAATGTGTTTAGGGAAAATTAATGATATGAAAAGTGTTCAATCTCACAAGGAGCATTTACTAAGAAAAAGCTAATAGTCATAGCAAATCTTCCAAATGAAAAAAAAAAAAAAAAAAGAAAAATTTAAAACACTCTATGTCCTAAAGTGCTATTGACTTTGTATAAATTTAGCAATTTATTCTCTTAAAGCAAGACTATACCATCATATGCCAGATTAACAGAGCAAAGTGGCAAATACACATTTTACATATGCTTAAACTAATGAATTAGTTTAAAAAATACAAACTTTTTGGTGACAAAGGCACTAATTTATGTATTGCTTACAGTGGAAACAGTGATATAGATCAGCTTTATCTCTGTTTTCCTTATTCTGTCATAATACCATGCCTTTTACTTTGATTTTCTAGTGAGTACAGAGAATGACACAAGTCTAATAGATGAATTAAGTCTACTGGAAACTTTGTCAGTTATGTTTCACTAGTAGAAAACAGAAAGAAATAATGTCGAGACTATATCACAATTATCATATTGTCATAATTACTTTCTATAAATGTTTTTTGATAATATTTTGTGCTGTGTTATCATAGTATGTTAGGCTGGCAGTTGAATGAAGAAGCTCGTGGAGGAACTAAATAGTTGTGGTAAGATCTAGAGCCAGTTGTATCTGGTTTTAATACCAGGTTATAATAATAATTATTATCAGTTCTCACTCTTTTTTTTCTAATAGACACTACACAAGCTTTCCACAGTTGATATATTGATTTATACATCTAAAGAGGGCTGGGTAGAAATTTTAACAGTAGATTATTACCTTTACAAGTCTGTCAAATCTGAGACTTTTAGTTTTTTAATATGGTAGTTTCAACAAAGCATTCATCAAAATCTCACTGGAATCTCTAGTCAAAGTCAGAAGTATTCAGCACACTGATAGACTTCAGTGCTCTACATCCTGTAAGAACGCCATAGACACTAGCCTTTTTTATCTGTGTCTGTCCTCTTCTTTCTTCTTTTAATACTGTTTTCCATCCAGCCTGCAACTGAGCCTGAATGAGCTTTGAAGTTGAAGTTGCCCATTCTCAAAGGCAGCGTTTGGTTACTTCTCCTGTGTGTGCCTGTTTACCTTCTTTTGTTATTTCATTCTGAATTTCAGGTGAGCTATTTTACAGGTGGTAAACCACTTAGAAAGCAAACAAACACACACCCCTTTTTCCTACTCAGTCTGGAAATAATATCTTTCCCAAAAGGTATTCTAAAGGGCATAAGATCTCTATCATTCATCCTTAGAGTGTCTAACAGATCTGGATGCCCTTTAGTCCCTGAAGAAAAGGAACAGATCAATAGCATCTCCCTGAATGTGCACAGGCATTTTCTAACTACTTTCCAGTTGTGATGGGTAAGTAAACTTCTTATATTCAGTAATCTGAAAGTCAAGCAGCAATAGTATTAGTAAGGTGCTAAGAACCCTTAGTTTCCTGTGGTGCTAAGAAGTTAATTGTTTTAAACACATTGTTTGCAGCCCATTAGCTGCAACTAAGTTTGAAGGCACTGCTGTATGAGAAACCGTTTGTACTACAATAGTGAAAAATGCTTATTGAAAAGTATATCTCTGTTGTAAAAAGTTTGCCTTTTATCTGGATGGCATACCCTATAATCAGGAATATCCCATTTGTAATTCTCTTTTACATCTCTATTGCCTAGCACTTCATGGAATGTTTTATACTTTCATTGCCACTGGGAAAATACAAAATGCTTCAGCAGTAGAAAGTCTAGCAGCTATCGTTTTTGATTTGGGGAAAAAATGTGTAAGAAACAATATGAAATTTCCTATTCAACATAACTGACCACAAAAGCCTTTAAGCAGACTTAAGGTAAGGTAAATAATGTGACCAGCTACTAACAGTCTTCCTAGTAACTCTTCTTGAACTATTTTAAGAATTGTTTTAAGAATTATTTAATGTGAGTCAAAGCATTTAATTAGATCATAAGCAAAAGGAAGAGAACACTCTATCTCACAAGGAATTCATGTGCTTAGTTAGCTGTTAAACATTTTTATGTACCAGAACATATGGTAGATAGTTTTTTGCCTTCATAAATTTGTCATCTATCAAGAAGCAATAGTACTTTATAATAACAAGGTATTGTATGATGAGTCCTGCTTTTTGGCATGAGATGGCTGCAGTCTAAGAACACTTAGAACACAGGTCTTCCAAGTCTATAAGATTTTTTATCATTACTGATTTTTTTTTTTATTTCTTCTGTTTTGTAGCTAAGTCTTTAATTAAAGATTACTATGCTTCATCTCATAAGGAAAATTTCTAAGCAAGCAGCATAGAAGTAGTAGATACAAGAAACTGGTCCTCATTAAAGAGAAACAAGACACATTCCTCCTGTAATGGAAAATGATTGCTTTTGTAAAATTCTTTCATGAAAGTCATATTTCCTTGCATTTAGAATATTTTTTTTCAAATATTTTACAGTTCTTTTCATTATTTGTATATTATATGAAATAAAGCAAACAAGTAAAGAATGGGGAAGAATGAGCCCAAGATTACTTAATACTCTAAAAACATGTGAAATGCAATAAATACAAGCATATAAACATCATATTATACAAGCACAAGGCACCCATTTATTATTATTTTATTATTTTAAATAATATAAATTACTGTGATAATAGTCTCCAAACATGTAACAGCTGAGAACAAAACTAAAAAAAACCAAACCAAAACAAAAAAAACCAGAAGAAAGTAGCATGTTACTTTAAAAAGGAAAATTAAAAGCTAGGAACGAGAAATCAATGCCCCAGTTATCACTGTGTACATGAGTGTTAAAGTTAATTAATTATAATTAATTCAACTTTAATTTATATTGAATTACTATTATTAATAATAATACAAGTTCTTTGAGTCAAATTAACATAATGCTCATATGTCAATAAACTCAAGAAGGGAAGAATGAAAATACCAAGGGAACTGTAAAGTTTCATTATTTTCTTTCCAAAGCTAGACAATAAATTTCAAGCACTGGTACTTTGAAACATTCTAGCTGTGTTTGTTTTGCACTATTTTTGACAGTAAATGTCAGTCCCATGCTTACTGGCCTTTTGAATGCAAAATATTACTTTACAATTTCTGTTGTCAGGCCTCTTACAGCTGAAATAACTTACTAAACACTGACTAAAAGATATTCTTTTAATGCATAGAGTACATGGTTTGCCTTCTTTCAGATATTCTCTGCAACACACAGTGAAGGCAGCTGATGAGCATTGGCTTCAGACAGCTTCCCCTTCCCTATTGTAACTGAGACATGTCAGAGTCGAGAAAGTTGCTGTCCTCTCTCCTTTTTAAAATGCTATTGAAGCCATCTTAGCCTCAACTGTGGTTAGAGCAGCCTTAATGTAAATGTTTAGAGAAGTAACCTATAAGGCAAGTGAGACAAGTGAGAGGAGCTCCTCTCAGGTTCAGAAGAGAATCTGCTAATTTAGTTGCTGAGAAAATCAGAAGTATTCCTTCATCTTACCTTGTACTATTTTTCAGTCTTGGCTTAATGTGAAGTTTTGCTTAGCATGTGAATTGCTACCTAGCATGGTGTGAAAACAAAGTAACACTAGAAACATTTTCCCAAGGTATGTTTTTGTAGTGAGCAAATGTTCATTGCACTTCTTTCTGGAGGCTTTCTGCCCACTCTTGGAGTAGTTTCTGTTACTATGTCACCTGGAGTTCAACAGCTCATTGTGTTCAGGTGTACAAGAGTAGCAGCGATGAAAAGAACCAGTGGTTGTGGACAGGACTACGTAGGTTATTAGAGTTTCTTCTAATCTTTTTAAGATTATAAGTTACTTATGTTACTCGAATACTGCATCATTCTTTCTGGAATCATTGAATTGGGTCTCAGATAAATGCTATCATTTGTATAATAAATAGGGCTCAGTAAATAATATGTGTGTAATTTGAATGGAAATGCTTAGAGGAGAAAGCCTTGAGTTACTTTAGGACAGTTGCCATTACATTACACTGTGAGAAAATAAGAAATGTCATTTCCCTGGGAGCCATTGAAGGGCCCTTAGCTCTCATCATAGGTAGGAGCTGGGGATGATGTAAGTGCTATATTTAGTAAGACGAGGATTTAAAACAATGAGTTTAGTAAAAATAATGTAGGTACATTTCAGTGAAATTCAAGACAGACGATTACTGTGAGAAAGTCTGCAAAGTAGTTTTAGCACAATAGTTATTATATTAATCCATGAAAAATATGGTATTTCATTCTTTCATGTTCCACTGAACCAAGGCAACACCTAGGGTCAGTGTTAGGATTATGGTTAGAGGTAAATAGACTAGAGATTATGGAATCATGCTAAACCTGTGTCCTGGTTTCAGCTGGGATAGAGTTAACTGTCTTCCTAGTAGCTGGTACAGTGCTATGTTTTGAGTTCAGAGCGAAGAATGTTGATAACACTGATGTTTTCAGTTGTTGCTCAGTAGTGTTTAGACTAATGTCAAGGATTTTTCAGCTTCTCATGCCAGCCAGTGAGAAAGCTGGAGGGGCACAAGAAGTTGGCACAGGACACAGCCAGGGCAGCTGACCCAAACTGGCCAACGGGGTATTCCATACCATGTGACGTCCCATCCAGTATAGGAACGGGGAAGTGGGGGGGGCAGGGATTCGCCGCTCGGGGACTGGTTGGGTGTCGGTCGGCGGGTGGTGAGCAATTGCACTGCGCATCATTTGTACATTCCAATCCTTTCATTATTGCTGTTGTCATTTTATTAGTGTTATCATTATCATTATTAGCTTCTTCTTTTCTGTTCTATTAAACCGTTCTTATCTCAACCCACGGGTTTTGCTTCTTTTCCCGATTTTCTCCCCCATCCCACTGGGGGGGGGGGGAGTGAGTGAGTGGCTGCGTGGTGTTTAGTTGCTGGCTGGAGTTAAACCACGACAACCTGATATTAGAAAGTGTACTCTGACTTGATTTTAGGACAGTATTCAGGGGGGAAATAATTATGGCTCCTTAGCATGCCAGCCTGCCTAAGATTGCCTTCAGAGTTGGGGTATAAAGGATAAGGTTCTGTAAAGGAACGATACGTGAACTGTACTTGAGTGCTGTTTTGGAAAGGACCAATAACTCTTTTTAGGCCAGTTCCCACTAGGTTACTTTGGAAGAAAATAAGAAAAGATTTTCAGATAGGTAAAGTATCTTATATGGACTTCTTACTGAAGTGCTAGTGGGAGGAAAATCACTATATAATCATTAGATTGTGTTCTTTGAGAACATGATGAATGCCACTCTATTGTGTCTTCAAACATAGTCTGAGTCTCAATATACAGTTTGGGCTTCCAAACAAGATACAATGGAGTAAAGAATAGTCACTAATTTTCAAAGCATGTATATAAAATTTGAGGCTTCTTAAATGTCCCTGAACCTTCAAGTCTTGCCTTGCAGACCTTAGTCTCAGCAGGTCTTACAGAGTTTTAGTAAGAAGGAAAAGTGCAATGTAGGTTGAAGAGAGTCAGCATGCTCTGAAAGAAAGGTGGGAACTCCTTTTTTTAGGTACAGCTGACTAAGGGCTGTGTCAGTTGCAGTCAGTTTATCCTGTAGCAGAGTGAATATGTCTAACAGGAGTTCCTGTTTAACAACTGCACTCCATTTTTCCCTTTTGCAGGCAACACTGTTTCTCAGTTCACTATCATTCAGGAGGGTTCTCCTTATCACAGAGAAGTACTTTGAACTTCAAGCTAGACAAAAGGCTCCACTTCCATAAAAGGGACTTGACAACATTTTTTTTTTTTTTTTTAAATAGGAGAAACACTACACTGTTTTATATTGCAAAATGAGGACAGGCCAGTGTTTGGCAAGGTTTATGCCAGAGCACCTCTGCTTCCCTTACTGAATGAGCACAGTGCTGAGAAGGGTCTGAGCCAAACAGTTTCTTCTCCAGTGCTGCACTGGGCTGACCTTGGCAGTCTTTGTCCTCATCATTGATAGGAGTAGGATACAGTAAGCAGTAGGAAAAGGCTAAGGTATCACAAAATAGTAGTGACTAAGAGTGGCTGCTGGAGGGGAGAGACCCAGTTAGGCTTTGGGCATCTCCTGTTGGGTTACTCCCAGAGAGAATAAAGAATGCTGTTCCTCTTTCTGCCACTGAACTCCATCTCAGCCTAGGGTTAGGGTTTAGGGAAGTGTGAACTACGGAGTGTGAGAAAGCTTTGGGGGAAGAACATACTAATCAGTTTGGGACCCATCCCATTAGATTGCTGTGAGAGAATTACAGGAACTCTATTTATTCAGGTACGATTGAATCTTGTCTCAGACTTCGCATAGGGATAGCAATAGGATGTCTAAACGAGACACCATGGTATGACATTGAGACTCATTTAAGGAAATCTACTCCCAGATAAGTTTAGTATAGTATTCTTTACATTTCTCAGGGAGATAAGGAAGTGTTGTGGTTTTCCTGTGTGCTCAGTTTCAGTTTGAAGTTAGAGTGTTCAAGATTGTCAGAATATATGGAGTGTGAGTAGGTGTAACACAGCTCAGGAACCATCAGATTATTCAATGTGTGAATTGCAAATGCCATTTGAGGGACTATCCTTGAACGTTTTCTCTGTTGTGGATTAGGATTGAATAAAATTGTAACAATCGATAGTATGTACCCCAAATTACTGTAGGACAATAGTCAATTGTTTTCTTGGGGAGAAACTAGATGTATAGCTTCTCAGTCTAAGGTAGATTCTGGGTCTACTCCTTGAAGAATCTGTCTTTTTGGAGGGTTCCCCACCACACCTGTACTGCTGAGAGTGCTCAGAACTGATGGCGTCTGTATTATGCAGATTTTGCTCTCTGAATGGGATAGACTGCCTGTGTACCAGGCACAGTCTTGCCCTATTATTTGAAAAGCAAAACAACAGGGCACATGGCAGGGTCATACCTAGCAGTCCCTCCCTTGCTACTTTGCAGAAAATCTTACTCACAGGGTCTCTATACTGTTGTCTCTCCATGTTCTCTGGCAAGTAGAGGCCCAGACACCGTTCACCAAATGAAATGTATTCTGTCTGTCAAATGGTTTCAGCTCTCCCCAAGGGCACTTATCGCTCACTGTAAAAAAGGGCCCAATACAATGGCATATGACTTAAGAGGATTTCTCTGAGCTTCAAGCTGGAATGAAGGGTTCTGCTCCTTTGATGAGACTTTGAACCTGCAACTTTATGCTTGCAAAGCCTGTGCTAGCACCATCACCTCCTCCCCATGCTATGGGTGTGCTTCAGGGAGAGCTAATCCACATTCTCATTCCATGAATTTAAAACTAAGGGGAGCTTGCAGCAAGCGCTAAACTTTACCTTAGGTATTCAATAGTAAAAGAGCATCCATATGTCACTCTGGTTCCAAAAGTAGATAAGGCACTCAGCTGCATTCTTTAATGCAAATCCCTCTAAAACCTTATATGCTATTAGTAGTCTCCTAGTTATTTGATGAAAGAGAAAATTAACTTTTCAAAGAGCAAGGCAAAAAATAGAACTGAGTCTATTACACCAACCAATCCAATATTCTGCACAATGAGATAGTGTTTCTTTCTACTCATTATGCCTAGCAAAAGCAATCAACAGAAGCCTGAAATGATAATTGTACAGAAATGAGATCTGATTAAAAGTAGAGATCGGCAGGTATTGGAAATAACATACCTATCTCTGAAAGAAAGTGCAGAGTCTATACAGTGCAAGTGTTGGATTGTTTAACTCAGCATTGCAGGCCTGGCTTTCTTTCTAGCTAAATTTGCTGTGGATTAAGACAACTGTGGTCATAATGGACATGTGTCAGTTTAAAAGTGAAGTAAATAACATGAGAATTACAGCCATAATGTTCATTCAATTCAAAGACTAAAATGTACGTTAATGTTGTGATGTCTTTGCCACTTATTCTAGCCCAAAGTGTTAAGTAAGCTACAGTAAATCAGAACCTAATTCTGGGTTACACCAAGGTTAATTAGGGAGGATTAAAGCGGTATTGGATTTGCCCATAAATTCTGTAGTAATAGTTATTAACCATTTGGTGTTAATTTAAAATTACCAGATAACACAAAACCGTGCCATTCAGGATCCTATATTATAGTTGCATTAAGTGGTGGGAAGGGGGAAGATATTTCAGATACTGTTATTCGGGAATTGCTGATGAGTGGCAAACTGTCAGAGAAATTGCTCCTTTAAGAATAAATTGGAATAAATGGGAAAAGGTAAGTGTGAGACACTTGTGTGTACTTTTTCACATACCCATAAGCAGGCTGGAGACTCAGCAGGTTCAAGATTAATTTGATAAATAGCAGCTCCTTTTCCAGCACATGCTGCACTGAATCTGCTGAATATAGGAAGGGAAGGAGGGAAAATTCATCAGAGGGAAAAGACAAGAGGGTAGATCTAAAGTGTACCTAACACCTATCTTTCATAATGCAAGATAATTTATGTACACTCCATCTAAACTGTATGCAATGCCCCTTCTCTCTTCCAGCACAGTAAATGCACTTGGAAATGATTTTTGTGTTCATATCTTTTTTTATTCCTCCTTCAGTCTGCATCTCCCTCTTCCTCTCCACTTCGTACAAAGCAAACCTTTTTCTTCTTGGGTTCCTACTGCCTTATCCCCACATTGCAGAGGGTGTAAATTCCAGTTTGCCACCAAGGAGAGGGAAAGACCTGAGCTCAGAGTGTTCGTCAAGAAATCATGGGGAATATGGGAAAAATCTCAGATAGCAGGTTTTTCAGGTGCTGAAGAGGCTGAGGGTGGAAAAACTGTAGGAGCATTATGGCCGAGAGACTCCATACAACTGCCGCCTGTGTAGCCACGCTGTTTTTTCAGCAACAACAGCAAAACGGTTGTGCAAGCTGGGAGAAAAGCTGCTGAAAGAGTGAATCCTCTCTTTTTAGGCACTGGCAAATCAGGCAACCTGTTGGCCCCTACAAGCTGCTGCCAAAGGCAGCTGAGTTCTATACCTATTTTTGGTGCCCGTTCTGGGACTGACTCATCCCCCAGGCGGATCTAAGAGAAAACTAGTATTGCTGGTGTGCAGGGAGGGTACAATCCAGCCAACCTCTTTGCTGTGTCAGCTCTGCAGGGCTATGGTGGAGACCTGATTTAATACTGACAGTAAACAACGGATATTTGTTTGAAAACATTGGTCTGTGAGAAGAGATAGCATTAGCTGTACTGTAGAGTATATCTGACCTGTAATATAACTGAGACAACTGTGGGCACAAGTGTATGATTGCTTTTTTGTATGCCAAAAGTGTGTAATGGAAAGTATTCAGCTGAATCTCAACTTTAAGAAAACAAAAGCTCAAAGTGAAGATGTTTCTGTTAAAGAGAAGAGAGAAGGAAAATGCTACTTATGGAGGTAGAGAGACTGAACTGCTTAGTTAAAAAAGAACAGTTTTCATTATATATCCTATATTTGGAGGAAAGTGCTCTAGAAGGTAAAAATACTGGGATACTTCTCATTAAGTAGGGTGTTATTTACACCAAATGAGACAAGATCTGTACGTAATCATTCAGATACAGGAAGGCTTCCACTATCTATAAGTTGCTAATAATTTCCTTGAAGCCATAGTCCTTAACAATATTTAAGTAAAGAGACTACTCAGGGGAAAGCTGAGAATGTAACTATAGTAGCAATCAACAGTAAAAATTTGTACAGCCAACAACTCTGTCAATGAACCAGCTGGAAGAACAGGCCTAAAATCTAGATGAAGATGACAAGATGGCTGACTATGCTAAAGATGACAGAAAAATAGATAAAGCCCTCGTTTTCAGAAAGCCTTGTGTCAAGCAGGAATTTACCTGTGCAGACACTTGATGTAGTGTACATACCTAAGGGCTCTCAGCCTATTGGAAGTGCTGCTTTTGATGTACAGCTTTCTACCATCCCCAACCAACTGCTCCCCACCACAAAATCAGCAAAACCAGCAAACAGAAGTTGTAATCATGAGAGGTGTCCTACAGAGTCAGGCCAATGATCTGCTACTGGTCTAGCCTGATTTTCTGTCTTTGACAGTGACAATAATGACAGTGATGCTATTTAGGGAGGATATACAAGTCCAACCACTACCCACTCTGTAAAGAAACACTTCTTTTGATCTGTTTTGAACTGATCTCCTGCAAGTTTCATTGAGTGCAAATAGTTCTTTTATTTTAGGATTTGGGAAGCAGCAGTTCTGTCTTCACCTTATAAAGCTACTTGGAAGAAATGGCCGCTGTGCATATAGAAAGGCAATCAGCTGGTGAGAAATAGCCCAAGTGGCAAGGCCAAGCTTGCTCTACGTACACAGCATATCTGCTTTGCCATGTGCAGGAATTGATATAGTCTCAGAAATTTCAGGTAAGCTCAGTTTCTTTGGACTCTGACTCGTTCTTATCACCACAATCGTGCCCATCTCAACATTTTCTCACACAGTCACTGCTACTCTTCCTTCAGCTTTTATTCCAAGTAGGTTATGATACACATGATTATTAATAAAAGTAATTTATTAATGTTTACAGGCATTTAAATTTTTTAGTGGGCACACTAGAAGAATTACTTTGTAACATTTGTATTTACTGCTGTCCATTGAAATTTGATGCTTTAATTGGTCTTCAGAGCAGCTGCTTAAAGCTGATCATCCATACAAAATACTGGAATTAGGCCTGTGAGAGATAAGATAACAGAGTGCGAAAGGGATGTCAGTGGTACAAAATAAATGCTGTTCCTTACAAAACTGCAGGAACTAAGGAGTGTTTCCCGTAAATATTTATTGAGGACCAGAACTGTGCAGTACTTCTGCCACAAGGGACTTGTATTCTAAAAGCAGCATAGAAGGAGAAAGCTTCTATGCATTTTTCTGTCTTTCTCTTTCAGACTGTACATATTCACGATGACATCCATTTGCTACATTACATTTAATTTACATATTTGACTGCTTCATCTGCATGAATCTCAATTATCCATCTTTGTGATGACTTGCCTCATTCCAACTCTTCTGAAGGAACTATAATTTTAAGAAGGAAAGAAACGAAGGGGAAAAAAAAAGTAAATTAGGGTTCTAAGGTCCCAAATGCAGAGTAATCCTGATTTGATGTTCAGGATCGAAAATAATCTTTCACAGGCTATAATTTTAAGGTTACACAGTTTGTGTCCTTTTGGCCCTTAGAGGTGATGATTTTATATCGCTGTAAATAAGATAAAGTCCTATATAAGCTGCAATACATATCTGTGTTTGGTACTGAGATACTGTCTATTCTACTTTCATTACTACTTTATGCCTATCATCCGAATTGTACTGGATGCCTTTTGACAAACAGACGTGTGAGGAGGTAGAGAAGAGTTATTTGAAACAGTTTCTGAGGTTTCTAAAAAAGATAAAAACTTCCTTGGCTGAAAGATTGTACATATTTTTGTGACTTTTCCCCCCAATCATGATTTTTGCTGAAAAAAATAAAAATCAGATTTAATGTGTATATTTTATTTTGTATTAATTTTATGTGAGTTATAACTCTCTTCCCATTTGAAGTCTGTAAAAATAAGCCAATAGTAATTATTCTACCTGTTTTTAAAGGGAAAATAATGGAGAAAAAAAGTCACAGGGGTTTGTTTGTTTGTTTGTGGGTTTTTTTAGAAAAAAATTAGTCATAATGCATATTTTCCTGTCTGTGGAGCTTCCAGAATATTTTAAAAAAAACCAGCAAACAAACAAAACACTCCCACATACCCCCCAAAAACCCCCACAGAAAGTGATCTGAAAGATTCCAGATTCCAGAATTGTTTACCCTCTTTAACAAAGGGAATTACCATACACATTACTGTATCCTATCATCTGTCACCTGTTTGTGTTACGTTACAGTCATGAAAAAGGACAGGAATGAAAAAAGTAATCTATTAATTTTATATCTTGGTGAATACTAATTATTTTATACTAATAGTATTTGTTCATCCATTATTTGAGTACTACATCAGGCTTTATTATTATTATCTGTGAGAAAGAATAATTTGTCAAAGTTAAATACTTATGTCAAAAATGGTCAATTACACCTATAGCTTCTGTTTCCTTTTCTCCAGAAATTGCACAAAAAGTATGGGTACAGTCTGCCTAGTCAATCTCCAAATTCTGCATATTGATTTTAAGGCCACAGTTCTACAGGTTCTTTCTGTGACCTTTAACCTTTTCTCCTTGACTTTACTTTTCCCTGAAGAAACAACACAAGTTACATTTTCACTAACAGTGTCTTTTGAGTCTAAAGGTATTACTGAAAGAAAGACTAAATCAGCCCATCTTACCTCCAACTATATGCCAGCTGTACATAGTACTATAGGAAATATATTAGGAACGAGTAATCATTCTTTACTTACTAATGCAAGAATAGCGCTGGAAGAGAATAATTTCACAATCCTAGACCTTACAACCCAAAGAATTACCAGCTGTGATAAGTGTATCTGAATAGTAAAACGTATACCCAGTAAACGTCAGGATGTGAAGAACATAGACAGAACAGCCCACTGATATCTCAATAACCATCAGAAGTGTTGGCAGCTAATCTAAAAACAAACCAATTTTAAGTCACCTCTTCTTATGCGAGATGCAGTGCCCCATTACATGACACTCTAGAACTGGGAAAGTGGGTAAATAAACAAGTAAGCATCTACCTAAGTAACCCCATCCCACATGTATCCGTGTACCTATATAGAAGTACACAAAAACATATGCCAAGTTTACATGCACAATGTTCGGGCCAACTCTATTAGTACTCTTAAATTTCCATTTCTTCCAGTTTTCCATGTATGTCCACAAGTAGGCAGTCAGATTCTAAACCCAACATAAGTTTTGTTAAAATAAGCATTTTCCAAGTTGTCACTGGATACTTCAGAAAAATGCATTATGATATATTTTTTCTGTAGAAAACTGAGGGATGCTGCTTCTTACAGACAGTTGCATTTTAATGTAATAGAGGTAGCCAACTGGCAGCAAGGTCACAAACAGCCATTCCAACTTGCAAGGCCAGTTGCCAGCTGTAACAGATTTGTCTTTCATGGGATTAATGTTCTACAATCACTTGTACCAAAGCAGGTAATTGAAAATAATTATTTTTTTTTTTAACAATTATTTTGGCAATGTGGATTCCTATCCTAGTTTTAGCAGGCTGGTATTCTATAAACATTTTATTTTTGTGTGACACACCAAGGATTAAGTGGAAGTACAATAATTTTCTGTGGCATTAAAGCACAAATGGACTTTGTTAGGAAAGCTGTGTAAACATTGCAACAAAGATGGTTCCTGTGCAGGAATGGCACAGAAACAATGCATGAATTAGTATGCTGTGTGCTATTCTTCTTGCCAAAGTAGTTGGGGAAAGGTGATAAAAAGGGTAAAATTGAATACTTTTCTAGTTTTAGTTCTGATGGATACAGATTAACATACATGTTAAGGTCTTCAGGCTACTTTGAGACAGCACTGCCTAAGGAATGCTGCAGAAGGGTACTTTATTTAGGCAGCATCCTTGAGCTGCAATGAAATAATATCAGAAAATCTGGCTGTATAGGCTGTATATTCTAGAAAATCTTGATTGCACTGTCTCTTCACTGACCACTCAATGTTGAAAATAACTTATGCAAAATCTTATTTTGGATACTCACGGGGAACATAGTTAAATATGATGAATCATATAGTCTTAGCAATTACTGTCAAAGCCTTATCATTTTGAAAGAAGAGAGATGTAAAATACTTGCTTAAATTTACAAATGAAAAAATAGAAATAGAAAATAAAGAAAAAGCCACTTCAAAGTAGTTCTTATGAAATCAAATAAAAAGAACACAGAGGCGAGAACAACAGTGACGGAGTTTTCCACCTTCTTTCTTTGCTATGAGGATGTCCATAGCGATTTAAAGATGCACTGACTCAGCCTTAGCCTCAAAGAGAAATCAAGGAGAAAAGAAGATGTATTTCCAGGCTAAAGGCAGAATTTCATCCTCCAGCCCTACAGTTTGGATAGATTGAGGAAGCAGGGAGGACAGCGCAGGTGATATGCAAGCTGTGGGCTTTACGATTAATCTATCATCTTGAACTTTCTGTTTGCTACTCCAACAATGCATGTGCTCCAGAAATCTATGTACATAAGCATGTTCAGCTTCAGATGTTCAGCTTCGGAAGAGGTGATCATTGCAAATAGTATGCATAAAACCATTTTGTTTAATATTTTCCTTTTCTTATCCAGATCCCTTCTGATGTGGTTATATTTTTAAATTCTGCAGTTCAATGCAGTCATGAAGTCTGATTCTGATTTCACTGCACTGTTGTAAACTGGAAATAATAACATAAACTAATCTGAGCTTACAGGAAAAACCTGCAGCTGAGAGTAGCTACGGAGATCAGAGCTACAAATGTATGGAGACAAGCTTGTACAGGTACAACAAGATTTAAGTCAATAAAACATCATGACACACACTGGCTGAGGGAGAATAAAGCCAAGGACATTCTTGTATCCCAGTACACGCTAGCATGGCAGTAGGAAAATCCTGAAAAAGCAAACAGAACCAGACACTAGCTTAGTCAAACTGGGAAGCCTCAGGTCACCTTATCCAGGGTCAGTCAGCTACTGTATTGCATGATGACAAGCAGTAAGGCTGTCAGTCTTCTTGATGTGGTACTGAAAATAGCTACTCATGCAAAAGCTGAATGTCCAAAGATCAGTCAGTGCGATGAGAATTTGAGAACCTAAAATTATTTGGAAAGATGCCAACGGCTATCAGTGCCACTCACATGAATGCATTTGTTATCTGGTGCTGACAGATCAGGAATACATAGAGTAGAGGACCTAGGGCTCTCTGCATGTCCTGAAAGTGAATTGGATCACAGGCAGAAGCATGGAAATTGTTGATAAAATGTGGCGTAATGATTGAAAACTGATAATAAGAAATACCTGTGGTCAGATTCTCTTCACGATATAAACACTCATCATCACTGTCAGAAATCTTTTATGCAAGAGAAGAAACGAAGAAGGAAGTGAGGAAGATATTTTGTATTTTCTGGCAAGACAGAGGTGTGTCATGGGAGAAGGGCATAAGAACGTGAGGACTTCATCCTAGTTCATATGTCAGTGCTGCCTCTGAGAAAATGCCAGATTTTCACTAAGATTGTGGACAAGCTATGCTAAGGGCTGATCCTTTGTTTATTCCCATGAACAGTTTCTACCATTTAATATAAACATAAAATTCAAATTAAAAAAAATAACAAATGTTTCTGGTAGCAAAACTGATGTTGTTAACACTAAGCCAGACCAGAAAATGTAAAATGTTTTCTTAGACGCATGCAAGTGGTTGTGTCACAAGTGTTGGTTTTTATCTTTTCTCCTATTTCTCCAGGCCTGTTCATGTCTGGTATAGTATCCTTTCTGTTTCTTCATTTGGACATGCAACAGATTTGTAGTTATGGTGGACGCAGGTAAGAAGTCTTGGGAGATGATATTCTGATTTTCAGCACAAATTCATTTCTAGATTACGTCAACATTTTAGGGCATTTTTTATGGTAAGGTGTTTTTCAAATGATTGTGTCTATTGTCTATGGTTGCCATTGACGGCTATAAAAAGAAAATCTCTACGTTTCAGTGAAGTAACAGTATTTTGACCTTAATTTGAGATTGTTTCTTTTGTAATGAATGAATTATAATGAAAATTGGAAATAATAATCTTATTTTTACAAAGTATTTGACTTACAAAAGTCAATCTGCAAGGCTCCAACTAATATTTTATGGTGCATGGTGAGTTATTAACTCAGCCTCCTATCTACCCTGGATGTTTCATTGCATTTTCATAAACTGTCACATACTGATTCTGCTGGTTGTAATTGATTCCTTCACTTTTTAATGATCCAAAATGAGTTGCGTAGATCTAAAATGGATCTAAAAGAGCTGTTCATTGCTTTTATCCTCACACACTCTCAGATATAATATCTCAATCTATTAAAATGGTAATTTAATTTTTTGATTAAACATAGATGGAATGTTATACTCAGAAACAGGAGATGATAAAATACAGAATAAATTGATAAACCTCTATTTAAGGTAGGACGCTGGGGTTCTCTCTGAATGGTATTGATTCATTCATTTGCAGCTGGATTTGGTGGTTTGCAGTGACAATACTGGTGAATATTTCTCGGGTTACTGAAAATTAAACTGCAGTGAAAGGAGTCCTTAATAGGGCTCTGCTCATAAGAATATTGAATTTATGTTAAAAGGAGGAAGGAATCTATATTAGGAGAAAATGATGTGAATGAGCTACAGGATGAGACTTCAAATGTGTTTTTTAAATTACTTCTCAAACTTGGCATGAAAATTTTAGCTCAACATTTTAGCTTCTTTTACAAGGAATCCCTGGGAATATGCATAAAATATTTGAAATAGAAGATCTTTATATTCTAAACACTTTAGATGTTTACATTGTAAGCGATTGAAATTTCAGAAGAGGATTTCCTTTTCTGTGCATAATGAACAACAGCAGACAATACTTTTAGTGCTAAATGCAACATATATAATTGTAAAATGTCTTTAAATTGGAAAGCTATTATTATATGTCCATATTTAGATATCTGGACAACTGATTTGACCAAAATACCGAGGATCATGCTTTCTCTTCTCAAAACCAGGCTACTTATATATATTACTAAAATGAATTTTTACACCTAATGATGAACATTTTCGATGATAATTTTCAGAATTGCTTAAAACTGTGAATCACTGAGGTACAGTGTTTCAATACACTGGATTTCCCTGTTGCAAGCAAATGATTATGTTCTGGTTAAATATAGTATTAAGACAACATTACTATGCAATTGTAGTTTATATTAAAGTTGAACCTGGTAATACCAACTCAGGAAAGCATTTTGTTTCTTATTTAGGTAGATAGCCCACTAACTGTGTACAAAGAAAAAACATGTTCAAGAAGCAGGTGCTGTATATTAAGTATTGTATATATTCTAGATATATGCAGCAGAGTTATCACTACTCTCAGGATCCTCCAGTGATCTAGAGTAGGACAAGACAGTGGAATCAAACATTCCATAGAGCTTTACTTCCTACCTTGTTGCACAGACACCACATCAGGAACAGAGCCTGATGATGTTGAAAACTTTGAAAATTAAGCAGAGTGATGTTAGGTTTTAAGATAGATCTATGTCCATTAGCTATGTTGGGTTATAAACCTCCCCTTTTCAACTGTATTGGGGCTGCATGCGTGAAATTCAAATGATGAAAAATAAATCTTTGCAGCCAGTACTGCTGAGTGAAGCTACTGGAGGGACTAAGTTTTCTTTTACATTTTTTATGCATTTTAAAATGGAGATTATATCTGCAACTGATAATCTCAAAAGAGAGGAGGGGGTTTTGTTTAATTTTAGTTTTAATTTAAAAAATATACATGCCACTACAGCTGGGAAAATATGACCTTTGAAGTATGAATGTCAAGACAGAAATGACAACTAATTAAATTAACCTAAGCTATTTCTAAATATATTTAAATAAATAAATAAAAACATGCTTTCCTTTACTGAATGTCAAGATGAAAGAATGTTGTGTCTCAGCTAAGACATCAAAGCCTTGAAAGAGTTTGGAGAAGAAATGGAGTGCTAATTCTTATTGAAAGCAAAAGTATTCCTAAGGGAGCCACTTCTTCTAAACCATATGTCTTTGACATAAACTGGCAATAAAGGAGAAAACTACTGCTGAGAATGTGAGAAATGCAGCTGAAACACTTGCTCCTTTTCAGAAATACTCAAATAATTTGACCTCATTGGAGATACATTGCACATCCTTATTTTGAGGCTCATATAATCTGTTGAATTGAGCTTGGCACTATTCACTGTGTTAGAAGAAATGGAATACATTTGAAAGTAAGCTATAACAATAAGATTATAGTATTACTAACTGGAATGAAATCAGCAGCAGAGTTCACTTGGAGTTTATTTGGCACCTATTCTAAATGCAGGACTCAGGAGTGTTGTGGTAAATTCCCAGATCTGGGTCTATGTGTTTTGGTCTATTATGTGTAGATGGGGCACTTAGGGACATGGTTTAGTGGTGGACTTGGCAGTGTTTGATTTATGGTTGGGACTCGATGATCTTAAAGATCTTTTCCAACCTAAATGATTATATGTGCATCTTAAGTCCATGTGACAACTAGACAATCAACCACTCTTCCTTAGTCCTGTGGTTACTATTTGAAAGATACAGAAGGTTTTGGTTCTTTTTCAGGTCTGTCATGCAGTTTGAAAGAGATTCAAAGCATACTCAAGCCAGGATCCTTCTCTCAGTGTTTGGGTTGGGTGTACCCAGACACTGGGATTTCATCCTCCATTATACAATGGACATAGTCTCAATTTCTTTTCATTGGTATAATGCAAGAAAACCTTTGCTAGAAAATGCTTACTGCTGCTCTGTGAGAAAGTGCACCTAGAAAGTAACATGCAGGAAATGCAGCAAACAAAAAGATGTATCATGAAAGAAGAAAAATTCTGCCAAAAGCTACAGAGCTGTAAATAGTAGAAATTTAACAGTCGAAGCTGCATCACGTAGTTAAATTATCACATTTCTCTGGCCTTCTAAGTAACTAAGTTTTATTGCAACACCTATTACCAGTTGCTAACTTTTAAGAACTGGGTTAGAACTGAAACATTGGCCATGAAACATTATGTGCATTTGCAGCTGAAAGAGGCAGTAAATGATAGATTCAATGAGTGGCTTTAGTTTCTTTCCAACTTCTGTGTAAAAACTCCAGAGCAATTATACTTTTTATATTATCTTTACATTTTAATATAATGGAAATCTAGGTAAAATCCTTATTGTACTATTTCTGCTGTAAACACTCTTATTTAGTGGGTAAAATGCAAAATCTTCATTGTTTTAGAGACCTGAAGACAGCTTTTCCTCTCACCCCATTAGAGAAATTCCATGACCAGTTTTGTTTATACTCCCTCTTTCACCCACTGAAGCTTGTATTAATTTCTGCACAGTAGAATAACTTTAAAGGAATCAACTTATTCCTTCTCTCTTGGTAATCAGCCCATAGCCTTTCAGTAAGGGTGGTCATCTTAGAAATAAGATGAATATTGGAACTCAGATATATAGACAGTAGCCATGAGGTTTCTCCATCTACTCAGGCTTGATTTTAGAAGGAAGTGGCAGTTTTAACTTTATTTTGCCTGGAGTTTAACCTGGTGGGCATCTGTTGACAATGTCTATCATACCGACCTTCTTAGTGTACATAAGCGTTCCTTAGCCTAATTTATATGAATACAGGGATGGTATGATCTGAAATATCAGTCAGAGTACAATTTTTTTACTGATTTACAGTAGTTCTGCTCACTAAATGAGGTATTTGTTTAAAATTTATGAATGCACAATTTGTATATATTTAGAAATGTGTATGATTTGTGTTGTAAGAGAAGTTGCTGACTGCTTAGGACTCCTAAAAATAGACAATCTTTTTTTTCTTTTTTTTTAAGAAATTCAAAATCCAGAATTTCCCACTGAGCCCATGTATCTACATGTGCCAAATCACTCCTTTACAGAAAGGTATATGGTAAAATGTATTATGTAAAAGATGAAATAAATAAAAAACCTCCTTTCTTTGCTTTTCCTCTCACATACCTCCTTTAGGATTACATTAAAAAAAATCGTGTTATGGAAGTCTTTCTTGTAGCATTTGTCAAAGCCACAATACTGAATTGTTATGCCATGATGCAATGACATAGATAATACAACACACTGCTTTCTCAGCTAATTACCCATGTTACATTTCAGATGAGAAAATTGCTAAGTAATGAAATGGATGTGTTATTCCTATACAGTTTTGATAAGCTGAATTAATTTTATTTTTATCAGTACAGTGTTTGGAAACCTTATTTCTTCTTCCTCTGACTACCTTTTTCTGTTTGGTAAAGACAAAGTATTTGTCATATTTTCCTATTATCCAAGAGTAAGTAAAACAAAAATATTTAAATTAGTGTATCTTTTCAAGACTGAGCCCACAGAGCTTTAGAAAGTAAGGATAAAAAAAAAAAAATCACCTACTTTCAGTTACAAAAATATTTTCTACTTCTGATCTACACCTTATTATCAGACTTTTAATTCATTTATGGTTTTACAGTATTTGAGATTCTTGGATAGAAGTTAGGACATTGAACAGTATTTTCAAATGCCAGACTGGGTGCTGTTAAAATACGTTATTATGACTTCTTTTACTTTGAGATTGTGTGCTTATTTTGAACCTGAATCAAACAGACCAACTGGAACTCGGGAGCGGTAACCATTCTGACCCCCAAAATGGAAGAAAATGTGTTGTCACTTGAACTCCTCAGTAGTATGTTTCATACAGCTCCAATCCATAGTCAAAAGCAATAACAAAATGACAGAAAATTTAGAGAAAGCAAAGGCAAGAAACTGAAGAGCTTGTGTCAGGAAAACAGAAGGACTTGAAGGAAAGCAAAATTCTTTTTTCTGTTCATATGTGAGCTAACTCCACCATTTTTGTTTGCAACTTTAGTAAACACTTCTATTTCAACAGCTACAACAGCTAGTATTCGTCCTATTTGTTCCCTCTTCTAATTATTATTTTTCTTGTTTCACTGAAATAGAAGCTGAGGAACAAGTAAGATTACAGTGGCACAATCAGATTGATGAATTCGTTACATTCAAAATCTTGTTATAGGCAAAAGGAAACACAGCTTAAATATGAAATCTGGACCTTCTTGTTCATTAAATTAATGCTGAAATGATCTAATAAAAAGATACAGCTACATATTACTATTGCTAGTCCAGCTGCAATAGTTAAGAACACAATTAAGATGACCATGTACATTCCTATCCTCAAATCCGTCCCTTTCCCATGGTGTTATGCTCACCACCCAAGACTTGCCTGGCTCCTACAGCTTTCAGTTGGCCTGAAGGAGAAGGGAGTGGGGAAGAGGATGACAGGCCGTCATCAGCAATGCAAGTCCTACCCCAAGAGAAGTACAGCTCACACTAGAGGCTTCTTCCTCATCAGATTTGAGTCTGCTTGAGGGTATACTTCTGTTTTCTAGCACAGTCTGTTTACTTTCTTCATCGATTCGCAGCTGGTTTGGCTCTCTTTGCCCTTTACCTATTAGACAAAGTATCACAACAGCCTCCCCCAGCCCCAGCTAACAGAAGGGCTGCTGTTAGTTACTCTGTGGCTGTGTAGGTTTGTTAGACCTCTACTGTTTGTATTTGGTATTTACGGGGCTAACCTAGAACAAGTTAGTAACAGTCACTCTGCTATCCCTGCTAAAAGAAGATAAAATCAGTCTGCCTAAGGCAGGCTCAGGTGACTTCGATACCTGGCACAATCAGGTCAGTACAAACAGGTGGTTTTTTACTAGTGATGGCAAAACTATATTCACTGGGCTACAAATTTTCTGTTTCTCAGACCAGCTCTCCAATACCTTATCTGATGATTTGTAGGGAAGCCACAGTGTCTCAAGTAAGCTATGAAATTCAATTTTTAGAGAAGATTTAGGATTTGTTTCTTCTTTTCAGAAAAAAAAAATATGGTAGAAGAAAAAAAAATATGGTAGAAGTTGTTAATGAATTGTTATTTTTTTGCTAGAAAAAAAAGTTCTTAGTTGTTGAGCGCTAATATTCATTTTAACAACATGAGTGTGGGGAACGGAATTTTAAAGCAGTGGGTTGTTCAGAGTCAGCACTAGTTCCCTTAGTGTCTCCAGCATGCCTGTTCCCAAGACTTACATCTACGTGCAAGTGATGTTATTCCCCACTCAATAATGCTAATATAAATAAAAATAAATATTTACAAAAATTTGGAGTGGAGGAAACGCCTAAGCTGTTTCTGTATGTATTTATTCTTTTCTTGAAAGCAAGGCAAATTTCAAGATTCTAAATTCTGCAATGAGCCTTAAGGATAGAAAAAGCCAAACTGAATTGTTGCTCTCTTGAATGTTTACTTAATTGCTTCCTGGGCACTATGCAGTTGATGTATGTTTTTTTATGTGAACTTACTTTTACTGGTGAAAGGCAACCAGATTTTGTGTAATTTGTAATTTAATAGTTACAACTACTGATTAGAATTTAGGTCTCTGTGAATGCTCATACCTGTATGAGTATGGAAGACCACCATGAGCTAGTGGGAGAAAAATACTGGTGCATTTTCTGGTTCTTCAGTGCTATTTACTGGTATAAATAAGCTGTTGATTTGGTATTTTTTTGCTTGTTTGTTACTGTTTTGGAGTTGGAGTTTGGTTTGGTTTGTTTTGTTTTTTAGAAATTCTATCCAGCATTTTAATATATTGCTTCATTGTTTTACAGAGCTGTACTTCAAAGGAACTATGATCTATGAATAATATTTCTTTAAAGAAGGGCTAAAGTAATTTTCCTTGTAGCTTGAAATCTGTGTTCACATTACAGTAACTTTCAGCATATTAATTAAAAAAACATAATTCCCTTTACTCTTCCCAAAGTCTTACACTTTCAACTGTTCCCAACAGTAAATTGAAGCCCAATGAAATCTAATTGCCTGGTGCGCAACCTGAGAGACATTTAAAGAGAAATTAGAAACTCTAATTATCTGCTAACTTTCCTCCATTTATGTTACGTTTGCAAATTTAACCTCCCATACCTTTAATTTTCTGTCTACTGCTTTAATTTTGGCTTTTCATTATTAGCAGCACTAAACTGCTATCTGCATCAATATACTGTTAAATTTTCCTAAATGAGCATAAATCAGTTTGTTTTCCCTGATGTTTATGTTGCAATTGGAATTCTCAGAAGAGGTTCATTCCATGTTATTATAGAGAACTCTGTTACAAAAAGATCAAGTAAAATGATCCAACTATTAACAGAACATGAAGGGACATACTCTTTCCTGATGCAGGACTGAAGGTAATGGATTTTACCCCCAAAGTCTGTTTGGCTCACTAGCCTTTCAGCTGTTGTTATAGCTGATGAGAGTGTTATTTTTCTCAGCTTACCACACACTGCAGAGGGTGTTGATTACAGACAGATTTATTTTCTTTGCCCATTATTTGGGTTGTATTTTGAATGTAAATTGTGATGTACAGTGAAATTACATTTTTAAATTAACATTCCAGTGGTGTTTCCCATGTATACGGAATATATTTGAACTTTTAATATCTTCAGTGTATATATATGTATACACACACACGTGTGTGTGCATTGACCTCCGTGGAACACTCAAAGCACTAACTTAAAGCACTTCAAGTTTGTAAGGTCAAAATGTGAGAACACAAGACTGTACAGATATCAAAAGTTGCAGCTAGCCCAGTATCCTGTGTCTGACAGCAGCCTACAGCAAATGCTTAGGAAAGAATGAACAAGACAAACTGGTAGTGCTCCTTTCCCCAGGTATCCTCCCATCCTCCAGAAAACAGCAGTTCAAGGACCTGCTCAGCCATAGATAGCTCCCTGTGTTTAGCAGCCCTTGGTTTATTTCATAGAATCATAGAATCATTTAGGCTGGAAAAGACCTTTAAGATCATCGAGTCCAACTGTAAACCTAACACTGCCAAGTCCACCACTAAACCATGTGCCTGAGCACCACATCTACACATCTTTTAAATACCTCCAGGGATGGTAACTCAACCAGTTCCTTGGGCAGCCTGTTCCAATGCTTGACAACCCTTTCAGTAAAGAAATTTTTCCTAATATCCAATCTAAACCTCCCCTGGCACAACTTGAGGCCATTTGCTCTCATCCTATCACTAGTTACTTGATAGAAGAGACCAGTACCCACCTCGCTACAACCTCCTTTCAGGTAGTTGCAGAGACAGATAAGGTCTCCCCTCAGCCTCCTTTTCTCCAGACTAAACAACCCCAGCTCCCTCAGCCACTCCTCGTAAGACTTCTGCTCTAGACCCTTCACCAGCTTCGTTGCTCTTCTTTGGACACTTTTTTTGTTGTTGTTGGGGGGGGTGGGGGGTGAGGGGGCGTATAGCATTCACGTTTATGAAGAGAAAACTAGTAACTTTCTTCAACCTCTGTAAACTTTAAATATCAGAAAATCCTATGGCAAGGGCTTGCTAGATTAATTACAAGTTGCTGAAGATGTGCTTTCTTTAGTTCTTTTTGAATTTGCTATCTGATAATTTTATGATGTGATACACCATCATTCTTTTATGGAGAAGAGTATAAATGAATCCACTGCTTATATGGCAACCTGAATGACTCACCCTCTTAGTAGACAGTTCATAAGAAGATGAACCTTGCCCATTGAGTGTGCAGCTGTTTATTGGATTAGAGTATGACATTGGAGATAAAGCTCTCTGGGATTTAGTCCTGCTTTTGGGAGGTGTTTTTGCTCAAATTTTTATAGGTAACTTTACAGAGAGAACAGAGAAGCTTGTTGTTCTGGTTCTGTTCAGAGAGAAAAGTTAGAAGGAAGAAATATTGTCTTAAAATTAGTTTGATCTGGGAAACTCAAGCTAATACTGTAATCACATGGCTCTTCCATGACACCACAATAAAGTACAGTTAAAGTAGTATTAGTATAAAGTTATTATGTTTAACTCCAATTTTCACGAAGCTAATGTCAGCATACTTAGACCTACCTTAATTCTGAATTTCTTTCATTTTTACATTCATTGTAACAATATGTTTTACTCTTAAATTCCTGTATTACTTGTACATAGTTAGTTTTTTCCTTATTTAGAAATATTTATGTTTCCATACAGTCTGAATGGTTTAATGCTGAAGGGTGAAGCGTTACTGAGCCAAATGTGGACAGTTACGCATTTTTTTGCTCATTTACTTATTCATTTGAATAACTATGGTATGTCAGAGCTGCACTAAGTGCTGAGATCTCTGAGCTGTTTCCAGTTGAGCCTGCTCTAGAACCACTAAAAAAAATAGCTGCCTAGTAAGGCAGAGCTGCCAAGTTTAGATGCAGTGCTTTGTTAAGCAGCTAAACTGCTTAACTGTTAATCAAGTTACTGCCACTATACAGAATCTGTCATGTGGATGTGCTTTCGTGGGACCTCTGCATGGCTCTTTGTATGGAATATAAATGCCCTAATTACTCGTTTGTCATAGATGTACAAAGACTCTATATAGAAAATGATTAAGTGGCTATTGTGTGCACACAGATGTCTTTTTCTGCTTTTATTGAAATCTGGTTTTGATGATCCTCAACTTTGTTTCTCCATGCACATAAAAGAGCTGTATATCTTGTGCTTTCTGTAAGGTATATAAGATACATGAAATATCTATAAAAAGTATCATTTTTAGGACTTGAAAATCTGGATACCTCCCGTGATGTTACTGGAAGTACACTAACAGAAAGTAATGCCTTATTCTAAAAAAAAATTATTATTCATACATACTTAAATCTTCAAATTGAAGATTCTTTCAAATCTTTCAAAGTTGTTCTGTTTCAAAATTACATTCCTGCTAATCCACACATGAGCTGTGAAAATAAGATTTCAAATTCTACTCTTCTTTTGTGCTCATGTAGGTTTTTCAAAAAGAATTGATTACATGACTGTGTGCTAGAAAGCTTGCCTGATTGTTCCCCATTATATCAGCTGGTCTAATAAAAGATATTGCTTCTGCCAACAAACCTCATTTCTTCCTTCTGAAACTGCTTTAGAAACTTCTCTGCTTGCTTGAAAAATATCAGAGAAATGATGATTACCCAGCAACCAGTCATCTAAAAATGATGCACCTAATGCTAGAAAATGTATCGAACATGAAATATGCTGTAAGTTTATATCAGTGATGGAATAACTTTGCATCATTTAGCATCATAACTGATGTGATTTTTTTTACAGCTTAGTGCTAGAAAAGTAAATTATTAATAAATAACAATATCTGCTTAAAGGATTAAGAAACTCACAATGACCACTAAAATTAGAACCAGTTATACGGTAACTGAAATGCCTCAGCAAATAAAATTAAACTTGATTTCTACTTCAGTATTTATTAGGTGCGATTTCCAAGCAAATAGTGTACTAATACAAATTTAAAGATATTAAAGCTAGGAGATTAATTTTGTGTATGCTATGTGATATAAAAAATACTTTCAAAGGATCACTTCAGTTTTTCACTCAAAATTATTACATCTAACAAATCGCAGATAATAAATGAATAGGATAAAAGCATGTGGTAAAAACAAAGTGGTCATACCCACATGTTGTAGACTGAGAGTGAACTCTGGTCAAAGTGAAGGTATTTTGATTTACAGTAGGATCTGACCTTCATGTCTTATATTTTGATTCTGCAGTCTTGTCTACTGAGGAAATCTCCCCCACTAAAGATTTTACATCCTTGTGTCAAATATGTATCTGGATGACATCACTAGACCTCGAACTTTGGGACAAATCTGAAAAAGAATTTAGATGTGTCTCATTTTTAGGTATGCTGTACTACTACCAAACCCTCTAGTTTCTCAGGTCTGGTAAGTATCACCACACAAGTAGGAATTTGATGTTTAGCTGGGACCTATAAATATGTCCTAAAAATAAAGCAATGACAGCAGCCATTCTCTTTTAACCAAAAGGGTAGTGGTCCGAAAAGCTGTTCAAGGACAGAGACCAGTTGTCACATTCACGCGAAGGAATCGCAGCTCCCGGCACAGGGCCGTACCTCCCAGTTTGTCCCACAGCAGCCCCCCCACAGCCACAGCTACCCCACCTACCACCCAAGTACCCTTCTGGGAAGGCAGCACATGGACATGCAGTAAAAGCTGGGTAAGAGTCGTATTTTTCATTCCATGCACCAAATTTTAATCTGATTCATTCTGATTTAGATTCAAAATCCTTCCTTTGCCTTCTCATAAGATTTCTTACATGTCTTAATCTCTGATGGTATCTGTCTCTACGCTAATCATTCCAAGTGTCTGTTGTAATCAGTGGAGTTCTAATCAGTATCATCTAAGGTAATTATTTGCATCCTGAAGTAGATATCTAAAAGAAGCTAAATTAATTGCATCTTGAAAGCGGCTATTTCTTGCCATTTGGCCACAAAGAAAATACAAAATTACTAACTTAGTGTCTGTAATCTGTATTATAGAACCCTAAAGTTAGCTGAGATGAATTGTATGATTTTTGCTGTAAAGCTGTAAAGCATTTATTTTTTTTAAAGTAATCTTTGGAAGTACTTTGAAACTGATTTTTATAACAACAGAAGTAATTTGTATTACTTCCTCTTGTGGACCCTTTAAGCCTCCATAGATGCCACAGAAGAATTTGGCTTGGGGTTTTTTTCCATCTTGTTATCAAAACCTGATTTCAAAGTTATCTGAAATTTCAAATATGAGACTGAGACTGGCTCAGAACTGATTACAATATTTAAGTTCATGTTGCAATTATACCAGTTTTACAACTCTCAGTATGAAACTATCAGCTGTACTGTAGTGAGACTTGTCTTCTACTGGGACCTCCACAGAGAAGTGATGCCTGGAATGAAGCTTAGGCGCACTCTATTCCAGTTTACAGTGATCTGTGTACTTTGCCTTTTATGATCCGACAGTATCATCAAGTAGCATGTCCCTTTTGCTTGCACTGGAGAACTTCAGTGTGCTTTGCTGCCTGTCCTTGCTCTTTAGGAAGACTGTGTAAACAACATCTTAGTGGAAAATGAGCTCATCTGGGATTCTTGCTGCTCTTAGTTATACAGAGGTTTCAATTTAATCTTTTGTGGCTATTAAGCCAGGTTCTCTCAACAAATGCCCACACTGCTTCATTGTGATGTTTTTGTCAAGTGAAGGGCCTCAGGCTTTTTTTTATCTGTGAAAGCCCTGTATCAGAATGTATGGCAAAGTGTTAAGGTACACAGAGACTCACCTCAGCATTGTGTATTTATGTCTATCATAATGTGGTTTCAAGGCCATGTTGTGTTTAAAGATTAAATGATGACTGACCTTCCTCTCATGGCCATCTTGTGAAAAAAATAACAAAATCCATTCCCTTAAGAATAAAAGAAAATATTTTTCTACTTTAATTCTATTTACTTAGTACCTTTCCAAATGTCCATTACTGAGCGAACAAAATACTTTCCTATTTCACTATAGCTAAGCACTGACATAGCCCATAATAAATTGTTAGTCCTAATACTTAAGACACGAGGATGCTGTGGTGGCCAGCTGTTAATTCTTGACGTTACAGAAAATATGGTTGAATAGGTCAACAAATTCATGTGTTTGTTTATTCTGGCTCACAGTCATCAGTGAAAAATGTAACATCATATTTTTGTAAAGATAGTGTGAGTTCATGTGTCTGCTTTCATTTTAATTTTATTTGCATAATTAAATCCTCCCTTTTGTGGGTCAGTCAGGGCCTAACAGCCTGACCCTGCTTTCCCACATTTACATTGACATCTCCTGTTACTTGTGAACAGTTCTAGAAGAATTCACAATATATAATTAGGTTAACAAAAGGGCGTTAAAATAATCAGTATTGAAATTCACACAAGCCAACATGTTTCTTCAGCCAAGTTCTTTTTTTTTTTTTTTTTAAGGCTAAAGTGTTTGTTTTTATACACATGAAAAAAATCATTCTTTGGCCTAAAATTTCTCCTCTTCTAGAGTCATTCCTAAGGTGCGTTTTGGGTTTTTTTTTTGTTTTAGGAGTTTCAGGGGTTTTTGAGAGAAACTAAAATACAAATAATTTTCTGGGGCTGAAAAAATGTCCTATTTCGGGACTTTAGGAAAACATTAATTTTTCATATGAGTAAGCTATTTTTCGGTGTATTCGCTTATATTTGCTCTAGGAAACTATGTTCTCATCTGTATGGGTATACGCATCGGGGGATTTAAAATTCAAACATATCTTCAAGTAGAGCTGGAACTATAAAATAAGGTGTTTTTCTAAAGCAAACACAAGTATTCAGAAGGTTTGTCCGAATTCTTGACAATAAAAGCGATTAGCATATCAGCGAACAGCATACCCTTATGTGTAGGTTACTACCAGCCTAGCTTGCTCCCTATACTTCTCAACAGCTTGCTTAGCATGCTATAAACTCCCCAATATCTTGCTGTTTCAGTACTGCAAACCTCCTGGCTTACCCGACTCCTGATCTTGGGGTTCTTGTTGACTTTGTTATTTAACCACTTAAGATTTCCAATCCCATAAGAAATTGTGTGGTTTTAACTGTTTTGTCCTGTTTCAGAATACTTTCATTTCCCTTCAAAAACCTCTTCTTCACAGCTGAAATTCTGCTTTAAGGTCAGTTCTGGGTTTAAAAAAAATTAATTACATTTAAACAATGCATTTGCATTCTTTGCATGTCCTTAAGCTAGAAACTTTTAGCAAAAAATGACCTTTAAAAAAAAAAAAGCATAAATGGACTAATTTTTTCTCTATAGATAAAAAGGGATAAAAAGAGACAAAAGATTCAAGAGTCAGTTTGGAAGCCCCTAGGTCAGCACAACAGCAGCTGCTATCCCAGTAAAGGCTCCATGGACAAACTATGAAGGCTTGTTCTCTGTTTCTGCTACAATGTATTTTGCAAAAGAGGAATTACAGTTGAAAGTGAAATGTCAGCATTGTATTTGCTTTACAGTTACAGACAAATAACAGGTGTTATATTGACTGTAAGTTCATAGGGACAGAAGATTATTTGTTTGTTTGCTACATGCTGACTTCTATTAGAAACACTGCACACAATTCTGGGTTGTCTAGGTGCTTTTTTTTTAGAAGCTTCATAGTATGTGTGATTTTTTTCACTTTCTTTGCACCGGAGTATACTACATCTTCAATCATCTCCTGAACTGTTCACAGACTTAGCGTCTAAGAAACTCTCAGACTACTCCTTCACTTCTGCTCTGTTTAACCTAGAAAAAAAGACAACATAAAAAAACCCCCAAACAGATAAGTATACAGTGAGATACAGATATAGAAGGGATGACAGTAAAGCAGTGTGCAGAAGGGCTTTCAAGTCTTCAGCTAGATCCTCAAACAAGTGTGAAATAGCTTAGGTTTGTTGACCTGGAGAATTTTTTGAAAGGCTCTTCTATTTGTCATAAGAATCTCGGGTTTGGATTTTCATTCTGCTTCTGCACAAGAGTATTGAAAACAAATACACATACAAAAGTGTTTCCTTTTTTTAGTCTTGTTTGTTGTAATCAAGCAATAGCCTTTGGCCATCTGGTTAAATGCTTTGCCCATATAAGAAGAATAAGGTACTGCTTTCTATTCTATCACTAAGGCTGAGTATAACGTATGGCAGCACAGGCTTGTGATAAGACTGTGAAAGAGTAAATCTGCTGAACTGTTTAAAGTTTTCCCTGGTTTGAGTGACCTTGGAAAAGGCCTTCAATTTCCATAATTAAGAACATGTGGGTTATACACTATTCTTTTAAACTCCATTTCTCAGTGAAACTGTAGCTTTCTTGAGATCTGGAAAGATTTAGAAAAATTAAGGACCAAATGAAATGATCCTAAGAAACTGCCTGAAAAGCATTACTTAAACTAGACATAGTTAAATTCAGGAAAAAAAAAAACCAAAACAACAGTACATAAGTGTCTAATCACATATATTAAGCACAGATATTTCTTTCAACTTGAGATTTGAAACCATCCAGATATTTAATCCAGGCCACTATGTATAGGTTTCCCATCCCTTTCAAAAAAACCCAAACAAACAAACAAAAAAACCCAGTCCCCAGAACAACCAGTAGTCACACAGTTAAGGCACTCTTACGGAGATATTCAGATTTTGGCAAGAGGACTAAATTCATGTTGAGGGTACACCCCTCTGGACTATAAAGTAACTCAAATTTTGTTGAAACAGCTAGTGTAAGAATTGAATAATGAAAATTTAAAATATATTTAACAAAGATAAAATAAAATCAGGTCCAGACTCCTAATAACCCTCTGCACAGTGGAGGTTCATAGTACAAGCAGTTCCTAAGCCTGTGCATTGCTGAACTTCAGAAGACATGTGATGTCCTATGAGACTGTCCTTGGCACCCACTGCTCTATATCATACTGAAAGGGTCCTGGTTAAGACCTGGACATCAATGCAGTTTCCTCTTCAGCCTTGTCACATGTCTTTCTCAGTGCACCCATGGGCATTTTTGCACTGTGGCTAACCACAGTGCTGCCCTGCAGACTCCAATGGGGAGTACTTGTGGTACAGAAGTGTTCATCCTGTAAAGGTGAACTGCATGGGATTTGTAGCCAGGTGCTTCAATGCCTTGTGTGTGCGTGTATATGATTGTGTACACTGATAATGTTCTGTCCATGCTCTAAGAGAAACAGACTCTTCTAACTAAATGAAAGCTAATTTCCACCCCTCCCCCAATCCCTTCCCCCCCCCCCCCCCGTTAATTACCTTACTCCTTCGGATCGGTCATAAATTGTATTTCTCAGGTGACTAAGCAAAGAAGTCTGTGTACTTTTGAGTGCTTGGACTTGGGAGTTTTACTTGTAAAATGGTGTAATGACCCTTCTCTAATTTTCAAGCATGTTGTAAGGCTTGTTCTATTAGGTTCTCAAAGGACTATGGTACTATAGTGTTGAGTGCCTTAGAAATGCCTGTGCATAAATGAACTTCAGAGGTAAGGCCTTGAGTGGGATTCAAGGGTCCTTGGGTGTTCTACATGTGGTGAGCAATACACAGGGAGAAGCATGCACAGCCATGGGAAAGGTTATTTACTTCTCTTGCTCAGCATCTCACTATAATTTTATTATGAAATACAAAACCAACAAAATGTAGAGGCCCAGCCTTTGAATCCAGCAGAATGGGTGTGCTGGTTTTGGCTGGGATAGAGTTAATTTTTTCCGTATTATCTTGTATGGGGCTCTGTTTTGGATTTGTGCTGGCAACAGTGTTGATAACCCAGGGATGTTTTGGTTACTGCTGAGCAGTGCTCACACAGAGCCAAGGGCTTTTCTGCTCCTCACCCCACCCCACCCCCCCAGTGAGTGGGCTGGGGGGGCACAAGGAGTTGGGAGGGGACACAGCCGGGACAGCTGACCCCAGCTGGCCAAAGGGATATTCCAGACCATATGATGTCATGCTCAGCATATAAACCGGGGGAAGAAGGAGGAAGAGAGGGACGTTCGGAGTGATGGTGTTTGTCTTCCCAGGTAACTGTTACGCGTGATGGAGCCCTGCTTTCCTGGAGATGGCTGAACACCTGCCTGCCAATGGGAAGTGGTGAATGAATTCCTTGGTTTGCTTTGCTTGTGTGCGCGGCTTTTGCTTTACTATTAAACTGTCTTTATCTCAGCCCACGAGTTTTCTCACTTTTACTTTCCTGATTCTCTCCCCCATCCCACCGGGAGGGAGTGAGCGAGTGGCTGTGTGGGGCTTTGTTGCCGGCTGGGGTTAAACCACGACAACAGGTTTGCTACCTGTAGCGAGATCCGTTTGCCAACGACCTGAACAGGTTCCAAGCAATTTGGAACATCTTGCTGTTCTTTAAGGCATAAATGGTTTCACAGCAGCTGGGATGAATACATTTCAAATTTGAAATGAATATTCTGCAATTGTGCCAGTGGGGGAAAAAAAATAAATTACTGTACACCAGTTTATCAGACATGACCATCAGTGCCACCACTACAGTTAAGCAGAGCCCATTCTGACACCAAAGTGTTAGATAACTAACAGATATAAATAACTTCCTAGAGTATTTTTTCACAAATAATACAGTAATATTTTCTGACTGAGGTATTAAGAAATCATGTCATTTTGTGAAGTCCTTGGGAACGCTCTCTCAGCGCTTTGATCCCAGTTCTCTTCCCATGGCCATTTTCATGTTTCCCACCCTACTTACTTTATGAGCAGTGCTGACAATCCAAAGCTTCAGATGTGTGTGATCTGGAGAAATGCAAAACGAAACAATATGCTACCTCTGATGGTGTATTTCCATGGTTTTCGATTTGTAGACCACAGCCTCCTGATGGGCTGGGAGATATTTTCAGGAAGTCAGCTAAAGAAAAGGAGAGAAGTTCATCTGCTATCATACCTTGTGAGATTTGTGGTTTCAAGACACCCCCCCCCAGTGTTTACAAATCAGAAATGAAACTAAAAAATTCCAGTGCAGCCAAAAAAAGGCTTGATGGCTAGATGGACAACTGGATACTTTATTAAGCATTTTCCAGTGTGTCCAAGAGAATATATCAGGTTTTAACTTCCCGTAAACTAAGTAAATGTTAAGGGAAAATTGTGGTGATTGTATAAGCTAATGGTCCTGGCTTCCAACTTGACATTTAGCTGAGATCGTAGTGAAGAATAGCAGGAGTTTTAAGAGTATCGTTGATTTCGGTAGGCATTACAGGGATACGCTTGTCTGCCATCACTTTCAAGGTTGTTCTGTTGTTAATATCCACTCATAAACATGTAGTGGTGGTTGTCAACATGAAAAACAGAAACCATGATTTTTAAATTGGGTGGACCCCCCCCCCCCCCCCCAATAAACTAACCCCTAAACAACTGCGCTTTTCCAAACCAAGGTGTATCTATCTGTAACGGCTGTTACAGGGTTTTAGCAGCAGTGGGACGCAGCCAGTTCCAGCCGGCTCCGACAGACCCACCGCAGGGCACGGCTCAGCCCCTCGGCCCTGCCGGTGGCGGCCTGGGGAACTTGTGTTTAAGAAAGGGCAAAAAATGCCAGACGGACAGAAGAGGAGGGGGGGGAAAAAGAGTAGGAAACAGCCCTGCAGACCCCCAGGTCAGTGCAGAAGGAGGGGGAGGAGGTGCTCCAGGCGCCGGAGCAGAGATTCCCCTGCAGCCCGTGGAGGACCCCCCCCACTGGAGCAGGTGGGTATTTCCTGAGGGAACTGCAGCCTCTGGAGAGGACTCCACGCAGGAGCGAGTTTATCCTGGAGGACTGCAGGCCGTGGGAAGGACCCACGCTGGAGCAGGGGAAAAGGATGAGGAGGAAGGAGGGGTGGAGAGAAGCTGTTACAGACTGACCGCAGCCCCCCATTCCTCATCCCCCTGAACCACTTGCGGTGGCGAGGGGAGGTGGAGGAGTCAGGAATGAAGGTGTGAAGTTCAGCCTGGGAAGAAGGGTTGGGGTGGGAGAAAGGTGGTTTAGTTTTCATCTTTGTTTATCACCATCCAATTCTGGTTTAATTGGCAAGAAATTAAATTAATTTTCCTCAAGTTGAGCCCTTTTTTGTCCATGACAGCGATTGGTAAGTGATCTCCCTGTCTTTATCTTGACCCACAAGCTTTTCCATCTTGTTTTCTTCCCCTGTCCTGTTGGGGAGGGGGAGTGAGAGAGTGGCTGTGTGGGATTTTGTCCCTTAGCCAAAGTTAATCCACACCACTATCCAGAGACAGAAACAGAGGTGTTTGCTTAAGCTTTTTATTTATTTTATTTAACTTCTGGCACTGTTTCAGATGTCACTTACTGTCTTTTCACTAGATTCGCAAGTTTGCTGTTGCAGAGCAGAAAGATACACCTCTAGTCAGGACACAGAGGGAGAAAAGATACAGGTATGGTTATTTAAAAAAAAAAAAAAGCTACCTTTAAATTTCAGTTCAGAGTTTTGCTGGTTTGTCTTTGGTTTATCTTTTTTTTTGAGGATTAAGAACATAAATTGAAATTGTCTGGGACAGAAAATGTATCTTGGTCAAAAGAATAACGACTGAGCAAATTTTGTCTTTCTATAAGGTTGAGATTTTTCCATTATGGCTGAAGAAGTGGGAATCTCTATTGCAAGTCAATGAGTTACCATATTGTACAAGAAGAAAAAAATGCAGTTAATATATCTGGATGCATTAAAAATGGATTTTTAATATTTCCCTTGAATTCTATTAAATGCTTTGAGTAGAATTCCACAGAAAAGATAATGGCTTTTCTTTTTTCAAATCTACTAAAATCAATTTACTTCTACATTTGTAGCCTTCCTTTTTATCTTAAAATGTATGGTATGAGTGTTGAGACAAGGTCTTTCTCCTTGCTATCAAATAATTTGCCAGTTTGTCCACTCTATTTCCTTTGATTTTGCAGAGACTCTTTAATTATGTAGAGTCTTTGATATTCTTCTGATTGATAGGTGTTAAGGAAGGTGTTACACATACATCTTCCCAATACCTGCAGTATAAGAAGGATGTATGTTCACAGCCTTAAAGGCACTTTTAATATGCTCTATGGTAAGTACATAACATTTTTTAAAAAAATCTCTTTTAATATATGCCTATGACTACTCAGTAACTCTAACCATCTATGTAATCTTGCTCTGGACTTTCTTAACAGAGGTTTGTATATATCTATACCTCTACATATGTATACGTGTGTGAGAGTGTGTTTGTATATCTATATATGTCTGTATCGAATTTAATCTTCTTGAAGGAACTATTTTTTTGCATATGTTAGGAGAAATTAACTTCCAGAAGAGCTCCATGTTATGTAGTTTATGAAGAAACTTCTGTGTCCTAGGTATTCTTCTTTAGGATTAAGTGATCTGCTACCTTGTTGTGTGTTTAATATGCAGTCATATATTCATTATTAAGCACGGCATGAAACATCATCACTGCAAAACAACTACATTATTTCAGTCTGGCTAAAATTAATGAATTTTCAGTTTTGGCAAAATGAAGATCAGTAAAATTAAGCTGAGGATGAGCAATGTTCCTCGCCCTTCCAGAGGAAAAGTAGAAATTTAACTCCCTATTTCCATTTAATAGTACTGCGAAACCATGCTATTTAAATATATATCTGGCCATATTCCTACCTCCTTATGACAGCTAGTGAAAGCATCTACTGTTCACCAAAAGCAAAGAAATATTTTTAGGTGGATAACTAATTTCTTGGTTTTATGGTGATTTTACACAAAACAAAACCTTGCACAGCTGCTCTTTGGAAGATAAAAAGGATTCAGATTGCTGTAGCAGACTTGTGAGTGGAAATGTTTTCAGATGTTTAGCAAATCAAATCGCATGGGGAAAGGGCAGGTTTTATTTGCTGTGGATTGTTTGCCTCCAGAAATATTTTATCCTTTACTTATTCTTAATTGATTAGCTCTTCCTCATAGGTAAATGGTTTTTGCTACTGTAGAATGCATGGAATGAAAGAATAAATAGTTTAAGAAGTTCACCTTGTAATCACCAGAAGAGACATCCACAGTGAGAACTTTGCTGAGGTAACAGTTAGGAATGGTTAGCTCACGGGTGTTCTGATACTGGTCCTGTTTTTATCCATGATTTACTTTCATTATCTACCAAGGCACTTAAAAAGTGTCCATCACCTTACACAAACAGGTCACACAGCTTGCTTTGAAGTAAACTTGGATGTGTGATAAGAAGACTAGTATTTAATTATTAGCTATAGAACTAAGTATTTTGTAGTTAAAATAAACTGCTATGACATTAGAGAAGTGCTATATTGAAGGGAAATACAACAAGTGAATATGAGCACAGATAATAAAAGAACTAAGAAGGAGAAATAGATTTTATTTAAAGGAGTTGTGGAGGATTTTTTCTGCACAGAATCTAAATGTGCTATTTGAAAGATTGAATTTTCTTCAAAATTGCTACCCTATTCTGAAATGAATGTAAGGGTAAGCTGAGTTTCTCCTCAGATTCTCAAAATCACTCATCATCTAGATTTTATGGTGTCAGAATGATGGGGACTATTTCAGGCATTTCTTCTCACTGCTTGATTTACTAGGAGACATGTCATGAGATTCACCTGGCCTGCAAATTGGATCTGAAGAGGCGGAGGAGGACAATGACATGACTTCTAGCAGTCAGTCATTCATTATGTAGAAATATCCTTCAAAAGATCTGTGCCTGCCTCGGGTGAAATAGATGTCAAATTTGCCCGAAGGATATGGATCAAAGACTACTGCCAACTCATACTACACACATAAAAACAGCCTACAGCTGAATTGCCCTTTTTCTACTGACGCAAAGTTTCTCCTTGCGTGGGTGTTGCATAAAATACATATTTTAATCAGTTTAAAATGTATTTTAATTATTTACACTGACCTCACAATTTCCTCTGTGGAAAAAGAAATATTATATAAGATAATTGGCAGTGTTGGACTAATTCTTGCTGTCTCAGACCTGTGGGAAGATACGAGGTTTAATCAGTCTGCAGTTGTTTTTTTTTTAACTGGTCAAGGAATTGTTTGGCAATAACTTGTACTTTTCAACTATTGTTTTGCTACTGATTCTGTCTGTTGGGAAAAAACCGCCTGTGGTCAGATTCTGCCTTCTGCAAAGTTGGTCCTATCTTCTTACTACCAGTAACTTATTTCTTTCAATTCTGCTATCAGTGTTCCAGGCTCCTTGGACGTGGGAGCAAAGGGAGGTTTATTCCCTTACAGCTACAGAAATTAGATTCCAGCTTTGGCTGTTAGTGTTTCAGGAGATTCATTCCCTTAAAAAAAAAATCCGATTTTGGTTTGCTAAGGAGTCAATGCATCTGGGTGGACCAAATATTCATTCTATTTATCTATTGCTAAAAAGTAGGCTTCTTTTCAACCTCAGCCAGTTTACCAGGCAGAAGAGGTCTAAAGCATGCTAGCTTTATAAAAAAATATACCTGCTAAATGGTTTGCAGCCATATTTCTCGGATAACTCAGGTACCTTGCAAAATATCAGTCTCCTAGAGCATGTACGATTTTGTCCATGTGCTTCCTTTACTTGCCAATGGAGGAAGACTCTACTCCAAACCTGCCTTGTAATGTGGCATTTTCAGAAAAGTTCAGTTAATAGTAGACAAAGATTCTGGACTAGACACATGAACCTCAGTTTCTCTCTCCCTCTAGATGCAAAAAAACCCCAAACAGATCTACGGTTGTATCGCAAAGAGCACAAGACGAGTATTGGATCATCCCATGCCACATTTCCCATTTTAAACTGATTTGGCATGGCCTTCCTGGTGAGAGGCCATCAGACATCATAGCTCTCACCTCTTGCTGAAAGCATCATCGCACCTGTAGGTTGATGCATTCGTTCCCTTTCTCTGAAGAGCAGATAAGAAAATTAGGACTGTACTTCTAACTAGGGATCTCTGAGATGTCTCATCTATATTTGAATACCTAATACCCAAAATGCATTTTCCCCCACACACACTTTTTCCTAGGTGAGCCATGAAAGTTATTTCTCTATGCCAAAGTAAGAGGGACTGCCTAAGACCAAACGGAAGTTCAAAACTGTTAGTTAAATGAAGGTACAAAACCTCTGATGCACAAATGCTTTTGTTTGCATCTACTTTCTAATGAAGGTAATTCATTGTTCAGTGATACTGGATATATTACCTTTCAAAACAGTGTAAATTATTCAATAGGTTGAAGTGCCTTTTGCCAAGTTCTTTACTGTACAACACTTGACACTTTTATCCTTCCCACCACCACTAGAAAAGCCAGGAAAGGTAAAACTCAGAACCTTCGTGCAAAGCTTTATAATTCCTCTGTTTTATCATTCCAAATGTTGTTTTTCCTAATGTGGACAAAATATTCTTCCCAGTTCAGAAGATAAGACTATCATTCTTCTATACACAATGCCATGAATAGGGAAACATTTAAGAAATGAAATGGAGATCATTTTTATGGTAACGAAGATCAGAGCACCCAGGACTGTTTTGAATACTTGTTGAAACAAACTAACAAATGTGAGAAAAGTCTGTCCTAAAGCATTTCATTTTGAATTTTGAGAATAATTTTTTCATTTAGATTCTCATGGCTTTTTCATTCAGTCATGTTTATTTTAGTTAGCTCTTGAACATGCAGGAAAAAATCTCATGCTGCTCTTTGCCAGTTCACAACGCCCTTTTCACTTTTACCAAGTATGGCATGTATGAGAAAAATAGCTGAGTTCCTTGATTCATTCAGGAAAGCCACTTCAAAAATGAAGAATTTTAAGTACAGAAGTTGTTCCATTGGTTTTTGAAATGCTACGCCTGTAGTAGAACTAGAGCACAATGCTTTCCTGGATTAGGTACATGGTTCAAAGGGGCAGTTCTGAGGACTGCCATTGCTCCTACTCTGAGAGATTAAAAACCAAAGGATTATTTCCAGCTAGGATTACTACCATCAATGTGAAAATGCCAGTTTTCATACCTCATTTAACCATGTTAACATATTAAATGCTTTCATTCTCTAAGACTTGGAAAATTTCATTCTCTAACACTAATGAAGATTGCTGAAACAAAGAGCTTCAGACACTGTTTTTGCAATGATTTCTCCTGTTGTAACTACTGATCTTACAGTGGTTGATCATCAGAGTTAATGTTAGATGTTTTGAAAATATATATTTAAATAGTGAGTAACCACTTTGTATTCATGCTTAGCGTATTGTACTTTTGGAAATTAGTATGTTCTGATATTTTTGAGGCCAGGGCTGAAATGGTGGACCTTTCAGTCTTAGCTGCTCTCTACGCCACTGTCAAGGCAAGGTAAGAGGTGCATCGATGGTGACCCTCCCACTTTCTAGCCCTGTGGTTTCCTTGAAGAAGCCTGGATGTGAACGCTGAAAGGGAACTTTGTCAAAGGGGTCAAGTGTCCCGTCATGGCCAAGTAGATGAGATTGCAGTTTCTTTGCTGTACAAGCGTGTAAGGACACAAGTCTGCTAACTATTTCCACTGTAGCATTGACCATGAGTTATCCAAGGATTAGAGGAGCAAAAAGGAAAACCTTGCATTTCCTGAATTTAATTTTGTGCAGTTTAGCCATGGTTCACTGCCTGACCTTGTGTTTACAGGATTTCATCATATGAAAACATTACCCTTAGGAAAAGGTCTAATAGAATTTAATAGAGATTAATCCAGAGGCCTTAACCAAATTACTCTAACAAACCTTAATCTGGAAGAATATTTTTTTTCTATGGATATTCTTGAACCAGAAGAATCCTTTGTAAAGCAGTGAGGAAAACTGTATGGATATGAACACTGTAGATGTATGTGCTAATGTAGGAGGGCTTGCAGATTTGACGTAGAATAATTAATGTCAGTTACCACAATGTAACAAAGTACAGCTTTCAAAGAAATATTTACACACTTAAATAACTGTAACATATTTAAATAACTATAAATATTACAGTTCATGATCTTAGGGCATAAAGCTGTAGAAACCTAGGTATTTACAACCAATATTATAGAAAATAGTAATGGCAATTATCTAGGAAAATTAAATGTGTTTAAATAAATATTAGAATAAATTTGAACTTCAAATAAACTGCAATTTTGCAACTAAGCAATTATTTTTTACACTATACTGCTTGAAAAATATTTTTGCTTGGTAGGGTGCCATGAGAAGTAGAAAGGGGCTGAAGAAAGGGATCTGATAATACTCTACACTCTTTACTGCAACATGCTATCTTATGTGCGTATGTATCTCATGTAATGTGCTATCCTTAGCTATGTATTTCAATTTCAGTCAAATGTCAAAAATTAAAAAAGAAAGATATGTTAAACTTTTTATAAAATGTTTTTGTTAATTAACACATTCCTGTGAGACAAAGTACATCTACATGCTGCAAAGTAGTTCTAAGTTGAATAAATTAACAGTGATGCCAAAATATGTGAAAACCAGGATATAACAACAAAGATGAATTAATTGATGGGTTAAGATAGCTGTAGTTCATTTTTAATATACCCAACCATACTTTGACCCCCAGTTTTAAATTCTAACAAGTAGCTATGAAGAGGATCTAGCGTAATTTTAATTATATCTGTCCTATATTCCAAAGAATCTTAAAATGCAAAAAGCAAAGCTACTATTAGTTAACTGACAGTAGGCAAATGTTTTCGCAGGGCAGCATATTGGTGACGATACTAGAGGCCTAAATGGCAGAAAGTGATGGATAAGTTTGTTTCTTGCCATCCTGAAGACAGAACAAATGGGTTTGACTTCATCTGCAGGGTATCACAGCTATGCTCAGGGGTGAGGGAGGAGAAACTTCTGCAGGTTGCCGTGGTTTAACCCCAGCCTGTAACTAAGCAGCATGCAGCCGCTCACTCACTGCCCCCCACCCAGTAGGATAGGGGAGAGAATCGGGGAAAAAAAAGGTAAAATTCATGGGCTGAGATGAGAACAGTTTAGTAGAACAGAAAGGAAGAAACTAATAAAGATAATAACAACAATAATAAAATGACAATAATAATAAAAGGATTGGAATATACAAAACAAGTGATGCACAATGCAATTGCTCACCATTCGCTGACCAACGCCCAGTTAGTTCCCAAGCGGTGATTCCTGCCAGCCCCACTCCCCCTAGTTTATATACTGGGCATGATGTCACATGCTATGGAATACCCCGTTGGCCGCTCTGGGTCAGGTGGCCTGGCTGTGTCCCCTCCCAACTTCTTGTGCCCGTCCAGCCTTCTTGCCGGCTGGGCACGAGAAGCTGAAAAATCCTTGACTTAGTCTAAACATTACTTAGCAACAACTGAAAACATCAGGGTGTTATCAACACTCTTCGCATACTGAATCCAAGACATAACACTATACCAGCTACTAGAAAGAATATTAACTCTATCCCAGCTGAAACCAGGACAGAGTGATCTGTCAGGGAGTGAGAGGGATGACACTGAGATATAGCATTATTCCTGACACCATGGAAAAGTAAGAGCAGCATGTTTCTTCTGCTCTCCTTTGAATGAGAGTTTTTGATCTCAAGCATTCCCCTGAGGTTTCTGGGAAAGAGGCTTGTGAGAGAGCTGTCCCGTTGAAGTCTTTCTGTGCCCCCTAAGTCTGACCCTGCCTATACCCACAGCTGCCACCGCACCCTTTTCCACAAGAACGTTTTGCCGAAATCCCATCCTGAAAAGGCCAGATTTGCAGAATGGCACTAAAAAGATATGATCACATGTTCAGATCCAGAGGTAACTGAAACTAGGTTTGTTTCTCCTCCAGCTGATGCACATTTCGTGCAAATCCTGTTTGTTTAGAGGTGATTTTTTTTTTCTTTCAGCACATTAGTGGGTGATACTATATTGAAGTAGGGTATAGGAAATGGGATAATGTAGTGAAAATACTAAATATTCCATGTGACTGCTAAAATGGCTGGCAAATTCATGTTACACAGAGCTTAGCAAGGCTTTAAGGTTTTTTTAATAGGGAGTCCTGGATGCACCATTTATTAATTGCTCTTTTTTGAAAGGTACTTGTTCCAGTTACTAGCAATGCACTATTCACAAACTGTTCAGTTCTGCATGAACTGTGCAGCTGAGTTTCTGAACAGCTAGGATTTGGAGAAGTGGAATGCACTTTTCATTCAAATTCACATGCTAACCTAAAAGCCGATGAAAAACGGCAATAAAGGATATTCATAGAACTCTTCTTAAACTGACACTTTTAATATGATTTTATTTATTCTTTTCTTTCAATGTATAAAAGATACAAAGACTCCTATGTGTAGGTGTTAACAGCTTTCATCAAATATCCTTTTCATTCTGTGTTAAGACAGATGGGTCAGTTTTGACCTTTTCACAGTTCTTGTTAGGATCTATTGTTCTGCCAACTTTGGCATCGCTGATGCCCAGTTTATTATCAGAAGTCAAAAGGGACAACAGAATGTTTCTGGCTCTGTTTTGTTTATAGAAATTTCAAGCCTGCAATTTAACACTTTTTCACAACATGCTGATTTTTAAAACTGATCAGAATGTTTGTGTTTTGCTGCTTTTTCCACTTGAATAACAAAGATAAGATTTGTTGTTTTTTTTAAATATATGAAGCTAATACTATTTCCTTCAACTTTAATTAAACATGTAAATTATTTGCTTACATAATGCAAGTTATTGTATTGGCAAGTATCCTTGTATTGTTTATATTGTCCTATGGCACAGTAAGCTCACAATACAATATTGCTTCATTGTTTAATCATCATCCTACTTGATGTCATTCGTGTTTGGGGTGGAGGAGCATATCAGTTTCAGGATCCACATTAGACTGTGCATAGACATAGACTGAGTTACTGTAAGCTGTCTCTGCCTCTCTGTCACAAGCACAACTTGATGCTTGATATTTTATTTCTCTGAATTAATATGCACCTTTTTTTTTTTAGTTATAAATTCAGTATTTAAGTCAATGCTTAATGGATTGATCAATGGAAAAAGTAATGTAAAATAAAATAGTGCTTATTTTTGTCCTTTTTCTGTCCAGCAATAGCAATCTAAACAGCTGGCTCTGTCCACATTTCTCTTGATACAGAACTGTTTGGAAGGAATAAAAGGTGTCTTTTGTGTCACTTGGCCTACCCTGCTATGCAATGTACTTTTTTTCTTTGTGAAATCCTTTCTCAGGTCAGATGCTGAGGTTTTGTTGCTACATAGAGATATTATTTCATAAAAAGTGAGTTAAAGTAAGTTTTGTATGTACTTTGTGGTACCTTGTGTTGGGATGATCCTCATGGAAAAATTAAGCTGGATGCATGAATCAGTTTTGCATGGACAGAGAGTGGTAGGAGGAAGAGTGGCCCAAAGTGTTAATTCTCTCCTGGTAAAAGCCAATGCAATCTGATGATCACCATGAAAGAAAATATAAGAAAAGATCATGAGGCTGAAAAAAGTGGCTTTGAATACATGTATTTATTAAATGTACCATATCGCTCAGTATGAAGGCAGTTAAAATGAATAATGTGAAATGCTGAAAGAAGCTAAGCATTTTTGTTAGGTCAATAGGACATTCAACATCTGTGAGAGTAAGGTTGTTTAATACTACATGGAAAGACTTACTAATTCTCAAGGGTCTCATTAATCCTTACAGGACTAGGTATGTGCTAATACCATGACTAGAAAACAGTCACTGCGTAGCACCTGGCTTGAATTACCTCACTCAAATTGTATTCATATTTCAGAACTTTGTGTTCAGGTTTTCAAAGCAGAACATGTCTTCTTTAACGGAAGCCTAATCTTGTTTAACTTCATGGAGCACTTGGCGTGGGCAAAAGAAAGTGTTCTTCTGCCTCAATGAGAAACTTCTGTGTTTCGCTCCAGATTGTGCCAGGTCTTCAGCTAATTAGCTCCTGTGCAAGTGAAGGAAATTCCTGCAAAAAATTAATAAAGCTCAAGTTACATATTTTACAAGTGAACCCAGAGTTACTTCCTTAAATGGATAAAAGCTCTGCAGTAGTATATAGAATGAATGGCAGAAGCGTAGTTTAAAGAAGCAGGTAGCAGTGACCCGTTCTTTAAATCCTTTGCCCCCAAAATGTGAGATCACCAGTGATCTTTCTGCTGCAGTATATGACGTGTGTCAGAGCTACAGTACCTGAGGTCTCTAGTCTTATTTTACATTTTCTCCTCACACTGGACAAACTCATTCTTCAACTCAAACTAATCTTAGAAGCTACAATAAGGCATATTTTAGGTTTCAACTGTAGCATATTATTTAAAAGGACTATAGTTGTGAACATTTGTCTTGCTTTGACATTTTTAAAGGACAAACAACTGACCTAGAAATTGATCCAGTGGAGATGGTACTGAGTATCTTCTATCACATTTTCCCTTCACAGTTTGTGGCACTGCTGAGGAGGATTTTTCTGCATGTTACTGTATTTGACCTAACACAGATATTATCATGTAAGACATAAGTCCTTTATGAGCACACTTGTCATCTCTGCTAATACATTGAAAGAGCACTGTGATGATTTTAAAAGGGATGTTACTCAGAGATACATTTTAGCAATTGTACACGTTGATTTAATCAGCAGACCTTATTGTTAGCAGGCTAGGGAATTCTGTATGTCATTAATCACAAACACAACACATAATTCCCTTTCCTTTTCACTTGGCTAAATAGTCAAAGTTGTTCTTGAATTTGAGGTTAAGGTAAAGTCAACATCTTCCATTTGGGGCAGATCTTACTCAATATGCATAAATGCTGAATGGAAATAGTAAATAGGTTGTATCCCTTTTAAATGTACGCTTAACATTTGCAGTGTACATATCCACAAAAAAATCAATTTCGGTCTTACATTCCCATATCCAGTGACAGTCCAACGTGGAATAAAATACATGCTTTAAATTATTGGTCAAGTACTGTTCTACACTGAATATTGGCTCTGAGGACAATGACTTGAGTTTTCCTTTTTAGTTGTCTCATGGACATTTGTTTGAAATCTGTCTCGATTGGAAAGAACAAAGATTTGTGATCTAATTAGTGGACCTGAAAGTTAACTTGAAATCAAAAAAATAGTCTGTGATCTTACACCGAGAGTCTGCAAAAAAGATACCTTTGGTTATACTCTAGTAATGGCAGCTGCCTTATGCAGAAATCCACTGAAGGAAATAAGGCATGTGGAGTTACAAAAACTTCTCAGCTGTGCTGAACAATCATATTTTTTCTTCTGCAGCTATACTACTTCTCTACAACCAATGAAAAATTAAAAAAATTAAAAGCTCATTGTAGTTTTTAAGTCATTATAATTAACAAATACCACTTGTGACAACTGTGTGCCTTTGTGTCTTCGGGGCAGTAAAGTAATTACAGCTATCTTATCACAACTGTATGCTAAGATATTTTTCTACATATGGCTTAAGTGAAAGGACGTTTGCTACTACTTACATATAGCACTTCATGCATAACTGTATAATGAAACAACACTTTTATACAACAAATTTTTAATGTCAGAATCACATATTCCTTAGATGTTAACTTATTTGACCAGCATTTTCATATTAAATAATGAACTGATGTCAGTAATTCCTTTCTCAGGACCTATAATGAAAGATAGAGTAGTGTTCAATTACTTGATGTACAGCATGTGGCCCCTTACAAGTCCTCAATTTATACTGTTTTCTCACCTAATAAAAATAGTATTAGTCAAGATCAAGGATTCTGTATTCATTTTGTTATCCCAGAAATAAAAATAGTTACAGCAGGAACAATGAATCAATTAGCTGCTGCTGCCAATTAATGGAATGTACTGGGTTTTATTCAAACTGACTCTTGTTACAATGATAAATTATTCAAAATGGTTATCTACCTCATCCTTGTGGAAGTACCTAGTACAACTGTTGATTGTTGCTTATTTGCATTTGGGACTTTTATCTGAAATTTTGTTTGGTCTCTCTATATTTCCTGCCAAACAGATCAATGGCAGTACATAGCTATAACTTGGTGTATATCTATAATCTGGTTATTTATTTTAAATAAACTACCTGTTATCCTTTCCTTTATAGGACTAGTTTTCCCATCATTTTCCTATGTCTTTACTTCTTAACCTACTTGGGATGCAGATCTTATGCCAAACTAAATGTTTTACGACTAATTCTACGACTCAGGTAATGTAAATAGAGGATTGTGTTGTCTGGAGTCCTGTCTTTCTTTATATTGCTTAGAGCAGTGGAAGATCCGTGAAGTAGGGTGTGATTAAACAAACTCACTCCACTTTTGGCAGGTGTGCTTGACTCACGTAGTGTGTGACCCAGGGGTTTGCAAGATTATAGGAGCCAGAAGCTCATGCAAGGTTGCTGCACATGAGCCGAATGTACTGCAGAGGCTTTGTGGTCATGGCTAACGCCCTTCTCAAAATAACTGCAGCTTCATAGCTTCTGATTCACAACTCCCTTGTTCTTGGTTGGATAAGCATGCAGACAAATAGATAGAAATTTCCAGAGACACTCTCAGTCACTTTGTCAGTTATTTTTAGAATTTTATGTCCCTAAGGGTATATGAATATATATGAAAGCCTGTTTAGTTTCTCTGGAGTGGTCCTTTACTCCCTGCAAATGCAATGGCTCCAACCATGTCAATTCACGTGCAAAGCACATAAAAAACATTTGCTGTCCTTTAGTTTTCTTAAGGGTGTGGAATCCACACTCTTATCTCCAAAATCTGCCTGTGCCGTTCTGGTGGAAACTATTATAAACTGCTTTATGCTGCTTACTAACCTTTCTGCTTTAAGTGCTGGAAAGCTGGTAGGGCTGGGTTTTAAGTATTGATATTGAAAATATTCAAAATTCACACAAGAAATGTGCATTTTGTTAGCAAAATTTCAGTCAGTAAATACAATTTTATTAGAAACCACATATTTTCTAAATGTTTGAAATAAAGATCCTCTGTAATGATGATTATCCAGCAATGATGAGATAAATGAAAACTCAGTTTAAAAGCTTGGTCAGTCTTCTGCCTTATCACTAGCATTCAAGTACACAATGGTTTCATTGCCTGCATTTCTTTGAAGAGGAAAAATAAGTAAAAAGGAGAAAAAAATCTTCACAGAGGATATTTTTCTAGCATTGTTGTCTTTAGCACATTTGTAAAATCTTCAGGGCTACAATTCAAAATGACGTGCTAACTTTTGAAAGGGTTTAGATTGCTGGTGGTGCATTGCCTCATCTCTGTTACACATGCTTGAATTTCTGCAATTTGCTTTTCTTAGCTGTGAAACTGTCACCTTTGAAATAGACATGTCTGCCAAAATACAGATATTATGAAAATAACATAAGTGAAAACTTGCTGCTTAACTAAAGGATTTTCTGGGCTGTAGCTAGGTATCTACCCAACCTTACTTGCTTGCAGTATAATAGATTTAAACACCAAAGTTGGTTTGAGAAAACATTGATAAAAAAACCCAAAACTTTTATGTTGTATGTGGGTTATCTTTTTTTTTTTTTAACCTGTTATATTGCAGTGGTTAACTAAAGAATGTAAATATCTGGAAACAACTCTACTTCCTAAAGTATGCATTGGAAACCATGTTAAGTTTTAAATCTTCACTGCCAGAATGGAGTGTAATCTGCAAAGTGGCACTTGGATGCAGAAATTCAAAAGACAATTGAAAGCATTTAGAGCTAAGAAAAAATGGATAGCTATGCAATTCTAAATAAGAAATTGTGCTCTGAAAATTTCTGCTTGCTAACTCTGTAACCACATGCATAAAAACATTTGCTCTAGATCATCCTGTTTTTTTCACTTATAGAGAATATATGTGATTAATGCTGTCATTTATAAATGTAAGTCTGTGTTGCTTTTAAGAAATAATTACCTACCTGTGCTTTTACATTTTTCTTTCAGTATTACAGAATAATTTGTCATTAGGAATAATTAGACACTGTTCATTTTCTTCAAGTAATTTGAATATTTGAAGTAAGTGGTAAATGATTTCACGTTAGGTTACATCAGAAATTCTTCCCTTCCCTCAGTTTCTGTCTTAGTCTGCCAGCCCTCTGGAATATATAGAAGTGTCCTAATCAGAAAACATATAGTTTGTGTGTGAAAATCCACTTATGTGCTTATCTGCTGCAGTTAAAAAAATACTTAAAAAACAAACAAACAAACAAAGTAAAAGCAGGATCCAACTGTATTATTTTATGAGTTTGACTTTGTAAAAATGCAGCTTAAAAATCAGGCTTCTGTGGCATCCTTGTTTCTGTCTCCTGGGGGTTTTTTGTTTACTTTTCAAGAACGTTTCAAGACATAAAAAGATGAATGATGCAACTGTATTCAAATCTCTTTGGCTTGTGCCTATACTATGTATGCATTACATGTTTAAGTGCTGGACTTTAACCTCTAAACCTAATGACCTGCTGCTATCACTGCTGGGGTTGAAGGTGGTGATTGAAGCTTATCTTGGTTCAATTTGCTTCCAAGGAAATCCACAGGAAATTGCAGATACTTGTTTTTGTGGAACTGACAGGGGAATTTGCAACTGAACACACACTTGGGTGGGAAGTAACCAGTACTGTCATGGTTTAACCCCAGCTGGCAACGATGCCCCACACAGCCACTCACTCACTCCCTCCCAGTGGGATGGGGGAGAGAATAGGAAGAGTGAGAAAACTCATGGGCTGAGATAAAGACAGTTTAATGGGTAAAGCGAAAGCCACGCATGCAAGCAAAGCAAAAGGAAACAAGGAATTCATTCACCACTTCCCATGGGCAGGCAGGTGTTCAGCCATCTCCAGAAAAGCAGGGCTCCATCACGCCTAATGGCTACTTGGGAAGACAAACACCATCACTCCAAACATCTCCCCCTTCCTGCTTCTTCCCCCAGCTTTATATGCTGAGCATGGCATCATGTGGTGTATCGGCTTTGTGTGGCAAGGTTTTGGTAGTGGGGGGGCAGTTTACAGGGGTGGCTTCTGTAAGAAGCTCCTGAAAGCTTCCCCTGTGTCCGACAGAGCCAATACCAGCCGGCTCTGAGACGGACCCGCCGCCGGCCAAGGCCGAGCCAATCAGCGATAGTGGTAACGCCTCTGTGATAACATTTTTAAGAAGGAAAAAAAGTTGCTGGGACAGAGAGAAACGGCACCTGGAGAGAGGAGTGAGAACATGTAAGAGAAACAGCCCTGCAGACCCCCAGGTCAGTGAAGAAGGAGGGGGAGGAGGTGCTCCAGGCGCTGGAGCAGAGGTTCCCCTGCAGCCCGTGGTGAAGACCATGGTGAGGCAGGCTGTCCCCCTGCAGCCCATGGAGGTCCACGGTGGAGCAGATATCCACCTGCAGCCTGGGGAGGACCCCACGCCAGAGTAGGTGGGTTCCCGAAGGAGGCTGTGACCCCATGGGAACCCCGCGCTGGAGCAGGCTCCTGGCAGGACCTGCGGATCTGTGGAGAGAGGGGCCCACGGAGCAGGTTTTCTGGCAGGACTGTGACCCCGTGGGGTACCCACGCTGGAGCAGTGTGCTCCTGAAGGACTGCATGCCGTGGAAGGGACCCGTGCTGGAGCAGTTCATGAAGAACTGCAGCCCGTGGGAAGGACCCACGTTGGAGAAGTTCATGGAGGACTGTCTCCTGTGGGAGGGACCCCACGCTGGAGCAGGGGAAGAGTGTGATGAGTCCTGCCCCTGAGGAGGATGAAGCGGCAGAAAATAATGTGTGATGAACTGACCGTAAGCCCCATTCCCTGTCCCCCTGCGCCGCTGGGGGGGGGTTGTAGAGAATCCAGGAGTGAAGTTGTGCCCGGGAAGAAGGGAGGGGTGGAGGGAAGGTGTTCTGAGATTTGGTTTTATTTCTCATTACCCTACTCTGGTTGATTTGTAATAAATTGAGTTAATTTTCCCCAAGCTGAGTCTGTTTTGCCCATGATGGTAACTGGTGAGTGATCTCTCCTGTCCTTATCTCGACCCACAAGCTCTTTGTTATATTTTCTCTCCCCTGTCCAGTTGAGGAGGGGGACTGATAGAACGGCTTTGGTGGGTACCTGGCGTCCAGCCAGGGTCAACCCACCACATACAGTCTGGAACATCCCTTTGGCCAGCTGGGGTCAGCTGTCCCAGCTGTGTCCCCTCCCAACTCCTTGTGCCCCCCCAGCCCACTCACTGGGGGGGTGGGGTGGGGTGAGGAGCAGAAAAGCCCTTGGTTCTGTGTGAGCACTGCTCAGCAGTAACCAAAACATCCCTGGGTTATCAACACTGTTGCCAGCACAAATCCAAAACAGAGACCCATACAAGCTAATACGGAAAAAAATAACTCTATCCCAGTCCAAACCAGCACACCAGGACATGAGCGGCATCAAGGAACAATTTCTCCAGTGATTGCTCATGACAATCCTGTTCTTACCCTGTGTTGCTGTCCCTGCACTGACTGTCTGTCTAGTGGCAAACTGTGAAATCCAGAATCAGGACAACTATGGACCAGACTAAGGATATAGATGATACAAAGCCCAAATTCACATGTTAACTTAATGTATAGTATTTACACATCTTTCTCAAACCTGGCAGCATTAATTTTTTCTTTTTTTCTTTTTTTCAGATGTTTTTAAAATGACATTGATTCTTGTTCATTGTTTTGAATTTATATACCAGAAACTGATTTCATAGATCATTGTACGTTGTTAATGGACCTACTCAGGCTCAGAATGTCTGTCAATCATCAGGTAGGAACTGAAGAGATTTTCACATCTGCCACTTACTCTTATTGAATACAATTACTGTGGAAACTAAGTATGTAGTGATATAAACCTGGCCTGGGAGTCTGTGTCTGGGAACAGGTGAAGAAGTATTAAGGAATTAAGGAAGTATACTTGTGTTGGATAATTTTATTAATGTAACTTTAATTTTGATTTTGTCCTACTTCAGAATGACTAAGAAAAAGGTGGTAGTTAAGCTGGAAATTAATTTTATTACCTGGTTAAACAAGTTATCATTTGGGTTTAAATTATAAAGAAAATGAAATTCTTACATGAATAGCTATGATCTGTACTTTTAATATTGAGATAAAGGAAACAGAGTTTATAATTGAATAATGGTTACATCTGCATGATACGCATTGCCACAGAGCAAATATTCATAGGAAAAAAATATTTTAAATCAGTATCAGAGGTTTATTTTCAAAGCTGTTATGGCATATATGCATCTGGTGAGTATGTTCCTTCTTTGGTGAATGCTGCTGTATTATCACTGTAGACAGCTCCGTGATCCAGAAGCACTTGATCTATGACCAGAATGAGACCGTTCCAAGGCATATGAGTTCTTGTAATTTTTCCTTGCCCTGAGAAAAATGGCTGAGTGTAACACACACTCTGTTAAATCAGCTTTCAGCTTCTGGCTTGATGACAAGCTAAAATCATGTTTGCCAACCCTAGCTTATGATCTGAACGATCGGGCAAGTGCAGACAAAGGCAAGTCATTAAAGGAAATTTTCTCAGCTGTCTCCTGTGCTCCCAGAATGCCCATTCTCACTGCAGTAATTAGCCAGAGCTGACTTCCAGGGCACAGTGCATTCACTGTCTCTGAGATTTGTGCTAACTTCTTCAAAAGTAACCTCGACTAAGCTGTACTTTCCAATATATGCGAAACTTCTCTCTTCAGTGTGGGTCTTCATCCTTACTCCGTGGTTTGGTGTAATACCTTTCTCCTTTCTCTGTTATACTGTGTTTCCACGGATAGAAACTCAGGGTATACATAGAAAAAGCCACAGCACTCTACAACCAGGCATACTGTTTTGATGAGTGGGAGACCAGAGTTTGGGGGAGAATGCTACAGAGAATACCTATTTTAAAATTTTGACAAAGCCCTAAGTTAGGTATCTAGGTTTCCCATACTGTGTAGGGAGAATTAAACTTCATGTATGTGTTGGTCTGAAGATTGCAAGTTTAGATATAAGAAACCTGAACTGAAAGGCAAGTTTTAAACACCAAGTCATTAGTTTATTTCATTACCTAGTAAATCACTCACAGCAGCAGTATCCTGGAGTTAGTTAGAATAATTTATTATTGTTCAATATAGTAATCAGTCTGTCTGGACCCCAGGGGTCCTAGTTCAAAAAAATATTTAGTCCTATACGGAAGTAGATTTCTCTTCACAAAATGATTTACCACGTGCAGACTTATGTGGAACCTAAGCCTGTGCTCCAGATTCTTCATCTGTTTTCTTGATAATTTCTTGAACTGTTATTTGGTCTAGTGCTGAAACTGCCTCAGTGATGCCTGAGATACCCTCACGTGTACGTGATGTTTCACTCAGTTAAAAGCTGCTCTGCGGAGCAGACTCTAAAAGTTACAGCCGTGCTCTCCTCAAGGGCTTCTGAAAAAATATCTTCATCTTCATATGTCTATGAACGATAGAATGCCAGAAGAGCAGAGGTGAACTAAGTGCTGATTAAAGCTCAAATGCTCTAGCTTCTATGACTGGTGCTATGGAATACATTGTAAATGACTTTTTTAAAAAAAATTAAATTTCAGGGTAGCAAATCGATACTTTCAGTTAAAAGTCAGGCATCACTTCTGGCTGAGTGACAAGTGTTAGGGCAATACATGAATAATCCTTTTCATCAGTAATTTCTAGGGCATATTGGGTTGACTACTTTTAAATTCTGTATATAATTATCAGTTGAATGTTACTGGAATTTTGATTTCTGCACAGAACAGGGGGAGACAAACTCTTTGTCCAAGAGCATACCTATAAATCTATCAATAATGTTCAAACATAATGCATTGAGTCTACAGGATACTGATAATTTATGAAGATTGGTGTGTCTGTATATACATACATATTATATAGGTATGTCTGTATGTATAGATTTAACAACACTTCTTTGTAAGTGGGTTACATAGCAGACCAATACTTTTGGGGAAAAAAAGAGCTGTAGTGTTAATTTGACACACAAGGCACAAAGACAAGAATGGGAAGAGGATACAAAGTTTTTTAAGAGTGTTGGTTGGGTAGGAGTAAATATGTGAAGTAGGAGAAAATGAAGGAATTCAGCACAGAAATGAAGTCAAGCAGGCTTCAGAGTCTTTCAGAGATGAGGACTAAAAGCTTCAAGCAGATGCACAATGGGGAGCTGGGGAGGGATGCTAGAGGTGGTGAGGAGACACAGTCTGAAAAGATGCAGAAGAGATGTTCATAGAGAGGGTTTGCTGTAAGCCAGGATAGAACTATGTTCATTCACCTCTGCACCATTTAGGGTGCAACTCCCACACTTCTGTGTAGAAATAAAACTGATAAAACTGAAGTGTTATGAATATTACTAGACAAGGTAACACCTGTTTTGGGTGGGGATTTTTGTGTTTATTTAATAGCAACAAAGCTTAGAGTGCTGGGTTTAAAGTTCAATACATTGTGTATAAGACACTTGAGGTCAGTGTCTTCTTTCTTGTTAGATGCATGTTATTTCTGTCTTCCTTATATTGTGATGTTTCAATGGACAAATAATATAAATTGCTCAGAGGACACTGGAAAAACTAACAGTGATATAGAGACCTTCCTTGACTCTTCAGTGCTAATACAGAGTATTTGGAAAAATCAATGGAGCTTGTCCAGGATATCGGTGAGCGTCTCATCTGTATGATATCCTCCAGTGCTCTTTGAAAAGACAGAGCATGTGCTTGGTATCTAAAAGGCAGAGAATATTTTCAAATACCAGAAATGGAATGAGTTTGTCTTGATAAGATTTCCAGCTGCCCACATAATATATTGCATTAAAATTCTATTTTAAAACCACTTTTTTGCTTACTGCTATTTATGAAATCCCAGACAAGGAAATTGAAATGTTTCTTCTTTTCATTTTGGTTTGGTTTTGTTTGGTTTGTTTTTTAAATTTGACCCTTAAATTTGTTCTAATAAATGGTGATATGGAATCCTGTACTGTTCTTTATTAAAGAGATTTTTTTTTTTAATTAATTTTACTAATCTAGAAAATGAAACCAGACAGCTCTTGAAAAATAGGTATTAATCTGCGTAGCTCTCAAGTTCCAGCAACCTTGGTTGCCATTTTTGGTTTGAAGTTAAGTAGAACTTAACATCCATTTATGTGACTTTTTCCTATATTGGTTTACTTTCTGAAAAAAGAATTGCACACACATACACACGCATATGTACGCTTCTATTTCTTTCTCGTTTACCTTATGCTATTCTTGCACCTAATTTTTGTGGGTTTTTTTTTTTAGATGTGACTGAGACAAATGTTTATGCAAGAGGCTAACCAGTTTCTGTAGCTTCATTCACACACTAAAAGATAGGCTCTTGTCTAAGTAGTTACTTGAGTTGTTTTTATTATAATAACAGGTGTTCCACTCTTTAGATTCTGTGGTTTTAATCACACACTTAAACAATGGAATACCAACATTTTATTTAATCTAGTTTAAGTTTTTAAAAAGAGAGCATTGAGTTTATATTGTTTTAGTTATTACTTCTAAACAATATTTTCTTTTCTGTTGGGCCACAGAATAGACGAGAGGCTTTTATATCTGCAAACGGGTCATAAGCTATTTGTATTATTCTGATAATCACTTTAGGAAACTTTGTTTACACAGGCTGCAAAGTCAGAATTCATAAAGAAAATGTTACTAGACTGCACTCTTTAAAAGAGTTTGAGATTTTATTTTTCCAATAGTAATTTAATTTTTGTCAAACTAACCTTGTTCATCAGTTCTTTGCTCTGGGAGTCCTTTATCCTGTGTTACTGCAAAGAGAAACAGATTTATTTTACTTTATATTCAAAAGCATGTAACTCTGTCAGATTATATGCAAATGAATAAATCAAGGGCTCACACCCACTCCCCTGGAGTATTGAATATATGTCACTGACTTTATAAAAGGTAGGATTGAGTTTAAAAAATAATAATAATTTATAGAGCTGATTATCATGGATTGTTTTAAAATATGCTTTTTTGACCAGCAAATCATTTTGTATTATTTTATTTGAAGATGAACAGTGTAGACACAGGAAAGAAAGAGGTTGGATCAAATGGTGAAAGAGAATTGGGTATCTAATTAAAATAGTCAAGTCAAAGGTGTTTTACTTTGAAATGCCCTTCAAAATTCCAAAACCTTCATAGTGTTGTATTTTCTTCTCTTATCTGCAAAAAATACATATTTTTTCAGTTTTATTTATTTTTATTATTACTGTGCCCATGCATTTTTAGCTTGCAGCTGTGTATGATTTGGTGTTATCGTGTTGGAGGTTTTTGTCATCCAGACACTTTAGAACGGACCTAGTTCAGGAAAGTATTTAAGCATGTTAACTTCAATATTCAATATAACTAAGTATATGAACATGCTTAGATATGCATGTTATAAGTGCTTTGCTAAACTGGGTATTAGACTTCTACAAGTGAAAAAAACCCTCTGAAGTGTGTGTTGCATAATGAAAATTAAAATTCACTGAAATGCAGAGAAGAAACCAACATTAAAACCAAACATTCTGTCTTTGGTATCAGAAAATTGCATGTTTGGGCAGTTGTTCCTGGTTTGCTATTTTAACTTATACCACATTGACAGAGTAAAGTTGAATCTGAGAAATATTTAGATAGAAGATTGTCTCAATTTGTGTATTTGATTCATTAAATATATATTTTAATTTTTACACAATCCAACCTCTGGTTGAAGATATCTTGAGTCTGGAGACACTAGAGACTGGAAAAATACACTGGAGAAGTTTCTCTGTCTGCATACCCTGCTCTTAGGCTTTTCCAATGGCCACTGTTGGGTGGTGGTTTCAACGGACCTTTGGCCTGCTTTGGTAAAACTGTTTTTATGTATACTTAATTAAAAGACAAGGCCAAATGGCTTTCTCTTGTATTCAAGCACAAAAGGCCATGGATGTCTTGGGCAGTGGTAACACGAAGAATGTGAGAATTCTCAAATACAGTTTCTGACATTTTTGTGAGACCCCAGTACACAAGTGACATCTCAACAGAACTTGTACTTCTCCAAACACTAAGATGCTGCATTCTCTGTCATGCTTTATTAATGGCTTCATATTTTATGTGAATCGGTTATATAGTAGCTTGTGCTAGCCATGCTCATCTTAGTAATTAAGACAAAAAATTGAACAAGTACTGAGAATATATGTTGAAGACTTTAAATCATCAAATTCAAACAGCGTTTTTTAACACGTTGAAAACGCTGATATATTTTTATGCCTATGATCCATGCTCAGTCCTTTCAAATGTCTTACTTGAGCATCATGAAAGCGAACGTATTGAACTTGACTTATCAAATGCCACCATGCTACAATATTCATCTTACACAGACTTGAGTTACAAGCAAATATCACCTTGGGGCTTATGTGTTCTACAAATCCTACATAATCATGACATATATGTCAGAATTTAACTTCTGTAGCGCTGCCACCTTTCTTGACATATGCAGCCCTTTTTCTAATTTGTCTAACTGTGGATTCATACTTTGGAGAGCGCTTATGCAAAGAACAACATTGTATTTGTGTTTTGATTATCTCCTCCCAATATTTTTACAATTACAGTTGATTACATTAGTTATTTCATCTCCAAAGTAGCCCCTATTTTAGTATAGCCCAGATCTTTAAATAAAGGTGCCTGGCTTAGCAATCCTCATTAGTTCATGTGCATATGGATTTTTTTGTAAAGTAGAGGTACTTCAGATGGGCTTCATTTCTTTATCCTTTTTGGAAGTTAAATGCTGAGTTTGTTCTGTTATAGAAATGCAACTCTGTGAAGTCAAAGTGAGCTACGGAAGCATTTGGCATTCTCTGGCCTCAGAGATATTTTAATCAGAAAAGTCCTTTTGAAGTCTCCGTTATCAAAGAAAATGGTCTTTTATATTGTCTTACCTCCATACATAGATTTCCAGTAGTGATTAATAGAGTTGATCAAAAGATCCTCCCGGTGTCCCTTAAGAAGCATCCCCTTTTAGTCCAGTGCTGTAGCAAATGTTGCTAAAATCAAGAGGTGACTGCCATAAAAATGTGAAGCTAGACCATTTGCAGTCTTATGGAACCTCTCAATATTAACTGTGAAAATTAAAAAATATAAATAAAAAGCTCTTAGATAATGTCTGTGTAATACAAATCCCCCTCCCCACCTGCCCTTGTGTGCGAAGCTTGGGCACAAGTGTAACACAGGAAACACATGTAACACATAAACCCAGGAATTTATTGAAAATAATTTAACTGAAGCCTTAATAGTCTAATGCAAGAATCATAATGCAAGAATCATAATTAGTCCAGGTGCAATTACAAGTGAACGAGAAAGAACACATCTATGCAGAAAATATTTCAGTAACTTAGTTTCTACCCCTTTTTCTGGTGCTATCCTTACCCTTCTCCAGCTCCTCTGGGCCATAAGGTTGGAGGTTTCATGCTGGTGGACAGCAAGTTGGGAAGACATGAAGTCCTTCATGAGGAGTATGATGTGCATGTCAAGGACTTGTTCTTCTTCCCCTTAGGATCCACTGGGGGTCATTTTTTTATGCTCACTAACACACTTTTACACCTCCCTCTTTCTTCATTGGTCCACAGCTCTACATAACATCCAAATTTACTATCTATGTTGCCTTGTACTTATGTTAGATACAATTTCTTTGTTCTCTTTGTCATCCCTAAAACCAGATGTGTCCAGGTCTAGGTCTGCCTGTCTGTGAGTGACTGGACTGTGGGGAGTTGTTTGTAACTGGGATCTCCCATGCCTGCACTCATCTGTGCCGTGTCCTGTGCCCCCATGTCCCGAGGCTGCTCCCTTGTATTTCTCTACACTGCCTCATTTTGTTAGAGCCGTAAGTATCCCACACTATGCAGAATAACTGCTTGTTACTGCTATCTGTGTAATCCTGTGGTTGTACCATACAAAGATAAACACAAGTACTATGAATTAGCTGTTGCCACCTGGTCAGAGAAATTGCTGTCCCAGCTCGACCAAGTAAAGCGAAGCTGCTGTAGGTCGAGAGAAGTTCAGACAGAAAAGATCTGACAAGCCTCAGTCCTGAGGCCTCACAAATTCAGTACAAAGCTTATGGCCTGTTTTTAGCTACTGCAATACTGTACTGCAGGGCTGCGTGGTTACAAACCATATTGCCTTATATTTGTATTTGGCTCTAGCTTTTTGTCTTGTGTTTTCTGGAGATTTTGTAACTGAGGAGAACCAACTATTAGTAACAGAAAATGCAATATATAATAAGATTTGTTTGTGAAGTCAAAATTATTATTAGTTCCATTAACATGTTTGGAATTGATTAAACAACTTCACTTTTGAAATCATATTTTCTTGCTTTGTATTTATTTATATTAGGAAATTGGAAGAATGCAGAAAAGAACTGTGAAGATAAGTTAGTCCTGAAGTTTAACAAAATAAGACTTACATATGTCTGTACTATCTGTCTCTTGCTCGCTGTTTTGTGACTATAGAGGTTTTAAAGGTAGCATACTATCATTGGTGAATAGTTGTAGATAGTGAAAAAACTTTGTTTATGGAAACATCAAAATTCAAAGCATATTTTCTACCAAACTACAGATTATTTTCTGGCAATATTTTGAGGTTGGCAAAATACTTGTAAAAATAATTTTTAAAGTTATTTTAGCACTGTGTTCAGCCTATTTTTCAAAGCAAGATCAAACAATCTTTTTAATTGTTTCCTTATAAAATACTAAATCTTCGTCTCATTGTATGATGGAACAGTTTTGATAGGGTCTGGGTTTTTTTCTTTTTTTTTCTCTTTGATGTGAATAGTGCCTAACACATTCAGGAACTGAATGCTATGTCCTTAATTCATAGCAAATTTTTATCGGTGTGGTAAATTCATTGAAAATTGATATTTTATCTATGCTTTTTTGAAAGTAAGAGAAAAGGAGAATGGGAACAGTTTCATTGATGAGGTAAGAAAGAACATTTCAGGTTCGCCATGAAAGCCTTAGACCACCAGGAATAAAGCTGGTTGTTTTACAAAAGGTGCTAGAAAAATCAGATGAAATTGGGAAATCTAGATTGGAAATCACATAGAGGCTGTTGGCACCATCTTGTTCAGCTTGTGCGGCTGCCAGTCTCCTCGGATTTCCCTCCTCCCTTGGCACGTAACATAGAAGCTGACCCTGAGACTCTCTTGCTTAGTGACTTGCTGGCCCCACCACTCCACATCAGACTTCTGAAACAGGAAGAGAAAAAAAGATTTATTTTGAATGTCATTTTTCATGGGAGAAAATATTTGGTTTGCACACTTTTTAAAGCTTGTGAGTAGCACGGTGAAGGTCAGAGGACAGCACTAACATAGTAGGTTGCCGTAAGTTATGGTGTAGGAAATGAAAAGAGGCTACATACCCAGATAACTGTTAGTGCTCATTCTTGTTTCACATCTTCATAGCCCAGCACTTAGGTGTCATCAGCCTATATACCAGGCAAAACTGCATTAAATGTTTGACAGATATTATAATGGAAGGGTAGCATAAAAAGGCTGACTGGAGCTGCTGTAGGCACTATGCTGGGGTTTCATTTGCACACTGATTCTGTAGCCAAAGAGAAGGGAAGGCACACACTCCAGAGTACTCACACAAAAGAATTTACAGCACACAAAAATCATCATATACATGAAGGCGCTTTGGTCAAGGCAAGGCTTAATTTTGCAGTCTCGGTGATGTATGCAGAGAATGAAAGAAGGAAAGGCTATGAGAGAAAAGAGTGAGCTTAGACTCAATGTTTGAATCAGAAGTATTAATGCTGTGATTTACCAGTAGCCGGTCTTTAAGGTTAGATGCTTAAGTACATGTTTTCCTGGTGTGCCTCTTAATTTTTTTTTCCACAATTTTTTTTCTGTCGGTGGCTAAAGGACAGCGTACTGGCTTTGAAACACCTACCACGTATTGAAAACCAGAAATCTTTAAGAATACTTTAAAAATAACCTGAATGACTATTAGTTTTCGAGATCACAATGATTCTTGTAAAGTTTTAATCTCTTGTTTAAAAATGCATGGTATACAATACGAGTTATTAAATTTGGATAATAAGGAGTTATTTAAGGGTTAACAAAAATTTGAAAGTAAAAATAACGATCTGACTTAAAACTATAGAAGGTGGGAAACATAATGTCTAGGCTTAAATTGCTATTTTGACTAAGGTAGATTCTAAAGTCCTTCAGGTTTGTGATCCCAGAGAAAGAATACAAAAGTTGAAGGCCTAGTTGACCTTCAGCTTTAGCCTAATTATGCCCTTAGATATATGCTTCTTTGTATTGTCTTGGTTTTAAATATTGATAGATGTCCTATTGATTTGTAATGAAATAGGGGTTGCTTAAAAAAAATCATAGCTTTGTCTTATTCCAGAGAACATTGCTGATACTGAGATTGCATTTTTTATAAAACTATGTTTTGATATAGGACCAATGGAAGGAAGCAGCATGAGTCCAGTCTATAGTGGAGTTACTATATTATTCTCAGCCATTATGTCCATTCTTTCCTTCCTTCTTAAGCACTTCTTCTACTTGCAAAAGTCAACTAAAAGGGTCTTACTTACTTAAGGAAGTTAAAGTGGAGCTAGAGTTGAAAACACCAAACGTTTTTGTGCAGCCTTTCTTTCATCCGTCACATGAGTAATTGTGTCAGCGACACCTAAACAAGAAACTATGTGCCAAGGAAACTCCCATATCAAACAGAAGACTTTTGTATAAGAAGGCTCGCGATCTGGCTTACTTTAAACTTCTCCTAAACTGGTAGCTTGAGTATTTCTGCTGAAGACAATCTCCTTTCCTGAAACTATAAGAAATTAATCATATATAGATTGTTTATTTAAAACTTTCTTCTATATATTGCAAAATAGCTTCAATTATGGAATCAAAATCTTTTGCTGCTGTAATGTACTTCTTTTGCCTAGCTCTTTACAGTAATTCTGCTACTGTCTTCCTAATGCTGATTGTAAATGCTTCGGGGCAAACCTCTGTGGCCTCTTAGTTACAGTGAAGCAACCAGAACACTTTGGGGTAGTTTGCCGAAAACATTTTGACAAATGGTGCTGGTGGTTGCTTCACTAGTGGGTGAAGATTATCAGTATGTTAGGGGCCAATTTAAAGTTACTAAGATGGCTAGAGATGCAGTATGGTAACTATATCCACATTTGCTTACAGACATCAGTGAAAAATCTATCTAGCAGGTGAAGCTTGCAAACACCTTTTCCCCTGCCCCCTGCTATTTGAAAACAGCCAGGAATGATGAAAGAAGAGTTGTGAGGTGTCCGCTGGCCTTTTGAGCATGTGCTAATGGGACATTTATTTCATATTTGCTTTTTCTTCACAACATCTATTCACTTGCACTCTGGGAATAAACTTCTGCGGTATCTGCTATCTGCAATACCTAGCACATTGCAGCTGCACCGTAGCTATGGTTCAGGTCTCTGTTATCAGAGGAGCCTTTACAGCTTCAGCTTGAGAACCAGGCTCTGGTTGAGCTCTGTAACAAATTTTCTTTCTCTGCATCAGGCATAGAGGGTGATACGCAATATGCTCTTCATGAGATCTTTCTGGTCTTGTTAAAAAATTACCGTTCATTTTGGTCAAGTGGTGGGAAATGAAATCAGGTAGAATGGGGGGGGACCATATGAGTACATAGTTAGAGATAGATATAAAATACTGTTCTAGTTTTATTATCCAAAGTGATATAATGAGATTACTTTTAATTTGAAAATATGAAATTATTTCTTATAAATAAGAAGGTGATAAGAGTCCCATTTTAAAAGGGAAATATACTGTGCCACAAGAACTTTAATCAATTTACCTACAATGAAACAATGATGAATTGGAAAACAATATTTTGCTGCTTCAGTGCAGGTATAATTTTATATTTGCATTCCCTTTTATCTTCTTATGCTGTTTAAAACACTAACCTTTTAACTCATGGCTCTTCTGTTACTTTTGCATTTTAAAAACAGGTTTGGCTCAAACTGAACCAGCTCAAAGGCCTGAGTTCTGCAGTTTTTACTGAGCAACTGAAACACTGGAAGACTTTGCATGCTGTTTCCATGAAACCAGGAATGGAAAACTTAAGTTTGGATTGAGTATGCACTATTTAAGCTAAATTAATAGCCTTTAAAAATAACAAAATAGCTTAGGTTTATTCTCTCTTGCGCTATACATGATCAAAAAAGTTTCTCGTTAAAGTGTGACAGTGCTTTATATTGCCTGTACATAAAACCTCCATGGTTATTATACAAAAAGAAAAGGCAAATGACAGTTGGTGTCAACACTAAACAGCTTAGGGCAAACTATTTTCTCAATACGTATGTAATTTAATTGAAATGCAATATTTCATGAATATTAGAAAGTGAGGCTTTATTAAAAATGGCAAGGAAAGTGAAAGCATGACTGTTTAGAGTAACAAGCAGCACAAATTTATTCATTCAATACATCACTGAATTATTTAAAACTCAGCTTAAGCACAAGGTCATGGAATAATTTTGGCAAGTACGCACTTTTGCATGATGCATTTCCATAATTCCACTGCATCTATAAAGTTAATCACAGCTTTGGCATGCAAGCCTGCTTCATGTACTAAGCAGAGCCAGAAAAAGGCTCTGAATTAAAACCTAGGAACAAACCAAACTACTGACACTACAAATGATTTGTGATAGTTTAGAGCAGATGTGAGCTCCATAATACTAGCAATTCTTACAAATATTTCATTTACTAATATCCCATATATATTTGCAATACATATTTACAAGTGAAAACATGTCACTGGTCTGGAGACACATCAAAATTTATGTGTGCGCACACACACACTTAGATGTCATGAGTGTTGAGGACATACTCTTTCTGTAAGGAGTGAGAGCTGACAAAAGTTGTTCTTTGGACTACAGGGAAGAGAGCAGTTGAGTTACCCGTCAAAAAACTCCATGGAAATTGAGTTGAGTTTATAAGGTGACAAGTAGTATTCAGCTGTCCTGAGTCTAGACTGACTGCTAACAACTCCTGGCAGACTACTAACCCAGAGAGGCTTAATGTGTGTAATTTTCCAAATTGCATTGTCATTTCTAGGCTCCAAGTAAGACAGAATGATATGTGTGAATTGCATAAGGCTTAAGGCTTCTTCCCAGGGTATATTTAAGATTCTAAGACAAAATTCAGGGTATTTTGAATTTTGCAATAGAGTTTGTGCATCCAGGATTTTGCATCCCATTTCCGTATGCCTCCATCAGTTAATAAAGACATTGTGAGTTTAAGTAAGTTTCAGTGGACTCCCATAACCATGATCACGCAATACCAGCTTGAAGATAATCTATTCTATACTAATTCTGATATATGGCTAATTTATAATATCTGGTATAGTTGTTAAATGATTATTGCTAAAGCTTAGGAGATTGTTGTTATTGCAGTCCTTACCAAATAATTTGTGTAGTTCCAGACTAGCTTCCCAGCAGCTTGGTTGAGTACTGGTGCGTCATGGATAACTGTTGCAGGAGTGCACTATCACTTGCAGAGGTAGCATAGAAATTGCCACTACGGAAACCTGTAAGAATGAGATGTGTCAGATACGGCAGCAGTAGAATTGCCTTGATAAATGTGACTCTGAGTGCTAGGCAGAGGACCACCTAATAGTACAAACAATAATCTAGATGCAGTGATATCCCTCTCTTCTTTGCTTTGCATGTTTTGAAAGAACTGTATGCCAGCAGGGAATTGCTGGACTTATTTGGTGTTTCCCCTACACTGCCTTCACACACACAGAAAAGTAGTTATGGATCAACCAGACTTTCAAACAAGAACACAATTTTCATTTGAAGGCTTGGTGGACATAATTTTCATTTTAGATAATTTGCTCAATTTATGTATTGTGCAGCTCAGTTTTTTCCAAATTAGTCCTGAAATAGATGTAATTTATCTCAATATGCTCACAGACCAGTGCACAAGTGACATGAAAGATACAGCATCTATATTTTGAATACGTGCAGCATGCTGAATATATTTTTTCAGCACCGTTTATCTTAAGAATTGTTTAGCTGGTTTTGAAGAAGAATGCAATATTTAAAGCAATAATTTTAAAAGAGTATCCTGGTTCTATACAGGTTGTTTACAATTTGGTTGACTTCTCCATTTTATTTTTCAAAATGTAGAGATTTTAATCTTGGTACCCTGTTCTGCTCTTAAAGTGGGTCTATATGTAGCAGTCAGTGAGTTTCTGCTGAGGTGATGCATATAGATAACTTACCCAATCACTGCGCTGCCTTTAAGAGAAATTGCTTTATAAATTGTTTTGGACCTCTCTGGTTAATAACAAAAATCAATGAGATTTTTATTATGTTGTGTTTGTAGATACTGAAAACCGTATTATAAGTTGCAAGTGTGTTAATAGTTGTAAATTGCTATAAATCAGTTCTTGAAAGAATTAACATCTTTAGAAATTGCTGAAAGTTTCCTTGTGTTGTTAAATCTTAAAATAGTTTTCTTAGTGGAGAAACAAGCAGGAAAAATACTAGAACGTTAAGATGATTTTTAAAGTATTTATGTGGAATAATAAGCAGTCATTTCTTCTACATTTTTGCATGTACTGAACAATGCCACTCAAGAAAATAGACACATTAGAGAATAACTCTGTGTTCTATGTGCGAACTTCATTATATAATTTCATATCACTATAAATTTGCCATCTATTCAAAACTGAAATAGAAATTGCTTGAGTACAGTTAAAAGAATTTGCCATGTTGTTTGGTGAATTTGTCTGCAGAGAACCTATTCATATTAATCAGTTTCTAATTGCAGTTCTACACAGGACAAGTTGCAAAGTGACTTATAATGCCACAGATGACTATATTTGTGTAAGCAGACAAGATACATCCCAAGGATTTAAAAGGTTTTCTTTAATATTTTCAGAATGATGTGTTACCAGTTTGACCATGAATTGCATATTCAGTGCCATGGACCTATTTTCATAAGCCAGTAGGACTGGCTGTATTAGAGCCTGCTGCAAGACAGAGTTCCTGCCAGAAGGGGTGTCTTGGATGTCAGTAGTCTGAGAGGTAAGATCAACTTACTGTTAATTCTTGAGAAAATGGTGCTTGAAGAACATAGTTTATCACTGAATCAGAACTGGATTTGGTGGTGTTACTGTACCCATCTTAGACTTCTCCTGTCGGATTGGTGCAGGAGTGCGCTTTTAAGGAAAAACTCCCAGTCATCCCAGTTACTGTGCTTTGGCCACTATGACCCGAATTGGATTCCTTTCGGGTGAAGTTAAGCTACAAGATACTTGGTCACTATGACCTGAATTGGATTCCTTTCGGGTGAAGTTAAGATAGAAGGTAACTCTTGTGGCCACATCAGTGTATGAACAGGTGGGTTTGGGGGGGGGGAAACGTTTGCATTTTTGGTTTCTGATTTTAACATTTAGAAGAACTGAGAAGAACAACCTGTACAATTAAAATCAGATATTGGCAGTCCAAAGAGTATTGTTAGAGCTCTGAAACTGAGCCCTAGCATGATTTTCACTAGGAATTAATTCTATCTTAAAAATGTCAAAAGTGCAACTGTGTCTGTCAGTTCTTGGAAACAGTTAAGTGTAGGTGACCTTCTGCCTAAATCTGTGATCAGCTTATTGGGGATGATAGCTAAGCACTTCATGTATACAGTTCCATATTATGATAAACAATAATATTTAGTAAGATAATATCCATGTAATTATTTTCTTTTTCTCCCCATCAATCTAATCAAAACATCAGCACTTCCAAAATGCTTGGCATTGTTGTTTTAAGTACCATGGTCACAATAATTAATCCGTTTATTGTATCATCTCTTACTGGCTTAAGACACATGAAAAATAATTACAGAAATTGAATTTTTTGAAAAGAATATGGTTGTTTATAAAACTCCGCTTAACATTGCAAGAGAAAGCTCACCAAAATTCTGTGGAGCAGAGAATGGGTCAGTCCTGATCTCTCTTTAACTGCATTATATTATGTGCCTTATTCATTGGCACTTAAAAACACTAATTTGGATCTTTATGAGAGGACAGCAAACATCTTCTGTTTACCTTCAGCCTAACAGTTTGTTGTTGACTTTTCTCTATTCATTTAGCTGTAAGTACAAAGAAACTGTCACTCTGATGTGACATTTTTACTCCAGATGTTAGAAAACCAGAAAATTATGCCTACCAAACATGCACAGTCTTTGCTGTCACAAGCTATGCATTGTCTTAAGACAGACTCTTTTAACTGTATTGGTTCCAATGGGAAATCTCACTGCAAAGACACTGTATGAGAATCTAATATATAAATCATGGATTATCTGATTTTATTGCCCTTTTTACTCATGAGTCTTGCAAGCCAGACAGTTCACAGGAACAGGACCAAGAAAAGATCTAAAAAGATTATATCATTTTTCTAAATTACTCTTTGGCTGTACTTAAGGGAATATGTCCTATCCTTAAGCAACTGGCTTGATGTCATTCCCTGAAGATTCCGCTAAAGTGGTTCTTATGTGACATAACAGATAATAGTGTTGGGGTTTTGAGATGCCTGTTCTTCTCACCATAATTTAAGTAGTCTTAGGAGGAGCACAAACTATGCTATTTTTGTATTTAGTGAAAGACTCTCTTTAAAGGTGAGTCACAAACAGCCCAGCTATTCTATCTCAGATCATCTCCCCAGTGATTTATGCATGCTTCTTCCTAAAAATAATTCCCACTGAAGCAATTAACCCAGATAACCACCCTCCAGAATCAAAGCTGTGTTCTCTTGGCTCCATTTCTCTCCTTTTCCAGACTCTGCAGATCCCCAAAGAAGAGCAAGAGACAAAGAGAAAGAATAATAGGGCTAGACTCAATGGAGAAGTCGTTGTTGTCCTTCAGAACCAAACCTTAGGTGAAAAGGATAGTACAGCCTTTTCTGCTGATTTTTCTACACAGCTGTTCCACCTATGCTCAGGTACGGGTCATCTGAGCAGGCTATTGATTGCACAGGGCTGAAAAAAACTGTCATTACTTTGAAGAGGATATAATGCTGGGGCAGGAGCCACTGTAGGCAACTTTGATCTCAGCCTCCTGGAAAATCCAGTCCTTTGGGAATAGAACTTGCTGCCTCCTTGGCCACAGGAGTGAAGTTTTTCCCCAGAAGGGTCGTGCTAAGATTCCTCTGTGAGCCTTGCCCACAGAGCTGCCATTGCCACAAATAATGACCAAATGGTAATTACGGAAGTGAAGTTGTGAAATACTGGTAACTACTGGGAGGACACAAATGCCCTCAGCACCACTGTTAATGAATGATGGACAGGACCATGGGCCTCTCTGCGGCATCTGAAGAATGTTCCTGTAAAAGGTTGTAAGCAGTGTGTTCAAATTCAGAATGGAACAAAGATGGGATTTCAGCATATCAAATTCAATGCAATTCTCAGTCTGTCCACATTTTAAATATGAAGTCTAGGGTGTGAATGCTGCTATATTTAATTCTGCAACAAAATCCTACACATTAGTGAAAACAAGCAATTGATTTTATGGTCTTGTGCCAACACAGAGTTGTATCTCTGTGCGTAGGTTTGTTGTACTCTGTGAAATGAAGAACTGCTCATCTTAAATGCCTCTCCAGACATTCTGAAGCTACAGATATTTCTGTGAGATAAAATATAACAGAAACAGAACGGTGGTCTTGCTTGTTAAAATGTTATGGAAGATTAAGCTGTGAAAATACTTTCTGTGACCTTGCTTTATGAATAAAACACTGCTTGTTCCAGTGGTGGGTGAAATTAGAAAATGCAGAAGAAAGGAAAATGACAGCTATCAGTTCTTATGAAGTTATGTCGCCATTGCAAGCAAATTGTAACCCATGCTATCCAAATGAAGACCATTTCAATTCTAATGACCAATATGAATATGCAAATATTCTGAATAAAAATCTTCCCACTACAGCAAAGTACATATTTACTTTGGAGAGTAGCAGACATCCCATTTTTAAAACTCCTTTTTATCATTTGTACCTCGAAGGCCCTACATCACAGTTCTTTTGCTTACCGTTTGTTTTAAAAATAGACTGTTTTCTCCACTAGCATGTCAATGACACTGCTTCGGTCAGCAAGATTTCAGATTCCCATTAGTGATCTGTTTCCTTCCCTAGAGATATATGGCCTCCTTGGCACTGCTAGTCTCTGGTTGTGGCTCCCCATTAGGCACTGCATTGTGCTACCACTAGACCACGATTCTAGTTGGCATATGCTCATTTTACTCTCCATCATATGGATTTTATGTCATTAGAATGTATTAGTGCTCTTAATATCTTCACCTTTCTAAATAGCTAAGCTGGCAGATTGTTCTGTGAATTTGTTTACAACTTGCTTCCTTGATGGAGTTGGATACTCTCAAGAGCCAAATGAAAAGAAAATGTGTTTAAATGTCGTGGGCACCCCAGTGGCTGCTGCAATACAGTAAAGAAACGTAAGGAAAGGCTGTTAACATTTACTTGATTTTACATGCAGTTTACATGTCTGCCTCCATTTACGGCGAATGAAGGTGACCACATGTGTGTATTTTAAGTGAAAATGTTGAACAGATATATTACAATCTCATCATATGATATTCTAATAACCCTGTTGTGTAACTGTTTTTAAAGTGACAATTACTTTTCAATGGCTATTGTGTTATACACAAAGTTAAGACAAACCACAGAGGAATAAGCTGTATTTATAAGTACTAACTAATGTTACGTGAACAACCACGACAAACCAAGAAACCCCAAACTTTCACAAAATACCCAAATCTTCTGCTTTCTGTGCTCTGTACAAAAAAGTGAATCAGAGAGAAGTAATGAAAGGGTATTTCTTTTCAAAAAATCTGTCTACTTCTTTATGTTCAAAATAATATTTTACCAGCCACAACGCTCTCGTTTTATTAGCATTACCTACAGTCTTGGAGTGTTAAAAATGTCTAACGGTTTCTATGTCTCTGTCACCTAAGTATTGTACTTTGTTAATAAACTTAATAGAGCTCCAAGCCCAACATTTTTATTACAGCTAAAGTAAAGCTCTCCTGCAGAATCTGGGGGTTAAAGCTAATTGACCTTCTGACTAGAATTGTTTTTCAGCTCTTTCCTTTGTTAGAAAGGAAAATGGCTGCAAATAGCTGGAAGATTCATCTGTAAGCTTGGATAGATTTTCTAAATATCATTTGTTCAGGGCATTATAAATTTATGCTGCCTAATGTACTGTAGATCAGTCAGCAAGAAATTTGGGTATATTGTCTGTATCAATAATGGTGCCATCCTCTGTGGTATCTAAAAGATGTCTGATACACTTCCCATAGGAATTCAAGAAAAAGGCCTATCAGCAGCCATAGAAGGGAAAATATGATGCCTTTTTGTTTTTTAGAAAATATTGCTTGAAGATGTGCTAAAAGTGTGAAAGCAGAATAATTTTTTTAAATTTAATTTCTTTATAAATTCAGATAATCTGTGGGATTATGCAAACTAAATGACAGCATTGGATTTGTGCAAAACTGTTTTTCTTCAACAACTTTCAACATTTTGTGTCGCGCAAGTATGACTGTAACTGGAGATACTGTAAGGAAGATTCAAGTGATTTTGACAGCAGGACTGAATCCTGAGATGTTTCAGGCCAGATGTTACACAACCATGGCAGGGATTGAGCAATTCTTAAACTAGATCACATAATGAGACTTTAAAAGCCCCTTTGCCCCAGTATGTCCTCAAATACAAAACTACAGAGTTAGGACTTAGTTTAGAACTATATATAGAAGTCAACTTTACTAATAAAGTCTTTTCTAATCCTTCCTTTCCCTTTCCACTCCTGAAGGTGTGCAGGAAGCCCAAGATGTTGTTTTGTCTTTGATTTTAACAGAGTAATAGAAAGATACTCGTACAGATGCTGGAAAAATTCTTGCAGGTGCTGAGGCATGGATAGAATATATCCCTCTGGGTTTTTGCATTAGGGCTTTTCATCAGACTTCATATTCTCATCTAGAAATTATGTTTCCAAATAATTATGGTTACATCATTTGCAGGAAGAAGAAACAGTTTTAAATCTGCATTGCAATTTTAGGATTTTTTTACCAGCAGTCATGCCTTGGTGGCATGAAGATAGAGGCAAATATGTTACCAGTTATGACATAAATTATCAAAAGACTTGCAACAGATAATTTCTTAAAGTGCATCAGCAGACTGAAAAATAAATTTTACTTCTCACTGAATTTTTGAAAGAATTTTGCATATGGAATAATCATTCATTTGGAATATATTAATAACTTGATTCTTTTAATATTTTAACACTATTTTACAGCATGAAATTAAAACCTCAGGGGAAAATAAAAGGATCTGAGCCCTACTGAGATAAGACCGTGCTTGATCTTGAGATCAAGCTTGCTTGAGGCATCCATCAATTTCAGTCTTGCAGTCAGCTGCAGAAGTCAACCGTTTGCAGTTTCCTTGAATAAATCCACTGGATTGACTGAACTCATGGAACACTGAGTCAGAAGGAACTGTTTTTCTTGCCCCAAAAATGAAAGTGTAGAAGCTTGGTAAGCTATTTTCCACCTAATACAAGAAGAGTAAAATAACCTAAGTGTGGGTTTAAATATATAGTAGAAACTGGTATGAATCATATATGAACACAGTTGCCTGAACGGGCTAACACTCATTATAAGCAGCAATTTCTTTTCCCTCCAGAACCTTCAGAAGCCTTTTTACATTCTTGTACTGTGAGAAGCATCAGAAAGAAAGCAGTAGTCAAGGCCCTTGTTTAATATATATTGCTGTAGAACACTGAATTCCTATTTAATTCTGGCATTTGATAAATATTGTAATGGCTAATACTCATTAGAAATTATAATATTGCAGGAAAAATTACTTTGATTAGTAATTTTTAATAATACATTTGTAAATATGGATATTTTACAGTATCACTTAAATTCTTTTGAATTATCCAAAAGGCTCTAGGCTCTGTTGTGGAATTATCTGAAATTAAAAGTTGTGAAAAGTTTTCAACTTATAAAGATATAAAAATGTTAAAATGTATTCTTCTCCATTTATATCTGAATGAAACTTTGGTGGTTTTATGTCATATGCATGCTATTCTAGTTCCTAAATGATCATTAACTTTCTACAGGAATGTTTTTGAAGTTAGAGCTGTCAACTGTAAGCTCTCTTAACAGCAGTTAAAACTACCTATTTGTTCTAGGATGTATACAATGCACTAAAATTCACATAGCTGTGTTTCATGGGGTGGCTTGTAAGAAGCTAGACATGACTGAGAAGAGTAACAGATTTCTGTTGAGATGTTTGACCAGGTGGAACTCTCTTTCTTCTCCAAGAAATTGCACTCTGCAGAAAACAAAGAGACAATACCAGTAAATAATAGAAACTGGGGAGAGGAACTGGGTGCTGTTTTGAGAGCAATTCCTGATCTAGGAGAAGGGAAGGCAACACTAGATAGAAGAGGCTGTGTTAAACATTGATGAAAGATGATGCCAGGTGTTTTCCTGCCTCAGCATGCAGGGGGTTTGGGGAGTGAAAAAAAAAAAAAAATTAAAAAAAAATAAAAGCACCTTTGTCATTTCTTTATTACCAGATCAATTACAGAAGCAGTCACCAACTCAGTTGAACCGTCATTTCAAATCTGTGCTGCAAGGGAGAGCTGCAAACATGAGGCGGTTGCCATTCTCAGTGGAACAGGAATTGAGTGGGAATTGGAGTGTCAACGCTCTCAGGCTCTTCCTGCATTTGCTTCCCCAGATGCCACTGAAGTACCAGGTGAGTGCCATAAAAACTTGCCTTGCTAACGTCTGTATTTGGAAGGAAGCTTTGAGGCAAGAGGAAAAAAAATAATCTCTCGAGATAATTTGCTGCTGCCTGCCCTCAACAGGATTGTACCGTTGTAGAAGAAGATAAATTGGGGTGCTAAATTCTGTCTTCTACAAGCTTCAAAGGTGTGGTGGTGCATCCCCGCTCCCCCCCCCCCCCCCCCCCCGGGCTGCTCTACAATCTCAGGAATTCCTGTTAGGCCTTGGCCTTTGTGTAGTGAGTTGGGTGGTTAAGGGTCCCTTGACTGTAGCAGGAACTCTTAAATGGCTAAGGTGGGGAGCGGCACCAACCGTACCAAGAACTCCTGTTGCCTGGCCAAGGTGGGGAATGAAAGTGGGAATAATTAGTCATCCCCTGACAACCTTGGAACATCCATTACCTGGATCGTAGCTCGAGTGGAATGGTACCAGCGTTACTGGAATTCCAGTAATTTGCTGATGACTAAAGCCAATCATCTTGTGAACCTATAAACAGGGGTCCTAAGTGAGGCCCTTTGACCTTTTCTGGACTGCGGCGGGCTGCGGCCAGCATCTCTCTTTGAGCGGGGCACCTCTCATAGCTCGTGAACTTTCCAGTTTGCAAAGTTCGGAGGACCGTCACCAAAAGCTGACAATGGGACCTGGGCTGAAACCCTTCACTCCTGGAGGCTCAACCCTTGCCTGTTGAGAAATGCCGAGACATTTGAAGTGAGTATTTCACTGAACTCAAGAGGAATTATTAACAGGTATGCCTTTTTATCTCTCTCTCTCTCTCTCTCTCTTTGTGTCTGTGAGTGTGTGAATTGACCTAGGTATCTGATAACAAATATAAACATTGCCATTTTGAATCTATAATTAAGTCACTGTTGCAATTGTAATAATTTCTATTGAATCACTTTGTAAATGTTAAATTAGTCAATGATTAGGTGCTGCTAAATCTTCTGATCCACCTTAAACTGTGAATGAACCTTAGACTGCTGCTACACACATATAATCCCGTCTGGGACTAGGAGTGGATCCAGCCGCACCTAAGCTCCATCAGGAGTTTAGAAAGCAAGGGGGTCTTCTTTGAACCTTGTGACTCAATGGGAGGGTGTCTCTTACCTTTTTGTGTCTTCAGTCTCTGTATAAATCATTGTAGTTTAATTCTAACTTGATTTTCCTTTGTATGCTTCATCCATGTATTAAGTAATAGAGTGTACCTTGCCATCAAATTTTGTGAAGTCACGCTTTGTAAACTCCTATTAAATGACTTTTGCTAATACCCTTGTTGGTGATTCTTTAAGTGGCCCAAACCACTCATTCATGACAAAAGGGCAGAGTCTGTATCATACCAATTTAAGAGATAGATTATAATCTCTTAATCTGAAGGCAGAAAGCCTATTTAACATAATATGCCAACCAGAGATACCACAGGGAACCCATCAAAGGACTTCATGGGAAGGGAAAGAGAAATTAATTTGCCTCAGTGTCCAGTGCTCAAAATGATAAATCCAAAAGAGAAAAACACAGAAAAAAAAGAATTAGCGAGGCTTCAAAATCAGAAAAAAACAAGAAGACTGGAAATAACTTGAGGCTGCCTAAGGCAACAATTAAAAACAATCAGACAGAATATATTCATGGAAAGGTGAAGTATAACTCCCAATTCACTGAGACAAATAGTTAAATTAATTTAATTGCTGAAGTAAGCATCAGAATACCATCTATATTTTGAACATCCTTTGAGATTTTACTTTTAAATGAACAAACTTTTCTAAACACAGAAAAGGGTAAAAGTAATGTGTGATACATATCATATCACTGCTCAGAACACTATTGTAAAATTAAGTAAGACTGCAAGATCAAAATCAATACAGAAAATACCATTGAGGAAATGAAATAGAGGGCAATGGCAAATTACTTTTACTTAGTAAACATGTGTATGTCTCTTAAGCCTTTGTGTAATTTGGAGATCTGAACTACCCTAGTATAGACAACTCATGAATTCTTACCTTGTAATCTGTATACTTCAGTTGTTACTAAACATAGTAAAAAACAAAGGTAAATTGATCAGTAGAGCTGCGAAGAAAGTTATTTGCCCATCACACTAGTTTTCCTGTACTTTAAAACTGTTTCCATTCTGTGCCAAAGATGAAAAGAAGCTCTTTCAATTTTGTCATTCTAGCTATTGCCTATTTAGAATTAGGACATTCTGAGCCATGGGTCACCTGATTTTGAACCTTGTTAAAGACAGCTGAAGATTTGAGCAGCTGCTCTGTAACAGGTGAAACAGTCTTCCCAATATAAGTCCAGGTGCCCAGCATCTGAAAGAAAGCTCTACAAAGTCAGCCTTGTCCTCTCCTTCCCAGGAAACATTCAGGTCTCCAAAGATGACCCTGTCCAACAGATGCAAAATGTTGTCACCAAGCATCAAGTCAACGTGTATCAGCCAATCCACAGTAACTACTAGTGGGGTGCTACTAGATGGTAGCAAATGTAAGATATTTCAAGTTAACATAACTTTTTCTCATTAGACAAATATTTTTTCTAACAGAAAAAATACTGGGTTTGCCAGGAAATTTATTTCTACGTCCAGTTACAAGTTTAAAGCTTAAACTCTTAGAACTATTTAACATGTGAAAAATGTCAGCTGTTTCAAAAAGACTCTAATGAATGACAGCATAACCAAAAGTGTGCAATGAGTAAAAGTGAAGATAACAGCTGGCTGTTAAAATAGTGAGTAAAATGGGGAACTCTTCTTTACAAAACAAATTGGCAAATTCCTTTTAAATGCCACACTCCAGTGAAAGCATAATTTCATCCTCACTTTAATTAGGCTAATCAAGAAAATGGGTAATTAATTGCTCAGAACTGGATGGTAGTTTGGAGAAAAGTGGGTAGAAATTTTAAATTACTGTTTACTATTCAAACAGTAGTATTGTTAGATCTCGTTTTAGGTCTCTAGGACAAAAAAAGTCCCCAACCAGCCTCACTCTACACAATGCAGTCCTTGATCTCCCAATCATATTTTCAAAGGGAAAGTTTCATTGAAGTTAATGATTCTACATATAGGTGCATGTCCCTATATCTGGAAACTGAGTTTTTCCAGTTCCAGAGAGCTATCCATTTAAATACAGCTTTGGTGATACTCATACTAAGATTATTATTCCCCCTCCTTTGTTTTTAAAGAGTTTTAGGAAAAATTTACAGTTCAAAATGCTTCTAGTGAAATCTAATAGTAACATTTTGAACTCCAAAATTTTCCTTATAGGAAATGCGATAAAATGAATACATTTAGTACTATGGAATAAAGCTAATACTTCATCTAAAATAAAACATTTTAGAAATCACTTTCTTCTGAATACAATACAGGACAAACAGATGTGCTCTGAAAGAAAGCAGTTTTATTTCCCTTTTCCTGGAGAACATTTGGCATATCTATTCCTTTCTTAATATCTGCCAAGCCATGGGTCTGTATGTCATGATGTGAGATTGCATACCTTTTCAAATAAATACAGATCCTGCAGCTCAAAGCTCATTGGAAAGCTCAACCTTTATGCAGAGAAACAATCAACTACAAAGGGACTTTGCCTGTGTGAATATAATTGTGTGATTAAGTCTTAAAATGTTTTTTCCATCCTATAAAACATGATTACTTAAAACGCCTCTAAAAAAGGATGGAGGTAGAGGGAAAAAAAGGAAAAAAATCATTGTGTGGTCTTGCAAAATAATCAGAAAGAACAGCTGAAACAAGGATGAGAGACTGCTTGTATTGCACAGATGTTTGTTTTCCTTTGAAAACAAACAGTACTTTGTGGATTTCAGTCATAAGCAGATTGAAAGTCCAGCTCTGACTTTCTTCAGGAATATGTAAAATGGTATTGTTAGCCAACTGAGAAAATACCTTGTTGTTTTGTTTTTTTTTTTTAATTTATTTTTATTTTCATATGTTTACATTAAAATGTTAGGTTTATATTATATTGCAATTCATAAAGTTTTTTTAGAAAACCTGTAACATAAAGAGAAAATTTTTGCTTAGATATTGTTTCTTGTCTGGTATAACTGCTCATAGAGTAGCTGAAAGAGGAAATGTAATAGTAAACAAAGGCCAAGCCCCAAATTACTCTTCAATGTATCATAATATCAGGAGTGATTTAGAGATGAGCAATTACATCTTTCTAGCCTAATTGAGCATCACAGTGCTCAATTACTGATGGAATTAGGATATGGTTAAAGCAATGCGAATGCCAAAACATAGGTTCCTACCTCCAGTTTACGTAGGGCACAGTTCTTCTGTAGAACCAGCATCGTGTTTGCAAACCCATCAGTGTGGATGTTACTGGTATCTTAGTGCAGCTGAAATAAATTTAGATGGCTGTGTTTAGTATCTGAGGAGTTTGTAATCCCATTCATCGTCCTGAAAAATTTAGCTTTTTGTCCATTCTTTGTTTCATACTTGCATTTCAAATATTTACAGAGGCACATTGTTGGAACTGTGAAAATATCCAACAGAGTATTTGGACAATGCCCTTAATGACACGCTTTAACTTTTGGTCAGCCCTGAGTTGGTCAGGCAGTTGGACTAGATGATTGTTGTAGGTCCTTTCCAGCTGAAATAGTCTATTCTATTTGAATGGACGTCCAGTGATAAAAAGCAAATTGCAAGCTGTCGAACAAACCCCATTTTGTGACAGATTAATATCAGTGTCTCTGCATTATTTCCTACCTATTAATGTGACATTTTGTCCATAGGGTAAAACCTAAAAACTGAAATAATGTCTGAGGCAAACAGGCTCTGGAGAGGCGCTCAGGCTTTTTGTGGCAGCAGGTCTTCAGATAGCTTAAGGTCTCTTAGGTTTGCTCTTTTCCCAACCCTGGCCTGTAAACACCTTACTCCAAGCCTGGCTGAGCTGGCATATTGTTTTGTGGGGCTGACCATGGATGTGCTTTAATTTTAAAACAGATTAGAGAAAATGGGCATTTTTCAGTCAGGCTGGTTCACCAATCCCATTCACATTGTCTCCATGTCAGCGCAATGAAGACGTGGTGCGGTATGAAAAAGAAGTGGCTTAGATCAGCAAAGGGCTGGGAACTGCCCCAAAAAGTGTGCGTTGAATTATGGTGTTGAGGTGGTGACAAAAGGCTGCAGAGGCAGCACACCCGGGTTTCCCTGCCATCATAGTGACCCTGGACATCTCCAGGCTTGCATGCTTCATTTCCTTCAGGAGAGTCAGGCTGAATGATAAGGACAAGGGGACAACGGGTCAATACTATCCTACCCCACCTCCCAGGATGCTTCTGAACCTGGCAGCTGTGAAATGCTCCCATTTTCTGCCATTTACACATACCCTGTAGACCAAGCAGTCCACAGTCATAGAGGAAATCTATGATAGAAATGGGAATGGATTGTAGGTTTTTCAGGTGAATAGTTTGTAACTGCTTGAGAAATTCTTTGGCAGAAGGGAACGTGTAGGGGCTGCAGAGGCAATACAGCCAGCTTTACATCATTGCCCAAGCCCATAGCTATGCTCTGAAAATCCCTGGCTGCCTGACTAATTCCTCTCAGAGCAATCAGAATACTCTAAATTGCTTTTTAGGAGCAGACTGACTCTTGCTAGTCTGAGATTCAGAGTTTAATCTCTCGGTGAGTTTTGTTGTACTTAAAGGTCCCTGGGTAGTCAACCTATTTCTTCTGTCTCACAGGCTTATTCTTTATATCTAAGGACTTTTCTTTACATAATTTCCTGTGTGTTTCACTTTTTTCCTATATGTATTTATTTGTATTCCTTTTTTCTTTTTTCATCTGCATGGTGTGGCTGTTACTCATTATATGCATTACTACACATAAAAGTCCTTAACCTTTAGTATTAATAAAATGTAAACAAGGAGCAGGTATAATTCCTGGCCAAAGTTTAACTTATTTATTAAGAAAAAAGGTATGCATGTCTGTGTTCAACAGTAGTCTTCTCACACTTATTTCTGTGAGTGATTTTGCGGGGGGCGGGGGGGGAGTTTTTATTGAATTTTTTTTTTCATATTTGTGCCTAGCTTTGGCAATGTCTCATAATTATTTAGATAAATCTCCAAATGCAGTCCCCCCATATAAAAAGCTTCTTTGCAGCCATTCTTTGTTAAGTCATTATGTGTATGAGTGTATATATATGCATAAAAAATAAACTGCTAGTCTTAGAAGGTAGATTTAATGAAAGAATACAAATGTATCTTCTTTAAGATAATGCCATATGAGATCATAAATTGATCTGAAAGGGCTGCTGGCAGCCTACTGTTTAACTATATTAGGTTTGTCTCCATTAGATCAAAATGCAGGAGGCTGGATCAGTGTCTGAATGTCAGATTCCCATTCAGTAGCACAGAGACACAAAGTCTGTATGAGTAAACATGTCTATCAAAGATGAGATTATTAAACTAACAATAATGACAAAAAAGCAGCAGCATAAAAATGTCCCCTCCTAATTGCATTTAATGTCAAATCATCATGGTATTAATGGTGCTGATTATATCAGTGACATCCTGCCCTATGTTGTTATGCTCTTCTATATCTTGCTGAGTAATGGTTAAAATACCATCATAGATCATAGTCCTCAAAAGGACTTTCATTTATTAAAACTAGGAGAAAATACAGTTTTTACTCTTGTCAAGGTCCACGTCAGGTCCAGAATGTAGATTATCCTCTGCTACAGTCTGTCCTCTCTATTTCTCTTCTTTCCAGTCAGTATAAGTATATTTTGTCTGACATAAACCAGAACAATTTCCAAAAGATAACAATCTGTTTTGTTTAATTTCCCATATGTATAATTCTTAGAAATCAGTCCAAAACATTTTGTACAGAATAAAATGTAATCCTAGTAGTAAGGCAGATGGGTCGAACCGGATGTTTAAGGAAGAAATGGTTGGGAAAGGTATCAGAGAAAGGAAAAGAAGGGATAGGATTCTGACTGCAGGACAGTGAGAAAGAATAAAAAAATGGAACTTAGGTATTCTGAGTTCCATTCACCCTCTTAATCACAGCTGGTTGTTTTGGACATGGGTTTTGTACAGTAGAATAGTGAAGAAAGGATGATTTCCCTGATGGCAACAGCTGGTAATTGTTCCTAGATGATGGGATGTGCTGCAGTTTCTGCTACACTAACAACTTAAAACAACTATATTGCATCCACTGTTTCTGCTTTTTTTAATTGCCATTTATGATGCTAGGCATAATTAACACCATTTTCAATCTCGTTTGCCTAACTTATTAAAACTTTTTCTTCCCCTTCATTTGTGGGGTTTTTTTCTATTACTTTTTCTTTTTAACTAAGTTCTCTTCCTTTAGCATCTTTATGTCTGCCTTTCTTGATGCACTTGGAGCATATGCTTCCATTCTGTTTTCTTTTCTACAGCCACTTTCTTTGCCTGAGTCTAACTTCTACTGATACAGAGCAATTTTCAGACAATTTCAAGCTTGCCTCAATTTGTGCATGTACTTTTTTCCATTTATAAACCTGTATCTATGCAAATCAAGTGTTTAGGTGCTTGGACTAGGTTCACACAAAGGACAATGACAATGAAACACTCTGCATTACAAAATTTAATTTTAGGTGCCCAACTGTTTTCTAAAATTTATGTTTGGTGCCCACACTCCCCTATCCACTACACAGGAAATTTAAGTAGAGTTCACAGAAGTCAAGCAGCTCACTGGAGAGCCTTTGAAGACAAGTCATGAGGAGGAGACAGCAAAACACTCTCAAATGACAAGATTCATTCTTGAGCATGCATAGGTGCTTATCCCACTTTGGAAATCACCACTGTGAAATTCTTTTCGCCTAATACAAGGAATCTTTTTTTCTATCTTTCCTCCTTGGCAATAAACCAACCAAACAACAAAAAAAAATCTCCCTGTTACTAGGCTTGAGCATTCCCTTGAGATTGATTTTGAATGGACACTTAAATTCTGGCTTTCCAGAAGAGAGGGGAGAGTGTAGGAGGAGACTAGGATGGAAGACATTAAATGTACTCTCTGCATGTTTAATGGTTCATACTGTAGTTGAAGATAACTTGGTTTTCAAACCTTGTTGAGACTTAACTCAGTGGTATCAGCAGTATAAAGCTGTATTACTCCTATGACCAGTGGCAGAAGCATGTGCATCATGTAGGTTTGCCTACCTGAAACTTAGACAGCTAGGGAATTTTTGGAGTACCTAATGAAACATTAGTGGGTTCAGTGGTTGACAGTTGGGCTAGATGATTGTTGTAGGTCCCTTCCAACTGAAATAGTCTATTCTAAAGTAGTAGGGGTATAATAGCGTGTGTAGTGATAGTTGAGACTGTAGATAGAATGGGCACTATGGAGTCTGACTTATGTTTACCTGTTTCCTTCAATGTAACTTTTAAACTAGCTTTTGGGGTTTTGATTTGGGGGGGGGGGGGATGTCTGTTTTTTGTTTATTTTATGTTTTCCCCTAAAGCTGAAGTCCAGGGCTAGTTTCTCTTTGTCTATGAGTTACGTAATGATGAAAGACAGACTTTTTATAAACTGGATTCTGTAGAACCCATTCTGCTCTTAAACAGTTCTGGTGGAAGTCTAGTGACAATTATAGGGTTGCTGTACTATGGATGTAAGAGCTTGCATTCTTATGCTTTTTGTTTCTGTTAATTCATTTTAGGGCTTCTTCCAGAAAAGGACAGGGAAGCAAACCAGAAGGGTGTTACAATAGTCTATTTCTCAGTACTTAGCGATTGTCTGAAGTTAAATGTGTAATTTTTTTTGTTTTCCTTAAGAAGTCCTTCGGGATGTATAGTTTGATTTAAGACACAAGAGGTAAATAGCCTGCCTGGTTCTCAATTCATAGAATAAGTGATTTGTAAATTGAACCTGGAAATAATGAGTTGTTTTCTGCCATTCAGCCTTGGTTTTCAAGAATAAGTCTCAGATATCCCATAATCTACCAGTGCAGATTTGCTAATACAGTATACAAACAGAAGCCTTCAGAGTGGTCCTTTTTTCTTCTTGCAAGGTGTAATACCTGATAAGTTAAAAACAAAAGAAGGATTTTGTGATCTCAGTTCTGATTTTCTTCACCTAAATATTGTAATAATAAGCATCCTTATAGGAAAATAACTACTTATTTCTGCACAGAAACAGAGGGTGCATAGTCCAGAACATTCACGTGTGGTGATGTAGATAAACCCAGATCTGTTAAATTGCTGTTCTTGCCATACTTACAGCCTGGGCCAGTGGCCATTGTCACAAATCATGGCCATGCAGAGGTTAGTGTTCAGCATGGGCTAAGGACCATTTGCTGTAAGCAGCTCAGATAAAACTATCTTGTGTCAGAGGGTAAGAGAATTTTATGTGATGGATAGACCCAATTTACCTGTTTCCTGTCCCACCTCATTTACAGCAGCTATTCCCCCTACTACCACCTAAATGCAAGCAGACTGTATAGAAATAATAAAACTCTTCCTGATACTGGAATTCTCTCTGGTTTAAGAGCATGCATGGACAAAGTCAGAGAAAGGCCAAAGTACAAAATGAAATATAACTAGCAGGACACATAAAAGATAATAAATAATTCTATGAGTGCATTAGCAGTAAAAGGCAAACTAAGGGAAGTGTTGGTCTGCTGCTCAGTGGTCCAGGAAAGCTCTCTGAAAGATAATGCCAACAAAACTAGTAAATATTCTCCCGTTCAGTCTTCTCCAATTTAAGCAGTTGGACATTCTCAATATGAGTAGCACAATTATTATCAACAACAAATATTTTGTATCAGACTAAAGAAAGACAGATTGGGATACTTGAGCAAATTGTGTTTTGAATGGGCTAAATCAGATAAAATTGATTCAAACATTTCCAATGTATGATTGAAACAGTCTCAGAGGCTGACTGTTTATCACTCAAAGATAATAGGAGAGGTTCCAGAAAACTGGAAAAAGAATCTTTTTGCTTTAAGGGAAACTTTAAAAAGGAATAGCAATAAAATTATAGTGCTGTCAATATAACTTAATTTATGAGAGTAATTAAACTCCTTGCCAGCACCTAGGAAATGAGTTATGAGTAAGAGCTAACAAGGAATATCAAGAAGAAATCAAGTTAAACCTACTACATTATCTTTTAAGAGAAGGTAACGGGTTATATGGGTAGATAGAAGTAGTACATGCTTTATAAGTGATTTTTTTAACCATGTCTTGGTAAAGGGCTCTCCAAAGAAAGGACATGCCATGAATTGTCAAACAAAGCATTGAAATGAACCTGTATGGCCCCTGTTTAGAGCCATCACACTCTGCTTCCTCCAGCAAACATATCCTTTCACTTTTTGTGTGGGTTATTTTATTGTGTGTTTGGTAATAGTAGATGATTCACACACAGTATTGTTGAAACCGGATATTAAAAATTAATCATGATTCTAGCCACCCAAGATTATTAACTTGCTTTATAATAGTGTATAAGTAATACATAAGATTCATTTGTGCAATATTTTTAGATATTTCTTCAGAATAGTGAATACTGAAAGCTTTTTAAAGACAGGTATCCTTATTTTAAAAGCCAAGGCTTAGGAAAATCACATTATGTTATGATTAAATGTAAAGTGTTAGCAATAGTCCATTTAGTTGCTTAATGATAGGTGAGTTTTGATGTAGAGACACTAACATGAAGGTCTTTACCCCAGAGTTTGATGAACATCAAGGTTTCAGTCACCAGGCTAAATTATTGTTGAGGAGGAAGTACTCTTGTAAATATAAAATGTAATGTTGTAGAGACACCATTTACATGGTGTCTACTTGGTAGTTAATCAGAAATTGTTGAAGAAATTTTTCCAAAAGTTCATATTAATTTTCTAAGGAAGGCAGGGCTAGAAGGGGATTCATAGTGCTGATGGTTATTCAAAAGAGCCCTCTTGGTAAAATAACAATCACATGAAAAAATTTTGAAAGAATGTGACAGTTTCTCATAAAAGGCCTTAAAAGCAAGACTTTGAGTTAAATTATATTCAGTTCTTTAATCCTATAAATCACAGTGCCCTTTTCTCTCCCTAGACTAGCAGAAGACTAAACTGCTGTATTTTCAGTTAGCGTAATCTCTAAGGACTGTTATTAACCGGCCACCTTGGATATGGAAACCCTAAATCCTTTTAAATGCTGATGGTCTGGGTAATAGACATCTTGTTATAGATAATGAGATAAAATAGTTGTCTTATGTAGTGAGAGTCTCATATTACAGTCTTGAAGGCTAGGCGTTATGTTTTAATCCTGCTTGTGATACTGAGATTTGTCCAGTTTTGGATTTCTGGGTCTGTAAAGGGTAGAAATGGTCTTAAGAACTAGAACAGGTTAATTACTAGGCTTTCTTTCAGTCTACTGAAAACTACCCTCAGCAGATCAGGTGTCAAAATTCTTTAAATCAGCTACTGGAATACTTCAGAAGGTGAGGACTTAGCTTTTCTTTAATGTCCTCTTCTTAAACTAGTGAAAAGTAATAAACAAGCCTTGTTTCTTTGAAGGACTCTTTTGATAGATCCATATATATTTTGATTTAAATGTGCAAAATAATATTACACTAAGTAAATTTCAAATGCATAGTTTATAATTACTTTAGGAAATATTCCTGTAAGTGACATTTTTATTGTAGTTGTGCCAGTTCAGATGAAAAAAACCTTCATACAGTGTCATTGAATCCAGTACCATCCAGGCATTAAATTTACATTTAAAAAAATTAAGTAAATAACATTATTTCACTGCTGAGACAATGTGTTCAGCTATTTACATCTGATTTTTATGGAAAAAATCAAATCTGAATCTCAGCGTAAATATAACAGGCTTCTTATTAATGAGTGATAATTTGACATCTTCTATTGTGGACAACAATACTATCAGATATAGCACATAAATATCATTTCATTGAAAACTTCCATTTCTGAAAGACACTTCTGAAGAGTCCAGCATGTCCAATCCATTACTCAGGTGCAATCCCTTGCGTGTCTAAACCCTGATATTTCTAGCAGTTACCATAGGACAGCATTATAATGATAAAAAGTTGCGAATATATTGCATATAAACTAAAGAATATAAGTTAAAATCTGAAGATTGTTTTTTATAGTCCAACTGCTTTTATGATAAAGTGCATAGCTCTTCAGGTGGTGCCATACAACAGTGCTGTGCTAGGAGTATTCTGTTCCTGATTACTCTTCCCTGACAAATTATTTATCTTGAGATAAGTAATGTATGATGAAACAGTATGTGATGAGATAATTTTATGACAGTGATTGAAATAGTAATTTGAGGATTTTATTTATGTCACTGGAAAAAATTATAAATAAAGAAACAGAAAAAGGAAAAGGCCTTTTGCTAACCCCCCCCCAAAAAACCCAAAGGAAAAAAACCCTTTGAAACAAACCTACAAGCTTATGGTTATGTAATGTAAAAAGATCTTAGACGAATACGATGCAGATTGTAAAATGAAAGTTTCATGATAATGAAGTTAATTATTCCCTGCTTGTTTGATGTTTGTTTTATCAAGGTTCAGCATACCTAATAAGAAAAGATTCTTTTTAGATTTCATAAATTGATAAAAACAATGCAATAATTGTTCTAAATGTTAGCATTTGGAAAAGCATATATCACTGAAATTCTCTTAAGGTACTGAAAAAAACAGTCAACAGCATGTAGCTTATTGTCTTGACAATATATTAATCTCTCAGCAGCCTGTATAAAATAGTACTTCAGATAATGTTTTTCAAATGTGTTTCTCTGACATTTTTAAAATTAAGCTGAAAAATAATCTTTTTTGTTGCTGTTAAGCACAGATGAAACAAATGCTTTAATTGATTACCTGCTTTGCCACAGAGAAAACAAAATTCTATCAATAAAGTCCAAAACTCTGGTCAAAAGCAAACACAAAATATGTAATTGATTGTTGGTCAGCTAGTCTTATTTTGAAAATGAAATGATCTTTAAAAGGTTTTCAAAATGGAAACCAAAATTAAAGCATGGAATTGAGTGGATAGACCAACATGACACACTGTATTACGCTGTTATGAGTCACTAGACTGGTCTTGAAATTACGCATGCAGGTTTTAAGGTTTTTGTCTTACACTCTCATCCTTAACTGTACTTGCATTGTACCTGATCCTCTGTGGTTTAATTATGCATTTATAAGTTAGAATGTGTGAATAAGCCACAGGAGATAAGAAATGAAAATATTACATGCTAGTTTAACTGAAGTCCTTTTCCTGCTTTCTTGACAAGTTCTCCTTTTTACTGTCCAAGCACAGGAAAGGAACTAAATAGCAGATATTGCTCTTAGATGAGACTTCTTAGGTACCAGAAGTGGACAGGAAAAAAAAATTACATCCTTCTCAAGAATCTCACAATTGTTTTCAATAATCCGGTGCCCCAGCCCGTACTAGCCACCCTACACAGGAGAGACTTCTGGCCTTTCTTAGTAAGGTAGCTTGTACCAGTAACACCACCATTACTTAAGCTGTGTATTCCCGCATGATGGAAAACACACATTTAGACCTAGGCCCTGAGCAACTCCATTTGGGCTGGTCAGCCCAAAGTACATAATCTTACTTTATTATGTACACAAGACTTTAGAAAGTACCCATGCCATCATCTAATTAGTTTTGCTCATTTGCATTTCTAATTTGAATCCCATTGTTATTTTCAGAGATGACTGTTAATATACTTAGTGACCCTGTATAATTTTATTCATTTTTTAACAAAAGAAATAGAGATCCAAGTGGTTTGCTATAGATAAATTAATTGAATAATGTATACATTTAAAAAGGATATAGTGCATTTATTTATTAGAAGATGAAAAATGAGGAATTATACTTTTGATAAGGTATTTTGCTTGCTAGAATTAACGGTGGCTAATAAGTGCAAAATTGAATTCTAATACTGTAATCATGCTGAGGTAATGTTTGTTGATGAAATTTGACATAAGTATAACTGAGTGGTTTGTGTAACCAGTAAGAGTTAGATATGTATCATCCTTGAAAAATATGACAATCAAAGGTATAAAAGGCATAACTAAGGTGATTTAGCCAGCCTGATCTAGCCGAGTATTAGAAACAAAATTAAAAGCTGGAACCATAATGGAAAACACATGAGGGATTTTTTGTGGGTGTTTATTTTTAAAGATAGCTTTGTCTACGGATTTCTGCTAAGGTAAACCTAGAATTCCTTGTGAATATGTCAGAGTGATAAACAAGAGAAAAATGAAGCGCAAGCAACTAGTGTTATTTGGATCCTATCTTATTTGAATCATATCTGACATTTAATAAATTACTATTTCTAAAAAATCTCTTCCTAGAATTGAGGAATATTCCATAGCTGCACTGCCTCACAAGAAATTCTCTTTTGCTATCTGCCGAGGTTTCCAATGTGACTAGATCTCTTTTGTACAATTTTTCCATCTTCAGTAATGATCACATAGCTTTGCAGCTTAGTATCAATTATCAATGTCACTAACATGCTATTCGCTCCTTATTGCAGGACTTTAAATGTTAAATAGAACAAAATCTGATATCAATCCTCACACAAATAGGCAAGATCTTTTTCCCTTTTTCAGGTTTCAGTGCTATTTCTGTTTACATCTTTTTAGCTAGTTTTCAATCTACATGATAGTGTTCCTAATTAAGACAATTGGAATTAATTATCAGTCATTGCAGTTTCTGTCCTGTACCATTATAAAGAAATCTTCCTCAGAGCAGACTGCAAGAAATAAATGTGCAGATGCAAAGTTTGTATTTGAAGATTGTGCATAACACTTCGCATTGCCATGCTGATAGTCACCCCAAGTTTACAAAACTGTCTGCAGCATATTGTGTGCTTTTGGCTTTAGACCCTGAAAACTGTATTCTTCTCACTTTCTTGATAGTTTTAATTGCATTAACTTTTGATTCCCAAACTGTATTATGTGGCTTTGACATGAATTGCTTCTTCATGTATGATTTCACTTGGATAAAACCAGGCGTTCCTGAGTCTTCAGTTATTCAGGGAGTACACCTTCTGTTCTCACATAAATTGTAGCATTATGGAAAAAAATAGTTATTCCTGAATAAGAAACAGTACGGAAATTTGAAAGAAAATACTGAGTATTTATGTTGTGACATTGTGTTTTCAAAACCCTACTGCAGCTTTAAAAGGCAGGTGAGTAAGTATTCTATCTTTTAAATGATGGGGAAACTGAGTTGTAAAGGGGTTAAGGGAAGTGCTTATGGCCATTCAGTGAATTATTTACAAAGCCAGGCTTATCTCTCTAAATGCTCTGGCTTTTAGTCCAGTCTTTTTCCACCTTGTTCACACTACTCATGAATAGAATCAAATTAGTGTTAAGAGATTAATTAACAGCATCTTAAGTCATCTGTTACATCTGTTATTTTCTTCCATGCTGTGTAAAATCAAAATCACTCAATATGATCTACTGAATGAAATAGGCAGGCTGCAGTTAAGGTATCATTAGCATTTACTACTTTGTCTTCTCTGCATATCTCAGATATGGATTGGGATGGAATTCATTGGGCAGGAGTCAAAATAACATGGATTTCTTAAAAAAAAATTTAAGGATATGGCTGCTAAGGATTCCAATGTGATAATGAATGTATTTCACAAGAACTGAGAGAACTTTCTAAACTGCTTAAGACTGTTGAGTTTTGGAAGGCACATCTGCCCTTTCCCTGAAGAGGAAAATGGAATAGAAACATTAATACATCTCAGTAATATTTAGCTACTTGGAGGAGATTAAAGAGGTCTTTTCAGTTTTAATTTTGTCCAAAACTGGGAGACCTAAATTTATGTCTGCATTGACACATGTAAGTGTGTAACTACACTGGGGTCTTAACATCCTCTATATCATTTCTGTAATACTTGGGATATTTCCCAAGGCCTCTTTCCCAGCTTCTAAAACCAGGACAGATCTGGATGTTCAAGTACGATATTCTCTTCGGTGTATGCTGTCAGTTTGTTTAGGGAATCCTCCTACCTCACAGTATCTGCTAATATAAGTACTAATCTTAGGGTACAGAACTCTTAGGGGACACGTGCTGTGAACAGAAGTTAATTCAAGTGTGAACATTATGTTTTAGGTGCTGCTTGGAGTTACATTTGTGCCTGGCTAGACCGAGTTCAACCCATTTCAAATCTGGATTCTCCCTCTGCCAGATCCAACAGGCACATGACTTTCATTCTGTAACATTTGTAGCAACCCTCCTGGTTTGCTGCTGAGGGTACTATTTACTGTACAAGAATCTGTGTTTACTTTAGTGCGGAGAATTTGTAAAAGATGAATCATAGTGATTAATATAATGGCTTTTTTTCCATGGTACTGTAATTGTCAGTCTATGTTTTTGTGTGAGTCCTAAGGTGGCATAATCAGGTGCTATAGGCAAAAGAAACAGTCCTTTTCTGAATTGCTGAGGGGGGCAGGCAGGGGAGTGGGGGATACAAGGTGGGGCAGGGAATAGGGAAGGGGGAGGGAAAGGGCTGGTTTGAGTATATTTTATAGTTCAAAAAGGAGTACAGTAGTACAGGCTTCTCCTCACGTAATGTGCAGCACCACTTTCTTAGTCTTGGCACAACTGTTCACTGTTCACTGCTTGGAGAACAGATGTGGCACACCCTCACCCTTTTGTTTCCTAAGCTGTATGATCTACTCCATTTGTCTGCGGCTAGCAGTGGTGTGCCAGGAATCGGCATTAAGCTTGATCCCTAATTAATATATGCTGTACAGTTCTGAAACAAGTGGAAAAAACAATATGCTGTTGGCATTTGAAGGTGCTAGAAAAATAGAAAGTATTGTAAATACCAGACACATTTGAGAAATAGCTTTGAGACTCCTCTGCTAAATATCTGCTTCTTTTTAAAGCCTCATCTGAACTTTAAGCAACACAGAGTAGCATAACTGTTTTTCTTTTATTCTCCCACAAAGCAATGGTTTGTTACCTTGAAAAGATATGATAAGACACTTTGTAAAGTAAATTGTTTTGTCTTTTTATGTTACTGGAAAAATAGCAGCCACTAAAAGTGAGCTGATCACTCCTTCCATCTCCCTTGTTTTTGCAGTGAGATGACTTTTTTGTGGTGAGACAGAAAAATCTACAGTATATTAGAAAAGATCTGATACTAATTGTAAGTTCATGAAGGCTGCACTGTAAGATCCAGTCATCATTAACAGTGTTGAGGAGCACTCCGAGTCACAAGCAAAACTTTTGTCAATGTCCCATGATTTTTGAGAGGTAACAAAAACTGGTGATTAACTATAATTGTTCCCTCCTCAGAAAGAGCCTTGTTGAAAAAACCTTGTTTGTAGAAGACTATGTGGTGTGAGTGAACTTCGATTTTACTCTTGGAGCTTCAGGACTGAACGTGATGTGGTCGGGAAAGAAAAATTAGTAAATATTTCATATGTCATTGTCATAAACACTTAAAAATCAGGTGACTGAGAAGCTCTTTGTGTTACACTTGTCCCTTTGCTTATCTTCTTGCTGCAATAGTACTGTCTCCTCAGTGTCTCTGAAATGTCTGCCAGCTTCAAGGCTCTCTTCTTTGTTGTCTAAGGCCCTGTTGTGGTTTAACCCCAGCCAGCAACTAAACACCATGCAGCTGCTCACTCACTCCCCCCCACCCAGTGGGATGGGGGAGAAAATCGGCAAAAGAAGCAAAACCCGTGGGTTGAGATAAGAACGGTTTAATAGAACAGAAAAGAAGAAGCTAATAATGATAATGATAACACTAATAAAATGACAACAGTAATAATGAAAGGATTGGAATGTACAAACGATGCACAGTGCAATTGCTCACCACCCGCCGACCGACACCCAGCCAGTCCCCGAGCGGCGATTCCCCGCCCCCACTTCCCCGTTCCTATACTAGATGGGACGTCCCATGGTATGGAATACACCGTTGGCCAGTTTGGGTCAGGTGTCCTGGCTGTGTCCTGTGCCAACTTCTCGTGCCCCTCCAGCTTTCTCGCTGGCTGGGCATGAGAAGCTGAAAAATCCTTGACTTTAGTCTAAACACTACTGAGCAACAACTGAAAACATCAGTGTTATCAACATTCTTTGCGTACTGAACTCAAAACATAGCACTGTACCAGCTACTAGGAAGACAGTTAACTCTATCCCAGCTGAAACCAGGACAGGCCCATTGCTTTTCAGGTCACATCTGAAAATCTTGTGTAACTCTTTAATTTCTCTCTGCCTACTCAAGTAATTATTATTATAACCAGAAAATTATATTAAAAAATATTAAGGTCACAAAGTCAAGCACTCAGATTAGAAAACATTAAAATTAAAGTTGCCTGTGCAACCTTCATTTGGCTCCCTTGGGCATATGCATTATGATGGTCTTTAATTACATCATCACAGAATTTTTTTTTTACAAGGGATCCCCGACTCATTCAGTCAGGGACTGTACTTCCTTAATGAGGAGTATTCAGTATTTTGTTCTCTTGTCCTTGTTCAGTGTGTGGACATGCCTTATTGACTTCAAACTATTCAGACTGCACTCTTTAAGCAGAAATTATTGATTTTTCTATGCTATTTTTTAAATGGAACTCATTAATATAATGTCAGGCTTTACTTTATATTCACAAAATCCTCATAAGGTTAAGGGATTTTATTATCTCCATTTTACAGATGGGTAATGGCCATGCAGAGAAATTAAGTTTAAATGTATCCACTAGTTTTGAGTGCCCAGTTTGGGGTGCCTGTCAACTCCTATTCTTCAGTGTGCTTGGCACAGTTTAATTCTGTACACACTCAGGATATGGCCTTGACTGAATTCTCTGTTTCTTTTAAATACTCAGGAATTTTGCTTGGGATCTGTAGTGGAAAAACCTACAAAACAAAGATTTAAGAACTAGCAAAGGAAAGCTTTTGAAAAGCCATTATAAAGTTTGGAATAAAACCTTTTTATAGGGCTGCTAAGGAAAAGCCTAACATCTAATCCAGATCTGCAGTGCAGATACAGCTGACTTATTCTTATTTCTGAAGCTCCTTCTTCCATTCACTACATATTCAACAAAAAGTAAATAGATGGTATAAAAAGCGTATATGACTATGCAATGTTAGTACATTATCTGTAAAGGTCTTGTGAATAAGAGTGATTTTCTGAAGTGAAGAAGAGGACATCAGTTGACAACAGGAAGTAGTTTAATAACAGATACGTACAATGAGATTAAATTTTAGTTGTGGACATTATCTCAATTTTTCTATTGCTTTAAATTTGATTTTGTATAGATCTTTGAGTAAGCTTGTATGTATGCTTGGGATGGAAGGTTTTATTATATTTATATTTATTGATTACATTAATTTCAAATAACAATCAGTGTAATATACACATTTTGGACATGTAATCAAACAAGGAGCAGAAAAGCATTCCACACATCTCATAACCAGCTCATCAACAGCACTGGAGTCATTAAATCCCCAGAACAGGCCTCTGGCCTTTGAGCTAACAGAGCAGATGTAATCCTAGGGGCTTTCATCTTCCGAGCGTATCGATTCTTTGGCAGCCATGAACTCTAGACGTTGCTAGAAGGATTCACACATCTTCACTGCTGATGGAGGACATCAGAGTACCAGCTGTCAGTGGGGGATCTGGAGGGATTCTCACTGTAATCAGAAGGTTACAGGTACTACATAGTGACTTCGTCATTCCCCTTGCTTCTCCTTAATCTGAATATCAGCTTTTTTCCCCTACAGCCTACCTCAGTTCTCACTCACCTGCTCCCTGCTCACTTCCTTTTTCATTCACAGGATTTCTTCCCATAGATCCCATTTATTTTTGCGTTCCATTCAATGATCAAATTTTTGATTCTCTACATTTGGACTGAGCAACATTCTCCTTCATGATGCTTGGATGCCAGAGGACAGTGACAGTGCAGGCACATGACAGGCCTTTTATTCCCTTGCTATGTACAGGATGTGGAAATGATTATTTCAGTAAGATTATCTAATTGAGCACCTTGTCAAATGGGATAATAAGGAAAAACGGGTAAGCCATAGATAAGATGACACAAACCTGACAGGCAGACATAACAGAGACCAAACCAAGAAACAAATCTTGTCAGTCACACTAATTGATGGGCTATCAAGAAACCGCATGCAAACCAGGACGTTGCAGCCAATAAGGATGGAAACCTGAGGGTTCAAAATGTTGTGGGGGGAGGTCAGCGGGACTGGGCAAACTGATGAGGGAACATGCAGGGGAAGGGAATGGGGAAGCAACAAAGGAGAAATAGACAGGGCGATAAAAGGGGCTGGTCATGGGTAAAATGGGGCCAGTCACTACGCTTGTTTGACTAAGCCCTGTGCCTGATCACCACAGTCTCTCCTATCTTCTTGTTAAATCCTTTCTTAACTATCTCTGCATAATCTCACTCTCTATCCTATGTGTGAGCGTTGCTAGGACTCAGTGCCAACTACGGGGGGGTACCAGTGCGAGTGGATGTGAGCCAGCTACTGGATATATGCTCAGCTTCGGCACTGGTTGAACCCGTAAATGGGACAGCAGCAGCTGCTGTGTCCCTCAGCCCGGGCAGAGACCCCAGGTCCCTGAGTGCTCTGGGCTAGGCTCCAGCGGCTGGGCGAGGAGGGAGTCCTGGGCCAGAGCTGCCAGAGGAGGCGACTGCTCTTAACATCCCTTAACAGAAAGGTTTTCATTTGGCAGAAGTACTTCCAAACAGTAAATTGGGCAGCATATCATTTTCAAGCATTATAACAATAATCCAACCTGATGCTTGGTGCAATGAAAAGTTTTTCTTTCATATGCAGGGCTAATGATCCCATTTTTTAATAGAAAAGGTTTTTGTACTATTTATTTTCTAGGTTACAATACCTGTACCTGATAATCTTTAAAAAGATTGTATGATTATGAACAAGATGATGAGAAATTTCAAGACAAAATGAATATGTGGTATTCTTCATCTTGTTTAAATACTGCTTGGTTCAAATTCCTATTTAAAATCACAATATGACTGAGAAAATTTCCATTACACTTATCCAGGCATGGATAGAATTCAAATTTATGAATACCAGTTGTTTCAAGGTTGTGCAGGGTTATGCATAATGTTCTTTACTGTATATCGCTACAGCAGAGCAAGATAGCAGAATCACTTCCTCATGACTATTGAAAACAATGGGTAAACTCTCTACTTCCTACATCCTTTTATATGTAGAGTTTTCCCTGATGTAACACTTGCTCAAAATATTACGGTTTAACGTCAAGTTTTGTTTGGGTTTTTTTTTTCAATAAACAGTGAAAATGCTCTCCACAGTAACTGGTAGCTGAAGTACTAAGGTTATTTGAGAAAATTGAATTGTGCTGAGGGGCAACTGTGGTTATGAAGTGTGTAGTGCCTGTAAACAAACAGAAAAAGATGCATATTCCCTCAGCAAAAGCTACTTCCAGAGAGCAGAGGATGTCAATAAGTAGGCACATGAGGTGGCTACAGCAAATAGTGCAGACAGAGGAGGAAAGCCAGATGTTGTAATGCTGTGACACTGCACAGAAGACCAATGTGTAACATTAAAATAAGCAGTTTTCCTGCTACAGCTGGCCATGCATAGCACAGTGTACAGTTGGAATATATAATGCTGTAGCATCTGCTTCTCTGTAAGGCTTTCCTTTTCTTTTTCAGTTATAATCTCAAATCTTTTATTTGATAACTCACATGTGCTTGACAGAAGAAAAAAGGCTGCAGTGTTGTCACGTTCTCTAAGTACATTCCTCTGGCAATGAAAGAGACCCCAGGAATTATGTACAGTACACTGCAGTGAAAACATGAAAAGCATTTGCTTTCCTGCCTGCTGCACCCCAGTCATCTTCTTTTCTTGACACAAGATGGAGAATGGGGGACAAGAAGCAGTCAGAAAGGTAAAAAGAATGGCATTTCTTTTACTGTTGGAGCAAGTCACAAAAGAATGGACATTTTTCAGAGCTGGAATTTGTTGCTTTGCTTATATTTTTTCACTTTAGGGCATGTAAATCTCTTAATGAGATGCAAACCAAAATTGGTTTGTACAGATTTTGTTTTGTCACAGAAACCTTGGGTTTTTTCAACATTGTTTTTCCTGGCCAATATTTAAAAGAAGTTTTAATATACTTATATGTAGGCATACTCTTCCACTATATGTGTATATATTTGTTGTACTGGAAAAAGATGTTGTGATTTTTAATGTATTGACAGATAGTAGGGAAATTAAAAATTAAAAGAATGCACTTTAATACAGTTTTCATGCCTGCAGGTTTGACCCCAATGAATAAACAGTGAAGTTTGTTTAGTTTTCTGTGGTTTCCAACAGTCCTTCCAGGCTACGGCAGCTTAGTCTTTTTAATAATGTTACTTTGCCTTTGGATAAAAGCCTGCTGCATATACTGATTCCACAAATGAATGTACAAATATTAAAAGGGGAAAAGGGATTTATACCTGAATATTGGATTGATCTAATTACATTATAGAATCAAATAAAATCATTTCTCAGGAAAACAGACCGCTAAATTTCATACATAATTGTATATCCGTTTTGCAAAAGTAAACCAATTATGTCACTGGCATATTCACATAGAATGTGATTGAAGATCCCAGCCTTTTGGTAAACATACATGCCCTATGGAAAGGTACAGGCTTTTTACTTCCTAATGCCAGGCTGGTTGTACACACCAATGATTTCTCGCTCTGCATTTCTTCCTCTTCAAATCCCTTGCATGCAATCTTTCCATCACCACTTTTTTCAGGGAATCCTTACAGCCTTTCCCACCCATCTCCTCCGCTGACAGTTTCCTCACTGTCGCCAGAGTACCAGATACATCCTTCCTCCTTGCTTCGTGTATAGTTGTCCCACCTTCACCCAATTTTTCAGCGGTTCTGTCTTTTTTCTGCAATTTTTTGAAGTACACATATTGTTCTGCTAATCCCATAAGGCTTCGATTTATCTGTAATCCTGACCAATTCTTTTCTCATAATTATTTATTTCTTCTTCCTCCTTGCTTATTCCTCCAGGGGAGGAGCGACCCTAAAAAGCACTGCAGTGGGATGCCTGAATGCGCAAAGCGTGGCTTCTGTGTTGCTGTGCTGCAGGATACAGTGATGAACTCCAAGGTCAAAAGCTCAGCGAATCAAGTATAGGTGAAAGAAGATATACATTGCTTCCTGCATAGAAAAGTCTGAGGCTTTCTTGTGAAGCAGTTAGAGAAAAGTAGCACACAACATCAAAACCGCAAGTAGCCCAAAGTAATTTAATTTCTCTTATCTTGCTAGTCAGTGTTTTTCAAAGAGGGTAATACTTGCTGTCAACAACACAACAGTAACTTTTAATGTCAACATCAGCTGTGTGATCTTTGGTTCTTTTGCCAGAACAGTATTCCATTACATTTTTACTGTCTTAAACAATATGTTTACTTCCATCCTCCAGCCATCCTTTCTCATTTTGTCAGGTAGGATAGGAAAACCGAAACCCCATGGAAAAAAAAAGCAAACCAGAAAAGAAGTTATTAACTCAGGCTAAGATAGGTTATTTTCTCACATTTCCTGTAGAGACAAGTTGCAAACCAAAGAAGAATCAATCCTGAGCTGCAAAAGTATTGTTCTATCTTCCACACATTCTACAGATTTGCTTCTTATTCCCTTTCAGAAATACATTTGGTTGTTTCTGCTGAGGCAGTACTATTAAAGCTGAAATTAGGCTTGAATAAAATTAGACTATAGGCCAAGTGGAAGAAAACTGATTGAAATCAGCTCGGAGGAAGAGAGGTTTCAAGTTGATAGCCTCTGTTCATTCCAGTAAGTTGACATGGAGCTGTATCAAAGATAAGAATAAGTAGTCAGAAATATGAGGGAACGCAGAAAAAAATAGTGACTGAAGCAAAACTGTGGAACATAAAAGCGGGGTGGGGGAGATGTTGAAGAAATGGAGAAGAAAGTGGTATTTGAGAGTCTAAATGATTAATAATAAAGACACTTGGAAACAACCTTAGGAAATACATGTTATGATTCTAAGAGTTCAGTGCTATACTAAATATAACAGATTAACATCAGGGAAAAGGCTAAGCCCTCAGGAATCAGGAGAAAGTTATATAGTGGGTAATTTCACAACCTCTTTATCACAGGCTGAATAGAAAGGATTATCTTCACTACAATAAGTTCATTCCTAATTCCTGATGCCTAAAAACTTTATATGGAAAACAGAATAAAAAACCCTCTGGAACAACTGTCACCATCCTGAAAAAGACTTAATGAACAAGCAAGTAGATGTTGTTTAGTCACCATTTAGTAAAAGAAACATTTCTGTTATCAGCTAGGAGAAAGATTTTCTCTGTGCCATCTTGAACTGGGCTTATTTACAGGCAGAGAACACTTAAGTCTTCTGAAGATGCTCAATCGAAAGTGCAATAGTAGAGTTTAGGTTTACGTATTTTTTCCAGAAAACTTTACCTATGCATACTGCATGTTAAGAAGATAAAACAAGAAAATACACCAGAAAAAATAAATTTGTATTTGTTTTAACTGTACTAAAGGCACTAATTTAAACTACACTAGGGTAATTTAGTACCTGGTTTAGTCTTGGAACTAGTTTAAACTCCTGTTGACTACATAATGCTGTAATATACTGTTCACCTCACCTTCCCTTGGGCTACATAAGATATGTACAATGTTTAAAAACTATTTTTCTAACATACGGTTATAATTATTTTCTGTAATTAAGTCAGTGTATTTTTTATCATTAAATCAACAAAACTGAGAAATATATTTATGACTGAAACCTCTGAAAAAGTTCTAGTATTAGGGACTGTAATTCATGAATGAATTGTGAAAAGCTATCCATTGTGGTCATCATTCTGAACTCAATCACTGTCTATACCTGAAATATGGTATTAACGGTACATTCATACCATATTAATGTTAGTACTCCATTTCATCACGTACTAGGAAGTCACCATAAAATTATTTCAAGATTCATAGAGCCTCAGCTTTTCTGGGTTAGTTGGTGGATTTGGTCAGCTTAGGTGTTTTCCTGCTAATTTTTCTATAACTCTTCACTCCCTGAGACATTTTTCATGTAAAGAATCCCTGCTGAAACTCGGCAGAGACTTGGGCCTGGCTTGCACCCAGGAAGACATCCTTCTTTGAAAACAGATTATCATTGTCATTGGTACTTGTCCCCTACTACCTTTTCTGAAGAAACTAGGAAAGCGTCAAGATCAGACTCTTACTGGGTAATGCCAGATGCAGTGCTCTTCTGGTTTCAGTCTAATTAACCAATCATTTATTTTCAGAGAATGGTAAGAATCTCCCGAAGACCAGAAATTGGGAGGGACTGTGGGTCTGAATCTAGAACATAAATGAGAATATGAAGTTAGGTTCTTGCTCTGTATAGAGTAGCTTTATGTTGTAGCCATAAATGGAGTTAGTTATTTTGCTTTACAAAACTAGAGGATCTGACTTAATAATATATTAGGACATGGAAACGTTCAGTTCTAGTCCTCCCTGCATCCCCTTTCCACTGCTAATCTAAATAAGGTAGTGAATAAACTACAAATACCTGTACATATGTGCAGCCAGCTATAAGGGGTTTTTTATCATGCAATCCATCTGCAAAAAATGGTGGACTTCCATTTGGTAAAATCCTTGAAGGTCCAGACTCATTTCTGCAGGTGTCACCTTTAACTCTTCTCCTCTTTGTCATTTCTCATGTAGCTATATCTTTCAGTTACACCGGCAAATAATGAGACAATAATACAGGTGAGTGATACAAGAAATGCAAAGTGATCTGAATTCAGGAAATTCCCTTTGCATTGGCAATGATCTGAGGATGCAGATAGCAAGAAAGACTGATCAGCAGAGATGAGAAGTGGTTGAGTGATTCTTTCAAATGAGATAGAATATGTCTTTCACTATATAAAGTCTCCTTTCCAGGAGGCTGGCAAAGGATGATAAAGGAAATTTCTACCAAAGACAGTGGACTTTGTCATATTTGATTGTAAAAATGTAGGAAGACTTGCATTATTACTTCACTATCCCTGAAAATTAGTTCTTTTACTAGACTGTGTAAAGTCATTTTAGTGGAAGATGAGGTTGCTGCTTCAGTGCTCAAGCTGTGGTCTATAAGAAGAGAAGGATATGTACAATGAAGTTATACAGATGAAAAACAGTGCTTGACATTCATTATTTTCCGATTTATAGCTGAAGCATATCCTAGTACATTGCAAATTATTGCCTTCTGAGATGTAATTTATAATATTGTCAGTGATTCTAACTTTAACCTGTGCTTATCGTTATTTCTTATCTTCATTTATGTTGTTGCTCTTACTGTTTTCCTTCTCATTTGCTGTATCTTTTGATAAATTAGATGACAGGCTCTTTGGGGCAGTAGCCATATTTTGTTAAATGCTCTCTGCTATGAAAAAAGCCCTGCTTTGGACTCAACAAAATGTTTGCTAACACTCTAAAGAGATAACGAATAGCTTCAGAATTAATTGTGGACCCTGAACAAGCTGAAACTAGGGGCCTCATCCTGCATTTATTACAGATGTTTCAGTGTCTTACTTCATATTTTGTGTGTAAAGAATGGTATATTGGGGAACTCGTTTTCGTCAAAATAAAAACAAAAGGAATTTCATGTATTCCACTGTCTTTGTAACTAGACATCCAAAGGTATAAAATCTTGCAATTTGAATCGAGTTAGCTATTCCTTAGTCCCGTGTCTCTACCATCATTAATATCAATATCTTATTTTATACTCCTTAAACATATGAGAAAAGCCCCCCTGGTTTAGACTTAATATATTTGCCAAGTGCCAAATACATTTGTCTGTCTCCCTGCTTTTTTTTTTTCTTCACTGAAAACACCAGATTGTATTTACTCAGCTGAGTCTCTTATGCCAATAAACAGCAGGCGTGCTGACACCTTACCACAGGTCACTAGGGATCTAGTTTCTTGAATGTATTTGAATATTCTGTTGGCTGATCAAAATACTGATGTTGTCAAAAGTGGAATATGGATGTGCACGTTCGGCAGCTCTTACTTATCATGGGATGTTTCACATGAAATGAGAAGCAGAGCAGAGTTAGTCATGTGAGAATCTCTCCTGCTTTCTCTCTATGCTTCGCTGCTTCTTGTCTCCATCTGTGAAAGCTATACATAGCCTTTGAACACCCAGAGCGAAGTGCTCATATAATAAAAGATAAACTCTTAAATGAATATATGGAAACAACCAGCAAGTATGCAACCTTATTTTCATAAATCATAGGTATAAAGAAGATATACTGGATTTTTTAAAATTTTAATATATAGGCAAATGCTGTTATAATTTTTTATTCATGAAAGTTCTTTTTTTAAATGGAAACAGCAGAAAAGGTATTAGAATTAAGCATTTATTAGAATTCTGTAAGGCACAGTATAAAAAAAAATCTCCAAGTCATTACAAATGAAAATGGTCCTTAGAGCTCATCTTCTCTTTATTTGTTTATCTGTAACCTCAAAACTTTTGTTTGGCAGTTCAACATGCTGGAGGTATGTTGATGATAGGTGATGATAGTAGGTGATGAATTGTCTAGGCCAGAGGTTATAGTAAAAATAGGTGGCATGAAAAGTTAGGAAATATTTCTGGCGGGAGGTGTAAAGGCTATTTGTAGGAGAAGGGGAAGATCAACTGAAAAAAAAAAAAGGAAAAGGGGGATATAGTAAAGGCTTGTATTTGACCAATAATTTAAAATAATTTGGTTGGTTTGCATGTTGTGTTGTTATTCTAATTTAAGTCAGGGTCTGAAAGAAGGGTGCTTTGAGATAAAGAGCTAAGTTTCACTTTGAAAACATCGAAACAGAATACTCAAAAACCTCTTTGAAAATGGAAAATAGATACTTGACATTTCATATTATTCCACATCCTTTTTTAAGCTAAAACTGTCTAACAGAACTAAAGTTCATATCTGTGACATAACATACACCAGTTATATATATACACAGTTTAAGTTCATCCAAGAGTTTCCATACTTTAGTTTTAGATACAAAGAAATGATTTTTTTTTCTGTACTTAATGAATTGGATAAAATTAAAACCCAGTTATGCAGCTTTTGAAATTAGTAGGCCTAGACGTACTTGCTTTCACACAGAGAGACATAATAAAAAGCAAAGAATTTTCATATTGTGAATGAGATTCAACCTGTTATGTTTAATTGCAATGTATTTCAACAACATTGCCAACAAAATTTTCAAATAGCGCCAATTCAGTTTCATGTTATTATTAGTCATCATCACAAATTAATTTGATGTTTTCTGACAAATAATGATGGATATTCTTTTTACATGTTCTTTAGAGTAAATACATCATTTCCAAGTAAGTGTGGAGGATTGAATGTGAAATACCAGGACTAAATAAATGGGTAAGACTGTGTTTGATTACTTTGTAAAGTTCAGTGTTTTGTTGGTATTTTACCTTTTTATGTTTTTCTTGTTTTCTTTATTTTCAATTTATTGGCCTATTTGACTTCCCTTAGTACTTAGCAGATTCTATTCAAACTTCTAGAGCATAAACTGAACATCATTATTTTTCCCTGATGTATCATTCTTATAGCAAATATTACATCTCACACTTCTATTGCTACACATACAATGCGTGTTAATGAAGTCAAAAAGCCTGACTAGCTACTTCCTTCCTGTGAGTTCGCTTGTTTATTAATAAAAGTTGTAGACTATCTGTTAATCAGTAGAAACCTCTGTGCAAAATATTAAGTAATATGAAGTATAAGTTGGGGAAGGGGGAGGCGGAAGAAGCTCCCAAGAGATCTCTTTCTTTCTGTGATTTGAATGTGATACAAGGGAAACTCCCGATAACAAAGAAATGCAACCATGCTGCCTTTATAAATCTAAATATTATATATGAAGTAGATGATCTTTGCTTATTTACACATGTAATTTTGTTTGTGTTGTGTGTGTTTTAGAAATGAGCTTCTATTATGCTCTTTTATCAAAGTTATCCAAAAACATTATAGGAGAAAATGTAGTCTAAGCCTGATCTGGAAAATAAATTTGGAAAAGCATGGAAAGAGGAGTTGCAGGCCAAATTAAAAGTTGGTGTCCCTGTACCTCAAATTACCAGTACTAGAAATCCACATCATACATTCATAAAATTAAATTTTATGAGTCTACCATGTCTTTCCATTTGTTATTGATTTGTCTTATATCCAATAACTATGTAATATAGCTTGCCTATGAGGAAGCTTATAAAAGCAGCGTATGATCATGGCTTCTGCAATAGTTTAATGAAAAGAATAATTGAATAATCTTCTTATATTGAGATAAATTCTTGGTAACTAATGATAACTTTCTGGGTATTTTTGTAATTTAAACATTAATTTTAAATTTGAAATGTGCTTTTTATTGTTTAGTGTGTAGGTCTTTTTAAAATGAAATCGCAAACTTCGAGCATGTTTTCTTTGAATTCTAATGTTATTCCTATCTTACAAACAACACATTCATTTTACAGGATCCTGTTACTACTTTTGTTTTTTCCTCTTCCCTTTGCATCCCTCCATCCCCCCACCAGCTGCCCATAATTGTAAAAAAATAAAAAATCATAATGGAATAGTCAAATGGCCTTATATAAACTTCTTTGGAACAATTTTAAAATAAGCTCTTTTTCTGCTATTTTAATTTGGAAGTGAGCCTTTTTCCTTCTGAATTTAATTTCATAAACTCTCAGTTGCACTAAAGGTTTGTCTTAATGGGTTTTTAAATGCCATTGTCAGGATGCCCTGTGGCAATCTGGTTGTGATTCTTAATGGCATCCAGCTGGGCAGGAATGGTTGCATCAAGATGTCCACCAAAATCAAAGAATCTTTTTAGCTTGGAAGTAAAAATCCAGTATTAATTTTCTGAGTGACTCTCATCTGCATTCCATTTTCCTTTATGTAGGTTGTCGAAGGCTGTTTCCAGAAAAGCCATAGCCAAAGTAGGTGTGCTGACTTGGAGCTTGAGGACCTCAAAGAGATATGTATCATGGAAAAAATGTCAGAGGGGAAAGAAAAAAGTTTTAAGTTCTCATTGAATTGTAATTCCTATAAGAACAAGGAAAATTCTGCCCTTGGTTTATTCCTGATAAATTGACAAGTGCAAGGAAAAATAGTATTTTGAGGCATCTCTTACATTCCCTTCACTACTTCTGTCTTTGCCTGCTCTTAGTGACACCCTTGCTTCTACATATAATAGGTCTTTCACCATGGTATTAGCAGATTGCTAGCATTACAATTCTATATCACAGCTTCTTTATGATTTAGGCACAAAAAGATTGGGAAGAGGCCATTTGAGCTCACACACGCTTCTATCAACTTTTCAAACAGCCTAGTGTGGTGAAAAGACAAAAGAAGAGTACAGTTATACTCCCTTTGAGGATATTCAGTTAAAAAACATCCCTATCTACAGAAAGAGGATTATACAACCCACACTTTTTAATTGTGGAGAGATGAACAGTTTATTGGTTCATTAACTCAAATTAGTATTTTATCCCAGGATTTTCCAGATTTCTAAATTGAAATCGTTTAAATATGGAATATGAACATGTCCCTATGTTCAGAACAGAAGGAAAGGAATTAGTGAGCATGCTGAATATTTTGTGAGAAGGCTTCCACATCCATACTGGACCATGGATTTGACGATTGTTTGTAAAACGTGATTAACAATATGAGTCAGAAAGACTGCTGTAACATGAGGTTAATCCTCATTTTCACTTTTAATGGGATTTGATAATTGATTATTGTTGTTTTGCTTTTCTGATGGTACAGATGAGACTTTGATCAGCTCAGATGAGCAAATCATGATAAATATCATTGCTGTGTGTGCAGTTAAACTGTTTTTTATATTGGTAAAAGTGCAAATTTCATTTTTATCAAATGCACAGCTGCAAGCAATAGCCCTATCCTATGATGCGTAATAAAATAGTTGTTAAAAGCAAAGAGATGATAAGTATCAGGAATCTCTCCCGTTACACAAATAAAAAGTCATATTCAGATTTAACATGGAACAATAGTGATATCCCTGAAAAATTATGCATGAGCATATTGTAAACCTATACACTGTTCTTTTTTTATTGAAATAACACTCATGGACAGCAAGTGTGTGTACATCTGGAGATGCTGTATAGAAACAAGTAATTTTTTTACTAGATAATTCCTGAAAATGCAGCTGAAAGTGCAAGAAGACATCTTTTGGTAGTGCAAACTGGATTTTCTGTCACTTGGTACAGGTTGGGTTCCTGAAATAAAAGATTATCATATACAAAAGAATAGGTCTGCTCAGCTATGGATAGCTTTGAGTACACTTACTAACTTACTAACTTTTTTTTTTACCATTTCTTCTTCAGTATTGTTATTTTTTTCATTGCTGAGCTCTTTGTTACTGCGGTCCTAGTTTTACACATGCTGAAAATCCTTTGGGCTGTGATTTTAAAAGACACTTGCAGAATTAAACACCTGTTCTATGAAACAAACAAGAGAAAAAAGCACTAATCGTCACCTTGCTTCTTTAAAACTCCCAACTAATGACTGTAGAAAGAAAGATTTTGAAGGCTTTCCTTTTTGAATTTTCCCTAGCTATTAGACCATCAAATACATTTTTATTTCTCAACTTTTTTCAGATTTGTTGTAACCTTTAAGCATTGTCTTTTCCTACTTCTAGTATTTTCCTTTTCATTGCTATTCCTAGATTTCATTTTGATTTTCATTCAAATTTAAATGCCATTGTTTCTTTCGATGCACCCAATAGTACTTTGATCATCAGTTACTGTGTCATCTTAAAACATCTCCGTTTATTTTTTCTGCTACTTTTTCAACACAGAAAGTAAAATTCCTTTCTCCTTTTCCATTTTGATTTTTTTTCCTTTGAGTTCACAAGCTACAGTGAATAAACTGCTTTGACTTTCAAATGCCACACTCTCATTTTCTTGCCTTGCATATTCATTTGCTTGGGACAGCTTTGAGATCAGTACGTTCTGCTAAGGACCAAAGGCAAATTTGAACATATGGTAGCACTCCTAAACTATGCAGATAATTCACTAACCTACTGTTTCTACCAACAATCACTTGTATATCTCATTTATTTCTATTATATGCACTTCTTAAGAAGCATCAGTTTCCAAATGTACCAATATCTGAAGCAGTTTACATTAATTTCTCATGAGTACAAACATACAGTTCATTGTCCTGTATCGAAGTCGAGTAAATTTTTCTCCATATTTACCCAATATTTTAGCATGAGCTAAAATATTTACAGCCTAAAAATGGAGAAAGCTATTGAGCAATCCCAAGCACAAATACAGGCTGGGCAGAGAATGGATTGAGAGCAGCCCTGCAGACAAGGACTTGGGGGTGTTGGTTGACAAGAATCTCAACATGACCCAGAAATGTGCGCTCCCAGCCCAGAATGCCAACCGTATCCTGGGCTGCATCAAAAGAAGCGTGGCCAGCAGGTCAAGGGAGGTGGTTCTCTCCCTCTGCTCTGCTCTTGTGAGACCCCACCTGGACCCTGTTCAGCTCTGGGGCCCCCAACATAAGAAGGACATGGACCTGTAGGAGCAGGTCCAGAGGAGGGCCACAGAGATGATCAGGGGGCTGGAGCACCTCTCCTGTGAAGACAGGCTGAGAGAGTTGGGGTTGTTCAGCCTGGAGCAGAGAAGGCTCTGGGGAGACCTTAGAGCAGCCTTCCAGTACCTAAAGGGGGCCTACAGGAAAGATGGAGAGGGATGTTCAAGGTCAGGTTGGATGGGGCTTTGAGCAACCTGGTCTAGTGGAAGGTGTCCCTGCCCATGGCAGGGGGGTTGGAGCCAGATGATCTTTAAGGTCCCTTCCAACCCAAACCATTCTATGATTCTATGAATTATCATTAACTGTGTTTTTTACTCGGTGAGTCATCCAATCTGCAAGAAGGGTATGCAGCTTGAACAACTAACAAGCTCCCCTGTAAAAATCAACACAGTATTGGGTTGAAGGTTTATTTTAAATAATTATCAATGTTTTTTCTCTCTTCATGAAAAACCTAAATCATCTTAATTCAGCACAGAAAAGTTTATTTTTTGTTGAATTAAAAAAAAAAGGAAAAGCACCTTTGTTTCAGAGCAATTGTTTTTACAGTAAGGTAGCTGTGACTTTATATAGGACTTCAAATACTTTCCATAAAACAAAAATGCATTTTAATAATAGACCTCTGATCAAACACAGAATGTGATGTAGGAGACAAAAGACTATGATCTTTGAAGTGAAGAATAACAATACAAATCTCACAATCAATAAAAAAAAATCTTGATTTGGAGAGTGAACAAATTGAATCTATGATAAACAGCTTACTAAGTAAAGAGAAAAAATGACTTTTCTGAAAATACATTTAGAGTTTAAAATAATGGCATAGGTAAAAACTCACTGTATTTTCCATTGCTGGAGTATTAAAAAACCTACCATTACATTAAGTGACATCCATTTCTTTTTTAGGTAGCATGCATACTAAATGCTGAGTAAATTAATGTTTATTATTTTACTTGCTACACCATATATGATTTTGTGCTTGTCATGGACACTGCCAGTAAAGAAAGTGTACAAAACACAACGGTCCTACATATAAATAGCATACTACTCCAGCTGATAATGGCAAATAACGTATTAATAGGCACACAGGTTCTGAGCATATGTATTAAAATGGATACCTTATAATTAAATTTAATTGGCATGCCATTTTCAGTGTTTAAAGTAGAGAATGACATTACAGAGTAAGATAAAGTACATAGGAAATGTACACTTTCTATAAATTATGTTCCCAAGACTGCGTTTCGGAAGAGGCATAGTGGAAAATAAAGATGAAGAGATCTTAGTCATGATGAATTATTCATATTGTAGCAACAGGACAATATTTATTCTCAGTAATGCATTTGTACCTCTGGAGAGCTGAAATGCATCAGTTGTTTATTGTTGATTTATGATCACAAAAAATAAGAAATATTCTATCGTCATAATTTTGGAAGTGATCAAAATTTCTTCCTAGAAGATGAAGGGAATGTTTTCGGTAAGGAATTCCACTGAAAAAATAAAGCTTATGACAAAACAAAATACTAATCATGACCTACTTCTGGCTGGAGCTGTTAAAATTAAGTTTCTCTGTTCTGAATATAACTATACAGCTTGTTCTACTTCTCTGAGTAAGAAAAACCATATATTTTTGTTTGTTTTTTTAATTCTATGTAGACTAAAAATAAATAATGAAATGTTTTACCACTGGCATCTCTGTAAAATCTGGTATAATTTTATGAGATCAGGCCTGCTAAAGTCAGCACAGGTATACTCACTAAGGCTATTTATCACCAACAAGACGACCAAACTTCTTCGGAGTATTTCACAGGCAAGTAGTTTTTCAAAGCTATTCGACACCTGTGAACCTCCGCTGTAACCAACAGTAGATGCTGGGTTAAGAGCTATGATTGTGAGAAAGAACTAACTGTGTGGTTTGGATTTTTGAGCCGCTTTAATGACTTTCAGGGTCACTGCTCTCTCTCTCTGGCTGCCTCCCTCGGCTGGTGACAGGGCTGTTTTTGGAGGATGGCCTTCGGAGGAGCAGCCTGCCGTTTGCACCAACGAAAGGCAGAGTTTCCTCCCTTTGCAGAGGAGTAGGCCGATTCCAGGAATCTGCAGTCCATACAGTCTGCTCGCTATCTTCCCTCGTGAAATCTCCCTCCTTGATTGTCAGCTGCGCTGTCCTTGTGAAATATCACATTTCAGTTGGTGTTTTGGGTTTGTGTGGTGGGTTTTGGTAGTGGGGAGGGGCTGCAGGTGTGGCTCCTGTGAGAAGCTGCTTGAAGCTCCCCCGGCTCCAAGTCGGACCCGCCGCTGGCCCAGGCCGGGCCCATCAGCGACGGTGGCAGCGCCTCTGGGAGAACAGATTTAAGAAGGGGAACCTGCAGTGAGTGAGGGGATTGGAATGTGAGAGGAACCCCTCTGCAGACACCGAGGTCAGTGAAGAAGGAGGGGAGGAGGAGCGGGGCAGGAGGGGATGGCCCTGCAGCCCGTGGTGAGACGGCAGGCTGTCTCCCCCAGCCCATGGAGGGGAGCGGGGGAGCAGATGCCCACCTGCAGCCCAGGGAGAGAGGAGCCCACGCTGGAGCAGGTGGATGCTCTCCAAGAAGGCCATGTGTATTGGTTTTGTGTGGCAAGGTTTTGGTAGCGGGTGGGGTTACAGGGGTGGCTTCTGTAAGAAGCTGCTGGAAGCTTCCCCTGTGTTTGACAGAGCCCATACCAGCCGGCTCTAAGACAGACCCGCCGCCGGCCAAGGCCGAGCCAATCAGCGATAGTGGTAACGCCTCTGTGATAACATTTTTAAGAAGGAAAAAAGTTGGGACGGCGGTATTTCGGCAGCCGGAGAGAGGAGTGAGAACATGTAAGAGAAACAACCCTGTGGACACCAAGGTCAGTGAAGAAGGAGGGGGAGGAGATGCTCCAGGCGCCGGAGCAGAGATTCCCCTGCAGCCCGTGGTGAAGACCATGGTGAGGCAGGCTGTCCCCCTGCAGTCCAGGGAGGTCCACGGTGGAGCAGATATCCACCTGCAGCCCATGGAGGACCCCACGCCGGAGCAGGTGGGTTCCCGAAGGAGGCTGTGACCCCGTGGGAACCCCGCGCTGGAGCAGGCTCCTGGCAGGACCTGCGGATCTGTGGAGAGAGGAGCCCACGGAGCAGGTTTTCTGGCAGGACTTGTGACCCCGTGGGGGGCTCACGCTGGAGCAGTCTGTGCCTGAAGGACTGCACACCGTGGAAAGGACCCATGCTGGAGCAGTTTGTGAAGAACTGCAGCCCGTGGGAAGGACCCACGTTGGAGAAGTTCGTGGAGGACTGTCTCCCGTGGGTGGGACCCCACGCTGGAGCAGGGGAAGAGTGTGATGAGTCCTCCCCCTGAGGAGGATGAAGCGGCAGAAAATAACGTGTGATGAACTGACCGTAAACCCCATCCCCGTCCCCCTGTGCCGCTGGGGGGGTGGTAGAGAATCCGGGAGTGAAGTTGTGCCCGGGAAGAAGGGAGGGGTGGAGGGAAGGTGTTCTGAGATTTGGTTTTATTTCTCATTACCCTACTCCGGTTGATTTGTAATAAATCAAGTTAATTTTTCCCCAAACTGAGTCTGTTTTGCCCGTGACGGTAATTGGTGAGTGATCTCTCCTATCCTTATCTCGACCCACAAGCTCTTTGTTATATTTTTCTCTCCCCTGTCCAGTTGAGAAGGAGGGGGAGTGATAGAACAGCTCTGGTGGGCACCTGGCATCCAGCCAGGGTTAACCCATCACACCATGACTCCATGGGAAAGCTCGCACTGGAACAGGCTGTGCCTGAAGGACTGCAGCTCATGGAAGGGACCCACGCTGGAGCAGTTCGTGAAGGACTGCAGCCCGTGGGAAGGACCCACGTTGGAGAAGTTTGCGGAGAACTGTCTCCTGTGGGAGGGACCCCATGGTGGAGCAGGAGAAGGGTGAGGAGTCCTCCTCCTGAGGAGGAAGGAGCGGCAGAGACGATGTGTGAGGAACCAACCCCAACCCCCATTCCCTGTCCTCCTGCGCCGCTGCGGGGCAGGAGGTAGAGAAAATCGGGAGTGGAGTTGAGCTGGGAAGGAGGGAGGGGTAGGGGAAAGATTTGGTTTTACTTCCCTTTATCCTGTTTTGATTTGATTGGTAGTAAATTAAATTGATTTTGTTTTTTCCCCAAGCTGAGTTTGTTTTTTTGCCCACGGCCATAATTGGTGAGTGATCCCTCCCTATCCTTGTGGCAAGCCATGAGCTTTTTGTTTTATTTTCTCCTCCCCATCCCACCATGGGGGAGGAGTGAGCAAGCGGCCTTGTGGTGCTTTGTTGCAGGCTGGGCTTAAACCACAACAGTTGGGTAAGCAATTTGCTTATAGTTCTAAATAAAGAGAGGTATCTAAGCACCAAGATTCGGGGCTTGTGCTTGATTTCTCCCTTCCACCCTGTCAAGATGTAGTAGATCAAATGTGTACAGACTCTCAACGCCCTAGAAATGTGAAAGTTGCTAGCAAAAACATTGAAGGAGAGAAATGTCTTTCATATACGTGAATAACTTGGCATGATTGACATAGCAAGGAGGATTGAATGGTTGTTGTCTATAAATACAAACAGGGTTGCTCACTGAGAAAGGGAAAGAACTAAATAAAATATTATAAAAAAGATTAATAATTATAGCCTGGTCATGAATAAAAATAACTAAATTAGAAGACCCTTAACATCTTGCTAAAGCTTCCTAGCGAGTAAAAGCTGTCTTTCACGGGAAATACAGGAAACAAAAGTCAAATAAGAAGAGGCTTCTAAGACAGGGATCAATAATTTTATGAAGGCAATTTTGCGACATGGAGGTCTGATGTGACAGAATAACTCAGGAAATCCATTTCTGTTCAACAAAGCCCATATTGGCTTTTTTTATTGGCTCTATAAAATATAGCTTGCTTTAAACAAAGAAATCAATAACAGTGGAGAACACTAATCAGTAATAAGGGAGTTTATCAGGTTAAGTATTGTGGGTTTATATGGGGTTACTATGGGCTAAAAATCAGATTTTTTTCAAGGCAAGTTTTGAAAAGAAATTGACAGTAATTTAGAAAGCTATGAACAAGGTATTGGTTTCAAAATATCCTCATCTGATGCTCTGACTTTCTTCAACTGAGGCTAATGAGTGCTATTATTACTATTGGGAACTATTAAAATTAAGATCTTGTATAACCATCGTATGCATGAAAGTTTTGAATGATTTGAAGACTACTGAAATGCTTTGCTACAGCATTTATACATGCTTCAATTTCTCTGCTCTCCACGCTGCAAGGTTGAATGAGTTAACCTCCACCCTGGATTTATCACTGAAGAAACAATTTTCCAAGGGAGTGTAAAATTTTAGAACTGGAAATAAGGATTTAGAGTTGGAAGGGAGCTTGGTATTTATGAAGTTTATAAACTAGGCCTTTGGCTCAGCAACACACACTCTCAAGACTTCAAGCACATAAATAGGCCTTTCTTCAAGGCATGTGGACAAGACTTTGCAGCATCAGAGTGTATCAAATACTACATAATAATGACTAGAAAACAATGAAATTAGTACGTTGAAGGAAGGAGATTAAATTGATATGCATTTACTCACTAGAAATCTGGCATGCAAAACCTTTTTTGTATTGTTTGGTACTTTTTTTGTTCTGATCATCTTCTGAACTGACAATACCAAAGGAAGCTGTTAAAAAGCTTTAGCGATACTTGACTAGTATGTGGATTGGAAGTTGTCAGTGGGATGTAAGCAGCAAAACCATTACTGAATTGGCATCAAAATAATGGGACAGAAAATGTTAAGTTTGAAAACTCTTTGAATTAATATAGTTTTCATAATTTAAAAAAAAATAGTGCTGACACCACCAAGAATTCTGAATTCCTAATTAAAAAGAAATCTCATTATTCCGCTTTATCTTTATCAAGCCCTAATTCCAGGAAAATTGCACTATAGCATGAAATCTTCATAGCCGTTTCAACATTAATGGAGAAGAATTTTTCCAATATGTATAATATGTGGAAATCATATGCATTGACCATGTAATAGGAGACCAAGTGAGATAATTTTTAAGGTGTTTAGCAGTCATAAAGTTAAAAAAGTCTGGAAAAAGAAGGGAAGGGACAGCCACATCAAAATTCAATTAGAGTAAGTTTTCCCTCAGAACTTGAATGAAACATAATTGGTAGATTTTGGTGTGGTTTTTTTATTCAGACAATATCCAAGACATCACTGAACATGGGGCAAGAAAACAGAAAAAGATGAAGAGTAATTTAGTGCTGTATTCAAAGAAGGTTTTTAATGGACTAGAAGAATACTGAAAATTTTGTCAAAAATCCATAAATTGACTTAAGAGCAGAGACTGGAAATATTTTAACATATACCTTCACACACACACAAAAATGATGTTGAAATGATAGAGGAATCCATTATATGAGCTTTTCTCTTATGCTTATGATAGCATTAAGGTCAGAATATTAATCAGAGAATGCTTAAATGCGCTGTCTTACTCATTAAATTAGATCAAGAAGAATGGCAGACATAAAAATACAATTGCAAGAAAGCAATCGATGTGTCCAAACCCATAGGCAAACCTGTAAAAAAAAAGTGAAACAACTTTACAAAAAAAAGTGATTAGAAAGAAAGATGGGAAGGGATGTATGCAGTGATGGCATATATTATCAAGAAATAAACATTGTTTCTTTGGATATCAGTGCCAAAAAATGCAAGTCAGTCATGTGGAATCATATCCTAAGGATATCTCAAATGAATTAAATGAAGGAAACAATGTGGTATAACTTCTGCATCTGAATGAGGCTGAAGGAAACAATGTGAATGTTGTTCTTATATAGAAAATACAAAGAACAGCTTCATTAAAGAAGGGCATGAATAACTACACACACAGACATACACACACACCCCCAATTATGAAGCTTGTAAGTTCAGCTCCGGCCTAGTGTTATGTGTGTGTTCTGAAACTTTCTGAGCTTAGTGATCAGAAGGCTCAGATCTAAAAATCTTGAAAGTTTTAACATCAGGAAAACATTTATGTGGTTCATGAAAAAAGAACGTGGTAGATAAGTGTTTGTCACATGGACAAAAGACAACAAACCCCCCCTACTCTGAAATACATTATTCTTAGACAGCAGATGTTTGAAAATGAAAAAAAGAATTTAGAAACCCAAGAACTAATGATTTTTTCCTAGGAAAACCGGCTTTTGTTTGAAAAATCACTCTTACCAAAGGAAATCATTCTCTATTTAGTCCAAATTAGCAGGGATGCAGTAAGCTTTGTGTTCTTCCACAGTCTCACTTCTGCAACATAACATTCTCACAATAGCATTGCTTTCAATTGCTATTGGTATTTTTGAGACTGCTGTCGTCTCACTGAGGCTGTCATTTTTCTGTGCCCCTAGGAACTTGTGTACCCAGTGGAAATGTGTGTCAAAATGCTTTTGACTGGGGGTTCTAGAAAACATTCATGATAAATCATCTCAATTATACTTGCATTTTAATATATGGTTTGTTCTCTTTCTGTGCTGATAAATTTTAGTTTACTAAATAAGAAATATTATCAATGAGAATGGGAATACCAGTTTTCTTTCACTTGGATTCTGAGAGTATCTCAACAAGTTGCAGAAAGTTTTGTCTAATGAGGTGGAGCAAAAATAAGGATTTCCTGAAAGATGAATCTCAAGGAAAGCTGTGTAGGTAGGTAGTTTCCTGTGATTCTAAATCAGGTTCTGCAGTTTGGCTTTCCAAACCTATTTAAAGAATAACTAGCAATCACAGAAACCACATTATGCAAATAAGCTGTTTAATTTGAAATCCTAAACTAGGTGTTTTTCTAACAGTTGAAACAATATCAAAGTATTCCTTCGGTAAATCTGCAAAACATTTTCAGTTGTGTGAAATTTTATATTTACATTTTTGTCAGGTTCCTGATTGTTTCTCCATCTGTTTTCCGTGGTTTTACTGGATTTCAATGAAAAGTGAATAAAACTGTGAAAACCTGTGAAATATTATTCTTCCATGGTTGACATTTGGAGAATTTCAAATGGTAATGTGATTATCCGATAGATTCCACATTACTGTTGTCATATATGATTTCTCAGAGCCCCAGTCTGTTCTCAAACATCTTACCCTTGTTACCTGTAGCGTTTTGCAGAAATTAATCTTGTAGTGGAACATCCAACAGCCCATTTGAATGCCTAACTTAAAATGAGAGGCAGCTGTTCTAGGAAAAGCGAAATACATGAAACTTGATGTCTTCAGAGGACACAGAACATTTAGGGCATACGTGAGTATTTATCAGGCTTGATTTTTGAGAAATACTTAGTAATTATTTTACATGACAGGACCTCTTCATATTTTGTATTTTTAAAACAACCAAGGTGATTTATTTATGTATTTAAGATGTGGTTGCCATTAAATCATAAAATTTAAGTTGCATGTTGTAATACAGTTTAGGATAAATTCGATTATCCTACCATAGACTCTTTAGGCGTAGCGCTTAGGCCAAAGACTACCTATAAAGCCCCAATGGGCATTTTCATGACCAAATGCTGCCTGTAGTGGCTGCTGAAGTTTGGGGAGGGAAGGGTCAGAGGACTAATGTCGAACCACCCAGTAGCAACAGGGTCATAGGTGGTAGGAGAAGAAGGAAGAGAAGCCTAAGAAAATGAAACTGCAAAATTTCGGTCACATACGAAAACACCATCAAGACTGGTCATACCGTTATGGAGAGTAATAATGAGGTACTGGAATAGGGATTCTGTGAAATAGCCCAGTATCACCTTGGAGATATATATGTAGACTGTGCAGTCAATTTTTTCCCAATCTAACTCCCTTAAAAGCAAAAAAGCCCAAATAAACAAGCACTGTCATTGTTCTTGGTTAAGAATATTCATAATATAACAATAGCTGTTGTCCTTAGAAACAACAAGCACTTTAAAGAGATTTGACATTTTAGGAGGTAGATGAAATTCATCTTTGCTATAAGGGGTTCAGTGTGCCTGTAACGTAAAAGTGGTATGCCTATCGATGCTGGTGATTGCATTTGGTATAGTGTAATCTGTAGATTACTGGAGGTGCTATTTCGTTCAATTGGCTTTGGTCTCTCTTTGGAAATTGCTGTAACTTCATACACACTTAGACTGAATGATCTGAATCCTACCATGGTTTCTGGAACTATTACATTTGTTTAAAAGAATTTTTTCCCTCTTTGAAAATTTTCAATTTTTGCTGTTTGCCAGGTCCCTTATGTATTTGAAAGGTCGCCATCAAGCATCTGTTTTTTTCTATAAATTAAAATCTCTGATGCAAAAAAATTAACAATATTCCTTCACGTTGCCTAAAAAAAGTGCAATGTGAGAAACAAAATATAAAACATGCCCCATCTGAATGTTTTCCAGTGTTTAAACCCATAAATATATTTTGATAAATACTTGACTAAAATGGCACGTGAGTATTGCTGTCATTTTGGAAACATGTAACATTCTGAAAAGCAATAAAGGAAGTTTGTATTTACGCAGAGAAGGAATTCCCCCCTCCTCTTTCCATTTGCTTATTTTCCATAAGAAAATGAGCTTTAATAGGGGAACATTTGATAGAAATAAATTAGTGTCATTTTATTTGACACTTTTCTTAGTTTTTTCTATCTGAAATAAAGAAAGAAAATAGAAAAGCAAATTATGATGCTCTCTCACATTGTGTGAAACTCCTCTGCCACTGTAAAATCACAACAGAAAAACATTACTGCAATAATCTGTGTTATTTAAAGAAGCTCATTAGCACCTTTGTAAATTGCAACATTGCCAGTGTTGTAACTTTGCATCCAGAAGAGCTATTGTAGGAAAAAAAACACATCCCTTGTGCAATTAAGAATTGAAATGTTCTTTGAATAGTTTGAACCGAATCCTACTTTGTACAACTTATATTTTTAATTTGAAATAATGAGTTAGCAGTGATAGGGATTTATACTGCTTATAAGGGATCTATCATCTGAATAAACTAAAGGTTATAAGGTTTTTGAAGGCAAATAATGAAAGTTCATGTGGGCAGCTCTGTGAGAATAAGAGTCAGTGGTCTCTGAGTGAGTCTTACACTTCAGCAAAGTACCTTTTCTTTTGTTCATACAATCTACACTATCACTGTACCCAGTCTACTGTCAAATTAAATAAACAGGAGGTTTTCATTTCAGAATTATGATCTTTCTTTCAAAGTACACTTACTGTTTTTTTTTCACACTGTCATGAATTGAAAACAAAGAAGTTGCACACAAAATTTGAAAAATATCCAACTATGTAATTCTTAGGAGTTTTACTTCTGTACATTACAACTTATGCTGACACAGTTTTATCAAATAGATTATTTTTACTAAAACATCTTTTCTAGGATTAAAAAAGGAGAGAAGGCCTGGATCCCTTAGTAAGTAATTTTATATACTTTATATAGTTGGAAATGAATATTGTCTTGCAGCTCGAGAGATCTCCATCAAGAAACATTTGATTAGCCAGTTATTGCACAAATACAAACAAAACATAGTCTCTACAATCTTACTGCACAAATTAAATTGCAAAGGATGGCCATTAACCAGTTGAAAAAGATAGCAGTTTGTATACCAAACTTCTGTTCTTTGCAGCAGAGTTTTTCTGAAAAGCCATCTAAGGTAAACTTTTTGTATTTTTTTTTTTCCTCCCATTCCTAAACTCCTTTTAGCCCTGTAGATTATCTCAAGTAAATTTTTGTTAGATAATTCTTTATGGCAGAGATTATATGTTTGTACTGTACTTAGTATAATAGAATCTTACTCTTAATGGAGTCAAGGTGTTGGTTGTTGTCAAGATGGAAAGATAACAATGTAGTTTTAATATTTCACTTCACATATACAGTGAGAATTTACATTGTCTCTGAATTAACAGCCACAGGTGCTAGAAACTGAAAGGATGCACCATAGAATGAGCTGGTTTATACTTTTACCTCTCACACACCTCACTACCTGTTACTTACTGGTTGTTCTCAGAGCAGACTGTGCAAAATGGACCTTTGCCTCAGCTAAGTACAGTGGTCTTGAATAAGTTTTGTAATATGCTTTTGGGGTACATTTGTGGTATTTGTCTGTATTTTTACTGGTTATAGCAGTAATTTTAAGTTTACATACAAAAAAAATGGAAAAAATCCCAGGCTGTCCTATCACATTCTCAGAATCTTCTCTGAAATTAAAAGGAAATGAAATGAGGACTGAACTGCAAAGAGAAATCTTAATGCTGTTCATGGTACTGTGTGTTATAGTGATAGAATTTGTGGGTTTTTTAGTGTAAGCAGCTCAGGCAAAGAAAAACAGTCTATGTGAGTATATCAAATAAGAAGTGCCAATCAATGCAAATTAAATTGCAGTCCTTACTAATTTTAAAACATCTGGGTTAGTTACATCTGTGGCTAATAAAAGGGAGAAGGAGGAGGGATGCCCTGTCTTAGCACAGTATGGAAATCTGTTCGTTGGCCATTACATCTGAGTCAGTCAAGACCGATTAACTAATCTGGAATGTACTGTATATTTCTTGATTAGATGATCTCAAACTCTATATTAAAATTCCAATATGTGCATTGTTGTTTTTACCTCTTCTATTGATTATTTTATATTTACTTAATGCTCTGTTTAAAATGAAGGTGAGCAGTGTGCCTCAGGAACGAAAATCTGGCATATAAAATACACAAAGTCAGAGAAGAGGTAGATGAAAACTTGGGGTTTGTTACGTATTTCCAAAAAGGAGGGAAATTCTCCTGCCCCCACAGAGTAGGGCAAGAAATGTGAAATAGGGATGAGTGATGCAATGGTTGGACTTCATCAGTGAAGTGCTCTTAGATTTGATTCTCTCAATAAAAGAATTATACTGATGTATTGTAGGAGCCACATAAAAAAAGTTTATTCAATCAGAATATATCTTTGTAAGTAACTGGGGGATGGGAGAGTATTTTTTGAGTGAAATGTGAGTTTTGAACATTTTTAAACCATATCTGTAAATGGTCACAGTGCCACCCTTTAGGAAGATGGTGTGTTACCTGCCAGCTACTTAAACATTTCTTCTAATCTTTGTCAATATTTTTGTAAAAGAAATTCAGAAATTAGTTTTTCAATAATCCACAGATTTAGCCACTGTGATTTTAGTTAAGAAGTGATATAGATTGCATATATCAGATCTAGCTATCAGAAACCAGATAAGCAATTTTTCTTTGTATCTTCTCCCATACCTAAAGATCTCTGCATCATCATCAACCTTCAGATAATGCATTCTTTGAAACATTGCTTTGTTTAAAGTTTTTCTTAAAAACATTGGTAAAACCAGTTGAGCACGAACATATTCCTATAACGTTATATTCTGTGACAGGTACCATTTTAAAATATTACTTTGTTGACAGGCCAGATATTATGTTATAGTTACCGAGTAAAGAAGTACCTCACTGCATTTTTTCCTGGATTAAAATGTTTTATATTCTGCCATCTGAACTCAGACATGTTCTGAGAAATCTTCAAATGGCATGAGTATGTCAGGTAGCTTGGGGAAAGTAGGAAAGAATTAAGAAATGTTCTTTTAAGCAGTTTTTTTGTCAATTACTTTCAGATAGCGGGAGGATGGATGAAATAATTTTGAGAGTATTTGTCACTTTTTACTAAAGCTATTGTCATCACCCAGCTGTGAGTTTCAGACATTTTCCTTGTAACACCATGCACTGCTTGAAGGCAACATGCTGCACATTATTGTTACAGTCACAATCTTGTTTATGGGCAGAACACAGCACACCTTACATATAAATTTATATAAGTTTGTATATATAAAGTCTAAGTTAAAATTGTTACACACGTACTTCTTAGTACATGCTGCTGCTTAGATTTTATCCCTTTTCTTGGGAGTTTTGCTCACACTTCTGCTCTTCTTGGTCCTATTACAAAAAATGCTGGTCAGCAGAAAAATTACTGTCACAGCAAAACTAAGTAAGACAAAGCTGCAGGCAGTTCAAGAAAAGTTGAGACAGGGCAGGTCTGAGAAGCCTGAGCCCTGAGGCCTTGCGAATTCACTGCATACATAGCTTATAGCTGGTTACTAGCAATCACAATACTGCATTACAGGACAGCATGGTTATGGTACAAATACAAGGCCTCCACATGGACTCTGGTTTCATTTCTTTTGTAATGCAGTGTAGATAACAGCCAGTTGTTAATACATTTTGGTAATACTAATTCTCATAGCATCTCTGTTACATGTCGACTGATGGCTGATTGCAAGTATCTTATGATGACAGGTGAACTTTGATCATTCTGGTGAAATAGCTGTATTGTTTACCAGAGATGTGAAAGATACCGTGTAAATCAGGTAGGTGGCATTTAGAATTGCAAGGCTTACAGCTGTTTACTGATCCAGGTTTAAACAAGTATTTTTGTGCAGCATAAGCTTGTTTCGTCTTTTATACAGACACAACTTGAAATGCAGGTTCCTGAACCTTATCATTAGGATGATGATTTGGGTCATTTTATAATATGCTTCATCGTCTCACTATGGGATTTTTAGAAATAGATAGCAAGTGAACGTTAGAAGGAATTCTACCCTTTTGGGTTTTGGCCACAGCAACAGGTCTTTATCATCTTTTGATACGTACTTTTGAAGATGTATATCTCATGGCATAATTTTAGAGGCTCTTGCTGCCTCTATGCCTACATCTTGATGTCTGTTTAGATGCATACTCTAGCTATGCATTTATATTCTGTATACAAAAGTCAGTGGGGCTTTTGTGTGTATGTGAAAATGAAAATCTTAGCTTCTACAGAAATATCAATGTGAGAAGACCACCAACCCAATGAATGTAATATGTAGCTCTTGTGTAGCAGATATTTGCTGACCGCAGTGCATATAAATTCTTAAGATCTGCTTCCATTATCTATATACCGTATAATTATGTACCCCCCCAAATATAAATTATTTTTAAGTCTAAGCCTAGAATTCGATTTCTTTTAAAAAGCTAATGTAATAACCTAGTAATTCCAAAGTTTTATATCTTACAAACAAGCACACAAAAAGAGCAAAAGCGAATATCAAGCACATTCATGTGTGTGCTTTAATGAAGAAACATAGCAATGAATTAGAAAATTGATTGAAATATAACCAGTGCAAATGAAAATAGCTCTTACAGCTTACAGGAGACTAGTTGAATAACAGTATATTTTAAAATCCGTATTTTTAAGAAAAGTTGTAAATAATACAGTCCTATACTTTGTCCCTGGGTATAAATGACACTTTCTGGAAACAGTAACACAAATTTACTCTAAGAAAGCAGAGTCTGGCCTTAACAGTTAGTGAAAGAAAGTAGGTAGGTCAATTTGACTAGAGGAACTAATCTATCAATAAAATGGTAATTAGTAGCTCTGAAATGACCAGACAGAATTCTGCAGCTTAGTATTCTGAATATTTTATTTGGGAATTTAAGCTATGTCCATGTACAATTTTTTCTAACAACTGACTTTGAAACAATGAAGCCAGTGAAGATTTAGAATTTTAAATTATTCTAATTCTTGCTAGTGTAATACAATTGTTAGTACACCAGTAATGTAAAATCATTTCAGAGATATATAAGCTGGAAAAAAATCTAGTGTAAATTCTTAACTTTTTCAGTTATTAATTGCTTAAAAGTTCTTAGAAATACATCTAATAATCAAAAGCTGTCATCACCAATTATTTAGGTAGTCTTAATTTTAGAAACATTTTCCAAACAGACATGTTAGATGTGTTATCAAACACATCTAAGAATTTTCATTGAAAGAAAGTAGAGCAAAAAAATGCTGAAAATTCAGGCATCAGCAAAAAAACTCTGATGAGAAAACCAAGTTAAGCATAACTGTGCTTCTGTTAGAGTCAATAGTGATTTAAAAACACTTTTGGAAATTGTATACATAGAAACTCAGAAAATTTAAAATTCAGCAGATGATCAGTGTAGAAGCTCTTTTGCAGTAATAGCTCCCACAAAAAAAGCACCCTGTACAGGAATTTTTTTAATTTTTTTTTTCTCAGGGCTTACAAATCTCAGAATTGTCTTAAAAGAATAGCACAAAATTAAAACAAAACCAAAAAAACCTGTATAGGAGATGTAACAATACAAGAACTCCTGTAGTTTATTTCTGCTAAGAACAGAAATAACAACTCTGTCTCCTACAACATCTGATCTGGGTAAGGTGTTCATCTGATGAGAACGTAATTGTGATATTGCTGAAAAAGCAGTCCCTGAATCATGTGTTCAGAGAACAATTCAGTTTCACTGCAGTTTTCAAGGTTCTTGTTTCTGTTCTGCGTTGGAATGAAAACAAACCTTTCCAATACTTCCCTATTCAATATGGATTGAGTCTTTTCTTGTTTTTTTCAACCTCAGTGGATCCCCCTGTGTTGTCGTTCAGTCTCCACACAGACTTGCAGAGCAACACTGAAGCCTGCTCTCCTTTCTCTCTCTGCGTCCTGGGAGGTGGCTCTGGTGTCTGCTTCAACATGATGCTGTGAATTTCCCCTCCACACTGTGCTTCTGCTTCTGTAAGTCTCTGATTTCATTCCACACAGTTAAATCCTAGTCACTCACACAGAAAGGCACTGGTCTTGTCCAGTGGTGTGTGATTGGCACTCATTGTTAACCCTTGAAGATGACCTGGGTCAGTTTGTGTAATGGTGGGTCATCTACTGCTTAAACCCGGGCCAAATGTCAGTCTGTGATGTAATGCCTCTCAGTTTCTGAAATCTTCTTGAGCTGTTCCTAGAATTTCACTTTTGCCAAGGTCTACTTTTGTTGAAAATATTATGACCCTCTCTATCCTCAAAGCTATCTTATGCTCTTCTCGTAGCAAAAGAAACTTTAAAGATGGTGTTTTAAGCAACCTTGATAAAATGCTTATGAACTGGTTGAGGATAAAAGATTTAGGAACTTTTAAGTTCTCTTGTATTTCTGTAACCAAGATTAAACAAGGTTCGAGGAATCAGAAGATGGAGAAATAAGGACTCACAGAACAGAAACCTCTTGAGACAAACTTAGGCTCACAGCTTCTTTTACCACCTACCCTTTGGAAATTTCTTTCTAGATAGTATTTCAGTCAATTCAGTGTTGAAATACTAAAATTTAGACCTTTCAAATTACAAGAAAGTTGGCTGGTATCATTTAATTTTTATGGAGTCTTTTATAAATCCACAAAATCCTAATGCTGCGGACATACAAAGAGTAACAGTTACTATGTAAGGTCATAGGAGGAGAAATATTTATCAGCTTTTTACTCTATAGTGTGCTTTTTTGTGTGTCTGATACTACTGGAACTAGTCCTGAGTGATAGTTCCATTGCTGCTCTCAAGACAGCAATTAATTACAGCAGACTGACAATGCTGAAAATAAGGCACACAGCGTGCTTGACATTTAGGCAGAAATTCCACCTCTGTTCTATGTACAAATATAATGAAGAGCACATTGTTGTCTATGGAAGCTTATTGTCTAGGTTATACATGTAATATTGCAAGGAAAAAAGTAAGGTTGAATGCTGCTTAAAAACAAAGACTAGTATTTACAGTGGTCACAAATGCCTTATTTGCTTATTTCTTCTTTCTTTGGCTGGGTAGTTCTCCCATATAAGGAAAAATCTAAAAAAAGAAAATTTAAAAAAATCTGGTTGCCTCTTTAAAAGAAATAAGGAGGTCTTTACTGTGCTTTAACTGAGTCATTCATTACCACAGAAACAACTAGTTTTATTTTTCTTATCTGCAATATAATCTTTATAGGTGTCATAGATAAGAAGAACATTATCAGAATGAGAGGAGTGTGAAACTGCTTAAAGAAGTATTTCAGAACATCTCACATTACCTAATTTTATTGTTTAAATTAAGACATAAGTGCACTGTGTGCTGGTCATGCTTTTAAAAGTACTCATTTAGTGATAGCTTCTTAGGTTCAGATCTACGTATCTTTGAATGACTTGATGTTCAAGACAGATGTTCACTCAGTGACTCACATTGATTTCAAAAGAAGTATTAATTCGAGTGAGAGCTGCTTTGTATTCAGCTGGTGTGTAATTAAGCGTATCTATGCATGCATTATCTATGGAGAAACTTCCCTAGTTTCCAATTTACTTTTTTTAATATAAAAATCTGTTTTACATGTATATATGTATATAATTCATATATGTGCATATAGATGTGCAAATTTATATGCATATAAAATCTATAAAATCATAACTATGAAAAGCAAGTATAGATTTAGGAGACTAAGTTGAGCTTCTTTTTAAATTATAGTCTGTGCTTTCAAGATTAAAAATAACTCTGATGTGGGGGATGTAAAGGGAAGGATGTCTGTAATCTGTTATTTTTACATTGAAGTGAGCAAAGAGGGAGGAGAGTGTTTCTATGAAGAACTTCTTTGTAAAACACATTCCTTGCCCTGTGTTATAGGGGTACCTCTGACATCCATCCTCTAGATCCGAGTCCTAGAAGAGCTTTATTGCATTGCAGTGGAGGCAGAGAAAAATAGTGACAGCTATTTCATTTAATAAGTTTGAATAATGGACAGTAAATAACAGGTTTTTACTTTCACTTCCATTGGCCAAATTAAAGCGGAGTAATTTATGCCTTGCTCCCTTATTGAGTTCTTTCTGCTGCACTTCATCCATCTCAAATCAGCCTTCACTCATACAAAAAGAGACTGTAATTTTATGTGAGAAAAATGGTACCTGCATCAGACTGATTGTATGTTCATCCTTGTTTAATTCCTTATTTCATGTTATGAGAGGGTGAAAAAAACCAAGTAGATATTTATTGTTTAGCAGAAATAAATTTTTTTCCCCTAAGAATTCAATATGATTCTGATTAACCCAATATCCTGAAGAACTTGACATTCTGAGTGTCTTGTGTGTTTGAAGATATGGGTGGGGGGTGGATTGTTTAAAGGAAAAAAAAAAAGCTAGATCAAACAGTAACACATTAATCAGGATGGACAGTTACAGAACGTGTTCCTAAGAGATACATTTGATTTTGCTGAAAGTGACTCGACTAATTCTTCTAGAATGAAGCAGCGGTTTATAAAATAATTATTAGTGAGGAATAGCATTAAGATACAATACTTCTTTAGGGCTTGCTTCAAAGAGATTAAATGAGAAAGATTTACATTACATGCATAGAGAGCAGGGATTTGAAACAATGCCATAAAGTAAAAAGTGATTTTTTTCTTCTATCTGATGAATAAGTGTGTCAATTAAATAGAATAATTAAGAGGAATAATTATGCCAAATATGTTTTAGATACCAACAGTGCAAAGTGAGTAAGAGGAAATCTGGTTTTAGGAAATACAGGCTTGATTTGTATCTACTGCTAAAAGATTACTAATTCTTTATGGGAACTCTGTATATTATTAGCTACAGTCAGGCTATGGTTTATCAGATAGCCTGGGTAAAGAAGGCAACAAAACTTATTCTGTTCATAGACTAGTCCAGAAAAGAAAGTAAATTAATGCTGTGAACACAAAAGTCCACTTTCCCCACTATGTCCTTTTTTCAGTGGTGAACAAGTATAGAAGAGAACAGAAGAGTGTTACTCCCTCTTCAGATGCTGAGTTTGGTGGGTTAGTGAATATGTAGGAAGGCAGACAGGAAGAATAAATTACGCTGCTACCCAGTTTCTGTTCTTGCTCTTGTATTCCTCTTTTGTTTAGGCAAGTTATTCAATAAACATAGAGTAGTCACCTGAACCAGGACTAAAAAGTGATTAAAAGTAGCAAAAAGGGAGGAGGGAGCATAATTTGTTCTGTGTTGTTGTTTTTTTTTTTCTTTTTTGAACAAGCTATGATTTTCCATTGCTTTTTGACTTAAGGTCTTTTTCTAAGACTGAAACTTTTTGTTTCACTTTCTGAATAGTTTATTGTAATTGTTTTGCCCTTCCTATGTGGGAATCTCCTGCCATTATGCACTGCTTCATAAATGGATGAAAGTAATCCAAAAATGGAAGTGTGAAAGCACAGTGAAATGAGGAAAAGAAAGAATTATTTTCCCTAATTTTTAATTATGCCAAGAATTTGAAATTGGGAAAGTTGGGGGGGGTTATTTAATTCTTTATTTTTGTAATCTTTACAATACCTCCTTATTAAAAACAAGGGTCCATTTAACTGCTATCAAATAGTGTTTCAAGTACATTCCATCCAACAAGATACAAAGATAACTTTGAAGAAGCAGACCTGGTCTCTAAATCAAGCACAGAAAAAAATTCTTGTGGTCTTGCAGTGTTTGCGAGCCTCTTTCTCTGACAGCTGGTCTGCTCTGAAACTCATTGGAAAAGCAAAGTATATGGAAAAGGATGGTGAATTGCCCAGAACAGCTGTCAAAAAACAAGTCTAGCAATATGTATGAAGCAGGATATATTCCAGAGATACTCCTTTTTATTACCAGGAAAACAAAGAAAAAATCAAGTCACACATCTGCATTTTTTTTTTTTTTTTTACTCTTCAAAACGTGACACGTGTACGTGAGAGCTTGCCTACTTTTTCTTATTCCCCATTTTCTTACATACAGGTATCATGAAAAGGCTTGAACTTTAAGAATACTACAAATACTACAAATTTCAGGCAAATATATTTTTTAGATAGCTGTATGTCTTGCCTGAGGAAAGATTTTGGAAGCTTGCCTAGGAATTATAACTACTGAGTCATGCTTGAAGGTCAGCTCTGAATTTACCATGCACCTTTCACACTTTCTTACTGCTGTAGTTACAGTTGCGTAAACAGATGAAGATGTAAAGGAAGTCACCCTTACAGAGAGGGAGACTGTCTGTTATCTTGCATGCTGATTTGGAAAATGTCTTAGATGTCCTGGTTATAGATACTGTTCTTGAAATACTGTTTTGAGAAGGCAAGGGTCAACCTAAAACTGTAGAGAAGGAAATATTAACTCAAATTAGATAGATAGTATATTGTGCTGAGGTGGATAAACAAGTCCATAAGACATTTGCTGGAGTATAGTATCTACAATACAGAATGGAAGTTCACAAAGTAGAAATTATTTGGAAGGGTAAAAAAAGCCATCAGAATGATTTGAGAATCAGAAATTCTGACATACAGATTGAAGAGTTTAATTCTTTTACTCCATCTGTCCAAGATTAGTTTGGAAGATAATTTAATTATGGTATATTAACACAAGTATGAGGAAAAAAGACTTTCAATGATAGATAGCTCTTTAGTCTGAAGAAAAAATCATATCAAGATCAAGTGACTGACAACCAATGTTTCTCTGGTTTAACTAGAAGTATTATTAAAGGGTTTCTCCAGTGATGGTAATAAATCACAAAGCAAATCCCTCAGCAGAATCTTAAATCTAGAAAGTACATCTTTCTAGAGGTTGTGTTCTAAATTCAATCAAAAATTCGATGCAGTGTTTACTTGACATGTACTATGCATAAGCTCAAATTGATTTTAACAGTCTCTACTAGGCTTAAAACATACAAGTCTTTATATGAAATATAATACCATCGTTCTCTGCCAATCTATAGTTCATATTGTATGAGAGTATGGAGATCGATTAAGATCAATTATGGAGATAAAATTAAGAACAATTAGAACAACTTATAAGCACAATGTATTAATCAAAAGGTTGATAGTATCTGAATTCATCCATATAGGTTGCTACAAACATAAGTTGAAAAAATATTATAGCACTCTGGGGACTTATTAGAGCTGGATAACATTTACAGTACTGTGAGAAAACAGATTTAAGTGGGATTTTTGAACTAATGCTGAACCTTGGGACTTGGGGACTTGAACAAGCAATGAAAGCAGGCAGAATAGAGGCCTTGGGAAAGAAAAATTTAATAAAAGATGATCAACTTCTAGAATACTGTCCAGCCTTTAGAATACAAGGCAGGAGTAGGAGAAATTAGCATATTGTTTATTTGCTTGCTTTCCAAATAGGAAGGAAGCTGATAGTGGATGTATTACCCACTAATTAATTTTATGTTTTCTCATCTCCCTCCTTCCCTTTCCAGCTCTTTAACATAAATATTAAGGCTATGAAAAACAAAAACGTATAAATAAAACAAAGCAGCTATAGCCGAATTATTTGCAGCTCCTACTGTTACACATTAAAAATAATTCCCAATCTAGTACTAGCCAGTCTTTTGATATGAAGGTGTTGAGTCATCAAAGGGATTAAAACTGTTTCCAGTGTTAATAGAATTGAATAAATTCCATTTTATTTAATTAAATATAAGCAGAAATGTTAAGAACAGTCTCAATCATTAGAAATTTATTTTTGTTTTTTACTTCTAAGTAATCTCTGATATTACAAAAGTCAGTGCACATAGAAAACACCACACACTGTGTGGTAAGCCGAGATCTCTCTTGGTGGAAGTCAAAAAGAATATTTCTGTTCTGTAACATTTCTACTGATTTTGTTATTTATTTCTTGATTCAGATGTATAGTGATGACGTGAATAATTTTTAATATTTCCCACATAAAAGAATAAAAATGTGTCAGTCTTGTAGAAGACAAAGTGTTCTTTTTCAACCTCTTTTCCTGGATCAGTGATAAGATATATAGGCAAATTCTTAAAGGAAGACATATCTCAACAGTTGGCCAAATCTTTTGCAGCCTCTATAGATGACTATGTCTATCATTAATGCATAGATAAACTCAGAAATCAATAGATCTAACACATATGTGCCCCTCTGGTCCCTACCCTTAAAAAGTGAAATACATCAAATGTTTTTATGTATCTTTTTGAAAACAGTCTCCTATTAATTTATGAACACTGGGAAATACTGATATATGCAACTTATTTTACAAATGATGACATCACATAATAACTGTGCCACAACACTCTGATAGTAATAGTTTCTAGTCGAAAAGGGGTGTGTTGTTACATTTTGAATTATACATTAAGTGAACTTTTTACAGTCAAGGGATTTCACAGACCAAGTTTTGTTTAGAGAAGTAGAAAGCATAAAAATTCACTGTTTGTGGAAAGTGATGATCCTTAAAATAAGTTTACCTCATTACCATGGAAAGTTCCTGCTATATACTCAAAAGGAAATGGTGTTTTCCTTGCATACTGAGTCACTACACCACACATTTCCAGCCAGTGCAACATTTTAGCTTCTTTGTCTTCGAGGTCAAGCAAGGAATTGTGGCCAGAACAAACTTCTTTTTTCTGAACCCTTTCATCTTCCTTCTTATTTGTCACTGCTAACAGTTTCACACAAACTCATTCCTTGCATCTATAATCTGGGGATTATTTTTGGTCTCTTTTTCTCCCTTGCCCCAAATTCCTGGGGTATTTCTAATTATTACTTTACACACGCACACAAACACAGGGTAAGTATTTGTTGCTTGGCTTCTGCCTCTTACCATTGTTTAAGATGACGGATTCAACACACCGGATTCAGTTAAGCAATTTGGTGATACTTCTGAAAATATGAAACTGGTTGATGATAACTTGCACAAGCTCTCAGGGTGAAGGGCATCAGTACATTATACTACAGCTTTATGTAGCGTTTATCAAGTTGAAAGACTGAAATCTATGAACTGATTCAAGATGACACGATGAGAGCTCTCAAGTAACAAAATATGAGGGAGTGTCAGCATGTTGACAACTTCTGTAGCCTGATGCACTTCATATTAACTTTGTTAATCTTGAAATAAGATTTTCTAGACTGCTTCTCTTGGACTCCTTATTCCTGTATGCACCTCGCTTTTTAGGAATGTGAGAAAAGTTGGAGAAGGTGGAGGACATCTGTTCAGGAGATGATAGTGAATTTCAGACAGGAAAGGGATAGGCAAAGCAATGAGAATGAATGACTGATGTATATGCTTCTTAGCTACTGGGTTTATTCTTTCTTTAGAGCATCCACATACCTAGCTTTTCAAAAAACAGATTAAGTGACTGCAACTTTCTCTGTTTCCCCACTGGAAAAAAGTCTAGAGTCATGTTTCAACTTTTAGCACTTCAAAAGTTTCAAAGTATTTTACAAAATAAGTACCATCCTACCCATTCAACAAATGGAAAGATTGCAGTAATCAGTTGGAACCCAAGGAAGAGTACGAAATGAATGGGAAATTAACTACATGTACTGATCTCTAAACTTGATAATCCTTCCATAGAAGACCGATTCTTACTACTGGACAGATAGTATCATCATACTGCATATCATCAGCAATCTTACCTTTGGTAAGGTTAGCTACTCCCAACTTTCTTTGCATCATTTGTAATGTGATGCACTTTATGGTTTAACATTGGAAGAACTGAACTGTTTTGCAACATCCAGGAAACTGCTGGTCATATTTAACACATCTGTATAATCAAGCAGATTTCTAAAGTGTTGTATTTCCTTTAAAAAAATTACTTTGGAAGTACTACTACATTGAAAATTGAATTCTTGCTTCATGCAGAGTTAAGTTTTTCATGCTAAAATTCATTTTGTATTTGTAAAAATAAATAAATTCTGTCAAGATAATTATACTCTAAAAATTAAGACAGATCTAGTAAAGAAAACTACTTGAGATTGGAATTTAAAATAAGGTAATAAGGCAATTCAATTTCTTTCCACTCACAAGTGAAATCTTTCCACATACTAAGGAAATTACATATCTTTGAAAGGATTGATTGAATGCTATGTCACATTCCTAGCTTTGAACAGAAAGTTCTTGTAAAATCCTAGAGGTCTAGAGGGAAATACTTCCATACTCTTTATATGCATATTCTGATGAAAGCAAGAAGAAAAGTAATGACAGGAGGCTGAGATCAGTCGTAACAAAGCTACATCAGAAAAGTCTGGTGAGAAATGGAGTTAGCCATTTTGCTCTAGAGTTTGTGATACCAATTGTGTAATGAAAGAGTCTTGTTATGTATCTGGTCCATAGAACTGTAGAAAATACTTCTGCTGTTTCACAGCAGGACTATTTGACAGAATTAAATGTCCGCTGGAGTTTTAAAGAAATCTTTCAACCCTAAGGACTGATTTACTCTCTCATTAAGCAAACCATATTAAACCTGTACTGAAACTTTGTATTTTCTTAACATTTTGCAAATATCCAGACCTACTCAGAAAAAAATAATTTAGCCAAATACATTCTAGACACTATACAATAGGAAAATATTTAGAAAAAATAACATCAGAAACCTATCTCTGTTCAAGGATGACTGGAAGGGTAGGTGTATGTAACACAAGGATTAAAGATGCTGGTTTTATACTGTGCTTCAGGAAATATTGTGGTACAAATACTGTGGTACAAACTAGTGCTGCTACAAACCTGCAGCATAAACGTAACATATCCAGAAAGATCCAGCACTAGTTTATCCTCTCAACAAAAGGAAATTTATTTTGATGTAAATGTGTTAATTTCTACAAAGGTAATCTTGGTATAACTGGAAGGTGAGAGAGGCAGTGGCAGAATGCCAACTCTTTGGAATAACTGCCTTTTAATGACAACTTCTTTACAAAAATATATTAAGTAGAATATCAAGGTAATTCTTTCTGAATTGAACAGGAATTAATATCAGCATTATTTCATCTCTCTGGGGGATAGTTTTTTAATGGAATTTTTTGGAGAATGCAGACTCTGATTCCAGCTGAGGAATAGTCAGCCATATTTTAACTGCAAGAAATTTTAGGAGATGTAGCCTTGAGATTATACTCTTATTTTTACAGTTGGGGAACAATGCTGATTCCCTAAAGATGAAAGGATGGTGTGAGGACATAGGGAGGAAAAAAAACCACAAAGGCTTAGAAAATTGTTTCTTTTTCTCTTGCAGACTCATAATTTAGACTTTAATACTGAGGGAAGAGAGACATCAGACACACCAGAACATGATATAGTTGCACAGGTGTCAGGGGTTTTTTGTTTAAGTCATTTCTTCTATCACTGCTTCTATATCCATGGACTCAAAGCTGTGTCAAAAAAAAAAAAAAGAAAAAAAAAATCTCAGTCCTTTCTGACAAAACCAGATGACAAAAAAAAAAAAGCTACAAAAAAGGAATAAAATAAACTAAGAGAGACAAATAAGGAGTTTTTAGGGAAAAGGGAAAAAGCTAACATGAATATCGTACTAGTAGTGGTCACGCTTGAGCTCAGCCTGATGGAGGTAGATACAAGACCAAAAAAAATAGAAAAAAGTCTATTGTTTTTTAAACCTTCCACTCATTGGGAGTATCAATACACTTTGCCTCTATGAATAAGCAATAAAGAAAATGTGATATATTTAGGGTTTAATCGATCAATGTACTTTCAGAATTGTCAGAACAGAGTCACATCCTTTCCCTTGTCAAAACCTTCTTTGATTTGATTTTGTATATATTTTGTAAAAGAGATTCAGGTGCAAATCTGGAACAATAGGTAGAGTTATGCCATATATTAACTCTTCATTACTCTTCTGTACTTGTTGTTGCAGATGCTCTGAACAAAGAAATTACCGTCTTGTCAGAATTATCTTACTTGTTTAAGAAACCGGGTGATGATAACACTGAGGAAGCTATGGTGATTACAGAAGAGTTCCTGCAGATACAACTGGAAGGTAATAGATGCTGGAGGACTGGATGTCCTAACTGCAGTATCACCAGGCACTTTGCAGAACTGCTGGTGGCACAGGTACAGATGTCTGTTGCTGTCAAGGCAAGAAGACATTTTCATTGTAGAGTGAATACTATAACATTTAGTTGGCTATTCTGGGATCTGTCTTGTTCACTCTAGGAATTTAACAAGGAATTTAACTGAGTTACAGTAAAAGCTTTTTTTTTAAAATCAACTTCTTCCAAATAACTGCTTCTGAAATGCCTGGCATTTTCTGAATCAAAATTATTTTACTGCAAAACTCTTAACAAATTTTAGTTTCCACTGTCCATCTCTGACACAGCAAATCAGAATGGAGAAGTACTGGAAAGCATTTAGTCACAAAATTCATCTTCAGTGAAAAGTTAACGTAAATGATCACAGACACCTTGTTCTCTTTAATAATCACATTTAACAAGCAACTTTCATTTTGCAACTGGAGATGTCTCTTATGATTTTTCTTTAAATAGCAGAACAAGAAAATGTTTGTTGCTTTTCAACTAAGAGGAAAGTGTGATGAGGAGGTCTTTCCCATTGAAAATTAGAATATGTTTGTGGTTTATTCTTTAGCACTCAAACTCAAGATTTTTTTGTTTCTCATATTTGTATCCATACATGAAGAGTAGAATTTTTTTTGTATGTTATACTGCTAAGGTAGTGATAAACTAGCTGCCTGAAAACAAATGCCTATTATGCATGTGTGTGAACTTAGAATTGCAGTTACTTAGATTATACGGATAAGGTCTTTATCCTAAGGTTTTAGAGAACCTTCAAGTTCAGGGAAAGTTTTTTTAAGAAGGAAGGCCATTATAAATCTCTGTCTTGCCATTCCGTTTAAAACAAGTTTGTTTCTCATATGGATTTGACAGTTTAAATATCAGAATGATTTAACTGCATTTTTGGGGCTATGGTGATTTTCTTTAAGGGAATACAAGGCAATTGATCATTAGAACACAGTTTTACTTGGCAAAATGCCAAGTTTTGTCAGCACTATAAAATGGAGTACTTAAAATATTTAAAACACTATTCACTTAACTTTGAAGGTCTATAGAAAGGCAATTTATACTCAAGAAGGAAACATAAACAGATTCATTTCTATTTTCCTCTCAGAAATGTATATCGGTTTTGAAATTCTGGCTGTGGCCCTGTGAATTTAGAAACCAGAAAATTAAAGTCAAGCATTAAACTTTTATGAAGAGAACAAATTAGAAATCCCCTAGCAATAACTGAGCTATCACTACTGTTCTCAGTCATTTTGGCTGTCAGATAGACATCTTTTTTTGTCCGCCAAGGAACACATTTAAAATGCTGAATAACAAACATTTTTTTCTCTATCTGTGGATATAAAGTATGTATCAACTTATGTTCAACACCTGTAATTTCTGTATAGTTGGCTAAAAGAAAGTATTTAGGTGGGAGTTATAGGCCAGAAACTGTTCTTAACAAGTAATTTGCTCTGATTTATGGTGTTCTTATTAACATTTTTTTTTTTTTTTAAGTACTAGTATTAGCTAATCTGATACTGGTTGATCACAACAGGACTAAGGGAAAGAGAAAATGCAAAATCCTTTCTCTACTTGATACTATTTCCTACTTTTTGTTATGTTTTGCTGCTTGAAATTTAGCACTCAAACTGGACAGACTGGCAGTACTTCTCCATGCCAGTCATTAGCATGTTCTGGAAAACTAAGAGAGCAGGGGAAAAGGAAAACACAAAGACTTGCCCTGTGTTGTTGACAGTGTTTTCTATTCAAGGCCATGTCTGGGTGACAATTCATAGCATGTGAAAGTTTTGGTGCTTTTTAATTTAATGAACATTCAAAGGCTTATAGATATGGCAATATTTTTTTTTCTTCTAAAAAGAGATAGTGCAGATCCACTTTTATTCGTAGGAGTGTATCCTGATAATAAACTGGGTGGCTATAGAGTACTAGATTTATAGAGGGATATCTACTTTATGTAGTAGATATCAATACCCTCTGTTGATCACAATTTTAGATAAATAACTTTGGTGTCTAATTAGCATTAATATGCATTCATAAGAGGATCTGGCAATACTGCAGAGTTATTTTAAAGCGTTAAACATCAACACTTTAATAAGGTCCCTGTCCATTGATGATTAAAGCACTTGAGATAAAATTGCAACTAGTTGAAAAAGTAGTTGATTGAGACATGAATTGGCTAGTTACATAAACTACCGGTATTTCTGCAGCTTTTAGAACTTGCTGAAATTAATATATTTTAGACAAGGCAACATTATTGTATTATAATGGAAGTCATCACATGGGAATGCTAACTGCTTTTATTGGCCCATTAGTCACCCTTTTATCATCTATTTCTTAAGATACTCTGATCTGATAGCATTTACATCAATATAATTTGCTGGAAGCTTGAATACTTTCAAGAAGTTTCTCTTAGAAGCCTTTTTAAGCTAATTCTTTTATTGATCATTCCTGACTTTTAAGTAACATATCCTTCAATATCAGTTGTAGGGACCACGTAACACAAAAGTTCATTTTTTCTTCTCAGTATAAACAAAACATCCTAATATCCAGAAAGATTGTAGAACAACAACAAAACAAACCAACCAAACAAACAAAAAAGGAAGAAAGAAAAAAATGCTTGAAAAGCCATGTAGCTTTTAGTTTCAAAATGTCTTCCATGATCTGAAAATTGTTCACTTTCCACTGGGAAGGTGACTTTAAAGCCTGTTCAAGTCTGCAGCTTTCTAATTAATACTTTAATATCTCACATTAGGAAATTTACTACTTATTGCTGAGATTTTCTGATGAAATGATCCACCTTGCCTGAAATTTATGTTGAACCCTTTACTACAGATTCAGTTGTGGTATTCTTTCAAGGTTTTTTTGATTAAGAAGCTAGAGTCAGGATTGGTCATGTTCTGATAAAATACGGGAGGAACTTGATGGTACTGTCTCATTGTTTTTCAGAGGAGTCAGCCCCATTTCTCTTTGTAGATTTGTATTATCGAAATTTCAGTAGTCAAATCCTATGCTGGAAACCCAAAAAGAATCAAAATGCTATCAAGTATTTCTCTATCTGAAGGTCAGAGTTGTTTTGTTTTGTTTTATTTTATTTTGCTTTAGAGGTTTTCTAGCTCAGTAAAAACTGCTTTGCAAAATGCAAAAATCAAAATGCAAATTCATCTCTTGATGATGAAGGATGAACAAATAAGTTCTTAATTTTTTAATCATCCATATTAATAGTATTCATTTGGCATACACATAATGGCATTTATCAAAGCATGTGGAAATACTTGACAGACCCTTTATTGAGCCTCTTAACACTTCGTAGGATTAAATCTGTCTTCCAGATAAATGTACTACTACTAATAATACTTCTTTCTAAGCTATAATCAAGATTTTGAACTCAGTCTGAAAAAAATAAAATGCTTCTGGTGGTCCCTGTTTAAAGTCATCTGAAGTGAAATGTGGTGATACGGTTAGTAGATAAGATCTGAATAGATAAGACTTTTTGTACAACAGATGAAAATTAATTCACTGTGTGACCTATTTAGAGAGCTCACTGTGTGGAAGGATCGAAGGGTAGGGAGAGGCATTTGTAAGCAGTAGGGGAGGGAAAGGGAGTGAATCAGATTGTCAGCTCATACAGAGAAATGCTTTTGTATTGGAAAATGGAATATTCCAACAGAATAGCTAAATATTCTAGGGGATAACTAAACTAAGGGGAAAGCTGAACTCTTTAATTACTACAAAATGGGTTGTATTGGTGAGATTTTGAGAAATTTGATTGCACCCTTTTGGTTTGGGGTTCCTTGGCATTGGGCTTTGCCCATTCCTAGGCCTTGTAGTCTACTTGGTGTTTTATTGCTGTTAATGTGAGCATAACAATAAGCTTCTCGGAGGCTGGAACAGCTTAATCTGCAGGGGTGACTGGGGAATGGGTTTGAAACACTCTTCTGAGTTATCATCTCTATGAATATACTGTGTAACAGTCTGTAAACCCATCCTTTAACACTGGCTAGAAAACTAAGACAAATTCACAGAGAGGTGAGTCAGTTTGCTTACCTAAACTTGAGGAAGAATAGAGAGTCAGGGTTAAGACAACAGAAGGAGAAGTCCAGGGTTCCTGCACTGACTACAGGTCACTGAATTAGAGTGGTGAATGAGGGTTTGGAAAAACTGAGGGAAGCAGTCAAAGAATGTGTACTGTTCTAATGAAGGAGGCACTTTAAATGCTTGGCTATTCACGGGTAACACAGTAGACAGGAACAAGTTCTTGAAATCGTGGAGGCCAGTTTCTTATTTCAGAGGACGCAACTTCGATGTAATGTTCACTGCAAAGGTAAGGGAGAGCAGATCGAGCATGCGAAGGCTGAAAGGCAATTGAAGAGAAATAATTGTTACATGATGCAGTTCACAGTTCTAAGAAATGGAAAAGAAGCAAGAACAGCGAGACGGACAATTCACTTACAAATAGTTCAATACTGTCTTGAGAATTTAAACGGGGATAGCACCCTTTCACTTACAACTACTGCACAAATGTGTTCTCTTCTGAGTACCCATTAATACAATATTCACTTGTCAAAACTGTGGCCTCTGAGAGCACTTGGCATGGAAAGTGCAGAAGAAATGGTGGTTACAGGGGAATGCATAGCAGAAGAAAAGGGAAGCATTAAGGTCTCTTTTAGAATCTGAAAATAAAACCAAAGGAATCATGTAAAAGTAGACACAAAGAATAAAAAGTATAAGTATAAAAATTAAGGCTATCATAACTATGTGAGGATAACCAGGAAGTCTAACAAACAATACAAATGAAAACTAGCAAAAGACATAAAAACAACCAGGGGAGCTCACACAGATATGTGAAAAATTAGAGGAAGGCAAAAGAAAATGGTTCTACTGCTTAATAGCAACCAGTATAGTTAACGAGAAATGGAAGACAAGCTGGAGTACTGAAAGGCAAGTGAGGGAATGTGTATGTGAGCTGGATGAAATAAAGTAGTAAAATAAGGTCAGTTCCTTACTTCAACACGGAGTATTTCAGGAAGTAGCTTAAGAAGTCTATGAACATTAGCAATTATCCCCTTGAACTAAGGGAGGGCGGGAGAAGTCCTAGGGGAGTGGCAAAGAGCAAACGTAGGGACTTTAAAGAAGAAAAGGATGCTTCTTGGGAAATAAAGACCAATCAGCTTAACTGGGATACATAGAAATTTACCTGGACAAATTATGAATAAATTTATAAGCATCTAGGGGATAAGGACAGCCAGCATGGATTTGTCAAGAACAAATCTTATTGAACCAATCTACTTTTCTTCTTCAGCCAGAAGACTGGCAGAGTGGATAAGGTAGAAATAGTAGATACGATATATTCTGACTTTAGTAGGACTTTCTGCATAGTTTCATATCACATTTTGGTAGCTAACTAGGGAAGTGTGATATAACTACCTGATTTCAATTTAAGATGAAAGTACAAATTTGGAAAAAAATACCTCCAGGGTTGGTTACTAGTTGCAGGCAGTCCAAGTGGAAAAGATTTTCAAGTCAATTACTGTAGGTATCTTTTCTGAACAAGATTCTGTTCAGGGTTTTTGTCAGTTACCTGTATGTTGGCCTACCTTCAGTTACATTTTTTTTTTAACATGTATAAAAAGATGCAGATAAAGGTGCAAGCACTTCAGAGTGCAGATTTCAAATTGATGATTATCTTTGTATATCAGAGCAGTATTTTAAAGGGCTAGGCAAAGTACTGTATTTAAGAGAAAAAAGCCAAATGTGCGCACAAAATATGAAACAGCTGGACTAACCTAAAAAAGTTACTGAAAAGTATGGTTCTAGTGCATCAAAAAGTTAATTTTAATTTATTATGAGATGCATATCTCATCTATAGTTCTATTTAACAGGAGTGTTAGATTAATATATTTGCAGTATTACTGCAATCTTTTTCATGCTTGTAACAATCTGGATGAAATATCATTTGTATTTTGGGCACTTTGGTTTTAAGAAAGAGATGGACAAAGAAAATAAACGTTCTGCCTATGTTTAGGTGTTCTTACTTTTCTTCTGGAAGCGTTTAACTCTGTCTCCACATTAGATTGTATCTGGGCATTGGTGAGACTTGTTACCAGGATAAATATTTTCCTTCAGTACCTAAAGTAGACATTTTACCAGTGTTGCAGGCAGCTGTCTAACACACATCAAAACTGACTGCAGGCTCAGAAAACTTGAGTTGTTTGGGGAATTTAAAACACTTTAAAAGAGAAAGAAGGGACAGACAAGTCTTCTCATATGCAAATGTTTACTTCTGGCTCCACAAGGCTTAGGATAAGACAAAATAGGTTTGATTTATAGGGAAGATGATTTACGTTACAGATCAGGGAAAACTTTTTTGCAAAAAGGATAATTAAGCAGGAGGAAATAACTTCCCTAGGGAAATTATGAAATCTCTCCTTTAATAGAAACTTCTAAACCCAAACATCTGTCAGAGGTAGTCCAAGTCTAACCGTGCTTCAGTGCAGGAGGATGGACTGTGTCAGTCTCCAGATCAGTTCCAGCCTTACTTCTGCGATTCTGTGCCATCGTGGAGGATTTTTCTCCCTGACTGCACAAACACATCTGCGTGCCCCAAGCTTGTAATTAAAACATCTGCTGAACAAAGCAGGGTTGTAAATTTCAACTCATGAGAGACAGACAATTAACGCTATGGATGTGCCAATAGCCTTTCACTGCAAACTTTTCCTGAGAAGAGTTTCTTTTTACAACACTTTAGTTTATCAATCACTAATTTCTAATAATACATTTATTGGTTTAATATTTGCCCACTAATTTAATAGTCACATCTTGCCCTTTGGAACATATTTCATATGAAAAACAGTTATCCTCAAATAGTTATTCTGTCATTCTGACCCAGTTATTTTGATTCCTAACTGTCTTTACTTAGTAGTTATACAAATGGGATTTTCATACAAATATAATCCATTTCTATTGTAATGCAAAAATAATTTGTTTGACATTCAGTGCTAGTTGCCTGGCTTAGTGTCTAATAGTTATATGCCCACCATCCTCTGAATTTGCTATTATTTGAATGCTGTTAGTTTTCATTCTGCTCTGTCTACAGAGGTAGAATATCTAATGCCTCCTGAATTAGACACTGCGGGATTCATTTCTTCTTGCCTCACAGACTGCTCATGTTTTCTTTGATCAGAAGAACAAAGAAATGGTTTATACTTTAATAAAACATACAAACGTAACATTTTTAAATGGTACAGACTTGGTCCTACAATTTACATGAGTTATTTTCAATAAAACATTATTATGAAAGTAATAAGTGATTATATATCATTATTATTTGCTGTGGAGAGTGATGTTTCTGTGAAAATATGATCTTAGAAAATATGTTTCACCATTTGCATGTCTCAGGAAGACATTCATTCCTAAGAGAAAAACTACGTGGTTTTCAGTATGTTTGATCATTCAGATCATTCAATTGGTGAGTGTTCTGCCTTGACAGTGGAATAGCTAAGCATGCTGAGAAAAAGAAAGAGAAAGGGACAGAGAAAAAAAGAAGGGAAAGGGAAGGGGGAAAAGGAAAGGGGGGAAATGAGAAAAGGAAAAAAAAAAGAAAGGAAGAGAAGCTTCTTCCTAATCCCAGTAAAGTACTGTCCTATTAGAAAGAAGATTCTTCTCTCGTTAGAGTCAATATTCCTGTCTTGAGTCTTGCTACGTAATAATAATATATTAATTAAGGGTGGGCTTTCAAATTATTTCTGTTGGTTTAACAATGGTGAGATTTATACTGACTTCCATGGGATCAGAACCAAGTCAACAATGAGCTCCTGTGTAAATATATTTCTAACTGAGAAAGATTAAGAGCTCATAATGCAGTGTTACTGTACATGTCTAATACAATATTTGCATTGTTTCTGATAGAGTATTTGATAACATTTGCAAAAAACCAATCAAAACAATTTAAATCGATACTACTTCTGAACTGTTGAATAAGTTCTATGGAAATACTCTATTTTTCTATTGCCAAGCTTAACAAATGGCTTGCTTTAATATTTGCCCTTTCCCACCCTCATCAAATGCATTGCACATTGTGGGTTTTTCTTCCCAACAAAGACTGCAGCTTTTAGAAACAAGTCATGGAAGACAGGTAGTATGTGAGAACTAACTCCTAACGAATATTGAAAGTGGACTGCTGTAATTTGGTTACTATTCCTACTAGTTTGTGTTCTGCCAATATCTGACTCTCAAACTGAGAAAAAGTGTTGGCAATCACACTGTCATCTTGTAGGCTTGTAGCAACCTAAAAGTTTACGGTCTATAGGACAAAGCAAAGAAAATATTCTCATGACCCTTATGATCTCTGACTGCTGTTCATAGTAGGACTATCAGAGCTGAACATGACTTCAGTCTTAGTGAAGTTGTTCTCTGAGCCGCTTCTGCCAGACAACAGTTTGTGTGCTATTTCTCCAGAACATAGCACTTCTTTCCTGGTAAAGCAAATGATGTCAAGCCTTCTCCTGCAGCTGAATGCATTTGTCTATCTGTTCTGATCCCTGTGAAAGACTTTGTAAAATATTCCAGAAACTGTTCCTGTGGTCAAACATAGCTTTGTTTTCTAACCCCATTATCCTAATTCTGTGTTGCCAGTGATATCTTACAGCTACCTGCAAATGAATGTCCACAGCTGCTGAGTATGTGGAAATGAGAATCACATTCTTCTGTTGGCACCAGTGGCTTTCCAATAAAAATATTTTTATATCCAGGCAGCCTTTTGGCCAAATGTATTTTTTGCATTATGCTAGGGAATGCAACTTGCAGCATTTGATGCTCACAAAATGTTTAATGAGCTGGTAAAAGACTTTTCACTCTCCATCTATTTTTTTGGAGGGGAAGAAATGCCTCAGTATCCTACACTTAGTCAAGTACAGATGTGATGATCTGCCTGAGAAATATTTGTATTATTTCCCTGAACAGTCTTTGTATCAAAGCATCTGGGAATGCATTGAGAATATACACCTTTGTGAGGAAGAAACTACCCTGGAAATTTTCTTTTTATGCTTTTAACTAGAAGGCTATGAAAATAATAGAGATTGAAAAGTTTTTTCTACTATTAGAATTATTTACTAAAATCCCTCTCTGTGTTTCATGTAGCATAATAGACCACTATTTGCTGCAAGACTGAAATAGATCTTACAAAAGCATAGGATAAGGTGCTTTTTCCTTATTTACTCATATTTTGCTACTGTGATGAACACCTAACCTAGAGCTCACGAAGCATATAACATTGACTCTGTGGAACAGTTGGAGAATGGCACAGATATTTTTAAGCTAAACTGCTTTCGGTGAGTTACTGTGAAAGGTCAAATAAGTAGATCCAGTCTACCTAAAATATCTTGGTGCTACAAACTGAACCTTCAGTGCCTGTCTTAACCTTTAGTAGAGATGCTCACCGCATTTGCTTAGAAGCCGATATATGCAGTGATGAGCAGAGTCTTAACTCCCACTTTTGGTAAAATCACTACAATTTATTCTTGCTTACATGACTTAGAGTGAGACATCCAGCTAAACAAAATGATAAAGCACACCAAAGGTTTTAAAAAAGCATTACAAAAAATCTGTTATCACTGTACGTATTTAATAGCTCTTTTCAAAATGGAGTTATGGGCAGCAAATAACAGCATTTTGTTGTGTAAATGTATCAGCATACTTTTCTCAAAATTAAATTACTTCATGTTAAACTTAATAATCTACAAACAGAAAACGGTACCTTAAATTAGTATGCCGTATGTTTATCATAAGCAGCTGAGATAGTTCACTTTGTTTGCTTTAGTAAAGCTTCCTGTATCAATCATCATATGTGTCAAGGAATATAAATACAGAAATATTAGTTAAATTTTAAATGTATATGCTGTTATACATTTGTTCCAGAGAGAGTAGACATCTCTGTTAGTTTAGAAACATGTAAGTTTGGTATTTATTACACTTTCCTCCTTAAAAATGTCTTTGAATGTCACTTTCAGTTCAAAGAAAAGAATTTCTGAGCTTTTCCGTCTGGAAACAGCTTGCTTCATATAATCAAAAAGACATATTTATGTACTTTGATGAAGTGGTCCTTTCAAAATAGCAATGTGAGTGATCATTCAAGAATTGTAAGCAAGTTAAGTTTTGCATATGAAAATATTCTTCTGTGCAGGAAATGAGATTTTAAAAAAAAATCATTTAGAATACAAGGAAGTATTTTATTGCACTTTTGTTTGAACTCTTGTTGCTAAATAAAAGCTGTTAATTGTAGATCTTTTGATAAAACTGATAAGAATGTAAATTTAGGGGATCACAATAAACTATGAATGATTAATGACAGAAAAAGCTGAGTGTTCAAAAATAAATGAAAAAGTCTGTTTTAAAGAAAGTGAAGTAAATATGAGTAAAGTCAGATATTAAAAAGTTTCCAAAAGCAGCATAGGACAAATTTTGCCCTTGGAAGCATAAGGAGGTCTCCTGTTGAGCTCAGTGATGCATGTGAGGGCAAAATTTGACTTAATGTGCCTGAAATGTGAAAAAGAAAGTTTAAGAAAGAAAGGGCATTAACTTTGTTAACCTACAAGGCTGTCATGCTGCTCACCTTTTTTACTCACAATGAGCAAGCTCCCAGAACAAAAACCTTTCCTGCTCTGTCCTACTTATTTCAATGAGATTTTTCATCCTTATTTTATTCAGGAATTAAGTTCCAAACATTATACTGGAAGATGTATATATTTGAGATTATTTAACTTTTTGGATCTACCTCCTTAAGTAGCAGAAACTTGTTCAACAGTTGTCTGAGTACAAGCAGCTTATTTATGAAAGATGTGGTTAATTTTTCTGTTTGTTTATAGCTGATGAGTCTACAATAATAAAAGATCTAAAAACCGATGGAAAAGATGATTACCAGAATTCTAAATTTATAATCTTAACTACCATATGGCTTGGAAAAAAAAGGTGTAGTTAATGGGAAGTGAGTAAATGTACAACAGATAAGACACCTAGCTCATCCTTTTAGTGTTTATCAAATGTTTTTCCTTTCTGAAAGGAGTTGTACTAAGAAAAAGTTCCAACGATTTATGAAAACTGAAATCCTGAAAGTGGAAGAAGAGGAATAAATGCATGATCGTTGGTGTACAGCAGCAGGCAGAATTTATATAGGATGTGGGGGTTAATTCAATTTGAAATCTAGGGATTCAACTTTTCCTGATTCTGAGGGAGCCTGTATTCACAGATGCCTCAATAGTCTGGCTGCATAGCCTGTTCAAGGGTGAGGAGCACTGTCTTGTTGTTCCTCTAAAGGGAGTTTCACTTTTATAAGAGAAATTATATATACTGGGCCAGAGAGACACTGAGAGATGGTGGGTAAGACTATCCAGTACTTACACAACTTAAAGTTAATTTGTATTCTGTTATTTACAAACACCTAGCTTCTTAGCACAAGATATTCCTATATTTGCCTCTTGTATTCACAGCAGTGGGGGGGAGAAGAAAAAAAGGAGATAATAAAATCTGAATGAAAATGTTAAAAAGGTATTTTAAACCAAGGAAAGTGTATTATTTAGGCATGGAGAAGGGTTATAGACCTTGATATCAATGCAACATTAAGTCTGAGATGTGGAACCAGTAGATTAGGAACATCAAAATTAAGAATCCACAGATACTAAACTTGTCACCTTTGATGCATATGTCATATGATATGAAATGTAATTACCTGCCTCCTCTTGTTATCTGAGTTACCTGAACATCACAGAAGAGTGGTGAGACCTCATCAGACAGGAGCATCTCTGCACAGTTGGGAGACATCCCAGTCTGCTGAAATCAGAAAAGCATTTCACACAGCAGAGACACCCAAATCTGCTCATCTCTATTTCTTTTCAGTAGCACAGATAAATTCAGAAGAATTGAAAGGCAGGAAAAAATAATCAGCTCTCTGAATCTGAATCAGCATTTCAAAATCTACAATGCCTATTATGTATGCATATACAACAAAAGACTGGAGCAGAAGGGAAGGAGAAGGAGGTTGAATGCATTGGTGGTCTCATTTATAGTTTTTTAAGAGCTTGGTAAACAAAAGGAGAAGGAGGAAGTAGAAGAGGCAGAAAAAATAGATGAGGGAAGTGAATACTTCAAATGCAAATTATAGATGAAATGCCTCATAGATACTTATAACTAGAGCTGCTGGGAACCTGAATTTTACTTACATGATCTTTCAAGGCTTTCAGGTAGTCAAGTGATAGCAGAGAACTTGTATTCTAAAGAAGATCTGCGAGAGGAGTGTTATGGAATAAGTATTCTAACCTGAGTCTTACTATTCTGAAGCCAGTATTCTCACTACTAACATACTTCCTTCCCAAACTTATTTTTCTTGTTTTAAAATAATGTACAATGCTATTACCTTAACTTGTAAAAAAAAAAAAATCAGTGAAACAAAAAAGAAATAAGTCCACTCTTTCAAAATAAAAAAAAAGGGAAGAACACGAGAAGAGAGGGACTTCTACCATGCATTTAACAAATTGCTACATTGAAAAATAGGGAGATTATTTACAAATTAATTTGTCATTATTAATCTTGTATCCCAGTTAGCAAATCTTACGCTATTATTCTAACAAATACTGCCCTGGTACAGATGTTACTAAGGACATTTTTTTAATGGTTATAAAATATCCTACATTAGTTGCTTTACTGCTGTAGTAGTGTTGTATTATACCTTATCGTAGGATTTCATACTGATGGCAGGAAAAGTTGAACAAATTGCTTACTATCTTAATTAACTTAATGTTGAGTCAGCTATAAATGTTACCTATGTAGTTTGAGTGTTGTAGATCATCAAGAATTTTATGAAGTATTTCATGTAGTGCTGCATATTTAAGATGATGGTATGTTATTGCTTTGACATCTCACTCACCTCCAGCCTGGATCTGATCTATTTTTTGAAAAGGTAAATCATAAAACTGATTTCCTTTCCCATTACAATATAGTGATATTTGCTGTTCTTAGAAGTATACCCTTGCTCTGTATTAGCTGTTTAAGCTAAGAGGGCTTCCACATAGTCCTTATATTTTTTCTCTCCTCTTGTTTAACTACTTATAAGTGACATGTGAGCAAATAAAGTTTGCAATTATATTAGCAGTGTGAATGATTGGTTGAGACTTAGTGAAGTCAAATTTCATTTTTAAACATCTGAAATATGCATGACTATTGCAATGATTCAATAGAGCTTTAGATCATGGGTGTAGATTTAATAAAGGAAAATGATGGCCATATATAAAGACATTTTATTTTATTGATGAAGGAGATGCAATAACTTGTGCTATACTGCACAAATTATCATTTTTATTTCTATTGATTTCATCTCTTCCTATTAAAAATGTCAAATATATGTTATTTCTTTATTCTACTTAAACCTGACAAACGTAAAGAAGGCTTTATTGCAGATACAAGAAATGCACAAATTAAAAGTGACAGAGAAATGGCGACATTTTTATTTAAAAGAAAAAACAATCATTTAGGTTAAATTGCAGTTATAAAAGAGGAACCTTGTTTCTTATTTTCCTTCTTTTAAAATTTCATAGTGTCTTACCTTCTTTATGTTACAACAAGGTTACTTTTAAAGAATGACAGCTGCTTGCAGCATCAAAATACATATTATAAATTTCTGCTCTCAGGACAAAATAATATGCTTCCAGGATAATCCACTCCAAAATCAAAAGTGACGAAATGTAAGTTTCATGAAGTGTCATTCAATGTGATTAGGCAAATCCAAAATATCAGTACTGGCACACTATAAAAGAAAAATGTGTTTCATCATAAATATTATGCCCTGTATATGTAGCTGATAGTCTTACTGCTAGAAAATATCTAGGTAACATTTTTTCCCTATGAGGTAGGGAAAACATCTTCCACCTTCTTAGATGATACTTCTTCACTATTGAGGCAGCAACAAAATCTTTTCCCAAAGGATAGCTTAAGTGAATGGTAATGGATTAAAAGCCAATTAAGCTTTTGGTTAAAGACCAACACAAATTGGCATGATGAAACCTTTCCACCGCCTGTTCATTTTTCTTTATTAAATGATATAAGGGACTTGATCCAACTCCCAAAGGAATAGTGTCCATATCAGAAAAATCATCATAGCTGGCATTAATTGTCATGGGTTTTGGCAGTTCCAGGGAGAATTTAACTGGCATGAAGACTGAACTATCCCTCCATCCAGAGAAAAGTTACCTTAAAGCCGGAGTTTAGTAATATTGGCAGAAAGTCTGGTGACTGCCTGTTGGTCTACTAACTCCAACTCTGTCAGCAGAATGAAAACAAGCCTTCTCTCCCCAGGCATCTGAGTCTAAAAGCATTCAGTAGTCAATATACTTGCACACGAAGGGAAACAAATCAGTCTTTTCAGTCTAAGCAGTAGCTGGAATCACCACCCCAGAATTCTTTAGACTCTCCCAAATGGTTCCATAAGTGTCTGTGGTTTTGTGATTACAACTGGTGCTTTTCCAAGGACCTTGACTGGAGACTGAATGGATGAAATCAGGTGTTTGAACTACACTATTTCACATAAATATAGGATCTTAGATATAATCTATGTTGCCTTTGTTATGAAATATCTGAGTCAGTGAGAACAGTAAAGCTATCTCTCCATAAAACTAGCAAATGGATGTTTGTTTAAAATGGTGTCTACAGAGAGTAAACCAAAGCCATAAAAATAAACTGTAAAAATAAGATAGCTGGGCAGCCACCATTCTGACACATAGATTAAAATAAGGAAAAATGATAGGACCAATATAAAACATTTAATAAGTATATGAGAGAAGATACATCTAGTTCTAGAAAAAATCGTTTAGTAATACATAAAAAAAATAGAATAACAAGAAACAGAGAAGATTCAGCTTTGTTTTTCCTAATGGTTTCACTGCTTGAACAGTATAAGGACAATTTACCCTTTTCTCATGACAGTATATATTCATTCTATTCAGAAGTAGAAGAGTCTGTTCAGATGTAGGACATAATATGAAACTATTAAGCTTTATAGATTTTCTTGTTGAGCGGTAGTGGACACTGTAATTAAGGCACAATGTATAAATCAGAAAGTCATAAATTATGAAATTGTAGTAGTCATGATCATCAAATTAGAGCTTCTGAATATCATGGACCATAGGATTCCTCCTTATGTTTTATGTTTCAAGCAGATCTTTTAGAGGAAAAGTAAAATTTTTATTATGAATTTAAAAAAAAAAATTAAAATGCAGCAACAGAAATTCTAGCTCAGTCCTAGAGGACCAGTTTGAATGGGTGATTATTAGAACTTTTATGATTAATTAAGTTTTGGATTGGCGATGAAAAAAAAATTAATCCAAACCAAAAACGTTCAGTTCAATCTTAGAAAAAAACATATGGTGTTTCTCTATCTATATTAAATGGAGGCTGAAAGCTGCTAGATATGTATAATCTGTATTTTGGTCCTTGGCTAAAGAATAACCCTGGGGGCTGATTTCAGCCTTTTATTACTGATCTTCTAGCAGCCTGATCATAGCAGCAAGTAGGAGGGGAGGATAAAGCAGATTTTCTCTTGATCCTGCCTTGCCCTTTTGTCTTGATTTTCTTTTCTGTCCTTAGGCTTGTTTCAATTCTTTTTTATTTTTCTACCAATTGTGCATTGTTGGGATTCTCTCCTAAGTCTTGATTACTTTCTCATAAGCACCCTAACAACTCTCATGTGGCAGATGCGTGTCCTAACCAAAGGAAGACAATACGTCCCAGCCCAACAGTCAGGAGGGACAGGGATCAATTCCACTAAGGGACAGAATATTCCTTTCTTCAGATACAAAGTCTGAGGCATTCCAGCTGAATGTCTCAGAGGTATCTCATCTTAGCTGGTGTTGTGGATTTTAGCCCCCTGTAGTTTCATTTTTTTCCAAAGAGAATGTACCTATCTACTAGAGATCCAAATGACACTAAATGACCTACAATATATGTGTACTTGTAGAGTTGTCGTCAGCTTCTTGTGCATTACTGATTTTTTTAACAATGCTAACTACTTATTCTGATAAATTTCAAATGCATTCTGATATAAAAAGAAAATTCAGTTTAAGGATTTTTTAGGAGACACTGCAGAGAATTGAAATGAAAGGGGAAAACAAGCCAAAATCAAATAGAGTAAAATTGACCAGGGAAAATGCAGTAGGCAAATCAAATGTAGAGCCACAATTAAAAGTCTGAAGGGATGATGAAATATGAAACAGCCCTACACTCACGCTGCATCCTGGAACTAGGATTGTGGGGAGCATTGCAAAACACTCCAGCTTCAGCTATAGAAATCTGACTGGTTTGGAAGTTTCTGCAGTCCTGTGAGCCAGAATGCATGTCTAGCCCTGAATTAAATAAAATCAAATTACAGGAAACAGAACCAACCTTTTAACTCTTTGCTCATTTCCTTTTTTTCTGTAATTTCAGAAGATTTGAGTTTGGAAATGTTGACTTAAACGAAGTTTCATTTAAAACCTTTTGGACACTACATGTCACTGTATTAGCAAAAGTATCTTCTCAGTTGTTTGGGTTTTTTTTTAATTAATCTGTATTCCTAGCAATTATAAGTACTTTTGTGCAAAAGCGTCCCAGTTTAACACTCTTTCTGGGCTGGTTTGGTTAAAGCATTTACAAATTCAGGAAGGTGGTAAATGCAGAGCTGTTGTTCACCAAATTTCACAGAACTCAAACTAGAGAGCAATCACTGAAACTACTAGGAGATGTGATTAAATTAGACAAAAGACAGCATTTTTTCTCAGTAGGCAGTAAACTTGTGGAATGTGTGACCACAGCAGGTTGCAGAGTAAACATTATGAGTAGATCCAGAGAGGGGTTAGACATGGATAGGTGGTAATAGCGGGAGCAGGCAAGCATATATCTTTTACATCCCTAATTCAACATGAAAGCTAAGGAACACAGGGGTAACGGATGGCACACAGTGGCTGTATTGTGTGTCTTCCCTAAATGGCTTCTCTTTTTTCTCTCTCTGGAAAGCAGACCAATGTTCTTAATCTCTTTTCAAAAAACTGCAGACAATATAAATAATTTGTTTGTCAATTTACCTGGATTTCTCACCAAACACAGCCAAAACTCAAAGACATAATTTCTGGGGGTTTATGGATTTAAACTGTAGCCAGAAAACAAAATAAAACAAAGCAAAATACATTCAAACATTTTTTCTATGTTTTTCCAGACATTACTGGAAATGACAGGAATGAAAAACAGGACTTGCAAATAACTGTCTTAAGCTTTCAACTAACACAATAAAATATTTAGCTAATTCAGTTTTCTTTTATTTTAGATTACTTGCAGTCTAGATTCTGCTATTTGTTTCTGTCATCATCCAAAACCTTGGAGGTAATTTATAACTAAATTTGGTTTATTCTGTTAATTTTAGCATTTAAGTTAGCATTAAAGAAGCACCTCCTACAGACACATGAAAATCTCTGCCAACTGAGAACAGAATTACAGGGTCAGTAATGCTGCAAACCTCCCAAATTTCTGTCTGTGTCTACTTGTAGGAATAAAAAATTAATTCATTTGCTTTGCCTTTTTTTGGCCTAACGGCAGTATATATGAAAAACTAGATAAGTAATATGTCAGCATGGTAAATCAAGTTTTGAACATTATATTCCTCTGCAGTGATTTCCAGGGAAAATAATCACAAATCATAAAGCTGTTCAGTGCTACCTGGTTTTCTCAGACCAAGTCCCTCACAGTGCAAAGTTAAATTCCGGAGAAGTTCCTGAGAATGCAAAGAAAGGGTATACCTCTAGAAGTATGTATAGATGGCTCTATTGTGCTTGTCACTAAAAATACTTTTACAAATTGCTTTAAGATGAAAGAACATTTTTAAGGAATTTTAATTCTTCATTTCTAGAAGGAAATGGCAAATTCAGATTTTTATGTTTTTTTACAAGGGGAAAGTATATGCAATCTGATAAATATTTTGCTCAGGCTAATGTCATATAATGTCAAAAACATATGTGACTTGCATATTCTTTTTTATATAACTTTGATTATAATACCACTATGGTCTTACTTGGCAAAATCTTTTTTCATAGACAAGGCTTAATCATTCTTACAGGCAGAAGAACAAATACGCCACATGTGTAAACTTTATCTTGGATTTAATGTTTTGGTCTTATTAGGCAAGTTGTCCAGAAGGGGTCTCAGACTGTCGCTTCCTCACATGCTTTATCTTCTGGCTATCTCATGGATTTATTGCTGTTTGTGTTACTTCAGCTGTAACCTGGACAATGTTGTCAACTGTGACACAATAAATCAGTACAGCAAACAGCAGACCTGTAAAGAAGAGTTCAGATGTAAAAAGAAGTGAAACAAATGGGATGGAAAATAGTGATTTCATGTTTGCCCATCATTTTCTTATAGATTTATTACTAAGGGTGAGAATATAGGAATATTTTAAAGCATATTATTGAGATAATTCTTTTCCAGAAATTTAAATTTTCAGTTAGCACCATCATAGCAGAAGCTGAGATACTCTGTTGTTAACAGACATCTTTCCAATATCTTCTAAATTTGTATAAAGCCTTCTTGTTTACATGCTTATTAAATTATTTGGTATTCCAACAGTCTCTGGCAGAGAATGAGTTTTAGAAGATTGATATAATCTTAAAAAGCTGGAAATAAACTCAGTATATCGTTGCTTAATTTGGCATTATATCACAGTGTTTACATTACCATGAATAACAGTAAAGAGCACATGACACAGAAGCATAAGGACTGCGATTCTCGTAAGTGAAATCTTATTACACAGACAATGGCAATATAGCATGCATTTTGAAGGTGTAAGTGTTGCAAACTATGCTGCCATATTTTTCCAAGATAGAAGAAGGAAAATGTGGGGGGATTCTTCAGTGTTTCGTCTATGATACCAGGCTTTGGAATTTGCTGTCTAAAAATCTCCATTTTAGGTGATTCTTCTCCTAAAGTGAGGTGGTTTGATTAAACACTTTTTGAAAGATTTTATCTGTCACTATCATACAAAGCTCTACATGTGACTATAAGGGTATAATTAGAACAACATATATTTGCAGAAAAGCAAATGCTACTTCAAGGTTTGTTGCAAGTTTGTAATCTAGACTCAGTTAACTTTAATTATTATTGACAGTATGTCTTTTAGAATCTTTGATTATTGTTTCCATTTGTAATTAAGAAGAAGTATACCATTTTGTTTCAGATTGTGTACCAATAAAACAATGTTCAGGACATTATGAAAAAGCTCCATTTTCCTGTGACCCCTCTGAAAGCAGACACAAATTTTTAGGAGAACATCTTGAGACACAGATTTTCCAAGATGTACTTTTATATTTAGGTTCCTAAAGTATTGTAAACAATTATTTTTAGTGATTTTAAAGGAAAACACAAATGAAAAATAACCTGGAGCCTGCATAATGTTTTCCAACCCTTTTTACCTTCAATGTAGACATGACAAAGATAATGTTCAAAATGAATTAATATTTCTTTTGTTCACTGTGCTTTGTTTGGTTTTCTTGCTCTTAATTAAATACTTCACATCAGCACTATGAAGTAGAAAGTGAATTATTTTAATAGTATCATGAGATTAGCAAAGTCCAGTTGATATTTTATCTCTTACCCTAGTTTACCGTCACATTAGAACTCATAACATTAAATTTTATCTCCTCTATAAACACTAGGAATACTTTTCAGCTCTGAGATGGTGCTGAAGATTTAGGAGTTGTAAACCGCTTGGGACACCTTTCCACTGTTCTTATGCCTCCTGGAACCTTCCTCAGGAAGGCCTGAAAACCAGTTCTAAAATGTTTAGATTAACTTACTTTTTCATTTCCCTTTTTTGGAGTAAAGGATCCAAAACCAGAAATGCTTAGTCCTAGGTATGTCATGTGCCTCCAGATATAAATCATAGGGCACATCAAGTGTATGTTTGATGACATATCTCAAGAAGTTTTCTCCTGTTCATAGTAGTCATTTGAAGTGTCAACAGTAATATAAGAATAATTAGATCTAAGGTATGCAATACTGTTAGACAAGGTGGTTTAGTTCTGCTTACTTTAACAGGACAAAATTTGAAATCTTCCTCTAGTCCACTGACTATGATGGGAGTGATGAAAGACAAGCAAACTGCGTTTTGGCTGAACTCATATTTATCACAGTGTAATAGTAAAATAATTATGAATGGTAAATTTAAAATAAGAAAGAATAATATTGTAAAATCATAGTGAAAAGCAAAATATATTAAATGCACACATCTAATTAAGGTAGCATTACAGTCATCTAGCTGACTTCAAGATGATAGAGCATTATTGCAGTAATTTCTGCACAAAGCTCATACTCTTGTTGAGCTGCAGCATGTCTTTTTAGACAGAATAAAGAACTATTAGAGAAGTTGCTGTAAAGTCTAATTCATATAATTAAAAGTGCTTTATTTCTTCTTTGTTTTTCTTTAACTTCAAAGGCGAAACAACGAATTTTGCTTTGTCTTTGTTAATCCTGCTTTGCCTGCTAGACAGAAAAAACCTGCCATACCTCTTTTAATGCAGATATATGTAGACTAACATAAAACTACAACCTAATTTGTTTTGAATAAGCAAAACCCATGCATTTTCCATAACTCAGCTCTTTACTAATCTGTTTCAAATATTTTGTCTATCATAAATGAAGAATACCAGACGTACTCCTTTTCTGACCCTTGTTCCATAAAAGTCTATTATCTAAAGAGGAAATAGCACTTTCCTACTTGCTCTTCTCTTTATACATTGGAGAATTGTGTTTTCTCACTTAGAGTTTCATGCTAGAAATTCACATTCAATCAACCATCTACCATGAACCTGAAAGTCTTAATCCCCTACCCCATGCACAGTGAAGTGACTTAGATTCCTTGTTCCCAAGAAGGAACTTTTTTCTAGATGTGGAATGTAACCCTGGATCTTGACCAAGATGCCTGCTGCAGTAACTGAGCTATGAATGCTGCAGTGGTGGGTTTTCATTCCCTTTTGACACTGTATCCTTGTTTAATTTGTTATGAAAACAAATAAATTTTAGTTTCACTTATTAAGGTGGTGGGTGGGTTTTTTTACCATCAAAAGCATTCATAAACCAGTCAGTCAGGAGGCTCTCCTCCTCCCTGAATGGAAATTATTGAGGTGCTTTTTTTTCCCTCTCTTGATATATCTCCAAAAATTCACTATTTTCAATCATCTCACTCAACACCAGTCTGCCATAACTCATGGAAATGCCTTATTGAACATAACAGGGATAAAGCCTGGTTTTAGGGAAGTTGATTTCTAGAGAAGCTGGATTCATGAATTGCTTTTGAACACAGTAGTAACAGCAACCAGGCACACAATTAACATTTCCCATACAATAATAAATAAATAAATAAATCCACATGAGATGATAGAAAAAGTTTGGAATAATGAATGCTCAATTAGTTAAAAAGAATATTTTATAAATATTTTATAGAACATATAAATCATTATTTAAATAACAAATCCATAAGATAAGTGCTTAACTATTGTCAATTCAAAAACAAACATTAGAAAATAACTTGAGAAAAATAAATCATACAGTACTATACAGTACTATACTAAAAGTTTGGGTTGTTTTAAACATAAACTAACTTACAAAATTGAAAGAATATTGTTCAAAATTTCCTGTCTTAGCTTGTCTTTTTGCTAACAGTACAAATTTTTCTCTGCTTGTTTCAGGCTTTGAGAAAAGCAGTATGAATTCTGCTAAAAGTCATGTTAAGTGGAAAAAAGAGACTATTGAAATATTCACCTTTTTGCCAGGGGAAAGTTTTGTCACATGTAATGCTCCAGCATTGAAAGAGTTGAATAATTCTGTTTGCCAGGATTACGGGGGTCTCACATCACTACATCTTGAGGTACATCAACAACAGGTGATCTGTAAAAGAATCCAAATGTTAGTTTTTCTCTCACTTTTTTGCTGATTTAAGTGGGGGTTTAATTATCTGAAACTGTACGATTTCAGTTTTCACGGAGTGAGTAACATGTATTGCTATAGCCAGACTAATAATTCAGGTAACAAGCTGTTCATGGACTTAGAAACAAGTCATATTTTTTGTTAGTAGGTTGCTGGCACATTTCTTTCTCTCCCAGATGTAATGGCAAAATATTTGAGACTCAAGAGAAATGCAAGTCATATACTACATGCACTGGAAAACACACAAGCCCCCCGCAAATCCTCAAACCCCTGATCCAGTAATTACTTTGTTCTGAAGTCAATTCAAAATGTGTATGACTTTTTTGGAGGTAGGAGGGGAACAATAACATTTTTTTATTTCATTCACAGCATTGTCAGTGGCAGAATATGGTTAGATATTTTATTTATGAGAATGTGTAGACTATGGTAGAATATTTTCTGCAAATACATATTGCGTTCTATCCATGCACAATTAGATAAGTGTGCAGCACTTTTCTGAGAGGCAGAGAAAGCCAGTCGTGGAGGCCATTTTTAATTCTTTTCTCTGTTTTTCTCTAAGCTGCTGGCAGCAGAGGATATGATTGAAACCTTGCTTTATTGATAAGCAAGTCACCTACAATGAACACCTAATTTACTTTATCTTTTGTTGTGAATTAGAAGGGGTTCTACTGTGGATTCAGTCATGCACAGATGACCTCATATTTACTTCTTAAATACAACCATGAAATTCTGGAATGCTACTGAGGTGTCACAACTGAGACTGGAATAGCCCAAAATGGCACTTTTCAGTCCTCTGGACATAGCGAAGTCAATTCAGGGATACTGAAGTTCTTAGAGTGTAAGCTGTGTTTCGTCACAAATCCACTTAACGCTCTTCTTGGATTATCAGGTTGTGTGGATTTAATGTCTCATTCAACCTGAAGGTTTGAGAATCTCTGGCATTTGGTATTAGCCATGCTTGCTCTTTGAAATTTGTATTGAAAATATGACTGCTGCATACTTGCTTGTGACAATCTCAGTTTATAAAAAATTCTCTACTCATTGGAGATCCAGAGGAAAAGAATCAGTAGGCTAGTAACACTGGTGTCAAGCATCGCCTTTATTTCTGATGCTTGTGGTGGTAGACCTGCTGTCCAGCCTCCTGTGGGCTTCAGAAATGTGCTCAAAAACAAGGTTCCTTCCCTGCAGTTCCTCTTGCATCTATGCAGATAACTTTTCCACTAAAGATATTCCTGCGTTTCTCTCACAGGACTAAGAAATATTTGTCAGACTGTATCTGTAAATTTTCCATATTTGGAAAACAAATTGTAAATCTAGCCACCATTAATATCCACAGATTTAGCAGTAGAGAACCTTTTACTATCTGAAGTGAATGCGTTGATTCTAAAGTGCTTCCTTCACTGGTCCTACAAAACACCTTCACCCCTAGAATTTCTTCCTAACCACTGCTCTCATGTTGTTTGTATTGATCTTCTGTGGCTTTGTAGAGAAGGAAGTATGCTGCTGATTCCCTGTTGTATCTGCACCACTTGTGGATATTTATAAACGTTCATAGCCATGTGGTCATTGCATTAGTCCAGTACTGTTGTCTTTGCCTTGTTATTTATGCTGATGTTTTGACCAGAACTTTTATACTTGTACGCTAACTGTCCATTGAAAAGGAATCAGGTAAGGAGTACTGCTGATGCAATACGTTCGTTGTGATACTTTTGGAGGAGCTACTGACTACTACAGTTAGCAGTCTTAGGGCAAGTAGAGGTTGAAAATTTTTTGAAAGCACAGAGCACATCCAATTCTGCAAGTCTTCCTTTGGTTTCATAAATTGCATGCATCTAACAAAGCATTGAGTCCGTCTGAAGAGACCTAAAAGACATAGTAGATGAGAGGGGGAGCAAAATGAGTACTTTGGGTAATAGATGCAGAGTTTCTGCAATCAACTAAGAGAAATCCTAGAGTATCTAAAAGTTAATTTAAGCTCTTCCTCAGGGGCAGCAAATCAACCCAGACATCAGCTGTATTTCTTAGAGACTAGACACCAACTTCTGGGAGGGATATAATTGTGGGCAGGGGAGAAAAATTGAAAGAAACCCTCAAAGCATAGCACCTGGGAACCTCCAGATGCATGCAAGATTGTAAGAGAAGGCTTTAAAAAGACAGCTGAAGGCCTGGTGTGAATGAAGAACAGCTGAAGTGGTGAAAAGGTGATGCAGCTGCTCTCAGTGTTTTGCAGTCAGTTTCAGGATGAGGGTGAGATTTCAGCCTGCTGATGGATCTGTTTTTTGGTGGCTGCTGCACCTTGACTATCTCATTCCTTGTCTCCAGGATCCAAAAATAATTATTTGCTAGTTCCATGGTAAAGAAGTGAGACAAGTACCAATTGAGCAGAGGAGCTGAAGATATGTTAGTTTTTGCTGATGGTCAGGTACATGGTTGATGTTCTCCGGGGTGCTAGTGGTGTTTTTTTTGCAAGTTTGTCTGCTGTTATTTGGGTTTGTTCCCTCTCTTCTTCACTTTCCCTTTGCTGGGACTTAGATGCTTAGACTGCAGGCAAATGTTGCTTAATTCTTGCCCAGGCTTCTGAAAGGGGGGGGGGGGGAGAAAAGTTCGAGGATTCAAGGCAGTGCCATTTAAAAGCTGCAACGCTTAACAAGCAGAGAAAAGTGATCTAACTACTTCTCTGTGTCTTTTACCCTCCTGGTCATAATCCTCTTGCATAGACAGTCTGTGATGAATAGGTATTAATTTACATTCTTCCTTTGGTTTTTGCTATATCTCTGTGTATTGTTTTTGAGAAAGAAGATGAGGGCATGTCCTGGTTTCAGCAAATGGATATTTGTAAGATTATTTTGTGATTGTTGGGAAATCTGCAAAGTTCTTCCCTATCACTTATGCCTTGTGATTCTTGGTTTTTTGGGTTGTGGTGTTTTGGTTTGGGAGTTTTTTTGCGGGTTGGGGTGGTTTTTTTGTACGTGTGTGTGTGTTCCATGAAAGAATTTTAAGCAGTCAGTCCAGGTAGTGAATTTTTAAATTATTAAAACCTGTCTTATGTAGAGTATACAGCTGTGGATAACAATCACCCCCAAATGCCACTGATTTCTGCATGTTACGGTGAGCTTTAAATAAAATAAATACATCAGGATGAGGGAAAATGTTTTAGAAAGGTGCTTCTTCTAGGATTAATGACTTGGCTACAACATCAAAGATAATGAAAAACAAACAAAGTTGTGGTTGTGTCAGGAATGTGTTTCAAACAAGAGACTTGGTGTTTTGCTTCTTATTTCCTTCCCTGTCTTTACACTTCCCCCTTTCCAGTTATCTGTTGGAGTGCTGTAAACTATATTAGCTCAGAATGGTGCTATCTAAGGTGGTTTCATCAAATGAATTATTACTTTTATATAATTACTATTCACTGACCAGAGCTATAACTGGGGGATTAAGATAAAAATGCCTTGCATGCTCTTGTGTCTATAGGAGATTGGTAATTTGTGCCTCTTTTAATCATGTGGCTTTCTTCAAATTGGGGGTTACTGGAAAACACACAGTGCATTTTAATTCTGCCTGTACCATATTACACACTGTACAAGGTTTTCTTTCTTTTTTTTTTGTTTTTATACTTTTAATCTTTGATTTTATTTAGAAATATTTCTGGATTTATTAATTTGATTTTCTTTTTATCTAGATTTGGAGGGGGTTGGGGATATGGTAGATAAGAAACTGGGGGGAGTTATTAGTATTCATGATATAACTATATTCTCTCTTTAATGACTGTCTATAGGAGATGTCCACTGATAGTTAACTAACCTTTAGGTAAGGCATAAGCCTTCACTATTGTGAAATATGTCAAAAACATGTTACTAAGTGTTCCGAGTCGTGTTTATACAATTAAATCTTTCGGTGAATGTACTTCAATTGTGAGTTCCATAAGGAAAGACGAAAATAATAATTTCCTTGTGAAATTCTGTATTTCCTTCTGAAGATGTATGCACTGATTTATCTTGTGGACAAACTTTCATTTGATTTGTTCGCACATTTTCTTTGTGTTTATGTAAATACGCTGCATTTGCAGACCTGATCTGAAATATTCCATCGTGCGTGTTTTTCTTATGCACGAGAATTAACTCCTACAGGAAAATGAAATCTTGCAACAAAGGAGCAATAATAAATATAGGAGGAATTTCATAAATAGCAGTTTGTTTTCTGAATAAATAAAAAAATTTCTTTCTCTTGTGTCAATCCAGAAGCAACTTGTTAAAATTCTGAGGATAGCTAGAATGATTTTTTGTGTGTGTGTGTGTGTGTGATTAAGTCTATCTGCTGGGTACTGCTAACTTATTCTGGCTGATTATAAGCCTCCCATTCATTTTTGAGAAGCAAAAAACTTTTAGGTGGACCAGACTGTGCCTAAATCAAAAGTATTTCAAAAAAAGAATAAACAAACCAGAAAGAACATCTCTTTCCTTCTCTGCAAGGTCAATTGCTTAATCCTTTTATTGAAATTATACAAATTCATCAGTGCCCGGTGAGTCTACTTGTCATTACCCTGAACCTTACACAGTCACTTAGCTGGTACAAAATAACTGGAGAGAGATGTAAAATGCTGTCAAATCATGATGGTCTTCTTTCACGTCAGTTCTATAAATCCTCTTATAAATTACAGGAGAAAGGGAGATTTTTTTTTCCGTTACGACATTTGAAGTGAAGTGCAGCCTTGGTATAGACTCAGCAGTTCCTTTCCATTTTTGTTTGTTTTTATGAAAGACTTGAATTTTTCAGAAGAAACACTAACCTGAAGTGTTAAAACCTGCAAGGCTCTGGCTGAGTCATGCTGACAGGTGAGAGTAAACAAGTATAAAAATGGAAAGCGTTTCTCTTCAGGCAGGGGAGGGAGTTTCTAGCTGAGTATGGAAAAAAGAAAGGGTTATCTCCTGATACCTGACAAGTGTTTAGTCTGAGTTTGAGCTGGATCTATCTTTAGCTGATGATTTTAGTACAGCTGTGATTTAAACTTTTTATGTAAACAAGCACTTTTCACAGGGAAATTACTAGATGACCAAACTCTACAATCCAAACCTCTGGTGAATTAACTTGTCTAAAAAGGACTGTTTTAACATAAAATTTCGTATCGTTTTGTCATCACAAGCTAAAGAGAAAGTATTTTAAATACTTCTAGTAACTTAATTCTCTCATTATTTTGTATAAAACTAGCCATTTTTCATACATTTATGATCTTTTCTTTCTGTTAAATATCCTAGGACAATGAACATCTTTCCCTGCAACTAGAAGGAACTGAGAGGAAAGTCATAATTATGCTCATCTTTCTCACTCATTTCTCCTACTCCATCCTTTTTTATTTTTTTCTTTGTAGTGTCCAAATTATGAATCCATTCTGCTCATTCTCTAATGTAACTTGTAAGCTTGGTATGCAGTAGAGGCGAAATGTACCTCGCAAATCAATTGTCAGCCAAAGCGACGTGGGAAGGCAGATCCCTAAAATGCGCGCAGGTCCTTGACCTGCTTTGATTGACACAGATACGCATGACTGATGCAGTGGCAGGCTCAGCAAGCCGTGAAGTAGTTTTATTTAACCAGGGAATTGTCCATGTCGGAGAGTGTTACTTATATGGCGTGTGTCTATGAATAAATATTTTTTAAGTTTGTATGTTAATGGTGCCTTTACAGCTGAACTGAATCTCTTGCCAAGATTGTGTGTGTGCTGAACAGTGAAATGTTGGGGGGGGGGGGGAATGTCTCCTTGATATATGAAGAGCTGATAGCAATTCACTCCAACACTTAACCTGACCAAACTCTGTGTTTGCAGAAACAAACAAAAAACCCTTGCTTAAAGGACAGTGCTTTGCTTGTATCGCTTATGTTTGCTAACAGGTGAGGTAGCTTCTACTCTCCATATTACAATGTGGCGATTTTTTTTTTTCCCCTGTGGCATTTTTGGGGTTTGGGGTGTATTTTTTTAGGAGTTTCACCAGGCCCCATCTTCTGCCTATTAGGTTATAGAAAATTATTGAAGTACTGACTGGACACAGTTTGAGCAGTTCTTGTCTGTCTTAGGAAATGGTGGATTTCTCCCAGTAGTGGATCCTGTAGCATTATCCTAGCTAATCCCAAAAAATCCCTTTCCTCTTGTACATGCTGCATGATGGTATTTCAGGCTTATCCTGTACCATTAAGGTGATTAGGGTACCTGCTATTGAAAAATGGTGTTCAGAGCCTGGAGTAACCCAAGAGGGAAGTGGCAGAAATATAGCAGTGAAATGGAGGGAAGAAAACCAAACCATTAGTTAACATAGCACTTAAAATATAGCAGTTGAGTTCTTGAAATATTTAAGCATTTTAGATAGCTGCTGCACCTCAGCTATTAAATACTGCTCCTTTACTGAAACGTGATAACTGGGTGAGAACTCTCTGTTAAGTTAACGTAGGGCTGGCAGGTTTTTTACAACGGTATTTTACCTTTTCTAAGATACTCTAGGAGTGTACACTGTTAGTTACCATCTTTTGACTTAGGGTAAGTCTTTTAGACATGCGCTTACAATGTAGCTAAGGGGGGGTTGCACTGAAGTGTTATTTTATTTCAACAAATTAATACTTTCTCAGCTTAATCTTTTTTCTACTTCTGTGTGTGTGCATTACACTTAAGCAGTTAATAGTTTAATACCTTGTATTTTTGGGATATTTTGATGTTTCTAAATATGACCATTTGAAATTCCTTGGTAACATTTATTATTTATGATATTTTATATATGCCAATATACAGGTAAAGGTAAGTCTGTGACAGAGTTGTCATTGCAGATCTTTTCTGAACGTTTTTCCCTAGGATCTAGATAAATCTCTCTTTCTCCAAACATCGCATAAATCAAACCTTTCTGAATGCTGACCCCAGTCGGTGCCCTTATAGCAGGTATTTCCCTCAACTGTAGCTCCTAATTTTGCACTCTCACCAGCATCTGCAGTCTGGGGGTGTGTTGTTTGGAAGCCTCCGTCTTGCTTTGTGCGTCTTTCCAGACTTATTTACTCATGTTGGCTGTCATTGCTCTACCTTTTGCACCTCTTCCAATACTCTCACCTTTTCTGAATAGCTTCTGCTCTTTCCACAGCCTGTTTGGATTTTTCCTGAGCTACCTTTTACCCTGCTGCTGCCTCACAGACCTGCCTGTGCTCTGCTCACATATCACTTTATTATCTCAGTATTGAGCATCATTTGGAAAGTGCAATGCTGTCTGAAGTTATAGTCTTCACTGGCCGATCTATCAGGCTGAGGGATAAAGTTTGCTTGGCAAAAACTGTGACCTTTATAATGATAAATATGTTGTCCTATTCATCACAATAAATATAAAACATTGTCCTGACTTCCTGATAGGACAGTGCATGTACTATGAAGAGCAATGTTATTCCATGTATGCCATTTCTATGTATGCAGGACTTTTATTTAAGACTTAAATAGAAATAAACACAAGCGTGAAGGTTGATTAAGACAGATTCATGTAATTTAAGAGATGTAATTAAAACACCATAGATGGGAAATTTATTACTATTAAAATCATTTTAGAAAGCATTTTTCTATACTAAAGAGCTAATTTGTATTTTTACGGCTTGGTTAATATACTGTGGTGAAATTCTAAAGCTGAAAAGCATTAATTGTCATAGAACTAAGACTAAAGCCTAATATTTTAATTTTAATGTGTTCAGAGTGGTTTAATGCTGTTCAGTTCTCCATATTTCTGTGTGTTTTAAGCAGCTAAAAGATTCCTTGAAATTAGGAAAGACTAATTGTTTTAAATTTAAGCAGGTTCAATGAGTAGGGCAGGGGACTGTGGCTTAGAATATCAAGAGTTCAATTTTGGCACCTTTTGACTGCTGTCTAACATCATCTACATCAATTTTTAACCCTCATTTTCTCTGACTCTTTTTCTTTAGTTTCGGTGGGCTCTGCAGCTATTGTCCTCTCAATGCATTTATGAGATCCCAACCACCTTGGGGTCCTGATCTTCGCATCTTTCAGAAACACAGGAGAAAATAATAAATATTATGCACAAATGTGAACAACTTTATATAAATAGGATACTGATGTTAATTCACTATGTACTTATGATATTTCTCTCTTCCTTTAGCCCCAAATTGTATTTCCTTAAAGTTTACACTAGGCAGTTTAAATGTCTTGCAGCCATCATAATTTTTAATGAAAGAGGAAAATATACTGCAAACTTAATTTTATTTTTGCCAGTGCAATTCAGAACTTTCTCTAAGATTCATTAAAAAAATAATAATTAAAAAAAAAATCACTGAACAGTAAACTTTATAGTTACTCAAAATTGACTGTCTACCACACTGTGTTTCTGTTCATGACTAAAAATGGCAATTTTATACAGTGGAAAAGTTGTCACCCCTAGCTTTCCAGTACTACTTTGTACCTTGAAAGAAACCCAGAGATCAGATTTTAAGCCTGCAATACATTTATATGTGTCTTTTCTGGGATCTATGCACTAAAGACAGAGGTGCCTCATCATAAAGAAAACAGAAGTCATGTATGTGATGAAGGAATTATGGGTTGAAGTCTTATCATCAACATTACAATGGAGGTTAGACTAGATCATATTGTTGTTATCTTCTGATTTTAAAAACTGAATCACTGAGCTGATTATATCTTCCCTTGTGCTCAAAGCAGCATCGCTTTGTGATCCCTTGTTTTTGAAATGAAGTATTAAAAAGTTTCTAGTGCATTTAAAATATAGGAAACTCTAAAAGCAGGGGGTTTTGTTTGTTTTTCCCAGTATACACAATATGCAAAGTTATCAGCTTCCACATGGAATGATTTGAACTCATTCTCCTCTTGTGTATTTTCAACCCAACAAAATTTGTCAGGTGGAATCTCTATGCTATTATAAAATAGCATAATGGTATTTTCTTTCTTAGTTCGTAAGTTTTATCTTCCTGCCTCAACCACCACACTTGCAAAAAAATTATCAGGGGAAAACATGAATTTTTCTCAATTTTATTTTCCTTTTTAGTAATACTGGAATATATTAGGGCTTGGTGGGGGGGGTGGGGTGCTGTTTGGGGTTTTTTTTGCTTGGAGGGGGCAGGTGCTGGCATCTATCTTAAAGGAAAAAGAACATTTTAGTTTGGTTTAAGTTTGTAAACAAGAGACCATAGAAACACCCATTTGTCTTTTTCTTTAAATAAATCGGACTTTCCAAGCTTTGTTTTTACTGCTTAAAAGTGTGGAAGTATTTAATGTTCAGTTAAAATTTGCTTCAGGCAGCTTCTGTGGGTTTATCTGCTCATGTAAAGAACAACAGAGCATTTCAAATAAGCAGTGTTGCTGTAGTGTTTGATACAGAAAGATTTCAGCTATATATATCTATATATCTTCGTTTTTTCCCTGGAGTGTCCGTCAGATAAGTAATGTCTGGGATAAAGCTAGGTGGAAGAATAATAAAAACGGGAAAAAATATGGTCTATGGTTTTGATCAAAAACTGTTATATTTTGTTCCTTAAAGGTTTAATTAGCTCTGATTTTCTTTGAAATTAAAAACAAGTTTTTGTGTGGCAATTTTCTCCTGACAGCTACTTGATGGCATGTGTTAAGTCTATTCTTTAGCGTCATTAAGGAATATTTTACAACTGAATTGTTCTAAAGTGTTTTCCCCTCTCTTGTACCTTGAAATTTTACCAGAAAAAGAGCATTCAGGTTAATGAAAAATATTTCAATTGGCTACCAGTATCTTCTTAGCACGGATGGATTCCAAATTATGAAAATGGTTTGCTAAGAGGATTTATCTGGAGATACTATCAGTCTGATGAAGGTTGAACAGAATACAGCTGCAGGCATAAACACTCAATTACCTGAGCAGTCTTTGTCCACCATTATTTTTAATTTGAGCTAGAAACCCTGTCCCTGATAACTCATAACCCATCACCCAGTCTCTTTAATTATACTAACCTGAGGGGAGAAATCAAATCTCTGCTGAAACATTAAAAAAAATTCAAAAATATTCTTGCTGACTAATCTGTAATCCAGGCAAATTTTCTCATTCTGCTGGGACTGCATTGCTATGAACCTTTTGACCAAATTTATCAGGCTGATGGAGCTTTGGTAAAGCTTTAGAGAATGCTGTTAAAATCCATATCCATTGAAATTAAAATTACTTTCTCCTCTTGCACAGAAAGTGAGTGCAAAGTTGGTAATAAAAGTGCATTCTGTTAAAGAAGATTGCTTGTGTCAAAAATGCGCACTTTAATCTGACTGCCTTTGAGCTCGTTAGGTTTTATCAAACTTGAATATAGTGGAAGCTGAGGAAAAGAATGAGTTTTAAAATGAAGTCTAACACTGGGGAGGGGGGGGGGGAAGTAGCAAAGACGAGTCTGTACAAAAGTTGTGTGTTCCAGAACCACATAAAAATGGCTTGAGGTTAGAGAATGGTTTCAGGAAAAATTATTAAGTGTTAAAGATAGTAGGATTTAAAATTAACTCTACATGATTAAAATCTGCTACCTGTATCGTGCTTCATCATAGGTGCAATGATAGAACTTAGAAGCAAAGGAAAGCAGATACCTATTTAGGAATAACTTCTCGGTGCTGTTTGTTTCACTTGCTGTTTTGGCTCATACCATGTACTCAAAAGTACAAAACCCAAAAGTGGTGCATAAAGATGGATTCCAGGATATCTGTAACCAATAAATGCAAATATGTAAAGAAGCACATGATTTGGCTTGGTCAGTTCTCTCTGGAGTGTCAGTAAACAAATACTTCTGCCTGTTAGGTGGATTTTTAGATCAACCAGCATTAAGATACAGGCTTTGTAGAAAGGATGATGTGGCTGCAAACCAGGGGAGATGATGAGCACTGCTGAGAAGACTGGCTAGGAATTTCAGGATACTAAATACCATAAGTGAAACAGCTGGGTTTTGGTTAGCCAGATAGAGTTGTACCAGGTAGAGTGTGTGTAGGTTTATTTTCAAGTGAATGTGATTACAACACAGAAATCTTCCCCACTCAAGAACACATTCTATCCGGTGGGACAACACAGATTTCTGAAGTACTTTGGATTTTACTAGTGCTAAAGGAAGAATTTTGCAGTGACTTTAGAGTAGTTCAGACTTTTTTTCTTCTCTTACTTTTTTCTGTTTCACTTACTCCCTCTATGCTCTGCTTCTTGCTGAAATAAAAAAATCAGTACCAGAAGAATTGTGTCCAACATCTTGCAGGTGAAAGCAGTCTAGTTTACTGGCCTTTTTGCATACTGCTGATGAAGGAACTGAAAATCACTTTTCTGTGCAAATAGTTTAAGGTTGTCATTCTCCTCTTGTGAGTTCAGAAAGGTCAATAATTGAAAGATATTATCAGAATATTGTATGTCATTGTTTCTAAGAGGAAAGTTTGCTGGGGCTTGGGATAAGTTTCATTTCAGTTTTTAGAATGGGTAGGTAGGAACATCTGAATTCACTCTGACTTCTTTCTCAGGGCAGGGGAAACCCAACATCTCTTTTATGCCATTGACATGGGTCACTTGGGGCTGCTTGGAGATCTTGCTGAGAGGTGGGGGTTTATGCTGCTAATGTCTATCGCTGGGTAAGATGGCTCCTGTTTCTGAGATCTCGGATGAAGAAGGGACGTAATGTGTATTTTCCTTGCTGCTATAACAATTTGGGGGTTTTGGTGGTTCAAAAAAACCCTGCCTGCTCCTCCTCCCCCCCCCCCAAAAAAAAAAAAAAAGCTGTTGGAGAGAAATTGCGTTGTTCCAAGGGAGTAGATTTAGGAAGTATACAATGACCAAAATAGCAACCAGAGGGCTTTAGCTAATATTTTAGGTCATGAAGAATATGAAGTTTCATCTGGGGAAAAAAAAAAAAAAAAAAATTATGTGAATGTTGTCCCCTTCTCTGTGGGGAGAAGGTATTTATATCTCTGTGTGTGTGTACAGACAGTATACATTCTAAAACAAAAAAACTCCCTGAATGCCAAAATCTTCTTAGGAAATTGAGAAAGATAAGAAATTCGGGAAAACTGAGTAAAAAAGGATGAATTCAGACTTATTTTGAGATTTATGTTCTATCATCAGTTGGATAATACTAATGCTTTTGCATAGGTTAAGCAAATACATGTAAAATAAGAAATAAGTCTTTTTGTGAATCTTTGATTCTTCAAGTAAACACAACATGAATGGGATAGTTAAAGCCATATTTCATTTGCTGGTAGAACTTGCTTATCTTTTAAAATACTATGGCCTGTGCTGAAAATCAATGCTTTGCATTTTCTGTGTTGTAGAAGGTGGGAAATTCTTGTTATTTCCGGAGCATCACTTGTTGAGTATAGGTTTGTGTCGGATGCCACTACTCTTAGAGACTGTTTTTCACGTTACTCTTGTACTCAGCTATTGGTAACTTGTGTTTTGTCCCAGGTGGTTTGAGAGTATTTCCTTAAATGAGCAATCAGCTAAATGTATTTGAAGGGACTCTGTGAAGCAGACTTTTTAAATTTCACTTAAAAAAAAAAAAGCATAAGTCTCTGTTATAAGGGATGTGAAGTCCCATCCTCATGTCATTTATTCACAGTGGAATATATATCCTGATTCACCTGTGGGAGCTGAAATGTAGCCATGAAATGCAATGGAAAATGACTGCAGATCAGCAGACTGGGAAGGAGGAGGTCTTTGAGATAATGAGACCCTGCAAGTGGCTTCTTTGACATACATAGGTGTGTGACAAATGTGACAATTAATAAGCATACAGTTCACATTCCAAAAAGGCTTGGAAATCATCTGTAATACACTTCATTTTTCTCTGGGAAGCCACTTTGTACTGTGTTTTGTTTATTTATGAAGGTGGTAATTAATATTTATACATACCGTGGGTAAAACAAAGAATCTTTTTTGAATCCTCTGGAATGGAATTGATTTCCCCCTAAAATAGAATTGATTCAATATAGAGAAAATCTTATATTTCTGGCAGGGCTGCTAAATCCTCAGAATACTATATATGTGTATGCCCTGGATAAAAATAGTAAGTGTATATATAGTTTTTATCACTGAAGTCTTTTCAGCATCTCCCAGAGATAAGAAACGTTTGTCACATTTTGAAGGGGCTTTCATTGACAAAGGCTTCAATCATGCAGAAAGCAGTTTTCAGATTTCCATAAAACAAAGCGGACACCATTTACATGACAAATTGCTCCTAGACAACAATCTTAGCTGACTACCCAAGTGCTACCCAGTGATTCTGTTATCACTGATTTGTCCTTCAGTTTTCAACAGAATGAAAATGAAGGACTTGCAACTAATTGTGCCAGGAAAACAGAGCTAATTTGCTCATACTGCCAACAAAAAAAAAATAAATGGATTGTAAGTCATTAGAGTTGAGTGTAAATCATATCATATGCAATAACAAAGCATTATTAATGGCTGTACTGTCCTACGAAGAGCTGGAGGGTGATATTTTGTGGTAAAATTACTTCTTGAAAGGTCTAACTTTTTTTTAAAAGCACGAAGACCTGTATTTCTAGATGTTGCTGAAAATTATGTGCCTTCCAACAAAAGCTGTGAATCTGTGTTATTTCTAATCAGTACCAATCAAGAGGAGGAAATAAAGTTTACACATATAAATATGTTTTGGACTCCTGTTATTACTAGATCTTATTCTGGTAAAGATATTGGAAACTAGATACATTTTTAATTTTAACCTGTCAAAATGCAAAGCAAGAGGCTAATTGAGACTTTAACTAGTATCATGCTGAACAACTAGTCTGCTTTAAGTGCTCTATTCTATCTATTCCCAGCCAAACTGACAGTTCAGAATATCATGGTTGTTGAGTGTGCCAAAGGAGAAAACCTGACCTCAACAGAGAGTTCAAGTATTCCCTTCTTAAAGATGCCATGTTTTTTTCAGAACTCTTCTGAAATAAGATTAAAGGAGGTTTGACACTGATGTAGACACTTCGAGCTATTTTGGTCACAGTGAAATATTTTCCTTGTAAGCAAATATTACGCATGATGTTAGCTGTGCCTTCTGTTCAATAATTATCTGTTCTTATGCTTTCATCTTGTACCTTTTCATTGTTCCAGGGAGCATTTGCTGTTGTGGATTTTATTTAAAAAAAAAAAAAGCCATTTCCTGTATTCTTAACTATCATTTTTTTTCTGCTTTTTTCAGTTTCTGTTGTTATTGTAACCATGCTTTTGATTAAGTAATAACATTAGGACAATAGGCTTGAAGATGAAGCAATGCTGCTTTTAACTTTGAGGTGATTGGTGTAATTTTGGTCTGTATGGTCTTGGTTTTAAAATTAGACTTGGATTTTATTGCTAACCAAAAGATTCTGAAACAGGATTATGTTGTGGTCTTGTCTGAAAACAAACAAGTAGAAAACAAATAAAATGGAACTGGAAGGGAGAACTAGAATAACAATGAAAAGATGTAATTTCATAACTTTCACCTAAACAACTGGTTCCAAGTCATCTATTAATATTCCAGTCTCTACTACTGTGCAGCTAGTTCACCTTAACTATCACGATGAAAGTAGATCTTGAGAAGAGATACTTGGAAGAGTAGAAGCATAATGACAATTTGAACTTTTTCTTATATTGGTGATTATTTTGTGTATATTTCTCTTTCAAATTTCCAAAATGTAAGGAGAAAATAGCTCCTATTTGGACTTCCAAATAAAAAAAACCACAAATCCAAAGAGAAATATAACAAGGTTTGAGTTTCATGATTATTTATTTATTTAATGTCAGCAGCTCTACAGAGATACAAGCGTTGACTTTCTTGAATTGTGTCTGATAGAAGCAAAACTGCCTACTTCATTTGCTGAAACGATTCCATCACTGTATCTCTAAATTATGGGATTTGGAAAGGTGTGTTCCCAACTGCGTGACTGATCAGTGTTTTCTGGTTTGGGTTTGTTTTTTTTTTTTCTCAGAGGGAAGCAGAGATCCCATTTAATTCTCTGTCTTCCTCTTACCCATATGAAAATTTCATAGGAAAGGAAACTTTTTAGAGGTCAGGAGAAAGCCTCGCTCCATGATGGATAAGGCTGTAATTTTGGTTGTGTGCTTGACCACGTTTGTGGGATGCATAGTGGGAGGTGCACATTCCCAGAGTTCATTTTTTTTTTTTTTTAAATTGGTGTTTCTACACTGATGTTCCCAAATCTATTGACATGGTTTTGATTAGGCTATTTTACTTTTCTTTTTCTCATTTGACTTTGTTGTCATATTCCAAATGCTTCTTTTTTTATTTAAAAGGCCATTCTCTGTTTTCCTTTATCTATTGTTACTTACACTGTTCTCCTAACTACTAATGTTCTGGTTAGGTCTTCATCAAACTTGGTGTATGCTAAAAAGCGCAAGGAATAGAAAACGGTCAGATCTTGACTTTAGTTCTGCCATATATAAAAAATTGTTTATGTGTGTGAAAATTTCTGACATGTTTCTTGCTCTGTATGGACTCTATTTGGGAGGGGATTAGTGATCCCTAGAACAGAAAGTATCCTAGAAATACATACACACATGCACGCGTGCACACGCACACATACACATATATAAGAAGTGGTTTAGGGGTAAAAACACAAATTAAAAAAAAATGAAGAGAAAGTAGAAAGTTCCCTAAGGAAATAGAATTCTCAAATTGCATGGATTTGTCATTTGCCAGTAATCTAGGACGGTGATTCTCAGACTGTCCTCTGTAGAGCACTTTTATGTAGTCTGAGGAGCTACTTCGGTCAAAATTGTGCAGCAATGATGAAAAATTGAAATAAGAGGTCAGCCCACTATCCTAGGAAATTTCACTTAGGTCTGGCTTCAAGGGGAATTGCTACTGTTCCCTTATATTTCTCTGTCTTATGGGGTTCCTAGACAAGAAATGAAGTTAGTTTCTCTTTCTTTAATGTTTCTGTGCTGTAAGGACAGCTGAATTCAGTATGCTGTTGGTACTAAAACTGGAAGGGAGAGACAAAAGAGAGCAAGCTAAATAGCAGAATTATCTGGAGTCATATAATTTATAAGTCTAAATAATATATAATTCAAGCAATCAGATGAGAATAAATATTAGTAAATGTAAAAAATCAGTAAATGAAGTAATCTGTTCTTGTAGTGGGCCATAGGAAACAGAATAAACATGATTTTAATTTTACCTTCCCCTCACAACTATGAGCCAAACAGTTTCAGTCCTCATGTTAAAGTTATCATTCTCCTTGATATTGTGGTAACAGTATTTTTCATGTAACTGCAGGATGCTGCTTTGCAAAAAAATCTGCAACCAGGACATGCATATAAATTACTCAATAGCAGCTGCAATATAGGAAGGAGAGAGAGGAAGATGCTTTCCTCATAAAAAGAGATTTCCCCTCTGTGCAAATAAAACACCAACTGAAATGCATCGTAGAAATCAAATAGGATTATGATCTTAGTGCAATGACAGTTTCCTTTCAGGTGAATTAAATCTGATGGTGAGACATTCCATTATAGAAAAGAACAAATTGTGTTGCAGCTTAAGATACACAGGATACTGAAAGGGAAAAACATTATGGCAATAGAAGACGATAAGAAAACTCCTTAAAGGAAATTTGGGAAGCATTTATTTTGTGGAAAAGCAGCAGAAATTAGGTGACTAGAGGCGCAATGACTAAATATTCATAGAATGAATGCAACAGCCACAACTATGGAATGTTTCAATTAAACATTTTTCCAGTGTGCTGAATTTCATCCTGCATGTTAGGCTAGAAAGTTTTCTCAGTAAGCTTTCTCATATTTTGGCTACTATGCTTTCTTTGAATTCTCTCATGTTAATTACACATTTCTCTGACAACTCCTGTGTTTCTACATTGTTCTTCCATACCAATACTCATATTAGAAAAGAATGTTTAACTCTGTTGTTTACTTTGGAGTTAAAGAAAATTTCCTGTCCTTTAATTTTCAGAATATGTGGAAAAATTGCATTGGTGCTGAAGGAATATAGCAAGACAACCCCTATTTCTGTATTTTTGTAACATAGAATTGGGGGATGGGACTGCTTAGATTAAAACAAACAAACAAACAATCGAAACTCTGAAACCTTAAAGGGCTGTTAATTTCAGTTACTGAAAATGTAGTCAGGCAATCTCACTACCAGTAGCGGTAGTTTCACTAATGAAAATAGGATTTGCTCTAACCAGTTTTCAAACTTTCCCCACTACTGCATCTCAACAGCCTCTCAGTAATGGAAGAGGAAAAGAAGACTAAAACCAAGAAAATCTGGGAGTAAAAAATTTTAAAAAAACCCAAAACTTTAATAAATGAAGGATAAGTGGAAGAAGAGAGAACAAAACAAGTGATATAAAGGCAATCACTTACCACCTCCCATGGGTAAACTGATGCCCAGCCCATTTCCAAGCAAAGGGTGGCTAACTGTCCTGAATGCCCCTTTTATTGCTGAGCATAATTTTATATGGGGTGGGGTTTTTGGAGTTGGTTTTGGTTTTTTTGGTTTTTTTTGTTTTTTTTTCTTTTTGGACTATAAGGACAGCTTTGGTACCTACAGGTACCCATATATATATATATATATATGTATCAGTTACAAGCAGTGCTGTACTTAACAAGTATATAGCACTAAGAGATACATTCCTGTAAAATCTGAAATTCCTTTATAATGGCCTGGATGCTCTGCCTTTCTGTGGCAAAGCTCCAGATGATTCTACTTGTCTCCCTTGTGAGTGGGGTAGAATAATTGTCAGTTGTCTCTTGCACATAAGCAGAATGCACGTATCATTCAAGTACAATGTAGAAGAAAAAAAAAATTTTACACCATCTCATTAATCAGTTCTCTTAAACTTTCCCAGTCTTAGAAAAGTAGAAGCACAAAAAGAGATTTAGAGCAGAGGAACTGCTATAAATAAGGAAAGGACAAAAGACATAAGGCCTTGTCTGAGTTAAATTATGAGTTTCAGCTACTGTCTGGAGGTAGTTTTCTTCACTCATTACCATTCTAACCAGCTGCAGAGATCGCCTCTGAAATCTACATAAAGGCAAGGGTTCAAAGGTTAGGAAATAATGAAATGATGCCTACAGTCTAGTAAAGTGATAGATTTTTCCTATTGAGGGAAATGCATACAATCAAAAATCCAGAAATTACAAGAAGATGTTAAAATAACTGTTTTAAGTAGCATTAAAGGGGAGAAAATTAGAGAAGATCACATGAAGATTATGGAATATGATGTCTATTAGCATCACTTGTGGTTACAGCGCTAAACAAACTGTTCTTTTTAACAGTTTGTTCTAACAGTCCTTCTACTGTGAAATCTAATGCAACGTTTCCCTTCATCTCCTTCCTCCTTGTGTCCCATCTCTCCACTGCAAATAGGGAATGCAGCTGGTCACATTTCCAATCTTCCTTCCTTTCTTCTACCTGGGTGATAACGGTAGCCCTCTGGGGTTCTTTGAAATGTGGCTGGTGAGCAAGATATTTTGCTGTTTACAATGACTAGCAATGCTTGCAAGCATACAGAGAGCTTAATTAGTTTTTCTTTATCTCTGCTTCTGTGTGTCTCAAAGTCTCTCAGTGCTGAAATATATGCTCTCTCACACACACCAAGAAAAAGAGAAGCACATTGTGAACGAACACATTTTGAGCATCACCTTATGGTTTCAGCAGCTCGGTTGGCTCTGTGCTTGGAGCAGTGGGAGATGTTTGGCAGCTCAGTTGTGTGATTTTTCTACACGCTCATCAGTTTGATCCAAATGGGTGAACAGCTGGGATCTCACCATCTTGAAGACGATTGCTTACTGGAGTTCATTTCTCTGGCAGACATTATGCTGTAATCTTACTGAATGGTGCTTTGCTATTTTCCTTTCTTTTTGCCTGATGAAAAGAATATTGAAGTTCAACCAGAGGGTCTTTATTATCTCTAGCAATTCATTTTATAGTAAAAAGCATATTATTATATTTCCAAACTTTCAGGGAAGACATGACAAATAAGATTTCTTGTGGACATATTTTAATTGTTTTGTTTTTTCTCCTTTGAAAATGGAAATAAATGGTTTTTCTAATTTGAAAAAATACCCAAACCATATCAATAAAATTCAGTAATTATATGCAGTAGACCCACAAATGGTCCTATTGAGAAAGTTCCTATTTGTCTGTAGAAAGGATGACGGAAATCTTGATTCTCCCAAAAGGAAGCAAGTTAGGGCCATGAGGCAAAGATACTTTTGAATTATTTCTTGTTGGTTGTTTTGTGTGCTTGTGGGGGTTTGGGTTTGGGGTTTTGTTGTTCATTTGTTTTTTTAAGGTCATACACATACTTTAATAGAGGTAAGGGGTTTCCCGAAAAACATGAAGTGATACTGTATTTTTGATTGAAGGACATGCACCTCACTGCCACCAGTAGCTCTGAAAATGTAAATGAAATCTCAAATCTCAGATTTTTCTTATCATATGTTTGATTTCAGGCATTGAATTATTTTACTTGATTTTTTTTTTTAAAAACATTTTTCCCCCCAGAAACCTATATTAATGTGTTTTCTCTTCTGGAAAAGAACACCAAATATACTAAAACCACTGAAACTACGTATCAGTTGGGGGGAACAACCCTGTTCAGGTATCCTGGTTCTTCACAGAGGAAGTAAATTATCTGTTTCATTGTTTTTGTAGTGGAGAAGGCTGAGGTAAAAACAGGTGAAGCGAATAATCTGTGTTCACATAGTTAGAAAATAGTAGAACCAATTTTACTTTTAGAAGTAATAGACAGATGTTAATTTTCTGGATGACTGCTGTTTATTTGCGGTCAACTGATCTGATTACCTTAATATTACACGTTATAACCTCTCTGTGTAGTCATCTCTATAGGAAAAAGAGCTCTTTGTCTACATCTATTGACGAATTAGAACAAGAAACACAATGACTTCTTTGTACAATTTTTTTTGCTTAAATTAAGACTTTATCCCTGGTGTGATGAAATACTATTGTTACTATGTGCCTTTTTGGACAACAGTAGTATATTTAATGTATCCTGAGTAAGGATATAATAACTGCCACCTCTATTGTGCTCCCCTGGGTAATGCAAGTGAAGAGCATGAATACTTTCATGCTCTTCAGCCTCTCCAGCGATGTGGTGGAGTCCCCATAACTGGAGGTTTTCAAGACGTAACAGGTCAGGGTGCTAGATAATCTCATTGAGGCTCTTGTATCCATGAAGGGTTAGACCAGATGATCTTCCAACCTGTGCTGTTCTGTGATTTCTATGATTTAAGAGAACATTGTGGCTAGTGGGCTTGCAGTGAGCAAAGGAGAGTAGGTTAGAAAGCGGAGGACTTTCCTCCTCTCTTCCTCCTATTTTTATTTTTATTCTCTGACATTAAAATGGATCCAAAATCATTCCATCTGAATTAGAAGATGATAGTGCTATGAACTGGAAGAGAGGCAGCATGTTAAGGGTGACCAGGGCTGCACCAATAAACTAGTAGTGAAGGTCTACCTTGACACCTTGAGTGAAGTACAAGGAGGGGAATCAACATGGGAAAGATATATCCCTGGAAAAATCATATAATCAGAGATAAAGGATTACTTCACAAGCTGCTGCTGACATAAAATGTATGCACACTGATGATTTTGTGATTCTTTTTTCTTTTTCAAGTTTTTTCCTTTGTGTTCAATCTAAACTTGGTAGTTCTGTGAGAAAAATTGTGCAGTGTAGGGTATGTAAGAAACATATTTAAGCCTCCCCCACTCCCAGTACTTAGAGTGGGGACTAAAGTTTGTTTGATCAGTTTTAGAAGTCACTATATAGCTGAACCTAGTCCTTCTTTGCTGCAGAAAAAAGCTGGCAGAGAGGTTGTGTATGTATTCTCAGTCCAGCTAGGAATAACCTTTTCAATTAATAATTTTCTCTTCACAGCTTGTTCTCTGTTAGTCCAATCCAGAGTGCAATTCTCTTGAAATGTTAGCTTTCCAAGAGAAACAAACAATAAATCTCTACAGTGCTGCTTGAAGCAAATAATTTTTTCCCAAACAGGAGAAAAGATAATCTATATAGAGAGTTTCTACTTCCAGGTGCTTAGATTTTTTTTTTCCTTCCTTTTTTTCTTTTCTTCCTCCTCACGTTAATATTTTTATATGAAATATAGCTACATTTTGGGTCGTGGAAAAAGAAAGCTTTTCTATTGTTCGGGGGGTGGTTTTGTGTGTTGTGTTTTTTAAAAAGCTTTATATTAAAAACCTTAAATTAAATAAGATCTTATTAGCTGTATTCCATGTGGTTCCAACAGTTATTGTGGTCCAAACCAATACCTAGTGGAAGTATGGAAGCCTTTATTTGTAAAATCTAAATATCTCAGTGATCAGATGTTCAACTTTTTTTTGTTTAGGCTTTGAGCAGCAATCCTCTTCAGGTGCAGCTGTGTTGGTAGAAAAGGCCACACCTTTCTACCAGCAGAGTGGATCATATGCTAAATTAATCTTGCTAACTTTACCTAGAGGAACTCAGGGAGAAATCTCGTGAACTAGTTTGTGACAGCCCTATATGTATCAGACTGACAGTCCTAAATTCAAAGAACTTTAGAAATTTTTTGTAATGGTGGTATTTAATTTGACAGCCCATATGTAGATGGATGCTTATCTTATGAATGAAAATCTAATTTCAGCAGGGGGATATGACAGTATTTTTGTCAAAGTTCAAATGACAAAGTTTTAGAAATCTCTGTTTTGGGGGGAAAGAAGCCTGGAAGCTCAGTCTTTCTTTAGACGTGTCACAACCATCAAAGAAACCTGTTTAAGTTAATGCATCTATTAGAAGTAATGGGAATTGTGCTGTAGGTGATCTACTTAATAGCCATGACATTGAAAAACTGAAATGGGGTGGAAAAAATTTGATCCCACTTGTTTCACAAGGGGACTTTTCTATCCAGTGTGTACATCATGCTGTGAATCTAGCTCGGGTCTTCCACCGTTAGTGACAAGTTCCTCTAAATGAAACACCTGATGTTGTTTGTCCCTACATGACTGACTGTTCATTTTTTTGGTAAGAACAATAATTTTGTCTTTACTTATGGTTGATTAGAATTCCTTTTTTTGTCTGCCAGTAAAACAAAACAAAATCCTAAAAAATGCTAGGACCAATATCTAATTCTAAGAAATAACACTTATAACGTATATGAAAGTGAGAAAAAGGACAAGGTTAAATCCTTTATTAGGAAGAGTCTGTATTGAAATGCCATTATAAGATAGGCAGCTCCTGTTTTACAAGGTGACTCGATGCTGTCCATGACTGGGTAGAAACATCCAGAGCTGCTTCTGGCTTTCATAGGTTGTCCCATTTCTGGCAACCATAAAGTTCTGCTTTCAAGTATTTCTAGTTTTGTAATACTGAGTTTTGGTCTACGAATAGAAGTGTATACATGTAACTTTCAATCCCCTAATTTAAATGAAGCATGAGAAGTAAAAGAACTGTTACTTTACCAAATATATGATGAGCTTTTTATTCTACTGCATTTTACTTTAATGTTAAATGATGGGAGGAAGAGGCCCTTTTCCAAAGCAATAGCTTTGAATATATTTTTGATACAAGTCAGTGTATTTTTAATGAAAATAAAAATATTGTTTGAAGGTTATAGGCAGTAAAAACAAAATTGGAAGAAAAGTTAAACTGGCAGCATTGTAATTTTTGAGGTTGTATCTGCATCTGAAATTTGATGGTGTCCAGTCAAGAGAGATTGATATTCTCTGCAGGTTTGAATAAATAAACACTGTCTATGACATGACTATTCTGTTGTGTAATAAAATGCAAATTTTGGCAGTGTTACATAAGTGTTTGGCTGACTTCATAGAACTTCTGCCTTGAGAAAAACAGTCCTAAGTAGCTGGACAAAGTGCTTGAGTTGAGCGAGGACCTCCGAACACGTGGTGTGGTGTCTGACTGGGTAACAGCCTTGGCTGCGGAGAAAAACCACTCAGTTCAAATAGTTCAAACCAAAATCCGGATCAAAGTGGGTTATGAATTTATTAATGACTTGTAATCAACTAGCAATCAGTGAACTATAAATTCAGGATCAATAGCAGCAACAGAGCAAGTAAACTAAAATATTAGACACTTGCAAAATGTTAATAAAACCTAAAATTTCTAGTCACTGATCTAAAACTAAGTCCAAAGGAGTTACTATTACCTATGCGCAGTGATATGCGTTTGCCTCCCAGCCCCTGGGGTTACCAGCACCCCCTTTCCTGGGGAAGCCTTTGGAAACAGAGGTAAGGATCTCCAGAGAAGAGTGGACCAGATTCTCTTTCTTTTTTTTTTTTTTTTTTTTTAAAGTCAGGATTTAGAGTGGCATAAAAGATTTTTCTGTCCCTCTAGGACCATGTCTAGCCAGAAAATAACACCGGGAGAAGTCTAATGCACTGCATTTACATGCATGTTTCCCAGTTTTGCTGAATTAAGAAACAATGCAGCTGTGGTATAGACACTATTCTTTCTCCTGTGCTTGGACACACAAAAAGGCTACCTCTGTGGAAACAAATAGTTTGTGCAATTTACCTATTGCAATGTCAAGTCAGCTTGCTACAAAACAGTTTGGAATCATTTCAAACTGCAGGGGACTAATTCCTTGAAAACAATTTTCAGTACATCAACAGACTGCATATATGGCATTTTTCAGAAATATAGATGACAAACAGTGGCAGCTGATCTCCACATGACTATAAACTGTTCACAAAGGTCTGCATGTTCAAGACTGTGTGCTTGCTATGCAAATGCCTCTGTGTGATTCACAGAATCAGAGTCTATTTCTAGCAAGGAAGTTGGGATATATTTTTACCTGAGGTTGATTTGATCAAGTCATTTGGATTTGGGTTTTTCCCCAATCTACTTGTACCAGGAAAGCAGTGGATAGCACTTCCATAATCAGATTAAACACATGTTGGCTAATGTTTCTCCCAGGTCACAGTTTTCACTGAAATCTTTGTAACACATTGCTTTTCTTCATGTTCATATGACACTGAAGATGTGCTTGTTACTGAGGTAGTTGATTTGTATCTGTATTTGTGTTTGTCCATTTGTTTCCATTACTGTGCTTGGGATGTATCCATTAAAATAGTGTCATTACAGTTTACCAATATGACATTTCCTGGTAACTTTCCATTGTCGGTATTACTCCAATACAGGTCTCATTATTTCTACCTGCTTTTTAGCCATTTGCTTTATTCTGTTTTAATTGGCTTAATTTAATCCCATAGTGCCCCCTCTCACTCCCCTTGTGTCTCCCTCATTCAATGCTTTCACCAGCATCTGTAACAGTTTTAGTAAACTTAGTTCAGCTAGAACAGAATAACTTGGATGGTTCAGTCCCGTGAATTAGTACTGACTGCCATTGGTTTTCCTCTTTTTTTTTTTTTTAACTTCTCAGGTTTTATATATTCAAGATAATTTCTCAGAGATCCAAGGGTTTACCTTGGTTTTGATATAACTCCTCTGACTTACTGACGTCCAAGCCTTACCATTATGTTGCAGAACTGTAGCAATGTTGGACCAGAAAGCCCATGCTGGCTCTGATTTTCTTGTTAGTCACACTAAGATAAGGTGAATCCCATGAGCTGATATGGGTATTGACCAATATCTGTGGGAATGAAGGGGTAGGAGTGCGGTTGTGAATCTATCATAAGGAAGCAATGACAAACTAATGACAAAAAGAGAACACTTGTATCATTTTTAAGACATCTTGCATTTAATTCTTTGTAGTCCTCAGAAGTTGCAAGAACTTGTGTAGGCTCACTGTTGAGCTGATGCTGTGTGCAGCACTTCAGCACTCCTGTGGGATGCTTTGGGTGGTATCTGACGCTCGTACAAAAGAGTTATTTTCCTTGTTTTCTACCAGTAGCAACTCCTAAAACATCTTTAAAGATAATTCATCATTTGAGTTTTTATTGATCACTCATCTTCAAAGAAGTGATAGCTTTCAGTCAACCTTTAGGGGTCAAATGGTCCTCATTTCCTGTATTAAAGCATTTCTTCTCTTAAGCCTTTTTAATTAAGTCACTCTTACAGAGAATCCTTGGACTTAATCCCTTCTTGAAGACTGTTTACCTTTACTTGTCCAAAGATTGTTGGAAGAATTCTTGTCCAACAATATTCAAAGAGTCCTCATCAAATTCTGAAAGGTAACTAACTAATCCCACAAATAAGGCTAAAACATCTATGCGTAAATAGTTCTCTTAACGTAGTTACCTGTTTGAATTGTGTCAAATGACCTTACTCTAACTGTCCATAAAATATCTTCATTTTTATAAAGTAAAGTATTGGACTCATCTCTGCTCAAAAGACATTAGATACTGCTAAGCCTTTGAAGGGAATATATGCGACGAGCGAGGGAAGTCAAGCAGTCGACTCAATGTGAGTGATAAAGCAAGCTTCAGCTTTACTGCAAAACCTTCACGTATTTATAACACTATAACAACACTGTACACGTGCATAAACATAAGGCATAATTGGTTGTATTAACTAAAACATGCGAAACTTGTCTCAGTCTAATTGGTCAAGATAAGCTGCCGAATTGAGGTTCTTTGTGCCAAGTTCCCTTTATCGTGGAATGCGCACCTGTGTTCTTCTAATTGGCATCTTTCTTTTTTTGTCTTCTTGTTTATTCTGTTCAAGGCCTTCTAAAGGCATCTGGAATGCTCTTACTACCGTTAGCTAAATATGTGTCCACAAGCGAAGCGTCCTTGAAGCCTGCTGCCTACAAAACATCCTTGGCTCACAAATTGATCAATTCTGTCGAGTCTGGATTGTTCACTATGTGCCCATTACTTTCCAAGTATCCCACAAATATATATTAATCTTTATATAGAAAAATGAATGCGAAGAACCAGTAGTTTCTACACGCATATGTACACATTTTTGTATATATGTACATGAATATATAGACTACATTTGTGCTTGGGAAGTTTTCCCCAAGATGTGGAAAAACTGGGTTTTAGCATTAGCTAATTTTTTATAGAGAAATGTGAGAGGCAGTCTACTTGTGTGACTTTGCAGTTCTGATAACAGATCACAAGCACCACTGGCTCTGAAACTGGGAAGATGGATTAAATTGGAACATAGATTAAATGGCTGACTGCAATTTTATTTCAACTGCTTTTAAACCCTGTACTGGTCAAATAGGTCAAATAGAAGCCTAAATAAGCTTTTGCTGTGATCTAAGGAGTTGGGTGTCACGTAACACATGCCTTGGAGCTTGGCAAACATGTTCATCCAGTCCAAGGAAACAATTTGGCATTCTGCTTCAGTTTCCTATCTAGAGAGCACGTTTGCTGTCTTTTACTTGGTTATATTTTTTTAGAAAAATATTTTATCCTGTCTTAGAGGCAGCTAAAGGCTTTCCACTAGTAGAGGCAAAACTGAATTTTTGTCACTCAGAGTATGGGGGGCTGAAACCTGTCTTTTACTCCCATAAGAGGAGACCTGAAGTTTTGAATCTGCCATGCTCGATGCTGTCATCTTGTTTCCCATCCATCCAGCATCAGCAGCAGTTTCTGGAAGGAGTTTGCCCCTATTATAAATTTGGAATATGAAGGCATAGAAAATACACAGAAATTATCCTGAAATGTGATATTGTTTTATGCATAATAGGAAAGACATACAAGTCAATTTAAAAGTGTTGTTCATTCTAATATAAAAGAATTCAACAGTCAGGGTGGTAGAATAAATCTGCACATTTTATTGTGAACACTGTTCTGCTAATTCTGTTTGAAATATGTTAAAGTAACTGTGGAAGAAAGAAGTAAATGGTTAATCGGAATCTGAAAGCAAGCAAACAAAAAATATGCTGATGCTCCTTAGTCTACATTTGAAAATATACAGATGTGTTGTCAGGCTTGAGACTGTACTGCAATTGTAGCTGTCATAGGTCCACTCAAATGAAACCTGTACAGGTCAATTCATTTAACATTTTTCTAGTATATGAGAAAAACAGCACATCAATGCTTCCTGAAAATGAAGAATTTCAAGTCTAGGTTTTGCATGAGTGATCAAGGATTGCTAGCTATGACAATAAGGCAATCTAAAACAAACAAACAAAAATTGCAAGACCTGTGAGGTTTCATACTGCTACCAAATATGCACATTCTGTTATTATAAAAGACTGTGTTTTAAATGGGATTTAGTCTTATGTGTAATATCTCTGTTGCCATATTCATTCATTTGAAACAATATCTTGCTGTAATTAAGAAGGTAGAATCTATCCTCAAACTTTTATTCATGAAAAATGGCAAGGAATAGGTCTGTGAAAGGCTTCCAGTAATCATCCAGTCCATCCATTTGCCTCAGAAGAGAATCAGGTACAACTAATACCTGCTTGATATAATTAAGTTGTTCATAACACCTGCTAGTCTTCAACCACCTCCTAGATAACTTTTTAGCAATTTGCATTCTTTTCTTCTGATGTCTTCTATCTTCCATCCTGCTATTTAAATGCACGTTTTCTTCACCTGTGGTCAGTGCACATGGAGATCTATTTTTATACCTTTCCTCCTAATCATTATGTAAAAAGAAGAACAGGGTTAGGAGGAAAATGGAAGAATATATTGCTTTATCAAATACATACAGGCAGCCAGGAGCACTAAATAGATGTGTAAAATGAATATATTATGAAACAGAGCAGCAAGCTTAAATAATTAAAATCTTTATTATCTTATTCAAAAGATTGCATGGATCTATATGGGTCTATGCTAATATACTACATTATCTGCTATTTTTACTCTATTATAAAGCAGAAATGGTATGTAGTTATTGCAGTTATGTAATTAAATCGTTATCGTTGAGGTTTTAAAAATATTGTGAAGTGACCCTGAATATATGTTTTGGGTTTGGTTGGGGTTTGTTTTGTTTTGAGGGGGGAGGGCCTTTGGTTTTTGGTTTTGTCTTTTTTTTTTTAGTCATGTGTGATGGCATTGGTGTTTTGAAAAAATCTCTAGCATATCTGAGTTTTAGGAAGCATAAAAAAATACAGCATAGATTTTTAACATGTGACTGGTGAGTATGAAGGAAAGGTTTAAGTCTTTATCCACAGTTGTGTCGCACTGGAAGCAAATATCAATCTATAATTTCTATTTTAGAATATAGACAGTAGATTAAATAGATATTTTATCTATATGCAAATTACATTTGACTTTACGAATATAGTTCCTGTTGTAGCATATTATTAGCTGAATTGTGTCATTAAGCATACAGCATTTTTCAACATCAATTTAAACAGAACTAAATGTGTCCTCTTGAACGTAGTAATTTCATCTTAGCATCTTTTTTTTATTATTATTTAGAATAATTCATTTTACAGACAATAATATGGTTTATCTTCTAATATAAATTCCTTGGGGCACAGATAATGCGTTATTCTCTATTTGGAAGACAGGCGCATCATGGGAACTACTAGAAATGAAGGATAGTAATTACTTTCCTTAAGGGGAGAAGGAGAAGCTTAGTTTAAATTTTAGGAGAGATATAAATGAGTACTCTGCACAGAATGAATTTCAACCCGAATTAGCAAAACCTTTGTCTATATATTTAAAAAAGAATATTGTGAATGAAAGTTCCAGGCTGTTTTAAACAAACAGCTTGAAAATATGCTGAATGTTGGTTTTGAGTGTGTTTACTATCAGATAAAATGGAGTGCTTTTATTCCATACTATTGTGGAATTGAAAGTAACTGATCTTTTGTCATAAAAGAAAAATCCAGTAGTTTAAGACATATTTTGTTCATTGATTGTGGAAAAAACACCACCAAAAAACCCCACCCTTACAGTTCATGAATAAACTTTCATACCCTTTTAGGAAGCCTTTCTTATGAGGAAAAACAATAAATAAGCATGTCTGTCTAAACTGACTGTAAGCTGTATTGCACAGTGATTGTCCTATGCCACTGAAGTCCATCCATGTTAATGGATGTATAATCAATGTGTCAAACTCTTTGAAAATTTAAAAAATGCAGCACTTAACAAAGAATCAGAAAAATGAAAGGGAGACTTAATGCCCGTTTTGTTCCTAAACTCTGCATGTTATAACTGAATGCAAATGGCACTATTTTGAATGAATGAATGTTAAAACTGGAGATATTGACCACACTTCTCATGCTGTTTTACTAATTTGTTAATGTAAAACCACAAAGCACAGGATGAGCTTTTTACTTTTGTTGTTGTTATTATTCTGGTGTCTTAGAAAGTCCTCAGCATTCTTATAGGAGCCATCAGTTATTTTGTAAGAATCCACATGCATATCTTGCTTTTTCAACCTAAAAGTAATTGAATTACATTCATGGTGGTTGATCCCAAGTTTGGCATAAATTTTTTAATCCAGATTCTTTTACACACAGGTGTGCTGTATGATTTAAATAAATTTTGAAAGAAGATTGTTGCTTGCAAAGTTCTTAAATGACTTTCAGACATTTTGAGTTACCTTATAAACAGCATGCCACTATTAGCCACTATCAATAACAGCTGTGCTTTCCATGGCCTTTTGCAGGCTGAGGGCACAAAGTGCTTTATGTATGTATTTCTGTTCACAGAGGATGCACTACTGGGTCCTCTAGGCATATGCAAAAGACAGGCTACTTTGAAATGAACTCACCTTGGCTGATTAAGGAAACAAGATCATAAATCCCTAAAGCCTGCAAATTCTTCTTTGGTAGAAAGACACACAGTTGTGTATGATTGCCCAGTAAAACCATGCTGGAGCTCTACAAGCCAACAGCTGCCTAGGTCATGACAGCAAAGGAAAATCATCGGATTTATCGTTTGTCTTTACGGAGAGATAAAAAGTGTGCACTTACGCTTGAAATAAAGTGGAAGTCCATGTTCATGGAGTAGATCAAAGGTGGGAAGAATACTACCTGGGGTCCAATGCTGCGTATGCTACAGGGAATGATTTGTTCCATTCATATTGAATTATTTGTAGGAGTCAGGCTCCTATTAGAGCAGGTATTTGCAAGATCAGATCCACTTTTTTTTTTTTTATCCTGCTATATTGTGATGTTACAAAGAACATTAAAGTTGCTTTAATTTTTTGGTTGGATTTTTTAAGCACTCTGGTAATGTAAATAAGTTAGTCATCTTTTAAACAAAAATTATAACTTTTTATAGCAGTATGGGAATTTATATTTTCTTTTTTCTATTTTTGGGGAGTAGAAAAAATGTTATTTAAGTAATACCTATAATGAGGGCAGAAAATTCTTCAGCTGGTCTGAAGCTGGGAAAAGTTGAGTCTGTATTGATAATATGAAACAATCCCAATGTAAATGTTGGTTCTTACCCTTGAAAGAAAAGGAAATAGTTAAAATATAGGTGCTTACTTTCAATACAAGTATTTTAGAGACCCTTTTGAATTTTAATGGAAGAGCTATTTTTTAATTCATTTAAATGTAATTACTTTTCTTAAGGTTGCATTTTATGACAAGTTTGACAACCAGTCACTGTAAGGGAAATTTTTCAAACCATAAGGCCTTGAATACATTAAAAAAAAACAAAGGTAGTTTTGTTATCGGAGAAACCGATAATGCTGAGAGCAAGCTAAGGGGGCGGAGGGGGAGGGGGAAGAAAGAAATTTAAAAAAAAAAGTCCTTTCAATACTTCAACCTTTAGAGATCAGTTCATCTGAAAGAGTTCTGCCCTGGTTATGTTTTAAAGCGTGCGCACAGAGAGATACAGAGACACACACACACACAAATTCAGTAGTGCCCTCGGGGTGCCTCGGTTTGTATTACAGGGCATCTCATTCACAGTTCACCCGGGCTAGAACTGCTCAGCTTCCCTTTGTGCTCTCAAAGCCACCTATAGTAATACAAATAGAAGTACCCTCAGGGCACTGCATACAATGCATCTAGAAATGCCAGAGATCCTTTGGGGTATGAAGAAAATATAAAAAGTAGGAAAGAATCTGTTTTCCTCCATGGTGTAAATAAAACCCAAGTATGGGGCAATTTATATTTCTGAAGTTGAGCTTGTCGTTTTCTAGAAAGTTGAGGCTTTGTAGCATCTTTTAATTTCAACAGCCAAATGATCGGTCACAGCCTGAGAGATGTAGGTTGTTCCCTGGGAGATTTGCCTGTTCCTGTACACAGAGAACATTTTCAGAGCAATTTACATTTTCTTTAATAAGAAACCAGAAGCTTCAAAAATAAAAGGCCGAGCAGTACCAAGTAAGATTCGTAGCTGGAATTCTGCATCACAGAGACTCCCTTTTACAAAATAAGATTGAATCATTATTAATGCACTTGTTTTTCTCACAGAGAATAATATACTGCTTTAAAAAAAGCTATTTCAAAGCTTCCCTTTTTCTGAGCTACTCCTTATCTTGTCTACCACATTAAAAAACCAAACCAAACAAACCACCAAAAAAACCCAGGAAGCTTTATCTAGTCACACTACCTCCTTTTAACTTGGGATAAATTAACATTGATAACTTTGATATAATGCAATAAAGTTTTCATGACAATTAAACAGAATTGTATTGCCAACAGTTTTACCCTTTTATTTTTAGAAAATGTATAGAGGAAGGTGCTTTTCTACTCTTATTTCTGGAATATTGAATATTTTCTTACATTCCCTTCTAAAATGCAGGGGGCATATTTCATGCTTGTTAAGACTACAAGAGTGTCCATATGACAATTTGAATAAAGTGCCCTTTTTGTGGACTCTTACCTTGTGTTTTGGATTTTTACTGCTATTTTAGAAGGCGGATTATGAGCAAGGTTATCAATGAGCTTGACTGCTATTTCCAGTGATCTGAATTTATTTAAGGTGTCCTGCAAATGTTACTTCCTAGTTTCCCCAGCTACAGTAAAGGGTTTCATTTCCACCAAAACTAAGGGCATTCTCGGGCTTTCTTGATAATGTGGTCCTACAGTTTTGCCCTTTCGTTACTAAATATTTGATACAGCTGTTTATTTTTCATGCTGTATTCTGCTTTTATGTTTTCACATTGCTACTTTACTACTGGTACATTATCTATTTGATTTTTTGCAGTTTCCTGTATGTATGAATTTTAATAAATCTATTTACTGTGGGGTTTTTTCCCATTTTACCTCAAATACATATTGTCCTGACTTTCCAAATAAATGTCTAATTACTACCTCAGTTGTAATTCTGAAGAGTGTCTTTCTAGCTGCAGTTTCCTAGCAGGTCGGATGCTTGTGTCCCTGAAGTCTGGCCCTTTTGGGTATACTGCTCTTCAGGTCTTTCCCAAGCCTGCGGAGACCATGGCAGAGACTGGAGACTGATGTGGGAATTGATGAGCCCTCTTCTTGAGGTGTTAGAGTAAGGCATCGTAACGCGGAGCTCCCAGCTCTCATGACCCGACGCCCAGCTGCACAGAACAAATAACAGGGCTGATGCTTGAGACATGAATGTCCTGAAACGTTACCCCAAGGTACCATGGCCATTGGAAGTATCGTCCCCACCTCCCCAATTCCTCTCGTGGGCTGAACAGTGGGGTCAGGTCAACTAATTGCCACGTACTGCTGGACCATGGGATACTACTCTAGGCTATAGTGTCAGCTTTTCCTGTGGCAGTCATTAATGTAGTTTACCACAGACAATACTATCTTTCAGCTAACCACAAACCTGAAGAAAACTGGAACTGTAAGGAAAGAAAACCAATACAAGCTAATTCTGGAGAAGATTGGAAAGCTGTCAGCAAGAGGAAAACAATTTGAAGACAGACAAGTATTTGCTGTCAGGAGTTGTTATCCTTTAAGAGGACTGCTCTCAGGTTCTTGCAGTTTCTTGACAGCTAAATAAAATCAGAAAGCCAAAATACATATTTGGCAATTCAGGGATTTTTTTTATTGTTGTTGTTTGATATCACCTCTAGACTCAAGCAGCAGCATGATGTATGTTTTCTTGCTTCCAACCACTAACGTATCTGAGATTGGTTACAAAAGCCCAAGGAAACTCCTTTTCCTCTAACTTAAGCATGCTTTCCAAAGTATAAAATTATAAAGTATTGGCTTCTATCTGCTTCCACTTTTGCTCCAGGCTGAGAAAAAAGGGAAACAGTTTTGCCTGAGAATTTGAAGTTGTTATGCAGAAGAGTTACAGCACCCCTAGATTAAATACTACTAGAGTAATTGTTTAAATCATTATTACCCTGACTGAATGTTGTCATTGCTCCTTTAAACATGAAAAATCTAACTCTTACCTGTGAGCATAGAGTCAAACACGAACATAGTTTTTGAATATTTGGGTATTTCCCTATGCTCTGTGGAAAAATTAATAAAATGCATTGTTAAAGCAGGTGTTACTGGTTACCCTCTATAGAAATGAATTTTCTTTTCCACCATAGCTGATATTCTTTCCTTGCCATGATTTCAGATGTATCAAGATTCAGGCATAGACTTTGTGCTTCCATTCTATTCCGTACTCTGTTGCAAGTTCTTAATTTTCATTTTTCATGCTATGCATGTTACATGTATGATTTATTTTAATGACAAAAATGGACAATGAAGAAAACAAGGAAAAGCTAAGAGTTTTGCCTTGCTGACCTGGTCTGAATTTTATATCTATGTGTGGTGGTCACTGTCTTATAGATGAGCTTGAGGAGTTATGAGAGATTAAGGAAGAACAAACTTTCTCTCATATGAAATACAAGTTGGTACCCTCATAAGATACATGATGTCCTGTGGCTGAAGGGGAAATTGTGAACTGATGGTATGAAGTTAAAAACACTACAGTTATAAAATTAAAAAAAAAAAAAAATAAGAAATCCTACAAGTATTTCCTCAATGTGTTGAGGCATCTTTAATAAGAGGGATTAACTCTCCCATTTTGGTACTTTTCAGGATTTTTTAATTTGATGCAACCTGTGGAACTTTAAGTGTTAAAGCATGATTTGGAAACTTTGCTGCTAATTACAGAACAAAGGTGATATTAACTGGAACACAACACAAAAATATAACCTGTCCTTGTTTCTTACAAGTGTTTACAGGTAACTTGTTGTAGGTGTCACTATGCTATCATCCCAACTGTTCCCAGCTTGAGTTTTGATCCTTGGAGAAATGCTTACATGCACAGCGGTTAGGTCAAAAGCTTTATGATTTACTTCATTTCATGGCAGTAAACATTGAGTATTTACAAACTCCACACTAGATGCGGCTTTTAATTCATCAGGTACATAAACATGGTGCTTTAGCCCACTAAAAATATTGTTTTGCCTCAAGGAGAAGTCCTGAACTCAGTCCCTAAAGAAATTCCTATGCTTCTGCCCCTGTGATTAAATAAGTAGAGCTTTGGTTGCTTTTGAATTTCTCCTGTATTTATTTTTCTAATTTGGGATTTTAGCTCAAATAAGAGGGTGGGACTTGAGGGAGTGGACGGAGAAGGTGTCTGTATAAACACCAATAGATTTAACTACTGTTACCAAAGAGTTCCCAGATGCTTATGCTTGGTACAGATCTCTATAGAGAAAAGCGGGAAGTACATTCACAAAATTTTTGATGTACAAAAAGCTTTCTATTTTAAGTTAAGCTCCATTCCACACATGGTAAGGGAGAAATTAATATTCATTTTAGTTGCTAAGTTTTTTTATGTGTTTATAAATCACTTTACAGACAATTCCTAGGTCAAAAAGACAACATATACCTCACATTTCTGACGCTGTTTGTTTCTTCTGTGTGGATAATCCTCTATGAATCATTGATTCAGACAGTCACTGCAAGTTGCTATCCTCTTGGATATTCAGCATTGATTTATTAATGCATGGTTGGGCTGGCTAATTAGGGTCTTTGTCTTCCATGTTTACCACAACACTGAGCTGTGGCCAGAATCAGTTGTCTGGTTTTGTTTTGATTTGGGTTTTTTTTATTTCTTTGTTTCTGTTCCTAATGCGCAGATATACATAGTTGTACTTTTTAGGGGTAGAATATTGAACTATGTTAAGAGAAGGGGAGAAAGCTTACCATATGTCAGCCTTGATTTCATTGGAGACAATATTGATGTGAATCTTGAATGTAAGTAATATTCTATGGCAATCATGTTGTATATGAGCATATACTGAATTTATTTTCTTTTTTTTTCAATTCAAAGCAAAGCTTCTAACAGAAAGCCAAGCCTCTTGCTCTATGGGTTAGATCACTTTAAACTACCATCACTGATGAATTAAAAAAATTGTGTACTAGCAATGCTTCAGAAGTTCTTACAAAGAAAATGAACCAAGGTTTCTAAGACTTTGAAATTCATTTCCTGTCCCTGCATCCTACAGGAATTTTACTCCCTTTTTTCTGGTCATTCATCACTTCAGCTAAACCTGCTTTACCTACAGTGCCTGTAATTTAGAAACGTTGGAGGCGTAGAGAAACAGAAGTGGGCTGAAAACCCAAGCAAAATATCTCTTGCTTAAAGGAGCTTGAAGATGCATTTTCTCTCTTCTCCCTATTACTTCTTAGCCTAAGGCATTTTGCAGGCTTTATATTTTTGCTGGAATTCACCAGGACAGACTATCTCTCCTGGAAAGCCCTTATTTTGTATACCTTGTCTCTTTTCTGAGGTTACAGGTTACAACAATTTTCAGTCTAAATGTCTGAAAGGAAAAAACACTATATGACTTAAAATTGGAAGACTATCTTCTACATGAACCTAATGGAACACCATTCATTTTGCTGAAAAGGCCAGCGCTTTATGCTAGGCTTGTGCCAGATTTTCAGATATTCTTTTCTATATGTTTGTTCATATTGTCCTTTCTAGGTCCTCAAGCAATTAGTTTTTATTTGCATGCATCATTTCACTGCTTTGCTCCCAGGATACAGTCCTTGCTTTCTGGCTGTCCTATGAAATTTTTCCCCTCAACTTTCCATTTTGGGCTTTTTACTTATTTTCTTCAGGCTTCTATTTGAATTCTGCATCCTTGGGGCTTCTCTTTTTTTTTTGTTTTTTGTTTCCTCCTTTCTCAATATTTTTTTTTCTTTTAGTTGCTGGCAGGTTGTGCTGCTTATTAGTATAAGAAGGCACAACACTGATTTTTTTTTAATCATCTGAACAATGACACCAGACACTTATGTTGCTTTCCCTAAATGAACATTGCCTTCCTTTTATTATTCTTTATTCATATGACTGTTTAGAGTTTGATTTGGTTCTTCATTCTCAAAAATTCTATATGAAGTAAGAAGCAGCAATTTTTGAAAGAAACTAGTCAGAAAAAAGACTTTTTTGTTACATATTCAGGAATTTCACAGGTTTTCTTAAATGTTGATTGACTTTTAATTTTGTCAGGACTGTCTTGGCATTTGTTTGTGTTATTAGAGTTTCATCTCTTCACAAGGTGATATTACCGGGTAACCAAGTTGTATTCAGAAGCAAACCTCAGAAAAGGCTAATTGAAAAAAACTAAAATATATTGAAGAGCTTGTTTTTTAAAATGAGTTGGTTCCTTTCAATATCTATTTTCAGTTAGCATTTGAGTAGTCTGTCACATAAATGTATTTCACTTGTTCAAAATATTTTCCACCACAATAATCTAAATCAAATTATGATCTATGCATTCATTGTATAATTTTAACTAATACTAATTTAATAAAAATGTTTTAATAACAATTTAATACATATTTTGTACTCTGTTTATATTTAACTTTGGGCAAGTATTTATAAATTTAATAAAATGTTATGTACTTAATTGTATTATATTTGAAAAGAAGTATTTTAGAAATGATAATATGGACATTAATTGTGATTAGGGTTTTTTTTTTCCCCTCACTTGAAGTAGTTTTATATATGTGAGTAGTTACTCCTTTTTGATATTCATGCATATAAGTAATTGTAGTATCAAATGTTTGGCTTGCATTTTGTCACTTAGGGGATTTGCAGTAGGGAACTTTTGGCCTCGGGTGAGGAGCTCTTTGGTGTCTGGTGTTACCCTGTGCTTACACTGCACGTGTATGTTAATGTTTGCAGAATTAGAAGTTGATTCTTTAATTGTAAACTTTTAAATTCATTCCTATCTCACTTGAACTAAAATGTGGGAGGGCTGTGCTATAATAATAAATGAAGAAAAAAGATGATCAAGTATTTATAAAAAAACTAAAGGTGTTTAAAAATTATTCCCAGTAGTGAATAAATTTGCTGGTACTATATTGGTGACAATTAGTACAATCAATGAAATATGTATTGTTGCAGGGTATGGAAATATAAAAAATAAAAAATATATAGAGTGATTCCTTTTTTTCTCTTCTCCATATATACTGTATTCTTTAGGCATTCAATTATTTAATTTCAAGGTTTTATTCAGCTTTGAAAGGTTCATATCCTTTGACCTATACAGTCCCCTTAACACCAGCTGGAACTAAGAAATGTTTTTGCAGGACAAATAGACATGAAAAGAACAAAGAATTGGATGCAAGGTGAGAACAGGACATTCTGGTACTATACTTGGGCTGTAGGATATCTTTTGAAAGTAAAAACCTGATGTTCAAATACAACAAAGTTTTCCAAGGTGAAGTTTCCTGAACTTTTTTTTATCACTGTGAAAACTAACCTGCCTTATGCCATAAAGTGCTACTTAAAGTATTTGTGGATTGGGGAAGAATACTTTTCATTATTTAGAACATACTTTTCTGGTTGTTCTGAGCGTCTATATAACGAGTATCTGAACAGAGACTATTGATCAATCTCTCATCTTTGTGCTGCACTTGATCCGCTGTTCCCATCAACATTATACATGTGTAATTCCATTCTTCATGTTGAAGTTTCTTATGTTTTGTAGTAATGGGCAAGATGGAGGAATCAATGCCATTACATTTACAATTGCAAAGATAGAGTAATCAGTGTAAATTAAATGGTCATTACCTGGCACAGATATGTTTGTGGCAAAATCTCTGTAATTTTTCATTTTAACTCATGCAAATATTGAGAACAGAAGCACTCAGATCTGCAGTTACAAGTTAAAAGTGACATTGGAAAACCCAGGCAAATTAGCATTAGAGGGTGGTATATGAAGGGGATGGTTTGTATGATACTTCCTTCAGTTGTGCTGATAACTATTGGATTGATACTCAATTTTGATTATTGGCAATAGTCTGTTTTAAAAACATCCCTTATTTTGAAAATAGGAATTACTCTTTAATCTTACATTGGAGTTACCCTCTAAGAGAGGGTATTAGTGAGACTCTTGGCAATTTCTCATTATTTTTATTTAGTTTGAATTGTAGATCTTATACTATGTTATTGAGGCTCTTTAAACGTTTTGTGTGATAAAAATGCAGTGGTCAGCTTCTGATTTTTGAGTTTTTTAAAAGGGCTTGGGGCAGGGTTATCTGTAATAAGTCTTTGAATCTGCAAAGCATTCCTTCCCATGTTTGGAATGTGCTCAACTTTAGGGCAACCTGTTAGATTAATCTAGGTTGATCTAGTTTCTATTTTATGGAAAGATAAAGAAATGAGAACTGCTGGGTGTTTATTGGAATTCTGTGTATATATTCTGCATTACATTGGATGTGCATCTGTAAACTAAAATAGGCTTAAAAAATTGGGATGCTGAGGCGGTGTCTGCCTGCACAATGAGAACATCTTGTCTTACCCTTAGTTATTCATTGACTGGTAACTTGGTCTACATATATTTTCAAGGAAGTTAGAGATTACCTCTCATTTTCTTCATAGCAAATTCACAAAAAACAGAGCAGGCATATGTTTGTCAAGCTGATCATCACTTTAAAAAATATTTATTCTCTCCTTGCCTGCTAAGGTCCCAGGTAAAACTAATCAAGTTATCTTGGTGCCACACTGTTTGTGGTCAGCAGCGGTACAGCTTTAGAAAATTCATCTTTGTATGGATAAGGGTAAGGTTACATTTAATGTAAAAAAATAAGAGCAGTTGCAGCTAAGTAAGTACATAAATGGTTAAAAGAACTTACAAACCTGTTAAAATAACTGGACACACTAGTGTGATTTATAGATTCACCAGGATAATTAATTCAATTTGTACTCAGATAGTTGTATTCACAAGTAGAACTAAAAAGCCTAGCTTCATTAGATTACATTAAACTGCTAAATGCACCCAGACAGAATAAACTAGGAAATGCTGAACATTTGTCAAGGTTGTGGATTTCTCTTGTCCCAGGTCACAATTTTTGTCTTCCTTTCTTTCCTTCCTTTCCTTTTCCTTGTCAAAAAATTGCTTGAAAACTGATAGAAGTTAAAAATAAAATTGAGCATATTAACATGTTAATGTATATTATGGAAAGGCCTTTTCATTAATGTGCTGATAACAGATGTGTTTTTATAGAGTAGTCTGCTGAGTTGAAGTACCGTAGCAGCCTTTGTGTTTGACAGCTTGGGAACCATAGGAATTACAAATGTATGTAGATGTTCATTTGCATATCCTTAGTGCAACAGTTCAAATAGAGTTACTGTCTCTTTAAAGCATTTGTAAAATGGCATATTTTATTCTGATATCTTCATTTTTTATTATTACAGAATAGAGATTAATATAGTACTAGAATCCCTCTACAATTATTTCAGATGCCCATTGTGCATAAAAAATATTTTTGTGTGAGAAACTTTTAACATATGAAGTAGAAAGCATCTTTAGGTAACTGTGCAAGATTGAACACTGTAGATTCCTCCTTTTACCAGAGTCTGCTCCATAGTTTCATCCTTGTAGCTTAATCTCTGCCCATTCCACGTACAGAATAAAAAATAATTGTTTCTTCAGAAAACTTGTTGACTTCTATCGCCTTTTTTCTCTCCCCCCCCCCCCCCCCCCCCCAAAAAGCTGGAAAAATTGGTAGAATTAGACACCACTTTCTTGCACTGATTTTTTTTTTTTTTTTTTTTTTCACCAGACACAAAAAGACAGAAGCATTAGGCAATAGGGGAATGATCCCTCTGCATATGTTTTGGTTTTTCTTGCAGGGTTGCTGTTTGCAGAAACTTTATGGAACAAAAAAATAGAATTCAATATGAAATGGTTTATTTAAAGAAAATATTTCAGACAACTTGTTGAAAAAGGGAAAAGTAAAGAGACTTGAAATGTAATACATCCTCTGGGACTTTAATCTCATTCAGTTCTCTTTTAACTGGCACGTTTCTGCCTTTCCTAGTCCGATTAATATACGCAAAGTATAGAGATACTTCTATAAATAACAGTTTGTATGAAATACATGTTCCAAGTTTGCTAAATAAACATGATAAATATAAGATATGTTTATAGCTGAGTGCATGGCATGTGTCGTGGTTTAACCCCAACCAGCAACTAAGCACCACGCAGCCGCTCACTCACTTCCCCCCCCACCCAGTGGGATGGGGGAGAGAATTGGGGCAGGGGAGTAAAACTTGTAGGTTGAGATAAACCAGTTTAATAGGACAAAAAGGAAGAAACTAATAATAAAATGATAATAATAAAAGAATTGGAATATACAAAACAAGTGATGCACAATGCAAGTGCTCACCACTTGCCAGCTGATGCCCAGTTAGTTCCTGAGCAGCGATCCACTCCTCCCGGCCAACTCCCTCCAGTTTATATACTGGGCATGATATCACATGGTAGGGAATATCCCTTTGGCCAGTTTGGGTCAGCTGTCCTGGCTGTGTCCCCTCTCAACTTCTTGTGTCCCTCCAGCCTTCTTGCTGGCTGGGCATGAGAAGCTGAAAAATCCTTGCCTTAGTCTAAACATCACTTAGCAACAACTGAAAACATCAGGGTGTTATCTACATTCTTCTCCTACTGAACCCAAAACATAACACTATACCAGCTACTAGAAAGAAAATTAACTCTATCCCAGCTGAAACCAGGACAACATGACAGGTCAGGAAGTGCACATGTTGCCCAATTTACTTGACTTTAGAGAAATTATAATTAGCATGTATGTAATATTATTTAAAAAAAAAACATGGGTAACTGTTATTCTACAGCTGTTTGAAGAAGAAAAAGTGGATATATTCTTTCCAGTATATTATGTTCTGTCATAAAGCATTTCTTATTTGGAACAGCAGGTAAACCACAGTTATCAATTTGGATTATTAAATACAATATCACAAATTATTTTAATCTGGCATTCCAAGCATTTAAGATCGGTGAAGCAGGAAAATAACATGGTTCTTAGTCAACATGTTTCAGTTCTGATATTCATCAAGAGTAATCTGATGGGACAGCTAATGAGAGACTGCTTCAGGTTTACTGGTTCTGTGGATATGAGACAAATCACCTGATGGTCATTCCTGCAAATGTTTTGGTCCTTACTTAACCTAGACCCTTCCCTGAAGATGTCTTCCATCTGTATTTTGAGAAGTTAGTATTTTATCATCTTTCACCAGAAGCTCAATGAACAAAGATTATGATTTTACTAGCTTCTCTCCTCTTCCTCCTTTTTTCCCACATCCATCTGGGTGAACTTGTCTGATGTTGCAGTAGCACTGTAAAGAACAACCTCCAGAAATCTCTTAGAATACATGACTTTTTTTCCTGAATCCATCAGAAAAAATATTAGATGAAATAGACATTTTTTTATAAATTCAGGTTTGATCTTTCCGTGTATTCTTACTCATAGAAAGTTTTCTGATTTGTAATGTATGCAGTAGGTTTGGGTTTGGGGTTTTGTTGGTTTGGGGGGGGTGTTGTTGGTGGTTTGGGGATTTTGGGGGGGGGTGTTTGTGGGGTTGGGGGGGTAATAAATAATCTACAAGTTAAACAGTAAAATAAACAAAAAAGTCTCTCCAACCTTAAGTTAGGTAATGGTATTAGAACTAGCAATTCCTCACAGCAATAGAAAAATTATTTCACTTCTTAAAGTAAAATAAAAGGAAACGGTTGAATGTTCTGATAGCCAGTCGAGTTTTCATGGCTATTAAGTAGGTGTTTTTCCTACCCAGAAAAATGAGAATATTTGATATAGAATTTGTTGAGACAGTAAAATGGATGGCCTGTAAGAGTAGGTTAGCAATCTCTTTGGGTTATTGCTCTATAGCAATAAAAAAGATACAAAAAGAGATCTTATTCAGGAAAAAAGAAATGGATTCTAGGGTTCTGCCAGTAACCCCATGTTGCTTTCACTGTTATAATTAACATAGTTTGGACACATAATCAAAAAAAAGAGACTGTTGAGATATCAAGGCAGAAAGTTCTCAGGCCAATGCAGATATTCTAGTACAGGGCAAAATCGTAGGTCAAACACCAGAAGACACACACAAGCTTTGCTTCGTACAGACCAATGAACACTTACTATTGTTGTTTGGCCTTTAATTTGTAATGTGATTTATACAGACACATCAAACCTGCTCTTTTAACTACTTTTTTTGATTAAATTGTGATGCAAATAAATGATCCCAATAAAATTAGTAGGTTTGAGGACTGCTGGATCATACTGTATGATAAGTTTTAAATAATTCGGTCCTTAATAGCTATCCAATATGCTTAAATTGTATTTCTAATTTTCCTTTAAATAGTTTGCATTGTTAATTTGCTTCTAAGAGATTTCTGCCAATCAAGTTAAATACTTTCTGCAAACTGCTTACATTCCTGCCAAAGCGTACTTGTTATACTGAACGCCCACATTCTGTCCTAGTTCCATTTTAGTTACTTTATTTTTTTTCATCTCCCCCCCACCCCCGAGTGCTAGGGACTTCTTATTGATGGGTATCCAGGAAACTGAATGCAATATTTCTTTTTAAAATATATCCACTGAATCAGTGCAGATCTAGATAGTACCTAAAAAGGCAAATCCCAAGTTTTGAAAGCTGTGCGTGGGCATTCTCGCGCGCTTCCTTCTGAAGCTGCTGTTCCGTACCAGCAGTTCTGCCACTCTTGCAACGAAACACAGTGCACACACCAAAGCCAACCGTGCTGCTGAGTCCTTCTTGAGCCCCACTTAGTAAGTATTCCCTTCCAACGTTTCGCTTTCCAGGTATCAAAAAGTGTCAAGTAAACAGTGGAGTTTGAACAGTTCATAAGCCCCCACAAGAATAAATGGTCTTTGGACAGCATGCTTGTTTTTGAAATGTAGTGTGAGGAAGATTCTTTTTTTCTTAGCAGATAATATGTTTGTATTAATTTGTGTATTCTGTTACTGTATGGTAACAGTCATTATCCTGTGTAAACGTTATATTGGGGTAATAAGAACATTGTTAATGCTTTAAAAATGCTCTCTACATCTTCTCATTCAGGGAAACATTAAGAGATTTTAGCTTTAACAAGCAGCATTTTCCCCTTGGGAACACCAGTATAGAAAGCAAGCCAGCTCAGCTAGCTTGTCTGCTACGATAATTTAAGGCTAACAATAATATATTAATGCAAAATAGCAGCATTAAGAGAATTTATAATTTTTAGACAGGTTTTCATTCTGTTCAGAATGCAGAATGTGCAAATGAAGGAAGGAAAGAATTTTTTTTTGGCAGTGAAGTACCTAATAAAAAGTGAAGGTGTTGACCCACTATTCATTTCTTATTTAAATTCTCCTTAGCCAAGCAAAATTCCCTTTTGAAATTCATCACTTGACTTCCATTGAAGTTTTGATAAAAGAACTTCTGTGTTTGTTCCCAATGGTGAATTCTTTCATTTTCTTTCCTCCCACTTTTTAAAAGGAGCTTTATGTGTTTTGTACCACGATATTACATATGTGCTATCAGTCATGTTTACTGCAATTCTGCAACAGCAGTTTCCACCATGTAATTTCCCATTCATCCTTTCAGCTGGTGAAGAAGCTTTCAGGGACTTGTAAATGTGTATTTTGTGGCAATTTTAGAAAATTTCAGCTGCCAATTTGTACTCTGAGACTCATCCTCAGTAACAGTTCCCCCGACTCTGCATTTCTTAAAGATCAGTGATGGGAGTAGACTGTAACGTAACCAAGGAGCTAGTTTGCCCTCTGTGTCTCAGACTTTACTTCCAGTGACTTAAAAGGGTGTTGCATCTCAGTAAATGGGAACAGAATTGCACCACAGAGGCCCAAATTCCCTTGCTGGCTCTTCGGATCATGTATGATCATGGAGGTGTTGTGCAGCCGGTGTTGTACAGCCAGAGTTGTCTGAATTATCTTTTTTTAATTTCTTCTTCTTTATTTTTTTTCCTTCTTTATTTTAAATGGATGTGATGTTCCTCTTATGTTCTGGTGAGTTTTTGTTAAGTTGTTTGGGTTGGGCTGTGTTGGTTTGGGGGGTTTTTTCTTAACCCTAGCTCTTATAGTCCTTGAATTTCATGGACCTTCATTAGTTCATACCAGGTAAAAACATCTCCTTGTATTTTTGGCATTATTCACTTTAAAATAAAACTCAAATATATGAGATTAAAGTATTTCAGTGTCTTTATCTCTAAGATTTACTGGGTAATTTGTTGAAGGTCTGCCTCATTCAGTGTTTGAGTTCTCATCCATTCAGTTGCGTCTCTTCCTACAACTGTTTCCAACCAGCTCTTATGCAATGAATTAAAGTGCAGATCTATGTAATATCAAGTTAATAGCGCCATGGAAATTATTTTAGCATGCACTAGGGTTAAATAACTTGTACTTGCTCTACAGAATCCAGGAATTATTATATTCTTTAGCACTGTCTATTCGGAAGGCATGTATAGCTAGCTGGCCATGTAGGTCCATGCTTTAATGGTTACCAGTACAGAAAATAAATGAGTAAGCAGGAGTCTGTCAGGATTGTGTCCTGTGCAATGTACACGTGCAAAGACATGAGGTAGGATAAGGGCTTCTGCTGAGTAGATAGTTGGAAGGTCTAATGAAAAAAATGATTCCTGGTGTCCCCAGGACTATGCATCAGCCTTTTCAGTGTGTTTTCTTTGTTTGTTTGGGGGCGTTTGGGGATGGTTTTGTTTGGTTCGTTTTTAGGGGAATTATATAGTTATTTGGGTTGCATGTGTCATCCACTTCATTTACTACTCTTTAAAAATGATCTTTTTAGTTAATGGTTGGTTTTTTTGCTCATTGCACTCTTTTAGTGGTTTGGTTTTTGTTTGGTTGTTTTTTTTGTTTGTTTGGGGTTTTGGTTGTTTTTTTGTTTTTTAACTTTGTGTTAGATAATCATCATTTGGAGAGTTCTCATTCTGGAGACTAGCTACCAATATTAAAAACCTTCAGCCCAATATACTTGGGACATAATAGAGAACTGCTTTGAGAAATCAATTAACAGCAGATGGTTTGTTCTCAAGCAAGTCTTCATTACTAAGCTTATTTTATATTTTAAGCTATGGTCTGAGCCCATATTTGTCTCCTACATTGCCTCCTGTCTCACCTGTTTGGGGAATACCAGCCCCTGGGATAAACAAATTAGAAATCTTGATCTAACACAAGGACATGTTACTAGATTTTCAAAAGTGATAACTATTTTTATTCCATTTCCTTAGTCCACTCTTTAAGTCACTGCGTCTAACACTCTCAACACGAGAGCCAGGGCTTTACCTTTAAAAGTAGCAAAGCCTATGAGAGAAACCAGATTTATTCGTCTGGGTTTTGCAGCCATGCAAAATTTATGGCTCTGGAAGTTCTAGTAAGGATTTGATTCATTCAGTTGTCTTGGCATCAAGAATATGTTTAGAGCATTTACTGTGCTTTGTTTCTCTCAATGCAAATAACAAGGTCATCGTTCTGATGTGCTTTTTCTTTTGAAGAATATAATCACTAGTATGTACAGTTTTGAATTGCAATGCAAGTAACTTAGAGTGCAACTTAAATCAAATTCTGATACTTCACAGTAGTTATTTCCATTACCTGCTGTCTTCCCCCCTGCCAGTCTTGCTGAGTATGATTCTAGACAAAATTAAGTCTCAACCTCTAATACTGGTATTGGAAGTTTTAGTACGTTAGAGACAGTTGCAAAATGTCCTTTAGTTTTCTATTTTTGTTTTTTAAAGATGTTGAAATTCAGACATTTTGGAATTAATCAACAACAAAAGCATTGTTACTATGAATTTAAAATGTGTTGGGACATATAATTTTCTGGTTTGGATTTATATTGTTGTTCAGTTAAATCTACTTCAGTCAGTTGGGGTCCATTGAATGTGTGTTTTGCCTCAAAGTCATAATTCTCATGTCTCCTGTGATTCTTTTAGTTAGTTTGTATGGCTTCAGAGTGACAGATTTAAGTCTTTTTATAGTTATTGAAGTTGATTCTAGTCTCTCATGTTTTAGTGGAATCTGCAATAGAAATAAAATTTTACACCTAGGGGAACTCTCTGTGGTGAACTTTTTTTCTAGTATATTGAATATAGTTTGATAAACTTTTTTTAATCATCTGTTGCAGACAGATCTTGTGAGAGACTTCACCTTCCTATAGTTACATTTCTTGTTGACACAGGCATTTTAGTTTAAGTCATTTCAATTTCTGACTATGATCGTATTGCTGGTTTGCAAATATTGAAAATACTTGAAGCATATGATCATTGATTACTGTTGATGCCTTGGTATACTGTTTGGTGTCCACTTTCGGTGCTGGACAGATTCTTCAATGGAGACTTTTGAGGAGTACATTATGCATTTTACTTAATTTATGGAAAAGAGAGAGTCCTTAGTGGGTTTTTTGGTGTTTTTTCTCTTGCGTCTATATAAATAGTAAGCTTTTTATTCTGTCATAAAGTAGGTCTTGTAACTACTGTGGTTTTTAGTAGCTTTTATACTAATATTACAGGGTTTACAATTTCTAGGGAAACTTTTAATTTGCCAAGTGATCTCTTGAGTAAAATTGGGCTGTTTATTTCTTTTACATACTTCCTGTGAATGGGGGCACACTTTCTTTTGGAAGACACTAAAAGGATAATGAATGAGAGTTGTGGATAATAATGAAACGAGGATGAAAGAAATTGGTGTTCTAAAGTTTGGGGGTTTTTTACGAAAACCTGAGAACTTTTTTTAAAGATCACTGCATCTTTTCAGTTTTGCCTTTAAAATAACTGACTTCAAAGCATGTGAAAAAAACGCACAACTAAACCCTTGTCTGTAGCTTTACATGTATTTAGGAAGCTGAAGATTCTCTCAGGCATAAATGTAACAAGAGGTTTACCAGGCCCAAGAAATCTTACAGAAGGCAATTATTTTCCTATGCGAACAATAAAATCCCATGTTTGCAACACTTTTAGTCTAACTGTGTATGAAAGGACATGGGTTTAGATCTTTGATTTGTGCCTATTAACTCCTACCATTTTCCATTTATTGGTAAAGTGGTTTTGAAACCTGAAGTGAATAGCTTCAATCAAGTTCATCACATTATATTCTCAGAAGAGGGTGTTAGAGCTTCCACAGAAGGAATATGGCAACTGATTATTTTGTTATTTCAGTCACAATGGTTTGGCAAAATTTCTTGGGAAAACCATGAGTCATTCCTTGTTGAGTTCCTTTAGCTATGGCAGAGCCATTATTCAGTTTGTTTAACAGAACAAACTGACAGTGACAATTCTACCTGTACCTTCTGCTTTACTACAAAAAAATCTTGAAGATATCTAAAAAATTATAGTAATAGACAAGTTTAGTAAAATGAGTCAAGCTTTTTGACTGATGCATTTTATAAAAACCACTGGCTTTTTCAAGGTGCTTAGCAGACTTTAGAGTTTCTAAAGTAACAGACAGGGATACTCTCTTAAACAACAATCAGTCACATTTTGCATCTAAAGATTGCAACCAGAAACTTTATGCACACATTTAATTCATAATTATTATTTTATAAATCCTGATACAAAGAAATTAATAATTTAGCTTATTTGCTCAAGGGATGCATTTCTTTTTGACTAGGATAGAAGATATTAGCAAGTTAATATCTTCACACTGTGGTGGAGAGTGAAAATTAATGAAGATAATAGGCTTTACTTAGATCATTTCATTATTGTCATAGTTTTACCTGCCCTGTTTTATGACTGCCTTATTGTCTGGAGTGGAATTATTATCTTAGCTCTGCCTGAATTACTTTGTAAAACAGCTAAAAGGGATCAAATTACATAGATTAAGTATTTTTACATCTTGTTGCTTTCATCACTTGCTTATGTGTGTTGTGGGGGTTGTTTTGTGTGGCTTCCCTGATGTTTGTAGAAGTAGGGGAGAGGTATATTTATCCAGCATGTAGTTCAAAAATACATAGATTCAAATAGAAATTTCTACTTGTGGGCTCTGCTGATTCCTCATTTTTCAATGGACCATGTGACTGTAGAGAAAAAAGTTGCCAAAATAGAAATTGAAACTTTCTCCTTCCTTAGGTGATTGGCTCCTCTATGGCACTCCTCTGAAGGATGCCAAGATTTATCTGTCTCTACTAGGACATGGGAATACATAGGGTACCTCAGCTGACGGTGTCTCCCTAAAGTAATTGTTCACAGGAATACTCAAGGACTCTGCTAAAGATGCCACTAGATGGCGACAGCTTTTAATTCTGACCGTAAGAGTATGCAAAGTTCATCTTTTCACTTCTAAATTTTGCTGAAGTATTTAAATAAGTAACGTTGCTCTCACAAAATGTCAGCTTCAGACAAGAAGCCCAACCAAAAGGAGAAAAATAGCTGAATTGGTCCAAATGATTTGTTTTATTTTCCACTGTTCAATAGAAAATTGAGGCATTTAGACAAAAACTAACAATGCCTACGGGAAATGTTGTTTTTGTGGGAAATTCATTGCAGGATTTGAAAAGGCTTTTGAAACAATATTCTCTGCTAACTGTCTGGGGTGGGTTATTGAAACTTTCTTGTTGTTGCTGTTGTATTAGTTCAATAAAATACAATAATATCAACACATCTACCGCATTTTTCTAGGTGACATAAAACACTCCCTTAACACTTGAATCAAGTAGCATAACTACTTTCCGGTAGTAGCCGGGGCTTAGCTGGTGTTGCCAGCCAGCACATGTGTTTGTATTTAGTTTGCTAGGCATATTTGCTTTCCCTTCAGCTCTTCTTCTCTGTATGGCATGCCAGCATTTCTTAGTTCCATCACATCCTTATGCTTGCTTTCAGTTTTCATTTTTTCTTGTGCCAAATTTTTTGCCAAATGTTCCGTTTCTTCCATGGATGTGTTTGCAGCAGGCTCCCTCCAAGAGTCTGTGTTTCGTATTTGAACAGCTCATCAGCGGGCATATCAACTTCTCTTGCTGGGAATTTGTTTTCCTCCTCAAAGAGATCTTTGCAGCTTGATGTTGACAGCTTTTGTCTTCCCCTGAGGCAATTTTCTTTAGGGTCTCTGGGTAGTCTGTCAGCTGCTTTTGTAGAAATAAAAAGGCGAACAGTTATGCTAATTACTTCAAATATGGCTTGCATGTAAAAATCGCTACAAGTGGAGAGGACATTGTTTTGACCCTTTTTTCTGGACACAATCATTCAGACTGTGTATGCATCTTCGTGCCCTGCAATAGGTTTCTTTCTAAAAAAGTATTTAAAATCATAATATTTACTGGGCTTTTGATTTCTTTATAAAGCTCGCAGCATCTGTTGATTTGAAATACTTCTTTAACCAGGCTGAAAATTGAAATGTTTCCACTCATATTCCCTTCTCTTCTTTTGCACCTCCTATCAGATAAGTGACAAACGTAGGCATAGGAGGGAGGAAGGATCCTTAGCACACTGACAGCCCTGGATCACATTCCATTCGTGGATTGACAGAAAAAGCTCTGTGACTCATTGGGGGTAGGACCAGGGGAAGCACTGTTTGACTTCCTCGTGACATTGGTGGAGGTGTTATGTAGCAGGTGGCAATGTAGCAGTCTTGTGGAGACCAGTCAGGAGTAATGGGCTGGAAAATCCAAGGTCACCAGTGCAGTATCTTGCTGGTGCTTACTACTGGTGTTGCAAAAAGCAGTGGCTCAGATTATTTAAAGCAAAACTGGGGGGGGAGGAGGAGAGAAGGGTGTGATGCAGAACCATGTTCCTTCCTGCAGAGACTGTTTTTTAGGCGAGACTTATTTTATTTTTATTTTAAACGCAGATGCTCATTTGGTCTCTCCTTTGACAGCTGGATGCTGTTATACATGGCAACTGTCACCCTTTCCTGAAGTCATGCAGGCTTTGGTGCTGGGTAATGGGGATTCCAGCCCGACTCTGTTAGACTATTTGGAGCACTATTTTTTTTTTTTTTTCCCCTCCATTTAATTTCAGAAGTATTTGCCTTTTCTGAACTGAGATTGAAAAAGATAACCAAGTCAGAAGGGCAAGAAGTACCTCCCAGTGAAAGGTCATGGGCAACCAGCTCTAGGTGGTCCTGCCTGAACAGGGGTTTTGGACCAGGTGACTTCCAGAGGTCCCATCCAATCTCAACCATTCTGTGAAGTTCAAAATCCCAAAGGATTTTTTTCTGACTGAACCTTTTTCTTCCGTTTGAGCACAGTGAGCTGCTTACTCTTAGCTTGCTCCCACACTCTTGTGCAGGCTGGAATGTTGCTCTGTAGTCTGATGTGTTACTGTGTTTCTGGAGACTACTGGAGGATGTCAGACCGAAAAGGGAGGGGAGTGATCTCTGCTGCAGAACAGTGGGTTTGCTTTTTCTATTTGAAGAGCTAATTATACAATATTTTCCTAATTTTACTTAACTGTAATGGCAGATATTTCCAAATTCTAGCAGTAGATTATATAAATCATCATCCTATTCATTCAAGTAGTTCAGAATATGGGTTTTTTTGGTTGGGTGGGGTTTTTTTTACAGCTTGATCAGTTTTATATTCTTATAGGAAGACTTAAATAGAAAACGAAGGATCAATTTTGCAGTAGAGCTGTCAAGAAAGCAGTTTCTAGTTTGCACATGTGTGGATTTTGAGGGGCAAGGAGAACTGGTTTCAGGCTAAATCTGAGAAATCACACATCTGAATTCCCTGACAAATAAGAACTTTCTGTCCCTTTAGATTTTTAGTTGAAACTGATGTCCTTGTCAGCATCCCAGATGATACCAGTAATGAAACTGCCAACATTGTCAACTCCATTGGGCTAGCTGCCTGTTTCCCTTGAGGTCTCAAGATCCAGGACAGCCCTGCTAGCAGACTCCCTGGGGCTATTGCTCTGCAGCTTCAAGAGTCCCTGGCTCTGGGCAGACTAATAAATTATTTCTGACTTAAGCCAAAAGGTGCAGTTGTCTCTGGCCCTAGGCAGATCCATCAGGAATCCAGGTAAAAGATTAAACAAAGCTGCTGATGCCCAATATACTTAAAACATAATGTTTATGGTTCACTTCTTCTTTGAAGAAACTTGGTTTCATATGAATATCCCTAACTAGTTCTAACTTTCAAACCAGATCAGACAGGTCCGGTAGGGTTGTGAGAGCTGGACTGTGTGGCAGAAGATATGTAGTAGCTGTATGTAGCTAAAGAGGAGGTAAGATGCTCAAGCCTATCAAACAGATATATTTTTACCTTTCAAATCAGATCAATTCAGCTCGGTAGATATTTGAGGCAGAGAGACCCTGCCTACATTTTGAAGCTTATGCAATTGAAACATATTTTTGCTGTATTCTAGATATCTCTTTGACTTGACTTTTGATCATCTTCTACCATGACTCAGGGAGGGCAACATGAGCTCACTACATTATTCTGTCTTTTACGTCTGCCTCTGTGGCTTTCCTTGTTCTCACCTGAATCTATGTACTCAGAAGATGAGACAAAGTTGTCCCACAAACCGTCTCTCTGGATCAAAAGACTCAATTCTTTTTTAAGCTTCACCCTCCCCCTTTATTATACAGCCTACCAGCCGCTCCACTTCCTCTTTTTGACTGTAGTCCATTCATGTCTTTTACCCCTACATTCATCCTGTAGCCTTCATCATCTCTGTTATCCCACCTTTTCAGAATTCACTTGCTTATAACCTGTAAGTTTCCAGAAACAAACTCTTACCAGCTACGTTTTCCTGTTCTCCCCTCTCCGATACCTGCAAGCAGATGCTCTTAAAGGCATTCTTTAAAGAAACCGAGAATAATAACTCCTCTGGAAGTTAGCACTATTTTCTTGAGGAGGTTCAGAGTACTGCTATTGAATTCTGAGGCACTGCATGTTAGTACACCCGTGCTATGTCTCGGTTGTCTTGGTTAAATATGCCATTCAGCATAATCATGTAAATTTAAAATTAAAAAGTAAGAGTTTTATTTCTTTAGCAGAAAATTAGAGGAGCTGAGACAGCTCATTTGGCATGGCAGCATTCCATTGAGCTGAAAGGTAATTTTCAGGGACTGCATCTTTGGTAAGTATTTCTGCAGCAGTGGGGTAGTGATTTTAATGTGCAGTGCTGCATTTTAATAGCCAATTGAGATGGCTATTAAGATATAGCATTGTACATTAACATCACTGCTGCACAGAGAGCGGCTGGTGACTGCTCCTCAGATGACAGCTCTCTCTGCATTCTGCTTCATAGCAATGGTTTTCTTAGTAGCTCCTCTGATCTCCTGCAAGGGAAGTAAAAATCATTATCTAGTTAATATTTCACACTGTGTTGGGCATCCAGATCCCAGGGAGAGAGAGCGGGAGAGTAGAGATGTGGTGCTGAGGGCAGGGGAGGCAGAGGAGGAAAGAGCGTGAGAGAGAAAATCCCCTCGTGAAAGGATCATTTCTTGGTTTTCTTCTAGTAGACTCACTTTGGCTCAGTGAAACGTGGTTTGCTAACCCTAAGACTTGGGATACAATGCTTAGAGGAGGACTGTGTAGTAGAGGTAGCTGTGTGCAGCTAAAGAGGCAGTAAGATACCGAAAATTCATAAGACCCTGAGAAATGTGAGAAACTGCAAGGAAAAAGGTACAGCTGAAAAACCATATATACTTGAAAACTTATCAGAAGTGTTTAAGAAAATCATTCAGCCTCTACGCTTTGCACTTGGAAGAAGCTAATAGACAGTAAGAGCCTAATTGGTTACCTAGCGTGTGAATAGGCATTTCCTTGCCTATAGTTTTCTGTTCTGTTCTGATGTGAAAACGTTTTGCTTACTGTCAGTCTGTGCAGTTCACAGGCATCTCGCAACATTTGCATTGTTGAGATTTCAAAACTCTGTTTTCCAGTGAAAAGAACCCTGATTGCACCTGAACAGCCTTCCTTGTAAAAATGCAGAAATTACAGGAAAAGGGTCTGTGACATTGAAGGCTTCCATTTCTCTGACAATAGTTGTGGAATGACTTTCAGAATGAGGAAAAAAATTAGTCTTTGTAACATCCTTCTCCCCCTAACTTTGTGTCCACAGAACATGTGGACTAAATCTGCAGATAGCCTAGGATAAGGAAGGATGCTGTTGCAAAATGTTGGCATAACAGAGGGAAAGATGTATTCAGAAGCTCCCTTGAATGGCCTCACTGTATCCTTTTATCTCTCTATTTTCCTTAGGAATGAGCTATGCAATTACCTATCTTATGACTTAGTTTCTGAAAAATTGCTTGAAGCAGAGCTGTGGAGGACACTGACTGAGATCAGTAGCTCCGCCTTTCAAATTCTTGTAAATTCACGTTCTGTTGAATAGAAACGTTTACGAGGGTTTTTTTCTAGTTAACAGATATTTAAAAATGTGATATAGAAACTTCCCAGGAAATTGTGAATTGCTTTGGTTAAAAAAAATATATTGTTGCTTAAAAAGAATTATCGTGATACTAATTCCAAGAATACATGAAACTCTTCAGGCTGAAATTACTGCCTAAAACTTCAACCTGTAAGTGTTGACATTTTTGCTAAGCATTTTGAAAGTCTGGCCATGTAAAAATAAAAATATAAAACCAAATAGATTTAAGAGACAATGCACAAAGAGATAGCTGTTTAATGTTTAACCTGCTAAAGAACATATTAGTGTTTAATTGCCTACCTGTCTGTACTCTGTATGATAGATGATAGTATGATAGTAAATCCCATCAGCTGTGTGAACCTTCTTACAGTTCTCTGGGTTATGAGATGCCATTTGTAAGAATAAGGTAAAATTAGCATGGTAGAATTTTATTTTGGTGGCTTCATTGTTAGGAATTAATTTACCAAGTACTGTCTTTCTCTTTAAAACGTTTCACAGATACAATGATGAAAGTCTTTTTAACACAAAGGACTAATTCAGGCTAAAGAATATCTACTCTGTAAGCACCTTCTCTATGGAAAACTATAGATGGATTTTATCTCATTCAGTATCTGAAGTATCCCCAATGAATTAGTGACTGACAGTACCAGCAGACTAAAGCTTAACTGTGTAGAGTGATCAAAAGTCTGGGAGAGAGAAGAAAATGTGAAATGGTAAAGATTTGGATTTTTTTTTTTAATTGTTCTAATGGAATAATGTTGGTTCAAGGAATTTTTTTGTTTGTTACCAAGCAAAAAGTGATGAAACATTCACATTCTTTGCTGTGTGCCATATTCTGCTGTTCTTCTAATTCAGAAGATCCAATTTAAATGTATGTTTGTTTTTCTTACATGCTATCTCTAAAACTATGAGGAAATAGAACAGCAGTTCAGCGTTTTCATGCTGATATGCACCACTAGAGGCCATCATATACCTCCTTAAATATTAGATAGATATGCAAATTATTCTAGAGATGATATGAATACCCAACGAATGTAAAAGTCTATATAAAGGGGCATGGGAAAACTCCTTATTTGAGAGAAGACTTTATCACAACTGATTAGTGTGAACACTGTGTCTTCTCAGGCCAATACTAATTGATTCAGAGCACCTATATTCTCTCACATATTCCTGCATAACCTTTTAGTAGATCATCGAGTATACGTGACAAGTGAACTCTGGAGATCGTTACTGTTCTGTGCAGTCTGCAGATCTTCTAAATCAGTAGAAACAGTAAAGCTTAGAAAATAAAATGGGAATCTTTTAGGTTGATTTTAGTATGCTTTGATTAGAAATTAAGTAATTTTTTTTCCCCTCAGTCTTCCCATCTGGAAAATGGGATGTCATTCGTGATCCCCCAGAGACGACTGCTCAGGATTCATTAATGACCTAACATGTAGTTACTACTTTAAGTAACTGACTGATATGTAAAGTAGCCTTTGTGTTACACAGTGATACTCTTTCTCGAATTGTGGAAACAAATGACTGACTTTATAGATGAGGAATGACAGGTAGCATGTTTTTAACTGGAAAAAAAAATCAAATTAGCGTTCATCTTTTACAATCAAGAGGTGCTACCAGAGTAGTAACACAAAAGGGTGGTAAATAAAAGAATTAGTTTTACAGTGGGCTTGGATGACTTTATGAAAGGGCTATGGTGTGGCAATGACCTTATCCAGGAGGTCTCCTCCAGTCCTTTGGTTTCCAGATTTACTTCTTCAAGCAAACTAACCATTCAAAGAAAAGTTAGCTTATTTTACTTTCCTTTTGAAGACTTGCTGTATGGTACTTTATATAACAGATTATTAATATGTGAAAGCTTTGCATGCATGTTTGAGAAGTAGATAATTAGAGTACAAGTATTGTGTTATCTTAACCAGCTTGGTATGCAGGATTTTCTCATCAAAATGTTGAAAGGAGAGAGAAGATCAAGATAAATAACAAGCATCAAGTACTACTGTAGTACCTCCAAACTACTTGTCTGGTAATACAAGCAGCAGTAATCTACATGCCCTACAGTGTATTCAAGTATTTTTAAAATAAGAAAAGGATAATATATCATAAGTAGCCAAAAATAAAAAACACTGAGTGTAACAAAAGTGATACAATAAGTGTTTTTGTCACAACAGTGCGTGCTAATTTCTGGGGTTTTGGGGCGGTGGAATCTATTTCATAACTCTTAGTGGTTTTATGAAAATGAATTTGCGTTTCAAAATTATAATGGAAGACTACTCAAAATGATTACAGAAGGTCACTAGATATCCTGAGGTTATCAGGAAAAAGACATGCACAAGAAGGCACCATGGCAAATTATATACATTTTTCACTAGATTTGGAAAAAAAAAAATGCAAATTTTACAAAGCTCAGGATCATTGATAAATCTCTTGATAAAAGAAACAAAATTTATTATGCTATTAATCAGATGAAAGAAAAAAGCCATAGAGAAAAGAGACTAATATGACAGCATAGCTCGATATCCAGTGGCCTCTGAACTGACAAATAACATTGAATATTATTCATTCGATATACCTACCATGTGTAACTTCACTTCAAAAAGACAAGTGAAATCTCTCTTTTCTGGTATAATATTTTTGAAATAAGTTCATTTCAGAAACCTATTTTTCCTCAGAGGAATTAAAACAATATGTAATCATCTTGCTCTTTAGCTTACTGTATTATTTCTCAAATATGTACAATATTCTTCATTTTAAACAGGTTTCCCAAACTGATGCACAAGATACCATTTGGCTTCCCTTTCAGATCTTTACTGCTTTGAAAACATGGGGATTTTCTGCCCATGCTTTGGAGTCCAGCTCAACAGGATTACTGAGAAGGTAAGTCTGTAAACAAGGTCCACTTCCCACCTTGGGGACAAAAATGCTATAAAAGAATGGAAGGTGGATTTTAAAGAAATCTCTTTGATGAAGTCTTGAATAATTTCCATTTTTTCACTACCTGCTTTTCACGGGCACCTGTGCAGTGCGTCCTGAGCTGCCCAGACTGAATGGAAATGAAAGCATGGTGCAGACATCTGACTTGGTTGTACTGTACATGTGCTTAATGCAATGCTTCTTACCAGGGCTTGTTGTCTTGGTCAAAATGGTGCATTTCCAGTCTGTAGAGCTTCTGGACCCAAACTGGCAGATCAGCATTTCTTTCCACTGTGTCAATTTATCAGCTTAAATGCTTGTTAACTCCAAGAGGACTGAACCATGCTTCACTGTATGGTGTAGATATGTGATTTTGAGCATGTTGCTTTTCATCTTTGTGACTCAATTTCCCACCTGGGAGATGGTGATAACAATGCTAATGTGTCTCATTATTGTCTTGCCTATTTAAACTGTAAGCTCTTCAGGGCAAGGACTGTCTCATACCATATGTCTTCACAGAGACTGGCAGAATGTGTCACTGATTGCATTTGGGGTCTCTTGGTGCCACTATAATTAAAAGAGAGACAATAATATTAAAAAGGAAGAAAAGGGGGAAGGTAGGTCTGGTGTCAAGAGGCTTGCAGATTTCCTGGTAGCAACCCAAAAGCAAGAGAAAAGTTTATCTCCAAGGAGAATCCTTGCTTTTTCCAACTTTCTCAACTCCAAATGTCATGTTGTTTTTCAAAGTAGTACAGTAGGGGAGCTTTGCAAGCAGGGTAATCCAGAAGCTAATGGGTGGTATTTTACCATTACAGATCCTAACTGGAAGAGAAGGATTAGTAGTTTGAGCTACTGCAAGGGTGTGGGTTAGAGAACAGATCAATTTTTTAATAGAATTGCACCTCTAAAATTAGAGCGTTGCCTCCTTCCTCAATAGGGGATGAACAGATGTTTCTGAGAGTGGATGAGGTGTTTGCACTCACAAGTGGAGAAAAGCAAAGGCAAGCTGATGTGGGAGGAGCAGAGGCTGATTCACATTCTGCTGGAGCACATCAGTTGCCGACAGAGCTGTGTTCTGTCCCAGTTAATGGGAAGAAGCCTTTCATCAGTCGCTTTATGCAGTAGGATAAGAAGACTAAAGAAAGGTATTTCTGTGGTTACTAGAATTGACTGCTGAAATATAGCCATATATGTTAATAGCTCCTTCTTTGGCATTTCTAAATCCATGTCTTATTTGAAAATGTTCCTAAGATTTGGGTCCAGTACCCATTTTGCATGTCAGCTGAGGACTGTTCTGCAGAATTATTTTCCTTTCATTCAGGACTTGATCAAATACACCATGTACAGTAAATCCTTGTTTACGCTTTGTCCTTGTTGAAGTCTTCAGATTGCTTCAGCATAGTTTACTTTATTATTAGCCGATGTCAAAACCAAGCAGCACCTTCTGTGTCAAAAGGCCAGCTTTTTCTCAGCTTTTTGCCTGACAACAATTTGGCTAGATTTGTTTTTATAGCCTATAGGAATGCTCTCCATGGATTATGTAAAGCGGGCAGCAAATTGGGATTTGCTCTGAAGGCTTTTATGAATTTCTGACTATACCCAAGGTTTATACCCTGGACCAGAAAGAGAGCAAAAATAGATCATTATTACTTAACTAATGCGTGCAGTTCATATTTTAGACTCTTGTTCAATACTCAGTTGTTCCACAGTGTTTGTAAGAAGTATTAGGACCATGGTTGTAAAGATATTCTGTGCTGAACTGACATAGATTAAAAGAGCCAAAGTTTCATATCATTATGTCCCTTTTTTTTATTCATAAAAAGCCACAAGCTTATGTCAGAGTTTTGACAAGTTTCCAGTCTGAAACATAAAACGAACTATTGGCTGTGCATTTAGATTTTCTAAAATGGGGTTAACTGGGTTAGTAGAGTAATGAAGAACTTCTCATTTGTTGCACTGCAATAGTTCAAACCCGGTTTGCACAGAACTGAAAAACTCTAAAATTTCTTTTCTGACATAATGCAGTCTTCAAGACCTGGACAGGAGGACCTCTTGACAAACTAAGATACCTCACGCCTCTGAGATCCAAATTGAAACATGGAGGGGGGAGCAAGCTTTCCTGAAAGAATACTCACTTAAATATCAAGAGCTTAAACAACCCTTGATGACCATGTACTCATGTACTGTGGTTTTATTTCCCCTTCTTTTTCCTAGTGTATTGACCCTTATAAATGGAAAGCAATGCTTGTTGTCTATCAGCAACTGTTTAAATACTATTGATATTCTTCACTTTATTTAACATCTTGGTCTGAGTTTGTGTCCTTATCTTCTCACAGAAGTGAGAATTTTTATTACAGACCATTAGAAATATTTAGAGCAAAGTTAAATTACTCAATGTAACTTTTCTTCCTGACTTGGATGGAAAATTATTGTTTATAGAGAAACAAATAGTAAAGAAGTTATGCTTAACAGAGAGAGTTCCAGAACTGGCTCTGTTCCCTACTGGAGGTGGGATTTCTTAAAAAAGTAAGGATTGGTAATGGCTTTAGTCCTTTCTTCCCATTCTCAGCAGTGCTTGGGGCAGGCAGCATGTACTTCTGCATCCTGCAGTCCTTTGCAGCATAGCTTTCAGGCTGAAGGAGGTGGTATACAGCTGGTTTCACACCCCTCTCTGCTCAGGAGAATTTACCCGCTTTCTGGAAACTCTACTTGTAGCTGGCTGCAGCAGTGCCCCCATGATTTATGTTAACTTATTTAACAAATAGCTCCATGCCTTTGGGAATTTATAAGATTTTGTAATTGTCTCTATCACGTACTTTGATTTTTTTTTTTTTAGTAGGATAACTTAAACCAAAAGCCCAGTCTTGTACTGCTGAGACTCAAAGTAATAGGGTTGCAAATTATAAGCAAGTCTGACTTCTCCATAAAAAGTTATACTATATTTCAATTTGATACTTAAGAAACAAAATATTCCTTTCCCTATTATTTTTAAATGAAATTAATTTCTATTCATTAACCATCCTGTGCCAACCAAAACATTTTACGATTAGCAGTAGAACCTCTCCTCAAATCTTCCTTTTTCCATCATTTCCTCCTTATTCTAGAGAAAAAAAAATTTCTTCTTGGGGAACATGCCTACTTCAGTTGAAAGATATAAGTGAAAAATAAAAGCAAAGCATATGTTGAGTGGGAAGGAGATAGATACAGTGTATATGAGAGTTTGTGGGGGGGTTGTGCCCACATTTACAAAAAGGATGGTAAGCCTTTGTAAGTGGAGTGGATGTAGTCTGGGAAACAAATCTTTAGTCATATACATATTCTGTTTGTTTATAGGTTTTGCTTTGGGTATCTCATCAGTATTATTTGGGAGTCTTATTGATACTTCTATAGTCAATAATAATATTTAAATCTTTATTCATGACTCTATAAGGAGAATTCTTTATGCCAAGTTATTTGTGACTATGAATGAAGGCTACAGAGATTTAGCAAAGCACAATAATAGTACCCCTGGCTCCACTAGTCATGACTAAGATCTTACTGTGAATTTCCCTATTGTCTAAGGGCAATAACTGGTTTAGATTTGATTTGTTAACCAGCAGCTGCAGCAAGTGAGATCAGTTATTTGCTGAGTCCTTTTTTTATAATTTATCTCCTTCTCTGGATCATTATGACTTGTTATTTTCAAGATAGGTTTCAAATAAAAAAGTAAGGTCTGAATTATTCACAGGATCTAAACACATGCTTAAGTTAATATTTTACTTTTATGGGAATTTCTATTGATTTCAATAGAACTACTTATTATGCTCAAAAGTGATTATTTTCTGGGTCAGGGGCTAGTATCATATAATTCTTAGGAAAAGGACCACATTTATTGGGTTCTCTCTAGTTAATAAGGCTTAGTTAAAATTTATCTGTGAAGTTTAGATTAGCAGGCAGATTCAAATTTCCCCAGCATTTGGAATTCAGTAGTTTTGTTGGAGATCATCTGTGGAATAAATTTCAGTTTTTAAAAAGCATCTATTATCATGCACATTTATTTATCTAAAAAGATCCTCTCTTAAACCCATAAGAGCTTAATGCCATAATTGCTTTTAATGTCTTGGACAAATGTGAATTAACAAAACCCATTGGAAAATGTGATTATCTGCATCCTTAATCGTAGGGTGACCCCTCTCTTTGTGAATTCCAAATCACCTCATTATATTCAAGTCCTACATAGGTACTACCACTGGGAAAGGTATTATGGATCTCCTATAATAACAATAATAATTAATAATAATTAATAAAGAAGATGGACTGGTTAGCTTGGTATGTAGCCAAGGCACTTCTGTTGGATTAACAGTTATTTTTTCCATTTTTGTCATACTACATCTACTGTGCTTAATCACTGTATTATATTTTACCACATTAATAGGTAGATAGACTCTGAAAGCATGTGCATCTTATGTAAAAAAAGTTCCAGCTAAACCCATACAATGAAAAAGTAGGGCATGAAGGGCATAGGAAATCTCCAGCTTCTGGCTTTCTTTACTCCATTTGATCAAATTTCTTTCTCTAATGAATCCCTGGTTATCCTAATAGGCTTCTACTGGTTGACTGGGAAGCCAGGGTATGAGCCTGCATGGGTCAAGAAGATCAAGAATTTCTAAAACTCAGTTTTTGGAAACACAGTCTCAGGTTTTGTTCTGCTCCAATCAAAATATCTGAACCAAAACAGTATTACTGGGTTTCTAGAATCACTTTGGGGAATAGATCTGCTAATAGTGTCATTAAATGCTTGGCATCCAGATACCCTCTTCAGACTGGTCCTGGAGCACATCACAGTTGTCCTTCATCCTCCTAGCTTGTGTGAGTTTTCTTCTATTGAAAACTCAGGTTTAGCAGACAGCCAGAGGGAGATCTGGTAATTCTCCTTGCTCTAAAACTGAAATTCATTCACGGTGCAAGCAGGATAAATGCCTACAGCTGGGGTGTTCACATTCTTTCAGTTGTATACAGCCACTAATGACTTTCAGGGAAAACTACTGTTTTTTCAGTGGGTTGTATTAACCAGCCAAATGCCACACTAATTAATTTTAAAAAGAATCATAGGGATGAGCAGTGACTGCTAGGGTAGGGAACTGCAATAAGCAAGGGTAACATTAACGTGTTTTACTATGAAAATTACTGAAGCAATTTACCCAGAAACTGTAGCCATTATCAGAATTCTTAACACCCCGATTTCTCATTCTCTTTTGTAAGCATTAATCATATTTTATTTTTAACCAGAAACCTCAAAGCAGAATTAAATTAAGTGAAACTTTAATAATGAAATTGCATACCGTATTATTCAGAAGTTATGCAGAGAAGCTTTAATATACTTCATTAGGCAGAGAAAAATGTTGAAAGGATATGGTTAATGTTCATCTGCAGTCAGTTTCTCTTTTTATTACAAGAATTTTGCTATTGACTTCAATGGGAGGAAAACCAGCCTCTGCTGAGGTGGTGTAATAGTGTGGGTTAGTCTCCTGAATCACTAGAAAAGCATTATAGAATAAAGTCAAACTGAATGATGATGCCTGTTATCACACGGGAAGGAAGGGATTTATTAAATTTAAAAGGGCAGAAGCATGGTTGTAGGGCTGAACTGGGGCCAGTGTTTGGGTGATCGGCCTCAGCAGGGCTGTCGGGGTGGCACCAGCAGAGCAGAAGGGAACGCACCTGCAGGGCCAGGTACTCAAAATCTTGTGTCAGCTCTGCCAGCCCCAAGCAGGGTGAAGCGGGGGCACCGCTCCCCCTGACTATGAGGTGACAATAAAGGTAACGGGGAGGCTGGGGGTAGCCTTTCTTCACAAGCGTTCTGCACAGGGTTGTATGGAAAGGGAAAGCAGAAGAAAGGGTAGCATTTAAAGAAAAACAGAATGAGTTTTCTTCCTTTTTTGAGCATTAATTAAAGCTATGGGCTTGGTAAAGCCTTGAAATTACTGGAAGCACAGAGATCGGAGGGAAAGCTAGCAGCTCCAAGGAACACGATGTCTGAAGAAAAGGTATGCTCCGCTGAAATGTGTTACGGCATGTCTACCACACACTTCAGCAGTGTGTAAAGTACGTGCTCTTTCTTAGTAACCAGCTTTGTGGCCTTAGCCAGACCCTCCGTCTGCTGCCTTGTAAGATTTCTGGCAATGAAGTAATTGTTAGATTTTAAAGACTTTTCTCCTTAAATGAGGGGGGAAGTGACAGTATTTTTCCACAGAACCAAAGTTATCTATTGTTCTCAACATTCACATCAAGTATACCGATATCTCCAACCTGAAGAGAAGAACATCTGTAGGGCCTGTATATACCAGACTTCTTTGTTTATGTGTTTATCTTGTTACTGTTGCTGAATCTCATACACAGAAACAGAAAGGGTACAGAAAGATGCCACAAGGAAATGCCACACGCAGGCAAAGCAGTTCAGGCCACCCTACTGGGAGGTGTACCTTTGGGGCCAAGACCTCGATAGAGCAGCTCTTCAAGCTGAATAAGATAGAGGTGCTCTCGCCTGTCTGACTTCTGACTGCAAAGCAGAGATAAGACAGAACAAAGACAGGTTTTTAAGAGGATGAAAAGAAAGAAATTAACAACTTAGATTCTTAAAAGAGAAAGAAGGTACTCAACTGCTACTGTGTGCACATCTAGGGAAGAAGGTAATAGTGTTTACAGCTGCAGAAGACAACTGGAAGAACTGGGAGAGCATGCTTCCCAGCATTACTGTTGCACAGCAAGAGGTGAATGTCTTAGTGGGAGACAGAAGATAAGACTTTCTCACTGAGGTTTTAATGTCAGAATTCCTTGCTCTCGCTCTCCTTTCTAACAGCAGTAGAGTTCAGCCAAGACCAGTAAAGCTGTAGAAGCTAATGGAAAAAATGCGATCTAAGCAAGTAATCTGGGCGGGAGAAACCTATGGTTGCAGTGGCAAGGCAGTATACCTTTGGAAAAACTGAGTGTATGTGTGAGGAATTCTGCAAATTTCAAACATTTGATGAAATATATTAAAAAAATACATTTTTTCACTCCTCTCTCCTTGCCCCAGTAAAAATCCTTTAAAATAGTAACAATTTTACAACGTAGTTCTCTTCCCATCACATATATCAGTAAGATGGGTTCTTGGTGTTCTGGTGTCCAGCATGGCACAACTCTAACCACTTTCTTTCCCTGGTAGATTTCAGCTGCTGTTTTTCCCTCCTTTCACTCTGTGCATACTACTAAGGGGGGGAGGGGGGCGGAGAGGAAGAGAGGTGCTCAGTGAGGACTACAGAAAAAAACAAAAACAAAGCTCCTAAGAGGTGGAATTCACAAGTCAGCTTGAAATGAACAGGAAAATCTGAGTTTCCTGGTAATATATGAGTGTTTTTTCTTCCCAGTTAATTGAAATCAGTGTGAAGGAAAAGCAACCGACTTGGAACAAGTAGTTGACAGTGCTTCATTTTCATATAAAATATTGCTACTGTCAGTGGCCCAAGCAGTGATCAAGACAGGGTGTTGAAACTGGGAAGACGACCAAAAAGAACTAGTAACACTTTTTATGGGGGAACCAAGATAAATGAATAATAGGAAGTAGGCTATAACACAATGATAGAAGGGCAGAAAAATTGCTGATGCTCCTGCTAAATAAATCAGTAATGTCACTATGTTACAGTACTATTTTTTATATTGATATTAGACCTACTAATAACTCCCTGCAACATATTGCCCTGAGTTCTGTCTTTAAATGGTACCTTAGGCAGCATGTGTATAAATTCTGTACCCCATGAGAACCATTTCTTTTATTAAGTTAAAATGAAACATCATATTCTTGTAGCAAAAACAGGGATTGAGTTAGAGCACTTCTTTTTGTTCAAATGAGAGGAATTGCTTAAATAGCACCCTTGAACTATTAGACTGCCAAGGTTTACTTTGAAGCTATACAGTGGAAGAAAAAGCACCATCTCTCTAAAGTTTTAAATACTTATTTTCACATACAAAGACTTCGAGATTTCTTGTTGGCATTAGGACAGTAACCTTGTCGTATTTCAAATACACAATCTGTATAGAAGCTCTTTTTTCAAATGGTTTATGTCTGTGACTTTCCAGATACAGCTGTGATTTAAGAGATCAGCTGTTACGCAGATGTCTCATGAAAGGTAAGTGGCATTGGTAGGGTTGAAGGTTAAATGTCTTTGAAGTCCCAAACAGCAGTAACAGTGGTCAAATAATAGATGCCTTGTGAGAGCTGATACTTCTTTCTCCATATCTTGAGAAAAAGTTGGACTACTATACAAATAGTGCTGCAATATGAAAGTATCAAGAAATCGTCTTGTAAAAAGTTCTACATTTCTGTTCTGGAGTCCTTACATTTATGACAGGCCACGGCTGGTATCCCTCAATATGGCACTGAATAAGATTGTCAACTACTTTATCTGTTACCGGTGTTCAGAGATACCTACTTCTTTGTTTTAAGAGTACAACTAAAATAAGCCTATAAAGGTAAACTAAGTCGTTCAGCATGTAATCCATGGGGGATGGGAGGAGCCTATTAAAGTAAATTGACCTTTTGAGTTGAATAAGCCTGGACAGAAGTATTTGGCCTGAAATTTGAAATAAAAGTATTTTTAGCATTGGTGGAGATTCAATTCCTAGGACAAAATCATTAACATGCTGATTTTGCTGAAATCATTGTCTTAGTAGAAGGAGCTTTTTGCTGCAAATGAGATTGTTTCTATTGAGCAGGGATTTTTACTTTGGGTTTATTTGGTGGGGTTTTGTTGTTTTGTTTTGGTTTTTTTTCTCCTGAAAAGCGATGAGAAAAAGAAGGTTTTCTTTTGCTAAGTTGTAAAATATGAGGACAGATAGGCATCTGGCAAAGCTGACATTGCTCCAGAGAATTCTTTGGAGCTGTAATGGTGTCTGGGTTTGTCACATCACTTCTTTCCACCGGTAGTTAGGGGTTTTCTGTAATGATCAATTAGTGTGCAATGCAATATGTATGATTTGGCATGTACCCAATATGAAATTGTGCCTGAGTTTTTCTGTAGATTGCCCTGGACTTGGCTTTGGGACTCTGAGGCTTATTTTTTTGGCAGTCAGAATTGTAGGTGTCTGATGTTACCAATAAATGCAAAGTTATAAACACCAATGCCTTTTTTTTTTTTTTTTTTGGAGGGAGGAGCAATAAACAAAAGTATGGCACAACAGACACTTTTTAAAACAGAGTGAGTCCTTTCAGTTGTCCATCTGGAAAACATTGATTTGCATCACTGAGAATGTAATTGTTCTACCAACAGGCTCAGTTTTCTATATGATCAAACAACAAAGGCAGCTATAATGTTTTTCAATAAGATGAAAGTCTTGAAAGACCTAATAAAATGAGAGGGGAAATTCCCCTAGCCACATGTGTAAAATACAGAAGCATGTTCACAGAGCTACACATGGAGATTGTGGATACAAGGCTGTCTTTATGGGTGACCTCTAGTGTATTTAGAGGTTTTTAATGACATCTGTTTCATTACAGGTGTGGATTTCTCTATATTACTAGAGTTTAAAGGTAGGACTCTGTATTACGGGAGTTAATTTCTTACTGTTAATTTTTTTATTCACATACTTCTTTGATTCTGTTTTTTTTGTTTTTGAAAGCGAATGTGATCTTTTTACTTTTGACGATTTTTAACATGAATAATGTGAAACACACAAAAATGCCGTAAGGCTTTTAAAACCATACCTTTTATAAAGCAAGGCACATTTGAATGCGTGTGCATAAATACTTACTCTTTAAGTGTCACTGTCTTTGCAAACAATTGGGAAAATTGTAGAAGGTCTAAGTTTTGGGAACAAACTAAAGTTACCCTTTAATTATAGTCCTGTTAAGGTCAACACATTGCTAATAATCAAAAGTATATGGAAAAAAGAGAGTTGTAAAAACAATGTACATGTGATATTATTTTCAAGAAAGAGCAGGACTGGCCCAAGATACATGGGGTTTAGGAGTAAGTTTTGCTTGTAAACAAGCAAAAATTATAGAAGTTCAGACTGTCATGCTTTAGTTTTGAAGTCAGATTTCCTAAGTTCAGAATAAATCAAGTTCATGCTGTACTTTCTGGGCAATACAGGAAAAAATTAGTGCTTTTTCCTGGAATGACTGGTTTCCTTTTACCTTGTTGAAATAGTCATCTTTTGCAAATTTTGCACTTATTTCTCATTAATAGCCTAAATATTATTTCAGATGTTGTCCTTTGAATTACTGTGCGCTCTGTTCCCTGCCCGTAGAAAACTTTCTATTGACAGTCCATTAAAACCGCCATCGCTGTGCCCCTGGCTTACCAGAGTAGGGACCATGCTCCCAGCTGTTTGAAGAAGTTGCCATGCCCTGATCTTTGTCACGCATGTGTCATAATACACCTGCTACTGCTTACAACTATGCTTTACCTTAAAAATACTTTCTGGAATACAATAGGTCCCTGTCCATATACTTATATGGATAGAAGATTAAGAGGTTGCGATAGCATTTTTTTTACCATTTGACAACAAATTAGGCTAGAACTGTATTCTTGATATGCGTGGTTTTTTTTTTTTTTCTTTTTACATTTTGGAGCATGTGATTTTTGTCTTTTTAAATTTGGATTTTTAATTTTTTTTTGTCATCCATAATCTCATAAAACTTGACATGAATGTCTCTGTAGTTGGAACAGTCATCTTAACTGCCATTTGCTGAACAGGGGGAAGCTTTACAGCTTCAGAACTCTGTAACGTTTCTTTGAGTATCATTCAGAGTCACAGCAGGATAAGTTTGTCCCCTCTACGGATTTTCCATCAGCAAACTCTCACCCACAAACAGATGACACTTTGGCATAGGAGGGCTGTGAGCACAGTTGCCATCTGCTCTCGCTGTCCAAGCAGCTCCAGCTCTGGTGCCTCTTTCATCAGAAATCTGTGCAAGCTCAGACAGAAAACACTCAGAAACTATCTTTATCCAGAAGGTCTCTCACTATTGTTTATCCTCCTGGAGAAGATGATGAGCCACTCCTTTGTCAAAGGAGGCAAAAACACTGTGCAGAGCTTGTAACACACCGTGGAATGGTGGGATATAATGTATGTTAGAAGGATGAAGAGGATTTGGGAAAAATATTAAAAGCTTGCTTTGAGGTTCCATAGGCCACTAAGTGCAATACTTGCTCCCCACACTGGTTGTAGAAACATGTGAAAAAGCATTAGACTTGAAAGAGTTGAAGAGAGCACTGAGGTTGCCTCCAGTACCAGAGTCCTACAGTGAAGACATATACCTCCACAGCAGTAACCAAGTATGTGTAGCACCTATTGGTGTAAGGTTGTGTAGACATGACTCCTTATGGAGGCAATGAAATGACTTTTTGAAATGTCAATCAAGTTTGGAAGCATGATTCCTGTACTCATGCATTTCCTCTCTATTTTAGAGCTCTACATAAGAACATCTTGTTTGATGAGGTGAATTTTGTATGTTGGGAGGAGTTTTTCCAAGTAGTTTGAAGTGATCTGGTCATTGCAGTGGGAGGACAGCGATCACCATGGGGAGCAATTCACAACCCTGCTGGAAGTCATTGCTTGCATCAAGGATAAACTGAGATTCTGCAAAGCAGAGCAAGCTGCTCGACAGGAGACTGACCTCAATGGGGTAAGGAGGAAGTTTGAGACTAAAGGGATGAGAGAAAGAGCACCTTCAATTATTTGATGTGTTGTGTGTATGTGTGTGATGTGAAGCTTTAGCTTTTTGCTGCCTTTTTTTTTTTTTTTAAATCAGTGGAGACCAACTGTGCGATCCTGCATAGTTATACCAAGATGCTATACATTTTTTTCTCTTTATTTTTTAGCATGTTAAAAAAATCAGCCTTGCATCACCATCAGCTGTACTATACATACAAGATGTGGTATCCATACAAAAAATACCCTAAGGAAACAATCCTCAAAATAATGTATTGTCAAACTAGAGCCTAGAAAACTATTAAATCAATCTTAAATTCAGTTATCTAAGAAAAGTCCTAAATAATTTCCATATCTAAAAATGGAACAGTATAATACTTAGCTGTTACATGTACTACTACTTTTTTTTTTTTTTAGATATGCAGGAATTTTGACCGAACCTACTAAAGGCGTGAAAATATAAATGGTTTTGTGAGTAGGTTTAGAAAAAAAGCAAATACTGGAAGTGTGGGCCTGATTATGTGGGAGAAAACTGGGAATGTCTGAGAAAATGCAGCAGTTGTAGAATCACTTTCCTGAGTGGTGGAGGGAAAGAACTTTACAGTTTTACCTGGCTGTGTAGGGTCGATGTGGTGTAGGCGAAAAAAATTCATTTTACTTATCCACAGTTTTCATGTCCCTGCTAGCTTTCTCAAGGAAATTAAAGAGTCTGAGAATAGACATTAAAGTATGTTTTATCTTTAGGAAGTACCGGATCTAGACTGAAGAGAACTAACTTTCATCTGGGTAACAATGGATATTTCCCCCTCTGATTAGCTCACAGCACTACCTTTTAAGCTATGACAGACTTTGCCCAGCTATTGTGGCTATTCAAATTTTGTCTCCAGAGTAGGTCAGTGAAATCTCCTGTTCTGGTATCTGTACCGTAAGAATGGTTCCTTTTTTCCAATAATTATCTGGAGCTTTCTACCCTTATTTTGATTTTTCTTTCATGTAGCTACATTTATTATATCCAGCAATGGCTAAAACAAGCATTCTGAAGGTGACTTGTGTGTCTAAATAACCAGTCATCAGATCCCTATATCTTTTAGGTCTGGAAATTATGTTGTACACCCTTAAGAAACCGCTTCTGAACAACAACAACAGCAGCAAAAAGGAAAACAAAGCCCCAAACTTTTCTTTAGTGATGTGCTTGGTATGAACATGTGTATGATAGTTCTTCAAGAAGAGCTATGATAGTTCTTGGAGAACATACAATACTTCATACTTTACTTTAATATTTTAATATTTACAGTTCCAGGCCAGAGAAAAGAGAACAGAAAGCACATCAATTGTTCTGTTGATTAAAACCCATCAAACTAGTAGAGATCTTCCCAAGGTTAAGACTCAGTTACAGATTTATGTGCTCTCAAGTTTACAGGTACTTAATTGAATAAAGGGTGCTTATCTGGACCTGTAAGTTGAAAATGGAAAAAAGCTTGATGACCTTGGACAGGCCATGAAAGGCTTCAGCTGAAATCTGAGTAACAATTTTCATTGAATTTTTTATTTTATGAGGTTCAATCTACAGAAAAAATGTTGAGCTATTTACAGATCCTGTTTTTCCTTTTTTCATAATGCAAGAATTGAAAATATCATGAGGATTACTGAGGCAGTGCCCAAATTATATTTTATTTTCTAAGTGGATAAAGTACAGAGAGCTTTGTTTCTTCATTTTCCTGTACGTCATGCAAAAATTAATCATATTTTTACAAGATTGTTTGTATTTTCTTTTGTTTAAATGTCCCAAATTCGAATGTGGACTTGGATACAGAGCAGCAATATCCCAAAATTAGCATGAAAGAAAAGTAATAGTTAATTATCTGCTCTGTTTCCAAAAGCTTGCAAGAAATAAAAGTTTTTCTTTTTAGGATATAGTTTTAGAAAGCAAGAAGAAGCTGGAAAACAGCCATACACATGACATAATTCCCTCAAAGACTGGAGGGTGTCCAGATAGGAACATCAAGAGGCTTTTAGTGCTGTTAAATTAGAATCAATTTCCCTTGTGGGAGGGGGCTAATTTGCAGACAGAAAAGAAAAACAAGCTGCAGTACAGATTATACCTACTAGGTATGGCACAGTTGATCTACTGAATTTCTCCATTTCCAAGCCTTCTCAAGATACCACTGCTATGAAATAAAAACAAATAAATCTTTAAACAAATCCACTGCAACGCATATTTTTGGGTTTGATTCCCCCCCCCCCCAACAGTTAAGTTAGGCAATATAATAAAAATGGTGATAATCATAATAAGTTTCCTGCACATATATGAAATAATTAACTGAATATGGATTCAGCAAGACATCTTCTCAGAACTGAGGACAAGGATCTTTCAGGAAAGACTTCAAGTGGAATGAGAATACAATATGTCTTTTCATGGCAGAGTATGAAGGATAAAAGGTTTCTAAGGTGCTAGCAAATTAGTCATGAGAATTTCAGTTATTGTGCCTGCTAGCTAAAACCTGAGCAGAGCGATAAAGTTAAGATATACTGGTGTGAACATTTAGATCTAGATCTCCATGTCTGAAGCTTAGTAAACAGGTACTCATAGAGTGAACTGCTAATGGTGCATATTAAACCATACAATGGCTATGAATGGAACAAACCAGATAATTGCAATGTGCATTGAAAGGTTTCCAGGTCCTTGTGTTCTGTATTAAATTCTTTCTTCTCCTCTTCCCAAACCTCTAACATCTTTCAAAATTGCAAGAAAGAAACGTGAAAAATAGGTCGCCAATTACACTGATTTCCCCTGTTTTTATTCCAGTAAATTATTTAATTGAGGATGAGGGCTTATATATTGATAAAGTTTTGTACAGATTTGTAGGGTTTCAGTTAACATTCTGTCACCTTAATTCCTTGATATAATTCATTTAAAGTGCAAAACCAGATGTTACCTTCTCCAACATGGGACCATGTATTGCCCCAAAATGCAGTTTAACTATGGTGCCTTACGTCACTTTCATCAACATTACTAATAAAGATTCTGGATATTAAATGATATGTACACTTCTTTAAAACTGTTGCCTTAAAATTATGCTTTTAACCACTCATGCAAATCTATCTGCCTTCAGCATGTTTTTATGAGTAAAAATGAAGATTTGAATGGGAGACGACAAGATTTTGTAAGAGTACCTGCAGATGCAGGGCAATATAGCATCCAGTATTTGGCAGATGTGAATGATTAGTAAAAAGGATATCTACCCAGAGATTATTATCAAAGTCTAGTACTCTGTAAAACTTACTTCTGTGTTACTATCAACCTGATTTCTTCTGTTATTTAGATTCAGGAATTGAGTAGGTTTCTAGTGATCAGTGAAAGAAATAATCAAATGTTTTAAAGCTAAAAAGACATAGCATAAACATTTACCCCATGACCCATTGCATTCAGTTACAGGAAGGGCCAGTTTTAGGCTGGGACATGTCCTCGTTACAGAAATAACCTCTAGGCCCACTTACCATTTGGTAGGCATCCTTACGTGTCAGGGCATGCAAATAGGTTATACAAGTGTGTTTTGGTCACACAGTGAAACAACTCAAGAAATGTTTGTCAGCCACGTTTCAGAGGCATCTAGCCATGTAGATTTGCACATGCGTGTCCTTGTATGGCAGACTGCATGGCCTAGTCATGTGGTGAAGGACAAGGTCAGCCCATGAGAGTGATCAAGGAAGCCGGTGCACTCAGTCTTGACTTATTACAAGTTCAACCTAAATACCACATGTAATGAGAATTCTCCACATCCCTAGAGAAGTTCTTCCACTGTTTCTCTGCATTCAGTGTGGGGTGTTGGTTTTTTTCTTTATTAGGTTTCTCAGCATTCATCTTCTACTAGGCCTCATGTCAAAACTGGACTCTTGCTCAGACCTGTAGGGTAGTACCATATTTTGATTGTGAAATGTGACAGAAGTATGTTTTAAAGAGTTGCCTGAAGGAGGGGGAGTGGAGGGGAAGTAGAAAGCAATATGAAAAGTAAATGAATATCCTTGCTCATATCAGCTGTTTATAAAGATTTAAATTTGACTTTCTCATTTTACAGTGAGAATGCTGCATCTGTAAAAAAATGCCGATCACCCCAGTCTCTAAATAAAATTATCATCTGCTGAGATAAAAGAAGTTTTGTTTTAAAATCAAAAAGCCATCACACATTGTCCCTGATGTGTTACAAAACCAAGTTCCCTAATTACAGAGCAGAAAGTTATATTTTCAAAGGCGGTTTGTTTTGGGGGGTTTTTTGTTTGGTTGGGTTTTTTTTTAGTCAAAACTGGAGTGATGAGAAGATGACCCTGGCAGCCTTCAAACAAGGCTTTTAAATAGAATGAGATGAGTTTGTGCAGACAGGATCTGTTCTTCAAAACTCACTTCTCAAAAGCCGGTAGGTATTGAAATGAGCAGGTTGACAATATGCAGTCTCTGGAGTAGTTTCTGACATTTTTTTTCTAGAAGTAATAGCTGGGAAATTTGTCTCTATTGCAGAACCCATCCTTGGGAAAGCCAAAATTATCTGAGACAGGATACATAACGTTTAATACTAGAAATGAACTCCATTCAGTTGGAAAACGCCTATCAGCACTGTATTTTGTTGCATACTGTAATTACAAAGTTAATTTTGCAAATCTCATAAGCTGAGCACTTTGAAGACTCATTTGAATTCTTTAAATGCTGGGCCTAATAACGTTGCAGGTATTTTCAACAACTTTATTGAACTCCAGAAAATTATTCTGAAGACTTTTAAAAACTAAAATAAACCCCCACATTTAAAAACCTGTTTCTACTTTTCTGCCATTAAAAAGAATAAATCCAGGGATAAAAATAAGAACATTTTGAAGGAAACCAATTCTATTTAAAATTGACGTTACATTAATGGATCTTATAGATCCTTTTATCTGCCTTTTGTTTTATGCAACACAAAATAGTTTAGAAATGTGTGTTGTTTTGATTCTTAACCCTCAACAGAACTGAGAAATATTGCTGAAAGGTCTTGGAAGCAAGCAAGTTGGTTTATCTTCAGTCTTTGGAAAGGAAAGGATGCTAAAGGCAAGTAATGCAACCAGAGGAGATTAGGGTGTCAGGTTTAGCATTGACCGTCTGTGTTCTGATACCAAAGTTACTGAGAAGGAAGCTGCAATAACTGAAAATGGGTGACAAGACCTTGGACAAAGCCTGCATCTATGCACAAAAAGGTGCTTTATTTTAGTTGTTCTTCAGAAAGAGTCTTCAAGAGTTAGGTGACATATATGAGGACAGAGAGGTGTCCAGGTTAAGAAATCAACAAACCTGAACATAATCTTTAAGTCTATGCTAAAAATGTCTTTTTATTGACGGAGATTGTCAAGTACTGACTGAGACATCAGTATTTATGTTGGTATCACCCCTATTATAATCAGCAGAATTAAAAATGAACTTTTAAAAGCCATTATGCTAAGTGACATGAAATTATTACTAAATTGAAGTAATGACTTGAATAATGTAGGTCTGCATGCATTTTCACTAGAATTCCACTGCTAAAAGCTGTAACATTTTTTGATTGATCATGTCTTGCCTTGTAGTATATAAGATGGAATTTTGGATCTGTGGAGGAGCTTAGTAGCTCAAGTGTATTTACATCAGAAGCAGAATTTATGAGGATACTTGAAATGCCATGTAAAGGATGCTACAGAGGAGCTTTGAAGGTTTCCTTCAGCCTTCCCGATGTAAGAATGGCCCAAAAAACTAGCTATTGAAGTGCTTCTAAGCTGTACATGAATCAAAGCTGCAGATTTCGTCTTCAGATGGAACTGTCTAGATCTGATCAGAGATATTCCAGGAAAATATATTTGGGAAAGCATTGATTTCTTTTATGCTGGTTTTCACTAATCATCAGGAGACTTTAACAGAAGGGTATGGGTAAGAAGGGGGAGCTATTGAAATAGTCACTTGCAACAAGACTGGGTTGCAAATTCAAGAGCAAGAGCCTGCTTTCAGACCAAGCAGAGCAGGTTACTGGGTTTGCATTACTTATATAGGTACAGAAATCCCAAGACTATAGGTCTACTTTTTCTGTTTCAGTGACTGTTTCTTTATGCAAACGGATCCTCTTGAGTGTGAGAGTAAGACAGCAGCTGTGTAGTTGGCGGTACCTGTTGTGTAGTTTGGGGGAATAATATCTGGATTAAATAAGAAACCTTTTCTCAAGCAAATGCTAAGATCTCTGAGCAACTAAGAATCTTTTCCAGAGAGAGTTTTAAGATAATCTGTTATTTTTTTCCTCTAATGAACTGTGAAGCTAAATTTCAAAGTGTTTTCTGTTGCTTTTTGAGAAGCATGGTTTGTTTTTTTTTTTAAATGAATTTAAAACAGGTTCTAACCTGTCAGCACATTAGACCATTATGGCAGTCCAGCCTGCACCATGGGGTATGCTTTACATCTCAAAATTCCTGTTCCTTCCTTTCCCAGCAGAGGGTTCACAGCTTCTGGGATTTACGTGCTGTTACAGGAATTAAGAACGAAAGGAGGACAAAGGCTTTCAGACTGTATGATGGTACCAATATTCATGTGGTTATAAATCAAGGAGGTCTACCCATCCTTAAATAATGGTTTCTGAGATAGCAATCTCTTCTGTAAATTTATATATATATATATAGTACATAAAATTTAATGTCCTTGATAAGGGACCTTGGTTTGTCCAGACCTCACTCAGAGCCAAGACAGCAGGCAGAGGTTGTCTTTGTCTGTGGTCATGCAGAGAAATATCGTGTGATATGAGCAAAATAGCACAACCACTTGCAACTCAGCTCAAGAGAGCCTCTAAACCTACTGTTCTGCACAGTTTGAGTAGCAGAACTAAATAAAACAAAGCCATTTGAGAAATTGTTTTCCTAAACTGTGAAGGTGGGTATTCTGTAATGATATTAAGTAAAGGCCACTGCTAAATTTTTCTGCTAACTGTACCTATGATACGCAGCTCTAGAACAACCGTATGTCAAAGATGGGTTTTAACTAAACAGGTATTCAAATAAATACTGGAAACTGTTACTTATGTATGCTTATAGAGCAGCTTTTTACCACTTCCTCTCAACTCTGTTGTTGTTGTTGGTTGTTTTTGTTTTGTTTGGTTCCCCCTCTCCTGCCCAAATCCTACTTTATTGTCTCTCTTTCATGAATGGTGCTACAGCATGTGTGAATTTTGAAGTATGCTTTTTTACTGGATTTTAATTTTGGTTGACAAAGGGACATATCTCCTTTTTAAAAAAGAAAAAAGAAAAAAAGAAAAAGGACAACCCCCCCACTACTCTGGTTTACTAGATCAATTTTAATTTAAAGGTACCAAAAGCTGTTACACTTCACATTTCAAAGAAGGTTAATTTTTAAATACTTTCAGCTCAGCATTCGTCTCTAAGAATTTAATTATGGATATTGTCAGGCCAAAACATTCTTTCCTGACAAAATCTTGCTTTAGTGTAAAGCTAGTTTTCATTCTCACAGTGAAGACAGACAGCATTGCATGTTGTCCCAAATGGAGACGAACATGTGACAAGCTGGGAAGTAAGTGGAAATAAAATCAATTTTTCCCTATTAGTGTCAAATTAAAAGCAAAGTAAGCTGTAGAAGTTGCAATAGCAGAAGTGACAATTGAAACAAGTGTTCTGAACAAACAAACAAGACCAATAGAGAATCAATTCTAACTTTGTTAGGTAAAGGGACCTTTGTTGTTGGTGATGTTACAATGCACAGAATAGTATCTGTTCAAATTCCAAAGCAGCAGCCAAAGACTCTGTGTCAACAGGCAGGAATTTAAAGATATAAAAATCATGAAAATTAATGGGAAATTATTTTTATAGAATTTAAACTGTTAATACAGCCCAATATACATGTCATTAAGATTTACAGTTTATGATATTATTTTAAAAAATTGCTGTCTTTTTCACCTTGATTTGAACTCTCTTACCTTGTCACAAATTCCAAGAAATCTTTACATGAAAAAGAGATAGCATAGAAATCTTTTTTTTTTTCCCTTCATTTTTCTCTTCCCTTTCATTTTCCTCATATTCTTTCCCCTTCTGGTAATTCTCTTAATTCCCTCTATGTGCCTTGAGGGTATTAAACATCTCTCTCTCTCCCCCCCCCCCCCCCCCCCCCCGTCTCTCTCTCACCCCCCGCCCCCCCCTTCTGCTTCCCCTTTTCCTTGTGTCTTCCCCTGCTTATGGTGCCTGATTTTCTCTCCCTACATTAATTTCTCCTAGCTGACTGACTTTCCCACCGTGCTTTATGGTTCTGGCTGATGCCTCCAGTCATTTGCAGCAGGTCTAGTTTCATTCCTCATTTCAAGCCCTTGGTGGCAATACCTCCTCTTCCTGGCTTCCATCGATGCGTGCTAGCCTAAAAAGCCTGATGCCACCAAGGATAAGGAACCATAATGTGGTAGAACAGATCTCCCCAGATGGTCTGTAAGTAATCTGAGAGATGCTTAGCTGGGAACTCGGGGAGCAGGCTGTGGCTCGGTAGGAGCTCGCTCGCTATGCGGACCTGATGACGAGAAGCTGACTCTTTGCAGCAAGAGGTGATGTACGTTAGGGCCATATCCTGCTCTCTGGATGCTCTGTTAGAGAATAAGCATCAAATGTTTTTTCTCTTATGCAAGAACAAGAGTTAAATCTTATATTTGCTTCCAGATAGCTTATTTTCTGTTTGGGACAAGCTTCGTGCTGGTCACTTTCCTGTCCCAGGCAGGGATGGGTAAATATCTGAACTTTTCTAGTTAAAATATCTAGAAAATTCTGAGTCAGTCTCTGGGACTAAATATCAGTCTTATAAAATGACACCCATCATCACCTATTTTGCCTTGGTTGCCTTACATAGGCATTTTTCCAACTTAGGGCATAAGGAAATACCTATGATCTGTGTAGTCCAAGCACAGTTGTATGATTAGTGTCCAGAATCACTGGTCCATAAATGAAAGCAACAGCACATGAACAATGAGGAAAATTAATTTCTTGGGCTTACTGAATACTTACCACATTTAATATAGAACATTTTCATAAGTGTACTTTCACAAAACTACAGAAAAATTGTTTTAAATTTTATGAAGAGATTTGAATAGGTGGTCATCATCAAAACTATGCTAGAAGTGCTCATCTTAAATTTTTTTTTTAATATCATAAGGTTGGACCAGTGATTCTACACTATCAAGCTAACTTTTTTCCCCTCTCTGTTACAGCTAGAACAGGAAAAAACAGACAACACTTTAAATGCAAAATGTTAAAAATTAGGGAAAATTTTGAAGTGCTGTTGAGGACTGAAGGAATTTTTCTGCTATAAATTTAGTTGTTGCATAATTAACATAAATTGACATAACCAACATTTTGTAATTAGATTCTTTATTAATAAATTCTAATTGTAAAAACACATGGATTTAATTGACATTTAACATGTTAGCTATTGCAAGCTTGATATCAATTAACACACTTATCAAATGTCAATTACCAGTTTTTCAGTTTTAATTGCTGTGAAATTGACTTGCCATGGGCTACCTTTTTAAATGTTAATGTATTAACAGCATTCACAGATTTGATGTAATAAATACGACATCTAATGTGCACTTATTGCTTATGCAGTTTCACTACATTATATGAGAAGTTAAGTGTATTTCCTTCATACTTATTAAACAACAGTAAGAAGCCTTTTACTCATTAATTTATCATACAATTAAATTTGATGCCAGTTTGAAATAATTATCCCACAGCCTTCAGGACAGTTAGTCAAATAAGCAGGTCACCATTTTAAACTAGCATTAGCAGATATTATTAGAACTATTTTTGAACGCTGTATTGTGCTGCCAACTTGCCTTTTAATAGAAAATTCTCCATTCACCTCCTGTATTTTCCTATGTTACCTATATAAAATAACACTGGCTTATATCCCCTTTTAAAAGAAAACAGCACTGAAAATCCAGCTACTGCTGATGGTCCTGTCAAGTGAGTTGACCAAATGTTCCCTTATTTATGGACCTACGGATGGCACTGGGCCATGGTGCTGATACAAGATTTTGACTGCCAGGAGCAGTTTTGGTTTGACAGCTTTGTCATTGGCATCATCCTAAAGGATGAAATTTCCATTGTGTGTAGAATAATTACACTAAGTTCATCCACAGCATTTTATTTTAATTTGTAGAACTGACATACTTTATGAAGCTAGGCACCATCTCCATTTTAATGGAGAGGAAAGTGAGATGCAGTAAGGTCAAGTGATTTGCCTAAAGTCCTGAAGCTTGTCAGTAGCAGAAGTGGGGAAAATAAGTTCTGGTTCAAGTTACATTTTCGGAGTGGCAAGAGGATCAGGCTTTCCCAAAGGCAGTGTATAGTGGTGACGGATGAAAGGAGCGTTAATCACAGGCCTCCTGGAAAGGAGGGCTGCTTATTTAGCAGAATAGAATGAATATTTAACAAGACCTTTCAGAGTATTGTAGAATAAATGCATGTATCTGTAAGTTATTATGGCTTAAGGGCTAGCTATTAAGTGAAAGGATCAATGTATCAAATAGTAAATGCAGAAGTTTTAGAACTAGAGCTACGTGAATCATGATCTCCTAGTCTGCTAATGAAACACACAAATTCGGGGATCAAACTTTGCGTCAGACCAAACTGTTGGGTTGGAGTTCTTCCCCTGCCAAGTAAGAGTGACCTGCACTGCTGACAAAACTATGGTTTATTAGTAATGGGGGCAAACTCCCTCCTCAGCCTCTGGGCTCAAGGCCAGCCCCACCAGGAGCAGCCAGCCCTCACTGTGCCCTGATAGCCACAAACAAAATGAGATGCTTTCCAGGGGTCGGCTAGAGCATTTAGATCAGCGCATGGCCAAAGGAGGTCAGTTATCAATGAAGTCGTGGCCTGCAGATCAATCCCACGTTTGCCAGTGTCTCCAGGAGCAGCATCTATTTGAGCTGCTAGCCAGCTGTGCATTCGCTCCTTGCTGTCTTCATCTGTGGTTTCTGCTCCTTCATGCTGTGCAGTAAGACCGAGCCAGCTGAGGCTTTTAGCATTGGCGACTGAACTTGCCGTTCCTCCTGACAGGTGGCACTTTGGAGCTATTTGCTGAGTACACGTTTGCTGAAGCGTTCTGGTTCCCTGATGGATTATAGATCTATTCTTATGAAATTAGATAAAAATTCCATTTTAAGCACCATATATGAGTCGGTGGCCCTGCTGGGTCCAATAAAGGTGCTGTCCCTGTAAGAGTCAGAAAGTCATCCTGTTCAAGCATATTTTTTTAATAACTAAAAACTAATCATATGCATAAATCTTAAGCTTGTCGTTGCCTCATACATGTACATTTTTCCTTCAGGACCAGTTTGTCCTCTTTCAGAGCCACATTCCCTTTCTTTGTGTTAGGATGTAGTCTACTCAACTGAAGTCGCTGGGGTGAGTCTGCAATAAGTGATTCTGCCTCTTTGTAGACTACCAGGCTATTGCCCCTGCTGACAGGAGGATCCCATCACTGTGTTTCACATTAAAAACCATTCTGGTCTGCTAAAGTACTGATAGGTCATCTCTCTTGCAGTTCTTCCAAGTGAAAGCCAATCCCCACCCCCCAAAAAGAAAGCATCTAGGGTTCAAATACAAAAAGGGAGGGAATAAGAGGGAGAAATCCAAAGTGACATGTTATGATGCTTTCTTAAAGATCAACAACTCTTCCTTCTACTGGTGAATATTTCCTAAATGATCCCACCTGCTTTCTCACCTGTCGCTTTCACATGTGCTGTATCAGGATTGCATGTGAGAATTATGAAGAGAAGGAATGTAATGAATTAATGAAAGAGTGATTTCCAAATTAATCTATTGTCTCCTTCCAGTTTCAGAAGTCTCTGGATGCCAATAGAGTTTCATTACATCTATTAGTTTACTATAGCTGTTTGATTGCTATTACTTTATCAAATATATTTCAGGGGAAAAAAGTATACCCCAATGGTGTCAAGTCAAAGAATAATATTAAACCATCAGCTCTACAATGCTCTTGTGTCTCTGATTATTAAGAATCATGTTTCATCTGAACTTTTTTAGTGGAGTTTTTGGAAGTGAAAATGTTGGGTTGCCATCAACAATGAGTGCATTTAATTAGACTGTCTCTCTTTCCCTGTTCCTTCAAAAAAAACCTCTCAGAAAGAATAGCATCATTTAATTTTTTATTTAAAGATAATATAATAGAAAAAGTGGAGGATACTACAGCAGACTTACTGACTGGAAAAAGGATTGTGTGTCAGGTAAGAATTAATGATAATTGCAGATGGTGTAAGATGATATTTGGCATTTGCGTGGTTTATATGGTAATTTTGTCTTTATTAAATATTTTATTAGAAAAGAACAAAACAATAATATAGTTACGTGGAATATTCCATAGTACTGAGTATTCATACTGCATGCATGTGAATGCCAGCAGCATGAAAGGAAGCATGCCTTATATATATATATGTATGTGTGTATATATATATATGAGATGTAGGATTGTATCAAACAATTATAACTAGTAAATGACAGACTGGGAAGCTTTGTGATAGATTCTCAGAGCTATAGGGTAAACCACTTATATCGTGAAATTTTGATTGACTCCCTGGCATTCTATCCTCTAATCCATCTCTCCTGAGACTTAATTTCACGCTCCAAACACTGAACAGCTTCAGACAGCTGCCATTTAAAAATAAACGAACATAAATAAACCATCAGTAACAAAGTCCTTCCCCTCTCCAGACCACCACACAGAAGCTCACCCTGATCAGAAACAGGGCTGCTTTTTCCTTCATAGGCGGGATTTTTCCCAATTGTAAGCAAAATCCAGGCATATTATATCTTCCGCTCATCTCGCGCTTGTGGTCTGTCACTTAGAAATGGTGCAGAAGCTTGTCTGTTGCATACTAGAAATATGTAGGGGCTGCAAACTAGCAAGGCTCGTTCTCCTAGAAAAGGAAGGTACTTACAAAGGGACATGCCGGGAGCACTGGTGGTCTCTGTTATTTTTCAGATTACTTAAATGACCAGAAGGTCATAATTCACTGTTTGATTCACCAATATTCTGATCTTCATCTGAAGCAGGGGAATCATTCAGCTTTTTTTACTCTTGCCCCTCTCCTTATTTTTGTCTGTCGCGTGTGATGTGTACAGATTATGAACCATAAAATGTTATGCTACAAGAGAGACTCCAAGGTTTCTGGTAAGACAAACAGTACCTGTCTGTATAGCTGTCTGAGGTACCTTTCCCTAAGTATGACACACTTGTAAAGCCAATTTACATTCTTTGGGGGGTCAGCTGAGTTTCACTGTGAACACAGATAGATGCTGGGTCAAGTATAGCCATGCAAATCCTAGCTGCAATAACCTTTGGGAATTTCAGGCAGAATATGCGACTCGGATGGCAAGAGTGTCATTACCAGTTTTACTGAATTCTCAATAAAACCTGAAATATGTGACAGTTAACAAAATGTTACTCTGATAGCATGTCGCATGGCAGGACTCAGTATCCACTGATTTCAGGGTCGACTTTTAGAAATGTGTTGTGGTAGAAATGTTTCTATCAGCACTAAAGACAATAATGCTCTCTTTGATTTTTCTGCCTGGACTAAAATTGATAAAAATGGATAAATGTTATAAAACGTTATTGCCTCTCCTGTACTGTGTTTACATATAAACGTTAGACATGTAGACACCTAGAAGCCTGTTGGGTGTATGGGCATGGCGTGTCTTTGAAATTTGCATGATCAAGTGAATATAGGAACAACACAGTCAAGTTTTTATTTATGCTGAAAAATATGTTAAAGGAATGTATATACATTTCATACATGCTATATGAAACATACATTTATTCAGGAAAGATCAAGTTATAATTCTGAGCTTCTTTTATTCATTAGAAAACTCTTCTTGGCTCTTTTTCCAATTAAATTTGATGTGGTTTTAAAGGAGGCTTTGAAACGCAGCCACCTTCCTTTTCTCACCTGTCTTACGCAATTATATTATAGACAGGCTAGACCAAACTGTCCATTCATGTTTATCAAAGAAACAGATTTTTCTTTCCCTGTTCTCAGTATATGTAGTTAGGGTGAGCCACAGCGGTAAGAGATGTGATCCTTAAATTCCTGACCTTGGCAGTAAACCAGATGAAGTAATTTTATCCATTCCTTCTATGCATTTTTATAGACCAAATAAAAAGTACATAAATTTTGTTTTACTGTAGATATAATCACAGCTATAAAAATTTATCACTAGATTCAGTAACATAGCCCAAAGTGCTGGGACTAAAGAAAGCAATAATATACAACAAGCAACCCTTCCTTACTTTTACTATTTATTAATGTTGTTACTTAAGTACTCATGGTAATTTTATTGGAAATAGCACTTTAAGAATAGCATGCAGGATGTTAAAGTGAAAGAAAGCAGAAGTTTATACCTTACTTGCAAGTCTAATCCTGGACATGTTGTGGCATCAGGTTATGGAAGCAATAATAACCATACATCTCAAAGATTTTTATTTTTTTTAAATTGAGTGCTTAATTTTACAACTAAGAAATAAGATCTTTAGAAATTTTCATGCTAGGTACAATGCTTTTCATTTGACTTTAAAAAAGATGCTTAACTACTCAAGTGTTGAGTGAGGAATAAATTAATTAGAGCTGAGCTACAAATGAGATATGTCTTAAGTGGTGAGAATGCAGAAGTTGTAGAGAATACCGTACTGACTCCCAGTATTTTTTTTTTTTAAGGAATTTTTTGCTAATGGTTGTAATTATTTTTTTAAGAGACTAATGTGTAACGCCACTAATGTATTATTGTTTCTGTTAATGATCAATCTTCAAACAACATTTTCTTGGTTAGTTACCATTATTTATATAAGTGCCATCACATGTGAGACAAATAGCAGAAGCTGAAGAATCCTTTGTTGCATGACCTGACTTATAAAAATATTAGAAAAGTTTGGACATTTCATGTCTCTGTGTCTTTTCCACTAAAATAAGGTGATTTGGGAGAGTTTCCAGGAAGAAGTGTATGTTTTCACGAACACAGCTATAGTTACTAAGTGTGTCAGAGCAACAAAATTCTCTGAAAATGGAAATGACTGAGTGCTCTCATTCATCTCATGATGATGATGAAAGTAAGGGTGAGAAAGGAAATTTATTATTAAGTGCTAGGTGGTGTACGTGTGCAAATTAAGCAGAGGCTTTCCTACAGATCTGGGAACATTCTGTTTCAGTGCTAGAAACTCTTGTGTGTGTGCACGTGTTTTATGAATGGTGCCCAAAATCCAGAGATTTCAGCATGTGCTATAATGTTTAAATTACAATAAAGCAGTGCTTTTGGTAGATGTTTAAGTAAGAATAAGAATTAGTTTAAACCTTTCAAACACATAACTGAAAAAAAAAACCACATTAGCATTTTGAATCTAAAATGTAAATATTTTTTATTATTTTATGTTATTTTATGTCTGTATTTAGATAATTTTAAAATATTTTTTTTTTGCTCTTCAAGTGTTTAATTGTTCAAATCACTTTTTTCCCCTTCTTGCACCCCTCTTGACGTACATACATACAATACACAAGAGGATAAATGAAGTAGGAATGTGAAGAAGAGTATATATATAAAAAAAGAGATATTTACAGTAAAACTTCCTTATTCTGAAACATGGATGACATAAATCTGTGCATTTCTTCTAAGTGTGTGTCTTCATTTTCACAAGTTCTGGCTTATTCTTAACTAGTGGTCAAAAATGCATTGTGATGGACAAGCAGAAGCAGAGTGTACACAGCCCATTACCATGTCTCACTTGAAAGGTGTGTAATTCTAGGGCAACAGTTTCTAGCTGAGGGGTGAAAAATGTTAAGCTGCTTGAAGAGGACTGAAAGTATGCCTCTGACCATGTTTATCAGGTAAACTAGTACCTGATGCTATGTTACCTTTTCAACGTCTTACCTACTATAATGCATTGCAGGTATCTTGGTGGGAGAGCTGGCAGAAAGTTTCTCGTAAAATGAAATAATACCCTTTTTGAGTACAATGCTGTAAATGACAACTATTTAGTTTCATATACCTCATCATGGTTCATTTTTCCTTTAAAAGAACTAGTCTGTAACAGTACATAATTTGAATAGTCACATGTAGATTTAGGTATTTTCTCTGCCTGAATCAGCTAGAGATTCAGGCTAAAAAAAGTAGAGGGAGACCCATGCATACTTTCATAACTACACATTCTAACTTAGCCAAGAGCAAAATCAGTAGAGCCCTTGCAGCTACTGGTATTGCTGCTTGTGTATGACAATTTGACTGTATTACACTGGTGGATGCTCCTCTGTGGATCTCGGAAATATTTCCATTAAAATTTTCTTCAAATCAAGTCTGTTTCGTGAAACCTTCTAGTTTCATTGAAACTGTGTTTCTTCCAAGAACAAACTTCATCGTGTCCCCCCGCACATTTTTAAACCAAAATCCAGACTGATAATCAGGATTTTAAAACAAGGATGAGGGCAATATTTTCAGATTCAAATATCCTTCAGTTTGAAACAGGACAGAAGACATTTCACTTCATAAGTAATTATTTTCCCTAAGAAAATCTGAAACTCTGAGATTTTAATTGTAAATTTATATATATATATATATGTATGGACAGAAAGAGAAAGATATGGAATTCTTAAATAATTTCTTATGTTTCAATTTATAATGAGAAAACAATCTAGTATGATTTCATTTTCATTCCTAAAGTAGTAACTTTAATTTGTAGCAGTATTTTCTCCTCTTAACCACTGTACTAGAAGACAGAACACATCTTTTTGACCCACATTATGTTACTAGTAGAAATGCTTATTGATTACTAGAATCAAGTTTAAGTCATTCCATCGATATTTGGCTATTTTTCATCCTTGGGGTTGATTGAGGATTTCTTTATCTGCTTTGTTTATTTTACTTTTTACTTCTGTTTTCAATATTTCACAGTCTCCAGAGAGAAGCATTGGCTACCATCACAAGTGTAAGTATAACCACCGGTCTGGGGAAGAGGAGAAAGAAAAGAGAGGGAGGGAATAGGATAGGCAAGCAAATGTAAATAAGGCAAGGCAAACATTTCCCTGCTGCTATTAACAGGAAAGCAGCTGTGTATGGCAGTATAAAAGGAATTGTTTCACCTGATCTATTGAGGTTGTAGTGCAGTGAGATGTAAGAGAGGAAAATACCAGGGCCTGGCCACCAGTATGAACCGGTATGGGTGTGTCCTGGTTTTGGCTGGGACAGAGTTAATTTTTTTCCTAGTAGCTGGTGGTACAGTGCTGTGTTTTGGATTTAGTATGAGAACAATGCTGATAACACACTGATGTTTTAGTTGTTGCTAAGCAGTGCTTATCCTAAGTCAAGGATCTTTCAGCTTCCCATGCTCTGCCAGCGAGGAGGGGCACAAGAAGCTGGGAGGGAGCATGGCCAGGACAGCTGACCCAAACTAGCCAAAGGGATATTCCATAGGATGGCATGCTCAGGATATAAACTGGGGGGAGTTGGGGGGGGGGGGGGGGGATCACTGCTGATGCTGGGCATCAGTCAGCGGGTGGTGAGCAATTACATTGTGCATCATTCGTCTTTTCTTGGGTTTTATTTCTCTCTGTTTTTTCTTATCTTCCTTTTCATTACGATTATTATTATTACCACTATTATTATTATATTTTATTTCAATTATTAAACTGTTCTTACCTCAACCCACAAGTATTACTTGTTTTTGATTCTCCTCCCCATCCCACTGCGGTGAGGGGGGAGGGAGCAAGCAGCTGCATGGTTGCTTAGCTGCTGGACAGGGTTAAAGCATGACAGGGTGGACCTCCTGTAATCCTTGGGATTTGCCAGTAAGTCCCCAGTGTTCACCCTCTGGATGAAAATAAGCCTTGCTCTTGATGGAAATCTGAAGATTAGTTTTGGAAAAGCCATTCAGAGTTTTAATTCTGCTCTAAGGATCTAAAAATGAGAGATACGGCCGAATAAAATTTTAACTTGCCTGACAACAGATTGATGGTCCTGTATGAATTATCAAATAAATCTGATAGCTCGGTTACACCTTATTGTTGTTTTTATACTGACTAATTATTCTCAGCTTTATGAATTACTAGCAATACTTAATGGCGTATAAGGAGAGAGAACCCTATAATAATGTCCCTAGGCAAAAGTGGGATGTTTTAATGATGATCATTGCAGCATCACACATTATGGGTATCACTGTGACCTTTTTTAGTATATTAAAATTGCTATTGCGGTTGCCATCTTGGCTCAGAATCCAAGTGCTTTCACTTTTCCTGTGCACAGGCAGGTTTGGGTTTTAATGAAGTACTAGACCTGTGCAATTTATATGAAGGAACAGTTTCATTAAGTTTGTTTTTTTTTTTTAACTGCTTTAAAGAGCACATTAGGAAAATTTTAGAATTAACATTGATCAAAGTAAAGGAGAACAGGAAATAAAAGATACTTAGTGCTTCAGAGGAAACCTGTTCTTTTTACTATTGTCTAGTAGTACAAAGTTGTATCTGAGTCACAGCTTAACGGAGGAAGAGGAGGCACACGTGACAGCCTAAATGCTGCTGCTACATATTCTAGAGTCAGCCTCTTTAAGCTACATTTGTGCTAACTAGTCCAGGATCCCCTCCCAGGTATTGAAACTAATGTGGCATGGAGCTCCCTGGCTGCCAAACCCAAATGACTATGTGCAAAGTGACAGTGGTACGGAGCCTGTATTATTCAGGCTCCTGAAACAGGGCCAGGAACTGTTTAGGAGAATGCTACTTGAAAGAAGCCACTTTTATGCTACGGAGTATTCTCACAGTTTCAGTGTTATTTGTTTTCTAGTGCACAGCAATAGTCCATGTCCTAGGTATGGTCTCTGGCTAGTACAGACATAATCTTCATGCAGTATCCAGGACAGATCAGCTCAGGGTGGTATCCTGATACCTATTTCCCTATAAAATCCTGTGATTGTGCCAGTCATCAGACTCATGTATCACTCATGTCATCCGTTTGGTCCCTATTTAACAGTCTTTTAGTTGCACCAGACACTTGGCATCCACTGTCTTTCATATTTGTTCTTATTAGATTTACTCTCTCTTCACCTCATTTTTAGGGTGATAGCCTGAAATATGTTATGGTACCAATAAATAAAGTCTGAAAGACCATGAATATAAATGAAAAGGATTCCACTCAGAGTTAAATTTAGCAGACCGCTGACTGGGCTGATTATTTTGTTCCATTTAAGTTCATTGTTCTATCATTCCATAAATATTCCATTTCCCTTTCCAGCTCTGTTCTCCCCTTTTCTCCCAAATATGCTCTGATCATCATACATTGCAAATTTGTCTTACAAATTTCTAATACTTTGGCTTCTAATCTTCTTCCATAGACATAATGATTCCATTTCAGTTCTTGTTCTCTGTTCTCTTTCTTAATACTTCTTTTGAGTTAATGCTGTTAATTAAGAGTTGAATTGTCCATTTCTTCCAGAAGAAAATGAATTATTTCCTTACAAAACTGACTGATGCCTTTTCTCAAGAGACTGCTTTTTGAGGTTGTATTTATTAATGTCTCTAAACATATTTCTTTGAAACAGTTGAGTACTTATTACTATTTTTTTCATAGAGAACAAGTTTGGGATTTTCATAGTATTTTTTCATAAACTGATCTGATACCACTGCATTATTTCTATGTATTATTCTGAAATGCCTTTCTTTAGTTTGCTTATGTTAATAGATAACTTTTTTACAACTAATAAATATATTGGGAAAAAAAAAAACTTTTGCCCAACAACTCCAAAGCTTCTCATTATTGTTACTCAACAAGCATCACGCTGACACCAATATCATTCTTTGCTCTCCCTGTCAGTCTGTCTTAATTTTTTTTATGTTCTTTAGCTGGGAGCCACACCAGAGGGCTCTGATAACACACTGCCTGGAAGTCAGGGTTTAGGGGAGCATTACCTTAGAGTGCCTTCGCCTTCCATACTGTTGCTTCAAGATGTGAGAGAATTATTAATACAAGCTCGTCTTGTAGTGTAAGCTTCTCAACCCTTCAACAGCAAGTGAAATCCCCTCTAGAAGTCTTGAACATTGTAATGAACAGTTATGTTTACCTGTCTTTATTAGGCCGTTTCACTACCTCCTGCTGTGATGAAAACAGGGAGAGATCTGCAAAATCAGTACTGTGTATCTCAAAGGTAATTAAAACTTTGATTTTGCAAATGATTCATACCACTGAAAAATAACACAGTGAAGTTTTCTTCACACAGTGTTCTGTACTGAATGCTCTTGCCTTGAAAATCTTGATAGACAAAATGCTCTTTAACGTTTTCCAGCAACCTTTACGTGGCAATTTGAAGTATACCCACACTATCTGGCAGAAAAGGTTAGTACTTTAAACATGTATTAACTATTGTTTTCTTCTGTTGTTAGAAATAGAGAAGACAATCAGTGTGTTTATTTTTAACTCTGAAGGAAGCACAGATGCCTCACTGATAGCTATCAAAAGTCCTACCATTCATCAAAAGTAGAAAGGGTTATATTTATAACTAGGGATGGGGGCCAGAAAGCAACAAAATGATAAGATTGTAAATAAATACAGGTTTTGCTGGAGAAATTAAGTGGGGTCTGCAATAAGAGTGTAATTGTCTTTCCTGGCATTTATATCAAATTACAGTGAAATAAGGGAATATTATTGGAATCCAACAAGCCAGTCCCATAACGGCCTTTTATTTTGCTTTTGACTTTCATTTGCTAGTACAAATAAAAAGATGTCTCTGCCACAAGAAGCACCAAACTCCTAACATTGTTTACAGCAAAGTGTATTCAAAATATTTAACAATGTTGTATAAAACACGCATAAAGTATATAGCTGCTCATGCTTCTTTCTTCAGTGTATTACGTTTATTTATTTATATGTTTTGTTTTCTCTCTTTCATATTGATTGCCTTCTTCCATTTTAGGTTTCATCACAGTTCAACACATTTCTCAAATCAAGGTTATTGATATATACAGAGAAGATCAATCCTAATAATACTGAATACTGTGCTACATCACTCAAATTAAACTGTTTCCATTCAGGACCAGCCTCTGCAAGTGAAGCCTTTTCTTCATACACCGAGGTTATGACCCTGTTTAAACTTCTACACATCAGTGGAACAAAAGTAAATGTGTGACCTTGTTTTCACTAGCTTTGTGTAAACTTGTTTTTTGGAGAGTTTGAACAATATTTATTTTTCTAAAAGAAACAGGAACTTTTTTTTGTGACCAGGGAAAGTTATTCTGTGGCAATTGTTCACTTTTCTACCATGTTTATCAAAAAATACCCCATACTGTTCTGGGCTACAGAGAAAGCAAAGCAATAAAAGAGCCAACTTTTAGTGACCTTGTGCTATATAAGAAGTGTTAAATTTCCTGCTTCTCTGTGGAAACAAATTAATTCCCATACAGACCTTCTAGAATACATATAAGAAGATACTACACTGAAATAATTTGTCATTACCACTGAAGGAACTACTGATAAGTGAAACAACCTGGGTGCGTGCATGCTCAAATATACAGTATTTATGAGTGTGGACCAGTAATGTATTTCATCACAGTTATGGCCATTCTTCATACTTACAAAATTAATTGTTTGCAAGGGTGATGGCAGGCTTCTGAGCAATCCACAATTCTCCCTCTGACTTCTGCTTTCTGCTCTTAATGTTGTGATAGATCCTTGCTAATTGCTGAGTCCTCATAGTCAGGGCAGAGACAAAGCATAGGCATGAGGCTTTGCCTCAGGAGCCATGAAATGAATGAACTGAATGGAAATGGAAATTAGTTGGGCCTGTACCAGAAGAAATTCCTTTCAGTGCGACTGGATCTATACTGGCAGGGAGTCAAAGGACACAAACCATTGCAGAAGCCTCCTGTGTGAATGGGCTTGCTTGTTAATGGTCCTCCTGGGAACAGGAGTGCTTGAGGAGGCAAAACGTTCTCCTTGCCAACAGTTAAGCCAAAGGCTACTCTCCAAGGTAACCTTATAACATTTTTTTCCATATGACTCTTTCTGTTTAATTTTCTCACAAATGAGCCCGAGGGATGAATGAGATGAACAGGCAAGTGCCCATTTGCTAACTGGACTCTTGACTGGACATGTTACCAAAAGGCACAGTGGGAGCTGAATCAGCTGAAAAGTGCATCTTCTCTGTCATCTGAATAGTTGGTACTTATTTCCGTGATAGCTGTGTTATTAATTTGCATTGCAAATGCAACTTACTGTATGTAGAATGTCTGCTACTTATTTATCTTGGATATAAACAAGCTCATCTCTTAAAAATACAGGAGGGTGCTCAGTAGGAAAGAGAAACAGTAGTAATGGGGAGGTGTTCACATAAACATACAAGCATTCATTTACAAAGCATAGAGCTGTTTCTTTTAAACAGTTTTGCAAATACTCCTCTTCAGAAGTTTTAGACATTAATATATAAAAACATATACACACTCAAAACAGTACCAAGCAAGCCACAGGAGAAACTGCTTCTATCCAAATATTTGGGAGTTCAGCTGTCATTCTGTTAAAACATCAGCTTTCGAGCAATACCCAGAAAACTATGACTTCCCCTAATAATCTAGTTCTTTACATACTCTTTGGATTGATTAGAAAGAACCTTTTTCTTCAGGGAGTCTTTGCAACATGTTGAAAGTTTTATCAAGTATACGGTAGTAGCAGTTCACTGCATCTCTGACAGCAGTACAGTCAAACAAGAGAAGAAGCTAATCAGTTAAGGTGAAAGGTACTAAAATAAAAATCTTCAGCATTTTCTTCTCACAGAAATTCCTTCTGCTCCCTCCTGATTTCCTGACAGATTTAAGTCCCTTACCTAATGTTAATTTTAATCACATTTTCCTAGAGCACATCAAAAAAATCTGCTGTTCATCAACTTTATAAAGGACATTGGGAATAGAAAATGTTCGGTGTTGTTTGCATGCAAGAACGCATAAAATGTAGATCAGCTTAGAAGGTTTCAAAGGTTTCATGCCATTGTCCCAATTCAAATTTTACTCCTGCTGGAGTTTAGTACAATTACTTCTTTACTCTTCCTTATTTTTCTTTACTATTTGTAGAGACTCTTCTCTAGAACATTGCCAATGTTGGGATTATGAAGCTTTTGCAACAGCTCTGTTTCTCATGAATGAAAGAAGTTGTCCCTCTTTGGTGGCCTGTAAGCACTACCTCAACTAGTTACCTGAGATTCAGCTCATGCATTGGTAACTGCTCACCATTCCTTTACTAGATAGTCATTTATATACAGCTTATAAAAATAAACACAAAATCCCCTCCTGAAAATGGAAGAAGAGACATAATCTTGATTTTGTTTCTCTTAGAACAAATACAAATATTTATAAAGGACTACTTGAAACACCTTTATATAAAATGAGATTTCATTTTTATATAACATTGTGGAATTAAAAAAACATTTAAAATTCTTGTATTTCAATTTAGCATTTCATTTTTACCGTTAGAAAACTATGCTTTTTTTAAAGAAAGAAAAGATCAGGTAATATTTTTTCTTGGCTCCAATACAAACATATTCTTTGGTTAATTTTTTACAATTTTTACATCGTTTCTCCTTCTGTGCCTGATTTTCTTGTCTGGGAAGCAAGGTCATAAAGAAAAAGAAGGTGTGCATCTGGGTTTTGCCTTAGTAAGAAGCTGAAATGCTGCTGTGGGGTCTGCACTGGGAGCCAGAGCCTGGAACAGTTTCTACTTTCTGGACACCAATATTGTCAGAATGTCCCCCAGAGGCTCAGTACATAGGGAATGCCATTGTCTGGGGAGAAAATAGTTTTATAAATTCTAATACTGAAAGAAAATTATTTAGAAAAAAAATCTTTTTTTTTTTCTAGTGTTGTTTTACCGGAAGAGAAAGTATAGACACATTGTGCTCACTTGTGAACCTTTGGTTTGCTTCAGCTCTAGTCTTCTGGAGTGGACTTGATACATAGAAACATATTTAGGCTTTTGAGTTGTGAATAAAGATAGGGACATTGATATGCTTTGGCCATTTTTCATTTTATTGGTGATAAACACAGTAAATAAGTGTGCACGTGTCATTGTGTGTAGGGGGTTACATTGCAATGGAAAAGACAATCATTGTCTTTTATTATTTTGGGGGTTGTGGCAAAATGGAAGATATAACTCATAGATAAAAAATTATATATTTATAATGATTATAGGATTTCTAATACAAACGCTTTAGAAAGTTAAATCCACATGTTTGAATACTGTTTGCTTTTATATTGCTTATGGCATCCAAAGAAACTGTAATGGCAATTGTCATGATACCTTACTGTGTCATTCCAAACAGCTTTTGACAGTCTTAACAGTTCTAATACAGCTTAGCAGTTTTTCTTTTTTTAACAATACATTCACACGTGTTCTATTCCTTGCTTTATTTGATTCCTATTTATTAGGACTGTCCAACTCTTATTTAACACAAAATTAATTTTGAGCCCATGGTTTTTTTGTCATTTGCAGATATTCAAAAATATATTTCTTTTATGTCTTGCATATTTTGAGCAACTCAGATTTCAATTTCAACTTAATTCATATAATGAATTAATTCTTATAATGAGTAGCATTGTATAGAGAGCAGTTCTTCCCAACCCTCTAGCATCCTCTTTGGTACACAGAAACTAGAAGAGGGGACTACAAGAATTTGTTCTATCAAACTGAAGAAAATCTGTAAGTGCTGCAAGAAAGGCAACTGTCATTATCCATCCTGACTGCTTCCAATGTCTGGAAATACCAAGAGGAGGACTTCAACATTCCCAGTGAAATACACGGTATCTACTCATCTTTGTGATGGAAGCAAATCTTCCAAGGAAGATGTCTTATGCATTTTCAAAATTGTGGCTGTAAAGGTTTCTTTAAAGGTAACAGTTTCTTTCAAATGCTAATAAGTAAATTCTTTGGAGATATTTTTGAGAGAGTCAGGATTAAATAACAGGGTGATGCATTTCAAACTCTTACTTGAGAAGTTTAGTAGAAAATGCCAGTGAAGATTTAGACAGAGATTTCTGAAATCATTCCCCACTGACAACTAGCAGGGAGCTGTCTTTGACAACTCTTTCATGGGCAGATGCTTCTGAATGAAAAACAAATAACAAGAAATTAAATGTGTTTTCTGTGTGTCACACCCTTTGTTTAGATTAATTTTTTTCTGTGTAAACACGTAGAAGAGGTTACTTCTCTCTGTAGGACTTTTTCTATGAAATGGGAGAACGATGCAGTTGAGAATTTGGATGATGGAAAAATAACATGCTAACAGCATAATGAGCTATTTTTCATCAACATAGGAGAAATCTAGCAGTTAATAAAGTTCAGAAGAAATTGATTTTCTTCTACGGTGTGGTTTTCTCAATAGTAGAAAATAAGTCAGAGAAGTCCCAAGCTTTTTTTTTCTTTTTTCTTAACAGAAGAGAAAAATTTCCCTCACATTTTTTTTTTTTATCTAGTCAAGGTTGGTTTGGTACAGATCTTACTCCAAGAAGGATCAGAAGGTACTGAGTATTACTTTTCATCTCCATGCCTCATATTTGAGTTCCCAGGAGGGGAAAAAAATATTCCTCTCATTTCTTTGTCTTTTAGAGGTGTCTAGTAAAGGAAATAATTTTAATAATAACAATAATTATATTCTAATTTTCACTGTACTTTTTAAAATGTTTTACAACAGGAGGATACAAGAGGCTTATTTGTAGCTGAGGCATAAAGAGGTTACCCAGCATCACACAGAAGGTGAATGCCAAAGCAAGAGTTACAATCCAGACTCTCATGAACCTGTTTTGTGCTTTGTATGTGAGCCTACATGATGGCAGGCTGAGTGGGAGAGGAATTTGACACTCCTTCACTAGTTTCAGCTGTGCCTTTTGTTCCCCAGAATTCCTACAGCAGATTTCTCATGTCCTTTACTAAGCTCCTTTGTTTAGTTGCTTGTTTGCATTAATAGAACTTCAATTTTCAAATGGCACTTCTTGTGCTTTTTCAGGTGTTAATGATGAGCCAGGTGCTTCAACTTGTCTTTAAATGTAATGCATGAGAGTTTAAAAAAAGAAAAAAAGTGGTACTGAGGAGGCTTAGTAGTTTCCAGCTTATCACAATAAAATGTAATTTATCAGGAATTGAGAGAGATGTATAAAACCTTATTTAGCACTATCAGTATAAACAGGATGTTCAAGGAAACAAGAATGAATTTACATGTTATACTGTATAAGTCCAGACAAGAAAATCCCACAAAAACCCCTGGAGAACTTCAGCAAAGAGTGCTGATAAGCATTTACGCTAAATCTCCAAGGAATGAGCCTTAATCTTGGTACTCTGTGGGAAGTAAACAGAAAAGTAGCCAGGTTCTGCATCCTGACCTGGAAGAGCTCCAGATCTTGGGGTTTTTTTCATGTGAAAGTTCCCCAAACAGCTGCTGCCATTTCATTTCTCACAGGTAATGACTCACCTGCTTACAAGTACCATTTCTCAGCCCTGAGGTTAAGGTTCCCCTCACAGCCTGTATCATTTCTCTAAGAATTTATTCAAACTACTTTGCATAAATTTCTTCCATTTTTAAAGACCGCTGGTAAGGCTCATCAACAGTTTATAGCAGAGGAAGAAGGGAAAAGAGACATAGACAAGGTGATGAGATATAAAGAAAATTCACAGTAGTTGATTTCAGAGCTTGAGCTTAATTGCTTAAAACCATCTCCATGTAGAGATGTCTAATATTGTATATAAAATCCATTTTAATCATGCCTTATTCCCTATTTTGTGATGAGAATCAATTTTGCCTCAATTTTTTCAACAGATATCTAACTGGGGCTGAAATATTGACCATCTCTTTGCCTGCCCTTCCAGGGGTTCGGGAGTAAAATGTGAAAATTTCATTTTAATGGAATAAAAGTATTTCTGTGTTCCTGCATCTTATTTGCATACACAGAAGTTTTTATTCCCAAAACTTAGTATGTACCTTATAATTATTTTTTTCTTTCCTTTTTCCTTTTTTTACTAATTCTATAAAGAAGATGATGCAGCTGTTTCTAACAGTAAAAGCAGATCATGGGTTGGTTAAATATAGACAGATGTATTCATGCATGTCTTAATAGATGAGATATGGATTTGACGGATGGACCACTCACTGCATAAGGAATTGGCTGAGTGGTCGCACTCAAAGAATTGCAGTCAATGGCTCGATGTCCAAGTGGCGTTCCTCAGGGATTGGTATTGGTACCAGTGCTGTTTAACATCTTTGTCAGCGACATGGACAGCGGGATTGAGTGCACCCTCAGCAAGGTTGCCGACGACACTAAGCCGTGTGGTGCGGTCAACACGCTGGAGGGAAGGGATGCCATCCAGAGGGACCTGGACAGGCTTAAGAGTTGGGCCCATGTAAACCTCATGAAGTTCAACAAGGCCAACCGCAAGGTCTTTCACATGGGTCGGGGCAACCCCAAGCACAAATACAGGCTGGGTGATGAGTGGATTGAAAGCAGCCCTGCGGAGAAGGACTTGGGGGTGTTGGTTGACAAGAATCTCAACATGACCCAGAAATGTGCGCTCCCAGCCCAGAATGCCAACCGTATCCTGGGCTGCATCAAAAGAAGCGTGGCCAGCAGGTCAAGGGAGGTGGTTCTCTCCCTCTGCTCTGCTCTTGTGAGACCCCACCTGGACCCTGTTCAGCTCTGGGGCCCCCAACATAAGAAGGACATGGACCTGTAGGAGCAGGTCCAGAGGAGGGCCACAGAGATGATCAGGGGGCTGGAGCACCTCTCCTGTGAAGACAGGCTGAGAGAGTTGGGGTTGTTCAGCCTGGAGCAGAGAAGGCTCTGGGGAGACCTTAGAGCAGCCTTCCAGTACCTAAAGAGGGCCTACAGGAAAGATGGAGAGGGATGTTCAAGGTCAGGTTGGATGGGGCTTTGAGCAACCTGGTCTAGTGGAAGGTGTCCCTGCCCATGGCAGGGGGGTTGGAACTAGATGATCTTTAAGGTCCCTTACAACCCAAACCATTCCATTATTCTATTCTATGAATAGATAAATGTGTATCTGGAGACCAAATTTTTTTTTTTTTATATTCCTTTATTTTCTGTAACATTTTCTTACAGGAAGAAGGAGCTCTTCTCTGTGATTAAACCGTTGGCATCAAACAGATTTAAATACAGATTTTTTTTTTCCCATCCTGTTTTAATGAACCATGCTTCATCTTTCCCAAAGGGTCTGCGAAATGCCTTACAACCAGTTTTGATTAGCTGCTTATTAAAATGTATGTCTATTTTTGAATAATATTTATAATGTTTTCTTTTATTTATGCATGGTTTAGGACTGTTTTCTGTGACCCATGTCGCAAACCGAAAAGTATAAAATGTGGCTATCAAATACCATTCCAGCAAAAGGTATTGATGCCCTAATGTCCAATCTTAAGTATCTTGAATATGTAGTCTAAAAAAAGTAAGAAATAAGGTATAGAATGTAGGTCTGCGTTTTTTTCCGGACTGCTGTAATACAACACTTGACTATTTAGTATGCTATCTGTTCAGCCTGGATGAAATTAAAAATGACTCAAATTATTTCTACAGGGAAAGTCAAAAAGTCAAGTTTTTTTTAATGCTATTTTTTCTTTGCTGCATTTTGTACTCCTATTTTTGTGAGCTAAGTAGATAGACTCTATCTAATAATGCCTGTAAGTATGAAAAAAGCAGACCACAATGTATTTTAAAATGCGTGATTTGGATAGCAGCTCCCCGTGCTGTGTTTGATGGCTACATTGCAGTTTCTGGCTGCAAGCAGGCAGCTCCAGCCAAGGCTGATGCACAGGCAGAGGAGGAAATAACCCTTTATTTTGTTCTGAAAGTGTTTGATATCAGAGGACACCCCTGGGTCCTTAACTCACTGTGTGAAATGCAGCATGGTACTACATGAGTACCTGGCCCGCCCCCCAGCGCAAAGACTGGTCTTCTGCTCCTCCCAGGGTGTGTGCTGCCAGCATAAAATCTCACCATAGAGAAATGTGAAAGAATCTGATTTGAATGAAGTTTCTGTGAAAATTAAAGGCCAGTTACAATTTTCTGATACAAATTCTGCTTTTGCTTTATGCTTAACAAAGGAAAGAATTTGGCCTTCCCAAGTCTTACCTGAAATAATATGCACACATCTATATATATCTAAGTAGATATATATGTCTAAGTAGATTATATATAGATATATGTATAAGATGAAGATATGATTGGAATTATGTAAGTTACAGTTTTAATGGCTCCCTAAGGAATTTTTTTTTTATTTAAATAAGCATTTTTCAGGTCTGCTTAAAATAAAATACATCAGGCATGCCATATGTCTTTAAAATATTGCAAAGACAGAAGATATCCAGAATTCTTCCTTTTATAACTTTCACTGGGTCCTAGAGTTTTTGTTCATATGTTTTCCTGCCAATGACGTGTAACTTTGTGGATATATATTATAGAGTTTATACATATTTTTAGAACTTTTGAGATGGTTGACACGCTTTATCAGTAAGTGGGGCGTTTTTATGCATTCAATTTGTGATGGGGTATATTTGGTTACAGTTTACAACTTGTATAAAAGAAATCCAGGTTTTAGTCTGTGTGTTTCCTTGTAACCTGGGCATGAACTTTCCACTATGGTTGCATCGCATACCCCTTGTCATGATACATAAGCATATGCTAAAGTTAGAGACTCCTTATCAAGAATATCCTGTTATTCTTCTCTTTTAATGGAATTTTTTTGATCCTTTTCTTGGTAATCTGGCATGAAGAGGGAACAGATTTATCAGAGCAGCTCCTCTGCTAAATTAAGCCGTAAAACATTTAACACTTTGTGAACTAACATAACTTGACTTCTTGACAAACTTTTGTCCCTTCTAAGTCATATTTCTATTACAAAGTATGATCCTGTGGCAGAACTGTTTCCTGGGTCCTGCCCCTAGTCAGTGTCTGACTATTTGCCTTGTTCCAGGTTACTAGCTTTTACCTAATGCGTTTGGAAAAAGCAACTGATACAACTCCTTTGAATCCAAACTACTAATAAGGCAAAGCAATTAAGCGTTTCACTCAATTTCAGCTACAATTAATGACGGCACCACGCCTTCAGTGAGATCCACATGAATGGGGCCTCCGAGCTACAAGAAACACCCATAAAATCAGCAGGGTTACACGCAGAGTTCTGCTTTGTGCATTGCATTTTGATATCAGCCCTATTTTTTTCTCCTGCTATGTAAAAATACCCAGTATATTTCTAGGAAAAATACAAACACAGCAAAGTCTTTATATCCTGAAACACTGCATACCACGCATCAACCTACAGCAAGCCAACTGCTCAGAAATACAATTTTGAAAAACAGGGCTTGTATTTGAAACTTAAACATATCCTTCCTTGGCTATTAAGGCACAGGCAAGATGAAAGCCAAGGTTACTGATTTTCCTGAAAGGGTGGGGGGAGCAGACTCAAAAGCTTCTCTAAATGTGTTATGTGGGAACTGATTTCAAAATAAAATTTATAGGAACTATACAAGCTGTTTCTTTATCAGGAATCTGCAGAACATTTCATTAGAAATGAAAGGTTATGGGCATGCTAGCGTTCTCACAATTGACCTTTTACTAGATGACTTTCTAAAGCAGTGTTGAATGCCTCTAAGGATGCAAATGTATTTTCTTCAAAACACAGTGACTCTGATCCTTGCATGAAAGCAGCCTAATTTAGAGAATTACAGGACTGTTGAGTTCAATCTACTGTATTGAAGAACTTGATATACGTTTCTCTGTAAAAAGTAGTTTACCTTTTCTAATTCTGACGCGGCTTATTCATCCTCAGCTTTGCCTTTTACATCAATAGTGTTCCTCTTTCTTACTTTAACATCTCAGCATGGGCTGAGGGCACAGAAGCTGAGAAAGCAAGAGGAGTTTTCATAAAACAGCTGCTTTTGGTATTGATTGCTGGTTTGCGTTATAGATGATGCTTTAGTGGCTGAAAGAATCTAGCTGGTCTCTTGTTCCTCAGGCAAGGGGAATTAAGAATAAAAGATTTCTGCAAAGTTGCTACCTGTCCATATATTGACACACCAGGATTTGTTAATGCTTTCAGAGAACACCACCTTATTTTTTAGGTAAGCGTTGGAAGTGTTTAATGAGCAACGCTGTCCTTTCCTCTTCAGGGGCTGAGAGAAGTTGGAGAGGATTTTATGTTGTTCCATAGATACTAACACATAGAGGTACTAGGAAGGAACATGAGAAAAAAAGATAAAAGTTCTAATCTTTCCTCTGCCTCTTGGCTAAAAGTGTTCCCCTTAAAGAAAACAGAGGTTAAATGTTTATTGTGTGGTAAAAAGGATAACTTTGTAGCTTTGCAGCTCAGAGGAAACAGATCTCCACAGCTCCCAGCTACACGTCTTCATTACTGAATTGCTGATACTACATGGATGGGCCTCCAATGAGCTCTGGGTTTCCAGTATATTCATAAAAGGCAGGAGTTTCTGTATGAATTTGAGCTTCAACATGATGCTTGCTTCAGGCTTTAGAGGATCTTAAAAATCAGATCAAACCAACACAAAAAACCACCCATTAAAACATTTTTGTCCAATAATCATATATCTTCATTTATTCATTTAGCTTTATGTACTTTTACGGAGGTTTTGAAAGGGTTAATTATTTAAAAACCATAGATTTTCTTTATGAATATCCTCATTTTGTCTCCAAAATGGACACAAATGTATATTAGGTATACTAGACCTTGGCAATGGTGCATTCTTGTTTTTGCAGCAGGAGTACTGACATGACATTTGGAAACATAACATGTCTTTTCTATGAAGTAAGCCATTAAAAAAAAAAAAAAAGACCAATAGGCAAATCAATATCTATTCTTTATTTTATAATTGAAGAATATTGAATGTATCATCAAATGTCTATACTCATTTAGATTTGTCTTCAATAATGCTTATTATAAAATGATATACAGTATTAATTATGATAAAACAGTATGAGCTTACCGGACAGAAAACAGTCTAATTGGCAGAAGTCTGATTAAATTTAATGCGGGAAGTCTAATGCTTTACTACTTAGCCTTAGATAAATAGTTTTTTTTAATACCTAGTGCCTGGCTTTTGGAAAGTTATTTTAGGAAAGAATTCATGTCTGTGTCACATTAAACTTGCAATCTGGGCTTAAACATGTCACTTATTTCTTAAAAATGTCTCTAAAATAAGAATTTTTTTTTCATCTTGAACTTAGGTCTTTTTTGCTTTTCGTTATGATTTTATTATAATAACTGCAAATGTGATATTTTTCTGTAGACCTTCTCAGGGAATATTTTTAATATGAATTTCATGAATCTCTGATTTACCATTAGTTTTATAATTTTTTTAAGGCATTGGATATCTAGGAATGATAGCAGTTCTTGTTCAAGTGTGATACCTAAATTAGTCAGGTGTTTATTCGATGACTAAAAATTAATTTCCCAAGACTCTGGAAAACTGTCCTTTTAAAGAGAACACTTTACAGAGACCTAATAGGGAATGCATGAAAAGTTCTTTCAAAACATCTAAGCTTTGTGTTTGTTTATGATCTGATGCGTTAGGTTCAGTGACTACTGTACTGGTCCAATTTATTTAATTTAGTAAATTATGTAGCCGTTCAACACGATTTAGTTTAATATCGATATGCTCGCTGGATGATATGTTTCATTCAATGTGTGATGTATTTGTTGCAGCAGGTACAGTGATTTTGATTCAATATATTAAGTAGCTGATTAGATAGGTTATGTATCTGATTTTGGAATATGGCTGATTTAATAGACTGTGCTTTTATTTCTATGTAAGCTGCAGTAAATTCTCAATTTATTTAATTCAGTATGAGATATATTGGCAATATATGTAGTTGTAGTTAATGCTTTTATGGGAGTATGTAATTCATCTGCAATATTTCTGAATTTTGAATAAGCTGTATCTCATATATTCTCAGAGGCTAGAAGGCGACTTTAAAGTCATGATACTAAGAGTACTGAGCAAGCTCATTTGTGGCAAATATTACTGGATACAGATCATGGTTTATAAATGTTGCTGTTTGTGAAGCATTTTGAATTCCAAATGGCCTTCACAGTGCCACAGCACTATGCTTCATATTGCATGTCCCAAAATTATTGTCTATATAAAAATAATGTATTAGAGACACTTGACAGCAATACTGTAATCTTCTCAGAAGACATACTTGCAGCACTTCTTTTATAGCCCTGAGAAAGTATAGTATAGACAATAAACCCAACAGAACTCAGAAGATCCAGGTAAAGATCTAGCCATACTGCCTGCTGAGGATCTATACTTCTGCTGTCTGAATTCTGAAATTGTATGACACAAGTCAGCATCTTCATACAGTTCATAAGAAAAGGCCTAAATTAACATTTGACCTCGTCATAGTCTGCAGGAAGTCAAACAAAAGACATTTCAGATTTCACAGCTCTAATACTGTCATCTATTTTGTAGACTGTAACCAAAAAAAATCAAAACAAAGCAAATCACCCAAAAGCCCTGTTAAAAACATTGTACTTGTAAAGAAGTATTTATGCTTCCAAAGAAAAGTCTTTGCCTCTCAGAGCAGTTGATCTGTTAATTATATACAAAATTCTGAATCAGATATTTAACAGAAGAGCCAACTAGAAAAAGCTAAGATAATTTCATTAAGAATTCAACCCTTAAGTTATGGAATGAGGACGGAAAAAAGATCTTAAACCTGATGAGAGAGTAAGACAAAAATACAATATTTGGCACTGAACTTGCATCATCTCATAGATTCCATCTTGTGTATTTGTCAGGGCAATTTCTAGAATCCTTTCCTTAATTGCTTGATTGTTTACATGAGTACTTATAGAGATAAGTATTTATTATTTGGTGTTTAAACAGCCAGACAGATTGAGACAAATCATAATAGAATTTTTCCATAAAGAAATGCATATATTTTCACTATTGTAATAATATTCAATCAGATGTGAAGGTGGAAAATTACATAGATGGTTGTTATTTGTTCAATGAATTTTAAAAAAATTCTAAAGAGTATGGAAAAAATCATTGCAGTTACTCAAAACCAGAATTCCATATTTCCTTTTCATTTCCCCAAATACTGAATTATTTACACTTGACAACAAATATTTTGTATTTTACTGTCTTTTACTGTGTAGAAGAAAAAGAACACTTTCAGTCTTACAGCTTGTTTGTCAATTAGGAGGAAATAATTCTTCTGTTAAAGATTTGATCTGCTTTCTCCTCTGAAAAAATTCAGTCCCCCTCTGTCACTTGCTGTGCATTGCACTACATACCTTCTTAATGTAACTTATGAAAGTAGGAAATGCGATTCTACCTTTTAAAATGTAAAAGATACCTACCTACGCCTCAATTCAGTTGATAGGATCCTGAAGCAGATTTAGTGTGTCAAGTACATAAATTTATCTCCATCTACGTTTCATGCCAAGCTAGAAAAAGCAGATAGCTAACTGTTGGTGGTGTTTTCAAATACAGCATAAAATTAACTCTACTCCACAACTAATTGATGCATTCCAAACTGAACAGTGACAGATCAACACTATTCTTCATTTTGCTTTGTAATTTTACAATAGACTGTGATAAAATACTTAAATGTTTGTAATGATAAAAGTGTAAAACATCTTACATATTGGGTGGCTAGTAATGAAGAGATTTAATACTAACTAGTGCTTTAAAAAAAGTGGTGGTGGAGGGAAACAGGAGAGAAAACAAAACAATTCCTGGAAATTAATGGTAAAAAGAGTCCAGAATCTCCCTTTGCTTCATCCAGAGTAGCTGGAGTGTTGCAAGAAAATGTTTCATTGTATCTTTCTCATCCAAAATCAACAAAATTTCACTTTAATAAAACTATAATTTAGGAGAGTCTTCTTGCTTGGCCCTTATTTGTGTGTATGTGCTCACCACCCATCAGTGGGACAGCTGGATATAGGTATTGATTCATTACCCGTCTGAATCTCACCATGCTGCCTCCCACATTACATACAATGTTTTAATGCCATCCTAGTTCACAGTGCACTTTTCCCACGCGTGCCTGTACATAGCTGAAAAAGGGCTGCTAAGGATTTTCACTTATAATGAAATGCTTAAATTGACCCCACACTCCTCCCTGCATTTCTGTAGAGTAGAATGTGAAAGGTGCAGGAAAATGTACCTTTACCATAAGTACTTCAGGTAATCCCAATTTTGTAAATCAGCCTCGAGGGAGCAATGACTGCTGATGCAATTTAACTTAACATTAAGACTAATCTAAAGATAGGTCTACTGTAAAAACTTGCCAGCATGGCTCTGTCTGTCAGAGATCTGATGAGTTATCTCCAACCAACACAGAGCTGCTGGCAAAAGTTAAATTCAGATGTAGTTAAAGAAGACAACTAAAGAACACAGACTGACTTTCTCTGGTAAGACTTTACATCCCCCAGGAGAACTAAAGTAACGATGAAATAATTGTTCTGCTGATAGATGGTAGCTCTGTAGGAAGGGTGGCAGTTCTCTCACCTAGTGCCTGACATCCAAAAACTGCAGACAAATTCTAAGATACTTGCCCAAGACCCTCTTAGAGTCAACAGGGAGAAATAGGCACCATCAGGTAATAATTCTAGATATGTTTCAGGGATATTTGGGGTGATTAACTAACAATTAAACCTTTAGCCTTACATGAGAAGAAATTCATCTTGGTAGCATTTTGCTAACAGTACATTTCAGGATGGAAGTATTGATAATTAGTTACAAGTGTAGACAAGGCCTCATTTGAATCCAAAGAAAGACTGACATTGTTATTGTCATACATCATCCTAATATAATCAATATTGTACTTTGAGGATTTTATTATGAAGATTGAAACAAGCCTTGTTTAGTATTTCAGTTGAATAACTTCCGTCGTGGGTACAGTGCTTTAAACTCCTTCAGATTCTAAGAATTTTTGCAAACACCTCAGCAGTTAAGTCAGTTTATTGTGGTATAGATTTGCACAGGATTCTGGAAGGGATTTTTTTTTTTTTCTGTGTTTTTGCAAATAAAACTAATTTGTGTCTCATTCTTATTTGCATTGTAAAAGCACTCTGCCTCCACTGTTTGTTGCTAGAGATTTGAGTAAGATTATGTCTTATGACTGGGCAGATTCTGGGGCACACTGAATGCAAACCAGTAACTTTTTATTACTGTTCCTATCATGATCAGATAGTGGTTGTTTCCTTATCTGATTCAAAATTAAGTAAGATAATGAAAGATGCACGTTGGAGATAAAAAAGCAAAAATCAGATGTCATGTAATATTTATGTAAAGATATCAAGTACAATTTGGATTTCTTTTGTTTTAAATATACCTTAGTGATTTTTCATGACAGATAATTTGAGAACTCCAAGCTTTTGATAGTTTCATTAATGGAAATATCTGATGTTCAATTCAGTTTAAATAATGCATTTGCTGAACTAAAATGCACTTGTAGTTGTTTCTTCTTAATTTCTTAACATCTAATATGAAGCCTGTTTGAACGCTATCAAAAATTCCAGAAGTTGCTCTTTCATCAGCCTGTTTGTTCACTTATATTTTTCAACAGCTGCCCTGAAGGTTCACACAAAACCCCATATTACAAGAAATCCAACACTACCTCTTGCAGATTTAGAAAAGTCTAAAGTGGATTCTACATACCTATTCAAATTCCACATACCTATTCAAATAAATGGTAAATTAGTAACTTTCAAAGTATTAGCAGAGTGTGCTTAAAATTATAATCAGCTTAATTCAGAATTCTGTCAATTAGTTTTATTTTAAGAGTCTGGTAAATTAAGCAAGCATATTTCGTTAGTATCTTTTCAAAGTTATCCAATGCTGTATTTCAACAATGGTGTAGATACAGATTTTGGTTATTACCTGCCATCAGTAATGACAGTGCTTAATGTTTAGCCTCTCCAGGCTGTGATCCTTTCTGACTTTGTAGAGCCATGGACATAATGTCATTGAAAATCCAAGTACTTACACAGATGACTGCAATTAATGTTAAAGGGAATTGGAGATTTATACGTGCCACTGCCATTATCGCTAATGGAAATTTCACATGTAAATTGCCATGCATGGAAATAATACGCTGCTTAGTACACTTTATCTAAAAGACTTCTGTGCCAGCAGTCAATTTAAATCATAAATTCAGTCCTCTAATACCATGGCAAATATTTCTTTCTAAAACACCAGGTTACTGATTTTGATGTTAAGAATTATCTTTATACTATTTAAATTATTGAAAATTAAAGGTTACCGTATGCCTGACTGTGACATGCAGCTTCCACTGCTTTCTTGAGATCACAGGCAAATGCAACTTTAAACACAGCATTGAGAATTCACAAGTCTACCAGAGCTTCTTTGGTGTACTTACTCTCAGCAAAGTGGTTTCCTGTGAGTAGTAGGCAGCGAGAATGGCTGAGGTTCAAAAGATAATTGCTAACCCCTTAGCACCAAAATGAGCCCTTGAAGTGGTATATGTCTAGGGTATCTCTGAAAGCTCTTCATGAGGAAAAAGTCACACCCATTGATTTGAGGGTACAAGGTGGTAAGATCTTACCAAGGGATGTTATTCTCTTTTTCTCTGGAAGTAATGTAGGCAACAAAAGGTAAAGAGATCAGATTATAATGTGCAATGTTCTCTATTGTCTGGCAAAAATGCAAATGTCCTCGCAGCTGTGAAAAATACGCAATCTCATGATGACAGGGATAAAAGTTGGATCACCCATCTCTCACCATATGGAAGTGTAGGTCACCTGATGTGGGCTACTGCTTTGTCACAGTTGCTTTGACAAGATAAAAAAAGATGTTAGTGTATTTGCATAGTGGAAAAGGTCATCTGAGATATAGATGTTGTGGTTTGGCATGGCAATGTAAAAGGAGAGTGAAACAGCTTAAGAGATCAAGTCTAAGTCTGCCAAATTGCAGTGCAGGGACAACTGAAGCGATCAAAAAGCAAACTAAGCCAAAAGAGCATTAAGAGCTGTCTTAAGCTACTTGCATTGCTAAACTTAAGACTGAACTTAACAAGGCTATCAAAAATAGTAGAGACATAGCTATTGAGAAGTAAGAGCTAGGACAATGCACTTGGGAGCCAGGTGTCTGAAAGCTCCTAAAAGGAAGGGTGCAATATTAACGGAGAGTCCTGGTTTGCAGTCCTCCTCCCAGAACCTTCCCAGTACTTTATGCAATGCTGGCTTACCACCAGAAACAGTCCTTGTAGTCCTGACTGGAACTCAGGTTCCTGCAGGGCAAATGCCCTGCTAACTATAATATATATCTGCTTTTTTGCTTCTTCCTGCGCAGTGAAAGCACTTCACTGCGGCAGCGCACAGCCTGTATCAGTGCAATGGTGTGTGAGTTGGAACAGACTAAGTTTGATAACCAACGTTGCCTTGAGGTTATTGAATTAAAAAAGGATACTATTTAATGTTATTCTTTGATCAGTTCCCTCTGCCTCAAAGGTAGATGTAGAAATCAAAGTCGAGAAGCAAGGTTTTGCTGTGAGTCTCAGATGTGTTTACGACTTGTAGTAGGGTTGCACTGTTGCTGTGCAGAGATAATTGTATTAGAGGTGAAGGGACGAGGGCAAGTAGTATTCTGCATCTGGATTAGTTGCCTCAGACATGTGAGGCTTCTTGCTCATTGTTATCCACTATTAGAAACCATTTTCTACTGGATAAAATTTATGCAATATAATGAACTCTAGTCTTATAATGAAAAATTTGTGGAAGTATTTTACATATTTTCTACAACGTTGCTTGGGGTTTTTTTAAATTTTATTAAAGTTCTTCACACCAGTCGGACATTCTAGATAACTTTCTAGACTTATTTCTTTTAAGTATAAAGACTTTAAATATCAAAGATCATCTACTTTTATTGTAGTCTTGCTTCTAGACTTTATGGCAATTATCCTAACTTCTATACCTGCACCACATAAAACATATTTTTCTTCTTAATACAGCTTCATAAGACAAAAAAGAGCTATACAACCATTGCATCCATGTCTCCAGTACCACCTTAGCCTCCAAACTAATTCCTGTCAGATTTGACAGGAAGTGGAAATTTCAAAGATATTTAAGGTCCTATAGGTTCCATACCGTAAGAGCTTCAAGAAGTGGCTGCAACCTAAAAATTAGCTGTTATCTGGACCTCAGAAAAATCCATGCAGGAAAAGAGCCACATATATGCTGCAAAATGACTTTAAAAAAAAAAAATTTAGTCAAAGCTTGTAACTAAAATATATACCTATGGAAACGTTATCAGTTACTTCATTAATTACAGGGTCCATATAACAACTTGTTTAAATTTTAGTGGTATTACCTCTGCAGAACTGACTACTTATTCATGCTATACCATGCGAAAGAAGAGCAAAGATAATCTTTTCTACGTTTGTACATTATTCTTATATGATTCTGTCATTTCCCCACTTCTCTCTCTGGAGTTCCCCTTGCTTCTAATTCCCCCTTGCACTTCTACTGCAGTACAGTTTTTGAAAGCATGAATAAGCTGCTTTCGACTGTATTTAAACAGCCTTTCAATTCTGCATAGCAAAACTGTAACAATCATATGTAATTACTTGTATAGTTTTCTTTTCCTTTCTTCGTCTCTAAGTGTCATAGATAAGCATTTTAAAATTTTTGTTCTGACCAGGATTCTTATTTTACATTTGACTGCTTTTAGTGCCTCATTTCTCTTATGTTCCTGCAATGGTGAGGTCTGTGATTTGCAATTTTTTTGCTTTGTTGTTTTATTGGGAATTTCATGGACTGCAATTTGCTTTGATTTCATTACATAGTAGCACACATCACTTTAAAATGTAAACCGTTACAAGAGTCTAAACTAAATGTTCATTTAATTTCCAAGGCTAAAAAGGAACAATATTAGGATATTAAGAACCAAGTATTAAAGAATACATTTTCAGCATTTCAGTGCATAGTGTAAACAAAACCTGATGCATTCTCATGTGCTAAAGTGCTCTAGGTAAAACCTAACAGAAAGAGTAGGTTTTACGTAATTCATTAAGCACATTCGTGGAGACATTATCTTTTATCTACACTGGATGTGTTACCTAATGAGCTCAAATCAGACCTCCTAGGTTTAAATAATTCCATAAGGGAGGTTTAGACATATCCATACCTTTTTCCTTTCTGCTTTTTAAGAGTTTGTGCCTTTGGAAGTTCAGAAAGTGCTTAAAATACTAACACTCCCACTGTACCAGGTTTAGGTGATATAGTTAATGGTCGTGTACCTGCTCCAGGTCAACATGCTGAGAGCAGTAGTAAAGTAAAACATTCTGATCAAGTTATTCTGTTTCTTAGTAATATAAAAATCATGTTTGCTTGATGTACATAATCCAAAATTCTGTTTTAACTTTGCTTTCCTTAATCAGAAATTTAATTGCTTTTTTTATATTATATTTTACATAACTCTTACATTGGCATAGACTTTTTAACATATCTCGCTCATAAAATAGTTAGATAAGGCCATACTCTTAGTAAAGTTCCTTTAAAATGAAAAATGCCATTGCAATTTCACTGTTCGTTAACTACTCCCAAGTCTTAACACCATGAAGAGCTTCTACTTTATCGCCATAGCAAAATATATGAAAGGTGCTTTTTATTCCTCTTCTTTTGTCCTAATTAGTTTTTCTATCTTTCTATTTAGCAAAACATATGAAGAAATTACAGCTTTCTACCCAGCTTTGTTTTAGCCTGGTGAAACAATTCAGTTAGGCAAATGGTATCTTCAAAGATAGTTATCATCAGCTGATAATTTCAACTTTTTAATTTATTCCAAGTGGTTCATATGCAATCTTCCTGGATGCTTTGTGATGAAGTTTTGGGATTTTTGAAGACAATGATACTGCACTAAATTACTACGTAAAAGTTACGGAGATACATTGTTAGTTTATAAATCTAACCTTTCTTCTAGTCTCATGTGTTGACGGTACAGTGAAAGAACATAAACCTCATATGACAATGGTGATGAAAGCAAGAAATGAGAAATTGTAAAATGTCATGTGTTGCATTCTTAAATGTCTCCTGTTGTCAAAATCTGAGAGATTAACTAGAAAAATACCTTTGTTAACTCAATTTCCTTCTCAGGAAAAAGATCTATATAATAGGTTTTGAGTTTGTTTGTTTTACACTGTTCTAAATACCTCTATCCTGTCCATGGTATCAAAGGTTACGTTGAAAATTAAAGAAGTTAATTTTTTTAATTTTTTTCTTTTTTCTGGGACAAAAAGATATCCTTTAGTGTGTCCTGTGTGTTTCCATAGCAACATGCATTTATTTTGACAGCAAAACTTCTCTTTCAAGTGAGAAGAGAACAGATGACTGAATACAACAAAAACCTTTCAATAAGGGAAGCCACTTGGAATTTTGGAGACCCGAAGTGTTTCTTGCCCAATGGACTTAGCTTTTATTGAGGACAGTCATAAATAACTTTAAAATATTCCAGTGTGATAGGATGGAGCTGCAGATTAGGTCATTATGGAATTATAGTTCCCTTGCTTAATGATTTTACAAAATTGCCTGGCAATCCAACAAAGAGAAGGAGCACAACGTGGTGAATGCAGGCTAATTAAACCAATAATTGCTTCTTGTTGTGTTCCCAGATAATGTGCCCCTGATAATTTTAAATGAAGTCTTGAAGCTGACTTCTTGAATGAAATGCTGTGCTAGTTAAAGCTTCACTAACTCTCCATGTGCTTAGAAACTGGCCTACTTCTCAAGGTCCCTTGCATTGCTCAGACAGATATTGCTATGGCATGCGAAGAATACAGGAATAACTTTCCTGTATGTTGGGTAATGGGGCCCTGAATTTCTGTGTTTTCTCTCTTTGCAATATTGTGACTATATCATCTGATTTCCCTGAACAATTCTGAAATTAGAGGCTGCAAATTAAGTCTTTGATGTTCAAAGTTCTGCTTCCCTTTTTTTGTAAGACTTAGGAAAAGATGCAAACTTCTATGTATCTCAGGAATGCTCATGTAAATCTAGAGTAACTCCATTGAGATTCATGAGGATTTTTTTGAGTTATATCTGTGTCAAATGCAAGTATGTGACTGTTGACTGGCAGCTATGTTTAGAACTTGGGAAATATTTCATGAAGTCCCCAAGAATTTCAAGGTGATCTTCAAAGAGATACAAGGAATAATTTGGCAACTTTTAATGTTGAATTTAGAGGAAGAGTCTTTATTTAAAGGAGGAGTCTTTATCAGTTAATCAGGTAAAAGGACTTCTTCAGATGAATTGTAAGTATGAACTCTGCTACGATATATATGCTCATCATGCTGTCTTACTATGCAAATAAATGCATGTTTGTGTTTGTTAAACAACACGTATTTTAGGTCACACATAGTCTGTCAGAACACCTGTTTTAACATGAGTTACAATTTTATGAAACCACAGAAGTGAAGGATCCACTCCTTTATCTCAATCCTATTTGATATTACATAATCTTGGGTATGTTTCTTTTCTCCATTGGAGCTTAAGGATTTTTACTAACATACTGGACTGCAGTCTAATATGTTTCCAGATTTTTTTTGTTCTGAGTTATCCTTCCATTATCTGACTGGAATGACATAAAGGAAAAAAAAAGGTAGGTTTTTCAAAAGGGTTGCTGAACCATTATCATCAAGACCTTCAAAGTTAGGCAAAGTATCTATTACTGTTTTAGGAACCAGGAACTGACTCTGTCTCAGTGTAAGAGGAAGGTGTGATGTATTAGACTCATCTGAGAAGTGCAATACATGTTTTTGGATGTACGATTGCATTTTAAGTATTACCCAAAATGATTTCTTTAGGAAACTAAACATAAAAAATAAAAACACAGATGTAATTTTCAAAGTTTATTTTCTAGTACTGAGAACCTGTTTAAAATCACAGCTCTGGAATTATGAATAGAGACAGTTGTAAGTCATTACTGGTACCTACCATATCACAGACTACACATACGATGTGTCCTTTGCTATCTGCTGCAATAGCCTAAAAGCAAAAATCAGAGTCTGTTGGATCACATACGCTAAAATTCCCATTGGTATCCACAAAACAGTGGAAGTCAAATCTGGCAGCAGATCTTGCCAATAGTCGCTTTCGTATTAATTCTTACAGTAAACGTTCATGACTGAAATCCATAACTACACAGTTCACAAAATGCCTCCCAGAATTTGTAGTCTTGTAAATTGATAAGTATACACTTAGGAATTGTGAAACTGCATTTTTTGTTGGCTTTTTAATGAGAGATAGGTCCAATATATCTTAGTTGGCAGCAACTGGGCAATGAAAAGCAATATTGCTAGTGAAGGTTTTATTTCTGTTTGCTCTGTGTCTTGTTAAGCTTTACTGATATAAAACCATCTGTTTAAAAAGCTGTAAAAAATAGACTGCCAACACACATAAAAGCTAAGCACAACAAAATAGTCTTAATGGCTACTGGCTGATAATTTGGTGCAATGTAAAAACGCCTGAAGATGGAGGGATGGATGGAGAGGGAGACAATTAGTTATGTAGTGACAAACCTTAGTCTCCAAGTAAATGGCTGCACTATTTATGATTGAAAATAATCACTTCCTTTTTCTTTAATGAATACTTATTTGCACTCTCATAATATCTTATTTTAATTGTCTTGAAATAGCTTTAAATATTACATACTAGTATATTTTTTTAGCTTTCTTGGACTATACATGACCTAAATATAATGCAAGCCAGAAGTAATTTAAATTGATAATACAAATGTTGTAAGGAGGTACATATAAGAGCAATAACGTCCCTCATACCCAGATGCTGAAAAGCTCAGGGTTATATTGGGTGAACCATCAAGTAACTGACCATTACCATTATCTCAGAAACAAGCCAAAAAAATTATCTAATGTCAGCAATTTGTCAATAAAAAGATTTTCTAATGTGTTTGTGTCCAGTATGTTTTGAAGTAATACAGGCAAAATGAATGACGTACTTTGAAATTATATGCATTGCTTTATGTGAATACTTTATTGAAATCTCTCATTGAAAATTGAAAAATTATTGGAACTGGCTGTAAAATTTTTCATAAGACCTAGTTGTGTTTCCAAAAAGGAGAAATAGATAAGGAAGTGTTGCATTATAGCTGCAAGGTCTTAATGACAAATGCATTTTAATCATGCAACAGTTACATAAAGCTAATACAGAATTGTGCATAGTAGTTATCTTTTTCCTATGCATATACTGGATAAATATGCTAAAGAAATTTAGCTGTCTTCACTGTGAGCTCACCAACACGTAATATATAACTTTTTTGAGAGTAGGGAAAAATATGCATTCTGATTATTCATAAATATTATGCTATATTATTTTGCATAAAATATTATCTGTCAGGTCATATGTTGTCTATAATTAAAATACTGAGAATACTTGTGTACAAAATTGTGTGACAAAATATAGACACTTTTTATCAATAAAATCAATAATTGATCAATAATGATGAATTGTTTAATAGGCCTTTATTTGTTGTCCCCAAGCATCACAGTTCTACTGCTGTTGGTTAAAAGAAGACAACATACCAACTAAGAGAGGAAACAAGAGAAGCAGTAAAATAAAAGAAGGGAAATCATGATACAAATCACTGTCAGAAAATGCAGAAAAATCATTGCTAAACCTAGATCTTATGAGGTGGGAAATTTTAATTTTGATTGATACTCATGATTAAAAGAGTTTAAAGTTAAGAAAAGATATCCAATAAAGCATGTATTTTCAATGCAGTATGTCATCTGTGAGGAAGGATATAACAGCAAAAATTATGTATAAACGGTGGCAGGAAATTAAAATATACCTGAACACAGCATTGAGATATATTTATTAGAGTACTGTATCTACTTGTGTCCATACATCATGAAGCAACAGAGATGTTCAAATGAAAAGAGCTACGTGAATGATTCAGTCTGGGAAATATGTTTTGTACTAAAAAGATTGATGTATTTCATTTTTCTGAGAGAAAATGAGGTGACTTGACAGCCTGTAACTACCTTTCTCAGACTTCTGACAGTAGCTTTCTTATTATTCAAATAGAAAAGACAGAATGAGATCTGGCGTCAGACTAAAAATAAAGTGACAAAAGTTGGGGTAATTAAGCATTAAACATTTGGACGCTTATATATAGGCAACAGGATTTAAAGATTTGTATGACTCTTTGTGGATACAGACCTTAATCGTGTTTAATTTTAACTTTGAAGGGTATAGATTTTAAATACATACACTTAAAATGTTTAACAGTGGATTTAATACCTTTAAAATATGGCTTAGTGATTTTTTTGCTCATTCTACTTACATAGTATTTATTTTAAAAAATTGCACTCTTAAAGTTGGTGGATATACACACACTTGCTTTTTAGCAAGGCTTTAATATTTATTTGTATTTATTTTTAATGGCTAAGTAGCAGATGGTTAGACTTAAAGCACCATTCCCCTGTGTATTTAAAATAGGCGAAGACATGAGAAGAAATGAAAGACAGAAGAGCAAAACAGATGTTGTGAAGCTGCTGCTGATGGTGAGACATCGGAGGATAAGCAGATGTCTTCCAACTTCACCAATCAAGTTCTGCAAAGGTGTTGACCACTTGCAAGAGATTATACGATGGCATTTGTTTCTCTGAACATGGATGAAATATTTGTCTAGGCTTTGAATGTAAATTGAAAGGAAATAGGCTAACTGGCCCTTTTTCATTTAGTCTTGAAACTACATTTAAAAGACTGCCACCTGTAGTTCCAAATATTGTTCACATTTATAAACAAAACTTGCACATCTCTGGAAATTGTTTCTTCTCAAAACTGCCAGCAATACTTCGGACTTTTAAGAGTATTTTTAGCCACACCATAATCAATAAATAGCACATAATAGCAAATACATATGACATTTTTAACACGCTAGATGAGTGAGACTATTTGATAGACTGACAGTTAACACAGCTTAATGTGTTGGCTCCTATGAACTCATACTTTTTAACTCATACTTTAACTCATACTTTTTTAACCTCATACAGGTTATCATCTATTAAAATATTAATATGCAACACCAAGAACTGCAAATAACTGACTGAAAATAACCTCAGAAACTTCATTCCTCTCTTATCTCTAAGATGTATGAGGTACTAATGTTCATTTCCTTCCTGAAATCCAAGGAATATACAGATCTTCTTGTTACAGCGTTACGTGCTATGTATCAAATATTTGGCAATGATTTATAGTCTGTTTAATTCATAGAATCTCCTTCTGCGTGAAGCAAGATAAAAGAAAGGGAAGTATGTGAAGAAAAGGGGAATCGCCCCCTTTCTTGTAAAACTATCACTATTTCTGTTTAAATACTAAAATAAGAACAACGCAAAAAAGATACTCAAGATTAGATGCTGTCTCATTTGTGGAGAGGCACAAGAGTAGCATAAAGCAAAATATCAACAATTTTTAATAAAAAAAAAAGAAGAATTAAAGGTATACTTTGAATTGAGACTAAAAATCAAACTGATTCCCAACTTTTTAAGAATTGACAGAGTTTCATTAACCTTCGTATTTTATGGCTTCCTACTTTTTGTTTATGAATTGGATTGAAAGGCTGACATCAAACTAGAGCAAGAAGTATTCTCATGATATTTTTGACCTATATGATTTCATAAAGCATTTGGAGATTCACAAGGAAAATCTTTGCTAGTTTAATCCCTAGAAATTGTTCAGTAAATTTTCTGTGCTCCAAGATTCATCAAAGATCTAAAATCTCATGCCTTTCTTTCCAAACTTTAATGGGATAGCAATAACAATTACCCTAGTAATAACTAACAGGGCAATATACTACTTTTCAATGGTTCTCTCAGCAACACTATTTGACATAAACAAAGTGTCAGAATCTGCCCCATAATTACCAGCTTAACATTTTCTAAAGTAAAGAGTTATACAATGAATCATTAATTACTATGCATCCATCCATCCTCATAGCCTGCCAAGCTCGAGATTTACAGTCGGCTTGCTTCCCATTTATTTTCGTCTGCAAATCAAACCAGTTTTATTTTTTTAAAAGCAGATAATCCACATGTGGAATAGACAGTTGTCGTAAAATTTTCTGCCTAAGAATTAATATGGCTAGGAAGTTGCTGGATTTTCCAGATAGAGAGGCTTCAGAATTGATTCCACTAAGACTGCAGTTTACAGCAGGTTTGAAGTTGTCCTACACTGTGTCCAATTTGGGACTCCAGCTGATTTAAATAGTGGAGGTAAGACTTATAGACACATTTGTTGTTTCCCCTATATCAAATGGATCAAAGGCAAATAGAAGGAAACAAAAACACCAAAAAAACAGTGGGAGTTAAAAATGGAGTGACTATAATGAACACACCATAAATGAAAACTTTATGTGCAAATACAGACAATTTCTTTTTGTTCTTTGCATATTTTATTTACAAATATAGAATACCCATCACTTGCATCTTCTGGTCATCTGATATCTATGTGTCAATCATGTTTGTTTACATTTAATTTTCATCTTTTCATTGCTTGTAATAAAATAGACTTTCTGTGAGGTCTGTTGAAGTTCATGTGATTCAAAGGTGAATACACGTTAAAATAACAAAAACAGAGGAAATCTTTTTTAGGCAATTGCTTTGTACAACTATTGGTAGAATGTTAGAAATGTTAGCAGGCTAAGGCAGATGTATTCTCCATTGCTTATAACTTGTTAATTCTTTCTGTGTTATGTATTCCGAATAAATGCTGAACAACCTATGCTTTTCTTGCAACATCCATTCATAAGTATTTTTTCTAAGTGCTGAGGAACTGCAATCTATTTTATGCAGCTCTTTGAATAGTGAACAGTCACTTTCCTTGGTGATATCTTTTTGCTAGGAAAGATTTAGACCAGAGCTGAACGTGACCCATTCAGCTTTATCCTTTTCTGACCCTCTAAATGTCAAATTTAGGACACATTCTAATGCTTTGTCATTCAGTCATACGCTATGCATACAGAACAAAACTATAGTGAATTTTTTATAACTTCTCTGAATTGCAATTGAACATAAATTCTAACTTCTGGCCATTCTTGCACCATGTATCTGCAGTTAAAGCAACTGCTGCAGTAGTATTTGCAGTTTTCAAATCCATCAGATCTGAGGATCTAGTGTCATTCCTTTCTGTACTGAACAAGGAGATCTTAAAGCTAAATAATAGATCCTTTTGAGGAGCATTATCATCCTGTTTTAATTAGTAATATATTCCATGATAAATTTAGAATTACTTCCACCAATGTTACAAAACAAAAAGGACCTCAGAAAACACTCCTAGGTGCCTCCAATTTTTTGGAGGAGGAGAAATAATCTTTGCAGTTTACTTGCTAGATTATTGTGCAGACTTCCTTTGCCTCACATGTCTCAAGCCTGAAAATGTTTTGTTGGTAGTTATCAAATCAGTAAAAAATGCATAGATTCAGCTTTTCTTTAAAGTGTTTGCAGTTTAAGGTGTGTCCTGGTTTCAGCTGGGATAGAGTTAACTGTCTTCCTAGTAGCTGGTACAGTGCTATGTTTTGAGTTCAGAGCGAAGAATGTTGATAACACTGTTTTCAGTTGTTGCTCAGTAGTGTTTAGACTAATGTCAAGGATTTTTCAGCTTCTCATGCCCAGCCAGTGAGAAAGCTGGAGGGGCACAAGAAGTTGGCACAGTACACAGCCAGGGCACCTGACCCAAACTGGCCAACGGTGTATTCCATACTATGTGACGTCCCATCCAGTATAGGAACGGGGAAGTGGGGGGGCAGGGATTCGCCGCTCGGGGACTGGCGGGGTGTCGGTCGGCGGGTGGTGAGCAATTGCACTGCGCATCATTTGTACATTCCAATCCTTTCATTATTGCTGTTGTCATTTTATTAGTGTTATCATTATCATTATTAGCTTCTTCTTTTCTGTTCTATTAAACCGTTCTTATCTCAACCCATGGGTTTTGCTTCTTTTCCCGATTTTCTCCCCCATCCCACTGGGGAGGGGGGGAGTGAGTGAGCGGCTGCGTGGTGTTTAGTTGCTGGCTGGGGTTAAACCACGACAAGGTGCCATCAAAACCATTGTCCACTAAAATGTGTCTTAATAAAAAAACCAAACCAAAAAAACCCCCTAAGAACCTACAAATATTCAACATATACAGTAACAATAGATTGCCATATTTTTATTAAATAGGAGCTAGATGCTAATGAAGGCAATAGAGGTTCTTCCAAAAGGAGTGTGTGGATAGATGTATTGTCATGGGAGTGGTGATAGCAAATTGAAGATAAATATTCTCCAAAGCACAGTAAATGGAAACAATTGTACCCTTCGGAGGTTCATTTTTTTAATATGTTTCTGTGAAGATGGGGCAGCAAATATTAACATAGGTTTAGGAAAATTTAAAATGGAACTTCAGTATTTGTCCTTTAATAGTTCAGGAAAAATAACAACACAGTGGTTACCATTGGTTCAATAGACATTTTTCTCAAAGATTTTAAATGGTATTTTTCATCTTCTAATTTGAGAACTTTATGTAGTGTGGGTTTTGGTTCGCTTAAGTCTGACATACGTTACCCTGGAGGTCTCTTTCATTTTATTGATAGTTGGACTCTTGCAATGACTAACAATTTGTTATCAGTTTTGAAGTTTCCTTAAGCCCCTAAACAAATACACAAATATTTTCTTTTCTGATGATTTCTGATAAGTAGTTTTCAATTCTTATCCACTTGATTACAACGTTAGTGAGCACACTTGAAAAATAGTTCATAACTCTGTTTTTGACACAGGAGTCTCTAAATTGTCTGACACTGTATATATTTTTTCCCTTCACTGAAACCTTTGAAAAATCTCTCATGGATGTTCATTCAATACCATTTGTCTTTCTATGTGTTTCCTTGTTGCTAACGTCAAATTTTTACTTGCTAATGAGGTAACAGTTGCAGTCCAAGCATAAGAACTTCTATGTCATGTTATCATTCATCTCCTAATAAGTCCTGGTTATCCAAACCCTCTCTGGAACAGGTAAGGTAGAAACTTACTCAGTGATGCCATATACTTTACCTGCTTTGTTCTCACCTCCTGATACCTGGTATCATTAAAAGAATCTGGAACACTTTATTCAAACATATCTGCCATCATAGTAGCTACAAGAAATAACAACACCAATCCCTGCTTACGTTTTTATTACTTGGCTAATGTTACATTATCTGAAAGGTTTCACTATGTAGTATTGCATACTTTGCTCTTTACAATATTTACTCCATTGTAATGTGTATACTTTGACGCAACTTCAAGTATTTTTCAGTATTCCTCTATCTTCTATAGGTTTTTAGGTTTTTAATCATTGATATATTTTGCTCAAATACAGTAATTTCCGTTGTATCAGTGCGTTTTGTTTGAATTGATGTGGTCATTCTGGTGTAAAATTGTGTCAGTCATCACTTTTTATTTCAGTTATGTCTCCATTCTAACTAAGACATCACAGTAGCTGTGAAGCTGAAACTTAACTGAAGTTCAGTCTTAGATGCTCCTTGATTGGGTCGTATTTGCTAGATTATTATCCAAGTTTATAATATTGTGATTCAGATAAATCAATGTATTTATGCTTTCAGATGATCAAATAGTTCCTGAAACCAGGATTCTGGGCAGCTTCTGGAAAAAATACTTCAGTTGTACTCAGAGCTAGTTTTATCCATGCTATTTTTAAGGTCTATGCACATTACGTGTAGCAGACCTCATGGAGCACTCGGTATCTGTTCAGAAATGCAAACTGATGCAGAACGCTTAATGGCATCCATGTGGGAGTACGGCACTGTGCTGTACACTGTGCTTTGTGCTGTACACTGGCTTCTGCCTGGCTTCACTGGTATTTGAAGAATCTTCCTTGTTTCAGAAATTCATGTTGTAGTTAAAATCCAAATCAGAGCTCAATGGAAGTGGTGAATGTGGAGTTCTTTCAGTTTAAAAAGGGAAGAAGCTATTTTCAAATCTTGTGCTATGAAAGCATCTTTTCCTTAATCCTAGATACATTAACTTTGGATGTATGGTATGAACTCTATAAACTCTATTTGTAAGGAGAATTGTCTGGGTTTTTTTCAAGACAATACCACTATTGTAGTGAGGTTTCAGGACAGGAAAAAAAAAAGGATTGCCACTGTAGTCCTACACTGTACACTACAATGTAGCAGTGTATAGTTGTAGTTTTGTCATAGAATTTTATTTATTGGTTTGTTTGTTAATTGGTGCCCTTGAGGGTTTCTTGAGTTACTTAAGAGTAGAATAACCCCCTGTATCCATACAGGCTGGGACTAGACTGGCTGACTAGCAGATTGCTGAAAAGGATCTGGGGATGGATACTACATTGGAGATGAGCTAATAGTAAGTTCTCACTGCAATTAGGCAAGCTGAGCTACCTACAGTTAGGAGATTCATGACCGGGAGATTGCCAAAAATTATTTCCCCTTTCTACTCAGCATTGCTGCTTAGGTTGGACCTGAAATACTGCGGCCCAGTTCCAGAAGCACGTCAAGAATTTGCGTAGGGTCCAGTAGAAAGCTACACCTCCTATGAAGGAAAAGGCAGCAAGACTATTATGTTCTGTTCTGTTCTATTCTATTCACTCAGGGGATAGTGCAGCACAGGAGGGGATTACCCAGAGGAGTTGTGGTATCTCCACCACTGAAGATTTTAATGCCTTGGATGGACAAAGCCAAGGCTGACCTGAGCTGCTGTTGATCAGAGCACAAGTTTGCATCTGGAACCCACACTTCTATATTCTACAAGTTATACATGTGTAGTATTATAATTTCTGTCAGGGTGCTTAATAAATTTGTGCCTTTTAGAAATAAAAACAAGTCAGTTATTGATTTTTAGAATATGAAAGCTTTTTCATTTTTATATCATGAGTCCAAAAAGAAATACAATTTGTCTGTGAACTTTTAGTACTGTAGAATGTAATGCCATAAAAAATCCAAAGCCTTTTATTCTTGCAAGAAACTGGTCTTCTAAGATTTTGACAGCTAAATTTTTTCTATTTCCAGAGAGTAAAATCTTTTGTCCAAAACATTATGTTCTCTGGAGAAAGACAAGCATATACTTAGCTTGTACTTATTATACAATAAAGAAAGGTAAGCAGAAAATACTTCCAAATTTTTTTTATTATTTTCAGTTTTTATAACTTGTGTGACTACTGCTTATGTAGACTATTATTTTTTTAAAACCTTGTGTGTCATGTTTAGGAAAAATACTATTGAAAGTGATAAGTGATAACCTCTTCACTTACCCCAACCCCTCCAAGAAAAAGCTTCTGAATATTTATGTTTCTCCCTTTTTTTTTTTTTTTCCTGGTATCAGTATCAAAACTGATGTTCCATCGTATGACTTTCTGGTGTGCAAAGTGCTGATACGGTTTTGACTGTAGGAACATGGAAAGGTGGATGACTCAACATTTAATAAAGATGCACCTTCATGCTCAGTCAAATTTTACAAGTGTATTATTTGAAAATTATTCAAATTACTTTCTACCTTTCTGATCCATTTTTCTCCCCAAATGACCAATTATAACTTATTATTATTATTGAGCAGTAAATGCATCCCTTATAATTCATTTCTTTTTCTGGTTTGCAGAAGCTGAAAGGCCATAAATCTGACATTGCTCACAGTTGCTGTGTCAGCTCTGTTACACTGATGTCATAAATAGATTTAATTAGCAGAAGTCAAAGGTAGTGCAAAAAAGAGAAAGTTCCTCTTGATTTATAGTTAGCAGGAAAAGAATATAATCCACATAGAAAATAAGAAAAAGGATCAAGATAAAAGAGTCCCATGCGGGATAGCAATTTTGTGATATCGTCTTGTACTGTAACTTTGTATATGAGCACAGAGAAAAGGAGAGAACAGTAATTTTTTTCCCTCATGCTGTTCTTGATGACTTCAGCACTATTTGGCTCAGGTCCTGTTATGAGACTAAATGTTTATTTCTAATAGAAAAAGGAAAGTGGAAAAAACATGTAAGATGAATCCTAGAACAGCTTATGAACGCCAGATTCACCTGTCATGCGTGCTTTCCTATGCAACCTCATGACCAGTTAACTAAAGTTCAGGCAACCTGAATTTAGGTTCTTAAGAACAGAATTAGGAGGCAAAACTAAGGCTTTAATGTGGACCAAAATTAATGTTCATATAGTCTGAATAGGTTTGATAGAGACAGGATAATTCAATCCGGCAGCACGGTTCTTCCCAAGGACGCTGATCCTCAGCTACAGCTGAGGACAAGGACAGAAGTATACTTGGCTTCTACCCTTCTTAACTTCTCAGTTTAGATGTGAACTCTTGTTGACTTCAGTCTACTTTTCTCTACTCTTGTGGGCAAAAATAGAGATGCTTTCACAGTGAGGGCAATAGCATTTCTCCAGAGACCCCCAACATCACACTCCTTTCTTATTTCCTGCTTGATCCCTTCACACAGGAGGGTTCCCCTTCAAAAATAATTTTTTTCTACAAATAGTCCTTTTAATTCAGTTATAATAATTGTATTTTCATGTTTTATAAGATCATAGATGCATACTGACAATTTCTCATGTATCACATGTAGCATTTCTTACAAATAACTTATTGCAGAAACTTCTCTATAATAGCCCTTATACCTTACATTGAGCTACATAACTATTTCTTATGTATAAAACTGACAGAGTTTTGCATGTATCTAATATAAAACTATATGACTATACTGTGATGATTTTATCCCCATTTTAAATTGATGTCATTCTGCTGCACTCAGCAACTCTTTTGAACTTTATATTTTAGTCAGTGTAGGTGTAACACTGGGGCATGATTCCGATGCAGTGGTTCTGATCAGGACCTGTGGTAGCATATGTGTGCATCTTTTCAGTTTCTGCTACTTGGATTAAAGTCTACTATATCAAGTTTTAGTGATCCATTGACCTCTGAAATTGCTAACGTCTAATACAAGAACAAAGAGAAACCTCTTGTCGGGAGTATATTTACATAATGCCCCAATGACAAAGGATAGACAGTGAAAGACTGCCTACACTTCAAGTAACCATTAACTGTTTTACTTTTGTCCTTTCTCTTCTATTATTTTCAACACAGCAACAAAAGTTGGAATGGCTTCTTTAAGATTTACTTTAGGGAATATGTCTAAAACTGTAAAGAAAATTCTATGTTTGGTATGCTTTTACTCTTCAAAAGCTTTATTCTTATGCATTTTTTATTTCTCCTTGTTCTCTGCAAAAGTACTTACCTTCCACACCATCTATTTTTATTCAGTATTTAATCCTACATAGTTAAATTAGTAGCATTGTGTAAACGTAGTCTTCAGTCATTTTTTAAAATCTGCTGATGCCCTACAGGTTTATTTTTAATTCCACCTAGTTAGAAAACACATATATAAAAATGAATTCATTGGCAAAGAGACTTTTTTCATATAAGCTAGCAAAGCAGAAGTCTGATTATTTGTGTAATTATAGAACTAATTTTTATATAATAACTTGCTACTGTTTTCTTTATTACAAAATCAGTTTAAGATTCTTCACTTCAACAGTCATTACTCAGTCATCCTTTTTAACAAAATGCAGTGCACTATGTTTCAAATCCTACCCTGAATGGTCATATTACTGTAATTTGTAAAGGAAAATTTCATATATGCTACCAAGTATGGAGGCTTAGGTTCCATTTGCTAAAAAATAAAAAGTCATTGTAAGTGTTATAGCCAAGGATCCAGTTTATGAGATTTACCATTTATAAGTTCTACAGAAAAAGACATTCTGTGGTCCTTTGCAGTTTATATTACTCACAGTGGTTACTTATATAAAGGTTAAAGAAAGATCTCTGCCCTTTTATTTAGTCTGTAATAGTCCAAGCTAAGCCTTCATCTGTTTAGCTGATAAACAGAGAACTGCAAAGCTAGTCACAAATCCTGGGACAAAATTATTATACAGGACTGTTAGCTCCTCTCTTCTCTTTCACCTTTCTGAGTTCCACTGATTCCATAGAAACATTAAGAAAAGTAAGAAATCCCCTTATGCTGGAGTATTGCAGCGTTTGCTTTTATTCTTATTCGGAGCATAAATGGCAAACTTTACAGGGAGAAGAAGAAAAAGGGAAAAAAAAAACAGAAAAGGTCGAATCTCTCACAATTCAATAGACTAATGGTACACTCTTTTGAAGGAAGCTAAGAAGTGACTTTATTATAATGTATAAATATGGTATTAGAAAGACAAAGACGCTGAAAGGTTCTAAGAAGCTCTTTAATCTGCCAGAGACAAACACAACAAAGGCGGTGGCTGGAAGATGATACAAACAACAAAGGAAGCGAGAAATGCAGGAGCAGTCTGCCATTTATAGGACTGTTTTTCTATGCCTTCTTATAGGACTTACAGGAAGGAAAATGACCTACTGATCAGAGATGGAGTTTGGGGATCAAATGGAATAACTCTCTGCAAATAGGGAAGTAGGTTTGTATAGGACCTAAGAGTTCCTACACACACTGAGATAGAAAATCAAATGGACATTTTTGAAAGTTAAAGTCGTCAAAAATTTGAGGGAAAATATCAGCTCACTTCTTCCCATTTTTAATTCAAGAACATATGTCATTCTGGAAGAAATGTTTGGGTAAAATATGAGATATTTCTCTCAGTACACAGGCAGGAATTTAAAGGATGTCAGATTCATTATCCTTTCAGACCTTAAAATAGATATACAATGTAGGCTAATTGGAGGATGTCCAAAGGAGAAGAACAAAAAAGATCAGGGCTCCAGGTCACATGACCTACAGAAATGAATTAGTTCAGTTATTTAATATAAAGAAAACTGGGGGTGGGGTGGGGGGGGGTAGAGAGGAGTAGGGAGTCCTTTTAGAGGTAAATGATATCCGTTTCCAAAATAGTAAAGGACACTTATGTTTTTGAAAACTGTTCAGAGCAGGGGAATAGTACAATCTCTGTACCCACCATGAATCAGGCAAGAACTTTCAGGTAGAAATATTCAGCTTAGACATTAAAAAAAAAAAAAAAGATAATTAAAAGAACCCCACCGAAACCAAAAAAATGAACAACTCTGTAAAGGCATGGGCAGTGAAACTTTGGGATTACTGTTGAACCTTCACTTTTAGGCAGCCATCATTATGAATGACACAGACATTAAGTGATTCTCCCTTTGGACAGAAGATGGAAGTTATACTGGTGCCCTTTGCAGTTCTGATTCCACAAATGTGGGAGGAAAGCACTGGCTATTCACGCTTATCAAGAAAAGAGTTGTGTGTTTATGAGGAAAGAAACACTAAATGATTCCAATGTAATAATTTAGTAATAATCATTTTCTGGAAATCCTTTGGGTTTTTTGATGGTTCTAGTCACAGCCTCATAGTGCCATTAGCACCACTACCTTCCAAAGAGAAAACGGCTAAGAAAGTAAAAGGCAAAGCTATGGTTTTAAGGGAAAAGACGTTCAGCTAGTTATCTTTTTCATTAAGTTTCTTTCTTTCTTCATCCTTTACAATGACAATAAAATAATTTTTTATTCAGTTATACTGAGCTTTCCAAGTTTAATGATCCTATTAACTCTCAGATGAAATCCACAATATATTCCTCATTATTAGTTTGCCAAAGTAAATGGAAATAGTACTTTAAAATTTAATGCAGAGTATGCTTAATGATCTACACCATTTTATTACTGGTTAATCCTCAAATAGTAGCATGTATAACATACAAAATATCCAGAAGGGAAGCCACCACCACTACCACGACCAACAACAACAAAAATTCAGTAAATCAGAATCCTTGATTTAATAACCTGCAGCTTTGTTTAATTACAGTTGGGTTGAGTTCACCAGGCTGAGAATGCAATCGTGTGCCTTGGTGCAGCATTAGTAGCTCAGAGTAAAAGGCCTCTTTTTCTTCCTGTAGCATTTAAGAGAAACCATGATAAAATATTTGGCCATTGTCTGTTGTAGCTGGCTTGTCCTGGAAAAGAACCTTCATTTTCACGTGAATGTTGTGTTGGGAGGAAGAAGCACAAGGGCATGGACACATATTTCCTTCACAAAGATTCCTGAATGTGGTCTGGATTGTTTGATGGATTTCATAATATTTGTCATCTTTTACATACTACAGAGCATGTTATCATTTATTCTTTATATAGTATTTCCACTGAATCATAGAAGTGCTTAACATATATGAAAAATAATGATTTGTCGCTTTGCACATTTAGCAGGTGAAGCTGTAGGTAGAATCCAAGATGCGCATGTTCAGTGCTTGAAGTAGTTAACCAGATCAGGCTTTGCTGGAAAATGAGTACGTCAATAATGGGTTTTACTGAGCCCTGATAGACCTCAGATTCTCATCTCAGATGTTCCAGACAGGAAAATATGTTGTCCACATGAGCACCAGGCATGTGTTTTCTCATGACTGGGCAGTGAGAATAAATTCATGTTTCTGTGCGACAAATAAGTAGTACAGAATCATTCCATTAACACTGGACACCACAATGATGAGGCCTTTTTTACTTACTGTTTGAAGGCTTCTTTTCACCTTCCTTTTCAGGGGGAAAAAGCTACTTACATGAATGGCATGCATTATTGATTACTTACTGAATTATAAAGTCTCAAAATGCAACTTTAAAGGTTATCAAGATATCATAACATCAATAGGTTATACATGTGGAGATTTGCTAATGACTTGGGATAGCCAAGGATTACTAAGGTTGATTATTGATGAAATTCACATGCAAAAGTTTTTATTGGACTGTCAATGTAAGGTGCTAAGTGCATACTTAAAATATATGTAATTAAAGCTTACTTTAATTGAAGTTTATATACTTTAAATAAAATCAGGCAAATTAAAGTAACTCTGAAAGCATGAACTTCACTTTTCTTAGCTCTACTCTAAACAGCTACAAGTACAGTTGCATTTAAAAAGTTGTGGATTCTTTGCTAGGGAGGAAGGATTGTATTTAATGCAGAATATTTTAATGAAACTTTAGTATTAGTAAACTAAAAAGGGATTATTAAAGAAGGGAAAAGATAAATTACCTTCTTTGCATTTGCGTGTTAGAAGCCAATTTGAAGGAAGTGTCAAGAAATTGATGTATTATGTGCTGAAATTTTGCATTCATTTAAGTTAAAGCAAATGCTTTTGGTGCCTTTGCTTTTGGTAGGGGGTAGTTATTTTGGTTTCCAGCCAGACGTATTGAATTATAATTATGCTCTGTCTTGGTATAGAAAACATGTTTTGAATATCATGTATTTACTGTGACATCCATGTAAGAGAAGGAACTGTGTCATATTGGCCTTTGAAGAAACTTCATGGCAAATATGACAGCTCTGCTACAAATAAAAAGAAAAAGATAGTCTGCTAGCCGGAAGTGTGTATGGCAAATTTATGTAACAGGGAATTATATATATTGTAAATTTATATTTTCAGACATAACCCTATTTTCTATGTCATGGCAACGTGACCTAAAATGTATGGTATTGTTGCTGTTTTCTGGAGGGTTGCAGTATCTAGTGCATATATGTCTGTAAATCCTAAAAAGCAATGTTAAAATTCTGAGTGGATAGTGTAAAGTAGGAGTAATAAGTGAGACAGAATAATATGAAACTGAATAATTGGCTGGATTATTTAAATATTTATTTTCTGGTGGTAAACTATGAGAGATTTCTAAATGTTTAGAATTTTTTACTCTAGAAATTTAATAATTTGGGTTTGCATTATAGCTATATTACATTTAAAGCTACCTTCAGCCTTGAGATACACATCTTCATAACTTTCACATGGCTTGATATAGGCTTAATTTTTTTTAAAAAGTCCTAAGAACTTAAAATAAAGTTCTCTCCTCTAAAAATTTGAATCAATTTTTAAAAAAAAATATATAGTGTTTTCTCATTGATTTTTCAGTGAGTGCTTTCCTAGGATCTTCATTCATTCTCTATATGTTAGTTTAATTAGTATCTGCTTTCTAGAATTCTTTAAAATATGTTTCAGACTGTCAACCTTTCTCCTATTTAAGTATGGTCTTAACTTTAGATCTATTTTTTTCTTTGAATGATTGAGATTCTGACCAAAATAAACTGGAGTTCTTTTGGCATTCTATACTTTACAAATGTGTTTTTCTTGAATTTTAAGTAAGATTATTTAATGCCACCATTGGTGATGGTAGGTCAAGGATGTGTGTTTATAACAGCTGATGTGCTTTCCCCAGGCATTATCACAGAAATAACCTGTTATGAATTGTAGTTTCCAATTTATGATATCTACAAAATACACAGGTAACTGTTTTGGCAGTCCTCACTTCATCTGGCAGCATGATGAAGTATCATCCTAGCATTAACATCAATGCCTTGCTATAACATTATCGTCCTTGTAACATATCTGCATCTCCATTTGGGCAAAAATATGGTCATTTGTCTAACTAAGTGTTTCAACCCAGAAATGTTTATGTTTTGAAGTATGATCTTCTCAGAAAGTCAATTTAAGCTTATTAGCCATGGAAGAAATGGCTCCTCCATTCCCACGTAAGCACCCATTTTGCCTTTCTAAACTGTTTTAATTTTATACATATTCCATACTACTTACAAAATCACTGCATCTTGGCAGAATGCTCTTGTCTATCAGTATGCAGCAAGACAGAAAGGAATGATGAATATAGCTCAGAAATATTTGATTAAATTATCTTCAGTGGAAAATACTGTCTTGTTAAGTTCCCACAGGAAAACTTTTTTTTTTTTTTAATTAGTTTTGATTAAACTCTGTGAAGAGGGTTTTTCAAGTTATGGATGGAATCGCTTGTTGAAACCAAAAAAGAAATTTAATTCAGAAGAAATCAAAGCCTTGTGGGTTAAATACCTGTCTAAGCCTCCAGAAATCCAATTTCATGTATCTGAAGTAAACTGGCAAAAAAGAAATCCAACAGGCTGAAAAGGTGCATTAGTATCTCAGCTATTGTTTATCCTGGTGTCTCAAGGCTTTAGCATAGAAGAGAAATGTAGTCAACTTTTTTGCATCTAGGAAGAGGAAAAATACAGAATATAATATTGTTTGCAGATGAAAAAAAGAGCATCAACTCGGTTTAGAAAATGTTTAGAAATATTTTAGCTATGGTAAATTGTAGTTTTTATCATGAACTCCTGTTCACCACCAAAGGCTTTGTTTGTGACTAGTAAATTGTATTTTACATGTAGTAGAAAGAAAAATATATTTGCATTTTAAAGAGAACACAGAATCATTATGTTTTTAAGATTGTTTTTATGTTATTTCAAAACTGTAATTTATATTATTTTGTGTCCCTATTATTTTAATAGCTACATTTTTCATAAATAAAATTAATAATATGATGGGAATAAAATGATACAGTGACCTAGTTGTGCTGAACCCATTACAGTCAATCTAATAAACGTATTTTATAAACAATTGTATGCATATTTTATGCATAACTTGTCAACAGAGTCTTATCTGAATCAAAGTTGTGACATAAAGATACATTGTAGTGCAGAAGAAACAAAAATACTCAAAAAGTAAAATTATTACTTTGGCACAGCATTATTGTTTTAGGAGGTTGACCATAGCAATTCAGTTTACCTGTTGCATTTGGAAGGACACTTTTTATTTTTTTATTTTTGTCTCTGCAAAAAACCTAAGGTTCTTAGATTCAGGGATGGAGAATTTTCTCCATTCCTTTTGTGTAATTTAAACAATAGACTGTATCTGTGATCATGTTTATGGTTTCTTTCCTTTTACGTGAAGAGTATTCAACTTTTTTTTTTTAAATGTAAAAAAAAATAAATTCCTAAGCTCGGACTTTCTATACTAAAGATTAGTGCAGTATATGTTATTTATATTTTAGCTGTATATATATTATTCCAGGCATTGGCCACAATGTCCTGCCTGTAATAATTCATAGTTCTTTGCCTTCCTCCTGAAAATATGCACCTTAGTGATGTGTTTACACACTTTTTTAGTCCTTTTGAAGGCATTGGAACATGCCACCTGCACAAGCATGTGTTTGTTTGCACAACTAAAGCCCTAGCCTGCAAACATTTACATCATCAAATCTGTATACATGCAAAAAATAACATTATGTTTATGAAAAAAAAGCAGTGCAAGCAAAAATTAAGCTGGAGAATAAATTTTATAATAAGCCTAGTAAAAGCTGAAAACAGGTTGCTGTAAGGTCAGCTGAAACATGTATATTTGGCAGTGAGAATCGGACCACCTGCCTTTGAGATCGTTACCTGTATTGCAGAAACTTTTAGGAATATTCATGAGAACTTCATGCTTTGTATTTTGATTGATATATCAACAATGTCTAGAAATCTCTCCCAGTTCACTTAGCAACATTAAACTGGTGAGAGAAAAATGAAAGGATTGGACAGTTCATCTGTGCATTGATTTTTTTTTTTTTTTTTTTACTTCAATGTGTATTACTGTAAAAATATTTTAAGGTTTTCCCACAGTTAACCTTGTAGAAGGGCATAAGAAACCCTTAACATCATTTTCTAGAAAAACAGATCATTTGACCTCAGAATCTGCACACACATGCACAAATCTCATTTTATGGGTTCAGTTGAGAATGCAGCTAAGACACTGGTAAATAAAAGGCTAATCCTTCCACTGAAGTGCGGAAGAGTTTCCTCACTGCCTGCAGGTGGGAGATGAATATGCTAATTGGGTAAGCCTGACTTCCCAGTGATTTGCAGGTGAAAATGTAACTGGTGGTAATTAAAGGCTAATTACCTTTAGCTAGCAAGTGGGAACCAGGTGCTCTAAAGCAAAAGAGAAAGATTTTATTCCGTGCTGGTAAGACCTTCTGGGGGAAAAGGGAGAAAAAAAAGAAAAAGAGAGAGAGGGGAGAAAAGAAAAAGAAAGATGGACTGACTGATTATGTTTGATTGTATTTTTTCTCTAGCCTTCAATGTTTAGGTAAAGTAGAGGACAGATATGAAACAGTAAGACTTAGGTTCCATAGGTTGGGGGGAGGGTGTGTGTTTTCATTTAATTTTATCATCATTTTCCTCAAGAGATGACAAAACAGAGTTAGGTAGTGATCCTGGAAGTGTTTTGGCTATTTACCTATTACCGTCAAAGGCAATGCGGCCTGTTATGAATGCTATTTTAAAAACATCTCCTTCTGAGATGCTCATTAAAGAAATCTCTTTCAAAAGCTTCTGTCAATGACAGCTTTCAAAGGCACCCCTAAGAGTGAAACCTCAGACAGATTTAGAGCATTAGAGCTTCCTACTTTTTTCCATCTTGCCTTTATGGTAGAATGTGTTAGCTTTTATAGTCAGTCTTCCCTTTGAAGGCTCCTGGGTCCAGAGAAGTTCAGGCTTTTATTCCCAGACTCCTTTCCTCTTTTACAAGGCAGTCTGGCCACTATCACAAGTAGTGTCATGAAGATATTTCTTTGTTAGGTTAGGTGCCGTATCACTTATCTGGGAAGTAAACAACTCTACATCAGGAGGGGGTAAATCTAAGTCTTTTGGTGACTGCTTGGTGTATTTACTCTTTGTACCATTCATGCACTATATATTTTACAGTGGGTTTACAATTTAAAAAAAAAATCAATTTTCTGTTTAGACAGTTATATGTAATTAATTACTGGTTGAGTCTACATATCATGATAATTAATCACTTTGAATAGTAGGTGATGAATCTATAAACTCATTTCCTTAATGAGCTTACTTTTTTCTTGCAAGGTACTGGGGTTGCAGTCACACGGACCACCACAGCTGTCTACAATGAACATTTAGGCTTCATTATCATTCAGTAGATGTGTACTTCTGCTCTAGGTTATTTGTAGTACCTAGGTGTCTAATGTTCCTTTTCTTGGGCAGGTTTATAGGTCCTGAAACCTTAAAGCACCAACCAGGTAAGTGTCTGATTTATATTTAAGCTATTCACTTTTAAAACGTGGCTATCTTTGGCTATGTTATTTTTTTACCTGGTCCGGTAGATATGTTCCGATTACACCAAACCTAACACTGAAGGTACAAAGAGGGGAAAGACCAGTGGTATTAGTATTTCACTTTTAAGCAACAGTTCAGAGGTTAATATATTCCTGTGGGACAGAAAATGTGAGAATTACCCCAGGTTAGGGAAATCAGGTTTGAACCGGAATGAGGAGAGAGACATCTTGATCTCATTTTCCATGTTACTATCTTAAAATATAAACTATCAGCAGATTACCTTAGAAAACTGTTTCACCAATTTGTATTTAAAAACCAATTTTCCCCCAATGTGGCATTTCTTTTAAGTCTTCAGGTTAAAATTTATTTTGAAAGACTAGAGAGGCGTGTGTGTGTATATGTATATAAAATACATACATTTCTTTGTGTATCTAAGTGAGTGGAACTGCAGACTGTCCAGTTACCAACTGGAGATCTGAGGGGCATCCTTCAGAGGTAAAGTTGATTTCCAGCAAGTTTGTCTTCTTGCAAAAGTGGGGAGACCTTTATGGGTACCTGGCCAGGACAAACATTGACAGCAAAAGCCTGTACAGGCAGGCCAGCTAGCCTTCTCAGTTTTGCGTTAAAAATGTCGAGAGAATTGATGTGTCCTTTTGAACTTTTTTTGATTCTACTGCGTCAGCATCTTTTGCAGAAAAAATGTTCTACTACTGCATTTTTTTTTTATTAGATCTAATTGTAATTCTGATTTCCATTAGAAAGAGATTGTATGTTCGTATACTCGTACTTCTAGATGAAGGGAATTACAATGAGTCTTTCATTTTTATGGACAAGTATGTAAATAGAATGGTGGAATCCAATACTGTATAATTACATTGATCACTAAGTCTGATGTGGTTTTGTTCCTGTAAGTCTCTCCTGAAATATTTCACAGAAAGGAGGAATAAATAGTACTTTTTAAAAGCAGCAGCATAAAGACTAGCAACAATAGCTTATATGCATTTATTTATTAAAGCATTGAAACATTCAGATTCCCTATACGTCAGGTCAAATGGGCCTTGCAGGCTGTGAGGAGGAAATCAAATTACCTTCTTCATATTGAAAATACCTTACTCTATAAACTGCAATTGCTGTAATTAGTAAAGCAAGTTATGAAGAAGGGCATTTTGTGAAAATTCAGCACTATAATTCAGCAGCTTAGGAACTTCCATGTAAAATTTACCTTGTCCTAAAGATATTATTCTATTTTATTAGTTTGTTCCATCATCTTCTTTTTGGACCCTTTATCTCTGGAAACACTCATGAGAAGAAAAAGAATAGGTGTTTATTTCTCACTAGCATTCTGTTTAGTAAATAATGAGTCAAATGGCTATTCATCCAAATTTTCTCAAAGCTGCTTTATACAAGAAGGCATGGTTTGTTAGTGAATTCCCCAAAGCAGAAACTCTCCCACAATGCCTCAATTTCTGTGCAGTGCCTTTGCACCCATTGGACTGATAGAGAAGGATGTCTACAAATTATTTTAGATTTTCTTCTTTTCTTTGTAGCCTGTAAAAAAAATGTGCAAATTTTCATCCTGTTGGTTGTTTTGCTCCATAATGGGCTTACTGGGATTTCTGTTTCAGGAAGATACCTGCTTGGCTTAAATAATCTTTTCCATTTAATTATATTTTAGCTCGCTTTATTTTATAGTATCTCTCTCCTTCCCCCCACCCTCCCCCATTTCCTTCAGGAATACTTATCTTTGACATATGCATGAAGAACAGGTAGTGAGGAAAACTGAAAAAATTTGAAATAATTTTAAGAAATACTTTTTCCAACTCAATCTGCTTTTTCCTACTGTAGTGAACCTAACAAAATTCAAATAGATTTGTGTAGCATAGAATAGTGTTATTGAAATATAATTAATAACAATATAGAAGGTAATAAATAAATAGCAGTTTTCATTTTATCAGCTAAGATTCAGAAAATCTTGTGTATAGAAAGCTTTCCTGTTCATCTGATATGTATGTATGTCCTTGAATTTCACAGATACTGAAAAAATAGTTTATCACACTTCACTAGGTTCCTTATGTCCTTGTTTTCCAACAGTGATAACTTAATTTTCTCAGTGAAGTGCTGGAAAATGCAACATTTCACAAAACAAATTATAACAGAGAAATAGAAAGCAACAGAGAGGAAATTTTCTTTTTCTTCTTTACAAAAAGTTTTTCATTATTATTGCTGTTTAAAAAAAGACACTGAAATTTGAAGAGATTTTTGGGTTTCTTTGGTTTTTTATCCTCAGGGAAGGAAGGAAAGGGAGAAACAAGCTTTGGTAGTTTAATAAGTGTCTCACAGAGCTCAACAGAACTGGTTAAAAACAGCAAGATGGGGCTAGAGGAAGGGAAGAATTGTTCTCTAATAATATGGTATTGTTATTCTTTCATAAGCGTTTGGTAAAAATTTTGAAATAGGCCCTTAGGCAACTTGATCTGCACTGTTCTTACAGTCTCTGCCTTGTCTGTGGAGGCTAATAAGGCAGCCAAATGTGACTGGTTTATCAGAGAGAGAAGGAACATGCATCTAGATAACATGGCTGGATATAGATATAATTTTCAAAGCTGGTGTGGGCAGTATATTTACCATTTTCTGCCCAGAATTTTTATGAGTAAATTATGTAGGTGTGTGCAGGAGAGAGAGAAACCTTGTTTATTATTTAGAAAGAAAGCAGGGGGGGGAAGTAGTGTAGCCTCAAAATGCGTGGCTCTTCTCCATGGGCTGCAGCTCCTGCCGGGAAAAAAAGACGGGGGGGGGGAGGTGTTTTAAGATTTGGTTTTACTTCTCATTATACTTGATTTGATTGGTAGTAAATTAAATTGATTTTGGTTTTCCCCAAGTTGAGTCTGGCTTTTGCCCATGACCATAATTGGTGACTGATCCCTCCCTGTCCTTGTCTCAACCCATGAGCTTTTCTTTATATTTTCTCCTCCTCATCCCACCAGCGGGGAGGAGTGAGTGAGTGGCTTCGTGGTGCTTTGCTGCCAGCTGGGCTTAAACCACGACAGTCCTCCACGGACTGCAGTGTGGCTATGTGCTCCAGCATGGTCCTCCATCAGGCTGCAGGGGGACAGCCTGCTTCACTGTGGTCCTCTCCCCAGGCTGCAGGGGAATCTCTGCTCCTGTGCCTGGAGCAGCTTCTCCCCCTCCTTCTCTGGCCTTGGTTTCTGCAGGGGCTGTTCCTCTCACATTTTTCTCACTCCTCTCTCTCACAGCTGCTGCACAGTGGTTTTTACCCTTTCTTAAATATGTTACCACAGAGGCACCACCAGCATTACTGATGGGCTCAGCTTTGGGTAGTGGTGGGTCTGTTTTGGAGCTGGCTGGCACTGGGTCTGTCCAACACGGGTGCAGCTCCTGGTCTCTTCTTGCAGAGATTACCCCGGCAGTCCACCCCTGCTACCAAAACCTTGTCAAGTAAATCTGGTAACAGTAGTTTATAAGCATGATAAAGAAAAAAAATTAAGCATCTCTGAAAGATTTATTTTTCTATTTGAGGTGTATCAAATAGATGTTATTTCAGTTGTGTCATGATCTATACTTACAAATCAGTTAACCTGACAGGGACTAGCTTTTCCCCATGCGGTGGTGTTATATGAGGGACTTGGCTGGTTTGCTGCAATGTGACACTCATATACATGGCTGACCAGGTATCTTGTGGAAAAGCTGTCCAGTTCATGCAGTTTAAAGCAGATCAGGATGGATTTATTAAAGACACAATATTAAAAATAACACTTGGTGAAGTATACCTTCACAGAGACAAACAAAGACTATCACACTTACGCATCCCTACAGTGAATGGAAAACTTAATGTATGCAAAAGATAGAGGACTGTTTGGGGACAGGGGGACTGCTTCAGACTGGCTCACAAATCCTTAAATACTCATTAATTCATTAAAGATAACTTTCTCAGAAATAATACAATTTTCATTAATAAAATTCATTGATTTGGAACACATAGAAGCAAAAAAATTAGTTGAAAGTTGTTTGTGTTGCTTTTAACCTGGAAAATTTTAACCACAAACCAAAAGAACTTTTCTGTATGTCCATGTGTTAGAAACAGGGGTGAGGTTTTGGGGTTTAATACATGCTTTAATAATACTTTCTTTTTGGTTTTCAAGAATGTAAAGATTTCCTAGTTGTCTTCTATTTGTCCGTGAACACCTTTGTATATACAGGAGAGCTTTTTCCTCTGTTCGTGACAAGGCAGTAGCATAAATTAGAGACCCAAAACTGAGTGGAGCTCGACAGCTACACTATAAAACCGCAAAGCCATGCACAAGCTGATGAGTGAGTGGAGGAACACAATGTTCCTTAAACAAGGAAAGATTTAAGAATGTCAACTTTCTAAGGTCTCGGGAGATCCTTACATAAGCAGGATACTTAAATAGCTCCCTAACTCTCTCTGTAGCTTCTTTGCTCTCTGGTCGCTATGCGAACGTGCGTGAGCACACTGGCATTGCAGATGTGGCCAGGTCAGAGCCCCACTGAAGCCTGCTGCCCTTGGGCATATTTTGTTCGACATGGTGTTACAAGGTCAGGTTGATGTGTTTGAAGAAAAGCAGCAAACCTGTTGTGTACGTTCACAAAACTCAGGGCTACTCAGTGAATGCTGACACTGATCTATTTTGCGTTTACCTCATCAGCTGCTTTAGATACTGACACTCACAGACTCCCCACTGGGTCCAGAGTCTTGTGCTACGAAGAGGTCAACACCCACTAATAGTGGTTGATGGTGTCTTTTCTACTTTCCCATAGGTTATTCCTGTTCCCCTGCGTTACAGGGTCTCCATCCCTCATGCATGTTGCCAAAGGCATTTATATAGGTCTGCTGTAAACTATCAATAACCAGTTTCAACTCTAAAAGGAAAAAGTAGTACTTAAAAAAAAAATTAAAAAGCATCTGAAAAGCAAATCTGATTTAAAAAACGAACAAACAAAAAACCAACAAAACCACCACAAACAACCAAACTCCCCATGTGTTTACAGAATTAATTTAAGCAATAGAAAAGGGGGTGGGGCTGTATCTATTGACATAGTTGCACGTTTCCAAAATTTTTCACATTTGAAGGTGCTGTCTGTAGCAAAAGGATGAAAATGTTTTTAATTTCTTTGAGCTATAGCAGCTAACCCTCAGAAAGTTGTGAGCATCAGAAAGTGATGTTAACTTTTTTTATGCACACAAATTATTTATTTCTGGTTGATTCAAATGAAGTAACCTTTTTCTTTTAGGACCTGAGAAACCATTGTGCCATTTATTTCAGTTGTTCTCAGTAATTTCTCCTTGGGTGAAGGGGAAAAATTCTAAATATTTGACTTCAGAATTACATTCTGATTATGAGTCTACTTAATTTTGGCAGTTAAAGGCGATGTATGTTCACAACTGCAAATACAACTAAACATATCCTTTTAATCCCCTAGCTCTTTCTGTGAATGTAAATACACCACTTACAGCTGTAAAGTATTTAGAACACTTCAGTAATTTGTTATTGCTTACTAAATGCTTGGTATAGGTCCTGAAGTAATTAACAGAAAGGGTTTGGGTTTGGTTTGGGGTTGGTTTGTTTATTTTAAATAACAGTATAATCCATAGGTTCATTAAAAGCCACTGCTAACATGACTGCATGGCAACAACATGGCCATGAAAGCATAACTAGGTCTACCTTTGGCTGCAGCTCCAATCTTCAGTGACTTCAGTATGTTATACTCCAGTGCAAAGTGTACTACCGCCAAAACTAGTGCATTGTGTAAGTGGAAATCACTCGCATGTATCTGTCTTTCTGGGCTGGTAGTGCCTCAATGACTTAATTCAGTGCCAGTAGATACCAGAGCTAAAAAAGACACATAGAAACACACTCTATTTAGTGCTCATTATTTTTAATACAGCAGAATATGTAACCTATAAGTCATTAATATGTTACTGTCCATTTCTTTAGGAAAACCATGTAAAACATTAAGTAGAGAGAGGATGCAGCTTAGCATGGAACAGCAGACTGTGCAATGAACTACTTTCCACTGCTTTAGCGTGACCACACATACACTGAGTCAAATCATTTGAAGCCATATGAAAGGGGTATGAGAAGCACAGTTTAATTTAGGCTAATCACATCATCTTGGCCATGACCCCTCATTTCCTAAATGGCTGCCATTCTTGAAATACTAAATGTTGCTAGCCTACTTTGCCTAAACTCTTTACTTTCAGTAGGTGGTTTCTGTAAGATAGCTGAGGCTCCACACACTCCGTGGCTACTCCTGTGCTCAGCTCTGTGGGAGTTACGTCTTTACAACTTCTGATAGCGCTCATAAGAGTCTTCCTGAACATGGTTCTTTGTATATTTGCAAAGTTGCACCAATTATACGTTTTCATTGGGAAGAGAAAGTGGATTTAGAATTAAGATAAAGCTTTCTTTGGTTAAAAAACCAAAAAAACTGAAATGTATCAGTCTGGCTCCTTGTATCTGATAATCACTATAAATAGGTGGGAATTCACGTTGTTCAATGAATGCTTTCACTCTTTGAACGTAACGCTGTTTCTGAATGAGTATTTTATCAGAATCATTTCTGCTTGGTGCTAGCAAAACAAGCTCTCAAGTTTAAATAACATTTTGAAACAAAAAAAATTATCTGAACATGACTCTTCATTTGAAATACTAGTAATACCTTTAATGTATGAATTCTCTGACAGTGCTTAAAAGGATACACCAGTATGTTCCTCTCTTGTCCCTTGATTAGGAGAGCTTATCTTTTTCAATGAAAAGCATTTGGAAAAGTATATTAATTGTCAAGTAAGTGCATGATGTAAGTCTTTGGGTTTTTTTCCGGATTGAACAGGGACTTGAATTAGTACCCTTGAAGAGGAGACAGTTAACAGTAGCCTAATGCTGACATTCTTATAGAGTGTTTTCTGTCAGGCTTTGGGATTTGTGTGTATCTCTTTTTATTTATGAAGATTGGTTAGCTTCAGATACAGAAAGTGTCTGGTGGTGGCTTTTTGAAGAGCTAGGGAGCTAACAAAAGAGACAAATTATCTGAGGAGTTTCATTATTCCTATTCACATCGCTTTCTCAGCTGATAGCAGCTTTAACAAGCTGCTTTTCATCGAAATGAGGATTGTGACTAACAAAGTGGGATGCAGAAGCCCAGGCTTTGCAGAGCTTGCGGGTCTGACCACTGCCTGGCTTTCTCCCTGCCACACCGCATAAAACATCAGCTGTTCTCCTCAGCCATCTGCAAAAGGTTCAGAAAGGAGCAACCTTCACAAAAGTCAGAGGTTCCCCAAGATGGGTATAAGTGTATTTGGTGATTAGTAATTATCAGGTGTCAGGCAGTCTTGGAATGATGAGTGTCAAGTGCGCCGACACAGTCTGCGAGCAACTATATCAAGTGCCAGTTTCGGTATCGCTGTGAAGCCTTAAGTTTGAGTGTCATGAATATCAGCTAGGGCTTTTTATGATTGTGTAGTGGTAGCGTCTGTGCAAGTGGCTTATTTATACTAGGTGAAAGTTTTAACAATGACTTGAAAGACGTTTGTCTAGTAGCCCATAACATTCAGGAGAACTTCAGGTTTTCAGTTGTTTAATTGGACTTTAATTGTGCACGTTAAGTTAATACTATGTTCATAGAAGTAGTAAGTTCCCCCCCTTAATTCCAATAAACTTGTGAAGAAGCAGAATTCCATATGCGTATCTCAGTGAGGCCACTTCTATTACATATAAGCAGAGCTAATTACTGAAGTCTTTAATGAACCAGTTATTATTAATAATGCTGGAAACCCGAACTTTGAATTGGTTATACAAGCTAGACTTGTGGATGTGTATGTGGCTACATGAGAATTTTTTTCTGAATTAATTTAAAGGTAGTTAGGTTTTTGTTTGGGTATGCTGTGTTTGTGTGGGGGGAAGTTTTGTGCTGGTTCGGTTTTGTTTGTTTGTTTTAAAATAAAAACAAACAACTTGTTGAAGACAAGGTCTAATGTCTGAGGTTTACCAGCTCTCTATTGCTCTTTATTACTGCTGTGTTATTCTGTAATTCCAGTGTAACTGTCGAGCCTCCAAACCTGACAGGCAGCAGAGGCTTCTGTTACAGCCGTGTGATGAGAAAGGCAGGGAACCTAATTCCATGAAACCTGCCTGGATAAGGACTTTGGGGGTAAAATGCTGAGACAAAAAGTATTGTTCACCTGCAGAGGGTAGCCAGCTATTACATCAGGTAATCAGAGCCAGGGTTGCTCTTGCAGTTTCTCAGCTTGAATTGGCAAGAAAACTTGTCATTTTCTTTCTGGTGGGTCCAAAGGGTATCAGTCTGGATCTGCTGGATATGAACTAATTATAATCTAAATAAATCATGGTACCAATCATAGTATTGTATTCTGCTATTTAGGAAAATTATTTTGCATAGTGTATTCCTCTATTGTCTCTAAAAATCATGAAAAGGGGTTTGAAGTACAATAACTCCTGAATTTCTCTCTAAATACAGTACTTTTTATCAGGTCACTTCCTTCCTTCTTGTTCTTTAGATTCTTTCTGTTCTTTTGGTTTTTTCTTACTTGAGACAGCTCTCATGCTGCTGATTCATCTGTGTTATTTCTGACTGACCTCACAAAGTGCTTTTTCTTTAGCTCACCAATTTTTGTCAGTTCCAGTAAGAATATCTGAATAGTTTATATACGAATTAACTCTAGCTCTTTGTGTCTAGGGACATTCATTACAGTTTTCAGTGCCCATGAACAGTCATAAAAGCATTTAACATTAATGCAAATTTAAATTTAGTTGACTAGGTAATAAATCACTCTGATTCATTTTTTCACCCCTTTTTATCTTTTAGATCTCTATTGCATGTGCTATACAGCAGACATACATTTTATCTCCTGTTACCACCCCTGCCTGATGAAGCTTTATCAAACGTCTTTACATTTTTTTTTCATATTAATAACCTCTTTTCTGGTGATCAAAATACTTGATCTGAGACAGGACTTTATTATTATTGTCATTGATATATAGAAGGTCCCTTTTAAGATTTTTTTTTTTTTGCTTGCGTTTTTTACATCTTCAAAACAGAGGGATTTGCCTCTGTGTGTACTCTAACATTTTCCATTTGGCAACACTGCCTTGAAAACAGACCTGCCAGGTCTTGAGGGACATGCCACATCTGCCTGGGAACCATTTTGTTCACCCTACTGAAACGGGATGAGGAAGCCGCTTTTCAGTTTCCACCTTTCCCTCTCCCATGGCCACTGAAGGTGGGAAGTGTTCATTTTGGATCAAGAATGAACCCTTCCCTGAAGGCAATCTGTTAGGAAATCTCAGGCCAGTGCTGCACCACCAATGATGACAGTGAGGTCCTATACAAAAGTCAGACACGGCAACTGGGAAAACATTTTGCAAATTGCTGTGCTGGCTGATTGCTGCTCCAAGTGATGCCCATCATGCAGACCACGGCTTTTCTGTCAGAGAGGCTTCTGGAAGGATCTGTAAGGTGGTCTGGTATAATTGGTCATGGGAAAGAACCACCCAGCTGCATTCAAAGTCTTGCTTTTCACTTTGCGCACATGATGAGCTCTTTGCAGCAGGCATTTCTAAACATTTCTACAGCACTGGCTACACTTTAACCTGCTTTATTTTTGATGTGCGTTATTTCAGTAAACCTGTTAATCAAGTGACACTGAGCCTCTAGTAAACCATGCCTGGATAGTCCTTGTTTACAGAAGAAACACTGTTTACCTCATCCTCTTCTAGACCAGAGGTAGCTGCAGAAGATAGTAGAGACCCCTGACAAGCTCCTTAGAGCTTGAACTTCTGCTGCTGGTCACTTGAGTCAAACAAATAACATTTCTAGCAGCTTCTGCACAGAAGTGTTTCATTATGTTGTCAGGCATGAAAATTGTATTGCTGCTATGTACAAATGTTTTTAGAAGAAGTGACAGCTTTTTGATTTATGTGTCTAAGATTCTAGCTGAAGCTGGTGATGATATGTGACACCAAAGAGGAGAAAAGCTTTTTCACTTGTGAGAGCTTAAGAAGGAAAAGTACTCTTTGTTGCTTCTCACAATCCAAATTAAGCTTTCTATTGGGCAATATGAGAGACATTTTAAGACCGTGTAGAAAGAAAGCTCTTTTTCAGAACCATCCAAATATGACTCACCCTATTTAAGAGAAATGTTCCAGCTGTACTTAGAGGTTAGTCTTAGCTTCTTTGAACACGAACATGTTTGTGTTGAAAAGACTGATAAGTAGCGAGTGGTTCTGGGATCTAAATTCTTCCCAGAAAAGTTCCTACTTCAAGGAAGTGGGGGAGAGAAACAAACTTTTTATTTATGCTAGCTTTATAATGTGTTTTGTGAAATTTCCAGGGCTGACTAGAAGGACAAAGAGGAATAATAATAAAAGATAAAGAGAAAATTATTTATGTAAAAGCTTGAGGGTTTTTAAAGTATGACTTGGGATATACACTCACTATTTTAAATTATGAATCTGTTTCATCAACAGTCTTCTGATGTTCTAGATGCTCTTCTTGCTGTGCCACTTGTTTTGTAACTATAGCGCTTCATATTCACAAATGTTCTCACTCATAAATTTGTCTCTTGGGATGATTAAAATATACCAGAGAGTTTTCAGTCTTTTATGTACTTTTGTTTAGTTTCAAATGTGTGCAATCTATAAGGGAAAGGAAGTTAGAAATCTGTTTTCCTAGGAGCAGGGAAATGCAGATCCCAAACCAAAATATTATTGCTTTGGGTTTCTTCCCTGGCACAGTTATAGGTATTTAAATATGAAGTATCAAATACTGAAACACCTTTCTGAAGTTTCTTTGTGAAAGGTTTTTAATCACAGAACATATTATTTCCCTAAAACTGATGATGAAACAACATGTAACCTTTCCTGTCAGTATTTCATTAGTGAAATAAAATATGACTCACCTGGGCTGGCAAAAAAACCCCCACCAAAACCCTGAAACCTATTCAATAAGTAGAGTTGTGACTGTACTTTACTTTAAAACTTACAATTTCTTTACTCTAAAAAGACTGTGACACCACAAGAGCCTGATTGGCTTCTGAAGTGAGACTTGTTTTCTTCCTTAATGCAAGATGCATGCAAGTAAACAGCAGATGTTAACATTTTCAGATATTTAAGACATCAAAGTCTTCTTCTAGTAACATATATGGGAGATTTAAATAGATATCTCATTTTAAAATCAGCAGGAGATATCTGAGAAACATATTGCCAAGAAAGAAACAAGAAATTTGCCTAGTGCAATCCAGTCAACATATTATTGTATGCGAACAATCTGAGAAGTGTAAGATTGATATCTGAGAGCATTTCAGCAACAGTATCTGGTCAGTACCTAAATCCAGTCAGTCTTATTTGTTTCTTCAGAATAAATATAATTTCTTTAAAAAAACTATATTAGTTATGAAAAATATATATACGTATCCTGACCAGAGCATTTAGATTTTAACATCATGAGCAGACCTCTCTTTCTTCCGAAGACAGTATTAGCCTCGAATTCCCCAATTTGTCTCATTGGACTGACAATTTAAAAATAAATAAATAAATTCAATAAAGAGATCCAGTCTTGTTTGAAATAATTCAAGTGGGAGAGTATCTACCCTGTCCCCTGGTATTTTTTTTTCCATGAGGTTAATTACCTATGCTGTTTAAAGTTTGCTGTGAATCAGAGTACAGCTTATCGGAAGAACGCAGATCTCAGCTGCTTGTATTTTCTTTGTTGTCCCTTAATGTATTTTTTTCCTAAGCTGTATTTAAAGAGTGGGCCAGAAGGGCAGAAACAAACACACATTTATTTCTGTCTTAGAACATACCATTTGATCTCTTATTTTCTTTTAGTGGTGTATAGAGCCAGTTAAAACTCTTGCTGTTTAGAAGTGTGTGCCATTGATCTTTTGGAACAGTGCTAGTTTGGACCTTCAGTTCTCAGCCAGAGTTTGGCACCATGCTGATTGCTTCTGTGCTGTGTAATGGATTTGTCACAGCGGTATTTATAAAGAATCTTTTCTTGAAAATAAAAAGACATCTTCACCCCACCTCCCCTCCCCAAAAGGGGGAGTTAAAGGAAAAAAAAAAAAAAAGTAGACTGAAAAAAGACAGTGCCAAACTCTGTGGGAAGAAGAGAACTAGGAAATAAAGTGGGAAGAAAATTTGTTAAATCTGGTGCTTATGTAACAGCAACAACTTCACTAATTGGAAATATAGGACAAGATAAAAAGCATATGGCAATTCATGCAATTTTTCAAAATTAAAAACAATGTAAGAAAAAGCTGCTGTTTCCCTCAAAATACAGTTTTACAGTGATTCTGGCTTACTGAGTATAGAGATACATGTATGTTGATAAATTAATGCTGCATTTTTAAAAAGTCACATCACAGTCACAGAGGAATTTATGTTTAAATGGCTAGTTTCTAGCTTTCATGTAAGAATATATATAGCCCATTTCCTTTACACTGTCATTCTTCTAAGAAGCACATGGATAATTATAATTGTAAATAAGCATTACATAATTAAAATATAAATCAGCACTAAAAATTTTAGAGTTAGTTTTCCTTTCAATGCTTGCATTTCTGCTCTATTATAAATGATGGATTAATTTCCATTACTCCTTTTAAACACCTTTGAGCAAAAGCAATGATTTCACTACTTAAAATCCTAACTTCCTGCAGCAATTTATTTCTTGTTATTATTTAATTGCCGGTACAGTGCAAACTATTGTATCTTATCCTTAAACTTTCTTTCCAGAGGGGAAAAGTTACAAAACCTTTCCAAATTCTTTAGTCTATACATTTTTTTTTTTTCTCGATGCATTAAAAAAGATCAATAGCGAATAGAGATTAAAGCATGCTATTAGATTCTGAAGTCCTCACCTCTTGCTAATGAAAGATTTCAAGTCAAACAACACTGTAAAAGCTCTGTCAGGCTAAGTGTAATATAGCAAAACCTGGATTTAATCTCGAAAGACTCCATGCTTACAGGACCTTTTGTGTTCGATCTTGCTCTTCACAAAACCATTACCTCACAAACTGGCCCTGGAGAGTGTCACAGGTGAGCTTATTTATCTTGCAAATAACAGATTTGGGATGTCTCATCCAGAAGAGCAAAGGAAAACCTGAGGTCTTGGGGTGACTAAATAATCTTTGAGCTGTAGTCAGGCAAAAGCGTTGGAGGAAGCTGAACAGTATATTTCTACAATATACATACATGTTCTTCCAGGCCTGTACAGATCTTGCTTGTGGTACTACCACTTCTATTATGATGATTTGAGGAAACATTCGCATAAAGGACTTGAGCCTTCGTTATCAGGACTGCTACTCAAATGTTTGCATGTTCGTGAGCAATCCGCAACTGCTTTTCTGAGGTTCCTCAGCCCTAAAATACTTGTAATGTAGAGAGTCCCAGAGAGGCGTGTTCTTGGTTTTTTGCCTTAAGTAAGGGTCTTGGGGTTTAACAGCATAATTTTCAATGGAGTTTTTTATTCTTCCTTGCATCCTCATGCAGGATATATTTTGGTCCTCTGGAGACGGATGTTTTCAGAGACGACCTTCCCTACAGAAGGGACTGATCTTTCCCGCACTACATGGATTTTCAGAACAGGGAGAAATCCAATATAATAAATATTAACATCATATCAAGATGCCTTTGAGGTTTCTCGTTCAGATAACAGTAACTCTGCTACTATCTTACCCAGGATGAGCTTTCAAAGGCACTGCATTCCATGGTACATTGCACTTTTCAACTATTAATCACTTCAGTACTTGTGTCGTGGTTTAACCCTGGCCAGCAACTAAGCACCACGCAGCCACTCACTCGCTTCCCCCACACACCCAGTGGGGTGGGGGAAGAGAATCGGAAAAAAAGCAAAACCGTGGGTGGAGGTAAAGACAGTTTAATAGGACAGAAAGGAAGAAAATACTAATGATGATAATAATAGAAGAATTGGAATATACAAAACAAGTGATGCAGAATGCAATTGCTCAGCACTCGTTGAGTGATGCGATCTGCTTGTCCCGGCCAACTCACTCCAGTTTATATACTGGGCATGACATCACATGGTATGGAATATCCCTTTGGCCAGTTTGGGTCAGCTGCCCTGCCTGTGTCCCCTCCCAACTTCTTGTGCCCCTCCAGCCTTCTTGCTGGCTGGGCATGAGAAGCTGAAAAATCCTTGACTTACTATAAACACTACTTAGCAACAACTGAAAACATCAGTGTGTTATCTACGTTCTTCTCATACTGAATTCAAAACATAACACTATACCAGCTACCAGAAGGAAAATTAACTCTATCCCAGCCGAAACCAGGACAACTTGGTAAACTATTTTCTACACTATGGAAGAAATTTTACTTCCTAGATATTCCATCTCCCAAGCAATCCAAAGCAATGAATGCTACATGCTCCTGATGAGCACTGCAACATAGAAGTTGTATTTCCTCAGTGTGATCCAGGCAACGGTGAAGGTGTGAAAAAATTAATACATTCTTATTTCTGACAGTTTTATGAGTTTGCATAAACGATCATAAAATATTCTTACGGACTTGTAATTGTAAATACACGTGTGTATATTTTACTGATTGCAATCAAGCTTGTTTAAAATATTAGCCTTCATAACTCTACTTCAGTCCTGTTTGGTGAAACGGTAACTGATTCCAAAGTTACAGTACTGATAGTCATATAGTGTATTTACAGAAAATTAGTTTTATTGCATTGTGAAAAACCTGTAAGCAGCACTTGATTTGTGAAATTTTTTTAATCCTGTACTTTGGAGCAAAGCTTTTGTGCTAATGGTTGTATGTGGTATCCCATTATTTAAACAGAGTGAACTATATCATTACTAGTGGTGAGAAAAGCAGCACATCTAAGGTGCAGAACCCAATTTTGTTCAAAAAATGACATCTTGTTTCATCTAAAAAATTGGGGTTTGTTAATTTTTTTCCAAATCTCAGTCTTTTTTTTTTTTTTTGCTTTGAATTTATCAGAAAACCTTAGAGGAGGTTTGTCAGTTCCTAACTAGAGATGCAGAAGGGCTACAAGTGACTGCTAAACTTTCAGTAAGTTCCTTGAGGATTGTACTCATTACACTGGCACCCAAGTATGATCACAAAGTAGTTTCAGCAATTCTTCCCTTCCCACTACCTTTTCTATTGTGCTCTTCCTCAAAGGTGATAAGAAATAGCTGGTAAGACACTAGCCAAACAGGATGTGAAAAGTCACTATCTGCCGTATCATGTGATGAGATAGTTGTGACGCTCTACTTACATTAGGTCATTATGCAATGCATATTCTATCTTCCCATCCTTTCTTTCACCATGCTAACATAAGACACACAGAAAACAGCACCTGTAAATGAGCAGACTGGAAGCCAGAAAGGCACAGGGTAGAGGGGGGCTGTGAAATGTGCTGTGAAGATTCAGAATGTAGCAGGAGGTAGAAATTCTACTTATTAGTGCATGGGATTTCATTAAAGAATGAAGAGATCATCAAGTCCTAACAAAACATAATGGATTCAAAAAGGAAGTATTTTTGGTATCAAAATGTAGTTACAAATAGAGGATGGCTATGAAAAAGTAACAGACTTGGCAGAATACTGTAGGGATAATTTTTTCTTGTTTATTTTACCTTATCGTTGTAAAATTCTTGTCATTCTATTAGAGGAAACTAAAACAGTACCCCGACACTGTTTTTGAATAACAAGATATGCCATTGCTACAAGGTGGACACAAGCAGATTCTGTCTTTTAACATACCAAAAGTAAGTTTACTCCTTTAGGAGAAATAACAATAAAATCTCTATTCCCAATAAGCGTACTGTAAATTACCTGGCAGTTCAGTGCTTTCATCAGTCACCAGGGCTCTAAGATAATCATCTCCTTGTGAATTAACAAACCTTACGCTTTTGTCAGGAGCAACGGCGGGAGATTTAAATGCGGTGTACCTGAAACTAGTAGCCAGTCACTGAGGGGAGTGGCTCCGGAGCCTGCCTGGCCCGCCGAGGAGTGGTGGATCTCGGCACACCAGGACAGGTTTCCTCATGCAGGGAGAGACCCGCCAGCAGCTGGCCACTCTCACAAGAGATGCTGACGAGACCTGGGCCTTGCTGAAGCAACTGCTGCCACCCAACACACTTATAGGAAGCGGCCTGGGGAGCACAAGCAGCCAGGGTGGGGTGCAGCAGTTGGTGCTGAAGGGCATCATCACCCCACCAGCTCAAAAGGTCATTGCGATGGGTGGTCATCGCTCTCCCAGAAGGAGCTTGGCTTTCTGCTGGGTGGACACAATAGCTATGTCCTCTGCACCCACCAGAAAGGATGTGGCAACCCACATGGAGCTCCCAGGAAAACATGCAGCCACCCAGGTCTTGGGCTGCAGGGCATGCCAGAGCCTTTCCCTAGTACCTGATGGCAGTAGCAAGCACAGCTGTGTGAGGTGCAACCAAGCAGATGATCTGCTCAGCCTGGTGGCAGAGCTTTGGGAGGAAGCAGACAGGTTAAGGAGCATCTGGGAGGCTGAGAAAGGAATAGACTGGTGGAATCATGCTCTGCCCTCCCTGAGACAGAAACAGGAACAGCCACCAGAAAAAAAAAACAAAATAAAGGGGAATCTGTATCCTCTGCCCACCAGGCTGAAGGCAGCAACTTAAAGGAACAGAGTGAATGGAGGCAAGTCTACACACGAGGCAGCAGGCAAACCCCCTCCTTGCCCACCTTGCCTTCCCAGGTGCCTCTGTACAAGTGGTATGAGGCTCTGGATGTGGAAGGTCAGTCAATGGATGATGTGGATGACAGTCAATCTACACCAGAGCTGTTGTCAAGATCAGAAATGCCTGTCCCCCATAACACAACCACCTCCACGAAGAAGAAAAAATGTGTTATAGTTGTAGGCGACTCCCTTCTGAGGGGAACAGAGGGTCCAATATGCCGGACAGACCCTCCTCTTGGGGAAATCTGCTGCGTCCCTGGGGCCTGGCTTAGGGACATCACTGGGAAACTCCCTAGCCTGGTACAGCCCTCACACTATTACCCATTGTGGCTGGAAAGCTGCCCGGCAGAGAAAGACCTGGGGGTGTTGGTCGACAGCCGGCTGAATATGAGCCAGCAGTGTGCCCAGGTGGCAAAGGCAGCCAACGGCATCCTGGCCTCTATCAGAAATAGTGTGGTCAGCAGGAGCAGGGAGGTGATTGTTCCCCTGTACTCAGCACTGGTAAGGCCACACCTTGAGTATTGTGTTCAGTTTTCATAGAATCATTTAGGTTGGAAAAGACCTTCAAGATCATCAAGTCCAACCATCATCCATGCCCACTAAACCATGTTCTGGAATACCTTGTCTATGCGCTTTTCGAATACCTCCAGGGATGGTGACTCAACTGCTTCCCTGGGCAGCCTATTCCAATGTCTGACAACCCTCTCAGTAAAAAAATTTTTCCTAATATCCAACTAAACCTCCCCTGGTGCAACTTGAGGCCATTTCCTCTTGTCCTATCACTCATTACTTGGGAGAAGAGACCAGCACCCACCTCACTACAACCTCCTCTCAGGTAGTTGTAGAGAGTGGTAACGTCTCCCCTCAGCCTCCTTTTCTCCAGGCTAAACAGCCCCAGCTCCCTCAGCTGCTCCTCATAAGACTTGTGCTCCAGGCCCCTCACCGGCTTGGTTGTCCTTCACTGGACACCCTCCAGCAACTCAATGTCTTTCCCGTAGTGAGGGGCCAAAAAATGCAGGAGATTTAAATGTGGCGTAACCGTCAGCAGCATTCAGTCAGCGGCGAGGCCAGCAGAGGCGATGGTGAGCGAGCGGCTAAGCGCTAGACTGAGGCGGACTGGGAGGTTCCTGAGGCCCAGGAGCCCCGGGGAAGAGCAGAGGGACCTGGCCAGAGCCAGCAGCTCTTGCAAGGGAGGCTGACGCGGCGTGGGGAGATTTAAACGGCCCTGAGGAGCGCCAGCGACCAGGAGCGCAGTGAACAGGGCGTGTCATGTCAGAAAGGGCATGGTGCGGCGGTTTGCGTGGCAGTTCACGCAGGCACTCCGCGCAGGCAGGACGCAGCCCCCCCCTCTTCCCAGCTCGAGAAGGCTACTCAAGCGGTGGGCATCAGCCCAGAGGGAGACCCAGGTATGGTTGCCACTCAGGTGAAAGCCATTGTTAGGAAAAATGTGGCGACGCAGACGGAGCTCCCATGTAAACGTGCAGCTGTCCAGGTCTCTGGCTGCAGGGAGTGCCTGAGTCTATCACTGTTGGCGGAGGGCAGCTGGGACATCTCCTGTGTGAGATGTGACCAGGTGGATGATCTGCTCAGCCTGGTGGTAGAGCTGAAGGAGGAAGTGGAAAGGTTGAGGAGTATCAGGGAGTGTGAGAGGGAGATAGATTGGTGGGCTCACACCCTACCATCCCTGAGGCAGAGGCAGGAGATGGAGGCTCCGCAAGAAGCGGAGGTTCCCCTGCCCTCTTGCCACCAGGCAGGAGGGCACCTGAGAGATGGAGGGAAATGGATACAGGTCCCTGCTCGGGGAGGCAGGAGAATCCCCTCCCGGTCTCCCTCACCTTCTCAGTTGCCCCTACACAACAGGTATGGGACTCTGGAACTTGAGGACTGGGTCAATGAAGATCAGGGTGTAGACGAAGCCCTATCTAGGGAGGTGACTAGGCTCAGTCAGGCAGCCCCACGCATTCTCACATCCTCTGAAAAAAGAAAAAGGAGGGTAATTGTCGTAGGCGACTCCCTTCTGAGAGGGACAGAGGGCCCAATATGCAGACCTGACCCATCCCACAGGGAAGTCTGCTGCCTCCCTGGGGCCCGGGTAAAAGACATTACCAGGGAACTCCCTGGTCTGGTTTGGACCTCTGATTATTACCCATTGCTGGTTGTGCAGGTTGGCAGTGATGAGATGGCAGAGAGAAATCCAAAGGTAATCAAAAGGGAATTCAGGGCACTGGGATGATTAGTGGAAGGATCGGGAGCACAGGTAGTGTTTTCCTCAATCCTTTCAGTGGCAGGGAAATATACTGAAAAGAACAGGAAAACACACCTGGTTAATATGTGTCTCAGAGGCCGGTGCCACAGGTGGAATTTTGGGGTTTTTGATCATGGGGAGGTTTACAGGGCACCGGGCTTGCTAGCGACGGATGGTATCCAGCTATCTCAAAGGGGTAAAAGAATCCTCGCTCATGAGATGGCGGGGCTCACAGAGAGGGCTTTAAACTAGGTTTGAAGGGGGTAAGGGATAAAACTAGGTGCACCAGAGATGAGCCTGGGGGCAGCATGCCAGTGTTAAGGGTGGATTCGATAGGCCAGCTCAAATGCATCTACGCCAATGCACGCAGCACGGGCGATAAACAGGAGGAGCTGGAAGCCATCATGCAGCAGGATAGATACATGGCTCCGTGGCTGGTGTCATGGCCAGAATTCTGTGGTTTTCGATAATGGGATGGTCTACATGGCACAAGCCCTGCTGGCTCAGGTGGGATTCACCTTTCTCAAAGGGGGAACAGGGTCTTTGTTCATGAGCTAGCAGGGCTGATTGATGGAGCTTTAAGCTAGACTTGAAGGGGGAAGGAGATAACATTAGGCTCACCTGTGACAAGCCATGTGATGACACACCAAGGTTTGAGGGATGGGGTGCTAGTGAGGGCCCTCACCTTGTTGCTCTAAGACTTGCTGGGTACACTGGAGCACACCTGAAGTCTTATGGAGAGGAGCCAGTGGGCTCCTGAGGTAACAGAAGCCAACCGGGGAACACCAGTGAAATACCTCAAAAGAATTAAGGTGTACTCCTCCTCTAAAAAAGTGACATGGATGACAGCCCAGCTGAAGTACCTCTACACCAATGCATGCAGCATGGGCAACAAACAGAAGCTGGAAGCCACCATGCTGCTAGAAAGCTACAACCTAGTTGCCGTTACTGAAACTTGATGGGATGAATTCCATGACTGGAGTTCAGCTATCAAGGGCTACGAGCTCTTCAGAAGGGACAGGCAAGGAAGGAGGGGCAGAGGGGTTCCCCTCCTCGTCAGGAAATGAATAGATTGTGAAAAGCTGTCTCTGAAGAATAGCCATGAACAGCTTGAAAGTTTATGGGTAAGAATTAGAGACTGAACCAACAAAGGGAACCTTGTGGCCAGTGTTTACTACAGGCTGCCCGATCAAGGGGAGCCTATTGACAAAGCCTTCTTACTCCAGCTACAGGAGGTATCATGCTCGCAGACTCTTGTCATGCTACAGGACTTCAACCACCCTGACATCCACTGGAAATGTAGCATGGTGAGCTGTAGGCAATCCAGGAGACTCCTGGAGAGCATCAAGGATAAATTCTTAAGCCAGGTAATAGACAGCCCTACCAGAGAGGATGCAATACTAGACCTGTTAGTTACCAACGCAAGTAAGCTAATCAGAGACATCAAGATTGGAGGCAGCCTGGGCTGCAGTGATCATGCACTGGTGGAGGTCGCAGTCCTCAGGGATATGGGACAGGCAAAGAGTGAAGTCAGGACCCTGAATTTTAGGAAAGCAAAATTTCAGCTCTTCAAGGAGTTAGTCAGTACAACCCACTGGGAAATTGCCCTCAGGGACAAGGGAGCAGAACAGAGCTGGCAAATCTTTAAGGATGCTTTCCATAGAGTGCAAGAGCTCTCAATCCCCATGTACAAGAAATCAGAAAAGGAAAGCAGGAGACCAGCCTGGCCAAATCAAGACCTGCTGGTCAAACTAAAGGGCAAGAAGGAAATGCACAGGCAGTGGAAGCAGGGACAGGTATCCTGGAAAGAGTGTAGGGATGTTGCCCAGTTGTCTAGGGATGAGGTCAGGAAGGCCAAGGCACAGCTGGAGCTGAACTTGGCAAGGCAGGCAAAGAATAATAAGAAGGGCTTCTATAGGTATGTCAGCCAGAAAAGGAAGGTCAAAGTGTACCCCCCTGATGAACACAACTGGCAAACTGGTAACAATGGACGAGGAGAAGGCTGAGGTACTCAACTCTTGCCTGCGTCTTCACTGGCAGTGTCTCTTCCCACACCTCTCGAGTGGATGGACCTCTAGGGAATTGGGGAGCAAAGTCCCTCCCACTGTAAGAGAAGACCAAGTTCGAGACCACCTGAGGAACCTGAACATACATAAGTCTATGTGTCCTGGTTTCAGCTGGGATAGAGTTAATTGTCTTCCTAGTAGCTGGTACAGTGCTATGTTTTGAGTTCAGTATGAGAAGAATGTTGATAACACACTGATGTTTTCAGTTGTTGCTAAGTAATGTTTAGTCTAAAGTCAATGATTTTTCAGCTTCTGATGCCCAGACAGCAAGAAAGCTGGAGGGGCACAAGAAGTTGGGAGGGGACACAGCCAGGGCAGCTGACCCAAACTGGCCAACAGGGTATTCCATACCATGTGATGTCACATCTAGTATATAAACTGGGGGGGAATGGGGGTGGGGGGATTGCCGCTCAGGCACTAACTGTGTGTCGATCAGCTGGTGGTGAGCAATTGCACTGCGCATCATTTGTACATTCCAATCTTTTTATTAATACTGTTGTCATTTTATTAGTGTTATCATTATTAGTTTCTTCTGTTCTATTAAACCGTTCTTATCTCAACCCACGAGTTTTACTCCTTTTCCTGATTTTTTCCCCCAGCGCACTGGGAGGGGGGGGAGTGAGTGAGCTGCTGCGTGGTGCTTAATTGCTGGCTGGGGTTAAACCACGACACTATGGGACCCATCAAGATGCATCCCAGAGTGCTGAGGGAATTGGCTGGTGTAGCTGCCAAGTCACACTCCATGATATTTGAAAAGTCATGGCAGTCAGGTGAAGTCCCCAACAACTGGAAAAAGGGAAACACTGCACCCATTTTTAAAAAGGGTAGAAAGGAGGACCCCGGGAACTACCGACCTGTCAGCCTCACCTCTGTGCCTGGGAAGATCATGGAACAGATCCTCCTAGAAGCTATGCTAAGGCACATGGAGGACAGGGAGGTGATTCAAGACAGCCAGCATAGCTTCACCAAAGGCAAGTCTTGCCTGACCAAGTGGGAAGACCAAGGCCATATGGTGAAGTGACTACATCAGTGAACAAGGGAAGAGCTACAAATGTCATCTATCTGGACTTCTGTAAGGCCTTTGACATGGTCCCCCACAACCTCCTTCTCTCTAAATTGGAAAGACAGATTTGATTGATGGACCATTTGGTGGATAAGGAATTGACTGGATGGTCACATCTAGAGAGTAGTGGTCAACGGCTCAATGTCTGGATGGAGGTCAGTGATGAGTGCTGTCCCTCAGGGGTCCTTATTGGGACCAGTACTGTTTAATATCTTCATCAATGACATTAACAGTGGAATCGAGTGCAGCTTCAGCAAATTTGCAGATGACACCAGGCGGAGTCATATGGTTGACATGCTCAAGCGACAGGATGCTATTCAGAGGGACCTGGACAAGCTTGAGAAGTGGGCCCATGCGAACCTCATAAGGTTCAACAAGGCCAAGTGCAAGGTCCTACAGGCAACCCCTGGTATCCATACAGGCTGGGGGATGTAGGTATTGAGAGCAGCCCTGTTGAGAGGGACTTGGGGGGTACTGGTGGATGAAAAGCTGGACATGATCCAGCAATGTGGGATCACAGCCCAGAAAGCCAACTGTATCCTGGGCTGCATCACAAGAAGTGTGGCCAGCAGGTTGGGGGAGGTGATTCTGCCCCTCTACTCCACTCTAGTGGGATCCTACCTGGAGCACTGCATCCAGCTCTGGAGTCCTCAGTACAAGAAAGACGTGGACCTGTTGGAGCATGTCCAGATGAAGGCCACAAAAAGTGATCAGAGGGATGGAACACCTCTCCTATGAGGAAAGGCTGGGAGAGTTGGGGTTGTTTAGCCTGAAGAGAAGGCTCTGGGGAGACCTTATTGTGACCTTTCGGTTCTTAAAGGGGGCTTATAAGAAAGATGGGGACAGACTTTTTAGTAGGACCTGTAGCAATAGGACAAGGGGTAATGGTTTTAAACTGAAGGAGATGAGATTTAGGTTGGATATAAGGAAGAAAGTTTTTTATGATGAGGGTGTGGAAACACTGGAACAGGTTGCCCAGAGAGGTTGTAGATGTCTCATCCCTGCAAACATTCAAGGTCAGGTTGGACAGGGCTTTGAGCAACCTTTTCAACCTTAGTTGAAGATGTCCCTGGTCATTGCAGAGCATGGTTGGACTAGATGACCTTTAAAAGTCCCTTCCAACCCAAACCATTCTATGACTCTGATTCTATGATCTTTATTAGTAAATTTGGGGAATATTTAGCAGGTTGATACAGGCAGAGGAACAGGGGACTATGGGTGTAATTAGAAACAGGAGTGGTTTTAGTGGCAACTACCCTCTGCTTTGTAACAGGGGTTCACACCAGATATAAGAAACATTTTCCCCATGAGGACAGCCAAGCAGTGCAGCAGGCTGTCCAGAGAAGCTGTGCAGTCCCCATCCTTGTGGTTTTTCAAGACCAACCAGATAAAGCTCTGAGCAGCATGGACTGGCCTCCGAGCTGATCCTGCTGTGAGCAGCCAGATGGGCAGGAGACCTCCTAGGGTCCCTTCCCACCTGAATTATCCCATGATCCTTTAAAAGAGTCTGTTCAGCTCTGTCATGATCAGTTTTTGAGGTTGTTAGTAAAATAGGAAGAGATCAATGAAAAATTACAAAACCTAATTAAAGGATTGGAACACTTTTTTTTTTAAAGATAAAATCTATAATTTTATGTGTTTTATTTATAAATAAGGAATTAAAATGGTAATTTGATCGAGTATGTCTGTACTTATTACATGGGAGGGGAAACTTTGATAATGTGTTCTTCAATCCAGCAGACAGAAATGTAAGATTGGAGGCTGGAAGCAGATGATAGGTATATTGAAATCAGATATTAGATGTTCCTAAAAGCAAAATAAAATTAAAATGAGGTCATTTAACTGGAAAGTTAACTGCTGTTTTGGTTGATTGGCCATCACTGGTAATGTTAAAATCAGGTTCAGAAGCTATTTCTAAATGAGGCAGTCTGATTCAAATGGAACCAAATCAGAATAGTCATATGACCTGTGTTATGCAAGAAGATGAATTAGGTATGTACACTGCGTACGTCCAGTCCTAATAATTCAGTCCAACCTGACAGTCATGCCAACCAACACAGCAGTTTCTTTGGCTTCGAATAATTTTGAAAAATCAGATCACTCTCTTCCTCTAAGAAACAAGGTTATTTAAGCAAGTGGCATGTCCATCTGTACTGAGTTTTAATGCTAAATTGCATAGAGTTGCATTACATCCATGACAGTGGCACCAACACACATAGACCAAGACTCTGGCTATGAATATGTAGAAAAAAGGAGGGGAAAAAACAGATTTCCCTAGTTCAAGAGAGACTGGGAGCTAAACAAAATCAAATAACTGTGAAGGGCACTCAATTCCTTTCCTTCCTCAATCTAGGCTACATTTTTTTCTATCCTTGGAGCCATTAATGATCACAATCAATAGTAAGCTGAAGGTTTCAGAACTTTAATGTGTTCTCAAGGAAAAATAATTACTACCTAATTTATCTGGAAATACTAGAGCATATTGAATTTTTCAGTAAGTTGTAGACATTGTTTTGTCAGAGCATTTTGCTTGGAAACACAGTAATACGGTTTATGTCAACTCCAAGAAGTATTTTGACCAGTAATCTGAAGCATTGAAATTAAACTTCACTATAAATCCTAAATGATTCAGTTTAACAATCCAGAAGCACTACAACAAGCTGCTTCAAAATTTTTATAATACTTCTATAAATGTGTAACTCCATCATCTGACAGTCTCAGGATACGCCTAAATTGCGCAAAGCTATGATGCATAGACCTACAATTAGGTCCCGGTCAATAGACCATAGTAACCTGCAAATAGGATATATGTGTCAGCCCAGTATTAAGTTTGATCTGATAAGGATAACTGCAACCTTTAACTGGTCAGATATAGGTCTGTGCTAAAATGGCTGTACTGCTTCTGGATTAGACAGCCAGGTGGTGCTGCAAGAATAACTGGTGCCAGCTTGGTGTCATGCAACCATGCATATGCACATATTTGCATGCTCTCCTCCATGGAAAAAAAAAAACACAAACACATTTGTTTTCATGAAGCACTATAGCTTAGAAACCCATATTTGGAGGTTTTTGCAACCCGAAGAAAAAATTGGTTCTAAGAATTTAAAAGAAATTCAAATGCTTTCTTCAAAATACAGATAGGAGTTAAAAATGCTAAATAAACAGGTGAGACACATGGATTTCAGTGGCTGCTTTCTTTTGCATTATTTGTGTCGTGTTTTATCCATTTTACAGATACCACATTCATGTCTTAAAGTACCACCTACAGCTCATAAAAAGAATTAGTCTCACAAACTTGAAAGAATGAAAGGAGTAGGTGCGGGTGAGAGGGAAACAAGTGCAGGGTGCTGCCTGTGTTGCTTTGCTGCATTAAAACCCATGTCATATAGTTTTTACTTGTGTGTGTTCAGTGTAACTCTTCTCCTTTGCCATAGTTTTCACAGCTATGGAACCATCAGATACAAGCTTTGAGTAATCGCATAAATGTTAAACAAGCAGGGTAGGGGTCACTGGGTTAATTATTTATCCTATATCCCTCTGGAAAAGGAAAACAACATAAACAACTTTTATTCATCTAAATGAGGCTGCTACTTGTACATAAACTGATACAGCCTCTGCCATTGATAGGGCTGAGCAGGGTATAGTATCACATGAAAATGAAAAGCTATAACAGTGAAAAGAAATTGCATGAATCTCATTATCATGAACATAGCACTACAGCAGCACTTAACAACACTCATATTTTCTGAAGGGAAAATGAACATTTTATCTCATCTGTTTTTAAGTCAGTCTCTTTTTTTTTTTTTTTCCCAAACTAGTTAGAAAAGTGAGTTTACACCCCCTGCCCACCAAAGGTAAAAAGGTAGAGGATATTCTATTCAAACCAGGCATACTGTTATGGCTGCCTTTCAGATCATGTACTCTGGTTTTCCTTCTTCACACGAAATCAGGGTAAAACCCTAGTCTATGCATACCTATCATAACCTGCATTATAACAGAAATGAAAGAGTTCAGATGTTTTTATTTCAGTATTTTAAAAAGTCATCATCTACTTCAGTTGCACTGGAATTTGGAGCTCCCATGGGAGAACTGGGTAGATTTGTTTTTCAGTGTTTTGATTAAATAAACAGGAAGTTCCTGAGAAGCAAAGTAACAAAATCGTCTCCCCGGGATTTGTTTATTTACTGACAGAAAGTGTGCCCGTGTAGCCGCACCTTGAGAGCAGGGCAGAACTTGCACTGAGACCTGCGCAGCTGGGAACCAGCAGCAGACTGGAAGCAGTAGCTGATTTACCATGGCCAAAAATCTGAGCCTGCCCCAGATGGTCTCATGTATGGAGGCTTACCCAATTCCCACCTGATACCTACTACCTTCAGGGGGAATCAACACTGAAAACAGCTTTCTGAAAAAGGATAAGTAGTCTCAGTAGGTGTGAGTCTAGCCTAAAAACATATGGGCTGACAGGGTAGCCAAGGAGCTTTGTAGTCTGCTGGTTTTCACGTGGTGCGGGTGACTCGAAGGAATGTGTAACAGCTGTTGAGCCTCATCCTTCTGTGTCTCCCCACAAGCCAGCATCAAATTTCATCCAAATACTGACAGGAATCCTGAAACGGAAAAGGGACAACAAGCATCTGCCTGAGGCCCAGGTTTTCAGTATGGAAAAACATAATCTAAGCACACGGTAAAACTCGGAAGGCACTCTGTTTTAACAAGAAAAGCAAGCGGTGTGCTTACCTGTGAAGACATTTGGAAGGACTGAAGGACGATTAAGAGGGAAGTAGCTGGGGAAAAGTAGTTTGGATTGCTAGGAAGGAGGAAAGATGGGGAGGGCTGAGTAGTAGGTGAGAGAGGAGGGAAAAGAGGAAGCTGCTGAGCAGTACAAGCAGTGGAAGAAGACAGAGGTAGGTGTCATCTGAGTCCCATCTTTTCCCATTTTTGCTCTGGAATATGTGTAGTCTGTTCCTCTGGTGTGTTTATGCCTCCCTTGCTGTTCTTTGGTACAAGCTGCAGATATGGGAGGGTAAGGGCATTTTTCAAGACAAGACTATCTCTTCCCAGGCCCCCAGTGTGGAGTTACTGGTGAGGCTTGTTGGGAGGACAAGGAAGACTGGGAGGCAAGGGGGAAAGCACTTTGAGTCCTCTAGGAGAACATGAAAGGACATTTTAGCCTTTTTTTTGGTCCTAATCATTATCTTACTCAGTTGTATCTTCCAAGAAATCTTTCTGCAACTTGTATTCAACCCTAGCTTGCTAGTTTTAGTTTATGGCTTCTGGGTTTCTTGAATCAAAACTGGTACCCACAGAAAATCTTGCCTATGTTAACTGCATCAGAGCAAATTTCACTTCTTCGGAGATGGATGTGTCAGTCCCTTTCTTTCAAAAAACCCCTCCTGTGTTAGAGACCTTTAAATGTAGCAGAAGGTTTATTCAAATTTCCTATTTGTGATGCACTGCTAGGGAAGGAAAAAAGGCTTAAAACTACTCTTTGTATGACTGATTGTTAATGACCCCAGCTGACATAAAATAATCAATAAATATACATACCAATTTTGAAGTTTAATATACTCTTGTGTTCACACTCAATTTTCAACATGCAACACATTAAAGGAGAAAAGTCAAAAGCTGTACTTAGCATGACCTATTGTTGGTGACAACAATGAAATGAAAATCTTCAGTAGGTGTATTATATTTTGGAGGTTAATAATTACTCAGTACTCATTCTGTAAAGTAGTTGATAAAGATTTTTCTCTCTTTTTTTTTTTTTGGACTGCTAGTTTATAGGTTCCTTTCTCTACACCCACTCTGAATACATTTAGGCACATAATACCTGGTATTTTCAATACTGTCAGGCAGGTAAGCATATAAAATGGAGTACCATAGCATGAGTAATTTATACCCACAAGTAAATTTGGGTCCCAAAATTGCATTTGTGAGCTTATAAGCTGTTTTTCTTTAAAAATAAGGTTGATTTTCATGAAATATATTTGTAATTGTACCCCCAAGCATGCATAACATGTTGTTCTGTTCTGGAAACTCCAAGAAAAAAACCAAATCCTTTCTGTTAAACAAAGTATGTGAAGTTATGTTAGAATGAAGTGCTACTGAGACCTAATCTATCCAGGCTCCTTTTGGTGTAGTGCAAAGAACCACAACATACTCACAAATAAGTAGGATCCCACTGTGATCTTCTAGGACTCTGAAAATAGACGAGTTCTTACCTTTGAAATTTATATTAGTGCAATGCACAGAAGCAGGGGTTGATTCTGGCTGAGAATATGGCAGATGCTACTCATAATTGCAGTCTGTCCCTTTTATCAATGCAGTTTTATTGTCTATGAATCAGGAAAGCTTAAGTAATGCTCTTAATTTCTTTGAGATCTTATCCTCTAATGAAATGTACTTATCCACAAACATTTTCTAATTACTAATGTTTTTTTCTTATCTAATTCTTTTGTAACTGCTGCAATGATTTGTTGTTAATACTGTGTCAGTTCCAAGAAAATTAGTTTTCTGGAATTCTGTTTTTGATAAATCCACAACTTGGTATCCCCAAGGAAAGTAGGAGAAGACAAAAGTAACTAAACCCTTGACAAGTTAAGGGTCACATTTGTATTAGATGATAGGAAAAAAATAAGCATCAGTAGATTAATCTCTTCTTTTCCCAGTCCTATTGATAAGTAGTAGGAAAAATTAGTCTTTAGTAAAAATCAGCTTTGGAAAAATATCTGAGAGGTCTTCTGAAATGCCTTAATTTTTCTTTTTTTTTTTTTAAATTGCATATATATATATATATATATATAGGCAAATAGTAGGAAACTGACCTTTTCAGAGTTCTTGTCATGCTATGAAACTATTTGGTACCCACCAGTTTTATTGCTAATTTTCTTATAAGACTTACCTAATTTTCTCAAAGTAATTCTTGTATGTGATGAAAGGCAGAGAAAAGGTCTTTCTTTGCTGCTGCAATACATGCTACTCATTTTATCATCTGTAACCCAGATTGCTAAGTTTTTGGCATGCTTACTAGCGTTTACTGTGCATCATGGATAAGAAATCATAGCACTACATATTAACAAATTTTGTGTATATTTGTCTTATATTTTTCCTGGGTTTAGATTTGTTCTCTGGCCTGAAATATTTTATGTTGGAGATAATCCAAATATGCTATGACATTTCAGAAAAGAAGTCCAGCAGAAATGCAAATTTAACAATAAGGAGAAAAAGAAAAAACATTGAGTATCTTTTAGTAAAAGATATTTCTTGTTCTGTGGTGTTATCCATCCTCTACACTGATTGAAACAGGATTCATACTAAAGTTGGAACTGCACTTAGGTGATTGATGCAAACCTGATTTGTAACAGAAAAAAGCATACACTGAGACAATAAAAATCAACCTTAAATTAGCATTTTCTATATTATTTCAGGTGCTTCAAACTTTAATGTTCTCTAGTATAGATTATATATTTCTCTTACATGTAAAAAGTCCAGAATTCTGCCTCCTTTCTGTCATTTGTAATTTCTTGGTTTTATGTAACTCATCTAGACGCAACTCTCTGATCTAGTTTTACCTCGATTTACACTTGTACAGTCTCATTAAATTTGCACGGGTTTAAGTTAGGGCAGATCCAACCTACTGTGCTGTAGTATTTTTCTGAGCTGGTTCTTGATAGAATGGAGCTGTAATCGCTACATTTCCTTGGACTAGTTAACCAGGAGTGATCTTCTAAGTCTTCTTTCAATAACAATGCATTTATCCTGGGGTAACTGGCTGAACCTCTCTGCCTACCCATTTGTAAAATGGTGATGAGTCTTTACTCACTTCCCTCATGGAGGCTTAAATAGTTATGGTTTATATAGTTTAAACTGTGGTTTAGTACTTAGAAAATTGAAGACAGTTTCTTAGTATTAGTGGAGGGGCTCTACTTCAGCCTGGAAGAGCAGAGTGTGACTGCACAGGGAATAAACTAAACTGCCTTGCCCTCTGTTCAGTGTTAAATTGGATAGGAGTTTTCTTGTGTATTTTGAACCATATGGAGAAGCATTATGTCACTACATACATATATAGACATCTGACTGTATGTGCATGTGTCTCTATATACATCTATACATTAAAAAAAAATTTTTTCTATGATGGCATGTAGTATGTTCTGTCAATTAATAATCCAAGTTTAGAAATAAAAAATATATTAAAAATATACTCTTATTTATCCACTTAAGTTGTCCTACTGGCTTTATGGAAAAGTGATAAAAGTTGGGAAGCCAGTTCCACAGAATCTCACAGAATTTCTGAATGAAGCTCTTGCTAATTTCCAGGTGAAATCTCCACCCACCCCAGAGATGAGACTATATGACCTAACACAGAAAAATCAAAGAGCGAGTATGCATTTCTGAGAGAGAATGTTCAAAGAAGCTACTATTGAAAAGCAACAGCAACAACAAAGTAGAAATTCCCTAGTAGTGAGTAACATTTATCAAATGGCTAATATGACAATAGGAAAAGATCAGAGTTGAGGTAAAACCTGGTTCCTAAGGAACAGGTAACACTCTGGTCATGAAGTGCATACTTGGCATTAAGTATCTTTTGGTGTTACTTAACTATCGCTCTCACCTGAGTCAAGACTCACAGCAACGATGGTCAACTTGATGCTGAAATACAACCTCTTAGATTGGTTACATTTTTGCATTAAGCTGATGTTTACTAGAAAGACAAATATGAGTATCTGTCCGTTCAATATGGTAGGTAGTTAAATGTATGTGGCTACTTGCGTAACAGTGAATGGAAATTGGTAGTGGGGAAGAGCACGTTTGGAGAATAAGAAGCTTATAATACCTGTGTACATTTTGGAAACTGGAAATTTAAGGGTGACATCTAAAATACCACACCCAAAGCAGACAGAGGTATTTAAGTGAAGAGCTGCCTTAAAATCAGTTACTGGGCTGAATGTAAAGGTTTCTCGTCAACCTGACCAGAGTAGGAGACCTGCCATGCAGTGAAGCTATTGCTGTAATGATAGCATAAATATATTATAAAGATTACATTGACGAATTTGACAAGGAGTATTGAATTGGTATCACCTCTTGGTTGTCTGTGTTGGCGATGCAATATGAGCGAAGTTTCCTTCTTTAAGTAAGCACTGTTTAGTGAGAAGCCAGCATCAGTATTTCCTAGAACATTTATTTCTTTCAGTTGCTAACCTAAAAAGAGAATGAAACAATTTAAATGCAATTTTGTGAGAACAAAATACAGCCAGAATAAGAAATTGTAAGTTGAGTTTCATCCTAGTGTGATTTAAAAGAGCTGAATTATAAACCACTCAAAAAAAACAGACTGATGATGGGAATGGGCACAGAATTTTAAGCATAATGGTGCTGCTGGATTGATACTGAATTGCTGCAATTGTGATGATAGAGAATATACTCAAGCTTTCATTCAACAGAATAATATTTGCCTGAAATCTGCAAGGGGTTTTGTGATACCCACAAATGTGTCAGCCACAAAAGCCTAGAACAGTGTTATAATTATATCTGTTGACCTTTGTGAGTGAGGGACTGTAAATTTGGCAATTGTTGCATGCCCGCAGACCCACCCACGGGACCTCAATTCAGTAATACTCAAAGCTTTTGTAAAGAGTTTGCTTAAGCAGAGGCATGATCAAAGTCCTCTCAAAATATGTGTGTTTTTCATAGATCAAATTTCAGCTCTTGTTTTGGATCTGCAAAGTTCTAAGTGATTTAAGCCTATAAATAACCACAGGAGGTTTTTACCATTGATTTGAGTGGTCTTCAGATAAGACTCTGTGTGCATCAACACATTGCATGCAGCATGCAAAATTCATTTTAGCTTTAAGTTTATGCATAATTTAAACTGAAAAACGCCCTGGTAACTGGCTTGTTGTTTATTTTTATCTTCTGTTCCCCTCACCCTCATCTGTGGTCTATGCCTCTCTTTTTCACATTTTTTCTAGGGATTTTCTTTCGTCTCTAGTGTATAATACTGTTGGGTTTTTGTTGGTGTTGCTGCTGGTTTTAACATCCTTCTTAATCCGTTCCCCTCCCCCCCTTTTCTCTTAAATGACTGTTTCTTCTTTTTACTATCAAACTTATTTTTTTCTTTATCTTCTAATAAACAGCTCCTCCCTACCTCTCTCTCATGCCTGTCTAACCCAGCGTGACAAGCTCCCCTTTATCTTTCCATCTCATATGTCATGTTCCACCTGTTTTCCATGCATCTGCAGCTCTAGATCCCTATCATCTTCTCATAAAAGTCCTATTAATCCTCTCCTAAGTATCTACTTTCAAGTTTCCCTCACTTTTCCAAATTTATCTCAATTATTACTTCAATTGTCTTGGAAAAAAATATCTCCTATACTTGCAAAAAGCTCAAAGTTTTGTAACTCTCTCACATCAAAATACTAGTTTAGTCCCTTCTAAATTCCACCCCACCAATTCCTCCTCCTTTTGAACACACTTACCCCATTTTCCTCTACTCCGATATACTGTTTAACACTTTGTTTAAAGATCCAATTTCCATTGGGATGTTAATCCCTAATGTAGAAGTTTAAATGATAAAAAAGCAATTTTTATCAGAATATACATAATCTAATATTTAATTCCCTAGTTGCATTCATGCAAACCTTACACAGAGCTTAATATGAATCAGGATTCTGCTCTGAAAGAATCTCCAATAGTTCAAGATCTTTCATTGAAACACAAAAGATTTCTATAGCATGTAAACTCTGAATAAACATTCAGAAGAAAATATGTAGTTATTTAAAATAATAATTTTTTTTAAATCTTGGTTTAACACTAAGTGTAATCATCCTGGAAAGATGTAGCTTCTTGAACATGACAAGCCCTCGGTTGTGAGAGTCCAGTGGGCCTTTGAGAATGAAGTTTTGTGATATACAATTCTGATGTTAAAAAGCATAATCAAAATAAAAAAAAAAAATTAATGAAATAACTAGCTCATTTCATCTTATCATAGCAGAAAGGAATTATTAGGCCAGTCTGAGACAAATAATACAGAAGTCTATATATACATTTGTCTAGAAGGATCTTTAAAAAATTATGCAGTACTATTTATTGTTTGCATGCTAGATAAACATTAAAAGCTACATAATACTTATGAGAAACAGCTACATAATACTTATGAAAGTCAGTAATAACCACAGAAAATACTTTGCCAATTTCAAAACTGTGTTTTCTTAAACAAGTTTATAAATGTGGTATTACATATAATACCCAGAAACAGCCAGTGGTACTGCAAAGCTCTAGGATGTCACCACTTTCAAACCAATTTGGTTAGTGTATTTAAGCAGACTTGATTAGGGACTGAGGCCCAATTTCTCAAAGGTGAAGTACATAATTCCCACTGAAATCAATTTACCTATATATGAATTTAAAATGGCTACAGAGATGTATTTTGATGTAAAATTAATTTTATGTTTGCTCACCACTGTGGCAAGTATAGCAAGGTTAAACCCTGTTACCATAAACCATTCAAAGTTTTTTTAAATATATGATGTCAGCATAAAAAAAAAAAAGAAACTACTTAAGGAGACCTGTCATTTTTATAGCAAATTTATGATATTTTATTAAATTATCTTGAAAATTTAACTTATATGGGATACAGATATTAACATAGCAATAATTATAGTTACTTGGCACTTTCCAAAACTTGTTATTATTTTCTCAAACAGCAGTCCTAGTCAGAGCTGTATGGGCATTTATCTGAGAAATAATCAAATCAGTAATAAAACTTTAAAACACAATTCTTTTTAGAATTATTCTTGACTTCCTAAATCATTCTGTTAATTTGCATTTTTCTAAGTATACTTGTTAAAAAGGACTTTTAATATTTACTAGTGAATTTCAACAGAAGGCTATCCTGTATTCCTGTTACAAGTTTCCTTTACTCTCTGTCATGGCAGTCAACACCTCATATATTGAACAGCTCATACGACAAACCAAATGAAAAGTGAAGAGACTGTATGTGAACTGCAGCATACAGACATAATGAAGTTTGCTTGTTTTCTGTCTTTGTACTTCAACCATAGAACCAGCATCTAGAGCAAGTGTTCAGTGCTCCATCCTGCTTTTAAGTCTTCACAGAAAGGAAGAAAAAGGAAAACCTCCCTCCACTGCAAGAGTTAAATATTTATATCTACTTAGATTTCTATCTTTTAAGCCAGTATTTATTCATGTAAGGACCTTTTCTAGATACTAAGGCTGTTTCCTTTCCTTAAAGGTCTTTGGTGAGGGATTCCCCAAAGTCTTGTGGAACGTTGTATCAATGAGGTTACTCTGTGTGCTCCAAGAGGTTTTTGAAGCAGGCCTTTCCTTTACAAAAACCATGTTGACTCTTTCCATGTGTACTATATGTATCCAAGTGAAGTTCCCAACAGGAGTCCATACTGGGATGTGTTCGGCTTAGGATATAAATAGACAACATAGAAACTGATTAAGGAGTAGGATGACAATGTTGCTGATGATACAAAGTTCTTTGAGACAGTAAATGCAGGTACCAGCTATAAGGAGTTGCAGGACTTTGTGAGGGAGTCTGACCTGGAAAAAAAATGGCAGATAAAAGTATTAAATAATGCATATAGGAAAAATAATGGTAACTTCACATACAAAACAATGAGCTTTGAGGAAAGTGTAATCACTTAGGAGCAATGTCAAGACAAGGGATGTGATGCATATGGCATACCTTTACATGTTTACACCCGTGAACCTCCAAAGTGTAGTCTTTATGAGGTGACTGATTTTAACTTGCTCTTTTTTTAGCGGAGCACCTTAAAAAGCATATAATTATCTTGTACATGTAGAAAGAGTTTTATTGGTTTTGTATTGTCTTTTTGTATTGCCTGAAAAGTCTTTGCTTTTCAGTCTGCCGTGTTTCTCCTACGAGTACTTGAGGCTGGTGATTTCTATATGGAAAATTTCAATGATCATTCCAAAAGGCAAAAAAAAACCCAAATAAAACAAACTAATCAGTAGAGTCAGAAAAGATTTCCTGAAAGCAAACCTGTAATTCTTCTTTTATAATAGTTAATATGTTTAATAAACTGAAAGAAAAAAGAAAAACAAAAAATGAAAAGAAAATCACAGGAAAGATACTCGAATCATGACCCACAAACTTAATGGTCTGGATGATTAATGTCTTGTAACTTCTTGATAGCTCTTATAAAATATTTAAAAACATTGACTACATATAAAAGAGTTGAAAGGCTGCATAGTCTTTTTTGAAGTTTAATAGTCTGTAGTAAAAGATCTTCCGTTTGCTGGTTGCTTGGGAACTGACATCAATATAGAAACTTTGCACAAGAGCAAAGTAGGATTTAGGAGGATTCTGGATACGTTTATACTGTTATTCTTAACAACAAAGAAGCCACAAGGAAAATAAACTTCAGACCATCCATTTAACTGTGAATTTAAATACGTTAAGAGATTTTACTGAGAAGCTTAATAGCAGAAAATGTATTAAGTGCTTTATGATCTAGTCTCTTAATCTTTTTTATCTTTATTCCTATTAATATTTTGTGGATCATGAAGAGAAAAAAGTTTAGCTACTCATTTTCAACTCTTTTCTTCTTCGACACAAAAGCTAGCACAGTGGATATTACCCTTTCAAAAATATGCTTTCTGGCTGTGCTAATGGTGTTGTGATGCTTTGGGGGTTACTTCTCACTTCTGACTTATCCCTGCCTGCTTGCAAGAGGAAGAAGGACCTGCTGCTGGTGAGAGCTTTCCCTCCAAAGTATAGTAGTGGGCACTGCACACACATTTAGCAGCAAGGAGACTTCTTATAGGGGTGCAGGTCCCACACACACTATCTAGAGCACAAACTTACTTTCCTGGGTTTGCCCCTATCACCAACTACTTCCCCAAACACTGGACAGTGAGACGGGGGAATGAAGGTGAGAAATAAATATTAAAATCATGGAGCTTAGTATTAAGCAAGGCTTAATGAGGGCTTGGAGTTACACTACTGGAAACAGTTTCAAAGAGAGTGATTCAGCTCCCCAAATACGGCCATAGAAAAGCTTAATCGTCCAGCTTAAGCTAATCACCTTATGTTTTCAGTTACCTGGCTCATTGAATAATTTGGGTGAATATCCCCCAGCTTTCATAATGAATTCAAGAGCTAACAAACTAGGTAGGAAGGGAGCTGTCGATAAGTGTGATAGATAAGACTGTGGTTTAAGCTTTATTTCTCTTTGAAGCTGTTTTCCAGTAGTCCGTAAGGTAAAGTCCCCAGTTTGCTATTGTCCTGGGTATCTTTGTACTTGGTATCATACGCACAAACTGTGTTATCTCTATAGTTGTGCTAATCTATATCCAGCTTCTCGCATTTGATCCTTTCCTCTTTTTGGTGATGTAGGAGGAAAGGCTGAATTGATACAGAGGAAAAAAAATAAATTATTATTTTTTTTAAATATATGCCACTTCTCCTCCCCTCAAGTACAACACAGAGATAAAAGCATGTAAAAAGACATTGTATTGCTATCCATTCCTAAGCTCTATTCCACCTTATCAAGCAAAGGTAAAAAGGTTTTCATATTATGACAGACAAAATTGTCTTTTTTTTTTCTATTTAGTTATATCTGTCAGTGTTCATTATGACCTCCAAGACATAAACATGGACATTCAGTCATAGTATTCATAATTTAAGATGAAGAATACTAAGGAAAAAACTACTTATGAGAGTTGGTAATCTATTCAACAGAAGGATGACTGTTAGTAGTAGAATAACCAGGTTACTTTGATAGTAAGCAGTGGCTGAAATGCCTACATTACTGGTTAGTTAAAAAATAGGATTTCTTTGCAGAGAGAATTGGACATTGCAGTTCATTCAAAAGAATGTGTTTCAAGAAGGACAGAAAAGGTGAATACAACTTGTTCCCTAGTCTAGGGAGCTGTATAGTGTGAAGAATTAAAAAAAAAAAAAAAAGTGGAGATAAATATTTAAAAAAAAAAGAAAAAAAAGTTGCACCCTCATTCCATTTTGTGATGTCTTCTAGATAACTCTTCATCCCAAATTCAAAACAAAATGCATTTTAAGTACATTATTATGACTATCTCAGAATGGATAAGCTTAAACTAAAGCAGGTTTCTATCATTATGGTTATTCTGAAATTTTGGAGATTTTTTTTTGTGAACCAAGTACCCCTAGGCACTTGACTGAGAAGCACATGTAAAAGTACAACATAATTCCAATTATTGTAAATAAAGTTTTCCTTGAATGAAACATTTTTTACTCCCTAGAGAAATCTTTGTGTCCTTTACGTGTGCATTAGAAATGAACGGATTATGATGCTTACTTGCTGTTTTTACTGAAATCTAGATTGCTAATTAAAACATGACATAGAATAATTGTCTTTCATACTCCTAAATCTTGTGTCTTTGGCTGCTTGAATTTCAAACAGTACAACGGAGATAAGTAGTTAATTTAATTTTTCCAACTGATTGCTATGCTTGCTACTTGAATAAGCTGCAAAATAACATCAATTTGTTTTTTGGGGGAATGAGCTCAAAGGTTATGAAATACTGCATAGTTATACAAATTTATGCAGGTGGATTTCCTTCATACATACTTTTAAATCAGTTATGAAACAAGATATATGGATATAATTCATGGTGAAATACTCTGTGTAAATCTCAAAAGGTAATTCTATAGTCTTGCCATTTTCTGGGGGTTTTTTTATTAATTTCTTACTTTTCTCATTGCCTTTGTCATTCCTTAGATGTTGCTACTGTTACACCTGAGTCTAAGAGGATTGTAAAGGTATCTTAATTTTAGGGTAAAAGAGTGATGGACTATTTTAAAATTTTACGGAAAGAAAGAGAGGACATTTCTAATTTCTATTTCTCAATGAAATGTTGCAATCATGTATCTTGATAATTCATAAAAGTTTAGATAGTATTGTTAGCTATAAGGAGGTTTACATTCCCTTACGTTCCCTTACATTCCATGTGGGAAAAACAAATATACAAAACAATAATTAAAAAAAACTAAATCCAAGAGGATATAGTAATTTGGGAAAATCTTTCCTATCAGCCTTCATTCTGCTAGTTTCTCCTTACACCTTCATTCCTATTCTCAATGAAGAAGCATGAAGATGTGTGCTTAATTCTGCCTGTTTTACAAAACTTAAGCATGTTTCTAAATGAGCATAACTAAGATAAATTCAACAGATTTCCATGACACTTCAGAATTTTTTTTTTACTTAAAGCACATATTTATGAGCTTTACTAAATATAGATTTTCTTGTTTGCATAAGATCATGCTCTTTATATTTGATAGGGAAGATAGAGAGAATAGGTCATATTGCTGACATGTAATTACAGAAATGCACAGTAAAATAGGCAAATTCTTTGATCAGTAAGGCTCCTTATCATTATACAGCCTCTTATAGCCACATGCTCATTAGGAAAGTCATGAATTCAAGTCTTTTATGAGAGCTTCATTGGTACAAAGTATTTATTTCAAGCACTAGTATCTCCAATTATCATTCTGATGCAGTTCAGCAGTGTTGAAAATTAATGCCAATCACAAGATTTCCTTTGAACTTGGAGAAAAGCAGAGCTGGAGCAGAGTATACTGCTGCCTTCTGAACTTCAGAACAGTTTAGGCACCCTCTTTGCATACTATACAGTGCGTCTTTAGCATGGATAATGGCAGGAAGCTTGAAAATCAATTACCTTTAAATGCTGCACAAGGAAATCCTTTTGATTTCTCATCAAAAGCACCTGGGATATGCGGTGTTTAATTGTAATTTAAGTGATATGCAAATCTTGTTAAAGGTACCAAAAGGAAAATATATTGCCTGTTTCCCCTTTTGTAGAGTCACTATTAGCTACCTGGCTTGTTGAGCTTGTTGTCTGTAGCCAGGACACTCCAGGTTTCCTATTTTACATCGGGTTTGGCTCTTGGACTCAACGCAACTTGAATAGGTCAAGCTGGCTGCCTTGTAAACTGTGGTCACACTCATGGTTCTCAAAGATGTCATAAAAATTTCAAAAATCCCTTTTAAACACATGCCTGGACTTTAATTACCAGCAAAAACTCAGCAGAAACCAGGGGAAAATACCAGCCAGTTGCTCCATGGATGCAGCAGTTCCTTCACCTGTGGTGCCACCAAAGGCATGTTGCTTGGGAGCCACCGCCTCGCTGGGAAGAGATGTATTTGCAGCACCAAGTCCATAGCGTCAGGTTTGAGGCTACATCCTTTTGTCAGTTCATTCCTAGGATTTTTTGGTATGGAGGTGGGGCAGAGCACACTGTGAGCACCAAGTTTTTCTGGTTGTAAATGTGGGCTGTGGAAGAAGTGTCTCCTACACCACAGACAGAAATACAGTGAGCAGCGAATGAATGATTTTTGCAGAAATAAGTTGGTCAGTGACAACCGAGTTCCTTCTTTACTCATTTTCTTCCAAATGAAGGAACAGCACCTTGAGTCTGTATCTGATCTGTGTGTTCCTCCAAGGCTTGTTCGACAGCTCAGTCAAGGCTGGGAGCATTCACTTTTTTATATATGTCTTGAGCAGTATGCATCTATAAGATAAATGAAAAGTTCCTGACACTAAAGACCCTCCAAAGCAGCAAGGAAAGCCAGAGACATTGGAGCCAGAAGTTAAAGTGGCGATTTCCCCTGACCAGCTACCAATGCAGCTTTCTAGCTGGGATGAGTCTATGCCTGGCTCTCATCTTCAAAGTGAGAACCACGTGGAATGTTCTATCAGGTCAGAAAAACGCTGATGGCTGTCCATCTTAAAAAGGTGCTTCAAGAATAATTGTGTAAAATCAGGAATTAATTTATAGTATAAACTTCCACTGGTCAAGTATAGCCTTAGAGAAATTCATCTTACCTTTATCAAAATAATTATCCTGATGCTTACTCTGGAAAGGGCAGTAGGATTTCCTTTAAAAGGTCTTGGTTTGTGCATTGTTAAGGTTTTCAATTATGTAAAGAGACTTCGAATTGTTTGTTTTTCTAGTTGAATAATCCAAGCTCCATTTCTCTGCAAATCAAAGCTTAACCTTTTTTATATTCTACAAATATTCATATCCTATTGCTTAGAGTATATCTGGGCTACTAGAGAAAATTTTAGTGCTGATAGTAAAGAATGAAACAGAAAGATGAATATTTTTATGTGCTTAATTCAAACATATCATTTGTTCAATAATTTAGAAGAAGGGTTTATGTAGGGAAAAATAAATATTATTTATCCTTCTGTTGCAGTTTTTTACAGCCATCACCCTTATAGAAAGTGGCTGAGCTCCAGAAATCAATATTTATTTCCAGCATATTTAAGCTTCTTATATAACTAGAACATTAAGTTTATAGCTATGTAAAATATCTGATTTTAAGACTGTGACAAGTGTTTAGTGTGATATAAATGTATTTGTGGTGTTTATGTTACCCCCTGAGGCATATATTGCATGAGAACAGTTGTGAGGGGTGAATCTAACACTTTCTAGAAAAAGACACCCTGTTCTCTAGTTCTTTGGTAGCCTGCCATAGAAAATACCAGTGAATTAAGTATTTCAACAAAATTTCAACAACTTCTGCGGAGGTTCGTTGAAATCTCAGATTTATTATCTAATTTTTATCTACAATACTAATACTTTTTCACTGTCTGAAGTTACAGAACTAAAATGGGGTAGAAATAATGGAAGAGAATCTAGATGATTATGGGTTTGATTACTTGGAACAGCCATTTTAAAATCATACTTGGTCTTGCTAAATTATGCTCATACTTATCTTTAAGGGATGAGTAAGTTCACTGAAATTTGTTTCTTTAAAGTTGGCTGAAAACTGAGACTCCAAATCAACAATTTTTATGGCTCTAGGGTACAATATTCTTTAAGAGCTGAAGCTGGTGATGTAGTTTTATGTGTTGAAGTTGTATTTTCTGAATAACACCTAACTTTCACATAAGTGTAATTCCACTTAAAGAAGTACCTGGTAGTCAAGCTCTCATAAATTTTTTCCCCCATTATTGATATTCTTTTATGCAATTTTGTTCAGAATTGACCTTTCTTTTTTAGTTCTCAGTAGGTTAGCATGAAATGTATATTTTACAGCTATGACTTGGACATATAAGACAAGGATGTCATTAGAACTTGACTTTATCTTGTTCAGTACAGTCCTTTTGTTCTTATGTTTCCTGACTATATCAAAGCTACATCACATTTCATAAATGTGTTGGAAGTATTGTTCTGGCTCTTGATCCTCATTTCTTTTTCCCTAAAGCTCACAATTTCTTCCAATCATTCCTGCCTAACCTCTGGCTTTTATCTTTCTATTCCCTCTATTAAAAAAGAATCAAGAAAACCAGGAAAAAAAAGAAGAAATAAAATATTTATTACATATTCTTTATAAAAAATAATTATATATTTATTGATATGGCTAAACCCAATTCAATCTAAATTCTACTCAAGTAAGCTCCTCAGATTATTTTTTTCCCTACCCTTGTGATACTTTTAGATGTCTCCTGCTGACAGTACTCTTCTATATGGTCCTGATTCTATACATTTTAAATATACATCTAGCCCTCATAGAGTCTGTCTTCCAAAAGTTATTTTATAATGAAATATTTTTGTGAATACCCTTTCTCACTCTTAAAATACAAAGTTTTTTGTCCTGTGTGTCTGATGAGCTGCAAAGTTAGAGTTCTGATTTGAACCATTTTGAAATTTGAAGGTCTTCTATTCATAGTTTAAGTTGATATGTATTATTAAATGTATACATTTCTATGCAGTTTACAATCTATAAACAACAGTAAAGAAGGGTCATCCAAAAGATACAGTAATTCAAGTGCAGATGAAGTGCTGGCTATTTTCTGTCTATTTACTATCCTCCCAAATTTTAGATTAAATGAGTAAGGTTCCTCCACTTAAAAATGTAATTACTCACTTGGTCTTATCAGGTGTTCTCTGATGGATTTAAAGGGAAAAGGGAAGAGAAATTTAAGACGAGAGAAAAAAAAAGTGCTTCGTGTGCAAGAGGACTGATGGATTCTTTTATTGTTTTTCCCTGATAATCTGAAAAAATTCAGTTGCCATATTAAGTTAATAACATACTGGGGTTTTTTTTATTTCTAAACATAGACTTCTTTAAATTAAGACAGTATTTTGTAAACAGACAATTTTTCCTTTACTTATTTAATTTATATCTTATTTCAGTTTAAGGCTGAGGCTCTTCTACTATCAGTTAAAGAAAAAAATCAGAAAGATAATAAAAGACAGGACCGTCTTTCAGCAAAACTGTATTTTAGATGTGTATAAATACATAAATGAGTGAAATAGCAGGCCAGATCTCTCACAATGAAACATTATTGCATAGAATTTTAGGATAGGGAAATTTGCTTAAAAATTAAAAAGCGCTCTTGCTCTTCCTAAATCTGATTTTCACAGGATGCTCATGTTAGTCTGAGCCATATTGTAAAAGGTGTTCTCTTCTTATTTCTTAATCTCTCCAAAAGAAAACAATTTAGTAGAAGGGATGGTGTCCCAATTTAAAATCAAATTCTATTTAATGACAGTCAGCTCTGAGCTGCACCAGTCATTGACGTAGAGGTGACTTTTAAATTACAAAGTGGGTACATAGGCATTTCATCTTTGAAAGTAAATCCTCAATTTTTCTTGAGACAGCATGAGGTTTCTCTGTCCATCTAAAATCTCTAGGTTTCGCAGAGATGTTCCCTGTGGGCTAACAATTTCTGTGTGGATTTTCTGTCAATCCCTATGAAATTGTTAGGTTTATAATGATTTTTCCCAATATCTTCCTCCAGTGGCAATCTTCTATAGCTTTTCTTTCAAGAAATAGTACAAAATCAGGGAAGTAATGATCTTTACAATGAGAAATGCTGCCTGAGAATAACAACAACAACAACAATAATAATAAAAATAGCTGTTATAATATTCAAATCTCATTTTCATTGTGTGCAAGAGATACATCAACAATATATAATCAAGAGCTGTCTTTCAGGTTTTATACTCTCATTTAATTAACACCACAGTTAAGGATAATATTACTATCATGGGAGTAAAGGATGTTATGGTACAAGGATAACTAGAAATTTAAGGAAAGCAGCAAGACAAAACTAAGGCAAATGACAATAAAATTAAATGAGTGATTACAAACTGACAAAATTATTTTGATCATGCTCTACAAAGAAATCAGTAACCATACAGATCAACCCAGGCAGCTTAACTACCTAGAAATAATTACTTAATAATTATAACTCCATGGGACACAACAGGACTAGGTGGGACTTATGCAAACATACATGATGAAGGAGATGCCTGCTACTTTTCAAAGTACTTTTAGCTTGATACAAGTTCTGAAAAAGACAAAGCTTCAGATACTGTAGGCTTTTGGAACTAAAGGTATGTTATTTTATATGAATTCTTAATTCATATTAGGAATAAAAAGAAACAACCAACTACTTACCTATTTGGACCAAATTTATCTGAAATGCTATGTGGAAGGTGCCGTGAGAAGTCTGCGAAGAGCCACATATAGTAAAGATGATGCAATCGTGATGATGTCACTGCACAAGGGTAGTTATCAGACAGCCAGGGCTCCCCCAGAAGCCGTCCCTCCAGCATGCAGCCCCCTGGAAGAGCACTACTGAGTAAAAAATTAGAGTTTTCATGTCAGCTGCTAGGTGTGGAGAAGAGGCCTTCGTAGCAGAAATGGGAGTAATTCAGCTAGTGGTCAAGGGCTTTGAGGGCCTTTAACAAAAGGGATGTAATATTTTCACCAGTATTCTAGCCTGAGGTTGTATTCAGCATAAGTTAATTCAAGTAATAATTTATGTCTTTTCGCTATCTGTGCTTTAATATCGTTGAAGCATTTTCCCTTGCCTCTCACTTTCTTCTGTGCAGAAAAAGGGACAGGCTGGTTGAAGAGCCAGCAACCTTGCTCAACTCCCGATCATCGCTTGCTAGTTCTCCTATCAACAAAAAACAGTGTCCCAGAGTAGCTTTTCGGTTTGACTCATGTATTTGAAGGACCATTTTGAAGGAATAGTGGAGAGAGCATCTAATTAAATCTGCTGCTTTTAACAATGCATGATGGAAATAATGATCATTTGCTTTTGCAGTCAGATTCTGTTTTTTAAAACTCACACTAGAGATGTATGATGTGAGTGGGATTTTTCAGAAACCTGGTTGATATAACTCTTCTTGCACTAAATTCATAGGATTTCAGTGGGAACCGATACAGGCTCTGTTTTTGTATTTGTAATTTAAGCACTTCATATCAGTGAAGGGCAGCCTGCATGAAAACCATTTGTGCCATTTTTATAGTCATCTTCTAAGTAGAACAGCATTTTGAGATTTTACTGTCATAGTGTTATTGTATAGAATGATGTTTCCTGGTTATAATGAGAGTGTGCTTACACTTCTGGGCATCATATTGTATTGTACTAGCTTATGCTTTTAAAATGCAAGTATTTCAAAGAAATGACTGCTCTTTAGACAAATTTCACTCTTCTAGATCATCACATAACCTAGCACTGCTCTGGAAAAGATTACTCATATGTATGTTCATTTGTTATCATGGCAAGATTCTGAAGTAACTCAATATTACTACATTATTTACACATTTCTCATATTATCTCTGATTTCAAACAAACACAGGTATATCAGTTCATCAGAGCCATAAAAAAATTGGTAAACAACAGAGGTTAGTATCTTTTTAATGCATTCACATAGTGAATAGGAAGGACAGCAGAGCAACCTGTGACCATCTTTGAAGACAGCAACTTTCAGGTTTAGATAGATCAATCAGTTTAGATAGATTTTAAAAAATTAATAGTACTAAGTTAAATGTAGTTTTCTGACTCAGATACGTGGTGTAATGACACAGAAAGAATGTAGAGTGACTACATTGAAAGAATGGTGATCTGCATCAGCCAATTACTTATTATATATATATTTAATCCCAAGTTGTCACTTACACTTAAGAATTAATAACTAGTCTTCTAAAGTATAAATTATATTCTTAATTGCTTGTATTTCTCTTTACATACAGATCTTCAGTTGCATAGAAGTATTATATCATATTGGTTTTGGTTTTTCACTTGTGATTATTTTATCAGTTCAGACAGAACAATTCAGTCAGCCAATGTCCTTATTTGAGGGTGAAAATAAAAATGACAATGAAAGAAAACTCACTGCAAGCAGAAATTGTAATAGAAATACTGAATTTTAATTAATTGATAATTACTATTCAAAATACTAGATAGTGTCACTCAGACTATCAGAATACATTCCGTTGTATAAAAGAATTATGCAGTCTCTTCTTTCTATTTTTGTTATACAAATTTCAAATTTCCTTTCATGTTACTGTTAATTCCACATGAAAAAGAATTTGGAAATTCTCTTTCCTCCTTTCTTTCTTGTAGGCATAGTATGTTTTAACATAATCATTGAATTAATTTCTTCCAGTTTAAGTTTGCAACTGTTTTGCATTTTGCCTTCCTCCTTTAATCCGTAAGCTTCAACTTAAAAGGAATACATTTTTAGCTTTTTTTTTTTAAATTTAAAAATATTTGTTCTCAAATATGCTTATATACCTGATTAAATAAAAATCAGGATATTCAAGGGACTGTGCAAGGTCACATAATTGAGTGACTGGAAACATGAGATTTGTAGTACACTGGAAGCGACTGGAAAACCTTAGGAAATTTACTGATATGGCCTATCATTATTTATTTAATTGATACAAACCTTACTTTTTTTTTCCCTAGTGTTTCCTGTAGCTTTCTCCCTATCCCCAAGCACCTATTATTTGATAACTTCTCATTTTATTTAGCTTTTTTTTGTTTATTAATTTTGGAAAAAAAGTCATTGCAATTAGAAAAGATCTCTCAGGACAAAAAGCAAAGCCCTGCCAATACAGAATTGTAACATAGAATATAGTCCCTTGTGTTTTACCCATTTCATTTTAATTGTTTTGAGGAAGATCTAGCACATTGTGGAATAATCTCAAGAGAAAAAAGTGGAAATACCCTTTCTCACTTACAGTAAGTCGTTCTTCAAATTCAGACTACATTGTTCTTTTCTCAATTTGATCTCATTATTTCCAGATATATCCCATTTGTATTCTTAAATAATTACTCTTGCCCCTTGGTGTTTACCTTCTCATTGCTTTTGACAGATATATCTCCTCCCTCTTCCCCCACTTAATTGTTGGTTAGTCAAGCTGTACATATTTAATCTTTCTAAGCTTTTCTTACATGTCATCCCTTCCAAACCATTAAGCCTTTTTCCCCCCTTTGCTCTGAGTTCCTTTCAGTATGTCAAAGCACAAAAGATGGAGTTGATTGTACTTGTCAAGTGTTTTCCAGTTCAAATTTGGAAGAATGGTCTGATCATTGTTGACTTGTGAAAAAATGATAGCTCTATCCCTTGGTTACGCTAAGGTCCAGTTTCTACACTCCTACACCCTGACAATGCAAAAATATCTTAATAGGGATACTGATTTCATTGCTGCTACTGTAAAATAATCTAAGAACACCAAGACTTGGGTTGATGTTTTATCAATTTAATTTAAAAATAGTCCAATCTTAAAAATTCACGTTTTTCTGAGTCTTTTATTGTGGTATAGGTACCTGTTTATATGGAGGGGTTATTACCATGAAAGGATCAGCAGGAATAAAAATATTTTCATGTTCTAACTTGAGAACTTGCCACATTTGCAAGGACATTGTGAGACTAAATGCATGGAAGGTTATGAGGGTAAAGTGTAATGGCTTGTCCCAGAAGGCAATGTTAATCTCTGATCATGAGCTGCAAAAGGGATTCTGCCACACAGATTACAACACAAAACATAGACTATGCTAGTACAGCCTTTCATGGAAAAGATTTCTGAAAATAGCAGAAATATCAGACTGACTGTATTTGCCAACACCACAAGCACTGCAGATTTTGTCTGATTTTTTTTTTTCACAATTAAATGGTCTTCACTTTAAAAGTCCGAATTGAATTGATAGGGTTTATCTGAAAGAACTACCTTATTGGCAGGTGATATTTCAGCTGAGAAACAGATGAGCAGCTCTTGCTGTTTCTCTGACACCACTGGCTTCTTATGCAATCTAAATAAATTGCTGAGAACGGCTCTCTAAATCAGGGAAGTAACATGAAAAAGACCCAATCTGGGAAGAAGTTGGGAGATGAATTTTCTCACTAAATCAAACAAATAAAACCACAACAAAAAAAGGGGGAAATGCATTTGGAATTCGTGTTATATAAACTAACCATGGAGATCATGTATTATATCCATTCTCCCATGCTTATTGGCATGTTTCAATTTCTAAAGAGATCTCTCATGTTTACTTGAGTCATCTGATTTCTAAGAGGAAAAAACTAGATGTAAAACTGTACTGAAATCTGTATATATATCAATATTGTTTTAAATTAATACAAATGAAAATATTACATAAAGATTTATATCAACATCTTTTCATCTGTTGCTACACGAACATCTTGATGAAAGCTTTAGCCAAATGTCTGTTTGTAGACTCTGATACCCTACCATCATTACTGTTTAATGTTTAAAAAAAATCATTAAAACTACTGTATTCACACTTAAGCCAAGTCTAAACATTCAATTTAAGTCCAAAACATTTAAGTTGCCTCTAAATACATAAATGAAAATGAGAAGGAGAAAACAGGAATACTCTATTCAAAAGGTTAATGAAATCTTTATTAAAATAAGATGCTCCTTTGAAAAAAAGAACATGAATGATATGTCCTGGATGTACCTTCTCAAATATACTTGCTTGTCTGCGGATTTTAGCTTCTGAGATGGCTTAATTCTGAATCTTTTCTTTATTTCTCTTTAAAATATTGCTAGAACTCCAGTTTAATTTCCATTTGACTCTCTTTGCTCACTAACTCCTTAAGCTTTCTACTTCTGACAGATTACAAGGGTATCATTAAGTAATGCAAGTTCATGTCTTATTAGTAGACAATCCTGTTGACCTTCATTTCCCCGTGCCCCATCTTGCATTGCATTTTAATGCTGGCAGTCTCATTTTTACTTTATCTAGGCTTTTAGCTCTTCACTTATGAAACAAGCACAGAAAACCATGAGAGCTTTGGTGCCCTGATCTCACCTTGGAACTGTGGCTTTCCAAGGCAGGCTAAAGGGTAATGATCATCATTGTTTTTATTCCTCTTTTATTTATATATGCATGCTATTGTTTAATGGAAATTAATCCTTTATTTTAAAAAAGACTGTAAAGTGTAAAGGCATAGGTAGTTTGTGCTCTCGTCGTCATTAACACCGGTGAGTTAAGACATGAGAATTATTTTTAAGTCTCACCATCTTCAGTCTTATCACCTGGTCCATTCTGTGACTTTGATATTAAGGTCCCTCTATTGAACTAATATGGTCATACATATATTAACCTCTGACGTTAATACCTGATGATACTGGTTAGCTCAAGTTTCTCATGTGGTTTTTCTCCTTCTGTGCATAGGTCACTTTGACCTGGCTTTAATATGCATGATTTGATTGACCCCCAACCAGTAATGTGTAAAGCCCTGAAACAAATAAGGTCTGGTAACAATACTAATCGCCCTCTAAATCTCTGTATAACAAGCTGGTATGAACAGGACATAGCAAATTTAATGTGAGTAACTGTTTTCTAGGCAAAAGCGTATTAAGCAAGCTTTTGCAAAGTACATGTTGTACTGCCCTTTCATTTCAAGCCAATGAAGGAAGCAAAGGCATCATCTGTCACAGGGGTGAAAAGCTGCCAGGTATCTCAAAACCTCATCTTTCATCTTCAGTGAGGAAAACTGAAATTAGCACTGCTGATATGAAGGAAGATATAAAATCATATGAGTTCAAGATGTGGATCTTGATATAGACATTCACCTAAAAATATGAAAGGGGAGGGAAGTGGAACTCTTCAGCTGAGTAAATCTTAGTAGTTCTCTATATATGAGAAGGTGCATCATAATTGTAAAGTAGGAGGGAAAAGTAATTCCACATACCTTACTGAAATCTCCCTTTTCAATAGAAGAATTACTTGTATTAGAACAGTTTTAGTGGAGATACCTATTTTACTTGTTTTGGAACCTTTTTTCAGCCAGCCAATATAAACTTGATAAAGCATTTGCATTTCTGGATTAAAGAAAATTGCCTGTAGTATTTCTTAAAAGCAGTAAATAACCATGAGCCATTACCGATTGTTTAGTCAATACCCACAAACAAATTTTCCACTTTCCGCTATATATGGCACCTCTATTCGAAGATACTTACAGATACACCTTATTTCTGTAAATATGTTTTAAAACCTCATAGGAAAGCACAGTATTTCACAATAATTTTGTATTGTTTTTTAAATACTATCTATAAAATAACTTTTGATTAAATGTAAGCTTTACATACCTGAACACTTGTGAAAATTACCATTCTATCTAACCTAGTCTTATTCCTCTAAAGAAAAGTTTTCCATCAAGTGTTCCCCATTCATTCTAGTTATCTGGAAATAGACATCCTGAAATATGGAGCTGGTGGCTGGGCAGAGGCTTTTACATGCTGTCCGTATCATCCCCTGGGCTGACAACCACTTGAGGACTGAGGCCCAGAAAAGAGCAAAAACCTGCTCCCACCCAAGGATGCATTGTTTTCTGCCCAGCAGAAGACAGACACTGGTTTTGCTTTCCTGTGATATGTATTTGAATAGTCACATCTGTACGACATGGAATCAGATTTTTCTCTTAATATTAGAACTGATCAACTGTGTAACAAAAATTTCTTGTTAAGAATTGTGTGGTAAGTTTGGACAGGCTTTACAAGAAGTGAAGAAAAGAGTCTTACGTGAGGAATGATTCAAGGTGGTTTTAATATATCCAGCCTCTACTTCAGACAGGAACTTTTTTTGTATTATATCAAGTAATTACTGAATTAATGAATTCCATTATAAGGCAGACAAATTCATCATAAGTAAATTTCTCTGAGGTCTGACCTTTTTGTAAAAATTGGCTATTGATAGCATTGGGACACCTGATGTGACAGAATAGGCTTAGAATGATGTGACATAGGCTTTAATTTCCATGTTTACTAGAGATAGCAATGAATAAATATGTTTTTAATTGAATTTCTAAATATATCTTCCTTTAAAAAAAAAATAAATAAATCAGGTAAACCAGGTAATATCAAGTAATCCATATAAAGGTCTCCTGGATCTTTACTCTAGAGAAATCTGTAGTTATAAAGAGTTCAGATCTTTCACAAGCTTGAAACCATCTGAACAATTTACCCTTACTATGCTTTTTATCAAATATTGACAATATTGAATGAACTGTTTATTTTTTTGTCCTGAATTGTGGAATACAGTGTTGAGTTTAACTCATAATAAGTAAACAAGAAATAGCATTTTTTCTTCATTGAGGTGATTTATTTTTACCAGCACTTCGATGGAAGGTACAAATGATTTTTTCCCTACCATACTCCTTTAGCAATTGTGTTCAACTTCGTCCACGAAAGAACAGATTGCTATCAGGTTTAAAAACTCAATTTGTGCTGTGCCAACGAATATCTGCAGGTTTAGGTATTGAAGGTGTGGCTCCAGCCTCTCTAGGCAGAACGTTTGCAGATAGAGGCCCTGAAATGAAGACTACAGAAAGGCAAGTAGGATCTTTCAGCTTTGTCAGATTATGTGCATCTGCAGCAGGCAGGCTCTAAAAATGTCTCTCGACATACAGGAAGAAAAGACATGAGATGTGGTTTAATTAGCAACAGAAATGATCAAGTCCTCTGAAAATTTTTGGTGAGTAGCTTGTATGGATGAAGTTATAATTCTTCCCTCGCCTATGGGACACTCTGGTCTACAGCTGGGTCCCTGTGCAGCTTTGCAGAAAGTAAAAAGGCAACAAAGAGAGAACACTTCTCTTAGCCAACCCACCATTAATAGAAATAGAAACACCAGTCAAAGGAAGGCAAGAAAGTTATTAAAAAAAAAAAAAAAAAGATGCAAAGATTATGCAGTTCTTTGTTATTCCTAGAGATGAGAACAAGGTAACTTACGTCCCAAACATGACAGAAACATCAGAGTAGTGAGATTAGTTTATATATGTTTGATGATAAGGAGTGACCAAAGAGGAGAAATGGAGCAAGCAGTATCATCAGTAGATCTCATCAAACTGCACTAACACAGCACTCTCTTGCATCCTACCTCACGATGGGAAGAGGAACCCTGAAATGAGGTGTTCTCCTGAACTCTCCTGTGCATTTTGCCTTTGTGCACAGTAGAGCTTACCTTCTGAACAGGGCGTAATTACGACAGTGGTTGTGGCTTCTGCAATAGGTCTTTGTCTCTAGAGAGTTGATGGAAATAGTTATGTTCATGTAGCTCCTTGAATGTTATTTGGCACATGGAGCTAGAGAGATCCAGAGGAAAGGGGTGATCTCTTAGTGCCTGGGAGAGTAACCAAAAAGCCAGGTGCTTTCAGCATGAGGTGAAAGAAACTGAAAGATTGGCCTGGGGGAATATGAAATTTAATGGAAGTACTTATCTATACAGAGGGCTTATGTGCAAGGAGAAATGGTATGTTGGATCTAGTCGTGCTTTAATTGATTATGAGAGCAGGGAAAAGTAAAAGGAGGGATACCAGGAATCCATGAAAGAGAGAGTGGGTAGGCTGATGTTACTATATTGTCTTTGGTATGTACCATAGGTTAGAATTCAGACCATTACTCCTAAATATCAGAAGAGTTATTGAGATGGTAATTGGACAGTATTGTACTGTACAGACCAGTAGTTATTCAGAAGAATCAAGGTCAACCTAGAAATCACCTGAGGGGCTACAAATACAATAAGATGGATAATCTTATCACTGGATAAGATGAAGTCAAAATCAACATCTTGTGAATCCAGCACTTCTGTTCTGCTTCACTTTGAGTAGCTTGATTGTTGAATGTTGCTCTTTGAATGATTTTTTTTTTTTAGTCTCTCATTATGGCAAGGAAAAAATCAAACAAAATAATTAAAATTTGATCCAGCCCTCATCTATTTTTCCCTAACTGAGCATAGCTGCCTTTAACAAGTAAGTAATCCTTCCTACCCTTGTAGCTGTTGTGAGTTGTTTTAGATTAATCGTTTTATGTGAAATTACTGCTTGATTGACAAACTAACACATTTACATCTTCTTTTTTTAGGACATAAGTGTGTCCTTCACTTACGAAACATAATTACATGATCATGTTGGAAACTCCAGGAAAAATGTCAGCCCAAGAGTTAAGATTGACTGTTAAACAAAAAGCAGACTTTCAATATTATAACCTCTGAGCAAAAATTAGCATGCCAGTTCCCTAGGCAATCAAAGCACGCACAAAGCACAAAGGATCAGGATTTCATCCTGACAGATGTGTTATTGAGAAAATGGCCACTTTTGGCTTTGTGATTATTTGCTCAAATGTTTAATCTTCACATGATAGCCGAGCTTGCAGAAATGAGTCGCAAGGCTGTTCATACGTGCCTGAAGCAGAGAGCATCACGAGGCTTGTGTTCATTGAGCAAAGAAGTGAAACAGCAGCCTGTTGAATATATCGCCCTGACAGTGAGGCAGCACCCAGAGATATAAGGAGGTCAGGTTCAACGCATGGAACTCCTCATGCCAAATGGGCCGGACCTAATCACAGAGGCTGAGGGCATGTTTACGCTACCCAGTGCAGCATGACACAGAAGCTTTGAAGTAGCTAGCTCCGGCCCCAAGCCACATTCATCCAGCTGTATTGCTTCTGGTCTGGGCACTAGATTAACCACAGCTAGATTAATGAGGTGCTGTGGGATGGAAGAGCTCCCTGGAAAACCTGGGCTTCAGAGTAAGCAGCAGCCTGCTGAGCAGAGCCTCTTCTCTTGAGGTGTGACACTCCTGCAGCCAAATCTGCCCCCTACCCATCTTTGCAAACCAAGTGTTGGAAGGAATTTTTAAAAAAGCTTATCACATTTCCAAGATAACTACCCTGGTTATTCTTGCTGTGATAGCATTTATCCAGTGGCCCACTCTGAGAATCTGAAAATGATGAAAGGACAGGTTTTTGGCATTGGTGTACACCTGCTGGGTTGGTCAGCTCAAGCCAATGCCAGTACAAGGAGCAGGACTTGTATCAAATATGCCTCTACACTCAAATTGGATGTGCCTTTACACTTTTTTTCTAATAGCTGGCAAGTTTGGGTTTTTTGATAAACCATTTAGACTCACCAGCTCAGATCAGTTCAAGGCTGGGAATTAATTTTCATCTTTCCTTGATATAGCCATGCCCTTAGAGATAGGTCCTCCCTTCTCACCTGCCTCCCACTGTGATGTGGTCCCAGGTCAGGATGGTTGGAACAGTTCCTTTATTTAACATTTCTTCTATTTGTTCACACATTGTGACACTTGTGACATAAACACCGGGACAGACTTATCAGCAGAATGAGGTTGCTGTAGCCCCACCTCTCAATACAGACACAGTGTGCTCTGCAATGGTCCCTGTACTGCACAGCCTCGGCATCTGCGGAGGCAGCCTTGAATGCTGTGAAGCAGCTTGAGCAAAGAAATCGGAAAAAATGCTAACATCAAAATGAAATCCTACCATTTGCACAATAGGCTTGTCTAACTATTAGCATATAAAAGTAATTTTGTCTTAACTCACTATTTCCATTCTCTCAAATGTCTAAAACAAATTTACCAAGTGAATGTGCAAGGATGTAAAGATATAGTCTAGTGAATCTGCATGGTCCTACACATCAAAGTAAAATACCATTAACATAAATATGAGATGAAATAGGTCAGTCACATGCATAATAACTTCTCTAGTATAGAATGGTATCTATACAATACGTGTTGTACAGTATGTAAATTAGTTGCTGTTCCCATAGTTCATATTTAATTCACGTCATGTTATCTCTGGTCATTAAAGAATAATATTCATAAGCACCAATTAAATGGAAGGAAGTGTGTGGTTAATCTGCAACTTTTTAATTATGTATTTTGAGCTCATCTCCATTAACTGTATACTTAAAAAATACTGTGGAATAAAACATGCATCTCGGAGAGATACGCAATACTTCCACAAATTCTAACAGAATGCTTTCAGATTAGGAGACAAGCAGCACAAATCACAGCAATGAGATATGTTTGTAAACATGTAAAGCAACGTACGTGATAAATACATAGACCATTTATATATATAATTTATTGCCAGATGATTAAATATCAGTGCCAATATTTCTCAAAGTAACTCCTAAATATTTTAGCCTTTATTTATGTTTTGGTATATGCCCATGGAGATATCTCTGTGTAAAATGTTGGGCTTGATTCTTTATCACACATTGGTCTACTCACATTTATTTTGCTGCTGTTATTTCCAATTTACTCCAAAGTTACTGAGAGGGGATGATTCAAGTCCTTCATATCTTGGAATAGTAGTACATCCCAAAGACACTTCACATTTCAGAAATACCAGGGTGAATAGCTTCCAGAAATAGATGTAGTAACATGAAGTAAATAGTGACTATATGTACTACCATTGTTTGGTACATTTTCAGCTGTTTCATAAAATTCCTAGAAAATTTCTCAGTAACAGATTTTCACTTGTAGTCTGCACATTAAATTTGGACTTAGGCAGAACTATTGCAAGGAAGTAGCTTGAGTTTCTTTTGTTGTGTTAAATTCATTCACATTTCCACATTCCAGAAAACCTGTTCCTGCAAATTGTCCAGATGCCTCAGAGACAGGGGTTACCTTTCCTGGTGATTATGGTGAATTAATGCAAAGGATAGAAAGGGCAAGAATATCTGGACAGAAAAGATTAACATATAACCCTGACAAGGGCACACATAGAGAATTTTAAGACAGACAACTTTCAGGAGAAATGTCGGGGAAAAAAGGGTTTATATTTATACAGAAAATTATGTTTGGAGCATAGTATATTACAAATCCAACTGCTGATTGCAGGAAATTACATAATGGAAACTCACCTGCTTGATGGAGAATAGTTGTCCTTGTGCATGAAGGCATATGCCAACAAACTGGGAGTCCAGCCAAGATGACAGATCAGAAAAATGAGGTACCAGATTTGCAGCACCCATAAGGCATCATGGCAAAATACCAGAATGGCAAAAAATTCCAAGTTTGGTCTGCATAATTGATTTCATGGGATGTCATTTTATTTCCCCAGTTAGTGGAAATCACGTATTTAAAAGAAAAATCTATCCAGTGACAGATATTTCTTTTTTATGAAAATGCAAGCTGGAATACTTTGAGCGAGTCCAACATCTATTTCTTATACAATAGTATTCCTATAAAATTATTTTTAATCCAATCATCTGCTAATCTTATTCCAAATTCTTAAAAAAAAAAAAAAAAAAAGGTAATAGAATCAATCACATTCTAAGAAGGAAGGAAAACCTGTTTTGCAGTCCAGCCCAAAACTTTAGGTGGAACTTGGATAACTTATCATGAAAATTTCCCTATAAAATGACCAAGGGCAAAATTCCTCTTCTCTGTCTGCAGTACTTTCTTCTCAACCACACGAACAGAAGTGACAGATTTAGGGATTTCTTTAGCTCAGTGAGAACTCTAATTAATAATGGCTGTAAATACAGCAATTACAATGCAAACAAATATAGTACAAGTATGTTTAACGCTTAGTTTAATTGTTATTCTGTTTTGGTAATCATTTATCTTTCCCCAAATTTAAAGCTTTGCACAGTTAATGAATGGCTTTCATCTACCTTCTGTAATTTTCCATTCTATACATTGTTAATTAATTTCAGTGAACACTGGATGAGAGAATATTGTTATCTGCATCTCAAAACAAAAAATCCTACCCTGGGAAAAGTTGCTATGTATGGAAACTAAATATTGCAATCTCACTGTTTTTTATTTGGGTGAAATACAAAACGATATGAAATAATGTGAATCTGGTAAAAGTCTTGAGAGTGTTCATTATTCTGAAAATTAACAAATGAATGCACTTAGATCACACATGTTAATGAGAAAAAGTTCATTCTAAATTTTTAGGGATAATAGAATACCAGAATGTTCCTAAAAATATTTGCTAGGCACTTCATTCTAGTAAAGAAAGACATTGAGAATTACTTTGACTATTTTGCTTGTTTTCCTCTTGCTATATAAATGTACATATGTTTTCCTATATATACACACATACACACATATTTTTTCATATATACACACACACAGGGAAACAAGCAAAATATGTATATGTTTGTATATATATACACACACACTTGTGCGTGCAGGTTTCTGGTATATATTTTTAGGGTGAGACTTACTGATTCCATACAGATCTTCTCTCTCCACAAAACTCGCTTCTGCTCTCCACTGCAAGAGAGTGAAGTGACTTGTCTGCCAGACTCAGGTGGCCTGTCTCCCTGAGCTGTCTCATTCTCGTACAGAAAGGAAAGGCAGAAAACTCAAATTTTTGCAGTTGCTACTCTTGCAAGTTTACATACTAACACACAGAAAGAAGTATGTAGCAGAAATGATGGTCCTTACCTATAATCAAAAGTTAAAGGCAATATGAACCAAAACCAAAATAAAAAGCCTGTGAACCACTGGGATGTTTTCACTACTTTCATAAAACAGTAGGGAAAAAAAAATCAACCCTTTTTTTTTTCCATCTAATTGCTCTATTGGTTTATTTTAAGGGAAATATGAGAATTATAGTTTTAAATTTACAGCTTTTAGCATTTAATTTTTTTTTTTTAGTTAGGTTCTACTCCAGATATGTATACGTTCATAGTGTTCTTCCCCACGACACACCCTGGAAGTCTGGAGAATAGTGAGGAAACCTATACAGTTCAATCTAAACAGTACTTAAGTGGTAAGTCAGAGGAGCTCTTGCCTGTAAAACCTAGAAGAGTTTTTCCTGCATATTTTTCCTTTCTCCTTGGAGATGCATTTAAATAAATCTTTAATATAGTAGCAGTGTTCTGGTCATGACCTGCTATTGTTCAGGTTGCATAACAGCTTCTCTTAGGTGCTCTTTAGTCTCAGAAACCTTCACCATTCAGACTGAAAATCCTCTGTTTGTTCTCTACCTGTGACTGAATTTTAATGGCAAGTTTGCGCAAAACCAGTTGTGCCATTTGTCAGTAAGGGGAGGATGAATAAACACACAGCTCTTTTCATTACAAAAGTATTGCATCTGACCTTTTCTATTTTTTATTTTGTTTTTTTGTCTTTTGTTTGAACTGAAATACTTTTTAGAAGTGATTTTCTTTTGCCAGCTGCTAATGTGCAGGCACTGAATTGTATTCCTAAGGATTACTGCACTGTTTTCTGCACTTCATAGTCCTTTTATAGTGCAAACTCATATATATTTCCTCATATATATAGCTATGAGGAAAAGAACGGGGAGGAGATGGTCTTGTCAGAAAAGCAATGAAGCAAAACTTAGGATGCTTGGATTTAGTTTCTAACTAGGCTGTGCATGTCTTGAATGGTCAAGCTGCTTAGGGACAGCTCTTTCAAAAAGCACCTGAAGTCTTTCCAAGTGCAACTTACTTGCTTTCTGGAAAACAAAAGTCACATTTTTCTTCTCTCACCATACTTCCAAGGTATTTCTGGTACGTCCCGAGGAAGACGGGCATTTAATAAATTCCATTGAAATTATTTTGTAAAAACAGAGGTGATAATGCTTTCTTTCCTTCATCTATCCTGTTCTTATGTGAAAGAAGCTGTCTTCTGTTGTATTTGCTTAATACAATGAAGCTGGGAGCTGAATAGCGATCTGCTGAACAGTGATGACGATGCTATGGAAAAATTTATACTTCCTATGCTACCCATTTTACAGTCTGAAGGAACTGGGTCACAAATGGTAAGTTGCTCAAGGGCACCAAATGTCAAAGGAGAAATAGATGGCTAAGTATTTCCACAGACCACTGAAACTCAGTGATGAAATAAATATAAGGGACTGCATTCATTATGGAGTTGATTTAAATCATGGGCTTAAAGCCCCAATTAGGAAAACATTTGAAAAAATGCTTAAGTCCCATCACAGGCAGAACTGCATTTAAGTTCAACTCTTCACTAGGACTTCATCTTGCATTTAAAATTAAATATGAATTAAAGGCTGCTTTTTCTATAAAATGCTTAATCTCCACAAGTAAAACTTTCAGTAATTTACGGGTATCGGAAAGCAGTTTCATACATGTGAAATGTTATGCAATTTTAACTTCAGTAGTCATTGCCAGATCCGCTTCTGCATGTATACCCATGTGCAAAAATACTTAAAAATGCACATTGCTGAGAAAATACAGTTATAGATGCAAAATAAGATCCAAATGAGATTGTCCTAAGTTATTTACATTCTGTATACTGCAGAATATCAGGCTAGAAAGTTACTTTCCTAGTATTAAAAAATAAATTATTAACTATTGATTTTTTTTTTTCTTCATACCAGGAATGTAAAATGAATTCTGATTAGTCCTGATTTTGCCTAGTAATTAATGGAATTGATAATGTTAGGTCCACAGATACCAGATCTTGCTTGTCTTTTGAAATCTGTTTCTATTTTTACATATGCATTATTACAAGCTTTATTCAGGGATTTCCAAAGACGTTTTCAAGCGTATAGGTGGGCCACAGTTTCTAAGTGTTAGCTGAGTATCACCTGACTTTGAATTATTTCAGTGACTGAAATACCTCTGGCACCTTTAGATCAGTTGTCAGTGAACTGACATTCAGATAATAGTTTGGGGAGTGGGATATAATACTTTTAGATGCTAAGGGATAATTATGAAAATTCACATTGAGATATCAAAAATTTCCTACATTTACGTTGCAAAGTGTTCTCCAAACAGTTAATAATGTTATGATGATTAAAATACTATAGAGATATATGTATACAGACAATATAATTTTCTCATCCAATTAAAGCAACCGGTGTGATGTTTCTCATGATGTTATTTTCAATTTTGCTTAAGGACATGCTGTAAATAGTCTTAGTGTTTTACATTTAAGAAAACAGTGAGTTAGTATCTAGAATTCTCTTATTTAAAACATGTGATATGCTGCTTTTCGTTCCGGCTCAAGCAATCAGATGCAGGGGAAAAATGGATATCATCGGTAGAAAGTGTTACTGCCGCAGTATTATATGCATAAAAAGGCACTCCAAGAAGCACTGCCAGTATTGCATTTCTTCAGGCATCCAATGAATATGCAAAGGGGCTCAAAGGCATCTTTTATTCTGCAGGAGGTGGGTCTGGAGAGACGGGACTGGGGTCCTGCTCCTGGTCCTGGCACTGTGAAGCTTGGGTTCTTCGTAGGGATGTATGAAGACTGTCACGTCAGAAGAGACCAGGCTGTTTGAACTCTCTTTTTATAACAGCTTTTGCAGGCATATATTGCACTGGTATCTAGACTGATTTCTTTAATCGCCTGGTCTTTTAATAAATCACATCTAGTTCAGGGGGATCACTGTAAGACCTATTTAAGCACAGGTTAGAGAAATCAGATTTTTGGCAGGTCTTTGATGAGGGCAGGAGTACCCCAAGTGGATTTCATTGAGAGGACTTGGATGGCTATAATGTTTGTCCCAAGTCAGTTCACTGGGAAAATTATAATCTTTGTGAAGTGACTTTCTTGGGCCAGTCACTTGTATTTCCCAACCTCCGCAAATTCCCTATACGTCTCTCTGACTACTGCCTCTCCCCCAAAAAGCTGCTTGCTTACAGATAAATTTTCAAGCTCTCTTCAGTCTTCCAAACCACTCATATCCAGCCCAGTCTCTCCTCCTGGACAGAATAATAGGATACTATATAAAAGCAGTTTCTGGGACGTGCAAGGATCCTTCTTTCTGTCGTTTATCTCTGTGAACACAGTGAATTGTGATAATGAAGCAAATAAGATTCAAACAAATGTTTTAAAGTATATATTTCTTTGCTATATTACATTTGCATGTGCTGAAATTATACAACCTTTATAATAGTCCCAAATGAAGTGTAAAAAGTAGAATTAGTATAAACCAGGAACTTCTCAAAGATTATTTCCATCATTGGATATAACCAGATCTACTATTTTTCTCCTGCAAATGGCTCCCAAGTTGGCCAAAAATACAAATGGGTTCTTTAAAAAACGTAACTGGTGACTGCTTTCAGTTTGGGTTGTTTCTGAGGAAGTTTTGCACCTTTAATTCATTCTTTATAGTAATGGGGTATTTCCTCACTGTGCCATTATAAGTTATGATAGAGATCCAGCTGAGTCCTTGGAACTGAGTGTAAATTTAGAATTAAAGTTTCTTGGGAATGTAGAACTTAATGAATAGGAAATTTATAAACGATTGTATTCTACTGAAGCAATATGCTTGTAAGCTCTTCGTTCTGAATACCATCCCTTGTGCACAGCCTCAAAAAATCCTTTGGGGGTGATGAGTAATGCACCAGAGTGAACAGAAGCTGGATTTGGAGAGAAGTCAGGATGTTTCTGATCACTTTGGAAAGAGACAATGTCATTATACTAAGTGAACACCAAAGTAATCTATGGGGTGGCAATTGCAAGATAAAGCTGAGGGGTTTATTTTTAATCCTTCATCCACATGCTTTAGACCCTTTAGGAAGACCGTGCTAGTTTTACAGAATGTTGTATTTAAAATAAATATATTAATAGAAGATATTAAAAATCACTGTGGCTTTAGGTAATGTTTTTAATGTTCAGCTCTGTTTGACACATCTGTCTGGAGCCATGGGAAAATTGCAAATTAAAAAGATCCACAAGATATGCACACCCCAGTGTCTGGGAGAGACTAGTCATTTGGGTAGGCCTTTTTTTTGCATGCTCTGACCCAAATAGCTTATTTTTCCCCTTTGATTTAGAACACAGGAGAAGTTATTTGCTATTTGCAGATCAGGTTATTTGGGTCAAAGCACTGGAGTAGGCCTAAAGTATCTGAACGGCCTGGGTTTTTTTCTTTTTTTTTTTTTTTTTTATCAGCTCTGTTCTACTTCACTGCTGCTCCACATTACAGAGTCAGCGACCGGCGCCAGCTCCCTGGTCCCAGCACAGCAAAACTCCATCTGGGTCGGAATGCAGGTGGGATAAATATGCCCTGCAGGTGTGTGTGGCAGGCACTTCTCTTTTCAAACAGAATTAAACATTAGTTGGTGAGGAATACAAGCTGCACGCAATGCACATGATCTTTGATAAGCCACTTGATGCAGTATTTCTTAAGTGAAAACAATTCAAAAATTATCTTGGATGAGAACTCTGCCATTAGGCAATGACAAGTAAAGGGTAATGATCGAAAAGTACTGTAGCTAGCAGAGAGCTGCAGGAGTCATTGCTTAGTCCAGTCGTCCTTAACATCTGTGGAAGAGCAGGAGCAGCATATTACTATTTTGGAGTGGATAGTTAGCTGGGAAATGTTGAAAATACCCATGCAGATAAAGAGAGAGGACTGAAGTGGATCTGGGAAGAGAAAATATAAAAACTGCTGCTTAGAAAATTATCTGAAACAAGGATAATGTGGGGAAAAATGATAATTATATAGTCTTCAGAAGAGTGAAGGAGAACAGATTCTTAGAGGGGCCTCTGTATGTCAGTGTAATAAACAAAAATCAGCTTGGGTTTATATATACAGAATTAATGAACCAGGAAGGAAAGAAATGACAGTGAGAGAGAATACAATATGCGTATACATCCTCCAAGTTCACTTTGCCTGATGAGTCTGATATAACTTTTTTTGTAACTCAACAGGGAGTCCCAGAGAGGACATCTATCAGGAAAAGACCTCTGCTTTGGAGCTGGTCCTCAAAGTAGGTGTGTGAACTTTCAGTCTGACAAAACATTGTGGTTTATGCCCCAGCAAGGAGTGTCCTGTAGTTCTCTGTCTCTGAATGCTTTCCTTTCCTTTACAGCCTTCATGATTGTCCCACAAGTAGCATCTGAATAGGAGTTTTAGATTTACTGCTCATCCTTCACTATTCATTGGGAGAACTGAATTCAGGAATGTTTGGCAAATATTGTTTATCTGTGATTTAAATATATGAAGAATAGGTGTGAAGTGCTGCTCAGCTGCATCTCTGCTAGGTTTTGGGTTTCCAGATTTAAGCTGAAGTCAGTACCCTTGTCTATCCACTTCTTAATGAGATTACATGTAATCACACACCAATTGTGCATGAATTTTTACAGATCCCCATAGCAGCTGTATCCTGCAGGATATACAGGCTGGTTTAGCTTTGCTTTTGAAGGGGGAAAAAAAGGAAGGGAGGAAAAAAAAAAATCTTTGTAATAAGATGTAACACTTCCATCAAAGAAAACTGAGGCCTTTTATCATCTCCTCTTCTGTACTCCAGTTCCTTACTAGTCCAATTTGTCCCAATGGCACATGCGAATGTTCCTCTGCTTAATTCACTGTGTTGGTATAGTAGTTGCAAAGTGAGTGACCATTTAAACAGCCTTTGCCCAACAGAACTCAAAATGCTCTTCTGTTGTTCCCTCACCTTTTTTTTTAGAACTTCTAACACCTGAAACTGGGCCAAGGTTTCTTGTTTGCTTGCCTGCAGAGTGGCATGTTTAATAAGGAAAACACTGCTTCCAGTTGCAGTGTTTTATCATGAGGCACGGAACAATGCTCGGATAGGAGCTGTACCTAAAATTAATACCCTCAGAGAATGCCTCCAAAGGCTTCTTAAACTATGGAAGGTAATTGCTGAATGGTGTGCAGACTTCTGCTTAACAGTCAAAAATGTCATGGATTTAGAGGAAAGATAATTTTTTGCTGAGAACCTAAGGAAAAGTTTTACTTGCATAAAATCCTAACAGGAATATTTGATGTTCACTTTTCAGTAGATTTAGATGTTTAAAAAAGTTTATTAAGTTTTATAATTAAGCAAACTACGTACATTTCAACTACAATTTTGCCATGTAATATTGTTAATTTTGCTCAGTTATGAAAACCTAGGGTGCTAAGAACAAAGACAAATATTGCTAAAATGAATTAAAATAACCCAACTCTATTCCTATCAATAGATTAAAAAATAGTTGAAGAAAAAGCCCCCCAAAATTAAATGGTTTTCTCACAGATCTTTGCATGAACATCCTAAATGAACCCTTACTATACATAAGAATTTGTTGTGTGATTCAGTGAATGATGAAATTACCTTCAATGGGTTTTTTTTACAGGCAGCTGTTTCACATGCATTTCCATTAGAAAGAACAAAGTGTTCAGGATTAAGATGAGAGTGCTCTTTAGTGGCCTCAATAGCTGGCTCATTCAACTCTTCAAACTGTCAATATGCCAGATATTTCTATGTAGTGTTCCCATTAAACATTTTAATCAAGAAAAACTACTGTAATAGCACCAAATTGGGCATATAATTAAAACAGCAAAATTTCATATTTTCTCTTTCATGTAACTGTACTAATTCTCTAATAAATTTCATAAAGTTGACTCATAATTCTGCTTTGGCATTCTGACAAAAGAACAGAATTCTTTGCAAGTGTTTGCTTAATTTCCATTTTTCAAACCTAATTTCAATTTTTATTGCTTCATTTTGCATATACTGATTAAAGTAATATTAAGTCTTGCGAAGCTTTGCCAAAGAAAATGAAAGAATGACATTATGTATATTTAATTAGCTACAGTTCTTATTTAGGAACAACTTATTCTTTCTCTTTTAAGGTTGATTTTTTATCAAGTAAACTCTAAATCACTCATAACTCATTAGTTAACACTTTGAGAAATATGGGGGGCAAGAGGGGCAAAACAGCACTTTTATATTTAAAACCTGTTCATTTAAAGAAGTTGATATATATAATTTAAAAAAAATTCAGAAAGGTATTTTATAACATAGAAGCCCTCTGTCCTCCTCAAATTTCCACAAGATCTATATTTCAATCTTGTACCACCCCAGCGTTGGTTTCAACATCGCTACTTCCAGGTAACAGGTTGCTGGAGAAATGACAAATAAAACATGGCAACTGATAAAAAAAAGGTTATTAAAAAAAAACCACAGTAGAGTTTAACTAACTCCTGAAATTCCTGAGCATTCATTTCAGTTCAAAATATATTTTTAGGTATGGTTTCTATTAAAACAAGGAGGTATTAGTGTTGTTGGGGAGAGGGGTGTGTTTCCATGTTTTCTGGCTTTAAGTAGCCTTCAAAATGCTTAAGTACATAAGTAGTTTTCTTCCTTATTTAAAAGCGGTTTTGTTTTCATGGTCAAATATTTTCATTGAATTGAGATTACGTTCAGCACCTTCACAAAGAAGTCTTAAATGATCAAGCCACATTAAACAATGTCATCTGTCACATTACAGCATTAACAGTGAACAGTAAATCGGTTAAACCTATGTGTGACAAAAATGATTTTCAGTTGAAAACTAAAATTAATTTCTATAAGAAAGAAAAAGTTTTAGGACTTACAATTCAGCATCATACTTATACAGAACTAAGGGCATGAATTTAATATACCCTTGTTTATAGAAACTAATTAAGATTGAAAGTGACAATCTCTAAAAGCTGAAATTGTAAGGTCCCTTCTAAGATAGCTTTCCCTTAACTCTGTAGAGAAGAATACAAAGTTTAAACCACCCTCTATTCCCAGATCTGTGAAACTTGTTCCAGTGGAGCACTCAAGAAAAGTCAATACTTTCCCACTCACAAGTAACCTTTATAAAAGAAAAGAATTGGGGGTAAAAGCAAAACACACTCATAAAACCACTTGGCAAAACTGAATAATCTACCAAAGATGAGAATGAGAATACTCTGAAACCACTTCTTCTGCTACAAATGTGTAGTAGCTGATGAAGTAGTTAGCCATTCCCTTCTTCTCCTGCATAAGCTCTTACAGTTTTTTGTCCAAGCCCCCCCCAAAAAATCCAGTTGTCAGGTAGTCAGTCACTTAAACTCCAGCCACATAACCACTAAATGATGTATTTTCTGTCATATAGATAAATCCCCCAGATCATGAGTAATAGTTAAAGGGAGCTCAGAAGAATCCAACCACTAAAAAGACCAACCTCTTATCCTTGAAGTTCTTATCCTTGAAGTTATGTGTGCTTTCCTCTTGCCACAGGCTCTTTTGGATTTTTCAGCATTTTAGCTAAAAACTAACCCCTAAGTAAAGGGTTCTTTTTTCTTTCCCCCTCCTCTTTTCTTTTTTCTCTCTCTCCTCTTCCTCCTTTATGGCTCCTTCATTTCACTGTGGGAGGTTGCAGTCAAGATGACACACATATCAATCAACTTGGGCATCATGTTCAACTATTCCAGTATGAAAAGTAGTGTCACATTCGTCGTAATATCAGAATCTAACAACTTAACATTGCAAAGGTATCCACAAAATTGGTCTGTAATACACAACCAGGTTAGGCATGGCCCATGCTGGCAGTTTCTTGGTGCCAAAACATACCAGCAAAACAGTGTTTCTTTAGTAGGACTCCATACACTCGGGGAACTCTGGGTTTCTCTTATGACTTCCTTCAGGTGTCAAAAAAAATATTCCTATCTTTTAAGATTTGGCCACAGACTTTTACTTACAACAGTGAAAGGTCTGTACTATATGTGTAGTGCTGTACAGCTTCCCTGGTCATCCATGATTTGTTAAGCTCTTTTGGTTTAAAAATATGATAGTAACCACAGGAGCAAGGAAGAATAGCTTCTGGGTACAAATGGCTACAATGCTATAAAATTCTGTGGTTTTCCCAGTCAATTAGATTTTGAAGTACCACCAAGACAATAGTCTGTTTTCTGTATTCTACTGTTGGAAGTGTTTCTTGTGATATATGCCATATAAAGTATATATTGCCTTATAATACAATTTGGTTTTATTTAGTACATGCTTAATAAGAGTGTCTCAACCCACTAATTAGAACAAGTAACCCAGAGGTCCATTATAAATTGCTAAAAGGACAGATATGATATCCCTAGGAAAGAAATATGACTGCTGTTATTTATTATTAATCATTACTATAGTTAACCAATTAACAAATCACATTATCCTTTCAGGTTTATAAGGATAGGCATATTTCTATGTTAATTATTATCACTGAGTTATTAATGCTATAGAATAAAAGAATTAAACCTTTTATGTTACTTTGCTCTAAGCAAACAATAGCCCTTAAGGTTTGGAACCTCCAACCCCCTAAATAATTTATTTAAATAGTAAACCAATTCATTTTCTAAATAATGATATAACCATCTTTACACTGCAAGCCCGTTTTTCTAGGTAAATGGGTAAATATGCTGCATTTAGGCAGAAGTGCCTCAGTCTTCACAGTAAGGACTATCGCTTTTCCCCCTTGTATGTCTCAATATGTTATTCAAGCTCAGAGTACATTGAGTAGACTGGCTTTGATACAAAGCCAGCAGTGGCACTGCTCTATGGTAATTCCACCTACTTGCCAGAGTCCCACTGTCAGTTCTTAGTTTTGCGTTAAGAGATTCAACAAAACATTTCATGCATATCTCTAAAATAACAACTATACTGGCTAGGGAAGTAGGATGTGTCCTATTTTTTACTCTTTGTGTAGAGTAGTTCACTTTCTTGAGAGCAAATATTTTAGTTCTTGTTTCCCTGATTACCGTGTCAAGGTTTTCAGTGGAGCAAGAACTGGATTCGTGGCTCTTCGTCTTAAGGGGGGTACCCATAGCCCTTGGCTAAGGAATTGCTCTCAAGTTTAGTCTTTTTTTGGTGCACTGAATATTTAATTAGTTATTGCAAAGTGGAACAGCTTTCAGGCTGAAATGGGAGGGGGAAAATATTTTCCTCCCTCATGAATATCTTATGGGATATTCTCCTGGAAGGTAAGAATTCAGATCTTCTCAAGCAGAGAAGAGAGTGAACCCAGGTCTCTTACACTCAAGCTCAGGGCATAGGCTTGGAATTAAATTAACTAGAAAGCTGCCTAGTTCTAAATGGGTCAGCCTGTGTGTGAGTAAAAATAGACCAGGTAAGTTAAGTCACCTTGCTTTTGCTGCAATAGGCAGTCGCCCTGTGAATCCTAACTAGGGAGAGGGGTCTGCCTCTGATGGGATTCATATTTGCGGCACAGTTTTCCACCATCACAATTTATAATTGTTCCCTTAAGCATGTACACCAAGTTTTTGTGAGTCCTACTGTAACCCTACTGTTAGAGTTTTCATTCTTCTCCTGCAATGTGTAAGAAATCTCCAAGCCAAAGCAAGGATGTAGACTTGACTAGGTAGCTATGCCCCAGAAAGCAGTTATTTTGCCTAAGTTTTAAGCATGTGTGAACCCTTACTGGAGAAAACATCTACAGATATCATGGCCCCCAGGTAAACCAAAGAAAGTACCCTAGATGCCTGGCTTTCTCAGTAGTATCCTATCCTGATAGACATTGTCAAAAGCGAAGTTTAGGGAGTGAGTGAATTCTCTTAAAAAAGTATGCTTGACTAGACATAAGCCCTGTGAGAACCCAAAGATGATAGTTGGTATCAGATTTAGCTTCAATACTAGCTGTGAATTATCTGTATGTTTATTCAAAATGGCTTAGCAGCTAAGCTAAAAAAAAAAAAAGTAATTAAAAAAATGGGATCTATGTCTGAAATGCTTACCCATCCAAAATTCATGGAAAAATATAAATCACAAAGTGTTTCTCAATAACTTTCCACTTTCTTCTAACCTAGATATTACCTTCTACTTCTGAAAATCATCAGACCTTGATAGATAGCTTGGGTGTTTCATCACTTTGTTAAATATTTGAACACTCGGCAGGTTTCCTCTTTTCATGTTCATGTACCAAGTGAAAGATAAAATAGAAATAATGACAAATTTTTTGTTAAATGGAAATTATGTCAGTTTGAGGTTAATTCTCCCATTGTGACTATGTTCCTCCTAAACATACTTTTATCATTCAGTCAGCAAATACATTTTGGGATCCCATTCACAATAAGATCTCCGAATGGAAGATTTATCTGAGAAAACATTCTAGCAGCTCCAAATTACAGCAGTTGTTAATGAAGTAAGTAAACAAATGTTTTTGTAAATTGATGCTGAATGCTGTATTTATGATAACTGAGAATTCCTTGACTGTCACTAAAACTGCTTTTCCTTGTGAATACCCTGTACAATTTGCAGTTTTTATTGTTTTCCAACCTAAACTTAAGCCATGATACAAACTTTCTGTTGTCAAAGTAATTTGCATTTTAAAGGGCATCTATACTATATTTCTACTACAAACACATAGTAGAAAATATGTGGGGGAGAAAGGAAAATGGAGGGGATGAGGTTGATTTCACTTTGGCACTTTCATTTCTTATATTTACTTGATAAAACCTGCCAAATTTTATTTTGGAGTGTGCATGTACAGCGTATATCAAAAGTGCTAGTAAATTTTCAGAAAGGAAAATCAAGACAATAATTCAGTGTGAACAGCTCATTCTTAACTGATAGATTAGTTGAGGTGTCATGGCTTACTGTACATTATAAGAGCAACATAGAAGATGCTGTTACTAATCATGGGAAAAAGTTCATCTTAAGAGAAAAATTTGTTTGTTGAGGAATGTTGACTGCATAATATACTTTCTACCCAAACGGTCAGAAATACCTGAAGCCATGTATTGATTCTACCCTCCCAGGACAAAGGCCACAAAAGCAACACTTCAGAATCAAAAAATTGGAATAGAGCTTGGGAAGTCATCTACTCTACAATCCTGCCAAAAAGTAGGATGAGCCACACCTGTCTCTGTGTGGACAGATGTTTGTCTAATCTCTTCTTTAAAACCGCTCGTGACTGATAGAAATTCCACAGCTTCCTTGCGTAATTCACCTCATACCTTAGCTATTTGAACTGTAGAAAAGATCTGTCTATCTTAATATCTAACACAGTGTAGGTAGCTATTAACACCAGGTTTATACATCCAAAATTTTAAATCTTAAAAAAAAGTCCTTAAAATTTACATTGAATAGATGTCATTATTCTCTTCCTTTTGTTAGAGGAAGAAAGGTTCAAAGAGATTAACTGATACAACTGAGGTCAACACTGCAACTCCATAATGAAAAAACCTGGGTTGAGTGGTCCATTTCAAGCTTGTTTCAAGGTAGTTTAAGGCAAAAGTCTTTTTCAAACTCCCCTCACTTTTTCAGTCATATAAAATTCTACAGCACAAAGATAAGCTATCTTTCTACATTCTTCATGTAATCAGTCTGTGTTGTTAACAGTTCGCCAGTGAGAGGATACGTCTGCGTCACCAACCCTTTTGATGGACAGGTTTTTATCAGTAAGTTGCAGAAGCTATATAGTAACAAATTCCAAACTTTCTCTTTTGTAGAACAAAAATGTATTTAAACAGCCACAGTCAGAGCTGTGCACCAAAAAATTTAGAGGTATATACATTTCCTTAGAACAACCCCCACTTAAACTGATACATTTGCCAAAATTTCATTGTCATTTTTATTCATATTGATGCAAATTAATTATTTTTTTACCTCCTAGAGAGTTCTCCCTCTCTCCTTCTCTCTCTCTCCATCAGTATCTCCTCAGTATCCCCAGGAATCTGGATCAAAACTTTAAGGGTCGTTGAATGCAGCAGAATGTGTCATCTCTGCAGTGTAATGAATCAATGGATTTACTAAATCTCACACCTGGCTTAGAGAAACAGGAAAGAATCTGGACATAATGAGAAAAAAAAACCCTTCTTTTCTGTCTCATTCAATTTTACAAAAAACAATTCTAAACAAATCAACAGCTAATGGCATTGTCTATAGCTAGGAGTAGTGCTATAAGAGCCCCTCGCTTTGGCAGTGAACCTTATTCTTCAGCTGGATACAAAAACACTGCTTTACCAAGCCCAAACTTCCAATTATGGCAAAATTTTCTATTATGAGGACCGATCAGAAATCTTATCCAGGTCAGATTAAGTTATGAAGATCCTAATCCTGTTAACTATCTGGTGGATGAAGTGGTATCTTCATCTATAATGGTCTCTATCCACCTACAGAAAATATTAAAGTATGTTTTTGGAAAATTTACAAATTTTGCTGGCAGGTGAGAAAGAGTGGGGGAAATAAAGCTAGTGGTCTTTTTACAGATTCTGTGTCTTTTTATCTGAAAGACTATTAGGAAGATAAAGAAGTTGGGCAAAACCTGATCCTTGCTGTGAGACTGCAGAGGGGAGAAACAAACGTCTGGCAGGTAAGAAATCTGTTCAGATTTGCTGAAGCTCACAAACAGAGGACAGGTGCAGGGACTAACAGGTCTTTTAACTGACTGTAACCTTTAAAAATGGTTCGGCTTGGGTTTGCATAAATCATAGTTCTGGTTTATCCATAATTTTTACTTTTAGCTTAGTTACCCATGCTTTTGCTGATTTTCATCAAGTAGCTTACAGGATACATATCACCCTCCTACCTGTTGTGTCTACGCCTGTAGGCTTTTTCACCTCTCTTCTACCTCCAGATGCTTCAAATAGTGCATCAAAGTGTGATGGTAACGAGGTCTCTGGAAGCGCCGTGGGGATAGCACTTCAGAGGTCTTCTTACTTTTACAGCTGGGGTGGCTGGCTGGGAGCAGAGCAGCTAGTTGGGTGGAGGAAGGTAATGGAGCAGCAAAGGGAAATTACCAAACGCTGGACTCTACATTAGCGTCACTCTGCGGCTCCTAGCAGCAAGGAGCCGAGCAGCAGAGGTCAGGGTGGGACCTGGCGAGTGTCTGTGCATGCCCAGCATCCTGGCCAGCACCCATCTGCCCTGCGCACCTCCACCTCCAAACAGGGGAGCAATCTCAGATACTGCTCTTGCTCCACACTTCATATCCAAATACAGCCCCCGCCCTGCCCCGAGATATCTGAAGAAAGTGTTGACAAGAGATGGACAACACACTAATTTATATTAATTTATTTTTTTATTTAGCCTTTTATTTAGCTTAATTTATTTAATTAAGAACGATGAAATCTTTTTGTATGATTACCCCAGGAATGCTAAAAACTTTTTTGAATGTAGGCTATCTTTAGCTCTAGGTATTACATAGTAATTAGTTACTTGCTAATACTTAGAAGATGTTGCAGTTAAAATAATGTTATTTACTAGAAGTGCAATAAAAGTTAGAGATATATTGAGTAATTTAGTGAACAATTTGGTAGACTTCTTTGTTCCACTGTGGGCTTAATTATTTTATCTGACGGCTTAAGTAAACACTTGATCATACCCACTTACACATTGCTCATCTTGAAGGTGATAGATATGGTATTATACCACAATAAACGTCACATAAACTGTATATGAAATTTCAAATTTGCAGAACGTACATGACTTATATGACCTCTAAGTGGACTGTTCTGGTAAAGATGTTTTAAAAATTCTTAGCATAAATTGTGTTTTTATAACAAAGATTAAAATCTACTTCCAAACAACAAATTTGCAATGCAAGTATACAAGTTCCCTGCAGTATTGACTTTTAAGGACTAAGTGTTGATTTGCCACGTCTTCTCTTTCATTGAAGTTTGAAGAGGTGGGGAGGTTTTCTCCTTGGTAGTTATCAGATGTGTGTTGAAAGAGATCCCTTCATGTGCTATAAGCTTTTCTGCAACGTTTTTTAGGTGCTTCGAGTATTTCAATTAAACTGAGTACTGCAATACAAATGCAAGGTGAACTTTGCAATATCACTTAAGACGGTTCTTTGGTCACAGTAGGGTTGTAGAAGTTTCAAAGGAGATCATAAAGAGCTAGAAAAACAACAATTCTTTAGTCTTCATTATTTAATTGATTGAATTATAAAAAGGGGAGAAATAATAAAGAACTTATAAGAAAGGTATGGAGATTGAGTTTTGCTGCAAGATGAGAAGCAGCAGTAATTATTACTAAATTATTTCCGCTAGTCAGAAAACAGCTGACTTTTTAATGAATGGCAGCAACTCAGTTCCTTCAAGGCAAAAGAAGGAATGGGGAAATACTTTTATTTTTGCCCACAGTGACTATACATGCCTAAGGAAAAGAGAAAGAGCTGCAGAGGGTGACTGAGTACTGAAATTTAGTATACTTTTATTTGCTCTGATTTGCTTTCTCCTTAACACAAAATAAGAAAAGCAGTTTTACCTTTAATATTGAGAATTATGCGACCAGAGGTTTCCAGCTTTCTGTAGAATTCAGACTCTTTAGTGGCAATATCATGATAAATAAATCTCTCGGTTTTACTGAAATTATGTTATTGGTTTTTATGTACTCTGTTATATGCTATATCAGAAACATCTCATGCTGAATGTTACTCTTAATAGCCATTTCAAAAAGCTTTTTTTGTATGTCATGTTTAATAATAAAAGTTTTGATTGAGTTTGCTGCAGTTTATTTTCAGAATGACTTTCAAATGCACTGCTTGTCTGCAGGCTGAAGTGAAAATGTAAGCAATACTAGTGACAAACATATTTTGCTTTTTTTCAGATTTCAAACACTTTCTAAGGTCATGTGGGTATTGCTGGCCAAGCATCAGTAGTTTATTCGTTGCTTGATTACAAGTGGAATTGTAAATGGAATGAAATAAGATGGATATGGAGGATTACCAACTGCTGTTGGCATACAACTGCATGCTTAAAGATGTCTTCATTCATTAACAGACTATTTTAGCCTGCCAAGGTTGGAAATGAAATGCAAGTCACAGCTTGTACATTTATCACTGTAAGGAAAGCATCCTGCCAGTACTGGTTAGGCAAAGTGTACTTGTAGCCATTAGTAGTCCAGTCCGATTACTGGGCTCAATCTGTTTCTAATGGCAACCTTTGCAGTGACAGCATTGTTTCCATTGTGCTCACATGAATGATTTTAAATCTTAACTTTTAAAGTTCTGCAGTAACCTTACAGACACTATTATTTACTTTCTTAGGGATTGTTCCAGCTGGTGTACCTGCAACAAGCAAGCTGGCCCCTACCTTCTGCTTAGCAAGCCGAATAATAGTCAGCCAGTATTGCCTCCAATTACAACAGGTACTGTGACTTGATGTCTTAGGTCTGTTCTCTTAAACTACCTGCAATTCACCTATCCAGCAGGAGTGCTACTTCTCTTTCTGAGAGAGAGCTGGTAAGTGCTTGTTAACAAATCTAAAAGTGAAAATTGCTGGAGGGAGTTAATACATATGTCAGGAGAAAAGTGAGATGGGGGTAGGTGGAGGGAGGTGGGCAGGGATGGAGGGCAGTAGGGAAAAGAAGGAAGATGCAGGGGACAGTGGTAGGAGCTTGCTGGTTGGTCCTAGGAAAAAATATGGGACAATATACATGAAAAAAGTTGCATATAGCCTGATGTTTTTATAGAGTTTTACTTTTGCTGTTACTTTATGTCTCGTACAACAAATTTTGATCACATACGTGTCGTGCCATGCATTATTTTGGCTTTGCTAAATCAAACTGTTTATAACTTTCTTTTTGTAGTACATGTAAATATTTCTTCTTAGTGAATAATTGGTTTAAGTCCAAAAGCTGCATTAGAAAGTGGGTGTATCTATGTATTTTCTTGTGTTTTAAATGTGTCTGATGTAGTAGAACTTTTGTCTTCTGAGGGGCCTTTTTGTAGTTACCTTGGAGGTCAGGAATAATAAACAATCAATCAAGCTATTATTTAAAGTATAGGCATAATGCAAAAAGAGAAGAGGAAGGTGCCAGCTCTTTTTCAATTCTTACCAAAATAAAATATGCCTACCTTTTGAACTGATGTATTTTTAAAAAGCTCTGTTTTTCTCCTTTATCATGAATAGGCCATGGTAAATTTACAACTGGAATTCATCCTCATCAAAGTTTTATTATACTACAGAAGAAACAGCTATGCCAGTTTAAGACATTACTGACTCCTGGCTGCCAGTACCTCTACTGTAATTTATTGATCTTCCAACACAACTGGAGAAACAAATTCATACCTCATATGCCACCAGTTTCTTAAGAGAAGACCTGGCAGTGACAGCATGTGTCACACTAAACTGGCCTGGCTGGCTTGGCAATGAAACAGGCAAGCTGGGATGGATGGGCTTTGTGGTAAATTCCAGGAGAAGCAAGATGTCAGGCTGGTTCTAAACTGGCATTTCTGCCCTGAGCATCCGACAGCAACTCGGTCACAGGGAGCCCTAGTCAGTACCTTCGTCCCAGGAGGAAGGCCAACTTTGCAACCCTTTTCTGTTCTCGAGTAGGAAAATAAGGAAACATTTTGCTCTCCCAGTGAATACGTGAGGATGGTAGCAAGTGTCTGAGCATCTCCATAAATAGATGGTGACCATTTAAATATTGGTTAGTATGAAAAAAGAAGAGTAAGTGACAGTGCCTATGTGCAAGTTTAAACGAATGTTTATGTTGAAAGGCTAAAAGCAAATCTTAGTGTAGGACAAAATGTGCTTTCCACAAGGTCATGGGAGAAACATAGCTGATGATTGAAAGAAAAAGCAAAGGAGATAGAGGGGAAGGCAAGGCAAGGCACTGAGGATGCAAAGTCAAGAGAATAAAAATGGAAAATAAGAACGGAAAATCAAGAACAGCTATTGGGAGGGGGAAAAAATATGTTTTTATAGCTCTGACTATAACAAGATGGTAAGTGTTAAATAAAATAATTCTACAAAAATAGAAAGCACTGGATACACACGTTATATGTTCCTGAACATCTTTCTTTCTCAACCTCTGAGTGAGCTCACAAGTTGTGCCTTTTGTAAAAAAATCACCCACAAAACCAAACAACAATTGAATGACAAGGACCTGTATCAAACAGTCTTAAGCTCAACCTGTTTTAAAGTCTGAACATACATCTTCACCCAAATTTCATAAATAACTAATAAACTGAAGCAGAGGCCAAAAGCCTTTGACATAGAGGTTTCAAATAGCTGAGAACTGGGTCCATGAAAAGAAAAACCATTGAGGCAAAGTTGAATATCTGATTTATCCAAATTCTTCGAAGATTTGTCAGTTACTACTGTGCACATTGTATTTCTGTGATAGTAATTTAGCATAAGTCCTTTCTCCAAAATGAAAATTCAGCTTCCTTGACTGGAATTGAGAGAAAAATGGGCAGAAGAAAGTGATCATATCTTCCAGGGTTTAGAGAACAGTAGGAGAAATTCACATAAAACAAGGACTCATTCTCTGGAGGTGAGGGTAAGATATTAAATTATTAATATCTTTCAAGATACTGAAGGCCAGTGGGATGTTTTGAACAAATAAACATAATTTAATTCTTAATGAATTCTCAAAAAAAAACCCCTCCCAAATGACTAGAAGCAAAAATTGAGTTACTACCATTTAATTTTAGCTTAATTCTGTTGCAAGCAATCTTAATATCTGAAAAATGAATTGAAACCGTGTTAACTGTCTGGTTAGTGAGCAGTGTAATAATTAAGCTGCAATAAACAGGAAACTGGGTCAAAGAGCTCCGATATATTACAATAGGCCAAGGTTTAGAATATCAAAAATTAATGTTATATGGGAAATAACTAAAAAGTCACTATTTCATTTCTATGGAGATCTACTAAGACTGAGACAGCAGCAATGTTTGGTGAAGTTAGAAGAGAAAGAGGAAAACTCTGAATCTTGAGGTGTGTACAGAGTGCTTGACTAGACAAAATGCATTTCTCAAGGTAAAACGAATGCTGAAATAGGGACACTTGACAGATTCTTCCTTATTCTGTCCCAAAGTCAGTTCCATGTGCTGTAGTTTTAATGAAAGTACATTGGAGAGAAAGAACACAGAGGTGTTTCTGATTTGATTATACTTAGTCACAGTTTAAAACAAAGACATGAAATCATCAGAGGTTGGGAGAAAAAAAGCACAAACATGACCAGAAACATTAACGCTAAGGAAAGTGAGGGGGGAGGGAGGTGGCTGAGGGTCGGTATGCTCCTGGGAAGGTGCCTGCTGGCCTGGGGGAAGCATATTAAAATATCCTGGTATCACGCTCACCCCAACCCGTTGCGGTGTGTTTTAGCAATACATAATTGCCTATGTACCCATTTTACAGGGAATCATGCTTTCAAGTCTCCACATTCAGTAAAAGCAATCATCCAAAGCAAAGCGATCCAAAGACTTATGGGCAAAATTTGTGTCGCAAGGATGAATTAATCTCACCTAAGCTTAGCTGCCTGCATTGCAGGCTTTACAGCTGAGCTTGTCATCCTCAAATTAATTTATAGTCACCGAAGACTTTTTTAGGGTGCAGATCATCTGACTGATTTTAGATATCTATTTTAAGATGTGCTGAATCTTACCTTTAATATGCTTTTTTTTTTTTCATGTACTCATATAGCAAGTTTAACAGACGAGCTGAAATGCAGTAACAGACATGGCAATTCTCTCTGGTCAAATGAATATTGTTCTCTGTGCCTATATTATGTGCTGGTATAAAAATTTTTAAAGAAGATCAAATTGAATTTTCTTCAGAAATATTTTTGAGGGGGGGTATATAAAACTACTAGTAAGCATCCTTCCATAAAGATTGGAAGAGTGTTACCAGCTATCTATGGATGCAAGGCACTTGTACTAGGAGTTCATTCTCTCGGCAATACTCTGCATCATGCTCACATCTGAAATTAAATACAAACATCTATGACTCAGTTAAACAATACTCAGAATTCAGTCAGTAGAAAAATTATTTCATATTCATATGAGGCTTTTTTTGTTTTATTTTCCCTCCTCTTACAACAACAGTTGGTTAACATTATCCTCCTCATCAAAATAACCCAGAGAAAAAAACAGTGTTCTGAATTAGCATAATAGCAGCTTTGGCACATTTATTGATAGATGCAGAAATCAAACAATTAAACAGCTAATACGGAAAAAAAAAACCCAAACCCATGCTCACTTCTCTTTGGTATACTTGTACCAACATCACAAATGTACTCATAAATGAATGTAAAGAGGGTTAAAGTAGAAACATAAACTCAGCTATACTCAAATTAATTCAAAAGCATGAAATAATTGCTGTTGAAAATTATGCTATTTAAAAAATTCAATTAAGATTTGTGACTCACTTCAGTTTTGATTTTATCCCTTCTGCTCTAGAAAATTACGAACTGCATCTCAAGTGCCCGGTGGGGTTTGGGAGGCAATGACAAACATCCATTTCAAGACACTTCTTTCGGATTAAGACAGTACTGACTCTATGAAAAAAGGGATTAAGATGATACCTCATTGAATTTGTTATGTATTGCAACACTACTGCAGCTGACCCGTTTTTCTTCAGTGTAGAATGCTTTGATGTTTGTGATTTGCTTTACAATGTTTTGAGAAGGAAATGTTATTATTTTTCAGGAACTAGATCTTGTGGGATTTTACATTTATGATACATTTCGAGTAAAATATTTCTTTTGAAAACAGCAGCAGCATGTTTCTAACCTTCCCATTTTACTGTGTTTTCTAGTGTTATCTGTAGTAGAAAATCCAGAACTGTTGAACCTCTGTATCTGATATCTACACAACCTGTTCAGCAGTGGGAGAGTGAAATATGCAGCTATACCTATTCCTATCATATTAGCAGTTATGGTATTTCTGTTGCTTTTATGGCACCTTCTCTCATGATCAGCTGAGCTCCTGAGAAACTAAGGAAGAATCATGAAAATGTTGGTTAGAAGGAGCCCCAGCCTGATACTTGGACCAGGACTTACACCAGCAGTAGCTCAAGTTAGCTAATTGTATGCAAATAGCCATTAACCACATATACCCTCAAAACCAGACTTACTTTCATTCCAGATAGTCTTACCCATATCAGGGATGGAACTTGCAAATTAAATGTATTAAGGTAAACCAGGGACAGATAATACAAGAATAGGACTTGCAACTGGTGCCACTTATTACTGATATTGCTACTTTGTTCCCAGTCCTAAACGACAGGATACAGACCTGAAACCAGAGGCAAAGGAAGGCAGCCTATTGTATTTTATTAGCAATCCCTTAATTTTGTCAGTGGGACTCTCAGTAATCTCACAATCAACAGAAAATTTTTCAAAACCAGTATGTTCTCTCACTTTACCAAAACCAAAATACGTTATGATGTCAAGTATTCTAAATTTCATAAACAGATGCTACTGCTTGTACGCAATTGTACCTCTCACCAAATACTTTTGGGAAAACAAAATCAGCAAGTGATTTATTTTATTTTTTTTCCATAATGAATGTTAACTTTTTGAACATGTAGTAGATTTCTTTTACCCCACAAATATGAATTTCAGATTGTACAGTATGTTCTGTGTATAGACATGAATTTATATTTACATTAGAATATAATGGATAGTAGTTAAGTAATTTTTTGCAGGAAAATAATAATGTAGAAAAACCAAGAGCCGTTTAAAAACAAGTTATATATCCTGAGGAAAACTAAAAGACCTACAAACAAGCGAACATGTATTTACATATTCATATATATTTATAGAAATTTTTTAATTAATTTTCCTAATTTAATTGAAGATGATTATGGATAATATAAGCAAGCCAAAGCAAATGATATTTGATCTTAAATATTAGTTTATAGCTTTGTGTTGAAAAGATTACATCTATGATTTCCATTTTCTGATTCACTATTAAGACTCAGTTCTAAATGTGCCCCTTTCTTCCAAGAACCCATACGAGCTCAGACATCAACTGTTATCCAGAGGCACTGCCTTTAGAATTAATAATGTATGGAATTAATTTTTGGACAAAAAGAAGAAATGTTAGATTCTGAATTGGACATTTTTTCCTCTAAAAAATCAAGTAGAAATGCAATCTGGTTTTCTTGACACTGTAGAAGAGGCAATTAGCCTAGTACTGATCTTATTTATGTTAGCATTATGCCAGTGTCAATGAAGATACTCTTCTGTTACTGTGGAACCAGTGAGAAGAAAATTAGGCCAATTTCTGCACACAGACAGCAATGAAGGAATCCTGTGGGAATACGACATCTAAATTTAATAAATGTATGCCACATATGGCTCTGCAATTCAGACTGATCTCATATACATTGTATGTCTAAATGACATCAGGATCTGACCTACTAATTCTATATCTGAAAAAAAAAAAAAAAGTCACTTCAGACTTGTGAGGGCAAACCCTGAAACAACAGGAGTTTGAACGGGTTTCGTGACTGTGGTATTTCCAGAACATCCCCCCTCCCCCGCCCCAGTATTATAGGAACAGAATTTTTCTGTATGGAGCTCATATATTTATAGATGAAGATCTATGTCTCTATGTAGAACGGGAAGAAAGGAAGCAAAAGCAAGAACGGTATGAAAGAAACTAGAATTTTACTACCTAATGCAGCCTTAGGAACTTGAATAAAAACTCTGACAGGTGTGAAAAACTATGACACAATACTAGTCAGATGCTATGTGACCTTTTTTTATATAATGATTTGTAAGGCTCATGTCACCTTGGAGTTTTAACCTCTGCATTAGATGATCTAACCCAGGCAAGTTATTGAAGCTTCGTTATAGTCAACAGAGGAAGATATGCACTTGGAGAAGGCAGTCTCTTCTCACCCACATTAGTGCACAGAAAAATGTGGTCACAGCAGCAGTGAAGCAGAGGAGGAGGATACAATCCTAACAGGAAGGTGAGACGACCAGCCACAGGAAGAATGCAGAGAAAATGGCTGCATTATGATAATGGTGTTATATTGATTTTACAGCATCCTGCAAAGGAATCTTGGCAAGATGTTGAGGAGAAGGTTGTCATATGTGTTCCCCCTCCAACATCAATTTTATCATTAGTTTTGAAAGGTAACTTCACATGAAGTAGTAAACATTGTCTTTGTATAATTCTGAGCATAATGGAAATACAAAACGTGCTGCAAAATTAATGTAGGTGTAATGAAATCGCTGAAGAAACTCTCTCTTGTGGTATATCAGGACAACTTCAGAGGTGCCAGTTGGCTTACATAGGCAGAGCTAGGCACGATTTAGCCTGACTACTTCAGTTTATCACTATTAATGTATAAAGAGCACTGTTTGTTGTGGGGATTAGTTGTTGTCTCATTTCACCTCGCTCATTTATTATTCTGAATAATAAATGGTTATGCATGTTGCCTTAAACATAATTTGTCATACAAATTCTATATAATTTAGTTATTAAGATAAGATAATATGTGACAATATTTATGTAACAGTATCCTTCCAATCACTCAACTGCTTCTAAATGCTAAGGACCAATTAGATGATTTTTGCCTCTGAGATCTGGTAATCATTTGTTGACAGATATTAAATGATTCATCTAAACACATTTGACTGTTTTCTCCCATGAAAGAAATTTTTTTTCCTTTTCTTTTTTTCTTTTTTAAAATGAGTGTAGTAGTTAATTAAAGCTCAAGAATTTTACAGCACCCAACATTTGAATTGCACTACACCACTTCAAAACTATGAGCACTTAATTTATAGTGCACTTTTAAAATTAATTGCAAGCCCTACCGTCAACGTAGTATTATTCTTCATTAGGAGAAGACTTTGCTATCCAGCTGCTTTGTGCTGCAGCCACCTCTGCGCCCTGGCCTGCCAAGAAGCACATTCATCAGAGGAAAGACCTTGCAAGTCACTTACGATGGCAAATGTCTTTTATTGACAACATCTATGGCTACATAGTGTAGCATCTCTGTAAAAGCTCCTTAAGTTTGCTCCTTTCCCTGTGGCCGGCAGCACGGCATTCCTAAAACTGGAGTAGGGGTTCGAGCTGAAGAAAAAGAGTGGTGGCCCGTGTCACCCCTTCCAGTTCCAGTGCCACTAATAGCTAATGTGACCAATAGAAACTCTTGGGCTCCTCTGATGAAACGCGAACAGGAAACAGAAGGGACATGGGACAACAAAGTTCATCTCTGCAATGCCTAGTCTGTGGTCCATCTGCCTCTACGTACCAGCGAGTGCTTCTCAGCACCACTCATGAATTTCATGATCTGTTACCAAGGCTTTCCTCCCAAGCCTACCTATTGGTTTGCTAGTCTGCAAAATCTAACTGAAACTGGTGAGTTCCTATTATTTCATTTATATAAAAGGATAAAAAGAGTCATTGTAACAAAACCTCTACTGACTGCAAGTTTATGAATTGCATCCGTCATAATCCAAGGCAGAGATTTGACCTTGAAGTATTACACCCAGTTAGCTCTGACACTGAGTTGGAAGTAAATAGGCAAAAAGTGTGCATAAATCTGCTATAGTAGCTGCTTTGAAGTCTGTATTTACTACTACTTATATTATATATAACCCAGCCCAGTAATTTATAGCTTTGCTGCTAAACCAATGAAGAGGCATCTTGTCAGACTATCTGGATATCCCAGAAAGTCTACAATTTTTTTCTGTACTTTCTGATAAAGAACAGAACAGCAACATCATAAAATTTCCAGCAAAATGAACCAGTCCGTCTAGTGCCAAATGCTGATGAGCTGAGTTTGGGGCTGCCATTAACTTCAGTTAGCAGAAGACATGGTCTGACTGTGAGCCAGCTGCAGAACCTACCCGATGTCTTGCCAGACCTCCCACCAGCTTCTCAGCTCTGCGCTTGACAGAAGCTGTCTTTCTGCTGGCAATCACGAGGTAACTCCTCGATTTGGAGCGAGAAAACTAAGAGCCACTGAACTTCTGCAACTCTGGATATGTCGTCTGACAAAGTGCATGTAACAAGTAGTGCCTGACTGTTAATTACGCCTAGAAAGCATAAAGTGGCATTTAATAAGCTGGGCAAAGAACCTTCCTTTTCAAAATGATGCATTTTTGACAGTCTTCTCTCCTTTTCATACCATCAGAAGGAATTAAAATATATTACCAAGGCATTGTGGCAACAATTATGTGGGGGTTGTAAACAATGTTATTCTGATTGTTTCAAGTTTGGGGCGTGTTTTTTTTTTTTTTTCCCAAACTACTACTACTTCAAGAATCAAGCAACAATACAGCACAGATTAAAAAAACCAAGAAAATCTGTCTTTCAGATAGAAATTTTTGTATTGTTGATATCGACTCATATACACACACATATGTATGAATGAAATATGTATGTATATATGTATGACTATTGTCCTAGTTTAAATCAAGTTTTCTATTTGCTATATGTTGTTTTTCTTTTCTTCCCAGAAGTGACTTATTAAACAAAAGGCAATGTACAACATTCTTGTCTTGTGTGATTTTTCTACGTTTAGTTTTATTATTATATAGTCACTTTTCAAACTTACATATGTTTATTATGTTCAGGTATTTTTCAATTCTCGCTATACATACCAGAATCTGTCCTTCACTGTTGTCATCTGGCTTACCGCTTTATATTGAGTTAAAGTAGAGTTAACTGCAGGGAAGCTTTTCCTAGTTAAAAAAAAAAAAAAAAAAAGGAAAGGAAAGAAAAAAGCAGGCCCTTTCTTGCAAATATAAACATATCATATTTTGTTTTCGATTGGCATTGACACCCACAGCGAACTGGAGGTGAATTTAAACCATCACCAGCTTTTTGCACATGTTTTTACTGGTGCACTTAACTTTCTCTGTTTAGCCACAGCTATTTGAGATGCCTCCCACATTCACCGTAGAAGGCATACTGTTAACTAACTTCTTGTTTAAATGAAGGGCTATGCTGACAATTAAACGTAGGATCGTGCATGCTTCAGTGCCGTACCTTATTATAATCAACGTGAGTAGAAGCAGAGTGCTGAAATTATGGGTTTTAGTCTGCATCTGCATGGCATTATTATGCTTATCAAGGTGAAAATGTCGACGCTGAAGAATGTAATTGTGTACCTTAAGCTGCAGCGATAGTTAAACTGAGCTCCTGCCTCCACTATTAATGCATCAGAGTGCTACTCTTAAGAGGCACTATAACTCTTTATGCAGGCAGAGCTTTCAATTCATGAATTTATTTCCTTTCTTTTTTTTAAGACATTCAGAGATAAGGTTTTTCTGCTCAGGTATTAATTCAATATAGATTTTCTGATGCATTTTTTTCCTTTTTAACAAAGTCAGGGACTAGAAAGAATAGTGTACATTTGTATATAGCTCCACTGCCCTCCAGGAGGTCAAGTGTGAAATGAGTTGAGAGACACATTGACAGTCCATGCGTGAGCCGAAACAACTCAAGCTAGTTATCAGTAATTTGGATCTGTGGCTGTAGTCTGCCTTCTTATTATATAAAATCAAATCAAATAATAAAATAATTCAGTGAATTATCTATGTTTAGTAGAGTATCATTTTCATCTGAACATTGTCTCATACAAATTATGTATATTTCATTTGTTGATTTTAATGTTTAGTCATCTTGAACATTTTGATTTGTTATTCATTTATATTGCAAAACAAATGCAATTTTCTTAATACAATATATTACTTTTTTGGGTTTCATATACATGCATTGCTTCTAAGTCAGCCACTTGTAAGTTATCTGTATGGTGGGTATACACCACTTCTCTTCTTTACACAAAGAGGGAGGGAATGTTTTCCCCTGCAGAGTCACAGTGATTCTCTTGAGCTACTTAGACTGTGCTGAACCCATAGCACTGGGTCAACACATATGCAAAAATCCATCCCCATGCCTGCACATATTAGTTAATATTTCTCAAATGATAATACTGCAAATTCTATAAGTCAGTCCTCTTCCTTCTTTTTTTTTCCTCTCCCATCCACAACTTCCCTATACAATAGATTTTGGCAAGAAGACAGAGTAGGTATGCTAAGTCAATATAATAAACGATTTCTTTGGAAATTGTTTCACCCTGTTTCAATTTCTTGAAAAAAAAGAAATTGCACAGGCTTCAGTATTAATTACACGAATCATTATTTTAAACTGATTTACTTAGTTCTAAAATACTATTTTGCTACTCTCAATCTGATTTTTGCCATGAAGATAAATGCAAAGGCCACTCAAGTGTCTAAGGATTACATATATGATGAAAGTAAGTTTGCTTTCCTACTCCTCTGTGTAAAAGGAAGAAATTAGCTAGAAAGTATTTGTCTTGAAGAAGCTTCAGTATTTATGAATTATTTCCTTACAGATAAAATTAATCTTAGCTACAAAGAGAGAACATTTCACTTCTTTTGTTTCAACATTTGGTAACCTAATTGAAAGAGCAGATCACTTGTACTTTTGAGAAGCTTTAATGAACTAACTGCAGCATTGAAGGAGGACTACAGCTACACATTAAGCACAGGCAGAGCTCAGGAAAATTAACGCTTCTAGATTTACTCCTATATAATTGTGGAACTGAAGAAGTTACTTATACCACTCCAAATAACTAAGAAAAATTCTTTTGCCTTTGAAGCACTGAACCTTGGCATGCTTTTCAGTTGCAAAGAGCCAAATTTCTGCTCATCTATATACGAATAGAGCACGGTGAAATAATTAATGCACTATCTGTTTCTACCTTATGGCGCTCTCTGACTGTAGTTTTAGGTCACAGTGATTAGCGAAGGACTCCTTGCCTCTGTATGAGAAAGCAGTTGAAGTCCATCAATGGTTAAAGGCAACTAACTCACTGAGTCTTTCATAGTGGACTAGTGGGATCTGGACTTACAGAAATTACAGGTGATGGCATGTTCATTCTGCAGAGAGAAGACAACTTATAAGGCTAAGCAAGAGGGTCAGTTTTCTATTAAATGCTATAGCATTAAAAGTCATAAAAATATATTCACTGTCATTTAGCAGAAAAGGTGTATTATGGGGTTGAGAGGCTTGAAACAGTAATGGATCAATCTGAGAATCACAGTTTTCTTTTAATAAATATAAAAGTTGCAGATGTCGAGTTTGTTTCTAATCTTGCTTGCATCGATATAAATCTAGAATAGCTCCATGAAATTGATGAAGTAAAACTAATATGAATCAGTATTTTAAAATGAGACAGTCAGCCACTTTTTACATATTACTGTCAGAGCTGTATATCTCCACTGATTTTTATTAGAGTTATATATCAAGATCAGACTTTTAAATCAGTCTAAAATCAAACCTCCTGTTGCAGTGACAGGTAAGTCCTTTCTATTACATACATTGAAATATATGTGAGAGGCCATTATGAATTCTGCAGCTGTAAAGTACAGCCTGCGTTTCTGCCTTTTTCTCCCTTCTTCCCCACATAGGGTTCTCTATGCAAGCCAACATGCCTGTACAGGCAAATCTTTTAACAGATCTCCAGGAGCAATAAGTCCTTTGAGACAGAATCACAGACTGGAAGGAACCTCTGGAGACCACCCAGTCCACCCCTCTCCCCGCTGAAGCGTGGTCACCACTTCCAGATGGCTTTCGAACATCTCCAAGACTCTGCCACCTCTCCACGCAACCTCTCCCTGCCGGTGTAGTGCAGGGTTAAGAAGCTCAATGTCACGCAGCTGGAGTGAAAGTTTGCACTATATGTGCCTGCGAGTCGAGGGGGAAGGGATAGAGAGAGAGGGGAATAGGCTCTGACATGACATTGCTTTGAAGCTCCTATCAAGTGCAAATAAGGCTCATACTAAATAAGTCCCTGCTAGGGAGCTGTCTATTTTTATTTGTAGTGTTTAGCTTGCAAGCAAAAATCTGTTTTGGTTCAATTCTTGCAGCATTCAGAAAAGCATCAAAATGACAATTTACTTCTGGTTCAAGAAAAATAATGGTTTGCGTGATTATCAATTCAGCTTCATGTTTGGTTTGATTACAGAAAGCCATGATTTTAAAATATTGAGCTTATCTCTGCCAAAGGATCAGACCTCATAACTTTTCATCTAAACCCAACATTTTCCTCGTGCGTGTAGCCCCTCTCTGCCCTTCCTGTTTCTCTTTCGATAATAAACTGCTGACAAGCCATGTTTGATTGTCTTGTGAAGGCGAGAAGATCAAATACATACAGAGTATTAACAAAAAAGAAAGAATGTCCTTAGGGAAAAAAATGTTGCAGAACACAAATTCAGTTGTACTGCTGGAAAGAGTTGTCAGTCACTGTGAAGAACCGGTTCAGAGGCCTCCTGCCAGGGGGAGGGAGCGGGACCCCCGGCATCCATACGGGGCTCTTTTGGGAGGATTTCGCTCACCCTTGTCACTCACACGCTGGGCTGAGGAAGGCACAAGGGAAAGGAGGGATGGTGCTTCCAACCACTGACGTTATGGCTGTTCTGCCTGCCTTTCTCACAAGCAGAGGGTAAAAAAATCCTTCTCCAGCATGTTGCATTACCCAGAAGCAAAGCCCTTTTTCTTCCCCAACAGTGCTGTCTAGTTGCTTCTTGCTTGTTTATTCTTTTTTCCTGTTTTTTGATTGTAACGTTCCCCGCCCCCAGTTAGTGCTACTCTGTGGAGAATGGAACAAACCAAGACGAATCATTAGCCCGCTGGAATTAGGGCCAGTTGAGTGACGGTTGGGGAAGCAGGTAGCGGCCTTAGCTTACAACAAGTTTGGCATCAGCAATGATTCCCGCAGACTCTTTTAATGCTTGTGTGACTACACCATACGTAGGACCCAAGCCATGTCCCTTTGCCGTTGCCAGTGCTGTACTGGGCGGGCTGGTTGCACTGCTCAGGGTGCTGAGAGAACAAAGGCCGACTTGCATCTTAACAACCTTTCACATGTTGAAACACGTTACATGAAAGCCCACGCTGAAGTTTAAAAACTGACCGAGTAGCCATAATTTTGCCTTGGTATTTTGCTTAAAAATTACTTTGGATGGATTCTACAAACATGTTTGCATTTACTGTTATACATAGAGAAAAACATTTCAAACAATTTTCTGTCTACAGCTCATCCTTGACTGGTGTTTGTGATTTTGGTATCTCTCCTTAGTCTTGTCCATGCCAGTTTACACTACAAAAATATTAATTTGCTGCTAGCCTTAGAGCAGGTCCTCTTCTATCCTCATGTCCCAGCCAGAACTCAGATGTAGCACTGGACAGAAAAAACAAAGGAAACATAGAATCAAAGAAATAGAAAGAGATAGAATCAAAGTAAAAGTTTTCTTGAGAGAAAGAACAAGAAAAAGAGGTCAATAGTCTTGAATTATTCACCCAAATCAGAAAAACTCAGGTTCATTTAGCACAGTATATAAGTAAGTAAAAGTGGTCTGTTTATTCTGGTAAAGCAATTGCTTTATATGTATATCAAATGAAATATTCAGAAAGCTTACGAAGAAAACTCTATAGCCTCAGAGACAAACATTTATCTTGAACACGGAGGAAAAGAAACCTTTAGAAGTTAATGTTCATGCCTCTCCGTCTGCACCAGTACATCTTGAGTAAGAACTTTCTCGTTTTCATCATGAGTTAATATACATACATATTAAAAAAATACAAGCACGCGCGTGCGCACACACACACAAGCACATATTGAACCTTCATGTTTCCAAGCTGAATAATGCAGTAATTTATTTTAATATGAATGAAACTGCGACTCATGCTTGACTTGAGCTTAATTTGAAACAAAATTTCTCTGGCATCCTGAGAGGACTGTAACTTCCCAGCTGCTGTCTTGACCCAGTTGACAGGTAAATCAGGTACAGTTTTGTCCCTCCAAGGTTATCCATTCCAGGGGTAAGTCTTCTGTTTGGTATGCAGGCTTGCAAAACCACCCTTTGAAGATGTGGAGTTGTGTTGCTCTCGCTAGTTATTAAGCTTCCTTTAAACTTTGATGAAGTTTAGGTAAAAGAGTTCTAATCACCAAAGAAATCCTTTAAAGCATTGATGTTTTCAGCTGTTAGAACACCTTGCAAAAGCAGCAATGGAGAATTAAAACTCTTGTCCAGTTGTGCGTAAAACTTTGGCTATGCATACAGGCCTCAATGTGACAACAAAAGGAATCAAATATTGGACTTGTACCTGCTCTTGTGTCAGTCACTGTAAAAAACTCTAGTGCTAATTTACTTCAGCTTACAACCTAATCCATTACTGATAGAGCAAAGTCAGAAAACAACACATTTTATTATGCATAAGTTTCTTATTAGAATAGAATAATCCAGCCAGAAATACTCAGAGATAGTAAATATTTGCAAGTTTGGATAATATGCTTGCCATCATAATTGGCAGAATTGATCTTGCTGAGTATTCACTTCACAGTTCAAAATTATCCCTTCTCACAGGCAAGTCTGATATAGACAGACCCCCTTCCTTTTCAGGTTTGTACTGACGAGTAGCTGATATAAAATACAATTTCACTGCAGGTTAATTTAAAATTTATTAGAAAAGAAGGTGAGGTTTTAGCTGGAAAAACCCCACATTACTTTTCAATCCTCTTTTGGGGAACTATGCTTATTTGTCACATAGCCTCAATAAATATGATAATAGCATTATATTGTTAGCATCTTAACAGACATTTTATTTTTTTGCAACCCTCTAATGTAGAAATCCCAAAATTTGCTTAGCATACTTGGTATCTGGTCCAAGAGGAATTTTAAAATCATTTCACAAGATGTGATTCTAACAGCTTCTGTCATTTCACAGCTCATTCAAGTTTGCTTTATCTTATGCTGCCATTTGCACCTCTGTAGAGTAAGCATTAAAACCTGAAGTGGAACGCCAGCACTTCAGGTTTTCTATGGGCACTGCAATTCACATAGACAGAAAAGATATATGTTTTAGTCTGGTCAAACGTCTTATGAGCTATCGTGCTTGTTCATCAAAACACCTGTCAAGTAATGGCAGAGAAGTATGAGTGATGATAAAACAGAGGTTGCAGGTTTATTGCATTTACCAAGGGCTGTTTCAGACGTGCTCCAGCTACTCAAGTCAGTTGCATTATGAGCCATCCGTTGAATAAACCAAGAAAAAAACCCCAAACAGTAAAGTAAAAACTTAGGAATCAATAATGACTTCAATTTAAACTATAGCACTGCTGACAGTTCAGCATTTCTGAACTCTATTCATTTGGGAAATTATTCTGCCTTAATTTGGCTGACCTCCCCAGAGTGTTGGTATTAGAGCAGGAGGACTTGCATGTGTGGTGCAGCAAGAAGCATTCTAGTAAGCTTCCTTCGGTGATGGTAGTCTAATGCATGAGCACGGTTCCAGTCGAAAGGTGCAATTATTCCATTTCCAAAGCCAGGAAACTGTAAAGTACATAATTTGTTTGACCGATGGAGTGCGAAGTCGCTTAGTAACCACAAAAGTCAAATATGGTCATCTATTCCAGATGATTTACAATGAAGGAAGTACTTAACTGAATGCCATATGAAGACAAGCCCTTAATCAATTCAAGCAAAAGCTTTACAAATATTTTGAAAATACTGGTATGATGAACTTTTCACTTTTTTGAGGAACTTCTAAACAATGTATTGACTCAGCTTGATATTAAAAACTGTTTATATTCCATACCAAACTTCAAGAAGCAAGGTGCAAGGAGCAGCTTGCTTACCCTTCAGTACTAGCTTCAACTAATCCATTTAACCATCCAGTGAAATAAAGCAAGAACACTTCCCAAGCCAATTACAACAGATGACAGATGTCTTACGAAATATTGTCTCTCAGCTGAGGTGCTGTGACTGATTGTGGGAGGGTGGATTACGCCTTGATAGCCACGCAGCAAGAGGATGCATACATAGTTGCACAACAAGAATCCTGCTCCAGTTGCTCAGTTTTGTCACTTTCTGAATACTGCTAGCTATATTAAGCATGTGTTTAAATCCTCTATATGTAGATACAAACTATACCATTGTGGTACTGCATTTTTATGGCTTCCTAACGTCATCATTCCTAACGCTGAGCTTTTATGATCATCCTAAACCGACATAATGGTGGGCGTCTGCTTAGAGTCTTGCCTTCTCCTCTCCCCCGTCCTCAGGTACACATGCCCATCCCTATGCTTTGCCAGCACCAGTAGTCATGTTTCTTCATCTTAAGCTCAACCAGGAACATGCCCAGACTGAAAATACATTTTTTCTCCCCACACAGGCAACTCAGGCCCATGGTCCATCTCCCCACGTAATTCCACTAGTGCAGCTGTGGGTACGGAGAAGGATGAAGCAGCAAGCGTCAGGAGTATGAACAGTGGATGGGGATGCTCTGCTGTAGATCAGCCTGCATTTCCCTGATCATCGCACTGCAGCCCAGGACACTGGAGGTAAAGCTACTATCTCTACTATCTCTAAAATGAACTGCCTTTCACTGGCAAAGAAATAAAATGTTTATAGTGCAAAAAGCTTGGAATTTCATTTCAAAGTATAATTAACTAAGCAATTCACAACAACTGTTTTGTTTTTTCTGTACTTACCACTCAGTAATTACCACTTTAAAAAAAAAATAATGGTTCCTTAATGTGAGCTCCTGACAGCAAAAGTACAGGGGAACTAACATATGGAGTTGTCATCAGGCATACTGATTTCCCTGGCATAACATATAGCGTAGACCTAGGTGATTGTGAAGGTGAGCTGCAAAGAAGCCTACACATAAATGAGAACAAGCACAACCTGGAAAACTACTGGAAAGAGCTTATAACACTGTACCATGAGTGAGATTTACCAGAGGAGGACTACTTTGCAGGTGTAAATAATTTATGTGCTAAAACAAAGAGAGAAAATAACGTTGAGGAAAGAAGGAAAAAGAAAAGGAGGAAGATGTGATAATCTGAAAGAAAGTCAACAGAATAAAGGAAGTGAAATGGCAAAGTGAGAAGCAGGAAAAAGAAGTGACAGGTTGCAGTTCTGAGGTATCATGTAATGGAATAAAAATGGAAAGAAAAAGGAATTTTGAAAGCCTGAAATTAAAGCCAATCCATAAATTTACTTTTTATTTGAGATGCAAATGATTGCTTAAGCCTAGTTTTCTAGTAGATGTTGCTATGCGAAATCCAATTTCCTTTGTCGTTTTGTTGAGTGCTTTTTTTTAAATTATTTTGGATTTCTATAATAATATTTAAATATTATTTAACTATTTATCGTGTGTATCTAAAAGCAACCAAAAGAGGTAATAACTAAGAACTCCTTAAATTTTCTGACATTTTACAGTGCACGTAATGCAGAGACTTTATAGAGTGCAGATAAATTTCCTTGAGCTACTGCTGAAATCTGAATAAACATATAATTATGGGCTTTAAAATGTGTTTTTTATTTATAGTGGGACATTAGCACCTGATGTGGTAGGCTTAAAGTAGCATATTAGAAAATCTTTCAGCTTGCAGACAATTAGAGCTATTGTGGGGTCACTGTGGGTTAACAATTTATTCCTGAAATGATTGGGAGTTTCGTCATTGATTTAACAGGATCGGTAAAGTACGTTTTGCTTTTTCATTTTTTTAATAGTTCTTCTGAACAGCACGTTGTATTCGCAGAAATCTCAATCTTCTTGGAAATCTAGCTCTGGAACAGTAAAGTGAAGAAACAGGTACACGTACACTGTGAGCTGGTATTTCTGTACCCAGAAGTACTGTCTTCATATGGATGAAGCAATCTGGTCAATGCCTGAGGTTTCTCCACATCTTTTGCCGAGTATAAACACATGGGTGAATTCGGTGAAAGGAGTATATCAGAAAACATCACATTCCTTCAGGCACAGGTACTAGCAGAAAGCACACTCTGCATTTCCACTTCCAACCAAGGAATCAAATGCATCTAAGTCACTTCAAATAGCCAACGTGCAAAGGCATCCATTTCCAAGCTATCCATGAGGGTAAGCACATGCACACAACATTCATTAAATAACTTTGAGCCATATAGTAATTAGTAGAGATCTGCTATTTTATGAAACATAAAAAAAGATTGGTTAGTTTGGGAAAACTAAGCATTAGTTCATTATCATTTATAACCATACACTGGGCACAAGTATTATAGTTTTGTTGGGTCTTGTTTTTCTCATATCTTACAACCCCCTGAAATTGCAAAGAGAAGTTGTAGGTAAGAATATATTTGCACTAGAACTGTGAAATTATAACCCAATTGGAATTTTAAAAGCTTTCTTGTTGTTTACTTTTAAATTTTTATGACTCTGACATATTTTTAATCTATAATAGCATAGCAACATATAATTAATATACAATAAAACATGTAATTGCTGCATGCTCTAATATAAATGCTGTATTTATAGAATTGATTCAAAACCTTAGGTCATGATGAGAGGTGCTCTGCAGACACAAGGTAAAGGGATATTCCTTTACCACCGAACATGAAAGGTGACCTGCAGGGTTAGCTGACAGTACAGTAGAACAGGTACACAGCGCTAATGCTTACTCAGAAAGGGTTATTGCACACTTAGAAGTTCACATAGGGAATTGATATGGAATAACTATCGTCTTGCACTTCCTTACTTACTTCATTGTCACTTCAGAGATAAACCCTAAGGCTAAGCAGATAGCTGAATTTCCTACTGAAGGTAAAGTGTCACAAAAGTATATGTTGAACATGAACAAATGATTTGCTGAACGGGAATGGACTAGAACAAGAGACTTCAGAGTGGTTAAGTGTTTTGCTGAAATAGGAGCTTTAATAGAAAAGACAGATAAAAATCTGATTGATTCATGAATCTAAGCGCAGTGACAGCCTGAAGGTGTGTTTTACCTGACCCATGTATAAGATGGATGGGGGCTGTCCCTACAGCCTCCTCTTCCAAAGAAAAGTGCTTTCCTGCATGGACTCGTCGGCTGTCAGACTTGTATCCAGAGCTGAAGGATGCCGGATTCTGGCATGTGTCTTTTTTGTGTTTACAATACATATACATATATAATGGATTGTAGCCTGCCTTGCCAAGTCTCTGTATCATCCCTTACCTGTGGTTAAAACTGGTAACACTGCTAACATAATGTTTGTTGTTCATGTAGCCTGATCCCACCGTTCCAACCATCATCCCCTTTGTCTAATAAGGACTTTCCGCTTTGGTCTCAATGACAATATTAAGTGATGATACTAATGTTGTAAAATTCACAGAGGTATATATCTCTTCAGTATCAGATCTGGCATCTGATACAGATTCAGTACAAGTAGAGGCTAAATGTGATATTCAAAACTGACAGCGCAGTTTCATTCTTCTAACACAAAAAGTGAAAACCCAGTTGAAATGAGTGTGTGTTTCCTTAAAAGGGGTGGAAAGGAAAGTGATTCTGGGTCTGTCTGCATGTATATATTCAGGATGGTGTAAATGCCAAAAACCAGCTCCCAGCTACTGCTGACGCTCAGCGCCCAGACTGCGTGGGTATCTCTCTCCCATCTCTCCTCCTCCTTCTCAAGCATGTTCCTTAGGGGTTAAAGAACATTTGTAATGTTAATTGCTCTTCTTAGAGGGATCCTTAAAAAGTTGTTCTTGAGCAGTTACCACTGTATAAAAACAATTTATCTGCTACTCATCTCCACTGAAGCACACAATACCTGAAAAAGTTCTTCAGCTTTATGCACCAGTGCATGGCTAGGCTAGGGCTGCCCCCAAAGGTGCCGATTTGCAAACAACAGCTCATAGAAAACTTCACAGCTGACCTGATGAAAGGGGTTCTGATTCTGCAAAGTGCTCAGCACCATTATATTTAGATGCAAAGATGAAATCTTCACCAGTATAAAACTGACTTCGGCCATCCATAATGGAAGAGCTATTTTTCAGCTCATATTAGTAAACAGAAAATGTCAATTGAGCAGTGTCAATGTTTTTCAAACTGATTTACAATTTTTCTACAATATCAATATCTCTTATGTTAAATAATAATGCTACATTTAAGGTCAAGCCAGTCATTTATTGTTGTTATAAAAAATAATACAAAAATGGTTATTTTGAAAGATTATTTTAGCTTAAGCTATTCTGTAGATTTCTTGGTTTTGTTTACCGTGCATTTTGAGTCCCTTACTCTGACTGATTAGAGCTTTTTCCAAGAGAATGACAAATTAATCATTTTGATTTGCAAAACGCACTTTTGCTTTTCAAAACTAATGTTAGATTTATTTATTTATTCCTCTTTATTTAAAAGAGGCTGGGAGACAAACTTCACCCTTTCTTCTGGACACTGTAACAACAACGAATAGCGTTCAACGTCTGTACAATAATTTACTCAGTTATAAACAATAACCTCACCTCTTTTTTGGAAAGCGTGAGAAAAATGTGTTAATGAAGAAAATTTCAGAAGCCCCACATATCTATTTAAGGACCTTTGTTTGAACTGTGGACAAGTTTGAGGAGTGTGTTTACCGTAAGTGTTTTACCCATGGGGGTGAGCATAGGCTCTTGTGCAAAGCTCAGTCTCCTTAATGACACTCTAAAATAAAAGGTAAGGACTGAAACAGAAAGTCAGCTTCAGTGGTACCTTATCCTTCAACTGAAATTCTGCGGAAATTTAGCAATAGTTAGTCATCAGAAATAGAACATAGATGAATCACTGGACAGTAATCTAACAAAAGGGAGTTACCTATTATGCACTAGTACTTCATAATAGTCAAAAAGCAATTGTAAAACCTTTTAAACAAATGCTTCTTGAACAGTTTACATCATTTGCTATTGGATACTAGCTTTCCTCTGCGCAGTTTATTCAAAAAATGGGGAATCTTGTGAAAAAAGGCCAACTTTTGTCCCAGTTTTGGAAAGGTGATGGTAGATATTTATATGGCAGAATTAATCACAGATGGTTTCGCTCAGAATATGAAATAAAATAAACATTTTTGTTTGGACTATTTTTCATACTACTTTTAGTTTTGCTTTATACTTGAGAGATGAAATGTTTCCAAGTAAAAATTTTGTTGCTCACTTGTCTTTTGGGATGCTTGTAATGTTATTATCTATTTTAGACTAGGAAATTTTACCTTTTCCTGCAGCATCTATGGAAGATCTTTAAAAGTCAGTACAGTATCTGCTTGTCTGTGCATGCAAACAGGAATAACTATCTGGGGAACATAATCACAGCGAAAGGTCATGTTTGCCTTTTATTTGAAATACTTTTAGACTATCAAGTGGTTTAGAAGTCACTCAATCAATACCAGAAGTCAAGGAAAACATTTTGTTTTATCAACATTAATATATTTTGAGTTTTCTAAGATGGAACGTTATTTCCCTCGGCTTTTTAATTGAGATTTCATAAAATAGCTGTTTTGGTCTATCTGGCCAAACCATATTTTAAGTTGCACTATAATGCAGCAACAACTTCAGACACAAATGATTTAAAAACCTGCAAAACCCACACGAGGACCCTTCCCCTCCTCTTTCACCTTCTACCTTCAAAATGCGAATCAGCATGAAAGCTGAGACTATAAACACCTCCATATACATGTAAAAATAGTAAGAGGTGCTGAGGGATATATATTTAATCCATATGTACCATGGATCAGGTTTGATTTTCTTGTTGCATGTTCCATTGACATAAAAGGGACTTTTGGGTGCACATTGCAAGGCAAGAATAAGTGCATCCATGTTTGCCAAACACCACAAACGGTTTCATATAAAAACAGAGACATTTAAAAGAAAGAAGTGTGTCTGAGCTTTTGGGGTAGATGTTTTCAGAATATTTTACTATATAGTCTGTCTGATTTTTTTTAAGTTAAAGGCATTAATTTAAACAATTTTAAAAATTTGTTGTCTAGCAAAAAAAAAAGATTGTTTTCGTGTAAGCAATTATGCTAAAAACTCCCCCCTAAAACAGAACCCCAAATCTACCTACTTCTTTGAATTAAAAAAAGAAAAAAAGATGTGAAAAATAACATCTTTTTAAAGGACTGGTGAAGGATCATACTATACAAGACTGTATGAACATGGACAAGTTGACAATAATAAAGTATTAAAATAGCTTTGGTTTTGGTAAATTCCACATATCTCTTTTTGATCTGACAATTGAACATTGTCAATTAAATAATGACATGGAAGAGTAATATGTCTTGAAACTGTAGAAGCAGTTAAGAGTCCAGAGGGACCATCGTTAATACAGGCTACCAGAGTTTGTGAACTATGAAAGATTAGCTGAGTGAATTACGAGTGCAAGCTGCAAGATTAGAGTTAATATGGGGAGATGGGCTAAAAGAGTATGGAGAATTGGGTCCACGTCTTGGGTGCTGTGCTTTAGTTGAGACTGGATTTCTGGAAATACGGTATTGTACATTAAGTTTTGATGCACCCTAAAAATCAACCACTTTTTATTTATTCAAGGAACCCTAATCATTATTAAAACCCAGTTCTTCCACTATGCCTTGCCAGTCCTTTTATTTCAAAAAAAGAATTAAAAAATATCTGTAATGCTATGCTAACAAATACATGTATTCAAATGAAAAATAACTTGGTTAGAAAAAAATGTAAATGCTCAGCCTGGGTGAGCATTTTCTTAAATAGTCATTATCTCAAAATTAGTATGAAGGCTGAAAAACTAAAATAGCTTATTAATGGACTGAGACTCCTTAAACTTTTTCATAATGGGAGTCAGGTATGTAGAATCTTTTGAAAAACCTCACTAAGTACCTATCTGCATCTTTAGGTACTTAAATGCCTTTAAAAACTTGTTCCCCATTGTATTATTGTCAATTAATTTCAATTAGGGTGCTACTATTGGAAAATATTCTAATGTCTTCACAGATAGAAGAACAGCAGTCATAAAATAAGACTGTTTCAAAGGCACTTAAAGATACACAGGAATTTAACTTTTAGTGGGTAAAATTCAACTTTTAGCGAGAGATCCTATATGTCCCAAGTTGCAAAGTTGCCATTTCACTTCTATGCAGCTTTTTAAGTTAGGGGAGTCCAGTTTCACAAAAGAGAAAGTTGAGAGAGAATATGCTATGATTGTCATTGGGTTTTTTTTTGGAAGTAGGAAGTGGTATGGAGGAAAGGACAGACCTGAAGCAGGGAGCCTGGTGGTATTCCCCAGGCATGCGTTATATGTGATATTCACTAGTGCACTAGGTGGGAACAAGCACTGAGGGCATGGGAAGCAACACATGGGTCCTCCCCCTTACAATGGCACTGCACTATCTATGTGCCAGGATGGGACATAATATTGTTACCTGGGCTCAGCGCAGATTTTGAAGCTCAAAGGATCCTAATACCCAAGCAATAGCTTCCTTCCAACAATGCTGCAAAAGTTACTGGCAGGAATAGGCTCTTCTGTCCTTTATGAGGAAAATTGACTGTATCTCTATTTTTTTCTCTTCCTATTTTTCTGTATTTCCTGAAAAAAAAAAAAAACACAACATAATTCTTAACTCTTATCTAATGTTTCATACTTAAGCATTTCATACTTGTAAACAAAACGACGGAAAGCTGTCAGTTGGAAATGTCATGTCTGCTGTCAACGGTTCATGAATAATTGACACCGAGATTACCTAGGGAAAGCTGCAATTATCCTGACTCATTAACATATGAACTAAGCCTGGTTTTGTTCTGTGCTTGTAGGATTTTCATTTAACTCCTTGATGTAGGAGGTAAAAAAATCCCGGCAGGATGTTGCTATAAAAAGAATAAATCTGAATGAATAAACAAAACCTCAGAAGTATGAATATGTATCAGAATTTCAAGTAGTGTTTCATTTAATCTTGTATATACTCTGTTGCTATAGTATTATTTTACAGGGAATATCGCTGTGATAAATTTGTTTGCTAGCCTAAAGCTTGGAGGATAGCTGCTCTTTGGAAACATATATGCACTTGAAATAGAGCTATCAATGGGAAGGTCTTCTTACCCATGTTCATATTTTCATACACAACGCAGCTGTAGGAGTCTACTCAGAAAGCAGAAAGAGTTGGTGATCAGTCAGAGCACAAATAGAAAAAAATTCAAGCAAGCAAAGTCTCCTGGCTGACAACAGCATCAACAGAGGGAAAAATATTTTTTATAGGAATTCCCTTCTTAAAAAAAAAAAAAAAAGTCTTAACTTGATTTTAAGACTAAAGTTTAGCAAATCAATATTTACCACTGAAACAAGCAAGACAGTAGTCAGAAATTCTACAAGCCAGGAAAAACATGTAAAGAAACAAACCCCCAATATTTACAAAGATACTCTAAATTACTAACTGCTGCTTCAAAGGCAGTATCTATTAAATGCTTTCTCTCAATCTGTATGATATGACAGACTCAAAATTTTTTAGCTGCTGTACAAAGATGTAGGTTGGCCTTGAGGTTTAGGTTATAGACTGAATTAAAAGTTTTTTTTCTTGAAAAAAGCCCTTTAAATTGTAAGTTGAAACCATGAAGCTATTTCCCACAAGTAATTACCATTTTGGATGCCCCTCACTGCTGGTTCCATTGCCTTTAGAAGCATACCATGAATTGGAGGCCATCATATCAATCTATAGAGCTGAATTCTAACTTCTTTGGTATAATGAGCTCTCTTTGACAGCCGCACATAGTCAAAGTAATTGTTCAAAAAGGATAACCAAGCTATTGCCTCTCAAGAGTAATACAGTTCATTAAAATGCAAGTCATTTCTTTAGACACACATTCACTGAACTCCAACCCCTCATAAATCTTGTAACATTTCATTTCTTGTTCACAGCTCTGAAATCTTTAAATTGGGGCCTTTGGTAACTTTCCTCATAGCCTCAAAACACATATAAATTTCCCACTTCAGCCTTTTCTTTTTTCTTCTCTTTGTAAAAAATTGCAAGAGAAGATGACAAACAGTTTTGAAGATCTTGCCTGTTTGGCCCTTGTAGCACACCTGTCAAAAGCATTTATTCAGACACTGGCTCTTCTCACACTGTTGAAGGCTTCCCGACGTCGGCCCAATTTTTCCATCCTTTAATTTCGTATCTTTGTTCTGGGTGACAATATCTTGGGAAAAGAGAAATATTTCTTTCTCATTTTCATAGGTCATTTCTTTTATGTGGCCTTTATATGGTCTTAATTCCTTCTTAGTGGTTTAAATATAACACTATCCAACCCAATGCAAACACAGGAAATAAAACAAAAAAATAAAAACTCCCTACGTGTGTAAATTAAACAGGAGAATAGGGGAATTGTGAAGAAACAGAGGCCAGTTCCTGAAGTTTCCTCTCCGTCTTTATAAGCACAGTGTTAGTTTGAAACTTACTGCATAGTAAGTGTCAAAGAAATACCAATGACAATGACAGGTACCTATTTCTCTAACAATTCTTATTAACCTTCTCCTCCGCTAATTTTATATTTTTATCCAAACCCTCCTTTGCCTTTGAGTATCGATGCGGTTTTTTTACTTCTTGTTCTGCATACAGTTCCTCTAGTATCACATACAATGGCCTATTCACTGTTTCTTCAAAATACAGTGTGAACCTGGTAACAGACGAGTGAGGCTCAGATTTCCTTCGTAGAGTGGGTTCAGCATTAAGCAATGATGTAATACATATTCCTATAATGTTACAGTTGTATATACTGTATTGTATTCAGTACCCACAATTCTCAAGGAGCAGGGCAAACCTATTTAAAAAAGATCTTAATATTTAAATTTACACCCACTGCCACATAATTCTGCAGTAATCTCTAAGAACTGTCAAATGATCATCACTTTATATAGCTGAATACAATTATGCATCATTTTTTCCCATAATCTACAGAATGAAATCAATTGTATATGAATAGAAGCAAAAATAACTTGTGTAAGTTATGAATAGAAGCAAAAATAAAATGTGTTCAAAGGCATTTGTATGTATAATCCATATGAGCTCTCAGCATTCTGTTTGTACTGGGGCAGAACCAGAAAAGCCTCAGCAGACATTTCCCAGAAATATCTAAATTTACCTTTTATTGGGATTGATTATTGCTTATGTACAGAAATTCATACACAGCAACGTAGGGATGGGGGGTTTAAGTGTGCGTGTACACGCATCATACATATACATACGCAATCTCTGCAATATGCCTATACATAAATCTACAAAACCAGTCTCTGTATGCATGTTTCAGCACAGTTGCTGTTTTAAGCGACCTGAGGGTGGCTTTCCAGTCTCTGGAATTTAAATGCCTCTCTCTGTGGAGACTCAGAACAAGATGAGAACTCGAACCGAAGATTAAAGTGGAGCACAAGCCTTGCGCACAAACATCACTTTTTCATGAGCCCTTACATATGTAATGCTGTAAGTCAGCAGAGTGAGGATGTTTCACCACACTAACCCTAAGTGAAGTAGCTCTTCATTTCGCTTATTTCTTAAGAGCCAGACACTGAATCCCACTCTTTAAAGATGTAATTCACATACAGTCTCGTTGTCCTGTTTAACTAGCAAACCCTTTTACACGGTAATGTTCCTCATTTTAAGAGACTGGCTTTTTAATGTTGAGGGGGCGATTTACACAAACAGCAGTCACTGGCTATTATTTAATAGAAGACCATATTAAAGAAAAAGGAACAGAAAACAGAATGTAAAGTTTCCACTTTGAGGCTGTAGTAAAGCTGACAGTCTAGCAGAAAAGACTAATCAGTACATAAGAGATTCAAGGTTGCCAGCAATTAATTCTAACAGCAAACTGAGCATATTAAGGGGTCTCGGTCAAATCCTAAGAGTCTTGCAAAAATTTAACTTAATCTTTGCCTTCCACTGAGAGCTTACCAGGGTCTAGACCATCTTCGTATGGGGGAATATAAAATCCCCTTGCACTATTTTCTACAGCTTATGAAGCATATGCTAGACACCCATGGAGAAAACGAAAAAACCTACCCTTCACTTTTTTTTCCTTCATGGAAGGAGCACCTCTTCTTGTCACCCCAATTCTTTCAGCTGGTTTAGCTGCCCCTTTTTTTCAGTCATTCTCTTAGGTATTGGTAAACTCAAGATGTCAAGCATCACTTTGTCATGCTAGCACATTTGCAGCTATGTTCCTGTCACTTTTGAATTCTAGCTGTCAATCAGAAACACTTACGGTTACTTTCCAGCGGCATAATTTTACAGGCTGCGTAAAGAACCTAATTCTACACCAAACTGATAATACACAGCATCTCTCAGAGAATTATAATTTTCGCCTGGCTTCAGTGGCGACCGTAGAAACGCAAACATCTTGTGTTCAAGAGGATTATCTTATGAAGGCAAATTAATTTGAGTGATGGCTCACAATATTTTAGTTTTAATGTGTGAGTACAACTTGAGCGACTCCATCAGCTGCCTTCTTACCATGCACTGAAAAGGGAAGAGCCACAGAGACTCTTTTACCGGCCACAGGACAGCTAGAAATGATTGCAGAACTTTAGCTTAAAAGAATATAATAATGTCTCCACCTTAACGTCCTGAAGATTGTGTGATCATCCGACAATGAAAAAAAGGAAAGCAATGGTCTCCAGCGAACCCACAGACGCTGCTGCCCATCTGTTGCTCCTTTCCCTGCCTGTTCTCCAAATCCATCATTGGCTGGTTTCCTCACAGGCTGGCTGCAGAGCTGTCTGCTCAGGAATATTTATGGCCATCAAATGCTGCTAATTGAATCACTTGACTTTCCTCTACAAGAACTTCATCCCTTGCTCCTCAAAACCCAAAGAGACCCTTAACAGAATATACCATCTCTCAATGAAATAAATGAAAAGGAGTTTTGTGGGTAATCAAGACAGCGTACATTTATTTCCAAGCAAGATTATAATTCCTTGGTTTAGAACACACATGGAATAAAGACTTAGATGAGAAAATACACAAATTATTAAGAAATGGGGAGGCACATTTGTCAGTTTGGAGGATTTACGGAATCTGCCAATGAGTGGAAAAAAGCAGCAAACCATTCCCAGTTATTGCTCTTATATATTAAATGTGCTTGTTTGGTTGGGTTTTTTTTGTTGTTGTTTTTCGTCAGGTTTTTTTGGTTTGGGGCTTTTTTTGTTTTCATGAAATACCTTTCAGGAGGCAAAGAAGAGGATGGTTTTTTTCCTATTGTCTTTCTGTTTAATGCATCAATTGATTGCAAATTTTGGTGTGACTGTACTCTTAGAAGCGGCCGGTCTTAAGTGAGAGAACATCTGAGACTGCCCCTTTTCAGTAGACCTAACATCCTTGATTTATTCAATCTTACCTTCTAGACCCTTTCTTTCAGCCACTTCTTTCTTTTCAGCTATTCTATAGGCTCTATTCAGTTAACCTGTATCATTCCAGTTCTCCGAAGGGGGCACAGTAAAATCACAGGCACTGGAAAGGATGGAGGATACCCTGGGCTGGGAGGGACCTTGGGAGGTCTCCAGTCCCACCTGCTGCTCAAAGCCCTGTGCCAAGAGGGGATAACACAGGGCTGCATCCACCTAGGTTCTGAAAACCTCGGAGCACCTGAGGATGAAGCTGATGAAGCCCAGCGAGTTTGACAGCACCTAACTGAATTATTCTGTAACTTGTTTCTTTGCAATTAGAGGCTTGAAACCTTTCTTCTTATAATCAATGGTAACTGCACTAACTAGATCCTTTTTTTAGTGGGAACTGAAAATTGAATAATCAGCTTTCATTGGCATCGCTTGCCGATAATTTTCTCAAGTGCTGGACCAACATTTTCTTTCACTTTCTTCTAACAACAATATGCGAAGCTTGCTGTTAATCCTGGTATCTCTTGTGAATTGCATTTCATGTATACCTTTGTTTTTCTTATTTAAACTTAGGCCACAAACTTTGTATTTTTTGTGTGCCCATTCATCTAAATGTAAGCAAAAAGCCAAAATGTCCGTATTTTCCAGATCTGTGGTTATCCTTACATCTGCAGAACAGTGGATGAAAGGATTTATCAGTAAGCATACAGAGAAAAATCTTTGAGGAATGTTTGATATATATAAAAAAAAAAAAAATCAGTTCACTTTCTTGCCTTTGACCTGACTGCAGAATGTAATACACATTAATGTGTTACAATCTAATTTATTTTCTTTTTAACTTATAATCAGGTTCCAGGGTTAGATTTCATAGGATGTATTTGAAAAAGAGAATAATTCACAGCTCCAATTTCCCTTTATCTTGTTATATTGATAGGGGAGAGATGGGGCTGTTGAAGTGTTATAAAGTAATTTTATATTATTTTGTTGATGTTATTATTTTTTATTAAATGATTTCTTCTTCTTTTGGGTGTTCTTAAATATGATGATTCATATCCTTAATACATTAAAGGGTAGCTTTATAGAAATATGTGACCAGAGCCATAAGACTGAATTATGTGCGAACAGATGAAGACACAGCTTAAGTACACAGAAGAGATTTAATCTGCAGCATTAAGTATAAAGAAAGTTAGAAAAAAATAGTCCTCAGGATATTAGAGAACTTGGGTCTTCTTCTCCTAAGCTATAGTTAGACTAGGTCAAACTAAAATTGTAAAATTAAAAAAAAAAAAAAGGCTTGTTATACTTCAGTAGAAACATCAATATTTTAGAAATATCTAAAACATAAACAACATAGGGTTCTGCAATATTGGTAAAAGACAACAAGAGCAAAATGTAATAGAGGCACCTTTAGTCAAGTGTTGCAAAAGAAACACTTGTCCAAATAGTTTTTCATTCCTTTCCTTATTGCTAGTTAAAGCACCTTTTATTTTCTGAAATCAGCAAGCAAGCCACTTCTCATCAGACTGAAATGCATTTGAAGATTGTGTTTTTAGCTGTGTAACAGCAACAACAGCATCAAAGATGGAAAGCTTTATTAATGTTATTACTAAAGAAGGCAGCACTTGGACAGAGATGGTGAAGTGCACATAACCAACAATTGTAGGAAATAAAAAGTATTATTACCTGCCATTGAAATGCAAAAGGTCAGGAGCACTCAGAGAAGGGAAGATCAAAAGTCCCACCAGACTCAGCAGTCAGACTCAACCCTTAAGCCTCACAGTTCTTCTTCCCTTTTTAAGTATTGAAAATACAAATCAAGAGGGTGGAAGAAGAAACTGATAAGCATCAGTGTTCTATGCAAAGATTTTGTAACGTATACGTGGACAACCTGAGCTCTTTACCAAAATGTATTGCAATAATATAAGTAGGAAATTAGCTATTTGAGGGTAAATAGCTATCTTTCCACCAGAACTTTTTTTTCAGGTTAATCTTTTCCAGCATTTCTGTATGCAGGTTTGTATGTAACACATTTTGAACTGCATAGTGATTGGTCAGACAAGAGATATAGGATTATTTCAGTTCCTCTAAGACAAACCTGTTTTCTTAAGGGCCCTCTTGCTGTATGTAAGTATGTGCAATTGTAACAAAAAGGAACTACAAAAATATGAAGAACTGGTATTTTATAACTTTCAGCATAACTTGTGATTCTAAACACTTCATTGTTTCTGAAAACCTGGAGTTGATAATAAGCCAATTTTATGTCTGAAATCAAAAGGGTAAATAAATGATGTGTATAGAAAACCATGTGAAACAGTCTGATACAGCAAATGTCTAATCGTATGATTTCAGCAGGAGGTTAGGAATGTAAATAGGAGTTAAGAACCCCTGCTGAACCTGGAGCATGGTTAACTTTATATATTTGAGTAATATTTAAATCAATGGGAATTCAATATAACATTAAGTAATCTCATGTTTAAAGGAATAAAGCTGAGATTATTCTTCTTGATTATGTGCAGTTACTTACACATTATTTTATATCCTTTTATTTTCATATAATTTAAATTCACAGTTCAGGTTTCTTTCTGGTTTGCTGAACTGAATAAATGGTTTATCGATATTTTGTGAATAATGAGGTCCACTAGAACATTCTCATCACTCATGAAATATCAGTGAACTCCATGTTTATTCAGCACATTAGAAGTAATCTGAATTCTGAGTTGTTAAATGAAAGAAATGTGATCTTATTGGTATTTGTAAGTGATGAGATCACTCAGTAGTATCACTCACCTGTAGTAAGTAACAGTATTCCGTTCGAGATGTCAGACTATTATTTTTACAGTAGTATAAATACATCTTATTTTACCAATTCACTTAAAATGGTATGGTCATAATATATACAAAATACTTCCCTCATCTAAATAGAGAATTTGATTAAAATATTTTTATTGTTCATACTTTTTTTACTGAATACAAAATTACTACTGTATTTGACAATTATTTATGCATCTCATACATTAATTACAATCATATATAAACAGATACAGAAACAGTCCATCTGATTATGAGAAAGAAGAAAAAGCCCTGCTCTTTTTCATCCCGGTCAGCCTAAATAAGGATATCCAGGATGTTCCCCATTCTGGATCCTGAACACAAATCTGAGGCTTCAGGTAAATTCAGGTATCAAAGCCTGAAGTCGACTTCCTCTAGGCCAATATAATGTCTGTGTGATATTTTTGGTAATTAATCTCTGGTAACTACGAAATATCCCAAGTTTGCTCTGTATATAAAAAGCAAAAGCATCACCAGAACTACTGTAATTTGAGAAGGTTGGATAGAAATAAACAGTTCTTCTAGCTTTAAGATAGTAGGGCTGCTGCAGATCTCTACTTTGAAGAGTCCTACAGACAGAGTCACTGATATCAAGAGAGTGCCTCTTCAAACCATCATTAAAAATGAAAAAAAAGTCTGATCTGTTTGTCATCGGTAAGTGTTGTTTTTCTCACATAGTGGTGTATATGTACGTGTGAGTGTGCCTGTGTGTGTTTACCCCCAACTTTGCTTTCTTGTTTCCTGTACAAAACTTTGACATGTGACAAGCCAGGGTGTTCCACAAACACTGCGTCTCTGGGCAAATGGAACAAAAAAGACAATTAGGTGGCACAGTTGTAGCATGACATATTAAATTCTCTTTTAACTTACAGCTTTCAATTTTACACTTGAAAAAAAACGCAAATGTATATTCTCGTATCCAAAGATGCAATGGGTAGTCAGATTATGACTATCAATTATATTCCAGATGTAAGGTTTCTTGCAGCAGCAAATGTTTCTTTAACAGTCTATAAAACTTTTACAAGATTTAGTTTGGGCAAACTTACAGTTGTCAAAAGTTACCCTTATTTGATAAAATCATCCTTTTAGTCAACCAATAAATAACTGTGTTTTCTCAGTCACTTTGAAGCTTTTAAAGTCTTATACTGAAATTTACGGTACAGAAACCTATCAAGAAGTAATACTGAAAGTGACATACTGCTTTTCCAGGAAAGAAAATATACACTTATAATGAAAGGTTTAGACTACATTTACCTTTATAATGTCATAGATAAATGAGAATTGACATTTTAGGCTATTCCAAAACATTCATGATTTAATGCACCAGAAGGCTACTACTGATTACGGAGGTTGTCCTAGGTATCAAGTGTACAAGTGGTAACAGCTATGGCATTATAATAGTAAATATTTGCACTTAAAGCATGGAATAACTACTCTAACAGTTAATTAAGATAGTATCTTTATGACCTACTGACCTTTGCTATAACTGATAGTGCGGAGTTAACAGAACGTTATCGAGTCTCAAATTATCAAGGCTACATCAGAGACTTCTTTTTACAGCCTTTAGGTAGAAAATAACAGTAGATTTATATGGTTTTGCTATTGATTTTAAATACTACATATAGCCATTTGAGGAGGTGCTACCCATGGGAGATCTATAGTGTTAGAAGTCTCAGAATGGTTGCAGCAATGAACTGGTTTTTATTTAGTGCAATAGTACTGATTCTTTATGTCTTAAGCAGTGTCATCATTTCAGTTGCAGAACAAATTAATTATGATCTGACAGTTTTAATCTTGCACCCAAAAAGTTCAGAAATGTGTTAGAAACAACTGTACTTATATCTGATATCAGCATTGCATCATCCATCTGTAACCTCAAATGTCATAACCATTTAGGGCCAAAAAGATACTGTCATCCACGTTGATTTTATTTTGACCTTTTTAAAGCAATTTGGGACAGACTAAGAAAAAAGCTATTAATTCTTATCCATAAGTATTTCCAGGTGTTAACAAAACTGCTTAACTGTATTAAGGAGGCTTGAATATATTAAAAAAGTTACTAGCCATCAGAACTAAATTAGTAATGTGTGGGAAAGAACTTATTTAATGGAAGAAGTCAGCCCAGAAGCCCTTTACAAACTCCCACCTACAAATTTGCCTGTAAACATTAAAACCAGTAAAATGCCATTGTACAAACAGTAACAGAGAAGGTAAGCAAGAAGAATCTCAAAAGAAAATTCACATAATAGGAAAATTTTTGCAAAAGTGTTTGTTAGTTTAGTTTTCAGTATTGCCACTTTTAATAGTCAGTCATAAAATCTAATGCAGCAAAAAGCATTTATGAAAGAAGATTGATTATTGTTTCAGACCAATCTAACATACAAACTTAGTTACCTAATAAAATAATGAACTACAAATAACATTTCTCAAAATCATTGAATTTCATAACTTTTGAGTCAGATTACGAGAGCATTATTTTTTACCCAGTCTTATTTTTTTATTAGAATTATTGTTAATCTTAGAGAAGGTTTTTTTCATTTTTTGGTTCAGGATATTGTATTTTTGAAGCAAGGAAGAACTACATGATACGGAATCTTGCCAGCTTCCGATTAACAATAAAAATGTTAAGAGTACTGGACTGTAATATAATGATAAGATTAAACTGTGAAACAGGTTTGATTATAAAAGACCTGGTCTGAAAAAATGTAATCCTGATGTAAAATATTATATATTATGGCTGAGGAGGAATAATAAACCAACTTATGCATATACTAAAAGTTAAAATATTCAATTATATTTTTGAAGTCATTCTTATCAGTGAAACACACTTGCTCTACCAAAATAAAAGTTGCATAATTGGAAATGAAAAAGTTATAGCTGTGTCCTTCAACTTTTTCCAAGGTGCCTGTTGATTCTTCTCTGGAAGAACACTTGAGATCATCTGATTTCAGGGAGGGGAAAAAAAACCCAACTTCCATTTTGTTCAGTCATTTTCTCTTAACTGAGCAGCCCTGTTCCTGTAAACTTCTCCAGTGCACATCATATTTTAGGATACGTATTCAAACTAGTAAACCATGGGCCTACATGACCATTTGCTTATTCATTTTGCATATGGGAAAAATGCAGCACACAGCTTTTCTATACACACACTCATACAATACCTTTTGGTTTGATTGTTCAGTCAGTTTTGAGTATGTGAACTTCACGCTTCTGGTAAAAAGTGCTTTCGGGTATCGTGGTTGGTTTATTCAGGCTTTTATAGAGACATTGCTACCTCCTAATTCAGTTTCCAATACAAACACAATATATTAGCTCCTGCGGAATGATCAAATACAGTGGCTGTTTGAATTAGATAAAATCAAAACATTAAATTTGCTGAACGGTACAAATATTTGACTGACAATTCGTTTGTTCATCTCTGATTAAGAATACGTTTTGTAAAACCCTTCTCAAACCTAGAACAAACTCTAGGACTTAATCCCACTAATCCTCCAAAGCTGGAAAACCTAAAAAATACCAAGTTAGTTTTGCAGCATGTCCTGTTGGTCATGCAGGTCAGCAGATTCAGGCCATAGAAAAAAAGTGGCAGGTTAACGGGTCAAACTGAAAGCTGAAATGCATTTTTGGGGGGGTCCCAGAATCTAACCGGGTAGCATTATGGCTCATGCATCTGAATTTAGAGGCATGGATCTAAACACTTGCTTTTCCTCCTCAGGATTTAAACAGTGTAAAGTGTTCAAAAACTTGTAAAGGGAGCTGGCTCTTCAAGACACTTGAAACAGCCAAGGCTCACTGTGGCTCCGAGGAGTCACTGGTGAGCCCATTGGTAATCCCCAAGCATACAAATAAAGCAAGATTAAATTGGCTGTAAGTAGCCAAATAATGTTCTGACCAAGTGTCCTGGTTTCGGCTGGGACAGTTATTTTTCTTCCTAGTAGCCGGTACAGTGCTGTGTTTTGGATTTAGTATGAGAACAATGCTGATAACACACTGATGGTTTAGTTGTTGCTAAGCAGTGCTTATCCTAAGTCGAGGATCTTTCAGTTTCCCATGCTCTGCCAGTGAGGAGGGGCACAAGAAGCTGGGAGGGAGCATGGCCAGGACAGCTGACCCAAACTAGCTAAAGGGATATTCCATACCATAGGACAGCATGCTCAGGATATAAACTGGGGGGAGTTGGCCAGGAGTGGCCGATCGCTCCTTGGTCATCAGTCAGCGGGTGGTGAGCAATTGCATTGTGCATTACTCATCTTTTCTTGGGTTCTATTTCTCTCTTTTTTTTTTGTTATCTTCCTTTTCATTACAATTATTATTCTTACTATTATTATTATTATTATGCTTTATTTTATTTCAATTATTAAACTGTTCTTATCTCAACCCATGAGTTTTACTTTTTTCGATTCTCCTCCCCATCCCACTGGGGCAGGGTGTGGAGGGCTGAGCGAGCGGCTGTGTGGTGCTTAGCTGCTGGCTGGGGTTGAACCATGACAGCAAGGTAACAATTTATGCTAAGTATACTATGCACTACTTATTTTGTTGTTTTTCCCCAGCAAGAAGGAGCTGAATGATGGAGGTAGCCCCTCTCTTCTTTGGACCATGAGAACGTGCCACTTGTTGCTGTGGACTAACAGACATCACTTCCATTAAAAGTAAGAAGATGACATTTTCTCCACCCCATCATAGGATTGTCAGGAGATACCACGATCAAAGCCACAAGGTTAATGGAAAATATCTAATTTTATGGTCTGCTACCTCCATAATTTTCAGGATTTCAGAAAAATATTTTTGTTTCTGCTCTAATTCTATTTAAGATATGGTATTGGAGGTTTTCATTTAGATAATGTGCATACCCTCATATTGAAAATTAAAATACTTAAAGATTTTCTAGATCACTAGGGAAAATGATTATATTACATGCTGGCATGCTGTTGAACCTTTATAAATGTTTAAGCACCACTCAGCATTTATTTTCCATTTTGTTTTCCTCATCTAATGAGGAATTCTTTAGTGGATTTCCCCACGAAGTGCAGTTCAGAATACCCTACTCTTCATGTTGTTTCAAATTTTCTCTTCTCGACATGCTATTTTACATGCAATAATCTAGATATCACTGCAGCTGTCTTCCTCCATGGACAATTTGCACTGTTCTAGTTCAACAACAGTTAGTTTCTATGCAATCCTATATTGGTTCTGTTACTTTTAATTATTAAGAAAGTAAGCAGAAGGAAAATAAGCTTTAATGTTATTTTTGAGGAGGCAGAACAGGACATGTACGACGGTACTTCTGTATGCTAATGGACCTCAATCATACCATTTCCTGCAATATTCTCCATTTTGCCCGCATAGATAAAGGAACACAGACAGCTACTATTTATTTAAAAAAAGATAAGAGCCCTAAAGGTTCAGCAGACTTTGATTTTAGAAGAAAGCTCTTAATAAACACTTACCCGCATAACTTCATGGTTAACTGAAAATATGCTCGTACAGCATCTTTACAGGTTATTGTTACACGGCTTGCAAAAGTCTAAACCTATTCCAAATGTCAACATAAATGCTAAGAATACCTTCAGGCTATGAAAAAACACACTGAGTCTGGGCTCATTTCATTACATTTCATTTCATTTCATCAGACTTCACTCAAAGCAACTAAAAATATAAATTAATTTTCACATGTAAAAAGTATCTTTATTTTATCAACTGCCAGCTGAATTTTGTATTACTTTTCAATAGTTCCCTCCTTTTAAAAATGCTGTAATCTATTCCATTTATTTGCAGTAGTGTTATTGCATTTTAGCAAAACAAGTCAACTATACATCATCTTTCCAGCTAAAATGTTGTAATACGCATTTGCTGTACCATAATTAAATATCTCCTTTCCTCCTTATTGAACCTCAATACTTTTGCTGCACCTATTTTGCAACTGTGTTAATGTGCTGCTTAACAGCATCTCATGGTAACAGCTTTGCTCCAGATCCTTGAAGAAGAGCCTTGTAAAACAGAAGTTTTGATGCATATGAATGCTAATAGAGTTATTTCCACCATGTGTATATGCTGGAAATAAGACTCAATCATCTGGCCAGTGCATTTTAAATTTGGCAATCTTTCTGCTCAATTGAGATCAGCAGATTGTTGAACATTCATGGGTCAGGACTTTTTATTAAAGACCCCGGTCTTATGTTCGCGCTTAAAACAATTCATCATTGCCCTTTCCATCTGAAGAACTTTTACGTTTTGAGAGTTAATTTACTGTATAAAGTTTGATTTGATAGGCCCTGAACCTTCTGCTCATAAGTTAGTTAACATTACATTTTTCCTACTCTTTCCTTTTCAGCTTCAAAATCATGGTTGATTTCCCTGTAATGAATAATTAATAATGTAAACTGTTCTGCTGGATAAATTAGAAAGGAAACAGAATAGCAAAATAGCCCTTTTCCTTTATAGTTCGGGTAAAAAAGTGTGATAGTGAAAGAAGAATATGAATATATGCATAAGTGTTCAGCCCTTTCGAAGACCAGCAGTGGCTATCTGGAGACATCCAGCCAAATTTAGCCGCAGGGCAAACTGGCTCACATTTCATTCAATACCATAGAAGTTGTGTACATTGGAGTCAGAGTAATGTATTTTATCATATTCATATTAGCTAAATGTAAACAAACAAAACGCCCAGGTTTTGGTACAGATAAACATTCAAAAACTGAATTAGAAGGATTTACCTAAGGAAATCTGTTGTGGTTTAACCCCAGCCAGCAACTAAGCACCACGCAGCCGCTCGCTCACTTCCCCCCCCCCCCAGTGGGGTGGGGGAGAAAATTGGAAGAAAAAGTAGAACTCATAGGTTGAGATAAAGACAGCTTAATAGGACAGAAAGGAAGAAAATAATAATGATGATGATTAAAGAACTGGAATATGCAAAACAAGTGATGCACAATGCAATTGCTCACCACTTGCCGACTGACGCCCAGTTAGTTCCCAAGCAGTGATCTGCCCCCCCCTCCGGCCATCTCCCCCCCAGTTTATACACTGGACATGCCATCATATGGTACGGAATACCCCTTTGGCCAGTTTGGGTCAGCTGCCCTGGCTGTGTCCCCTCCCAACTTCTTGTGCCCCTCCAGCCTTCTTGCTGGCTGGGCATGAGAAGCTGAAAAACCCTTGCCTTACTATAAACACTACTTAGCAACAACTGAAAACATCAGTGTGTTATCAACATTCTTCTCATACTGAACCCAAAACATAACACTATACCAGCTACTGGAAAGAATATTAACTCTATCGCAGCTGAAACCAGGACAAAATCCCAAAACCAAATACCTGACCTGCTGAAAGGCATTACTCCATCACTAACTTTTAAAATCTTTCTTAGTTCTTCTGAGTTCTCCTTGCATAAATCAAATTGTTATATTACGTGATCACCACAAAAATGAGAATGCAACACAATGCATAAAAGCTAAAAAAGAACATTTGCACTCCATCTGAGGAGCTAAACATACAGCTTCTGTACTGAATTATTTTAGACCGGCTGCTGACAACAGAAAATATTGTATCTATGCTTCAGCACGCTCCACAGCAGATCTGTTGAAATCTCTACTTTCTCTCAAAATCCCTGTGTTCTGTTTCTATGCCCCAGAAGAAAAACATGTTTTCATATTCAAAATGGTATACAAATTTTCATTTGGTATACAGTTACTTCAGTTGAATTAAAAAAGCAATGGCAAATTTTATATCAGAAGAGAAGACGTATGTGTCTTGATTCATTGGAATCACCTTCATCTCCATAAACCCAAGAATTCTTATAAAAGCAAATATGCAGTGTACATCACATTTCCCAGACTTAGTGAATTCCCTCTTTCTCTTCAAAATTCCCCAAGAAATTTCTTTACCCTGTTCTCTGGACTATGAATCAGAATTTCTCAAGGGAATTAAAAAACGCATGCTTCGATTCTAAGCTAATAACAGCTCCTGAATGAGTCTCTGCCATAATTTAAGAAGCCTAAGGGTGTAATTACACAAATGAATTATTGAGAGGTAGATTTACTGTATTTTGGCCATTCTGTTAAAAGCCTACATATATATGCTCTTTCTCTGAGGTAACTGAAGTTATTTTACCTTATATTCACAAAGATACATGCATATTTACACCACATTGTAAGAACCTGGATTTTCTTGGCTTTATGCCTGATTTGGAAAAAGTAAATGTAAAGTATTATGCAACAAATAATGACGCCCTACTTGTGATACTATTAACATGTTCTTTCTTATATTAGAAAACAAAAAGAAAAGAAGTGCAGATTATTCATTTCAAAATCTGTAGGAGAAACTTTTCATTAGGAAAAACCAATCCCTTTAAGAAGCCCACTGTTCACTAACACCACCCTACCAAAAATTAAAAGCTAATATTTAAAAGTTTCTTTTTATTATTTGCCTCTGAGTTCTGAGCCTTGCAGGGCTCTTCATGATCACCTTTCATAATCAAGAAAGACAAGAGACTTTCACTATATGAATTCTGAAATAAGTATGTGCTCATATAGCTCCAATTTAATTGCAGCTGTAGTGGTACTACAGATTAAAAGTCACATGCCATGCAGGGCAAAAACTGTAAATGTTTCAGTGCATGCAAGGAACATCCTCAAGAAGAAATCTCAGTGACCTGAGAGTGCCTTTTTCACTGAATATGATCCTGTTAGTTCAGTGCTTCTTCAGTTTTTTCTACATTATGAAATATCTAACATGTTCTAAGTAGAATTCTGTTTTTTTAATTATTATTGCAAAGGCATAGTTGCTGTGATAGATAGCAACAGGAAAGTGTATTTGGAAAAATCAATAGTAAGAGCAAAGGTGTGAAACAGCTCGTCCTTTGTCACTGCAGTTTGGTTACTGAGATGAACAAAAAACTTAAAGAATAATGATATACCAAAAACTGATCAGAAAATGAAAGGCAAGTCATTTCAAGCAATATTTTCTCTACAAAGTTAAGAGTTTTCTGGGGAATAAACAAGAAACAAGAACAAGAACAATTCCCTTTGACCTTTGGATAAAAAATAAAATGTTATGGTGTTCAATTAATAGAGTGCTACATGATGTAAGTTGCAATTATAATTCTGAGTACTTCCACCCCCTTCTATGTGCCAAAGTTCATTGTTACATTATAACTGGTTTTCTCATGGTTTCCCTTTGAAGATTAAGACAGCTTCATGATGATCATGCACGATGGGAGTTCGAGCCTCACGAAGGAGCCTCATGGCCTATAGAGGGTAATGAGAACGTTCTAACCGAATTACTTCACTTAATTCAACCTGAATGTTTGTCTGCTCTCACGTTCAGTTCCCAAATATTTCTGAAGCTATCAGCAATAGAACCCCTCATATTCTCTGGAATACTTCAGGTGGGTGAGACAAATGTATTTAGCTTTCTATTGGAAACAGATAGTGATATATTAACAGTAGTTTTAGTCCACCTTTAAATGTAATAAAATTTTAAAAGCGATATTCCTCCCCCCACTTTCAGGTCACCTGTAATGCAACTTTGTATCAAAATAAAAAAAAAAAAATCTTCCAATGCCAGTATTACAGTAAGGTAAACATTCACTATTTTCAATTCACAGTTATCTACCTAATTTCAATCTTCAAAAACCAAACTGAGAAGTAAAATGTGAATTGTTTTGCTAAGATTTCAGCAATTCAAATCTGGTGTCTTTTTTACTTAAAATTATTCCTTACAAAAAGACCTATGCCATCCATTTAAATTTATTATATGGAGGAGGCAGTATATTATCATTACTGTTGGAATATAAACTTTTTGATTTCTTGACTTTGTAAATGTTCTAGTGTAACGTAATACTTTTCGTAACATTGTCTTTTATTAAAACCCACAAACACATACAACCCCAAAAAGCTTCTAAGTACAGAAGTGCTAGCTGCATATACTCTATGAAATATGTTCAGGACACCTAAGTCTGGAACGAAGTGGCTAAGTTATGATTTTGAGACCTTACTCTGCCCGTTATATAGTACAGCTTATCCCCAAGAATGTTGTGCCAGCCTGAGCCTGAAACCAGCAGCTCATCAACTGGCAATGCAAGGAACGTATAATTAACCAAACGTAGTTTTTTACTTTGTTGGCACCCAGCAAAACAAGCAAGCCAGCCACTGCAACACTCACGAAGGTGCCACTAATATATCCAGAAGATAATTCAAGATAATTGGATAGAACAGAAAGGGAAAAGGAGGTGTTCAACGAATTCACGTACACAGGGCTAATACGACGAGTTAGCTATTGAAAGCTGATACCACACTGGATTTAAACCAGCGTGCTGTGCAGAGGTAAGCCGATGACTCCCATCCCCCCCTCCCCCCCCATTTGTTATATGAATTGTCATTGCAAAACCTCCCAGGAGTATAAGCAAAGCACTAAAGCACTTCTATATGTACTGAGGGACTATCACTGTCATGACTCTGGTTGGTCAGATAAACCAATTTTACCTCTTAGTGGCATTCTCTAGTCTCATGGCCTCTCCTTGCTCTCAGCTATGATGGTTGAATTGGCTTCTGCCCCTAAATGCTGCTGAATCCCACAGCAATCGTGAATCAGAGCTCTTAGCCACGGTAGTTCATAGATCAATATATTAACAGAGACTAAAATCAATGATGGTTTGCATTAATATGCCAGATTTTGAATTGCAGCACCTTAGGACCAGACCCACTGCTCTTCAGCCAGTTCTGGGACTTGTAAGCACCGCTCAATGGATGTGATGGACGGCTGGAGGTGATAACCTCTTAAATTGTCCTAGCTTGGATCAGTAAAGCTTGTCAAACAGAATTCATTAAAAACTCCTTTTCACCTAACGCAAAAGAAGTACCTAGACCTTCCCTACTTCCTACTCTAGCTTTCTACCCTTCTGCTGCTAGGAGAGGGTATCTTTTATTCATACTTTGTGTCTGCAAACTCTTCCTTTCCATCATCTCCATTTTCTCCGTATTTTCCTCAGTTAAACTCAGAATAAACAGTTAATATTTTTCTCTTTGTTTGTTGTTCAAGCCTTGTCATTTTGTTTAGCTAATCATCTTATCAGTACCTCTTGCCTTCTGTACTAAATTAAGTCTCCTCTTGACTTTACATAATCTGAACAACATATAAAAATATACGGTGAAAAACCTAGAAGTTTTCAGCTCAACAACTTTTAATACAGAAAGTTATAGGAGTATTATCGATCATGACAATGCTTAGAGTTCACTTTTGTTTCAGAAGCATACCCTGTAACTTGGAAAAGTAGACATGAGTTGATAAAAAAGAGCTAAAATATCTATTTTGCATGAGTGCCCATTAAATTCTTCCCCCTACACAAATACTGCAAAATACCATTCATTTTATACACAGAATATCTATTAACTTAATACAAGGCAACAGGACACATAAATAGCTAACTTATCTGTCATATGGCTGCACAACAGAATGAGCTAATGACAGTAGCCTTTCCTTTATTTACTGAAAAACACGAGGGGCTTTGTTTGTTTGTTTGTTCCTATTTAAATACAGTTGTGCAGGACACAAAGTGTGTAAGGTAGGAAGCAGAGCCGAGTATGTCCAAGATTGTTCATGCATTCAGGGTTAACCAGGTTGGGGCTACAAAAGAATTTTCTGCCCGGCTAAGCTGGAGGAATTTAAAAATATTTTTGCTTTGTCTCACAGCTTGAAGGGTTAGTTGCTCACTTCACAGGTTCTCCTCACAGTTTTGTCTGACAAATTCCTTCTTGCTGCTCCATCAACCTAGGACATCAGTGATCCCCTTCATCTTTTTCATTGCCACGCCAGAGCTCTTGTAGGTTTTTTTGCACTAAAGACTTAAGTTTGCTATAGTTTCTGTGTCTGTACTGCAGCGGGAGTATGCAGGGAGAAGTAGCAAATTGCCAGCTCCTGCAGGCTTCAACTTAAAGTACAGGGAAGACAAATATGGACACAAACAGTCTTCCCGTTCAGAATGGCCTTTGGATTCTGTCCTGTACAAAGAGTTCCCAACAGCGAAAAATGCATAAGCTGTCTGTTTGGGTACTTTAAGTTGTCACAGGTACTCACACCATTTTCCAAATCATATTTTGGCCAAGACTGACTACGGTGCTGTGTAAGTCATCAGAGACAGTCTACACATACAATTCATTCTGGAGAAAGTCAGTTGCATAAATGGAAAAACATCTGTGCAAACACAATGCAGCCAGGTTAATGAGAAGAAATCCAGATGTTTTACTCCTGTCTTACCTATCAATCATCTTCTGCTTGAGACAATTAAACTGCAGCTGTGTTCTTGTGCCTACCTTTCCATGCTGAAGTGCTTTGGTGGTCCATCTTGACAATTTTTACAGCACCTCATCCTACTTTGATAAGTCACTCCCATAGTCTCTGCTGGCTGCTGGGCATTATCCCTTGTTTGTATGTCTGGTTTGCTTTTCACTGCAACAATCTACAACACTTCAGTAGTACCTTGAATTTCTTACTTGAAGAGAAGAGAACTCCTCCTTCCCGCCTTCCTGTTGCACTGCTTCCAAAACACAGACACAGCTCAGACATTTTTAGTCTCCGGGGGGGAAAAAAAAAAGTGTACAAATTTTGTAAGACAAGGCACAGTAAAGAACATAATGACTATGGAACTGCCTGAGCTGGCCCAAAATGCAAGTGCTGTAGAGCTGCAATCAGGATAAAGGAATTTGAAGCAGGAGTGCAAGAAGGACGACCACACTTTTAAGACAGAAAACACATGTCTAACCAGACTCCAGCTCCCAAACCACAAAGAGCTGGACAGGATGCCAGAATACCACTTAATTTCATGTCAACATGGGCAACAGTCATAAAAATCTCAATACTGGGACTAATGATTCTTTTTGAAGAATGGACCTGGCATCAGAAACTCTTTCGTTTGCTGGAAATCTGTTCAGGCAGTACATAAATCATTCAGACTCCTTTAACCCTCTTCCATCTCCAGTGACTGCTAGAGAGCAAGAAGTTTCCCAGCGCCACAAGGGCAGAGAATGCTAAATAACTGCTGCCTTGTTTTCGTGGTGGGAGTCAAACCATACACGTGCAGCTGCAGACCAGCTCTGCCTGTTTTCACAAGGGGTGGGTATGAACTACACTCTATTCTGACTTCAATTTCCGCATGCTGCTTGTTAGTCTCGTACCAGTTGCTCAGAATTGTAACCAGTGCTTTGAATAAAGGCTCCTTCTTCCCTCTACCATTTACCTGGTTAAAATGAAGCCCCCCACCATCACTACTGCATACGCACACTTTGCATGACCAATGTAGGAATCTTGCCACAGCAACTGTTCGTAGGGGCATGTCAGGTCACTTTTGCTACCCTCCATGTTGCCTTCATTATCTGCCCTGCCACATCCCCTACTCTTTACAAACAGCACGCACGCACGCACAAAAAGGACACAAAACATTATACAGAATGTGGGTTTTGAGCACTTGGCAATATGATAAAAAAAGAGAAGCAAAACGAGGAGAAGGTAGGGAATTAATTAAAAAATCAGTGAACATCTATGGTGTGTACAATGACATTGTTAAAATGTCTTCAATTTTGTAAAGATAAAAATCTGTGAAATTCTTTTGTAAAACAATTCCTAGAAAATTGTTTAGTGGGGGTTTTATTTTGTTTTGTTTAGGACCAATACATATATTTAAAAAGCTTTTTTAATGTAAGCATAACTTTTCAAGGTTTTTTTTGAATTTTCCCTTTCTCCAGTAAGGCTTTTATCAACATCATTTCTCATTTAGACCAAGCCGTACAATAGTAATTTCCAAAGCATAAACAGGCAGCAAGCCACAAGTGCAAATTACCAGGAAACCATCACCCTTTTTCCCTTAAAAGCCTGGAATATTCTGTGCAACACAACACGACACAATGATGTCTGAACACGTTGCTGGCAACATGGAGTGGAATTTTAGAGACAGAAAGCGTACTAGCCATAATATCACATGAAAGGACTAGTATTTTGCTGTTCCTTGAGTAGGCAGGTATAGTCTTCTAGACAAGTAGGAAAAAAACCAGTGTTATTTCAGTGAACATCATGAATATGTACCCTTACAAGACTCTGCTTGCCTTTCTCCTATAGGTATATGGGATTTGCTCCCATGGATTAGTGCAAGGCTGCCTGAAGAACATTAGATGTAATCACCAACCTGACCTCATCAGAAACTGTATTCCCTTTCTCCCTCAACCTGTGCCCTTCTAATGTCATTAATTAGATATCTGGCCTCATGCAGCCTCCTTAATGATAAATGTAATGCAGTGCAGCAGCAAAACAGCATAAAGACCACATCTATCAGCTCTGTGGGCAAATAGGATGAAAAGTGAAAAAAGGATTTTCTGTCTTCAGGGAAGACACTCTAGAAACAGCAATACAAAACCTGTGTCATGGAAACAAACAAAAAAGCACTCCAAAAACACGGCAACAAATTCCCTTCAAGCCCTCACGCCAAAAAAAAAAAAGGAAACAAAGGGGAAAAAAACCCTCTTATTTACTACCACTGACACTAAACAACGCAACAGGACTACAGCAGGTGGGGTTTTTTTAACGCCCTCCCCAGAATATGAATACACCCCAGAATACACATTAACTCTGACCGGAGGGTAAAGCCAGGCTTCTGAGAATGCACCCGACTAAGAGAAGGCAAGTCTTTGCCAGGACGTCTCCAGCGTAAAAAAGGAAAGTAAATTCACAACAGCCCCAGAGAGGAGGTTTTTACAATGCGTGGTCCCAACGCTGAAGGAAAAGGGAGAGTTTCTGATACAAGGAAAGGCAGGCACGCACAAACACAAGCACATACACAGAGGACGGGGAGAAAGTCATGTCCTCGCCCCGACAAAGGAACGGACTTGGTGCAGGGAATGGTGTGAATGGAGCTTACAGCAGCTGAGAAACAGACAGGGAATCCTACACTGCAACAGCTTGCGGGCATTACTTAGCCTGTGCCAAAGATGCTGCTTGCTTTATACATTCAGTTAGCCGTCTTTATGCTCTATCCAGGTGCTAGGGTATACTTAAACCCCATCCATGGTAGGGAGACTTCCAAGGCACAGCAATATCCTGTTCTTTTTAGTTAATTCCTCAATCCCAAATGTCAGCATGGAAATCGTGATGCTGCAACCTAGACAGACCCAGTAAGAGAAGGTGTCCTGCTGAATGCCCTCATAATGAATGATTCCTTGTCACCCTCATTCTTACATCTCATTGAGGTTTTTTGTTTTGTTTTGTTTTGTTTTATTTTATCTTATTTTATTTTAATTTAATTTTTTACCTTTCCCACTGATTCCACTTTATAAGCACAAAGTCCTAACAGCTCCTATGGAAGCGTTATATTTTCAAGTCAGCCATGTAGATCAATGTAATAAACATGGAGCCTCAGATTCTATTATTCAGACATCAACGTGCATTTGGTCTTGCACAGAGAATGCCAATGAATTAATGCCAGGGTACTAAAAGCTAAACGTACACACACTGAAAGATGTGTGCACAAACAGAAAACAGACATGAGCAGATCTTGTTTAGATCAGTGCGTCTTCCTACAACTGCAAACATTCTCATGGGCCATCAGGTCTTAGTCAGTCTAACATTAAAATATTTGAGGATAAATAAGATTTTGCTTAAAAACGTCTTGCTCTCTCTCTTGTCAGCAGAGGCACACTGTGCTCTGTTCCATGTAAATCTGAATCTGTTTTAGAATGTCTGATCTAAATAACGTTTCTGTGGTCAGAAGAAACTGTTCTTTTGTCATTCATTAAATACTGAGGTTCAGTCAATTTTCCATTTCTAAAGGCACTTCTACTGAGAAAAATGACAGTGTTCACAAGTTGAACAGATATGTAACTCTTCAAAGTTTTACCACATGTACATAATTTTAAATTCTCTCATTACATCTACTGATTTCAACAGGAATGTTCCTAACACATTAACTTAACCATGAGGGTCATTGTAGCACAAGGGCCCTGAACAATAGTCTATACTAGCAATGCTGTGCATTGCAATAATCAAATTTTCAGATGTAAATGCCCCACAGAAAAAGCAATATTCTCTCCTTTAAGTCACAGCAAAAAAAGTAAGTCTGACTCATTTTAGCCCTATTTTTAAAGCACTCTTTCAAGCATCTCCCTCAGGCAATGAAAGAATTTGCAAAGCATTTTGGTGAAACATTTAAAAAAATCTCACCTTTAATGTTTTGAAATCTTGCTCATTTAATTTTTTTCAACTTCACAGCATTTTTAACACACAGAAGGAAGCAGATCAAATTCAAATACTTGCTGCTTTCTCTCTACCTTGATATATGCTATATAAGATACACCAAATAGGACATGATAATGGCTTCAAGGTAAAGAACAAGAGAACAGTGCCAGCTGTGCAGCTGCCTCAAAATACAGAGTATTATGTGAACTAAAGAATGACATTTGCTACTGTTCTACCATAAATGTTATAGTTGCAATTCAGTACTATACTGACACAAGGCACTGCATGGTTTTATGTTTCTAATATGAAATTATAACTTTTCCAGGTAATTGCAGTACAGTCATATTTCTCTTAGGTTCACAGATAAGGCATTTATGTATATTAAAAAAGAGTTATTTCACCTATTATGGCAAACTGATGAACGAAATCATCACGCTAATTTCAACATTGGAAAAGTTTAAATAAAGGCTATTAATCCTTTACATCAAGTCTAGAGTCATCTATAAATGCCTATTCATATTTTAAGGGTACATCTTTTATAGGTGGAGACAAGATTTTTCTGTCTCATTTTGGAACTTACAGAACATAATTATTCTCAGCCTTGGGTCACTCTTAGTTTGCTGCTGATGAATCTGTAAAACTGAAATATGATTTTGAGGATTAGCATATAATAACAGAGAGACTGTAGTATTTAATTAAGAAAAAAAAATTTTCAAAATATTTTCATGTAAGATGAAGGGCCCTTTTTGCTGAGATTTTCTTTTTTCTACAGTACCCAATAAAAATTGAAGAAATAACATTAGTCCTGTGAAAAGCATAAATCCAGCACAAGTAATCCTTTTGGAATTTTACTATAAAAGTCAGTCCTCAAAAAACCAAACATGTTTAAAAAAATTTAGACACATTCTGGAAAGTACACTGTAGTGTATACAGCTATCAAATTGCAATGGCTTCAGGGTTGCTTCAATACATTTAAAGTCAACAGATGCATTGTTCTTTCTCATGAAGACTGATTTTTTCCTATCCTGTTGATTTTTATTAACATAAATACAAATATTAATCATACAGCAATAACATAATGACTTTTTGTTTTGGAGCCCTAATTGTTGCTAAAGTATCTCTAATCCTTTTACAAAATCCAAATATAAACAAGTTTTAACTCACATATCAGAGTTTTTCTCAGATGCTGAAGACACTATAAAGGAATTAAGACAACAAGAAATTATGATGTCAAAAAAGTATTTCTGTAGGCAATTGAAGGAAGCCAGAACTTGATTATTAGACACAGCAAGGTGAAAACCAAAAAAAGTATACACATTTTTGAGTATCTGTAGGGTCATGCTATTAGACAGTACATGAAACAAGTTTGTGGTCACATAAAGGAGAGTGTCTAAATTTTAAGTTTCCTTTACCTTGAATATAATTTTCACAACAGCAGGATGAAATATTGCCAATTATATAAAGGAAATTATCTTGAATCTCCAATTCTCTGTGCGAGATATACTAGCCCTTTCAAAATGTCTTTTTTGCTTGTTTGTTTGTTACTTTCCGTTAGGCAGAGATGGAAGAAATCCAACAAATACAATGGTACAGAAACCCCAGAAATTGCTTCTTTCTGCTATTGAGCAAGGAGTTTTATTTGATCATGGAAACTAGCTTCTCTTTATTCTGGTTTTACCTCATTTTTTCTGATGCTTATCCATCTAGATCACCTTGCTTTTATTCTTTTGAAAAACATCATGCATTTGCAATGACCAGAATTTTCCACCCAAGTTAAAACATATGTATGCTTTTTCTCCTCTCCTTTTCCTGCTTATAATGTGTACAACTGAAAGCAGTTGAGCTAAGACAAATCTTTTACTTAATCAAAACCTCACAGCCTCTGGTATTCTTTCATTATCGGGATTCATCGGCTCTAATCATCTTTAGTTCTCAAACCCAGAGGGTACAGGATAACAAGAGTTAAGTGAGTTGCTTAGGGAAAAATCCTTCTAGGAGTGAGTCTAGTTGTCAATATTGAAAAGATAATCTAATAATCTATTATCCCACAGAGATTCATATTTTAATTTAACTTGGCTAATTAGACCTACAACTCTAAGGATCTGCAAATACCCTTCAATGCTACTGATGGTAGAAATCTGACTGAAGGTAAAGCTGTGGCATTAGTTTGTTGGAGATTTATATCATCTCTTTGTCTTCTAAATATTTAATGCCAAAAAGCAAGTCCTTTGAGCGAGCGTCATCTTCTAGCTCTCCCAAAAGAAGGTCAAAACAGGTCTCTCATTAGGTCCCTTAAAAAAGAATCTGATACAACTGTAAAGATAAAGCTTAATTTACAAATTTGTCAAAGACCAGGAAGCTGACATAAGAAATTCATGAATAGAATCTTAAAAACAATTAAAAGCTGGTAGTATTTTGATAGTGGCCCTTCAAGTGCCTCTTAAATATACATTCCAGGCAAAGAGGAATGACATTTTCCACTCACGAGCTTTTGATAACAGGAGTTTTGAACTTAGCCATCTTTCTTTCAAACCTGTTAAACAACTTATTCTATTAATTTCTCTCATTTCAACTTTCAAATAGAATAGAATAGAATCAAATAGAATAGAACAGAACAGATTAGAATTGAATATTTCAGTTGGAAGGGACCCACAACGATCACTTAGTCCAACTGCCTGACCACTTCAGGGCTGACCAAGTTAAAGCATGTTATTAAGGGCATCGTCCAAATGCCTCTTAAACACTGACAGGCTTGGGGCATCGACCACCTCTCTAGGAAGCCTGTTCCAGTGTTTGACCACCCTCTTGGTAAAGAAATGCTTCCTCATGTCCAATCTGAACCTCCCCTGGTGCAGCTTTGAACCGTTCCCATGAGTCCTATCACTGGATACCAGGGAGAAGAGATCAGTGCCTCCCTCTGCTTCCCCTCCTCAGGAAGCTGTAGAGAGCAAAGACGTAGCCCCTCAGCCTCCTTCTCTTCAAACTAGACAAGCCCAAAGTCCTTAGCCGCTCCTCATAGGACATTCCTTCCAGCCCTTTCACCAGCAATGACTTTTGAGGACCCCTTACTACTGACTGGTGGCCCCAAGGGGTCTGTCAGGAGACCAACACTGTAAGAGGTGGGAGAGCAAAACACAGGCCAAGAGTGTCTGCTTTGACAAACTACTTATAGCTCACAAGAAAAAAAGAAAAAAGAGGGAAAAAAAAGGTCTGTTCCTTCCTCCTTGGCTTCCCTCACTTGCAGCCGCCAGACGCTCACTACAATCAGTCACTAAACCGAATGGTTGACTGCAATGCTCTCTGCAACCCGTAACACCACTGTGATTTTACCCATGTTTACTCCCTTGGACGCAAACTTGCCCAGAGCTAGCCTGGTGAATCAAAGAGACAGTTTCATGATAACTGCCTGCTTTCTTACGTTGTTTTAAATTTTAATAACCTAGGACTAGTTGCCAGAACGGATCCGTGCAGAGTTAAGTGTGGGGTTTGCAGTATGTGTGGGCGGTAGCTGAAGGAACAGGGAAATGACAAAATTTCACAACTGACCTTTTGCTAATGTTTCTTTCAGAAGCAACAGAAAACAATCTTCTACAAATGGCAGACAGGATTATGCCAAGTGTGAATGCTACAGTTACTCAGCAATAGAGGAAACGGAGATGTCAATCCCATTTTCAGGTCAGAATCTCAAGTTCTGCTGGAAAAAAAGTAGTGGTCAATATTTCCCATAAAAAATAATTGCAACATTATGTGTTATGTAAAACTCCACACTTTAGGAATATAAATATATCCACATATACATGCTAACTTATTACTAAATGGGTTTTTTTGGTAAATACATGGCATACTGAAATTTCATTCTCTGTCACTTAGAAAGATTAATATGATTACTAATCTTCTAATTCATTCCCACAAGTCACATGTTTAACTACATGCAGATACAAAATCCCTTTAATTATTTCTTCTTCTATATGACTCCTCTGAAATTGTTGTTTGCTTTCAGTAACCAGTGTCAGTAAGAGGAAAAATTCACAGGATACATACTGAATTTGAACAGTGAACTCATCAGGTGCATCTTCTATTCAATGCCGACGAATGATAGTGCACATGGGCCCTTTTTACAGAAATGTTATTTATGTTCCAAGTTAGGTAAGTTAGTTAGGCATGAAATCCAGAACATTTAAATGTTTTCTGACTACACTTGCTCAGCAAAAGCCAGAGACCAGAAATCTGCTCATTCCCTCATCTTGCACAGCTGGTGTATGTATTATCCAGTTCTTAAATCACTTAAAAACATACTAAAGGAAGACTCCCAGGGCCATGATATCTTTTAAGGTCATATGGAGGTTTTTTAAAGTCTCAAAGCTAAACCTAAGCTTAGGCAGCCATCTCAGTAGCTATACATAACATGGTTAAGAATTAAACAAGTGGTTACATGCTATGATGAACTAGTGTTCAGGAACATTTGGTTTGAAATTAATAAAAATGATTTGTCAGATTAATTGCCAGATAAGACACGTCATGGAAATAATGATCAGTGTCCATTGCAGGTTGCAAGAAAGACCTGGTGTATCATATGGACTAGACTGCCTATAAATAAATGTAACTTTCTTCTTTGAGGTCATCTGTTTTACCCTCAGCCCTTTACTGACAATCATCTTTAGGTAGGCAGCAGTGCTAAGGTAACTTAAGATTAAATACTGGAGGTAGATGTGCAAGCAAGGCAGGCTCATAAATCCAAATAGGCTGCTGCTGCACCATGGAGACTACCAGCTTTGGACTGAAAGTCCAGTTCAAAATCTGTGGGTTTTATAACCTTGGACATGATGCTGTATTCTTAACACTACACTGATTTCAGGCACAAGCTGGCCCAAACAGAGCCCTTTTGAATGCATTTCTGGCCAATGTTTCCAGTTCAAAGACTGACTTCTTCTCTTCTAGGTCAGTAGGACCTGCAAAGCTCACCTCTTCCCCAGCTTTCTTGCTTTCCCAGAGGTAGATACAACTTAATGCCTCATGCAAAACAAGGCTGACGAGTCATCCTGCTGACTTCCTGCTGTAATAAATAAAAATCCTACATCTGAGGATGTCATACTCTATTTGAAATTTTTTTAAGTCGGCAGGTTGGAAGGAATGAAATACATTTTTCAGATTCAGCAAAGGAAAACAGAAGTGAATACTGGTAAAAATAAAATAGAATATGATGAGTATGAAAAAATGGTCTCAAGCGATCATTAATATGCTGTCTGGAAACCTTAAGAAAATGAGTTGTCTAATGCCTAGTGATTGAAGCAGAAGAATATTCGTCTAAAAGCAATGTAAAGTTTTTAGGTGTAATGAAAATGTGAAAAAATCATCAGTTTTCAATTAAGAAGTCTCTTATTATGATTCATTATGACTGCATTTTGGGTCTTTTTGAATTGCTTTTGAATTCCTAATTTTACTAGGTTTCCCTTTAACACAGAGTTACTCTAACAGTCTATTTGCTCTCTTTATTTCTCAGTGTAGGTGTGAGTGACTGCATTTTGACTTGCGCGCATAACTTATTTATTATAAACCTGATTAAATATTTAATGCTATGGATACATTATGGAAATTGTTATGAATTGCTGACAGCGGTGGGTGTTAACAGTCACTTGTCATTTAGGACAGATGTAAAGAACCATTAAGCTCCTTTACACAATTAGGCAGCTGAAGCAATAACTATTGGATGACTCTGACACAAGATACTGCCCTTCTTCCTGTCCCCCAGCACCAGAATTTTGGGAGCTAGCTATACCCAAAGATGTGGACAAGTTCAACTACTGTTTGGGGAGAATTAGTAAATTATTTTAGAGAACAAAGCAGAAATATGAAACATAGTAAGCAAGCACAAAACTGTCTCAACAGGTATAGCAGCATGTCTCCAAAAAAGCATTAAAGGAAAGTTCTCACTTCTTGGCTGAGTAATGGTCATAGGAGGCCATAAACAAGGAATATTCTCTTTTCTGAATATTCTCTAAGTCAGGAATATAGGATCTGGGAAGTTTCTTACACATAAATTGTAAGAATTTCATCAGTGATACCTGATCCTAAATTTTTTTGCTGTTAACACCAATACAAAAAGACCAAACTTTGGAAAACACTTTAAGTAGTAAAAATAACTGAGTTAGTTGCACTATTTCTCTATTTCATTAGCCACTGTCCTCTTTGGGGAATAGTCACCTTATTTTCCACCGACAAAACTGTTGAACAATTGGTTCTGTAAAATGCTACATACAGTTAAAAAATTAGGTATGCTGTTGTTACTTACCATGTGTCTGAAAGGCATAATGGCTCACAGACAGGGAGTGAACCAGATGGTATGACAAAGGAAATTGGGAGTCATTAAATTGCAAAGAGGGAAAAAGATGTTGTGGAAGAAAATTAAAGAGCTAAAAGGTGCATATGCCAAGTAGAGCAAAAAAAAAAAAAAGAACTGGGGAAAATACCTTTGTATCTCCCTGTGAACTATTAAAGGCAGAAAGAGTGAAAAATGTTTTGAGATTTCTTTTTTATTTTGTTTTGGGGATTTTTTTGCTTTCTCTTCTGAAGGACAGTTTTGCTAAGAGTTTTATGAGAGTCAGTACAAGTTCAGATAAAAGTGTCTTAAAAACTCTTCCTGTGAGCCATTTTCTTGTTTCATTATTTTATTCTCAAAGAAGGAGTTGCTTATTTTCTCTTCCTTTGAAGAGGAAAAAGACTATCAACTATCAGATTTAAAAAATAAAAAAGAAAGTCTTTGAACTAAAATTAACTACGGTATTTCAAGCTATTATTATTAAGTTGCAATCTTCTCTACCATCAAAGAAATGAGTCAGTATAAACCCAGTATCACTTATTAGTTCTTAAGATTAGCTGTAAATGTAAAGCTGGCATAAATCTGTATAGGTTACCAGATGCTGTAAAGCTGTGTTGATACATGCTTGTCCTCCTCTCACCACCAACTGTTAAAATCTAGAAGTTATTTACTGAGCTGCGTGGGTACACTGTATGGATAGCAACCTCTATTCCAAGACTTCTGCTCTGGGACACTCAGACACTTGACACACAAATCAAGGCTACTGGCACCACTCACCCAGGGAACAAGGTACTCATCAAAACCAGTCCACACATCAGGTTCTGGATGGCAATTTGGCCCCTGCACATAGCAGCTCTACCTCCTCCACTCTTCCCAGGGAGGGCTACAGCTCAGTATAACTTAATTTGCCTATTGCTCCTTTGTTTTTCTAGCTCCTACCGGACTACCTAGTAACTTAGAGCTGAGCAGATGTGATCAAGGTCTCAGTTATCTGAGAGGTTGTTTTGGGTAGGTTTCACCCTACACAACATCACTGTCCAAAGAGCAGCGAAGCTGGTGAACGGTCTAGAGCACAAGTCTTACGAGGAGTGGCTGAGGGAACTGGGGCTGTTTAGCCTGGAGAAAAGGAGGCTGAGGGGAGACCTTATCACTCTCTACAACTACCTGAAAGGAGGTTGTAGTGAGGTGGGTGCTGGTCTCTTCTATCAAGTAACTAGTGATAGGATAAGAGGAAATCACCTCAAGTTGCACCAGGGGAGGTTTAGTTTAGATATTAGGTAAAATTTCTTCACCGAAAGGGTTGTCAAGCATTGGAACCAGCTTCCCAGGGAAGTGGCTGAGTCACCATCCCTGGAGGTATTTAAAAGACGTGTAGATGTGGTGCTTACGGACAGGGTTTACTGGTGGACTTGGCAGTCTTAGGTTTATGGTTGGACTCGATGATCTTAAAAGTTTTTTCCAACCTAAATGAATCCATGACTCTAAGTAATTGACAGACTCAACAGGTAACACATCAGGCTTGCTTCTATCTGCATAATATACTTTTACTCAGGTAATTAGGTCCAAACGTGGACAGTGCTAGAATTTAGGATTGTACTTCAAGTCAAGCTTTAGGAAAGACACTTCAAAAATAAAATTTCCAAACAACTAGCAACAGATATCAAACAACAAAAACCTCCTCCTTTATGTGGTGGAATGGAGGTTTTGTATGAGGGATTCTAGAAATTCCATTTTCAAAACAGGGCCTTATTCTGCAAGTAATAAATTAGGACCTTGGAAATGAAAAAAAATCCCAAAATATTCCTTCTGAAAGGAATGCAAGCACTGAATTTAAGAAAAAAAATATTCCATGGCTTTTTTGTTACTACTTGTAATATTCTGAAACGTAAAAAATGTTTCGCACAAACATTTCAGTTTCAGTGATGTTTTAACACATCCCTTATCTTTCCTGTATCTATCCCATTGATATTTCTCAGTCCTAATCTCCCCCTAATTTCATAAGAAGTTTTTTCATTCCAGAGGCTTGTGTACGGAACAAATTGTCTGGGATTTCCGAGTTCCCACCTGCTTTTCCTGCCAGATGGGCAACTAAGCTCTATGAAGTTCCTGAACTTCTGGACTCTCTCTTGGAGCACCAAGTAGGATGGCCAGCATGGTATCAGGAAATTTGAGTGTCCTGACCATTTGTGGATTAATTTTGACACAACTCTTTCTGTTTCAGGCTCCCATTGCTGAGCATTAGCAGTGAATGTCATCAACACTTAACAATTTGGTCATAACTGTAAAGCAAATGGTAGTTGTCAGGCTTGTTTTAACTGAAGTCTCTGAAATAAATTCTTAGAGATGATACATACGACAACCCCATTTTTCTAAGAAGACATAGTTTAGAAATTTTTCAAGCCATCCCAACAAAGTGGAATTTCTGCCACAAATTTTAAGCAGGCTATAGCATAAAAACCTCATGCTTAATTCACTTTTCCATATAAATAATACTAAATTACATTAGCTTTGCCTTGACTTGTCTATTACTCTGCAGATAGGACTCCATTAGAAAGCCCCTTCTTGAAGGAAAAGAAATCAAGCTTAAAGATAATAATTCTAATAAATTTAGGGTTCTCATAAAATTAGCTTCCCAAATAACGGCAACAATACTTTATGTTACCTTTGCTCATGTGGATCACTGAAAAACTCTATCGATACATGGGGATTTAGTAATTTCCTTTTATATGTAGAGTTTGAACAACATGATTACAATTCCTGAACTTTGATTGAGAAGAAATGGTTTCAAACTACATGGGAACCTAGAGAAAAGTATTGAGAGGGTGTAGTTTCTGCATCAGGCAGGAAGATGCCACATTCTGGAGGGTGAAAGTTACACATGTAATTAATAATCTTCAATGGCCAAATCTGTAATTTAACATCATAGATGCAGAACTTGTAGGCTACCATAGTATCATACTGAGATGTTTATGCTATTAATAGGAATACCAGTCCACAGAAGCTGATAGATACCTGCCCCATCTGAAACACCATCTTATTGACAAGGATGGAAAAGGTTATGCAGATGATTAAATACGTAAATAAATAGATTTAATAAACAACACAGCTAAAGCTAAGACAGCAGTGTTGAATGAATATCCAGAAATGCTGAGCAATGAATTCAAGGTTGGAATATATTACCTGTAAGAAGTAAAAAAGGATCTGGAATTTGCATGTGTTCACCCACAACTCTGAAATTACTGAGAAAAGTGTATCTTCGGCATTGGGAGGACACATTTTCATCGTTAATTTTACCACAGCCTGACAAAGCCCAAGGCCTACTGCCAAATCTGCTATCCCTCCATGCCATACAGCTCTGCATCCCAATCACATTTCCCAACTTCAGGCACACTTAGAAAGTGCAAATTCACTTTTATAATGTGTCCTGAAAGAGTGACAGGAGAAGGGCTGCGGCTGTATGAGCTTTTGCGTTGCCCCTGCGAAGAGGGGCTCAATCCACTGCTATCCTATACGTGCTTATCCTCAAGTCATCTGGTTGGATGCCAGACACAAGCACACAAAATTGGGTAATTAACCTGAAGTGAACAGTCGCCAAAGTGATCCAGTATCCTTCAGAGCCCCATGAAAGCCCATATGGCGTGGATAAAACTTGACTGAGCTAATTCTTTAAACACTGATCAAACACATTAAAAACTGCAGCCTCTTTTACATTGTGTGCTGCCTCTTCCAACTTAGCAATGAATTTGTTCCTGGGTCGGTCCATAATTCATAACAAGGTAACTTAATATGGAGATGAATATCTAAAATATTTAGAGAGGCTTACATTATGAAAAAAGCAAACAAATAACCATCCTTTCTGTGGTTTTAGAAGTTTTCAATCATTTAAGGTTCTAACTACCTCTCAGTGATACATTTTTACATAGAGTGACGTTATTGCTCATCCACAGGCACTCTATGGCCCTGTATGATAACAGTAAAAAGACTGCATGATCACAATTCTATACAAGAATGATTCTTCATATATGTGACATTATTACCTGATGGTCAGAAGATCCACACTGGAACTGCTTGTACGTGCAGTCAGTCCCCTCTTCAACACAGTCTCTTCTCATATTTTATCTGATCCAATACTTCGCATAGTCTGAAAAGTATCAAATAGCAGAAGAAAGATTCTTGAGATGAACTCATACAAGTTAAAACAACATTCAGAGAAAAAGAATCATCAAATAATAATAGTTTAGTAGGAAACTACAGTCTGTTCTATAAGAAGAGAAAGCAGCTAAATACACTGAATAAATCATTCTGTGAAAAATATTCACTCAAGTCTAGCACAAATAGTAAATTTTACAAGTCCGCAAAATTGAGAGTATCTTGTGCTTCTTTCACAGCGACTCCTTGCATATGTAAAACTTGCTTATCTGTCAAATTCTTTCTGCAAAAATGACAGTCTAAATGGCTTGTCATGTACAGCATCTGCTTTCAGATAATCCAACTGCACCACTCCAATCTTCTTTCCCAACAATCTAAATGAGGAGGGAATCAAGCACATAGTCATCACTGTGCTTATGACAGTGCTTTGCTGTGTCAGGAAAGTGTCTGCAGATATACTCTTTAATTATGAATTGATATGCCATAAGGAAAGTCACACCAATTGGCATTAGCTAACACACAGAGCTGCAAATTATACTTATAGTTAGGCTGTGTTATAATAGCAAGTGCTCGTGCACCATCCAGAAGTCTGTTTTGCTGTCATCAGCAAAATAAATATAATTATTTTGGTAAAGCCAGGTAAGTAATTTTGTCTAACCAGAGCAAGTAAAGGGAGGTAGAGAATGGAAAGCACTGACACATTTTCTCCTAATATTTTAACAAACAGCTGTATTCAATCAAATGGAACACATTAAGATTATCTCAAAAAAGCAGACAATAGCTTTCCTTAGATTGCTTGCCTCTGCCTAGAAGCGGTGTGAAAGTTATAAAAGTAATTTGTATCAACTCATTACTATGTCACCTCATTTCAAGCTCATGTTAGATAAGTAGCAATAAGCTCTGGGTTAGAGGATTCCACATTATAACCATTAGTACAAACTCTAACAGCACCCAGCTGTTGAAGATTACCCTAGACAGTTATTGAGATTTAGGAGGGGCAGCTTTCTACTGATTTAGGACAGATTCTGTAGACAATTTTATCATTTATTCTAGAACCAAGGTAAAAAGCTAATTTCATGAAGAGCACTCGTGAATTATTTCCTTCCTATAGGTACCATAATGCTCCCAGTAGAATGCTCTTCTTGCTCTTTAATTCAAGGTAATGATGTTGCCGCATCTTCTGTTGGCACTTAAAACGCAGTTTAATGCCACATCGTCAGTCAAAACTTCTGTGTGATTTCCAAAGGCATTAAATTATCTGAAAAACTGAGCTGAGAAATTAACAGCTTTGATGTATTAGAACTTTTCTGGGCTTTTTAAGGGACTTTTTCACCCCCCTCGAGATTGTAGAATGAAGATGACTTTCTTACCATGTGAGAAAATCTGTTTGCATGAATGTCTGTTCTGAGTTTCATAGAAGGTATGGGTATGAAACCATTTTATTGTGCTCCTCTATAGTGACTTACATGCAATAATTCTTACAGGTGTCTCTGACATCTACTTTTCACTTATTTGTAATCAGTGACTGACAAAATGGTGTATTTATTAATTTATATACACCCTTCTGCAATAAAGTATCTGGTATAAAAACCATAACCTACTGTATATTCAATGCTTGTTTTTTTTTCCCTGTAGATCAAATCTGAGAGTCCTAAATCAGCTTTTTTTCATTTCTTCTTACAAGGAATGGGGATTGGTAATAATATTTCTTCAATCTGCAAGGGCAGATCAAACTGAATACTCACTTTTATTTCATAATAGCCCACCTTAAAATAATGATTAAAGCACCTGTAGAAATTAATACAGGTGTTCAAAGCTTTTTATAAGTGTTAAATAATAACTAGGTTTTTATCACTCACTTTGTTTTCATATTTAGTCACATGTATAGTAGGAAAAAAACCTCAGAAGTGTTAAGAGGTTTGAGTTTTTTCTGTTTAAATTGAAGACCTTATGCGATATAGAGCTAAACTGATATATTTTTTAATGGAAGGAGAATTCAAGTTTTCTAGTACTTCCAAAATTTCAACAGCCAGTTTATCTATTTACTAGTGTATATACTTCAGCTAACACTTGATTATATATCTTTTTCTTATACTGTATTACACAAAGCTCTAATAACAGCATCAAATGTAAATTCATGCTTTGAGCAGCTAATAAAGTGATAGAATAGGTACTAATCATTATGGTTTCATGTTTATGTCACTAATAAAGACGTAATTTATGCCAAAATTTAAAGGATTTTTGATGCTGAACATAGATTTAATGTAGTGCCTTTGCCTTTGGGTCAAAATCCAAAGAGCGAGCAATACAGACTTACAGTGCCCAAGCAGAAACATTGGGAAGCACCATGAGATAATATATCTGCTCTGGGGAGAAGGCAGAGTCACTTGTAATATTCATTAAAGAGTTCCCAGGTCAGCAGGCTGAGCATATGAAAGATTGTCGGGGTTTAAGCCCAGCCAGTAACAAAGCACCATGAAGCCACTCTCTCACTCCTCCCAGCCCTGGTGTGATGATGAGGAGAAAATATAAAGAAAAGCTCATGGGTTGAGACAAGGACTGGGAGGGATCACTCACCAATTATGGCCACAGGCAAAAAGCAGACTCAACTTGGGAAAGAAACAAAATCAATTTAATTTACTACCAATCAGATCAAAACAGGATAATGGGAAGTAAAAGCAAATCTTAAAACACCTTCCCCCCCCCTCCTTTTTTCCTGGGCTCAACTGGTTTTCTCTACCTCCTCTCCGCCAGCGGCACAGGGGGATGGGGATGGGGTTTACGGTCAGTTCATCACACATTATTTTCTGCCGCTTCATCCTCCTCAGGGGCAGGACTCCTCACACTCTTCCCCTGCTCCAGCGTGGGGTCCCTCCCACGGGAGACAGTCCTCCACGAACTGCTCCAGTGTGGGTCCCTTCCATGGGCTGCAGTTCTTCAGGCACAGACTGCTCCAGCATGGGTCCTTTCTGCGGGCTGCAGGTGGGCATCTGCTCCCCTGCTCACCTCCATGGGTTGCAGGGGGACAGCCTGCCATCTCACCACAGGATTTATCATCTTGTACGTATTTCTTACTTCTGAGGAGAAAGCTGGAGGACTTACTGACTCGCCTTTTTCGAAGCATTTGTTCCTGTCATAGACAAGCTTTTGGGTGAAGGAGGGGAGGTGGTGGGGAGAGTTGCTTGGATGGTTTTTGTTTGTTCATTTGTTTGTTTCCAGCTACAGAATATTTGCTCGTGACATATTACACTGTTAGAATTTGCTGTGTTTATCAGGAACACACAGCCTAGTCAAATGAGTTTTCAGTTTGAAGAACGCTGGTGTGCAAATTCAGAGGAGCGCAGACACTTATCAAGGCTGCTCTTTTGTTCATGGAGAATGTTAACAATGATGGTTCAGAGTTTACTGATAAACTCACTCAACACGCTAAGTTACAGGACAACATTGTGCACTTAACAAAACGGCAGATGTTGGGAAAAGAATGTTCTCGTACTCTACAGGAGTAGCTCACAGTCTTAAAATGTTGGTAAAAACGTCACAAATGCAGGTCATTTCTGAATCCTATGTTATTTAGTCTTAAAACTTAATTTAAAAAATGGTTTAGGGAGAAAAAGAAATACACAGAAGAAAGTAAAGTTGGAGGAGAGCACAGTCCAACCATAGCACTTGTCTGGTTTTAAGTGTGCTCCGGGAGCAGGAATGCCTACATGTGAGAAGCTGAACATGGGCTGCAGAAGGATTACCCTGTTTTCTGCTCTGTTCAGATGCTTGCTCAGCTGAGGTTATGGTGACAAGATTACATGACAGGAAATCGTTTTCTACCATAAAATAAAGCTGACTAACTGAAGGCATAAATGAAGAAACCATGGGATAGATATATTTACTGTCATTTTTCACTCTTTTGTGGTTTCTCATGTTTTCTTTCTTCAAAAGTGATTATTCTTGGAAAGTTCATACTCACGTGAAAATGTATTTTAAAACCGGCGCATTCTAAACCACTTGCAATCAGGGAGTTCATCTGAAAGCAATATTTAAACAACAACAGAACACACAGATAGGGGCTATTCAGCTTTAGTAGCTGAGAAATGAATTTGTTCCTATGAATAATTCTTTCTTCATCTATGAGACACTGTAGCATTTCTCCTAGCAGTCTTAATTAAAGTGTAAATTTTACAATATAAAAAGATAGTAAGAATTGTACCTGGGAAGAAGTTCTACAAGACAGGAAATTAATGGCTTATTTAAACAAATGTTGGCATATCCGTACGTAGAGCTACAACTCTAAAAGAGCGAATGAAAGCTGACAGGATTGCAACATCAAGAGAAGAGAGAACTGTACCTTGTTTTCACAGTTGCCCCAAAATGCGCACTTATTATTGTGGGGTTTTCAGAGTCTTTTCTATTCCCTGTCCCCTCCAGGCAAAGAGATAATGGTTGAGGAGTGGATGGAGTCACGTTCTTGCTCTCCTCCTACTTCGTTGCATCAGCCAGTGTAACCGGCTACATATGTCAAGAGTGGTGAAGGGAGACCGAGGAAACCCTGCACCACGTGCCTGCAGCAGCTTCAATAGGGAAACAGGTATTAACCAGGTGAAGTCAACAGATGCCAGCAAAGTGCTCTTTCACATCATTTTCCCTTCATTAAATATGTATCCTTTTATAGCCCTAAAAGAATAAGTCCTAATCCAAACCTCATTTCAGCTTTTGCTTCAGTAATAGAGAGGGTATAGAGATACTGATGCAAACTGTTTTAAGAACAAATGAAACGTGTGGCTCCTGTGAAAAATTTTTGAGAAAATGAAAGTTATTTTATACATGTTGCTTTTGTCTCTGTGGCACTGCTCATTGTGTCCTCAAAAGATTACAGGTAAAATAATGAAATAAAAAGTAAAAACAATACATTGAATATATATTTATATATTCCTCTTAGATCTGTAGATCTATTAAGTGGTATGTAGGCTTCTACGTTGTAAAAAGATCCAACAGACAATCAATGGCAAAAGGGGACACACAAACCGCTAATAATAGGAAATGAAGAGATAGATTGCAGCTCCTGTCAACCAAAAACACTGACCTCCTTGACTAATCCTTTGAATTCATTCTACCAGAATGATAATAAAATTCACTAAAACCAAGAGTGCACTTCCATTAGTTACTGCACTGAAAGGGTTAAGAAGCTGATGGCAGTTAGCCTCATTGTATATAATTTTCCTGTTTCATCTTCCTGCTGAAAACTGTCTTTTGCTGAACAAGTTTTAAATGAGTGAATTAACATGATTGCTCATTTCTGTGTAAATCACGTTTACAGCTTTCTAAGTGTGACCCTTAGTAGCATAATCAAAAATATGGTTTGTAAGCAATTCATGCATCTTAAAGAATAAACACCTCAAACTTTGCCTCATCAGCAATCTCTGTGTTCATAACCGTTTTAAGCTAAAAACATTAAGCAAAGGTATCAGCTAATACAAATTTTAGAGTGCCCCACTAAATGCTTCAATATTTTGATTTAGAAAGATTAGCGTATTGTGCTGGTTTGGGCTGGGATAGAGTTAATTTTCTTCATAGTAGCTGGTATGGGGCTGTGTTTCGGATTTGTGCTGGAAACAGTGTTGATAACCCAGGGATGTTTTGGTTACTGCTGAGCAGTGCTCACCCAGAGCCAAGGGCTTTTCTGCTCCTCACCCCACCCCACCAGCCAGTGGCTGGGGGGGCACAAGGAGTTGGGAGGGGACACAGCCGGGACAGCTGACCCCAACTGGCCAAAGGGATATTCCAGACCGTATGACGTCATGATCAGCATATAAAGCTTGGGGAAGAAGAAGAAGGAAGGGGAGGGATGTCCGGCGTGATGGTGTTTGTGTTCCCAAGTAAGCGTTAGGCATGATGGAGCCCTGCTTTCCTGGAGATGGCTGAACACCTGCCTGCCCATGGGAAGTGGTGAATGAATTCCTTGTTTTGCTTTGCTTGCCTGTGTAGCTTTTGCTTTACTATTAAACTGTCTTCCTCTCAACCCACAAGTTTTCTCACTTTTACCTCTTCCGATTCTCTCCCCCATCCCACCAGGCAGGAGTGAGCGAGCGGCTGTGTGGGGCTTCGTTGCTGGATGGGTTTAAACCCTGACACCTATATAAATAATGCATCAAGAATCGTTTAAGTAGTTTGCACAAAAGACACCTTTCCTGTTGTTTATTGTTCTCTTGAGATGCAGAACGGAAGTGCTATGCTTGAGGACAGCAGTGGAGAGAAAGTTCCTATCAATATATTTAAATAGTTCAGAATAACTCAGAGTGAAAGCAACCTACCACTCAAACATTCTGGCAAGGAATATATTGGTCTTAACAGTAAATGAACCTTCCAAAGAACCTCAATTATTTATTTACAGACTTTCCAACATATGTCAATCAAAGTAAAGGACAACTGAACAATACTAACTCCAGGAGTTTTGGCAGGCAACATCTCTAACTCCATAACCTTTTGATAGGAAGGAATGCAGTGTAACTACAAAATCCAAGACCTACTTCCTGCCTATTAACATTTGCTACCAAATATGCTTCCTAAGTGACATTTTCACCTAATGAAAAAGATGTTTAAGTTCTAATTCAGAAGCTCAGTTCAAAGAAACGTGTCTGAACAAGATCTGAGTACTGAAGAACTTATTTTGTCATGGAAGATTCAAAAATTCATAGTTCACAAATTTCAACACGTAAGATAATCAAATGAATTATGTACTAAAGCAGGGAAAGCTTAGAAAATGTCTTAAGGCAAAAATGATCTTCATTTCTCCCTGTGGATTTAATCTTGCCATTTTTTGAGTAACTTTTAAGCGGCTCTAGACACCTCCAGCAGTCATTGACTTCTCTGACTCCTGAGACTACAGTATAATAGAGTATTAAGACACAAGTCAGCAATCTTTAGAAAAAAAATAATAAAAGTCAGTGAAAGTTAAAGTGATATAGAAGAAGAAAAAAATCAATCATCTGCCAAAATTGGGTAAGAGATGCTCAATGAAACTATTTCAGATCTGTTCTCCTGTTAGCTGGTTTCCCATCCTGAAAGTAGCATTGCTCATTTTTATCAGCAGAAAATGGCTCTCAGTTTTGTGTCTCTTCTGAAATCGTATTATGGACAGTTGTGGTAGGAAGATGGAACAAAGTGCACATGAAAAGTCAGAGGTATCAGGGATGACAGTATTCTCTGTTCTAAATACCTACATATTCCTTTGTTCTGGAAGTTAATGTTAAAGGCTTATAAGCCAAACTTACTTCAGACAGCAATAAAAGCAAAATATATTCAGAAACATGATATAGAATACTTTATATCCTAAAAAAGGGGGCAGAACACTGAGAAGTGTTTTGAGGAAGTTTAGAAACTGAGAAACATTAGGATTCGTATGATGTATTTCGCAGGAAAATTGCCAGGCAATGGCCAAATATTTTCACATATTTTCTTAGCCATTATTCATATTTGATGTCCAGGATCACCATTTATCTTTATTTTTTGTGAGAGGCTTTCAAAGTACAATGGCAAAAAAATATTTATTTGCATTTCATCAGGTGAAAACAATAAAACAGGGTTAGAACAAAGGTCTATGTGGCCTTGTGTCCTACTTCTGACTGGCCAGAGTCAATGCTTAAAGAAGGTGTAAAAAAGAAAGAAAAAACACCAATGATATTTATTTCAGAAAACCTGCCCACCTTTCAAAAACCTGTGTGGTAGCACTTCTTTTCTGTGTCATAGATGGTGATAATGCTTTCTTTTGTGAATTTGCTCAGGGTTTTTTTGAACCCATGTAAATTTTTGGCATTCAAAATATATTGTGTAATTTAATGTCACTCTGGTGTGAAGAAATACTTTATTTGTTTTAAACAAATTAGTTGTTTAATAAGCATGGGTTTTGCTTTAAATCTGTTGTTTCATTTGATATGCTTAGTACTTGGATTGTGATCACCTTATTGTCACTCTTTTTTTAACACTCACATTTTAGAAACATATATCATACCCTACCTTGACCGACTTTCTTTTTTCCAGGATGAAGAGTCTTAGTCCAAATAAGATCTCCTTGTGTGAAAGCAACTCCACACTTCCATAACCCCTATAATTCTTTCTGTACACTTTTAACTTTCATTTTTCAAAATATAGGCTCCAAAGAGATGCCCAATATTCAAGTGTTGTTATCTCATGGGCATATATAGGGGAACTGTTGGATGGTTTCTGTTTCAGGATCTATTTCTCAACTAACATTCTTAACATTCTGTTTGCTTCTGAGCTGATGGTTTCACAGAGTTGTCAAACAAACTGCCATTTCATCTTGGATAGGAATAGATAATTTAGAGCTCACCACTGTTTATAAACTTAAAACTACTTTCCCATAAGAATATTGCTTTGCCTTTATCAATTTTGAATTTCATCTGCCATTTTATTGCCCTATCACTCAGTAATGGGACTCTTCACAATAAAACATCTTGTGTTTAGAATTTTAAGTACAATCCGCAGAGCCTCATCTGTAGCTTTGCTGGTAACTCCCTCTCCACATACATTGTACAGCTCAGCTCTCAGACCACGTTAGTGTGTGCCTCCAGCAGTAACCCCTCTCTGTCATGATAACTCATCATTTTCTAGCACCTTTTTTTCTTATGACATGCAGTTGCATGCAATCATCAAAGTAACCATCTTCATCCTTAGTTCTTTGAAAGTTTAGGGGATTTTTTTGAAGACCATTTGAGGACAAACATCACCAAACAGGTTTCGAAAGTAGAAATAGATTGTAACAGCCATAGTGTACTTACCTACCCAGGCAGTATCGCATCACAGCCTTCTCACAGGTTTCTAGGAACTTATAGAACCCTACTATTTTCTTACATATTCCTATCCGTAATATATGACTCAACCGTGCTTCTAAGCTTGAAATTAATCTGAAATGAGACATGATCCAAAGTTTCATTGGATGGACCCCACCGTACGAGAGGTAATGTATCAAGAAACACTTACTTTCTCATGCTCACAATTAAATAAAAAGCTTATTCTTCTGCTTGCTCTAACATGATCCTCTAACTGAATATAATGTCTGTAATATAAAATACCTTACCTGGATAAGCAGAATTAAATTTTTAGATGAATGCAATTTAGCAGCCAGAAATGAAGATGAGAATTGGAAGTAGTATCAAATCAGTTCACAGTGAACAACATCCAGAGGCTGGACCCTAGTTTAGATCATCTTCTCAACAATATCCTATTCTTTTCCCCATTAATCTCAGAATATGTAACGATTTCCACACTATCAATGAACTGTCAATGACAAAACTTGTTTCCACTAGGAAACCCTGAAGTAAACAAACCATTACCTCACACTGAAATTTTTGCAGTACTGAAGTACTAGGTAAGAATGTAATGTTATTATTAACAGGGTTGTTATAGGCATGATAGCGCCTCAAAAAGACCTGTTTTATTAGACAAACTCATATAGCTGGTTTTTCAGCAATATGCATACTTCTCCCGATCTAAAAAAAAGAGAACAATTTTCAAAGGTAATGCAAGCAGAGAACAGTAGGTCTGAGATGAAATAGATATGTTAACTGGGAAATACCTAAGAGAAAAGTTGGTTAGGACTATTGGAACAGAGGAAATATTATAACAGGAAAAGGTGATAAGTTAGTTTTCTCTTACAGTAAAGGATGAGAGAAGATTTATGGCTGGTAGCACATGACATGATAGTTTGGGAGGGAGACGGGAAATTATCACGTCATAAAATGGATATCTCTATCGGGTCCATGATTTTTACTATCCAGTAAAGTTATATTGTGAACTTTTATGAGTAAACTCGGACCCATCTGTAAATTTTGCTTGACTGATTTATTATTTTCTGTTTAAAGAATAAGGTATCAAGGTTTTCCATAGCTTGGCACAAAAAACAGAGGAAAAACAATCTTGTTCAGCTCAGCATTTTGTTTTACAATGGTTCAAACATAAAGCCTCAGTAAATGCTAAGATCTTACACTCACTGGACCCAAAAGCAAGCCTACCACTTAAAAATACCAGGTTTCACATACTTGTAGGTAAATTCCTGCATAATACATTTTTCAGACAATTAAAATTAAGACTAACATTTTTTGAATAATCAGTAAGGATAATATGCACTTAGCAAAAGTTTGGCATTTTTTTTTAATCTTAAAAAAAATTACTTGAGCTTATTTCCAGAACAGCCCTGCAATAACAAGCTAATCAGATAATTACAACTTTCACTATTGACAGAGAAGTAGTACATCACCAGAGACACAAGATAAACTGCAAGGAAAAAAGATTTAAAAAATATTTTCAACATTTTTAGAATTCAAGTTGTTTAAAATCACAATAACAACTAAAACAACAAAACTGAAGTATATTACCATGATAACCTGAAAAAACAAGTTCCAAAGATACTGCTAGCAGCTAGCTATACCTCTACTATGAAAAACACAGCACTGCATTTATGATTTCTTATTGTGTGTACAGTTAAATGATATGACAGTCACAAAGATTTTTATTGTAGTTAATGGACATGCTATATTAGGAAATAAAAAATATATAATGTATTGTGCCTTATTATTCATTGACTGATTTATATATTAAAGGTATTGTACAAGGTGCATTTAAAGCAGTTTTCTAGCTACAATCTTAATGTAATTTGCAGTAGACCTGGCTTCCTACCTCAGCAAATGCTCCATCACAGAAACCTTCCTGCCTGCTATCACGTTGTAAAAAAATTGATTCACTTCTAATTGAAGAATAAAGTTGTTTGAGGTGTCTGCCTAGTGATACGGATTTAATTAATAGACAGCCATTCTAGATGGAATAGAATCTCTGCTTTCAATATAAATTAATATGTTTCTAACAAACGCTATGAAATAAAGCTTGATTGCTTTTTCTTCTACATTGTGACAAATGCGTATTATAGGAAAGAAGTGGGGAGCTAAAAAAAATCACTTTAAATGTAAATATAATAGATTGTGCATGGTAAGTTTAAAAAGTTACCATCCTGTCCTCAGTGATTTACAGCTCTACACACTCGCTTTATCAGTCTATCACAGTTTTCGGTTTGTTTTGTTTCTGCTCTGCTTTGTTTAATTCATAAACTGGAGTGGAATGGAAGTCTGTAATCATGTCCTAAGGCACAGTCTTCAGTACAAACAAAAGCTCCAAAGAAACCAGTAACAACAGTCTTCCTTGCTTTCATAACAACATAGCTAAAATTTGTATTCTGGGTATCACTTGTTCATTCATTTCATCACAGGCAAAACACAGAACAGTCTTAAGTGTGTTTTAATTTGTGATACGGATGCAATAACTCCATTCTGCTTGTGTGGAACAGTGGCACACAGGAGGGTTATTGATGAAGATGGCATCCCCTTTTTACTCTTTACAGCCAGTGAGAAAAGAATAAGGGCCTTTTTCCTAATAGTGATTTCAAATGCTTGAGGTTAAGTTCAAATCTGAATAGTTGTGGTATCGTGTCCATCCCCCCACAGCTGATTATAAAAACACCCTAGGGTGATCAGGCTATTGTAACTAAAGTTAGGCATTGTAATTGTCTTAATCACTGAGAACACCACTAGCTATAAATCCTCTACATCTACCTGAGCTTTTGTATGTGTAAATGTGTGCATCGTTAGTCCCCTGAAAAAACAACCTAATAGAAACCTCCCTCATTATAACATTTTTTATTTTCCAGAAGTATGCTTTTACCCAAAGTAAAGCCATAGGCTTCATCAAAACAAGGACACTTTCAATCTAAACCCTGGCAAGGAAGGCTGAGGCTGTTACCTTCTAAAGGGCAGGAAACAAAGGTGGCAGACTGCCTAAGCTACAGGTTGAGACATTTTTCATTTATTTAATCCCAAAATTATTAAATGCAAAAGATGGAAGCATGCAAAGGAAGCAAAGTCTACCAAGTAAACACACAAGATTTGCCCAGTTTCACAAACAAAAACTTTGGGAAGTCTAGGAGTTGAATTAGAGGAACCTCACTCTAATTCCTCAAAATCAACACCATAACCCTTTTCTTAAGTGTTTGGGTTTTTTAATTTTAAAATGGGAGTGAACAATTAGCAATACTGTGATTTAAATATTAGTTAAAACTTAATTGCATTGGCTGACCTGATTCCCGCTTGCAAACTACCTATCTCATACTGCCGTCACAAAAAATGTAACTATATCTAGCTTTCTTTTGGGTGATATTGAGCTACCTGCAACATTACAAACAGATGTTCAGTCACTATTTGCCTGCCTTCCTTCCTCCCACAGGTACCAGGTCCATATCATGGTAGCTGTGCTTTCTTTGGTGGATGCCTGATTTACAAAGGTACACACGGAAGGAGAATCAGAGTCACACCATCTCTTGGCATTTGTCAGTATAAATAACCAGGTGTTACAGACTACAAGAGAACTAAGTAATAAACCATTATTTTAGCTGCATTGCAACACAATAATAATTCTAATCTAGTACAGTAGCATCAGCTACTAGGCACATACAAATAATAACAAATTTTGTGGTATTTATCCTAAAAGAACCTCTCATTTTAAAATTTATCACTGTCTGTGTAATACCAACCATGTTGTAAACTCTACTCAGTGCATTTGGATTCTCAGTAAATAATCACGGCCACAGCATTATAAATCATTTACAATATATAGTCTCACTTGAAGAGCCCCCAAAACAAACAGTCACAGTCTGTAAGAACTGTAAATCATCATTTCAGAGGAATGGCACATGTGGCAGCCAGGCCAACACCAGTCAGCCCCATTAATTATGAATTTATTTATTTATTTATTTATTAGCATGCATTCTTGAGAATTTAGCCAGCTTACACAGATTGTCTCCAGGGAAACAGTTACAAAATAAATACAGGACCAGCTTCATCCCTTGTAGAACTACATTAAAATAACTGGGATATGGCCAGCATTTTAGACCTTATCCTAATCAGCAGCACCTGCCCAACCATGAAATTTTGCCCTTTGCCTCTGTCCACCTACACTTTTAAAAATAGCATTGAAAACAGCATTAGGCAGTTGCCAACAATGGCATGTTGTATCTTAGGGTCTTAGAATAACCATTTGCTGGCTCTTGAAACATCGTCTCCCAAAAGAAAGAAGGGAAAGAAGTGTAAAAAAATTCAGCATAGGGTAAACTATCTACCTTTTCCACACGGTGCTGGAGTTCCACACAGACACCGCTTTGCTAATAACTCACAGGAAAGAAAAAGATGAAGCTTTGTCTGGAAATCCAGCTAACCCAAAATGTGTTTCTAGTGGCAACAATTAATCAATGTAATGCAAAGGCACAGATCAACAATGTAGACTTTCTCTCCTCTGATTTTCCCTTTTGAAATAAATATTGATACACAAGTTACTCTGTTATTGTGTATATACACTGCAAGAGATGTATATACCTATACTAAACACAAACACTCAAACCTTTGATTGGAAAAAAATAGCTTATCGTACAGTGCTACAAAATACTTACTCCCACAGCTGCTCAGCCAGTTACTCCTGCTTGATGGACTTAAGACAAAGAACTCCCAAGAAGTGCCATTTGGGTACTTGGTAGATCAAAATGTCTATGGCAACATGTCAAACCTAAAACTGAACACCTTCCCTCAGAAAATGTATTTCCCCTATAAGCAGCATGGTATCTACAAAAAGGATTTCATCAGCACTTAAAACACCTGTAACACCCCACCCCAAGAAAACACACACACAGATTTACCTTTCTGTGAACAAACGCTGTACATTTTTGTCAGCTGATTCTTACATTAAAACCACAGCTTTTGAATGACTTACAGCACCGCTGGTAAGACCAATCTCTAGACTTTTAAAGATTTAAACCTATCACTCATCAAGGAGTCTGCCACACTTTCTACAGAGTTCGGTCCAACATTTAACTTCTGTCACTGTGCAAAAATCTCAAGTTTATTTACAGGCTGAATTTATCCAAACTAGAATTTTTAGTTTCCAGCTATCAGAACTTAAACATCCTTCTCTTATATGCATCTTTTGCTAAATTCATTGTTCAACACATGATTTAAAATTGCATCTATGCATATTTCGTGTTAGTCCTTGTTTGTCAGGTGGTTTTATTTAAACTTGTTCTATTTTATTTTATTTATTCTGAGAAGAGAAAGAGAAAACACAATCATCATCATCTGCTGAGAAAATTAGGTTTACAGTTACGAAAGGTAAATCTACAGCAATGTCACTCAACCTGTTATTCTAGAATTAGAGATGCAGAATGTGGGTCTACATCATTAAATCTGTTTGGTCCAAATGGTGGTTGAATGACCATTGCAAGTCAAATTACCAGTCAAAATTCTGGGCATTTCTGTGCACCTGTGAAAGCTTGTCAGACTGAAGATAAGCAGTGCTGACACCTCTGTCTCTGTTTATACATACAGTCAATGACTACACCATCCAGTCTCGTACAACACATTTAAACTTTCTTTCCTCCCTGCATTTGGGCATTCTCAGCGTGGGGGCCTCTGGATGAGCACAGGGGCTTCTGCTGCATCTGTGCTCATGTTTGCTGCTTAAGAAAGAGAAGATAAGCCACGACACATTTCTTGAATGATTGGCGTAGTTTTTAAGGTGGTTTACTTCCCTTTTGTGAGTCACCTGAAACCCAGCAATCTGGAGACATATAGTGAAAAAAGCATCTTTGGTAATTTCTGACAAAACTTGCAGGATTAATGTAACTGAGGTAGGTATACCAGAATAAGGCGATTTGAAGAGGCTGGAGTATAAATGAAAGACATACTAACTACCACATGTACTTCTGCATTTCCAAGTTCAGAGTTATCTTTAATTATCTTGCATATTTATGCTCTTTTAAAAATTTCTATTTAGGAAGGCTGTCTCAGAGGCCGATACCTTTCTTTTGGCAGTCCTTGTGTCACAATTATCTGCTTTGACTTCATTATACATAGCACACCAGTATTTACAGGGGAAGCTTAGGTCAGAATCTCTATGCTAGATAATAAAAGCTTTAGAAATATTTATTCTGAGGGGAGCTTAAGGTCTCCTTAAGGGATGCCCTTTAATATTGTATCAGTACAGCATACACTGCAATAAAGGTGGGACTTTCATAGCTGGAGTTTCAAAGTATAACTACTTTTAATGGGAGTTTACTTGCTATAACTTTCCTCCTCTTTTAAATACAGGTGTGTGATCTTTTCAAAGGTCACAGTCAATAACTTTTTTTATTTTAAATTTTTAATTCAGTCTGTTGAACTACTTCTGTTAACTCTATGAACCTGAGAACAAATACCATTACCAAAAAGTTGCAGAATAGAAGAAAAGAGGCAGGAACTGCAGTCACGCTCAAAGGAAGGTGGATGTTACAGAACTCTCTACAAAAATAAACATAGTTATTTATAGGACTGTTGACAACCTCTATGATTCTTCACTAGAAGATAAATTCCCATTCCTTAGCTGCAGAGCTGCCTCCCACTGGCAAGCAATAAGGTACCAGTCCAGTCTGGAGCTGAGCTTCTTCAGACAGAGAGGTCACTAAAGAAGACAGCCATAAACAGAATTTATATGAAGCCATGGTTATATATAAATGATGTTTATGGCTGTCTTCCATCAGAGTGCAATCTATGCCCTGTCCCCCAGTCTCCAACCTGATGTGTTCACAGCACCAATGGTATTAAATTACAGTTGACTCTCATATTTTGGTCTGCATCTGGCTGTAAAACCACAATGGTAAGGAGAAGACCTGATCCAATTTCTGAGTAGCAACCTTCTACAAATATAGGAAGCTCCTTCTTCTGTTATTACATGGCCCATCGTTTCTGTCACCTGACCCTGGATACATTATGAGAGTTTGGTGGATTGAGCCTGTGCTGTTACCTGTCATGTAACCTGGGGTAACAACATCTCAGATGTCAATATTCAGCTAAGTCAAGATGTCTGCACCACCTGGGACACAAAAAGCTTGGTCTTTTCATCATCCATCATCTCTTAATGGGTGAAAGAATACTTTTATCCATTTGCATGATCATTGTTTAAATCAAATAGGAATGAAAAAATCTGTATTTACTGTTGTATTAATTGACAAAAACCATGCAAAAGAAATTCCTTAAGAAACAATAGACCATGTCCAAACACTGATTTAACGTTGTGATCCCTGAACTGGTTTCAGAGCAGAAGAGAAGGCCATTAACATATGAAGATTCATTTGTGTACTAAGTCCCGCGAATTTCAGTCATAATTCTTCAAGTCATGGATGGTCCACACAGCTGGGAATATAGAACACTCTGCAAAAGATGTCCAGTCAGAAGTTTAAAAAAAAAATACAAGATTTGGCCTCAAATTCTCACAGCAGAAACCTGCCTGGGAAGTAACTGCCCCTGGCACCAGCTGTCCTGAGCGCAGATAATTGCAGTTGACCTCAACGTCCTTACAAACTACTTCGCTAGGTTGACATTTGCACCTCCTGACAATTGCCACACAACTGAACTGATGCTGGATACTCATTCACCTGTGTCAGTACTGACTGTATATACGTACCTACAACATTCTGAGAGTGCACAGCTTAGAAAACCTTATCAGTTGCTTTGTGACTTTTTTGAGGAAAGAAATCCCTGTGCTTTTCTGCCTCAATGTCCTGGTGACACAAGACACCAGCATACTTTCAGACGTCTGTGTTGAGAAATCAAATACACCCTACATCGCATACTCCTTTTTAAGATTTAAGCTTACAAATTATTAATGTTGTGGTTCTTGAAAAGTCATTCTGGGGTGTACATTTATTAAGATGCTATTAAAATGTACTGAAACACACTAACACAGCATGAAGAAATTCTCAGAGCTCTGTCTGAATGTAGATAAGACCGTACTGAAATAAAATTATACCATGTCCCACTTTAGTAAGATAAAAAAAAGTATCTTTTTTGAGACATGTTATCTTTGGATAGGAAATAACTGTTGGCCAGCTAAAGCATGGCAGTATCAAGTACTAAAAATCAGCACTCCACATTAGTTTAGATGATTTAACTCGGGGTCTGCCACATTCACCCTAAATTTCAAAATAGGTGTGGCTCCCTGCAGATCTTCACACATTTTTCCAGATACTCATACATTAATAACCTTACACCAGATTCACACAATTCCCTTTTCCCTATATGCCTCTAGATTGCAGGATTACAGTACTAACACCAAGCATAAATTAAGCTCAGACTTCCTTTCCCTCCCTTCTGGAAACAATGACAGCAGTGATGAGAAAATAAACAGCTTTCTTGAAAGTAAGCATCAGTATCAAAAGAAAAACAGTTTAAAATACTAAACGAAAACCAGTATGCTAATTTATATACATGCTTTTTCTGCAGCTTTTCTTGAAGCCTTCCTTTCTTTTAGATTTGAAAAGTCCCAAATCCTTACAGAGACTGCCAACTCTCCTCTCCATCAGAGTTCTCTAATAATTGACCTTTCTTCTTCTTCTAAGACTATATAAATATTTATACATACATGTACGTGTGCATATATTCCCAGGTGCAAACTGTCCTCAGCAGTGAGTTCAGCATGGACAGTAAGACTGACCCCAGAAACAGGTTAAACTACCAAGCTCTTTGCTGCTTGATGCATGCCTGTGATGTAGTATAACGTGTAATTGCTGTGACTGCGCCATAGGTATATCCTAAATTGACAATTTCCAATTGTTTCTACCTTCCCACTTCCAATCATAATTCTGGAGTTGCAGCTCCAGGAAGTGTAGTGATCCAGAGTTTGGGAATTGGTCCCCTAACTGTTCACTTATATATTGCTTGCCTAAAAGTAATTGTTCTGTATTCATTCTTCCTGAACACCTTAATCAACAGAGATGTATGACAATCTTACAGCTCAGGAAATTCTCTTTGCTGAGAAATCCTGCAGTCCTCATAAAATTGTCACAGATAACTATTTTTACTGTATTATAACCTTCCATAATATTCATAGAAAGTATCAGCTCTGTTTTCATTCCAACTTATTTACTGATGTTAAATAAATATTGAATATGTCTAAAAGTGAATTTACAAGTTTTTTAAAAGTATTAATACATGTACATGAGAGGTTACAAGCATGTTAGAGATATATGCATGATGCAAGCTCCTGATAACACCTTTTGGGTGCTACAACAAATTATTACTTCCTTACTAAAATATTGACCAGTTATTGCCTCACCTTTGTGACTGTATATCCTTAATACAAGGTATGACCAAAATATGACTGTGTGCAACATGTTCCTATATGCTGTTGTTATTCCTTGAGTAAGTAGTTCCTCTGCACCATGCTGTTTCTCTGTTCAGTTTTAGCACATGTCTATTGGTCATTGTAATAATCATGGACCTGGATGCTGAGCTCTCTCCGGTAGTGGCCACCCCCAATTCTTGTCATAGGAAATGAGACATGAGGTTGTCAGGCATTTTACAGAGGAGGTCCAACATTTGAAAGATATAAATGCATTCACTGCCTTATGTATGATACCACAGAAGTCTTATAAAAGAGGTAAGAGTACAGACAACTGTATGGATTCACAGTGATATCATAGAACAAACACAATTTTGATGACTTTCTAAGAAAACAGCTCTTTGTTTTTTATCTTGCAACCTTACTAAAAAGGCAAGAAAAACAGACTTCTGCTGACAAACACCTCAGATGAGCACCAAGCAAAAATAACATTAAGTCAAGAGTAAAACAATCATAAAATCCTAGAATATCTCAAGTTGGAAGGGACCCATAAGGATCATCAAGTCCAACTCCCTGCTCCTCGCAGGACTACCTAAAACTAAATCATATGACTAAGAGCATCGTCCAGACACTCCTTCAACTCTGACAAGCAATGAACAGTGAAAAACCAAAGGAGAAGCTAACCCATTCCTTTGCCCCAAAGTATGCAAACTTCGTTTAAATGCTTCCCTGCTGAAGGTTACTAAGCAACATCAATCTTTGCCAGCCCAATCTCTGCTTCTTGCTTACAAGGTGTTCCCAGTTTTCTCTGCTTCTGAAATAACATCCTTTTTCTAGCAGCTTCTACTTGCAAACCAGAAAATAAAAGCATAGCAAAACAAAGACACAAGTTTAAAACCTTCAAATGTCATTGTTTCTGAAAACGAAAACAGGAATTTGGGGAATTCCTTCCCAAAAAGTATGTGAACTTCATCCTATAATTTACAGTCTATTCTTTTTCTAGACAACTTTAGGAATGAAAAGTCCCAATTGCCTTTGCATGTAGAGCCAGCTCTTGTTGCTCCTACCCAAGAGTCTCTCAAACAACCTTCATAGTATTGTCTAGGTAGATCATCAACAACATCTAAGACTCAACCAACAGAAAAAGAAGAGATGTAGGCAAACTCAAACACCATAGTGCCTGACAAGCTGAAACAATACGGCTAGTGTAACTTCAACACCACTGTGCTACTAGAAAATAGTAATACTGTAGAGATGACAAAAGCCCCAGGTTCAGTCATGGGTTTGGATTTCAAGTGTATCTGTGTTTGATTACGCAGTATTTGTCAGTTTGATATAAAGTTAGACAGTATTTGGACTGCCAAGGTTCAGGGTGACAGCTCAACAATTCTGTAAGTGGGGCTATTTTCTCCTTGAAGTCACATTCTGGGTCTATATCTCATTAAGTTCTCTCGGCCCCTTGCCAGGACACTCAGAACCTAAAAATGGCACCTTCAGCAAGAAGAGTAGAGTGAACCGTCGGGTGTGAAAACGGGCAGGAGCTTCCAGAAGATACTGACCCACAGCGGCAGCTAGCTAAGGAGCTTGCTGCCCGTGAAGTACAACTCTACAAAACACTTTTTCCAGATGGATTTAAGTGATTCAAAACAAGCACTCGTAATGAAAAAAAAAAAAAAAAGAAAAAAAAAGAGGAGAGGAGAGTGACTTGTGCTTTTGGCACCTGTTTGCTTCCTGTGGTCTCCAAATGGAACCCCGTATTGTTTTTGCTAATCCATCTCCGAGCTGACAGAGGTGCAAGTTGTGATCCACAGCTTGCATGCTGTGCTAGAGAATGGCAGAGCTCAATAAAAACAATTATTTCAAAGCCTATATCTCATCTATTATTAAACCTGTGAAAAGAGTTTTAATTTCCTGTGCAATTATATGGTGCAATGTCATATTTTAGGGGGGGGGGGGAAGAGGTCTTGCTTTTGATCAAAACCCTGGGTTTCATATTTTATGGTTTGGATGGCTGTGTACCTTGGGACCTAATTTGAAGCTCATATACTTCTCTTCAGTCAGAATTTGAGTAAGTCCACTTAGCTATTTAATTATTCCATTTTTTCCTCATAAAGAAAGATAAATTATTAACATCTTGCAGTTTGGAACACCACAAGCAAATGTTGCCTTTTTATCCATGTGTAGATATCTTGCTAATGTGTAGTAGCAAGGGATGATTAATGCATTTTGCAATGAATTCATACAATTACTTTGCCTAATGCTTTCGTGTCATGTGTGACACAAATCAGATTCTCTATTACTATTATTTGTTTTCTACTTAGCAGTGATTATTAAACAATCCATAACAATGACCACTTTCCTTTAAAAATATAGTATCAATTTATATGCTTACTGGGGATAAGCTCACAGCAAATGGATCTTTGGAAAAGGAAAAACAAACCAAAAAGACTCCCTGTTTAAACAGTTGCAAGGCTTCTTTGCAAAGTGACACAAGCAGAAAGCCCCAGTGGGGGCTCATCTGTGAGACTGGGGAAAAGGAGAAGCTTCTGACATTTAGACCTCTTATAACCAGTCTCAGCTATGTGTTGTATCATTATGGAATTAAAATTCTTTTATTCTGCTCTTCTGTTTCAGAAAACATTTGGAATAAACATTTCAGAGAAAATTAGGGTTTCCACCATTCACACAGGGACTGCAACTTTACGTGCCTCAGCATTCAGCGTCCAAATGTACTGTCACTTTGATTATATACAAGATAATGAAATATTGAATAAATATTCATAGGAATTCAGGAAGGGATTATGATACAAGGAAACAAAACCACTATGTAGAAGGCAAAGTGAGAAATGATTAGCTATCTCAGATCAGGGAAGGTATAGCTGCAGGTCAAGTATAGGAAGGGTAAGCTGTATCAGATAGAAGACGAATCACCGCAGACCATTTATGAGGCCTTTAAGGAAATGAAACAGATGTAGTTTTAGAAAGGGCTTACTAGAAGTATACAAAAGAACCCAAGGGCAGTTGTGTTATTTACAGACAGGGACATACATAAACATGTATGAATATATACGTCCATAATATATATGTGTGTGTATATATATATACACACACACAAGTATTTATGTGTGGGAGAGAGAGATGGAGAGAAAGAATAGATCTGGAAATTGATCTCTTGTTTCTTTCTTAAATTTAGAAAGAGAGGGAAAGAGAGATTGATTTCCAAATGCATTTTCTAAAGCAGGACTCACTCTGGAGAAAATTTGAGGTTCTCTGTAGCAAAACTGAATGCGCAAGCTAGCAAACTGCCAAATTTGTTCATGTGAACCAAAATATATGTACATGGAAAACACCACTGCATTTTATGAATGGTAACAAAGAGAGCATTTCCATAGAGAGCATCAACATTTCCTTCTAGTCTGTTAAACATTCAGACAGGGAATAGAAAAGAACACCAAAAGAAGAAAGAAGAAAGAAGAAAATGAATTGATTTTTTTTCTTAATAAACAATTTGTCAAATACTTTGAAATACAGTAAAGCAGAAGAACTCAATATTCATGGAGTAAGAGTTTTCCTAAGTTATCACATGTATGAGTAATGTAGTGTATTATTCATCTCCTCTTCCTAGAGAAAAAACATCCAGCAGATTATATGGTCAAACTGTCCTCTTAGAAACACCTGTGTGATCCCTGCTGTCTTTGAAGTTCACCTACATTATACATCACCGTCTTTGATAGACTTTAGAAGTATAAGGGCTATCAGAGTTTCTCCATGAAGGTGGAATTTACTTAATATTCTGTCTCAAATTTGCTGGTACAGCTCTGCTGTTTTCCACTGTTCCAGGCAGTTAACCTGTCTTGGCTTTTTTGTAACTGCAGTTTATCCTGAAAGCTGCATAAAACATATGCGTCCTGGTAGAAGCATAGGGGAAGGAATAGGACCTAGTCCCATTTTCTCCAGGTTCCCTAGACTAGAAGAAAGAAAATAAAGGAGCAAAACCAACTTCATCTACTAAGACAACATGATTCTCGATGACACATATTCTCTTCTCAGGCAGGGCTCTGACAAGGTATAGAAATCAGCACAATACTAGAGAACATTGTGCAAAAGTCTGAATGAATGAAGAAGAAACAAAAAAGAGAAAGGAAAGATTTAAATCTTTCCCTTCAAATAATATAAATCTGTTGCTTTTTGTGCTGTAGTATTCTGCAAGTTTTTGTCACCATTCTATGATTTACACTTCCACAACTCGGTTCTGAAAAGCTGTTTAGCATTATTCTTCATTAAACTAATATGACAGAGGGTAGTTAAGCTTCTGCTATTTGGTGCTTTGGCTATATTCTCTTCTGCAGTGCCCACAACAAACAGGATGGTACTCAGTTATGAATTACTTTGTCGATTGAATTAAATAGTACATGAATTTCATGTACAATACACATGGTTTATCCTTGCCGTCATAAATTATTCCTTATTTTACTGAAAGGAGCTATTTAAAATTAGTAGGAACCTTACTTAATCACAGGGCTTTTTCCTGGAAAAATCGCTATTACAGAGTAGCTGTTAGTAGAGCTCACTCTCCATAAAAAAAAGACTTACTTAAATTATTATGGTGAAGGTCTCCATTCATCAGGAACAAACATGTATTTTTATACTTTCTTCCTTTAAAGAAAGCCAACACTAGCATGTGGCAACATTAGTGGTACAAGGAGACATTTGTTTTTATTGTAACTAACTGATATTATATTGTATTGTCTTAAAGTCCAGTGGTGTACTCTGCAAACTAGTAGACCTCTTGATTATTTAGGATCTGTGCAGTACTAATTGATAGCACAATTAGTTGATAGTGCAAGACATGAAAGATAACAGTATTCTTGCCCTTCTCACTCAGCCACCTGAAAGCTGGCTACATGGATGAATTACTGAAATGCTAATGAACTGATTACTATGCCAAAATACTGTCTTATTTGCACTCTCATAATCTTCCATTCTGGTTTGCACCCAGACCGTTTCTTGCTTTGGCTACATTTAGAAGGTTAACTCACATTTCAATGGGGGCTGTATGGCTGGGAAAATGTTAAAAGAAATTTCGTATTCTTGCCTCTCTGACTGGTTACTGGAGTCATCTGTACTGCAAACCTTTAAGATCTCACTGAGTCACTAGCAGACACAGCTGTCAGTAAACAATACATTTTTTCAAGCATTTAAGTCTTTTAGAGTAAAAGTATTATTTTCTGAAATGACTTAAGCTTTTAAGCCAGCATTATAAAGGTATCTCAAGAGCCTAAAGGTAGGAATGACATTAGGCATTTTTAAATGTTTAAATAAATTTACAAATCTGGCCCAAAGGAATTCAAATTTCATTTACATTAAATTAAGCCAATCATTTCAGTCCATTGCTTGAAGACAGAAGTATAAATCACAAAAAAATCCTACTGATACACCACAAGGACTGAAACTGAACTGACTTCTTATTGGAAATGACCTCCATGATTGTCTACAAAAAAAAAAAACAGGTTTCAAAACTTGTTATAAACTTTATAGCTAATAAGTCTAGCCTGATACCAAAGTTAATCAGAAGTATTGGAGATGTTTTCCATTACGTTGCTCCTGTTATGGTCACATCTGTTAGCATTCAGAGAATATTTTCATAAATTCAGAAATCTTTTCTCTCTCTCTCTCTCGATACATATACACACACACACATTAAAAGCTCCATATATATATATATCTATGACTGAGAGTCAGCACATGACAGTGGTTTTGTCTGGAATTTGCTGGACAGGATAAAAGGTCACCTCTACCATGAAAATATGCATTGAAATGAGAAAATGACTCGCAGGTCCCTAATCACTGTTGAGATTTCAAGACTTACAGTACTTAATTGCTCCTTTTTAGCAATCAAAATTTGTAATATAAATTGTGTTACTAGGTGATCTTCCCTGCAGGCAAAGGAGCTTGGGAAATAGAAAACTTTGTGGTTTTTTTAAATTATTTTTATTTTCTTCTAGAGTAACTTGGTGTGGTGGGTTGACCCTGGCTAGAAGTTCTGTCACTCCCCTCCTCAGCTGGACACAGGAGAGAAAACATAATGAAAAGGCTCGTGGGTCGAGATAAGGAGAGGGAGAGATCACTCTCCAACTACCATCACAGCCAAAACAGCCTTGACTTGGGGAAAAATTAATTTAATTTATTACCAATCAAATCAGAGTAGGATAATGAGAAATAAAACCAAACATCTTCCCCCCACCCCTCCCTTCTTCCTGGGCACAACTCCACTCCCGATTTTTCTCTACCTCCTCCCTGCCAGCGGCGCAGGAGGAGAGGGAATGGGGGTTCGGGTCAGTTCATCACACGTTGTCTCTGCCGCTCCTTCCTCCTCAGGGGCAGGACTCCTCACTCTTCCCCTGCTCCAGCGTGGGGTCCTTCCCACAGGAGACAGTCCTTCATGAACTGCTCCAACGTGGGTCCTTCCCACGGGCTGCAGTCCTTCAGGAACAGACTGCTCCAGCGTGGGCTCCTCTCTCCACGGGGCCACAGGTCCTGCCAGGAGCCTGCTCCAGCGTGGGTCCCCTGCAGGGTCACAGCCTCCTTTGGGCATCCACCTGCTCTGGCGTGGGGCCCTCCCCAGGCTGCAGGTGGATATCTGCTCCCCCGTGGACCTCCCTGGGCTGCAGGGGGACAGCCTGCCTCACCATGGTCTTCCCCACGGGCTGCAGGGGAATCTCTGCTGCGGTGCCTGGAGCACCTCCTCCCCCTCCTTCTTCACTGACCTGGGGGTCTGCAGGGCTGTTTCTCTCATATATTCTCACTCCTCTCTCCAGCTGCAATTTTGCAGGTTTTCCTTCTTAAATTTTAATCCCCCCTTCTTAAATCTGTTCTCCCAGAGGCGCTACCACCATCACTGATGGGCTCGGCCTTGGCCAGCAGCGGGTCCGACTTGAAGCCACCTGGCATCAGCTCTGTTGGACATAGGGGAAGCACTTCATTCTGTGATGATCATTGATGGAAGAATAGCAGAGGGTGCAAGTTTCCCTATGTGAAGCTGGAAAAGCTTTCCTTTATCTGAATCGAAAATGATAGTTCTGAAGAGTCAAAAAATATTTATGATCCCATGGGGCAACAGGGAACACCACTAAAACCAAAAAGTTGTTAACAAATAAACAGGTACTAGCAGATAACTGGCAACTAACAGCCATTAATAGATAACAGATTTGTCCTGCATTTGGAGAAAGAAATGAGTTTTAAGTGATGATGAAGTACTTTTCATTCTACAGAATGGATCAGTTAAACAGTTAAGTCATTTTAAGTCAGTAAGTCCAGAAAACTTGCATCTGAGAGTTCTCTGTGAACCACTCTCAACCACTAATGTTCTTTTCCATTAGGTCTTGTAATGCTGAGGAAGATCTAGGCAACTGATAGAAAACTAATGCGTTGATAATGTGCATATAAAAAGATAAACAGGATGAGGTATGTAATTACAGGCTTATTAGTCTCAAAAAAAAAAAAAAGCATGCTACAAATCCCAAATAATAAAGAATCAAAAAATTAAAAATGGTAATATAATTAATTCCCATCTATGTGAGCAGATTTGAATAAATCCTACCAAACCAATCTGTTTTCTACATACGAAAAGGAGAAATATAATAAAGATAGTCACATTTATGTAACTGACAATGTGTACATGAAGTTTTGATGGAGTTTCTAGAAAAACACAAAATCAATATAGCATCTACTATTTGCATTAGAAACTGACTGCCTGGCTCTCCAAATATTTTTTTTTGTGATTACTTGTTGCTAAGTAGAAGTGCTTTTAGCAATCCACAGGAAGGATTCCTGCTCCCCCTCTTTCAGAATTTTAGCACTTTAGTACAAGAATCCACAAAATCATGTGGAAATAATATGTGAAGGGAATAATAAATAATTAAGACTGATGACTGACACAAAAAAATAGCTTGGTAAAGCAGACATATGCAAATTATATTTACCTAATGAATGTTCTAATGAAAGTGAAGAAGCCAGAAAAAACAAACCCTGCAAAGTCACCTGCTCTCCCCTAAGAATTGGTAGGGCATAAAGCTTTCAGCAGAATATTGTGATCCAAGGCGAATGGTTCTGTTGGCTATACAAGTGGGAGAGACCGAGGCTGGAGCAGAAAAATGGAAGTACCTCTCTGACAGTGCTAAAGCCCTTCCAGAAATCAGTGCCCAGTTCTAACACCTCTGACTCAGAACGATGCTGTTAAGTCAGAGCTGCTTCAGAAGAAAGCCACAGATGACTACAGGACTGGAAAGCATTCTTAACATAGGAGGCAGATGGAGACCAATATATTTAGGTAATCAAATAGGACTATCTTGGCTGCATCCATAAGTGCCTTTGTGGGAATATTATGCAAAATAAATTCCACAGGAAAAATAGGGTAAAAATATCCCCAACAATAACAAAAAACCCCTTTGGAATTCAGCAAAAGGACTAGAAAAGCAGTAGAAGGCCCTACATTTTGAAGAAATGCATATATTTCTGTAGCATAGAAACAATTAAACACTCCTTTAAATTAAACACAAAGACATTTGAACTTTTTTTTTTTAGTAAAAATACTAAACTATTATTAAGAGGTTGAAAAAAATCATGATTTCTATTAAAGCAAATATAATGTAAATAAAATGTAACTGCTAATTTTCTTTTAAAATTCTGCTTATTTGAAACCCTGAAGGCTCTCTTTTAGTTAACGCTATTTCCTGTACTGACCATCAAGACTGAATTTTTGGAGGACAACCCCAAAAAGCATGAACTGGTTTTCTTTATACATATTTTCTTCTGCTTTGTTGAAACTGGATGACAAATTACCCTTATTAAAAATCAAAGTAGCAGAATTTTTAATATATATAGGAAAGAAAATAAATGTATGATGATAACATCCTAACATCAAACAACATAACACTTACCGAATGAATATGCATGGCAATATTGTATCATTCAGGAACTATATCGTATGACAATATATTCACATATTTTGTTTATGCTCCAACTTACTAACTTCTGGTAAAACAGAAACAAAAGTAACCAAGGATAAGACTATTTAGTACTCACACTTCTGTAACCAGTTTGAAAAGTTTACGAGTGTAAGTATGGCTACATTTTATTTCTGAGTAAACAGACATAGAGTTAAGGTTAAAGGCCAATACAGTTTTTGGTACTTTGACAAAGCTGAGTACCAAAAGCTGTATCAAGGAATCTGAATTTAGAGCTATTTGTTTTAGAGAAACAGAGACACAGAGATACCTCAATTTGTTTTAGAGATATTTGATATCCACCATTTCAATGAAAAATGTAACAACCACCACACACAGTGGATCTGGCAAATTTGTCCTGTATTTCAAGAAAGGGATGAATTTAGGTCCCCCGTTTTTTTGACAAAAAAGTGAGTTCTTTGCCAAGTCTTGTCCAGTATTTCCTTTCAATCATTTGTGTAGCTCCTCAAGCACACTGACAAAATAACTGATTTAATACAGTTCCAACTATACAGCTACTGCCTGTAATTACATGACTTTCTCAGTTGACTGTAAAACTATGCATACTTATTCAGGTAATATTTGTCCACTTTTAATAAGGTTTCTCCAAGCCCTCATGTCAATCTAAGCTGTTGAAAGCTGAGTTTCTCACCCCACTATTTTATGAGGAAGGGCATTTTTCTCCCTTTTGTTTACCTAAAGCTAGAAGGATATCACTCTAGCATCCACCCTCAGAGCATTAGATGAATTTGAGGGCTTGCTCTTACGTCAAATTATTAATACATATGGGGGTTCAGTGTGGCATTTGTTCACTCCACAGTAGGAATCAAGTAACTAAACAAAAAGTCAGAACTAGACATACTGGCATCTCACAGATCTACATGGCTGGAGTCAGATTAATATGCATTAAAAGTATTATTGGCATAAAATAACTTAATATGTATTTTGGTGGGCATGATTACACATATCCTGATACATGTATTTTTTTCTAACTTGACTTTTAAATAAAACTGTTCAACATTTTTTCTAAGTAGATAAATCTGAAAATGCACATTGGCAGCAAGGAACTGACTGATAGGAAAATACATTTTAAATACATTTTCCTAATTAATATTGGCATTCTGAATTTACCATTACAGTATGTGCCATTCTAATTTACTACCAGTTTGCAGTGTCTTAGCCTGGATTTCTGTACCACTGCTCCTGAAAATTCTGCTGCCTTTTAGTAAGAAGGCCAGTAGCAGCAGCTGGCTCAGTATTATCAATTTTAATTAAAATCTTCAATTTCTGATACATCACAAAGCTTTTCTATGGGAAGAAGCAAAAATAGGCATGACAAAATGATTCCAGTGTTCTTACATCACACTGTGTAAATATATATGCTATTGGCTTTTTCGCTCTATAGGTGTCATTCTTTTCAGATGTTAGCTGACAGAATCTGACTCTTTTTATTTCAGCTTTTACAGTTCATTGTATCTGTCTGCCACAAGATGTACAAGACTGATAAAAATTAAAGGTGAAACTTTACATTGAAACTTTATTTTAGTGTTACAAATAACTGATTTCTCTCACCTCTTATATATGCATGTGGATTCTGTACAATTAGATCAATACCCGGGGCCCATAATAAATCTTGTGCTGCGCAATAGGCATTGCACTGCCGTCAGCTCTGCACATTCCAGTACTCCTCTGGATGTCTCTTCTGAATATCAGCTTGAGGACTGAGTAGGTAACTCAGTGAGTCTTTGATAAACAAACAAAAAAAGGCGTAGCTTAGACTAACAGCTCTGTAATCTGACTAATGGCTGTATCTATACTTGTGGATTATAAACTGCCCAGGATCATCAAGGACTCCAGTCCCTGAAACCCACTGGTCCCTGAGAAGCTGGTGTCCTGCACTATCTTTCAGAGCAGCTTCCTGGACCCCAACATTTGGGTTGCAACTGGAAGGACAGTGAATCATAGAATCATTTAGGTTGGAAAACACCTTTAAGATCATTGAGTCCAACCATAAACCTAACACTGCCAAGTCCTCCACTACACCATGTCCTTTAGTGTCACATCTACACATCTTTTAAATACTTCCACGGATGATGACTCAATCCCTTCCCTGGGCAGCCGGTTCCAATGCTTGACAACCCTTTTGGTGAAGAAATTTTTCCTGATATCTAATCTAAACCTCCCCTGGCACAACTTGAGGCCATTTCCCTTTATCCTATCACTAGTTACTTGAGAGAAGAGACCAGCACCCACCTCGCTACAACCCCCCTTCAGGTAGTTGTAGAGAGTGATAAGGTCTCCCCTCAGCCTCCTCTTCTCCAGACTGAACAGCCCCAGCTCCCTCAGCCGCTCCTCATAAGACTTGTGCCCCTCACCAACTTGGTTGCCCTTCTCTGGACACGCTCCAGCACCTCAATGTCTTTCCTATAGCGAGGGGCCCAAAACCGAACACAGTACTCCAGGTGCGGCCTCACCAGTGCTGAGTACGGGGGGATGACCACTTCCCTGCTCCTGCTGGCCACACTATTTCTGATGCAGGCCATGATGTCACTGGTCTTCTTGGCCACCTGGGCACACTGCTGGCTCATATCCAGCCAGCTGTCGACCAGCACCCCCAGGTCTTTTTCTGCCGGGCAGCTTTCCAGCCACTCTTCCCCAAGCCTGTAGTGCTGCATGGGGTTGCTGCGACCCAAGTGCAGGAAGAGGAGATCTTACAGCAGGGAGGTTAATGGGAGATACAGACCTTGGAAAGGAGGCTGGGTGGGGCCACTGTTGGATCCTGGGGAAAATACTGGGAACCAGAGGTTTGCTGATACAATAGGACTAAGTTGGCAGGCTTAAAAGCAAGAAGAATTTGTTATAACTTTTTCCCCCAACTTGCAAGCAAGGGAAGCTGAAAACACTTAAGGGAGCTGAATCTGGAGTGAATGGCATTTACAGCAAGGTAAAAGCTCATTAAAACACTGCAGTTATTTCTTCATACAACTCTTCCAGAAGTTGCAAGAGGAGCTACACAGTGAACTAAGGGGGGGGGGGAAATTCTGCACCTTCTTAGCAATAGAAGGAGGTGGGGGAACTACCCTCCTTGCTGTAACCTTTGCATCCTCCATAAGGATAAGGAGAGGACTGGCGTCTGGGCTGTGAGACAGGTCTGCTGATTAAGTCATAAAGTTCCCCGCTCATCAGTAATGACCTCACCCAAATCTTCGGAGTGTTTTTGGTGTCTTTCCCTAAACAGTGTGGTTGCTGTAGCCAGAACAAACCTGCTTGCTGGAGATGCAAGTAACAGTCAGGACTAGGGAGGCAGCGCAGAGCTCCAGAAGGCTTAGGCGGCAGCAGATATGCCATCTCAAATTCTGAATTGTGCCTCAGACAGTGATGACAAGCTTGGAGAACAGACAATTTGTATGACCATTGACCCCAAGGACAAGCATTCCTGCAACATATGAGAATGGCATGCAAGAAAACTAATAAAAGCACATGAAAATAAAAACATTCTCCACTTCTGCTTTTTTCTCTAATTAAAAAAATCTGCCTGCTGAAGGACAGAGTCTGGCCACTCCAGGCTGGCCACCAAAGAACAGAGACACTCCTCACAGCCACTGTAAGGGCTGGCTTCACCATGGCTAAGCTGTCCCATGAGCACACTTAGTTTGCCTAAGATAGGTCTGCCGGATTGGGTCTTTCTCTCTAACAGCCCTGCCTCCAGCTGCTCAGCCAAACAACACACATGTGCCCATGCCAGACTGGCTCAGTTTTATTATTTTCTGCGAGTCGTTTGTGCCTCCATGAAGGTAGCTCTTGTTTCTGCTCATCCTCCTCCTATTTTCCTTCCTAACACTTTTAACTAAGCCCCTTTAGCACTTCTGTAGTTCTGCTGCTTCCCTACCCCATATGAAATGCTTGACTTTCCCACTGCATTTGTCTGTTACTATCTGAGCAGCACAAGACAGCTCTCAAAGAAGTGTTGTCAGCTATTTTGCCCCAGAACAGATGTTTTATTATTAGTTGCTTGAGGTTGAGGTGAATCACTTCTACATAAGAGGTCACCGGTATGTTACTATTACTAACCTCCTTAGCCTTGCAGCCTGATCCATGGGGATTACCACAGCTCCCATCAGTGCGACCGCTCCTAATCATGATGGGGTGAAGGTAAGAAAAGGGGATGCCTGCCTCCCCCGTGGGGAATGGTTATTTTTTGTTTTCTGGGTATCAGCTTAGACTATCAAATTAATTTCATAGAGGACATTTAATAATTATGTTATCTCAATTTTAAATCACTTACCACTGAGAGCTTTTCCAAAGGTACATCATTTCATCTAGAAGTGAATTTGTGCAGGCTGACAGGAAATGCTGGATTTTTCATGTCCTTTTTTTTATACACACATTTTAACCATAGTTACTTGTGCCGACGTCTTATGCACTTCACACTGTATACAGTTAAACATTAGCTGATTCAGTCCTTCATATGTTTTTTAAAATACTACTTTTATACAAATCATACATGCATGAGAACATATTTGAAAGGTAGCTATGATATCTGTAATAAAATTGTCTAGGCAAATACAGGAGCAAAAAGCCATTTCCTTCTGGGCAAAACAATGAGCCAAACCAGGTATATAATCTTCAGTCTATGCATATTTGCTCTTCTGCTCAATACTTTAATTTAGACATTTGTATATAAGCAAAAGGTAAATCTACCTTTGAAACAAAGATGAAGGCTTCCAAAATAGGCAGTCTGAATTGTTTTACCCAATGAATAAAACACTAAATTCTTATTAAATGTGAATACAGTGCAGACAGCTGTTTTCCTCCCACCCTGTGCCTTTTGTATTCTTTGAAGCTAAATTGCAATTCCAAAAATCATTCAGATACACTTACTTTTTCTGAGACTAAAAACTGACTAGTCTTTAAGTGCCTGCTCAGGCAGCTGTCCTTTGGAAAAAAATTACAACATAGCAGTAAAACTAAAATATTCAAGTGAAGTTTAGTAGAGCAAATCACAAGAACAATCAGGCAGCAAAACGAGGGTTCATTTCAGAAAACAAAGTTGGCAAGAAAGAAAAAAAATGCTTGAAATATATGGCAATATATCACAAACTTAGATCTGTTACCTTGAATCTTTCAGCTGCTGAAGTCTGGGCATGAACAAGGGTGATAAACAAAACTCTGAAAGCTCTTGTAAGTTATGAAATCTCATTCGGCATCTAAACAAGTTCACTGCCAAGTCCTAAGACTTCAGCTGAACAAAGCCAAGCTGTGAGGAGACACTCCATCTGCCCAGTTACAGTTCAACGCTACTGGAGCGATGCATGAGCCAAGATCAAGGCACAGGTTCTGTCACTAGTTTCACATACCTTCATACCTTGTCTAAATAGTTCTCACCACCTTTAAAAGAAAAGAACAAGAGATCTATTTGAAACCTAATTCTTATGGATCTATCTGAAACATAATTCTTATGGATTAGTTGTTAGTGTGAGGACATCAAAGTAAGGGTGGAATTCATATTGCAGTGATTCCTTACTGAGGGTGTAATTATTTCAGTCTCCTACATTGCTGCTTATTTTCACATAACTTGAGAGTTGCAATATATATCACAAATCATCACTTGCTCTGACTAATCTGGATGAAATTGGGCACCGGATTAAAAATTCAACAAGGAACTGAACTGGTATTGAAGGTGCACGTCTACTTGGCAGCTGCCCTTTCTTTTTGTCTCTTACACACAGAGGGAACTATAGCTACTGTTTTACTGATGTGCAGTCAGTATACAGAAGCACAGAGCATTGAGGGGTTGTGGTGGTGAATCCAGAGGTGTTGGGACAGGTGAAAAAAAGAAAGAAAAGGGCACTAAAAAGGAAGGCAGAGTCAGAAGCAGAAAAAGAAAAAAGAAAGAGCAGTTAGCAGGGAGAGCTGAAGTAGAGAAATTTGAGCAGCAAGGATTTGTCTCATAGAAAAAAGAAAATAAAATGTTTGAGAAAGATTTGCATAAGAATAAGAAAAGGCAACACTAGAAACCATTGACAACAATTGTTCTTTAAAGCTAGGTTGAAATCTTAAAGAAGTGGATAATGATATTTGGTACACGTCACGTGATATAGGGTAAACTGATTAGTTACAGGTTGGGAAGAGGTGAAGGTGAGAGGGTGCTTCAAGAAACCTGACTCATGGAAGACAGAGAACCTGACATTTGTATATAGGTGAAGAAAAATACCCCTGACATAATTTTTAAGACTACTTCACTTTTAAAGGCTGGTGTTGCTATTCTTTTTTGAAATGTACATAAATTTAATGTCAAATCTTCAAGGGCTGTTTCTTCTCTTGAGAATGCTACCACAGCATGATTTATAGTGGACATTATTGCTATTGCTAAGTTTGGGTACAAATCTCAGAAAAATTAGAACACAAAGTTATTGTTTTCTTTATAAAATATTTGTATGTGAAGGGAATTCTATGTGGTTAAACATTCAAAAAGCCTTAAGAGATGCTCTTTCCCAGGATTTCCTGTTTGTTTTACTCATAAGTCTTGCTTACCTGATTACTATCTTATGAAGTAAAAGAGCAGATGACCAAAAAAAAAAAAAAAGATAAATCAGAGGATTTATTGGTGAATGGGTTAAACTTGAAGTAGATCTAGGGAGTCAAGGTAACTTTCCAATTTTTCAAAACTATTCAACATATTTCTTTTTTTGGTATCTCCTTCTCTATAACAATGTCTTCCTCGGTGAATAGGCCTTTCCTTCCAGGTTTTTCTGCTATTATATAATTCTTCTCCATTTTTGTTTCTCCCCACTCAAATTTTTGAAAGTTTTTTTGGTAGTTTTCAAGGGTATCATCTTGGCAGACCATTTTTCTGTATAGGATCAAATCAATACTTCTCAACATTTTCTTTCTAGTTTCTTCAGGAAACTACCATCTTGCACTGCTGCACAAAACTTTCTACTCTTAAGTGTGTTATGGATCTGTTATTAATCAAGACAGATAGGCAGACTCAGATATACACACATGTGGAACTGGAAGAGCTTCTCAACTGGAAAAGCTTGTAAAAAAAGACAGCATATATCAATACCTGCCTTCTTTGACTAATCAATAGACTGTAAGAAATATGGTAGATGTGTCATTTTTACATAAAATACACAGAACTAAACACATACATTTGACCTATTAAGAAAAACAACAAAAAAAAATTCATTGGCAATAAACTTTGTAATTCTTTCTTCATTGAGTAAGCAATGGGCTATTTTTGTCATTTTGTAAATGACATTGAAATGGGAAGCCTGTCATTTTGCCACTAGATTTTTCTGCTTTGATTAGAAAACAGCAGCTCATTAGCTCCTCTTCCTGTATATGTCCCCATCATGACTCTGAAGAATGCCAGCACTTGAAATACGACAATTCTTTTTTTTTTTTTTCTAACTCAAGAGCATTTTGCCTTTGGACTTTACACAAAATTAATTATAATTTTCCCTTCTAATCTCTAGTACATCATTAGGACTCTGAGACTGGGAATCTGTTTTCTCTAACAAATGGCTAAATGCCAAACACTAGTGGCATTTTAAAATGGAACTGAGTAAATGCAGCAAAATGCATTCCCCTTCCCTGGCATTTCCCCTCTGTTTTTTCCTTGTGTTTCTAAGAATGTCCTCTAGAATGACTTTACTTGCATTAACTTTTTCTCTGACTAAGAAAGAAGGAAGTATTTGAATAAGAGCATAGCTTTCACAAACGGGCATACGGAAAAACCCAACAAGAGCATACACAGACACAGAGACACTCATCCAAGTGTTTGGGCAGCCAAGGATCGCTTAGGATTCCCATCCCCAGTCTACTTTAACTTGCACATCTGTTTTTCCACCTTTCACAAACAACCCAACAGAAATGAGCTCTGAAACATTCCCTCGGGTTAGCCAGATATTACAGAAGGGGGCAGAAAAGAATGACAAATTTGAGGGCTCTTTACAGGGCTCTGCCTATAGATATTTCTCTTTTATGAAGGGAGCCACCACTTCAACACTTCTGCCCTGTGAAAAGCTGCTGTGCTATAGCGTGAAGCTGTGATCCCTGAACTATTCCTTAAATCTTTTTGCTCTCTCCTTTTTGGTGCTGGGGACTTAAGCAAGGAGGAAAACAGGGATTGTTTGGAGAGGAATTTAGCTCACAGGCCACAATCTTGTTCGGCTTTACAACTAAGAGTCTCTACACACTGAAGGAGAGTGACATGATGGAAGGCTCTAGCACTTTACACCATTTTTTTCTTACACTCACTAAGGAGCATACTGACACTCTTTTTGCAGTTGCACCAAATGAAAAGGAATGTAGCAACTCCACAGCATTCAGAAAAGCCCTCCTAACGTGGTAAAACAGTAGCACATCATAGCCAAGAATAGGGACCTAAAAGCTGACACAGCTAGTAGATTTGGATGAACATCTAATACCTATTGATTAGACAAAAGGATAAGTGTGGATTGTGCATGATACTCAAAAAGCAATAGGGTTTAGAAAGGCCAAGGAGTCTTTTAGGCAAATAATTTCTTATAAAAGGAATAAGCTTTTTTTCATCACCGTATTCCCCCCAAAAGAACACAAAATCTGGCCAGATATTGATTTGTTATCAACACCAAAGGATAAAGTCTTGAACACTTCTAAGTGATTTCTGTGCAGCATCTGTTGACCCTCTGTGTTCTTTACTCTGGTTAATAGAATTAAACCAGAGTGCAATTCAAATAAACTGGAGGAATAAGAAAAGGTTAAGTGGAGCCTGCTAGTAAGTACTAAGTTTTTCTTGTGGTTTTTTTCAGTATTTTTAATAACCCTGAATTTAGTTATTTTAGCCAAGAAATCAAAATTGGTATATTCAGAAGGAAACATCAAGGATGTTAAATACAGGAAAGAAAAGAAAGTATGAAGAAGGAATAAACAAGGTCTGACAAAGCCACATACATAGCGACTTGTCAATGACAATTAAAACCTAATTATTCCTGATAGCAGTACTTTTCTTTCTCAAGGGTATAAAGAGGACTTAGTTTGCATCCTAAACATGAGTTCAAATATAACTTCATATATTCTATAGGAACAAAGAAGGTATAGATTGTTCAGAGCACTGACGAAGAATGTGAACAGAGGGCAAAAATAATACATAGAAGACAAAAAGTGTAAATTAAACAAACAGTAGCCCAAGCACCACCTTAAATCACATGCTGTGAAACCCTATTCAAGTTAGTGTGAATATAAGCCAAGGAAAAATACATCGTCATACTTACATACACACATTCTTCATTCTAATTTTGAAAAGCGAAGGTATATTCAAAGTGTGCATAAATACTCAGTACATAATACATACACATTTCTCCCTTCAGAAATTTCCACTCGTGTTAACTTGTAAAGAAAAGGGTTTATCACAGTTATTGTAGTATACTAGAAAGCTGTTCTGAACAAAACATTCTCCTCTTAGATCCATTGATAAATGCTCTCATTAACCTTAGTCTCAACAAGGTTAATTTAAATGATACCCAACAGCACTAAGATCCGCCTTATTAAAAGTACAGCGATAAACTAAAATATTGCTGTATTCATTAGAAAACAAAGTTTGTCTTTTTTTTTTTTTCTTAACTAGCAGAAATGGATTTATATTAATAGTGTTTTAATGCCCAGACAATTGTATTAAAACTGCTAGGTACTACTTGCCTTTTATTGCCACCTTTTTGCTTTACTGTCTCTAACATATTGGAATTCCTGGTTGCTCTGTTGCTCCTGACCATTGTCAGACATATAACATACCACTTAATTCACATTTTTAAACAGTATGATTGAAATAAAGAATCTAAAAAGATGCAAAGATCAGAAAGAAAAGAAAAATGCAATGTTTGATTATTGTTAGCTACTTTACACTATGACCTCATCAAATCCCACTCCAAGGCTATAGGACTAAAGTCAATGCTAAACAAAATACACAGCTATGTTTCTATTGTCTTTAATTGGTCAGGATCAGGAACTTGAAGGATAATTTTAGATTAGATTAGTAGATTCCACAAAATTTCACTCCTTTCTTTACAATATGAAGTCAGTCCAGTTTTGCTTTTGTTTGCATGCTTTTATAGAAATATCTTCAGCCACAATAACAGGTATGACTGGATTAATTAAATTTTCTTTTTTTTATTCTTAATGGATATATCAATAAATGTATTTGCATACAAAATGCTTATAAGTACATTCCTGAATCTGAAGGAGCAATGAGTTTAGCTACTTATGTCCTTTTGATTGAATTATAATGATTATCACTTTCCAAACCATGAATTATGCTGTCCTTCCTTTCTGTAGGTTCTGTCAAGGGCCAGTTTAAGACTCACAATTCAGAAGAAAATTCCAAATATTAAGATCTGCGCTATGTGTTGTTTGTTACTCCTATCCCTGCATATCACCAGTAACTATGATAAACAACAAGTATGTACAACATTGAGGAGCTGCTAATTTACAAAATCAGCCATCTTCAAGATATTCTAATCTGGAGAGCCATTTAGAAATCAGTCAGATGGCTGGTGCACAATATCTTTTAAGAAACTTCTCTGTGATATTCTCTAATGATTAAAACACATAAATTGTATTTAAATCACTGATACAGAGCAGATGCAGTTAACATTTCAACAAACTGCTAGGATCCAGATCCATAGGTGTAGGGGACCTATGTGTTTCAGATCCAAAAGATAAAGTTCTTAAAATTGTTATTGATCAAAAAATTTAGATGAAAAATTAAATCACAGTCTTTAAGCCTCTCCAGAGTTTTCACCAGCAAACTGTCAAGGCTCCTAGAAACTGCTTCTTGGCATACTTACAGGAATCCCATTTTCAGGCATTTACCTGGCAAACCAAGCTCTCCCAGGAAGCACAAAGGGGCTGCTTTACCACGTACGATGCTTCAGATGCATAATCCAACAGGAATTCTCAGCAGACGAACATCTACTCTGTTGTCAAAGGAGAAGGATGCTCCTCCACCTAGCAAAAGAAACAATCTTTACCTCTCAAAAAGGTTTCAACAGACAACTTCTTCCTCACTTACGATTTTCATTTTTTAGCTATGTTGTCATTCTTCCTGAGGGTTTTCTGATCGCCTTTTAGGCTCTAATGCTTCCTGGCGTTAAATCTGTTCAGCTGTAGGCACAAGCTATTAGTATGGAAGTCTGTTATGCATTTCTCTCAGTATACTAAGAAGTATGCTGTCCTACAGTTTTTCTAAATATCTGTAAAGATACCAGACAGATTCTGAGTCCTTCAGTTAAAGAATTAGACCACTGCAAGTAAAACAGAGTGCTTGCATAACTTATACTATCACATTTCACAATTCACTATCACGATAAATGCGTTAATCCTAAGGAAACGGTGATTACTTGTAGTGAGTGTTCTAGAATCAGGTTTTCCTATCATTACTTCATGTGATAAACATTTGCAACTATTTATTTGCATTCTTGATTTATTTATAATTTGTTTTGGTTGAAGAACCACATCTATGACTTCTTCACATGCATACGTCTTCCCGCCAAGTAAAAGTCTTTGGCAGCAGAATGGAACTGGCTGAGCTGTATCATTGCTAATTTTCCTCATATTTTCACTCACATTCAAGACAACTTTTATTAGGCTTCAAATATCAATACCATTTTAAAAATGGAACGTAGTGATTTAAGAGGCCAGAGTTTAAGTCATAGTGAGTCACACAATACTAGGTCACAGCTTCAGATAGGGATTTTGCAGCTATTCTCAAGTGCAATTTTACAGATAGCTAAAGGTTCACAAGCCATCAGGAAATACCCTTCAGATGTCTCAAAATGCAGTATGATAGTAACTGGGCTCAGGTCAGCAGGTTGAAGATGCTGTTTAATGCTGTCATTTATAGCATCTCCTCAGAGTGGACACTTCTGACTTGATGGAAGTTTTGACCGTCTCTGAACACTCCTCTGCATGAAAGAATAGACTACGGTATTCCAACCCAGACAGGTTTTTGTCCTTAGTTGGGCAACAACCATTTGCTTGAAATAAAATTTTCATCAAAATAGGATGCGAGACTAAGAAATAAAACAAAATGAGCAAATAACATGTAGGTTCTCAGACTTGACAATATGGTATTTCCCTTTAAGATTCCCATTGCTTAAATGTCTGGAAAAAAATGCTCCTTACTCCAGCCCACTGCATATATCAAGTGTTAAGCATTCTGTTGCTTTGCTATACATAGGCACAGCAGGCTTCTCCATTGCCAACAGTTAAACTTTTTTTCTTTCAAGAAGCAATCCTAAACCCTAGGCTTCCTTATGTTGCCTGCCCCAGACAGCGTGGTTACCTCCTAATAGGAAAATCTCAACACTGCATAAAAATCATTCAAACCAACATTTCGTTGCATAAAATCTATTCTATCCCTCACAAGCCAGTGCCAGCACCCCAGATAGAAAGTATCCTCTTCTATTCTCCTCTGTCATTTTTTTTGCTGCTTCCCTCCAAAATAGAGCAATTCCACTATTATAAAATGTAGCATCATAGATCCTTATGTAGAGTTCTATAGTATTCTGTATAGGACTACAGAAAATGAGAGTTTCAAGCAGGAAAAAACAAAGGTCAACAGAGTAAGGAATAATATCACCAATATAGTAAGAGATTTCTTTAAAGGTTTCATTTCATGAAATAATCCTCTGTGATTTTTTTAAAAGGAGTTGGAACTATATTTTATATTTGCCATTGACAAAGAGACAAAACTGGCTTGCCTTCTACATTAATGACTTTTGCTGACATTACTGTCTAGATTATTATTAAAATCTGTACTTTGACAGAAGCTTGATTCCTATTTTGTTATGTATTCTACCAATATAATGTACACAAACATCTCCTCTTGCAAGTGCATGACTAATTAAGCAGAAATACATGGATTTCAATATATTATGTAATCAGCTGTGCAAGTCCCTAGTTACGATCAATAAGCAGTTTGAGTAATCATTCATCTGTGCATTGAAGTACAGTAAATACAGAAATGATTTCAAGCCCTTTTTCTACACATGTACTACTGGGAGCAGAGAGAGAGGTGAGGTTCTGCCTTTCTGTAATGTTGTCTTCAGGTGTCCATTACTTAATATGTTTATTAAAAAACACAATGACTGACAATATCATAATGACTAGAAAGAAGCCAAGGTCAAAAATCTATAGATCTTCCTTCCTCACTCCCCTCCTCTTTCCTTCCTGTTGTGTAATGAGTTACTATTTATTTTCACTCTTGCAATACAGAAGTAAAAGTATCCACAAAACACGGGTCTGCATTCCTTTTGTATAGCAGGCTTTGTCTCAGGAAAGAGAAAGGAAATGAAATGGTGGTAGAAGTTCAGTTGTTAACTGATTCTAAAAATACATTCACAAAATTAAGAAAAAGCTTTTAAAAATCCAAACTAAAATAAATGGAACAGCTCCAGATAGCAAAAATTAAAACTATGCACCTTTCTGTGTCCAACTGTGAGCAGGCTGGTGAGTTCAAGTATTGGTTTATTATCCTATAAATTTAAACTTTTTAAAAAATATTATTAATTCCAGAAAAAAAGCCTAAGTCCATTTGGTTAACTGTATAACTCACAAACCATTCTGTAATCTTTATCTGGTTCTTAGTTGTTCAGACATGCTTACTTTTTTTCCCCTGATTACAATTGCAGGGGTCTGGTATCTTCATTACATCTTTGGGTTCTTACTCTAACTATTGTAAACAAGAAATTCCTTTTCTTTTGAGAAAGTAAAGAATTTGGCTAACAGCAGTCAGTCCTGCAATCATATTTGTCTGTGCTAGATAGCTGAGAAAAGATTAAATGCAGTTAATTCAACAAAAGGACAACATGAGGTTCCTTAGAAATCTTTGGTCTTCTTTAGTATTATGAAGTTGACATAATCACTTTTAGTGAAAACAAATTTATTTAGACTAGATTTTGAGCCCCAAAAGAACTATATCATCAATGATGTACTAAAAACATCTGAAACAAGATAAGCACATCATTATCTGATCACTGATGTCAACATCATTCGAGCAAATTCAAATTATGTGCGATAAATGATCTAGGTGAGTCTGTTCTTCAGATAGTATCTTTGAAAGAATCAAGTTAATGAAGTGCTGGACGGTCTTAAAGTCAACAAACACAGCATCCCTTTCACAATGATATATTCTGAGACTTATTGATTAACTCTCTTACTGTGAACACTTGTGGCTCATTTTTCTACATGGCTAAATAAATTATGCATGTACATCGCTGCATATGTGTGAGTGCTGCGCACAACAGAAGTGCATAGGCTGTCAAGAAGGAAAAGTATCTGTGCATTTTACAAGTATCATACAGAAGAGGTTTATTAAGAGTAACAAATTAAGGGCCTCACAGCGCAGAATTGTTCCCTTCAGTACTGTGTATTTCAGAACGTGTTATGCAACCCAATCACAAAAGTGCTAAGTGATAGGAGTATCATTATTTCCCCTTGGGAGATTATTCCTCATACTTAACTGACAGGAATTGCTTTTATCCCTCACATTAAACCTATTTTCCCTTCTCTTCTTAACTACATTCAGATTTTAATATTTGAGTCTTGAAAAGAACTATTTTCCATCTGTGATGTTACACTCTTTCAATAATTGTAACCTCTTTCTGTTTTTCTCCTTTATTGCTGTTTGGTCCTATTGTGCAAACTTAATCCCAGACTTCTTTATGAGTGTCATGCCAGTGACTTCATTCTTGGCGGGATGTCGCTGTGATCTGGATAATCCAGGTACCAAAAGCTCTTCTACCTCTACATTTCTTCAGAGCTTGGAGAGTGTTAAAAAAAAAAATCTACCTTTGGTTATTAGTAGCTCTTCACTGCTTTTTTTTTGTTGTTGCTCTTTCTCTAAGAGAATGAGGAAGAATGTTTGTTTTCAATTGAGTAAATAAATCAAGAATTTTTCTGAAATGTTTTCATCATCTATAATTACTTCCATAACTCTGCAACAGAAGCAAAAGGCTTCTTGCTTTAGATATACTCATCAATGTTCTTTTTAATATTAGCTAATTGCTCCTCAAGTTTTCACTTACTTTCTAATTTCCATTTTCCATTTGAACTCCTACAGTTTATATGTCTTTCTATTGGCACTGCTCCCTAGAGCTTTTGAGGCAAAACACTTGAACACTTTGCTCTGCATTTTTCTATCTATTATTACTTAACTACAGGCTCTTTTGCCTTTCTTGCACCTGCCTTGTCCACATAAGGATATTATAGATGATATAAAAACCCCTTCAAAAAAAACCCCAAACCCCAAACAACCAAACTCTTCTTTGTATGGGAAAAATCTAACGTTCAGCAAACTGGATTTGAATTTACAATGCACTATTTCTCACTGATACTTCATTCTCTAAAACAGAGCACAACAGGGCACGATGCAGAAATTCTGAAGTTAGTAGAGACCTTGTTGAGTAAATTTGTTCCATAACATAGGACCCTCCAGGCTTAGCAGGCATGTCTCCATGAATTATATAATTTTTTTTCAATGTTACAAATATTAGCTCATGTCCAGTACTGTGAATCCAGACGACACCGTGTCTGTTTATCAGGTTTGCAGGGCTAGCACACCTGAAACCTACAAAAGGTCGGTCTCCAATTGTCAGTGCAGATGGGTTAACAGGTCTTCACAAGGAAACTTGCAGCTGTGTGGACTTGTCCTATAATTTTAACTGACCAGTAAAATAATTTTGCCCCACACTGCATCACATACTAACTTCCTGGAGCATATGATCCTTACCAGCTTACAATGTGAAAAACTGATTTATAGCTACCATAGGAACCACTCCTTTGCATAATAATATATGCATAGGGGAATATAACCTCTGCTTGTGTGTGGCAAGCAGTCATTTAAAGTACCAACGCACCGCCTCTCTAAACATGTCCTGATGTGAAAGAAGGAATTTGATGGGATACAGTCCGCCTCCAACCTACACATCATCTTCTGCTCCTCTCCTACAAACCAGAGGCACTGAAACACCCCTGGTTTCCATGGCCAGATAATCAGCCCATCTCTGTGAAAAATGCAGGGCACGGCTTTCCATCTGTTTTAAAAGCAAAAGCAGAGTGCTACAAACCCAAGGGATGCTATTGCTGTTTTAGGCATTTCAGGGCACTTGTTATCTCTCGCTTAGGTTTGAATGAGGTTATATTTCTAAACTTAGCAGCAGGCATGGTGATTATTTTTCTTGCCACTTAATTGTCCAACAGCAAGGTTGATAGATACAGACTCCTTAAACAGACAGAAGTACACACTACTCTGATTAAGACACCTTATTTTGTCAAGTCGTGGTGTACTATCATTGTCCTTGGCCGCACTAATGAAAACTGGGCAATTCCTACCCAATTCCATTAACTCACATTCCACAGTGTTCAGGTTCAATGTTGTCCAACTATTCTGGTCCCTCAATACAGAGGATTTAACGTCAATTTTTCTCTCAGACTGCTTTTAAGTCTTGTCACTACAGGAGGCAGTAAAAAAATTTCAAGTAGCCAGACAGTTTCCAGTAACTTTAAAGAAAAAATCTTAAGTAAAGATCTAACTAAAACCTTGCTACAAAAATATTTCTAATAAACTTTAACCTTTTATATATAGTAACTCCATCTTAACAACTGTCCAACAAAGCACCCAGACATCCTAATGATGGACACATTTCCTATCATGCACAAAACTTGCTTCAACTCCACATCCTCTTTCACCAAGTGGTCTTTGCAATACCAGTCTGAACCTCTTCCTGCAAAAAACCCTCAACAATCAACATTAGTATGTGTGGAAATTCACAAGTCTCATTTTTAAGCAGCAGAATAAAACCGTATGCAGGGAACATTAACATATTAAACTCAAAAAGACTACTAATGATACTATTACTAAAATAGCATCCCGCATTTGATCTGCCTTGTAGAAAGAACATTAATAAATTGTTGTATGTTTTTCAAAGACTCGCAAGAACAACTGGTGGTCCTGAAACAGTACGAAAATATTGATGAAATTACTTATAGATATCTGATTTTTCACTGCTTAAAGCACTAAAAAAGTTAGGTTTAGTTTCTAAAGATTTTTCTCTAATCAGTCAGAATAGGGGTAATATGGAAATAAGTAAAATAACACTTTTATTATGCTGCACACCAAAATATCAATCCCTTCTGTTCTTAAAAAAAGATAAACAGAATGGCCATAGCATTGACATAATACTGTGCTTACACCATGAAAGACTTAAAATAACATAGCATACATTTTTCCTCTTTCCAATGCTATGCTTAGAATAGGCCTCTTGCTACACAGGTTTTCTTGCTCCAAAAAGAGGGGGGGATTGCCCCTCAAAGGGTATAAAGTTTATCCTCACACATATTTGACATAGTTCACGGATTCACAGAATGGCTGAGGTTGGAAGGGACCTCTGGAGTGCATGTCATCCAACCCACCTCCTCAAGCAGGACCATCTAAAGCTGGTTGCCCAGGACCACATCCAGATGGCTTCTCAGTATCTCCAAGGAAGGAGACTCCGCAGCCTCTCTGGGCAACCTGTGCCAGTGCTCAGTCACCCGCACAGTGAAAAAGTCCTTCCTGATGTTCGGATGGAGTGTCCTCTGTTTCAGTTTGCGTCCATTGCCTCTTGCCCTGTCACTGGGCACCACTGAAAAGAGCCTGGCTCTGTTCTCTCTGTACCCTCCCTTCAAGTATTTGTACATATTGATGAGATCCCCCTGAGCCTTCTCTTCTCCCGGCTAAACAGTCATTTGTTCATTTTGTAATTGCTCATCTACATTTTTTCATAGCTTACCTGCTATGCTACAAGCGGACAATTGTAAGACATTCTTCGTAAGTACATAGGGTGTGAACAGTACTACTACTAATCTTAATAAAAACTTCTTCACTACAGCTATCAAGGTGATCTACAAAAGAGGTCGGTGTTTCCCACCTTAGTAGTGAGAAAAGAGAGGAAATGACCTATCCAACCTGTCACACGTGCAACACCGCGGCAGTGCTCAGGCCAGAATCCCATACTATGGATTCCCCGAGACTTTACAAATATGGTCACAGATACAGTTCTAGCCAAAAATGTCTTTGAAGGTGAATCAAGTTTTTGTTTACTTTTTACTAGAACAGAAAAAGCAATTACTTTGGGGTTATGGTTTTTGGATTTGCCTCCTGCTTCTAAATGCCAGTTCTGCAATTCAATCTGAAATCATGAAGTCAAACACATTATTGCATATTGGCATATTAATAGACTAAATAACTGTTGGTAGCTTGATACCATAATTTCACTGCAGAAGTGCAGTGGGAACCGAAACAAAATTAAGGTTTCATTGTGCCCAGAAACATGTAAAAAGCGGGCTGAATCCACCTGCTACGTAGGAACAGGATCACCACCTACATCCTACGTCACACCAAACGGTGCTCAAGAGTACACAAGCGTGTACAGCAGCACTGTAGTTCTGGCAGTGCCAATTAGTCAGTACCTGCAGCTCCCAAAGACTCCAACCGTCAAGGTGGTGCTGAGCAAGGGCAGTTCCCACTTCAGCTCCTGGAAAACAATGCTCAGCAGCTTGCAGAACCTCTGAAAAGTCTCCGAGGATCTTTTGTTAATTCTCCGTCTTTCAGCAGATATATTTCCAATACCTAACACTCTGTATTAAAAGAGAAGGTAATTTCTATGATTATCCCATGGGCTTATTTACAAAGATGTCACAAGCAGACAATTTATCTAGATAGACTGCACAGATACACAAACACAGCAGCATGGTATCATTTGAAAATATGCACTGCAGCAGGGGACAGAGGTCCCACCCCAGAAACTCCTTCTCCACTGTGTAAGGTCACAAACCATATTTTTTCTCAAACTCCAGTTTACCAATGCCTTTACAAGACCTCAGATTTGTACTTTACACAGGCTTCAAACTAATCTGGAGTTCCTTTGGGTAAGGCAAAAGAATAGATCAAAAAGCTGTATTTTCAAGTGGTTGAGAAGTAACTAATATTTTATCCTAAGAGGTTCTAGTTTTATTTCAAACATGTGCTAATAGCAGTTACTAGTTACTATTCTAAACAGGTTTGAACCTAAAACTTCTATAAAATTTTTTGTGAAAGGCCTTCACTACTCTTTACAATAAAAAAGCAAGTTTGTAAAGAAGATATGAACTGCACGATAACAAGGATTTCAAGCTACCCAGACATTATCAGCTATTAATTTTTTCCTTTTAAATGACAGATATTTGTTAATGGTTTATTTAGCTTTTTGTAAGTAGCATAAATCAGAGCAATATAAATTTCAGCAATTTTGAGCTGGAAAGAGCTCAATTCTCTTCAGTAATTATAAATTCCCCGAACTTTGTTTCAGGGGCCCGAGACTGACTCCAAGTTTAGAAGCAAAATAGAACAATTACTGTATTTGTTCCATGTTTCCAGTCACAGCCAAGCATCAATACAGAGACTTGCACTTTCTTCATCAATAACCAGAAAATCAGGAAATCACCCACAAACATAACAGAACAGAAAACCTGATCTGTTCTTACTGACAGGTTTGAGAAACCTTGTCCAGTATGTTGATAACTCTGGTCCAAACTTCGAGTTTCAACATATAACCAGTTAGTAGGTAAGATGTCACTCCTATTATCATTCTAAAGCTTGGGGTTTTTTTTAAGAAATGTTTAGCAGAATGCAATATGTATGATCGCAGAGGTTTTCTTTTTTTAAAAAAAAAAAACCAGAAGTAGAGCATAAATAACTCCCATCAAAACTGATATGATGGTGGGATTAATTAGCATCCTGTGGCAAGAAAGCAGGAACCTTAAATGTTTATAAGCCTACGCTCACTGGAACTTCTCCACAAGAGTAGGTGTCGGCTGTGTAGAAAGAGACAAATTAAGAAGGTTCTGTTCTGCCCTTGATGTGTGCGCAGACTTTAACTTCAATTAGTGTCATTAATCAAGAGGAGAATCAGCTCCCAAGCCTACCGTGATTTGATGTTGGTGTCTCCTCAGGTACCCCGTGCACTGAGAAAAGACACACCCAAATGCTGACAATGACGTATCGCCTTGCTGTTACCTCAGTCATATGCCATATGCTTAAACTGAGAGATAGCTGACAACTAAGACAGGGCATCAATTATTGTCATCCAGCCACGTACCAAAACACACACGGGTTCATCCCAGCTTCCCTGTCATATCACCACATGAACTCAGTAAGTGTTCTGTATTTAAAGCCCTTGCTTTTCTCTAGAAACTGTAATTAATCTAATTGCAGTTGACACAAAGGCTCAGGTCAGGCAAGGATGGAGCATGCACGGGCGAGTACAGTTAAAGCTGACACCACCACAGCCAGCAGTCTGAAAGCCTCTCCTCAGAAAGCTGCTTCTGCAACTTGCGCCTGTTTGAACCGAAATGATTCTATGATTCTATGAATATAAATGGGGATTTAAAGAAATACTTTAATTTTCTAACCCCTCATATAAATAAATGTGAGAAATGGATGATCTAAAAATTGTTCTACTGTCTTGTGTGAGGATGAGTTTTAATTCTGTTTGAAGTCTTTCATTGTGGCTGGGGAGACATTCAGAACCCAGCCCAGGCAAAACACCACATCTCAAACTGACTGGGGCAGTAATGTGGTAAACTGAACCCAGAGCTCTCCTTTCGCTCCCCTGACTGATAGTGACAGGTTAAAAATGTGCAAACCCCGCTCCAAAAGACAGTTTCTCATGCATGAAGACGGGTGCTTTGAGACTTCTACCCTGACTACTTGATTATTACTTGCCTTTCCGAAATACAATTTTGCCATTATGCAAGGAGCAGAGCTAGAATTAGAAAGAATATTACATCACAACTCTATTCCGTGTGTTCACTGATGTGATTTCTCAGACATTAAATCAGAGTGAGTGTGGAAACTGGAAGTGGCATAGATGCAAAACCAATCATACTTAGAATGCAGAATAAATACAATTAAAACATTTTCTTATGTGAAATAGCTATTATACAATGGAAAAACAAACCTTGGAAAATCACATGATAAGAGATATTTATAAATTTCCTGTATTGGAACAGGACAATCTATTTCAATGGTTTTGGTTTCCCCACTGTTTTTGATGATTCTTGAGCTTCCTGTTTCAGCATTAGCATTATTTTCCACAATCAAACATATATATTGTAGCATTAATCTTTAAAACAGTCATTATAAAAGCTTCGATATTCATGGTTTTGCTGCTAAAAAAACCCAAAGAACCCTCTGCAGCTAAAAGGCTGCTGAAAGCCATATGGAGAAAAGGATTTTTTGTAATTTATAATGTAAAAATTATTTTTTTTCCTGATGAAATCTAAACTTTCTTTCTCCAGCTTATACAATAGGACCACTAAATTTAGTAAGGTTTGGGCAAGTTTTAAAGTTTGTAGATTCATCCTTCAAAACTTGTATCGATGGTTTTTAATAACACAGATTTAAGCAACCTATGTTAAATAGTATTCTTCCACATTAGATAAAAATACAACTTTGTTTGCATGGTATTTGTATTCTTGCATATGGATTTCTTCCTTTTCCTACATACTGAGTAAAATATTGGGATTAAAAGGAAACATTAATGAACTTGTGTAATAAATAAATCTAATTTTAAATCCTACTTTCAAAAAGCAATTAAAGATACTTATCTATTGATACTATGAAGAGTGTTTATGAGCCTGGCTTTAAAAAGTTCTGTTTGGTACCTATTTGCATTTTTGAAATGGAAATTCTGTAGAAATACACTTATTCTATACAAACGAGAAATGCAGAGAAGTTACTGGATACCACTGACATTGGCAATTGTTGCCTGCATTGTGTGTGAAGTCCTCTTGGCTTTCTAATTGTGGGCTGAATTAGAAGGCCGTGCATTTGCTATGGACTAAATCACAATTATTGCAAAGTGAAGGCAATTACTGCATAGCAGCTGAGGCTTGGTAACATATGGCCCTGAAGCAACTTCTCTGTGTAACTTACCCATAAGTGATATTGAAAATCCCTGTGGTTAAGGCTCCTTAAGGGCTTTGAAACTAGGATTAAGTTGCCTAGTAAAAAGTAGGTGCTTTTGAAATCTGTAACTTTCAGTAATATTGATGTTTGCTATTACTTTTTGGTTTGGTTTTTTCCCTTTTTTCTTTCTTCAGGTCTCCGTGTTGATCTTACCTACTTGTAGAAGCATAATTTAAAAAATGTCCTCTGCCATCTCTATAGAATTCTTATCGGTGTTTTAATCTTACGTGGTTTTTGTCATAATTTTGAGTTTGGGTTTTTTTGTGAAATTAAACTGGAAAAATACTTGAAAACATTATACAAAACCTGTATTAAACTTTGATCATGATTTGAGAGTGGAGGGTGACCAGTAATGTAGTCAGCATGTTAAGAATTCAAAAGAAAGAAAAAGAAACCCAAAAGACATACTTTTGTTTGGTATCTGTTAAGGACTTTTTCATCTGACAGCCCTGAAAACTAAGCATGAGATCTGTATCTCACAATGGATTCTTTCTTTTCCATGCCTCGTCAGTCTTGGTAATAAAAGAAGACTTGGATTTTACTTGATGGCAGGTTCACTGTTTTTCATTGTGTTTCTTTTTTTTTATTGTCACTCAAATACACTTGTACTACTCACTGACTGGTTATGGAGTTCACATGTATGCAAGCATAATATTCACAGAACGATTTTGAATTACTGATGGAAATATTCTATAAAAGAGAAGTCCACAGGAAAAAGAGGGGTGTCATTTCTTCGTTTCTTTTAAAGTACCCACTTATTTTCAAGGCTTAATTTTTTTGTTAGGTTTTTTTTCTTAACTTTTACCTTCATAAGGAAGCCTGAATTAAGGTTGCTAGTTTGAAAAGATGTTTTTACAGAAGGTTTTTAACAGGGTATTGTTTATTTTCTTTTTATTTTCCTAGCCTTCACTTCATTGCACACATTGAAATAGGGTAAGATTGAACTGAATGGGAAAAACCTACAACTGTCCCTATTTTATGTGGAAGTTCATGCTACCATTTCAGCCTCTTCCCAAGAAGTCACTCTCTCTTGAGCACAAGGTCTTCGCCCTTTTGATTGATAGAAAGTTCTAGGGTACCTGACACATATAACTTCGGATTACTTCCTATCTCACGAATATTTGGTGATAACTGAAATTGCCACCTGACAAAGCCATACCGTAATGACACTTACAGCTCTAATTTCCTGAGGTCTTCATGTCTTAGTAAAGTGCATTATTAGGGAACGAAGATAAGAAAGGCATGCAAAATTCATGATCAGACATGGCACAGGGATTCTTAAAAGACTGAAATCTTAGAAAAGGTAGCATGAAAACGTATGCATCAAATAGTCACATGTGAAATTCAAGAGGTATCCTGAAGATCCCTCCAAAATGCCTATAATGTGATATATTACCATCACTTCTGACCACAGACTCTGCCTGCTCTCCCGTTACGACCTTGCAGATCTCCCACCCCTTCCACATGGTTCCTTTGAGAATCCCAGCTGGCTTTCACCGACTCATAACAGGGAAAATTGTTTGCTTGCTTTATCTCACCAAATAGATATAAGGTGCTGAGACTTAGTAAAGCAGGCCACACAAAGAACGACTTGAATTCAGTTATAAAAGGTCAGCAATGATTTTGAAAGTCAAACGTGGAGGAACAAACAGCTGACTAGTTTCTGACTGGTATTTTTCAGTGTCATGAAGGTATTACATACAGCACAAAAGGCAGACCTAGAACAAGCTTATTCTATCTACACAGAAGAATAAAGCACTCAATAGTTTAAAAAAAGCATCAGGATCTTCAGACAAGATCCTGATGGATGGGTCTTGGTGGGGAAGGGGAGATGACTATCTTGCATAGTGTTAGTGCCATGCTGCCTACACGCTAATTTCACTAATCACTGAATAATTCCTGCTAGCTTCCACACGTGCTGGGTGGAAACACAGTGAAACACATAGAAAATGTGTAAACACATAGGAAACCTTATCAGGATATGTCTATTTGGCAAGACAATTAAATCATCCTACTTTCAGGTAACATTGTCCTAGTTTTGTATCAAAGTTTTCACATCAACAGCTGATTCTTTACACAAGCTAATAATATCCCTAAAAATCCTGTATATCACCCAAAAGTTTCACTATAGCTGCAGCTATCAGTTAAACAAGTGATTAACAGTTTATAGTGTATGTGAGTGAGTGGTAAGAAAGTGTATTTGTTGGCCCATGCTCAGCCATAGGCCTGTGTTAGCCTGAGTAGGCCTATGCTGAAATGCAGCAGTTTTAGTAGCTGGCAAATAATAGTCTACTAACTGCACAACTTTCAGACATAGTTTGTAGACCTGTTTCTTGCTTTAATATCTATACTTCCAGCTGGCTACTGAAAAAAGCTGGATTCTACATTTGAAGACGTATCTTTCAAATCTTGACATTGCAGTGGTAGATGGCCCAGCTGAGAGTTAGTACAATAGCAAGAAGCTATTTGTAGAACAGATTTTTATGGTTTTTTAACAGATTTTAAGTGTCAATTATTAAACAGGAAAATTTTGTGAGAGTCCACATGTGAAATGACTAGAGCAAATACCACTAATTAGTCTAATGGCACCCACTGTTAAATATTTATGACCATTAAGAAGGCTAAACCATCAACAGCAATATGATTGAGAAGCACGGTATTCAGAGTCTAGAGATGAAGAACATTTTCCATCAAAATTAGGTCCTCTAGGGATGTGGATAGAAATAAAGTAGGAAAGAGGAGTGAAAATTGATGACTAAGAAGGCTCAAAGAAGAATTTCATGTTGTATTCTGGTATTACCTATACGAAGATGAAGTCAGCAAGTAATTTTTAAGAGCAGTTAAAAGTTTAGGCACCTTGTAAAGAAGACAAAAATCAAGCAAAAGGATCAAGAGTGAATAGTACTTTATCACCACATATGTGCTAGTTTGAGAGATCACCTTTGTTTGAAAACCCTTACACAAATATTTAGCCTCAGCTGTATATTTAGATTCCATTGTGATTTCAAAGATGATGAGGTAAAAAACGGCATAGGTCAACTCAAAGTTCTGAAAATGAAAAAATGGAATGGTGTCATCATAAGTATTGTATATCAATTTCATTTAATACCAAACCTGGTGTAAGATTGATTAACCAGATGCCCCTGGTATAAACACATTTTGGATACTAAATTCTATCTTCATTCATTGAACAGAAAATCACATGTTCCCTCATCAATAGTTTGCAAAGTTAACCCTCCTAAGAACACAAGCCTTTGCTGATGCATTTTGATAAGCTAATGCTAGTAAGAAAATTATACACAGTATACCACCTTTATATATAATCAAATCCCAGTGGCACCCCCAGTGTCCGAGTAGGGATCACACAGAGCCTCCTGTGTTTCAGCTTGTGCCCATTGCTCCTTGTCCTGTCACGGGGCACCACTAAAAAGAGCCTGATTCCATCTTTAAACTCTCACCATATCCATCAAAAGTAGAGTTTTAACTGGCCTCAGTGGATTGGGATTCATACCGAAAGAGGAAACAGCCTGTATCTTTCTCTATGACATGACATGCACTGATGTCTACTGTCTTCAACAAATAACATCACAACACGTTTTAATATTTCTCAAGACCACCACTGGACAAAGTCACAGACAGGAAAATTTGACTGCTTAATGGTAATGCTTAACGGTAATGCTTACTTCAGTGTTAAAAAGAAGTATTTTAAAATGAAATTTATATTCATCACATTTTTTGCTTTAGTGTACTCTATGTGTCTACTTCCCCACTTGTATGAGGACATCCTATGCAAGTACTTGGAATCACTATTTTTCAATATCTGTGTATCATTTAGCATTTTGATCTACTTAACCAACACTGACAAATTTAAAAAATCAGCCACCTAACTTCTTTGTAAGAGTTATGCTCTTAAAAAGCAAAGGTGTTTAGCTTTATTTTTCCTGCGATATTTGTCAGAAAAGCTTAGTTTCCCTTCTAAAATTATCCATGGTCAGTGGCATTGCAAATAAGCTCACTAATAAGTTCTGCATTCTCAAGTATTACATTTGTTCAACATATTTTAAAATATGTAACTCCACATGCTCATTATCTTCTTCAGTTTGGTAAGGAGACTGTCAACCTTGTCAATTATATTACTTCACAGACTTCCCTTTTATTTTTCCTCCCATGTTTTCTAACCTTTCTGATCATGATCTACAAAAATTTTCTCTATACCCTCACTTAGTCTTTCAAATAGCCTTTTTTGAGAGAATCTCCCCTTTACTTTTTCATCAGACTTTGTAGTGCACGGGTAGCATATCTTTATTATTCCAGTGTTGCTTTCCATCTTTTATGGATTCAATTTTCACTATGTATTATATTCTGCAGAGCTATTGTCCTCTTCACCTCCTCAGTTCATCCTTCTGTTCTGTCTTTTTTACCTGTAAGCCCCTTCTCCCTACTGTGACCTTTGCCAGTCCTTTGAAATCTCCTCAGTTTGTGCCTGTCCTTCAAGTCACACTGCTACCCTTCAAAATAATTCTGCTGACTGCAGCCTGGACCTCTGTTTGAAGATTTTATTTTAAACTACTTTTCAGACATATTCTAATTGGAGACAACCCAGGAAAAAAAAAAAATTAACTATCTTTTAATCTGAGAACCTACCAAATCAGGGAAGCAATGCCATGCCGTTCAGGCCTCTGATTGCTACCAAAGAAGTGCTGCTTTTTATGAAGAGTTTCAATAGTCAGAAGTAAAAGTGCTGAATTTAATTCGAAAGAAGACTGGAGAGAGAAGAAATGAGGATATCAAGTAACTTACTTAAACCATACCTATTTAATCAATGTTCCACTTCATATTTTCACACAATCCAAGGTGAAGGTTTTCAATCACTCCTGAAAAATCCGTATGTAACCTTACTGATGAAGAGATGTAATAAATCATGGGTTTACAATTTTAGCTATACTAGCTGCTACATGGAGATTAAGCAAGTTTGATCTTTAAGCTTTGATTCTATCAGACAATCTTAGATGTAGTTAAGCAATAAACTTAACCATATTTTATAGGATGTCATGCCACTTTTCTGGGACACAAACTTCATGCTGAACCTGTGTTCACCAAGTGCTCGCAAATGAGCAAACTTGCTTAAAGGTTGTCAGCTGTCACTTCTTCTAATTTTCATTTCATGCTTATCATTGCAATTTGAGCTGCGAAAATTTACAGGTCAAATACTGAACAAGGAATATGCTTTGTCTCCAGTAGTAGTCTGGCAGATCCTATTTCCACCTGGTGTTCTCCCACTTGCTGCAAAAATCATATTTTCAATGTACAAAATCTCGTACATGCCTGCATACTTCAGGTATTTGGCTTCAACCAAATTTGCTCCTTCCTTATCTTTTATGGTACAAGCCTAACCTAGCATCAAATGAATAAAGTATAAGATATCAAGAAACAGAAAAATCAACCTCAAATAGACTGGAAGTTTTTGGAGAATGCAAAACATTGGTCTAATGCAAATCTAAACAGAAATCACATTTAATAATAACTGTTCCATTTCTTTAGTCACTGATTTTATAGTAAAAGATGCTAACTCACAAATGTTCATTTGCCTAGTATACCAACAGTGCATATGGCAAAGTTGTCTGAATGAGTAAGAAAACTCAACTTTATTTTCCTTCATTAGCCTTCAACTTTTGGACTTACCCTCTTACTGGTTTTTATCATGTTCTTTTTAGTTTTTATCACGTTCTTTTCAACTCCTTTTCAGTAATGTTTATGAACTGCTTCTTTGTAATTAAGAGCTATGTGCATACCCCTGTGACTCTTGCACATTTTCAGCCACTCTTACTTAATATTCCTAGGAAGCTACAGTCTGGTGGCACAGAAGCTCACAATAGTTGGAACTAGACTTTTGAAATTAATGAAAGCTATGCCACTTTATGGTGGAATCATTCAGGGCTAGGGACTTCTCTAATACAAGAAATATCTAATACAAGCAATACTAAACAAGCATTTTCTTATGACCTTAAGGATTCATTTTTAGGGTATCACTAAAAGGAAAGATAAAATACTAACAAATAGCTATCATAAGTTACAGTTACTTTCAAGTATTTGTTTTAAGCATTAATTGACAAAACAGTGTCGTGTCATAATTGGCTCTAGTAGTTTAATGCTAAGATAGTAAGAGGCTTCATAGTAACGGTGCTAACTTCAAAAAAGCTCTGCCAGTCCTCATTGTTAACAAAGATGAAATTTCGGTTCACAAGGAACATGATTTCAATACCCATGCAGTGATAATCCAGGTAAAAAGAGACATATTCAACTCAATCTATTGAAGCTGCAAAGTGCATTGAAGAGTTCTAACACAGTTTATTCCTTTTTTGTGAAGGAATAACTAGGAAAATGGAACCCTGCATTAAGAATTTTTTTAGGGCATTACATGGAAATTTTTTTGCTTTCTTTCAAGATTTTATATCCTGTATCCTCTATTTCAGGGCAGTTAACATCTTTTCCAAATGAAAGGGAATTGCTTCCCCCCTTTGAAAGTTTTAAGCTGTACAATATTGTTAGGCCTGAGCTAAAAAAAAAAAATAATAAAAAAATCAAAATTAATATATGTTAAGCTACACATCTATTTAACTCAAATATAATTAAAGGAAACTTAATATGGCATATTCAGAAACATAAATATCTCAAAAATAGCTTGACAGATGTTTGACATCATTGTAAATGTTTTGTGAACTTTTAAATCCTATTTACTTCTTTAACCTGCTTAAAATATGCACAAAAAATAAAAGTACTCTAGTGTAGTCCGTGATTAACAGGAGTGTCTCAACTCCTTTCTTTTGAGTCATCCCAGAGAGCAAGATGCAGTGTGTAGAAACTCTGCCTCTTTAAAGGTGATGCTATAGAAAGGAACCATAGCGTTCTATCCTCTCGCAAACCTTGTTTGGTGAATACCTAATGTATCACCTCTGTTTAGGTTTCTCAGAGCAATGGGACAGCACAGCATATAGGATACAGGCTGTCACACAGGATAGCTTATAAAACAAGGTTATTACAATCAGTTTGATCTCAGCAGCTGAGCTCAGCAGACACAATGATTTAGAAGGATCTGTATTTGAAAATCCTTGCTGGTAAAAATATTGAGTTTACCCTATCCTTGCTTTCCACTGTTGTGAACAGTCAAGGTAACATGTAGAAAGTTGTTTGTAAGAAAGCGTAAGAACACTCGTTTAATTTTTCATCCTGAGAGGTATGGAAACACTGTTATTCCTCTTTCCCAAATAAGAGGTACAAAAGCGGTAAGGCTCGTGAAAAGACCTGGGTACCTAAATCAAGGCATACAAAGTCCACACCCAACCATTCGCCCAGATTTTCCTTAGGTCCAAGTGGATCTAGACATAACGGACTTATTCAGGAAGCACACTGTACTATTTTTTAGCAAACAGTCTAGCAGATTTAAGAGAAACAACAATAGCTATAGAAAGAGTCCCTAAAATTAATGGCAGAATTCCTAATACTGGGACTTAAATTACTATCTTTTGTAAGGGGAAGATAAAAGCAGAAAAATGAAAGTGGTCTTCAATTCTTCAAAAGGTATTTCAGTATCTCACCAAGCAAAAAAAAAGCATAAATCAGGTTTTTTAAATACGTGAAATATATAAATCAATGTAAGCATTTTAACAACCAACATAAATAACGGTAGATATTATCAATAAAGTCAGAAAGTATAATTGAACTCTCGTCTATCTCTTAATACGAATCTGTGTCTTGTAAACCAAGCCTGATATTTCTAGTCCAGTGAACAAACTTTTTCAGTATTTTAAAATGTGACTGATAAAATATTACACTGTATGCAAGTATGTAACACTTCCCTTGAAAGAATTCTGAAAAAAATAGGAAATCATTGATGCTAAATTTTCTTGCTAGATTCACATAAAATCTTTTCTACATACCAGTTACATCATTAGTTACTAATGTACTTATGAAAATTGTTAGTCATTAACCATTTATTATAATTTTTAAAGACATGAATAAATGAAACTTTAATTGACGTCTAACCCTTAAATATCTGTGAATAATTTAATTTTCTTTCAGCTAATAATGTAAAATAAGCTATTTCTCTAGAATATTATTACTTTTGCTTCCTTTTGTCTTACAGTCTACTCTCACTTCTAGCACTTTCAGTATCCCTCAATATTCATTAGTAAAAATACTGTCAATTTGCTTGGTTTCTGATGCAAATTTTGCTCTGATGTTCTAATGCATGTTGCATCATCGCCTACAAAAAGTCACTTAAATTTAATAGGATTTCTTGAAGGCAGTTAGACTTGTTCTTTCATGTACAACATGGTGTTGACTCAGCATCTTAGAATACAATTGTTATATACTTCTGTTTATGACTGGGAAAGTGAATTGTGTGTTTATACTGATACATATAAATGATAAAAATATCAATGTGTTTTTCTCTTCAGATGATACATCCATATACTTGCAATAAACATTTAATTCAGCTAGTAAAATCCTGATACCACTTTCAACTACTTTATAAATTTATTTCTGTCAAATGACATTTTTCATACTCTATTTTACTTATTCTGAATTATTTATGTTAAATTACATCGAGAAGAGATTTAGAATGAATGACAATAAGGTTCCCATGGAATAATCAGACATCTGTTGTTGTTTTTCACTCAAAGGCATTTTTTTAACCTCAGCTTTTTAAAAATCCTGGTCAATCTTTCAACAATGAAGAAACAATACAGAAGTGATATTCCACAGAATATTTTTTTACCCCACAGAAACACAGATTGAGATGTGAATATAGTTTTCTGAGATTACAGTTCAATGAATTCAGAACATAACTAAAAGGTTTTTCCTTTTTCCTCTGTGGACTGTGATTGAAAATGTGTGTTGGAGAAAAGCTGGCCATAGCTGCTAAAGCAGAGGACAGTCAATTTAAGCATCATTATTCTGTATTCTTTTTTTTTTTTTTTTCTGCTTGTCATTGCAGTCCTTCAAGCTTGAGTTTATTTTCAGTGACTTCTCTTCCACATCACCTACAACTGAGTACATCATCACCCAATCTCAGCGAAGTATAAAACATCTTGAAGTAAACTGTATTTGCTCATTTTTAGCTTTTTTATTTTTTCCTAAGGAAAATGTAGATATCCTCTGGGTCACTTTCTCAGTACAGAAAGCATACATACTGCAGGCACTTGTATGCATAATTGATAAGGTGGGAGAGAAAGAGGAACAGATTTTTAAGACAATTCATGTAATCTAATCACATTTTCTTGGGAAGTTTCAAAAAATATATATAAGCTATCTCCAGTCCTTGTGCCCTTCCCCTTTTACTTCTCACTGACACACACTGGAAATACAATGTTTCTCAGGCTCTTTTTTGATGTGAAAAATATTTGTACTGTATTCAAAAAAAATCTGTCAACATACAATAAAAACATACAATAAAAATTTACCCAGTTTGCACAGTAGGATATACTTTTAATGTAATGCAGATTTTGCATTACTGACCCCTAGTCCTCTCTGGGAACTGGCGCTACAGAATTGACTAACCGTGAAATCCATACCAAATCAAGCACAGATAACATTTTCAGAAAGGCAAGCACATATAAATATTTCTTCTTAAATACATTAGGAACTACATTTCATACCTGAAAACAGGTATCAGAATTGAAAACCCTGTGGTTTTTTTTAAACCGAAGTCCACATTTGGTAATCTCTGAGCTACAAACTCTTGTCATCTAAGTATCAGTGGCAGAAAAAAAAAGCCATTTTGATTCTTTTCATGGGGGTTATTATAAATCAGATTGTGATATCTCATGGCAGAAACCTTCCAAATGATGCTGGCACAATTCCTCTGTACCACAACTGGCTTACACTTACACCACTTTCTTTTGCCATTATAAAAGTCCGTGGATATGTTAATGTTTTGCTCATTCTCCAAACGCACCGGAAAACCCAGCACAATAAAAAACCCACAACATCAAAACGTGGTATCTGTGCCTTCTTGGGCTTACTATCCTGTTGGGTTTTGGTCACTGAATGTAAAAGAAGAGAATCACTTAGCTCAAGCCTGTGAGATACACATGTGAACTCAGGAGCTCGCCTTGGGAGTTGTATTGTGCAAGAATCTAACCCTGGAGTTGTAATCCGAGGAGCTGCCTGCTGTTTAGAGAGCGAGCCATGGAGATACACCTTCAATATCATATGCTGGTACCTACTGACTAACCCCTCACTCTCTCACTCCCTCTCTCCACAAACAAAATATATGTAAATTCTTGCTAGTAGGAAGCTTCGATTTCTTTGAAAATTAAAACTGAGGGTAATTTTGCATGTAACCATTTTCAGAACTTAGTTATGAAAGAAACGTTCAAGAAAAAAAAAACAGAAAACCTCAGAACTTGGCTGATACCAAAACATAGACTTGTTAAAAGAAACTCTGGTTTCTAGAACTATGGAGATATAAAATTAACTGCTGTAGTATGAGGCACTGGAAAAAAACATGTTCACGGGCTGCATAATTTAAAAGATTGTGCAATTAAAGATCTGTATAATTCTTCATAACGCTCTAACTGCAGTTTCCATAAAATCCGTAAACTAGATGGTAGCATATAATTATTAGGCCAGCAGTTACAGCTTTACTTATTACAGCACTGTTATTTTCACACCATTATTAATAGAACCAATGCTAAGTAAGCATAGTTCTAAGTAGTAGTAAGCATTTTCATGACATTCTGCAAAAGTAAAAAATGCAGTTCAGTCCTCATGAGGTCTAGTCAATACAAATTTTTGGAGAAGGGTAAGTGAGGCAAAGATCTTTCTTGGGAAATGTCCTGGTTTCAGCTGGGATAGAGTTAATATTCTTTCCAGTAGCTGGTATAGTGTTATGTTTTGGGGTTAGTATGAGAAGAGTGTTGGTAACACACTGATGGTTTCAGTTGTTCCTAAGTAGTGTTAGTAGTGTACTAAGTCAAGGATTTTTCAGCTTCTGATGCCCAGCCAGCAAGAAGGCTGGAGGGGCACAAGAAGTTGGGAGGGGACACAGCCAGGGCAGCTGACCCAAACTGGCCAAAGGGATATTCCATACCATGTGATGTCATGTCCAGTATATAAACTGGGGGGAGTGGGGCTGGGGGGAATTGCTGCTCAGGAACTAACTGGGCGTCGGTCAGCAGGTGGTGAGCAACTGCATTGTGCATCACTTGTTTTGTATATTCCAATCCTTTTATTATTGTCATTTTATTATTGTTATCATTATCATTATTAGTTTCTTCTTTTCTGTTCTATTAAACTGTTATTATCTCAACCCACGAGTTTTACTTTTTTTTTTCCTGATTCTCTCCCCCATCCCACTGGGTGGGGGGGAGTGAGTGAGTGGCTACGTGCTGCTTAGTTGCTGGCTGGGGTTAAACCACAACAGGAGACAAAATGTGTTGTTTTGTGGGTTTGGTTTTGTGTTTGTTTGGGTTTTTTTTAAGGAAAGGAAAACCTGTTGAAGCAGCAAATGGTACATAGGAACAGGGTGGTGGAAAGCTTGCAATTTACCGTCATTCACTGGTAACACTCAGAGCTTAAGTGGAGGAATAAAACCAAAAACAAACAGGGAAAAAGAAAATAAAAACAACTGAAGGCATGCTTGCTTGCTCCCAGTAAAAATCACACACCTTTGTTTGGAATCTTTAAACATAACAGGAAAGAGTTACATCATGACATCTTTTTATCTGCCCTTTCATGTTTTCTACTATATCTAACATTACCTTGAAAAAACAGAAGTAGGAAGTAAGAAAATTCTCATTAACTGTGAAGATAAACCTTCCCAAGCAATATTTGCAAAGTGCATTCCTATTTCTATTATTTTTGAAAATACTTATGCTGCAGTTTCCCATGCTTCACAGGTAGAGGCCCCTTTTTTTCTGGATTAAAACTTTCAGATCTCCACAAGCTAACCTGAAGCTGCTCGGCATGGCTGGATGAATGTTCCTTGTGCAGGTGCTATGCCAGCCACAGAGCCAACGCTGCCCATGGGCTCCCTAGGGCTGCTTGCTTCTGCCAGGCTCCTGTGATTAGTTGCCAGAGGTGATGGTTGGATTGCCACGGGATTGCCCTTTGGGAATGACTGATTTACGCCCATCAAGTCCTCTCTCATTTCCTAGCACACCGGTTTGAAATAAAATGTGAAAGGGCAAACAATAGCAGTTAATCATAAGCTCAGCCCTGTTCTCATCCGCATTTAAGACACAAGATGACGGTCTCCATTACTCATCATATTTCATAAACTGGCATGAAACAGAAAGGAGATGTTGCCCTTACCTGACTTCAGCCATCTTCCCTTACGAAAGTGACACCGTGAAAGGACTATTACTGTATGATTACTTTTCAGTACACACGTAAAGAATAAAGGCATTTTTAGCCTAACAAACAAGGATACAAGTCTACTCTGACTGGTGGTACCCTTTCTATAGCAATTGCTCACCTTCACCAGAAAACAAAGTAGTAATGCAAGCCAAATTTAGGAACCTTCAAGTGATTATATGTTGTGTACAAATGTTCCCAAACCTAGATGCCACCAGCACATAAATACGAGAAAAATCACCTTGCCGATGAGAACTGAAACAGGCCCTACCAAACTGCCCTCAAAACCATAACATATAGTGAGAAAGAAAAGAAAGGCAGGAAAGGGAGAAGAAAACTTTTTTTCCTCTTAGACTGTGGAGCAGTTTTGTAGTGACTTTGCAGTGTTTGTTCCAGCCTAAGGCTTTATTCACTCCACACAGATTCTGCAGGTTTTCCTCCAGTAAATATCCCAGTGATACTGATTAACACCAAGCCCTGCACATGTTACATGATCTCCTAGGTCCCTCTGTCTCAGGTCTGTAGCTTTTGGTTCTCAGTGTATGTGGGAAATTCTTACCCTTTTAACAGTCTATTTTTAGTTGAAAGAGAAGTTGATCTTTTTGTTTGTTTTGGTTTACAGAATAAAAACTCCCAAAAGAGTTACTGCTTCTAACCTGAATTGTGACTGTGATATCTTGCATTTTCTATGTTTTATTTACCTTATTGTAGGTATCATTCATTTCCAGAAAGATTCCTATACAGGAGTTGTACAACGTTGTTGTCTGGAGGAGTAACATAGGGAATAGTAGCTTCCTCTTCCCCCCCTGCTTTTTTTTAGCCATGTAAAATATGTGGACTTTAGTAAAACATAAGACCAAAATAATTCTAACGTGTCTTTGTAGTTTTGGTAGCTTCTATGTACCTTTTTTTTGTGTGTGTCTGAAATCTTAGCTCATCTACACTGCCTGAAAAGCACAGTCATTATATCAGGACAGAATAACATATCAGATGTAATGATTATTAATAAACACTGCTTCACTTTTTCCAGATGGACTGACAAAAGCTTTTCATGCAAACTGTACTCATCTATTCGCAAGGAATTCTTTTAGTATTTTTGAAAACAGGTATTTTTATTTTCCTGTTAATTTTGGAGGTGGCCAAAGAATTAAAAGACTGATCTTATAGTTTTTCATCTTCTCAAGGTTTATGTGGGGAGTAACAACATGATTTTGAAGATAGGTTATCTCACAAATGATGTATTTAATGGCCTTTCTCTCTTGCGGTCTTTTTAGCAGTGCATGGGGCAGTCAGTGTTCATTACTTGATGGAAAACAAAGTGTGGTTAATTTTCATTGCTATTCTTTATTCATGGTGTGGAAAGATGATGTAACCAGATAAATGGAAGTTTTCTTTGGAAATCTTTGCTATGCTGTGTCTAGACTCCTTTAAGTAAATTTGCATGTTTCATTAGTGCTCAGGGCTACAGAAAGAGACAATTGGAATAATCAACCTAAATCACTTTGTACACATAAAGTTGTACCACTGACAATATATTTTAGTATGATGAAACCCTCTGATTAGAGAAGTCCCCTGATCTGTTACTTTTTGATGAACTGCAAATCCTGCTAAAACAAAATAAAGAACACAGCATATGATATTAATGGTTCAAGATAACAAGATAAAACAAGAAACCTGGTTTAATACAAGAAAGGAGATTATATGCAGGCTGCTTGGTGATTCAGAAAAATGCTAGCCATAAATACTTGCACTGTCATGGGTGAGGAAAACAGAGTTTGTGTGCCTGAAAACCTGTCTGCATTTTTTTCTCCCCAATTGTATTAGCTCATTTAGTAATGATATTTATTTTCCCTACTAACCTTATGCCTTTTGCAACTGTGGTTTAGACAAAATGATCTACTAACCAAAAATAACCAATTCTATTAAAACCTGACTTCAAGTTTTTCTTTCATAGACTTAAAAAGCTAACTCGGGGCTTCCAAACAATAGCCTTTATATATTCATGTTAGCACAATTCAGTGTACTAAAAATAATTTAAAATTTTCCTCTTCAGAGTTAACTGAAAGAAAGCCTCATAAGCAGCTATTAAGAAACAATATAACACTATTTGATTAAAACTCAAGTCTACTGATTAGTTGCACTTTTATAGTTATGTAAACTTTTTTTTTTTTAATTAAAATATACACTTAAAATAATAAGAGGGAAAATGAGTTTGCATGGAATGGAAGAGACAGAAAGCAATGGAAATAAGCAAAAAGCATACGTTACAGACTCTGTATATTCCTTACCTACTTTATTACATTAGTGTATGTTGCAAAAGGAAAAGACGAACAAGGTAGCAGGGGTGAGAATGGACATAAAAATCTTATTCCTGCCTTGAATTTAAAAATAAAAATTTAAATCTTACATTGAATTAATAAAAAATTACATAGATGCTTGTAAGCCGGAATCAACAATGACATTAGTACTGCTTATTCTACACTTGACAGATAATAGCTAGAGATCTTGAAATACAGCTTTGTGGTTATGCAAATCTTCTACCTTCAGATGCTTTTACCTACATGAAATATCAGGCCTGAAAACTGACCTCTTCCAAAAGATATTTTCCTTTCAGAGGGAAGGTATCAAAACAATTTGAATCAAATTCAGAAGGGAAAGGAGAAAAGTAATCCTACTGTATTTATCTGAACCTGTTGAGAACTTATTGATCGCATTTTTAGTTTTCAATTACACATTGCAGGATTACAGGCAGACAGTAATTTGCTGAAAAAGATATTCTATGTGGAGAAAGCTTCTCTTGAGATCTTATTTTATGGCTTAAGAGAAAATAAGGAGGAAAACAAGAAAAATGAATCTGCTAACAACACTATCAGACATATTCTGGACGAGATACGTGTGTGTATGTGAATTTCTTAAGAGTGCAGGAAAACACACCTACCAATGTGCAGAAACAGAATCTGCTGTAGGTTTCTAGTTGCCTATCTTACTCATAATTGAAAGAGCATTTGTAGATGAAAACTAGCAAGAGCGAGAAAGTTTCTGCTAATGAAACATCAGCAGCAGAAAGACTCAGGACAAAATAGTGGATGGGGCAACTCCCAAGAAGAAGGAAAAAAGCTGAAGTCCTAAAGGACTTGGATGCTTAGGTGCAACATACCTCTATCTTTAACACAGGCCAGCATTACACTGCACAGAGCTGGTCAGGAGTTGACTCTATCTTGATGAGTGAAACGTCACAGCCCACGAGTGTGCAGACATATCACCTCGGCTTCTAGATATAATGGGTTTTGCTAGTACATTGTGCCTGAACTAACGATCTCTGCTCATTATCAGGGCCACCTAGTACGCACAGCACACTACTTGTACATATCTACGTTACGATCAGATCTGAATCTCCAAACCTCTTTCCAAGACAGTTCAGGTGTCCTTGGATGTCCTACTACAAACACTCTCTAAGGACCTCAAAATTCTTGAAAACACAGAGTTAAGTGCTTTGTTCATTATGTAAAGCCTTGAAAATTTACGTACCTTCTCTTTACATTCAGACTTTCACTGATGTCTCAGATTGGGCACTTCTATCTTTTCAGAAACCTTCAAGTCTGCCTTTGAAGCAAGTCCCACAGAACTGAATTCAGGAGGAAGAAGATGGAACTTTTTACTTAAACAAAACCAGCCTGACTTTGTTTAAGGTGTCAACCTTTCAATACAGCATTCTCATGGTAAGGTAGTTTCCATTGGCACGGACTGCTCAGGAATAATATTCTTTTCTGCAGTTGCATTTATTTAAAGAGAAATCAGGAAATTAAACTAATTAACTCAAACAACTGACGCTTAAAAGCAAAACGGTGATTTAAAACTCTGAAGGTATAAGATTTACTCTGGCCTTTTCAAGTAGCATTCTACATTTATGCTTAAAGAATTAAAAGGTGAGCACATATTACTTTTCTCAAATTTTTCAGTTTAACTATTGCCATTGTTTCATTTAGAAATTCTGTCACAGATGTCTCAAACTGTTAATTTATTTATATATTTATTTTTATCTCCAACATGCAGAATTGTCATTTACATAAATCGACTCACTTCTGTATAAAAAAATTCAGCAGCAAATGCATTTCTAAAGGGAAAGAAATGATTTTAAATATTTCAAACAGACTGAAAGGCTACTTCTAAAAAGGCAATGAATCTTCTGAAGTGGACACCAGGATTCACCTTACCAAACTGAATCCACACTCTTAGCACATCATTCCTGATTTTTCTGTCTAATGTGAAAAAAACAGTAGTTATAATAAAGATTTAGTTTGGAAAGAAAAAAAAAAAAAAGAGTCCTGAGTCCCATTTTGATAATCCTGCTTAGAACTGTTTCACAAATTAGTATAGTAACTTGCCTGACAAGCGTTTAACACCCTATTGTATACTATTGGCACAAGTTCAAAGTAGATAGAAGAATAATGAAGACCAAAAAACCCCAAACAAACAAAAAGTAGCATCAACTGCTGTTACTAATCCTCCCTTGTAGAAGCAATGGATATGCTGTGCAACTGTAAGCACTAAAATGCTGATCTGCTTGGGGAAAGAAAAACAGCTGCAGGAAAGAACCTGCACACCTGAAGCTGGAAGCAGAAGGAATTTATGTACCTCCTCCAGAAAATCATCTTTGTTCATTTCTTTCGGGGTAAGGGGAGGGGTAGGAAAAAGCGAAGAAAAAAAGATGATGTGGCCCACCTCATGAGAGGCTTTGAGGGCTGGCAGTCTGAGTGAAGGCAAGAATTTCTGGTAATTCTAGGTTGTTCCCTAAGTCCTAGCAAAATAAAGAAAATACAGAGCACATAACTTTGCTCTTTATTTCCTCCATGCTGTCATTAAACAATCTCTGATTACCATGTTTTCATTCAGGATTACATAGTGTTCTACTTCTTAACACACACACACACACACTGTATGGGAAAATTGTGCATCTAACACAAGAGTTCTTGATTTTCACATTATGGCTTAATACCTACTAGGGAAATATGGCAATGCATAATTTTAAAGAGCCAGAAGTCAGGTGTATTTGATCCTCATTTTAATTATGTATTTAAAGACAGAAGTCTTTCTTTTGATTAATTAGTAATATATATTAATAGAAAGGAGCATACATTATACAAATGTAAACTTACACACATACTAGAAACACCTGCAATTTCCATGTTTACTTAAGCATAGTAGGTGTAGGAAAATTGCACCGTTTTCACATATCTAAGTATAATTCCAAAATATCTCAAGTTGATTGCTGTATTCATGCTTCTCTACAGAACAGTGAGTCCACTGTGTCTGATATCAAAACCATTCTGGAAAAAGAAGGAGGAAAAAAAAAAAGAAAGACTGCTTGCCCTTCGCCCTCTACTGAACTGAATTAAAAAGGGTTTTTTTGTTGTTTTCTTTCAGTGGGAGAATGTTAGGTGTTCTGAAACAGAAAGTGTGAAAAGAGATACCTACAACACACTATTTTACAGTGCAGCATGTGCCATGAAGAAGAGATGTTTGAAATCCCCAGAGCAAAATTACACATCTTTTGTTTCATTATGGACTTAATGATAAACCAATTTTTCCAGCTGGCCTTATTTACCAGGTATCATTTAGTAAATATCAGAATTACACAAGAGTTTCTCATCTATATTAAAAGGCACAAATCAAGAAAGGTACTCTTCAAAATGATACTAGCATATCTTTCTTGTGTTTTTTCATGGTTGAGTTTTTGGAAAGTTAGCTTCTGGCAAAGTAGAAAGGGGCACATCAAATATCCATGTGCTAAGACTGTAAAGCTCACAAAGCAATAGTTCTAGTATGAAAATTGATAAATACAGATTAGAACTGAAAAACAGCATCTGAATTTTGCTTTGAGAAATTATTAGTAAAGCAGAAAGTGACAATGAAAAATCCTATCCTTTTCTATTGAATTTTAACAATTCTATTTTGTTGCAAAACCAGGAGGGTATATATTAAAAAAAAATCATGTAAATTTAAGGAAAAGATGGAGTAGGGAAAGGATGAGACTGGAATCATAAGGCAAAGTTGACAGGAACACAGGAAGGGAGCAGAAAGCAGAGGCAGGACGAGGTCAAGAATATCAGCAGACCAGAGATGGTAAGAGAGATTTACCACAGACAGCAAATGTCTATTCCAGATTTTGGAATTCCACAGGGTTTCAAGAGTCACGCCATTCCTCTGTTACTAAGAAATAGTTTTTGGTCTCAGTGGAAAAACATGCTTCTTGTTCCCAAGATATTAAGAAATACATACAAAGGAGAATAAAATACGGACACCATTTTCTCTTACACGCAAACTTCTGTGCTGTTAACTGTTGAGAACATTAGTGCAGTCAACTGCTACATTAGAAACCTGGACTTTATCACACAAAGTTGCCACTTACTACTGGGCAAGAATATGAATTGAAGTTATCGTAAGTATGCATTAATTCATTTTTCAGGGTGCTTACTCTGAGAGGTAAAGATTTGGTTTAACTGACTATTCACAATTACACTGGAAGACAAGGAGGGCAGTTCTTCAAGCACGCAAAATCACTTACTCCAGACAAGTCTGTTCTCTGACTTACCAACTTTTCTACCCAAAATTTTCAATCTAAATTCTCAGCGTCTCACTTCTGCTCCTCCAAAATGAGAGCAACATTAACTCCCTTAGAAATTCTCCACCGGAGTTGCTTGCTTCTTGTTCCCTAGTGGCAAGTGTCATTTCGTCAACCTTGAAACACGTTGAAGCAGGTGAAATAGATGCCATTCCTTCAGACAGGCACGCTTATGTGTGCACCCAGCCCCGCAGGTGAGGCCCCACGGACAACATGCCAGGCTCCCCACTGAGTCCCTCTGTTCCTAATGCAATCACCTGATCCCCCAAAGGGTGGGATCCATGACCCATACAAAGCTGTAGCTCCTGACTTTTAAACCAGCATCACCCTTTATGTCTGTGGGATGATAATGACGATACTGTGAATATCTGCACATACAGTAACGCAGTGTGCCCTATGCATGGCCTCTGAAAGTGAAAAATAGAGAGTGATCATCTAATTAAAGAAGGTAACGTACATGGAAAGGCCAATTAAGCTTGCATGGAAAAATCTTCATTCTGCTATTTCCTACATGTTAAATGAGTTACTTTGCCATATTAATAACATTCTCACAGTATTTTTCCCCGGATGTGTATCTCTATATGTTGCATGTATACATACAAATTCTTCTACTTAATAAAAAGACTCTGCTATTAGATATAAAATGGAATCCTTTCTGCTATAATACCAATTCAGTGACAGTAAGTGAAAAAGATCTAGGGAAGCAAGGAAAACTAGCAGAGGACTGAATTACAACTGTGTCGGGCGAAAGAAACCTTACAAAAAGAAAAGACAAAAAAAAAGCTGCGGCATGACAAAATCAAACCGCTACTGAAACTACCATCCAGGAAAAAGAGCAAAGCATAACATACATCAAAAAATCACATTTTTCTATAGCATGCCAGTCTTTAGGATCACTGAAAACTATCTAATTGACAGATAATTTGATATTCTTGAGGTGAGCTACCTTTAAAACCACAGACAAGATCACTGAAGGGAAAGCTAAATCTCAGTGCATGAAACAGATTAAAAATTCAATCTGATGTACCTATCTCTCCAATTACTAAGGAAAGTGTTCCAGCAACGGGCATAGGCAGATATGTGACAAGATTCTGTGTGACACTGGTAATATTATCTTGGGCATTTTAGCTCAAACAGAGTAATAAATGAAACAACGTTCTCAAAAAAATAGTATGTATAACAGAAGGGTTGATAGGATTTTTAGCAGTACCAATTGTATACTGAGTTGCTAAAATATGTATCAATGTTAGAAGCTAAATATACAAGACTCTCATATGCCTAGAGTTGAAAAAGCAGAGAATGAACATTAAACAAGCCTGAAGTCATTTGTTATACTCCTTTCTTTTCATATTTACATGAAATCCTTATAACTTCAGTGGCAAGAGACGAATACGTATACTATTTCCCTTGATAGATGAATCCATTATCGTCTGTTTAGAACCCATTGCTAGTGGAAATATCTGCATTAGTGGAGTCTCCTATAAAAACATTCTTCAAGTAAGAAAAACTTCTTATAGCTGACCAGATGTTATCTCTAACGAACCAAAATAATTCCTAAGCTAAAGTTCTGTAGAAAGCAAACATTCTCATTATAGGAATTCCACTCAGTTAGTTCCACGAACTTAATTAATCAACAGTCTTTTTATTTATTACTTAAACTGAAACTTTGTTTCAATAGGAAATACTTCTTGTCCTTTTGAATGTTTCCTGTAAGGTTACATCATCTACATTAACTTGGGAAAGAACAAATTTTTCTTCATAAACATATAAAAGCAGCCATGCAATTCAAGCCAATATAAAATGCCTAAATCCTATGAAGGTTAGTGAGTGTTCAGTTCTGTCTGAAATTTTTATTTCATTTAGCAAAACTACTGTAAGATTTAGCAGATCTCTTTCACAGCCACTATCTGCTCCAGCTCCCTCTTACCCCCTCCAAAATCTGTAATTTTCATGTATTTTATATGAGTTATCAGTACACACTCCAAGCACACTAGCCACTGTTGAAATTACTTCATTTAAGAGAAATGTTCAGCCAGAAGCAGCTGCGGGGGTGCAGAAACCACAGGAACAAAATAACTATTTCTTTCTGGGAAACAAACACCTAGCAGTTACTTGCTGTGCTATGTTGAGGGAAAAAGTAGACTTGTAAGGAGATGTCTATTTTCTGCTTCCAGGCTCGAGGCTGCCAAAGAAATATGATCAGTACCTTGGGTTTAGTTTCAGTTATGGTTTAATTTCCCTACAGCAAAGTTGGCATAGACTGGCTTTTATTTTTAGATGTTGGGAAATATTGCTAAGCATTCTAATAAAGCAATGATGAGTGGCTGTTTTAAAGAAAGAATATTAGTGTGATTTTTTTTTAACTTCTCAAGACAAGATAACAAATCCAATCCTCACAGCACCATCATAATGCTCTTGCTTTCCCCTTCCCTCCCTCTCTCCACCTTGACACAGAGTGCAGTTGCATCAGTAATTAAACGTGCCAGCACCCAGGTGGTATGCAAGGCTTTTGATACCAGGCCACTTCTTCAACAGGTGGACAATAACATTAATCAGGAAGCAATCCAGGCTTCCACCAGAGAAGAATCACAACCTGCCCTATTTGAATTAGTGCTGGGTACTTCCCAGATGAGTTAGTACAGCTGAAGCCTAATTAAATCATATCCCTTGCATCTTGACTGTGTTCCTGTGTGTCTAGGACAATGAATGAGCACACGTCTTTTAGGGATAGATCTTTAAAAAAAAAAAAAAAAAAAAAAAAGAGAACTAAAGCCTCCTTTTAGATTAACTATCAGTCAGAGCACAGATTTCAGCTGTGGCTGTTGTGATTTGTCCATCCAAAATGAGCCTCTCCACGGAGATGTACTCATAACAGCAGGCTCTGTCGCAAGTTCCTATTAAGCTGCCACTAAAGAAACAACCAGCTTCAGAGGAAGAAGCTTTTAGTTCTAGCATCCAGCTTGAGGAAGTTAGAGAAGAACTGCTGAAGGTCAAGGCTACTAGAAACTTTCATGAAACTAACCAAAAGCAGTGTTAAAGGAGAGATCATCCACTAGCATCTTTACAAACCGCAAAGAAATTCAGCTTTATTTAAGAAGGGTCCTTCTAAGAGCCTTCCAAGCTACTTAGTTAACAGTAAGACAAAAGAAGGTTTCAGCATTCAGGAGCAAAACCAGGATACAATTATACAGAGAATGAAAAAAAATTATAGACTCTGAAGGAAGAGATGAAGCTAATCCACAGCTAAAATAAATTTTTGCACTTCACCTGTGCTTACCTGAGCTGGTCTGTTCCAGAAAAGTCTCCTGCTTGTGCACCCCCATCTTACTCAAATTACAGCTGAACATGGACTACAAACACTCCTACCTGTCATTGCTCCCCAAAATAGGTAAGCCCTTCTGCAAAGAACCACAGGCCACATTGTCCATCTGGTATCAATCATAAAAGAAGCACAGAAAGCATATGAGGAAGACACCAAGTCCAGGCAAAATGCTAGACCTGTCCAGCCTGCATGAAGCGTGTCCTCAGGTGTGCTTTCCATCACAGGTCATTCCCTGTTGCAGCTGAGCTGCCGCATAACTGACCTAAGAATTAGCAAGCTATGTAGGTGAGGTTTGCAAATACAGCAGCATAATGTAGCTGCTAACTAGAAAGCCATCAGTACATGGCATTCAGCAGCAAGAAAAGTTGTTTTCTTACAGACAGCGCTAATAGGAGCACAAAGACAGGGATGATGGGGCCAGGCAGGTCTGGACGCCACGAGAGAGGCAGACACTGGAGAAGAGCTGTCAAAGCAGCAGGAGCTACCAAAACCCGTATCAGCTGGTCAGTAAGTCCTGAGCACGGCATGCACCTCACGTGCTGCTTCTCCAGGCATCCAGGAGAGAGGCAGTAAGGAGATCCTGATGACTCGCAGGAAGGGGAGTCATCCCATTGGGCTCCAACAGGGGACAGAGAGGGTCTCCCAGACCTGCAGGTGTTGCCAGCCTGGGAAACCCCAGGATGGTGGGCAGGGCTTGGCATGAGGACCCTCACGCTCCCCAGAGTCCAGGGAACAGATCTGGACTGAACAGGCTGCCTGGGTATGATGAGCATCTGGGCACCTGACTTCCAGCCAGGGCATAGGGAGGGAGAGATGTGTCCTAGAGCTTGCCAGTACGTGGGTGAGGATCAATGAGTCACATCAATTTTGTTTTGAAAAGGAATCCCATTCCCCTCCTGCAAAGTCTTTCACTAAGATTCCCTATGTTGTTACCAATGTTGCACCATTAGGTGCTATGTTTGAGCTGCAAACCTTTTCCACAGGCAGTTCCGAACTGACCATCTTTACAAAGATGGGACCAACACAAGTCAGCCGAGAACTGGCATCTGCAAAAGGTGTGCTGCTCCTGAACGGTTCCGATCTCTGGTAACTGCCCTTAGATTAAAGCATCATCATTTGTATTGTAACACGGAAGTATACATGCAGGGTAGTTCACATTTTAGCTAGAGATATGAGGGGAGAAAAGTTCACATTTTTAAAATCTGCCGCAAGAAACTGCAGCCCGTGAGAAGCATTGTGGCACGCTGTTCAACGGTGTTCCCTTCACAGCTGTCACAGCCATGTGTCTCAGAAATTCCTGTGCTATGTTTGCTGTGGGAAAGTATTCCCTGAGCTGACCAAAGGCAAAGGGTCATTCTTGGATCAATTCTGATGTTCTCAAGACCATACATGTTATAGGTTCATCAGTGAAATTAAGACTGTTTTAAGCTACACAGGCACACAGCACTCAGGAAGCCCTGAGCTGGTAAGTATTTTGTTGGAAAGTGCTGTAAATGAAAGCACATTGGAGAAGACCAATACCACCTCATCAGAGGTCTGACCTACAGAGTAAGCAAAACTACCTCTCTTACAGTTTTAAAATAATACCATTTAAAATTGTTTTTAGAGAAAGATTTGGTTTGGGTTAAAAAATAAAAAAATTATTTTCTTGCGTCATTGTAATTTAGTCATTTCCAACCTGGCATTAAAGGTTTTCTAAATGATTTGATTTCTAAACCAAGAGATATATGAAGTTAAAACTATAAAGCTTTGGTTCTTCAGTTTCAGGCCTTCAAGGAGCCTTTGCAGTTACTCTTTTCCCAGAAGTATGGATGCTCAGTCCAAGTTTTTACTCCACAGAAGGGAAAGAAAAAAATTGTCTTTTAATAAGACAATTTATGACTCTGTCCTTTAATTCTAAGTTCTAGCCATAGCTCCTTATAACCTTGCTCTTCCTTATTAGTGTTTGTGCATACACATATTTCTAACTTGTTTTGTTATATTTAATTTACTTGTATTTGACATTTTACTGTAGAAACTGTTAAAAAGACTAATTAAAAAGGTTCTAAAAATTCATTGTTGTCATCTGGAAAACGGTAATGCAATCTTTATTTAGAGTGCACATTCGTAACAGTAGCAGTTTCAGTACCAAAAGCTTCTCTGAAGTATCTATAATGTCATGGCAACCTGGTATTTATATTGCATATAAATTCAATTATTTAATAGTTTTGAGTGTACTATTTGCAAAACGCTATTAATAATGTTATTAAACAAAAGAAATCCTTTGTCTATACATATACATTTCCAAAATAATTCTTAATTCTGCATTACTGTTTATAATTAATAGAGCAATACTCTTTTTAACTTTTGATTTAAATTTCTAACTTTGCTTTTGGCAAGCAATCTAAATATCTGAGCTTTAAAAGCAAGCTTAACCATTTGTGGGGTGGGCAGGGTAAGATACAGAATTGCATACTTGTGTTGTGGTTACTGAATTTTCCAATTACATCAATATTTGCAAAAGAAATGTACTTATAGTAAGGGATCCCCTGTAATCTCCGTATATTTTTAGAGTCTCATCCACGTACACTTACAGCACACACACACATATATGCTCCTGGGATTACTTGAAAAAGTATAATTCACCACAATGTAGATGGCAACGTTGCCTGTATTATCAATGAATCAAGCACAGAACTGTTTTTATGTTTTCATCATGTTACAATAGCATCAGAACATACAGTTAGAAAATGATGTTTCTCGATTAAATTCAATGTTCTGAATAAAGTTCATACACTGCTTCTCTGTATTCTTTAGGAATATAATCTGTGACTAAACTGTATTCTCTAAATGGATCACTTTACCAGTTCTTACTCTTTTTGCCTCAGAGCAAGCCTCAGCACTTCCCAAAGATTAGGCCTACTATGTTGCATGAACATTCCCACAACCTTCTCTGGAAGCTGAATCTTCCTATTTACCCTCACTCTACAGAAAACATGTACTTAAATGAATGATTTTGCTGTTTGAATCCACAAATCTGTGTTACACTACTAAGGAAAACAAAAGACTGAAATAGGCATGCCCAGGGAAGCAAGTGATCTCACCCAACCTTTCCAAGATGATCTATAAGTACATATGTATTTGTGAATCTGTAAATGCAATGAGGAACTTATGCTAGGGAAGGCTTCTTCTGAGGAATATCTTGATCAAACAGCACTCACTCACTCTGACACTTCTAGACCAAAATCAAACTGGAATGGAAAGAACTTAAGGAAGGAAACCTGAAATTCTTCAGAATACTTCAGAATATTGCTTATAGGTATGCTGCTGCCTATGCCACATTGTCACTGTTAAAAAAATTTTTGAAACAGCTCTTAGGATGAAAAAATCATGCTTTCTTGTACATGCCTGTTTCAATACATTTCTTTTCACATCAGTTTAATATAAATTGATTTTTAGATCCAAACTCCATCAATAACATTTTCAACGTTATTTCCCAAAAGGGCAATGTATGCCACATGCAAGTTAAGAATAACACTGAGGTGTTAAAGCAAATGTGATTTCAAGTTCAGTCCCAAGGAATATTCAAAACAAGCAAGGAGCTTCTTTCTCAGGTGTAGGAATTCCATGTAATTAAAATGTTACCGAACTATGTTTAACAAGAGAAAGTGAGATAGTATGTTTCAGAAAACATAGTTATTAAAAAGCAGGTTTTATGAAGAACTTCAGTTGTCTGTCGTCTTCTGGATTTGGTTATCAGATAATGAACAGAAGAAGTCTGCTTCCTCTATGCATGGAAAATGTTACTGTTGTAATACTCAACTGAATAATATGATTCACTATAACTTAGTATTATAATTTTGTCATTTGGATAGACGTGAGAACACAATGTGTGGTGATTAACTCTCATACAGTTATTGCTCTTACTACATTACATATTTTAAAACTTCTTTATTCTAAATAATTCTAAAATGTTTTCTTCAAAAAATTTGCACTGATCACTCCCTTCCACATAAATATCTCTTGTTTTGACAAATCATCATTTTATATACAAACTGTTAGGAATAGTAAGTAGTAAGTCAAGTGAGACAGTTAAAATTATCCTGCATTTTTAGTACATTTGTAAAGATTAAAAGATATTTTCAGGTGTGACTTCTGGAAAAAAAAAGTTTTAGTGGTTACTTTTATTAGTTGAAGCATTTTGGATAATTAAAGTAACTCCTAGAAAATCAGTGCTTTCCAAGCAACCAGCAGGTTTAAAAAACTTCAAGGAGAATACTGTCTCCCCTCTGTACACCGTATCACCTCCTATCATTACTGTTTTCTTTCATATGATTAACTGAAGTGTTATTTAAAACCCACATCTCCATGAAGTATTACTGATTGCTTTTTGTAAAGTGCATTCCAATTTGTGGATGAAAGTATTGTAGACCATAATCGCAAGGTTTGCTTAGCCAAAAGGTTAGCATCCTTCAAGGAATATTCAGGGATGTTTCAAGGACTTTAAACATAAAAAGTGGTGGATAGGATTTGTTTTGAATGTGGCCCAAAATCTTAATATTCCTTCTCTCCACTACTACATAGAGAAGTGTGTTTTGTTTTTTTTTATTACACAAGCATATTTGATATAAAAAGGGGTTTATGCTTTCAAATTTTTTAAATGACAGCTTTCTTATCTGACACTTCCTTTTAAAAGCAAGTGAAAGGTTACAATAGTATTACATAGCTACATACACTCTGATCATTTAATACTGTCCCTATTTATTAAATTGAATTATTTAAATACAGAATACGCTTGCATTCATTTGTGAAATATGCAGGAAATTTAAGTATATTCCGGAGAAGTAAGCACTGCTACTATAGGTAGAGTGCTTCCTGTATGCAAATTAAATCCAGATAGTTCACGTGCCTACAGACATGTAGACTCAGCACTAGCAAGCAAAACGTTTTACTCGCTAACAATGGTTTAGTGAAATATCTGAACAAAAGACTGCACATAAGCATAAGCTAAAACTCCAAATTAGGAAAATGTTCATAAACACCCGATGTTCTCCTAATGTGTGTACTTTAGCAGAAAAGGTACTGGTGAGCTAAAAAGGCTCAATGAATTAAATTAGAAACAGATACTCAGAATCAAGAGAACTCATGTCTTAATATCATCATTTCTTATGCCATTCAAAAGAGAAACCAAAAAATAAGAATGCACCATACCAAATCAAAGGCTAAAATTCTAACAGTGAGAAGTTTTCTAAATCATGGTAAAAAGATTAGATTCTTATAATACTTATGATACAACTTAGATGAGACCTCTAAATAATGCTGAAACACCTTCTCCACAAATCATGCAGCCCTCAGGAATTAGTCAAAATCACTACCTTCCACATGAACATCTCTTGTTTTGACAAATCGTCATTTTAAACACAAACTGTATTGGGAATAATAGCAAAAAGAGAAGAGAAAAAATATGGTAACTGGAAAAGAAATTGTTCTCAAACAGAAAGATCAAATACACTGGCAAATAGTTATGTCTATTAACCTTACATCCTATTACACTGCTAATTCCATTCTTCATCTTCTTGATATTCCTTATCAAAATTACCTACTGAGCCCTAGGCCTGGGACATTTCCATCCAGCTGCAATGCAATGTTTCAGTAACTTCTGTAACCTACCAAAACTCTGTAACTCAACCTGATCTCAGCTGTCAAGGAGCTGAGCCTCCCCACCCTAAATGGTTCAAGTATGGATACAGCTGCAGTTAACATACTTTTCTGAAGATGGCAATAGCTTCTTTAAATACAGTACCATAAGCCTACCTGCAAAATTCAGGTTAGCCTAACTGTGAATAACATTCCTTTGCCTGGGACAAAGCCTGGACAAAATTATAAAAGTAATAAATTTAAACATACAGTATCTGAATGGAATTGTAGCCCACTATGACTTTAGCTATTGCTATACTAATCCCACTCTTCAAACAAAGGCTTTCTACCAGTAACTTTCCTTTAGATACCTCCTTGACAGAATCGCTTCATCCTATGCAGTTTGCAGACATACATCGTCACAAGGTACAACTGTTTTATAGACCCACAATAGCTACAAAGATAAAGTTATAGCTGAACAGTAAACAGCACTCTAAAAGGGCTTGAATAGAGATGTATTTTAACCTGTACGCACAGACGCACAGAATAAAGTAACCCTAGCACCCTTACAGTGGTTAATCCTCTTAATTAAGTCAGGCACCTGCATCACTTAGAAGTTTCAGTCTAGAGGATGCAATACTCAAGACAGCCTGTAAAAATGTAAACACAGCTGAACACAAAATCCCTGGGAAATACTGTGGTAAATTCATGTATCTGGTCAATAGAGAAAGGTCAACATTTCCTGAGAGCCTCTAAAAAGCAATCCAGACGCTCTAAATAAACTGTTGAAATAAAATGGGAGCCATCAAGAAACAATTAGGAAACAGCAGGTTCAGGAACAACAGTAGAATTCAGGCCATTTGAATACAGCTACCTTTCTCTTTTCATTTGAGTACATGTGATGTCTATTTAAAGCTGCAATAAAATAGATACAATGACCATGTACATAAATTAATTATGATTGCATTTTTCCAAGTTATTTGATGCAGAATTGTAGGCTGTGATTTTTATCTATAAAAAGGTACTACACATACATGTATTATGTTGACCAACAGCTTTCATGTGACAAACACCAAGAATTATATATTTTATAAAGTATATGGTAAATTTAGAGGGTTTTTCTTTGTAAATCCTCAGCTTGCAACACCAAAGCAATGCACATTTCTTGAGATTGACCCTTCTTAAACTATTACATGTATTTCTCTACCATGGACAATTATACAAAGGGAGAATTTCAGTGGAAAGTACTGAACATGTGAAAGGTAGGGCAAGTTACAAGATTTGACATACAGTAGAAAATTTTTTTCAAATAGTTTGGATTTACTCAATTTCATTCCTTCTTGGTCTAAAGCAGAGGAATTATGGACTTAAGCAGAGGAATTAAGGTACACACACACACACATATACACACATTTGAAACAAATACTGACTCTTTTCTATTTATTAAACCAGAGCAAATCTAAACAGCATAAAAATTCCACTGTAGGTCTACTGCTACTTAGCATTAAATGCACCTTACTTAGCAATCACAGTCAACAAGCCTATCTATTATCTAAAAAGGTACTGCAGTTATCTCCCCTAGAACAATAAGTTATGTAAGAAAGAGAGTGTGCACAGCACTAAATGGACTAATTGGAACGGAGAACAAAGAAGTGTGATCTCCTCTGTGCCAAACATACAGGGTTTTTTCCTCCCCTATATTTTTGGAGTTTTATTGTGGGTTTACATGGTTTTCTTTTGCTTAGCATTCTTTTTTTCTTTTTTTAAACAGGCCCCAAGTTCAATACCACCTTTCAAAAAGGCAGCTGTTGATTACTTTTTTGTTTAAAAAGTTTTTAAAAAACCATTCTAATTCAAGTGCAAATAAAGCAAATGACATCGGTCTATTTGATGCCATCTTTTCTCCCTTGCAAGCTGAATTACATAGTGCTAACAAAATAGCATCATCAGTGCAAGCCTTCAGACAGCAGATTTTGTGTAGCGGATCAGTAAGAATACAAGAGGTTGTCACAAGAGGCCATCAAGAGAATTAATGGGTAGTTCTCCTAAACCATGCAAAGCAAACACAACTGTCATTATCCCGTAGCCAATGAAGTCAATCTCTGAACCTCAAACAAAAGGAAACAAAAAAAAGACAATTCAGAAAACTGATTTTTTTGTAATCTCACAATAGGCTACACACAAATATTGTCCCGTGTGTATTCAGAAAGCTCACCCATAGGAACAAGCTACCCAAAAGCAGGCATGTATTAGCTACCAGAGGAATTGCTCTGCACGATGCAATGTCTCTCATTTTTCTTTGGGTGAAAGTTATACATGAAGTCTCAGCAGAGGAGGTCACTCCTCCAATTTTAAGATCATATTTTAGGACAACTGAGTATCCTCGTGTCTAAGGCAGGAAGCCTAGAACTGCTTGGACAATTGCATGACTTTTCCATGGCTAAGGTTAGATGAGATCAGCCCTATCTTGGGTGTCTGATGCTTCTGAATGTGCATTCAGACATACAACATACATATGTTCTAGGAAGAAAGTGAAACGTCAGGATAAGCCAGGTATGGTGGGACATTTTCAGACTAATCAGCTGGGATACACATTTAATTCTGCCTCTTTTCAGATAATACAAAACATTATTTACAAGGGCAAGAGGGGGGGAAAGCAGTAAAGCTGCTGCACAAAGCAAAAGCACTGTTACTATCCTTCAGTGGTTAAGTAGATTTGCCAAGACAACATGCTTTGTTACCATCTTAACGCTATAAGCCACAGCAGATTAGAAAAGACAGCACACTACACAGCATGGAAGGAAGGGGATGAAGGGTGAATATACCATGATTGTGCTCGTTACAACTGTTATTAATCCACTGTATAAGCATCAGCACCCACAAGTCCCATCCACTTTTGAGCTGCGTCCATCAAGAGCTGTGATAATTGGGCATTTGTTAGAAACAAAACAGTTTTCAAGCAAAGCAAACTTAACCTAAAAGCATATATATATTTATTTAAAGCAACAGTTTACTCATGAAAATATCTGACAGCACATCTATTTATGAAAGAGCAACTGAGGAAAGATCCCTAAATTCCATTTTACTACATATTGCTACATTCTTTAATTGACTTGACAGTTGCTGCAGCACAAATTCGAGACAACTATCAATAACAAAGTCTTCACACTCTCCTGCTAGGCCTACCGATCTTACCGAAGAATCAGTCTCTTCATTAAAATACTGATTATATTCCAGCAGTTCTAATTTAAAGCTTTACTGAAGAGGATATAAAGATATTCTCAACATTCAGACACAGACACGTACTTCTCAAATATGCACTAACTAAAAAGAATACAAATATTCGTATGATAACATAATCTATAATCTGCTGAAATTCAATGCCTACATTTTTATTTAGATGAATGATGCATAAGTGACAGGAGCATTAACTGACACAAACATTCCTCATTTCTAAAGTGGCTCATTTGGTGGAGCTACTATCAAATATAATTCTATAATGGTTAAATTAGAGGGCATTTCAAGGCAGCAAATTGATCAAAGTGGTTATTTTTTTCTTGCTTCTAACATAAACAGCAAATAATTTCAGTGTGGTGGTGTGCTTGCATGCTTTGTACTTGAAATATAATACAATGAGGATCTGTATTCTGAAGTAAAATGAGGATCCCTTTTTCTTCCTGAGCACAGTTTAAAAACAGTACTATTTATAAATATGTGAAGAAATATAAAGATGGTGATCCTATCAGAACTTCTGCACTTCCTCTTTCCCGATTTAGATTGCCAACGTGCAACAACAGAAGCTGGATCCATCTGAAAAGCTTTCTGAAGCCCTGGTTGCAAGGTAGTATTCACAGTAGGATTTGCATCTTTTCTTCCAAAAAATCTTTCCTTCTTCTAATTTTTGACTGAAGGTTCATCAACATTTCCATTTGTCAAGATTTCCAGCCACACTATCATCACTTAGGCCAACAGGATCGCAAGATAGACTTTAATCCTATCTAAGCAGTGTTACAGACCTGATTTTATGTATTTCTCCAATAAAATCTTACGACTTTCAGTATTCGTGAAGGGAAAAATTGAATGCACTGAGAGACTGCTTCCTAATAGAACAAAAGAGACTTCAAACCAGCAGAAGGTGATAATAGGGAAGATAATATTCACAGTTACCTCAGACATCTGTATTAGCCATAGTGCTTTAATGTGGAAAACTGAAATACTTCCCCAGCTTGCAAATAACATCAAATATAAAACCACTATGGATTTAAAACATCAAAGTATGCCTTCTTAAAACCTGGCTTCCCGATAATATTTCTTACTTTGTGTCCCATACATACATACACATCTGAAATGTGGCCTGTATGCTTTTGCTTAAGCACAGAAGTCTGCAAAATATCAAATAGATTCTTGACCCCTATCACAAACTGCTGTGAAATGATAGCTCAGGCCAGACAAAACCAACCAAACAAAACCCTCGCTGGAAACATAGAAAACCCTTTCCCAGGGTTTCCTGGGCCAAGGCAAAAGAAAGTTAAACACCTACATGGAACCAGTCTTCTTTTACCAGCAAACCCCACACATTTCCCTTTGCCATTCAAATCTGTCTCTGAACTTGGATCCATTTCACACAGCTCCCATGTCCTGGGTATCCGCTTCCTCAAGAAAAATAAGAAATGAGAAAATACTGCCTGACAGTACAGAGGAGAGCTAAGAATTGGGAAAACAGGGGAACAGCTGCAAAATAATCAGGAGGAAAATGGGCATCAGAAAAGAGAAGGTCCTCTAACTAGAGGAGGTCCATTTCAAACTAAAACTATTCTAAATTGGTTTCTGTACCTCTAGTTGTATAACTTTGCTTTTGTGAGTTTTATGACCACAGTGTTGATCAGATTACTGCCAGTCAAAAAAACCTGGCATGTTGGATGCTGATCTCATCTTTTCCGTACCTCTCTACCATCTCTCACTCCCTGCTTTAGCAAATACCACATCACTTCCCCTGGGGAAAGGGAAGTGTTTATCTGAAATAGCTTTACATTTTTATTTTAACAAAACCCTTGATACTGTTTAGAAAAACTCTACAGGTTCTGTGAAACCCCAAATTATATTCCCTCCAGTCTAAAATGATTTGACTTAAAATGTATTGTTCTGATAGCTCTCCAGCGAGCAAACTCTCTTCTTTTTTTATGTTTCCAGATACAGGGACCCAAAAGGGTTTTTATTTAACAACAGCTCAATAATTACCTTTTCTAACTTCCCATCTCTCCACTATTGTTTCTGGCATATTAGTTTTCAAGATCTCAAAGTTCATGGCAGTTTTTTTGCAGGAACAGTGATAAAGTGCTTGCATTATGAATAGTAATTTTATTCTCTGCTACTGTAGCTGAATACAGTGACATACAGGCTACCTGGTTTCAATATTCCATTGCAAATTCCTTAGGGTTCTGTGTCAGCAGCAGCAGCACATTTAGCAACCTTGCAGAAACCTTTTCTTTATGTTGATGCATTTATTTATTTCAAAACGATGCTAATCAGGGTAGCCACACAACACGCAAGGACTCACCGACAGGAAGATCCAGTGGTATGGTAAACGTTCTAAAGTTCTCAACAGCTGCTAAATCAGATTTAAAAACTAGCACACTTTCAAATGCTAGTTAGATATTGTATTTTAACAAGACAAGCACATCACATAATTATTCTGCTTTGAATGTCTTTTGATCTGGGATGTGAGGATCTGAAGAATCTTGCAAACATTAACATTCTAGCTTGCTGTTGCTTAGTTCGTGTTGATTGATTAATTAAATCTTGTTACACTGAGCTACTGTTATCTCTGATTTAAAATCTGAAGCAGGTGCTTTCTTCTTTATACAGATTACAACTTTAGGTTATACAAATATTTCATTTCAGGTTTATGTGGTTGTATGGAAATATATGATCTTGACAAAATCCTAATTAAAAAAAAATATTTTAATCGATACAAATTGCTTATGAAAAAGAAGCAGTATCTATTGAGGTTATTTTGTTTCAGTTAGCAAAATAAAGTATCAATTTCATGCTTGAGCCAAACCTCACAAATGAGACACTATTTAATTTACTTAAACTGAAAAATATTCTATACGATTCCTTTTTCCTCCATATACAGTATATAGTGGAAATAAGACACAAACTATAAGTCTCCACAAACTATATTGTTAAAGCTATCCATCGAAAAAGTTATTTTCATTATACAGTTTTAAATTTTGTGATTCAAATACAACTTCACAATAGTTTTTCCCCAGTATATTGTCTAAAAATATATATATTTTACTTTGAACTACAAAACATCAGGTTTTTTATACTAACCTCCAACCAATATAAAATGAGAAATTCTTAAACCCAACAAAATTTTTAAACTCAATCAGACCTTTTTAAAATAGCATCTTTGGTAAATATGCATCAGTGGCTAATAGGAAATCTCTCTTTACACGTGTCCCCTCCACACACATTTATTACTAAATTTCAGAATTTATCCTTGTAAGATGTTTCCACAGATTTCCAGATTTTTTTTAAGACAGTAAACTTTTATTGCTTTTAAGTTAGACAACAAAAAATTTCTGTAGAAATCCATTTGTTGTATTTCTATTATCGACACTCTAAATAAATAGCACAGATTAAAAAAAAAATCTAGTTCCTAAACGTTGAATTATTTCTTCTAACCATAGTTAAGTTAGTCTCAAATCCGAATATTACCAAGTTAATTAAAGGAAATAACTTTACTTGAGTTACTTGAGTTTCAACTTGTTACAACTCCTTAGGAATGCTTATTTTTTAATGTAGTGCAATTTTTACCAGCTCTATATTTATATCACAATTCAGTAATTATAATACATCCTAATTCAGTGTAACTGGATGGACAAGGCAGCAGGTAAGAAGGGCTTCAGCTCTATGGAAGCCTTCATGACTCCTGCGCTCATGCAGCAAAGTATAAAACCTGCAGCTATTTTAAATGTATAGAATTGCACAATATCTAAATGAACATATTCTTGGATCAGAAAGTGAGAAGCTTTGAATATATTATCTACAGTAACAGTGACAATACTATTGCTCTTCCTTATGCTTGATGGGCTATGCCAGTTAACATGCCTAATTTCACATTCTGAAGTTCCGATGGCTTCCCAAATTAGATGGTGTGGAAAAAGCATTAACTGAGTTGGCTTATTCTGTTCACCCACCTGTTACAAAAAAATAAAAATAAACATTGAACTGGCTAGGCAGAGAAAATTCACTAGCCAAGTTTTTCCATATATCAGAAATGAATGGGTTCTCTCAGCTGTGTTATCTATGTTTAGAAGTTCTTTCATAACAGTAACTTTTAGCTGCCTCTAGCCCACTAAAAATAAATTAGAACTACATTCACAAGGTTAAAACAGTCTTTACCCCTCAAGAGCTGGAACCTAAATTTAGGAGCACTAAACACTTGCCCTGAATCACAACATGAGTTCTAATTTTGAATATTGAGAATATTATGAGAAGATCTGAATACATGCACTATATATGCACAGGAAATTCATAAACTAAGGTTTATTTGAAACTTTGGGAACAATTTGTTTAACAAACCTCATTAATAAATTCAGATGATCACATTTTTAACCATTCCAGGCCTACTTACATATTCTTGTGTGGGATATCTCAAATTTGAACAGAAACTGATGAAAAACACAGATGTTAGATGTGTAGTAATCTATATTTTGGTATAAATCCAGACTTTACAAGAGCCAGAAAAATCGTACATTTAGATGCATGGTCATTCCTTAATCAATATGAGCTTGGAAATTCTATAGTGTCTACACACAATTGTAAGATTTGCATTTCACTGAAGCAAAATGAACATCACATTAAATGAAGTTTCTGGATTTTTTTTTATTCAGCTATATTTCTTGTACTGTATGTTCACAACACTGGTTTAACCCATAATCACTAGTTTAACATAGCATAATTTTGGTGTCATTTGTCCTTCTGAAAACTTCTTGAAATGCAAATACACTTGCATGAACAACATATTTTTCCCATCATGTTTTATATTAATCATCACTACTAGTAATAAAAACATCACATTAATATTTAGAAATAAGTTAAAACTACAAGACTATTTCAGGGGAAAGGACAGGGAAGGGATAGATAGGAAGATTTTGGGTCTGTGATGATAAGGAAGGATAATTAGAGATTATTAACGTACTCCAATTTTTCCCCCCTCCAGTGAAATTCTTGTAGAAATAGGTCAACTGAGATTGATTTTGCAGTGGCTTCGAGCTGTTTTCACACCACATGCCCATCTTTTTGAAGGGCAGAAGTACAATCTAAGTGCTAAAAAAAGTATTTACAGAGGGCAGAGTAAAGTAGATTTTTCAGACATATACAGCTAAGCAAAAGTAATCTATCTGCACATTGGTACTGTATCTGCAGTAGCAGGTCAAGGAAGGTTGATCTCCCATTATGAATAGGGTGGAATAGCCAATCTCCTAGCAAATATCCTAGCAAAAAATAATTTCTACACTACTTTATCCTCAGAAATTTTCTTAAAGATTTTTAGAAAATTTGTTTTTGCATTACCCCAAATCAGAGAAACCAACTGAAAAATGAGATGCAAGGATTAAAGGAGAAGTGCAGGTAGACAATTTAGGCCAGAAGAATTAGACTATTTAGGTCAGAATAACCAACTGCATAGATACAGGGTGAAAAACAAGAGTCTAAGGGACAATTTCTTTTCAGGAAATTACCTGTGGGATATAATGGATTACATGTGAGACATGCTGTAGTGAAAAAGGCAAAAACTTTTCTCTGAATGTACAGGCAAAGAGTCTTCAGAACACATGAAGTTATTTCTTTCTGCTTTTCTCAGCTCAGTACTGCATTCAATTTTGGACACAGCACTTGAAGACTGATACAAACAAACTGGACAGAGTCAGTCCAAGAAAAGCACTGGAAATAACCAGAAGTCTAGAAAAAAAGTTCTCTCTTACAGATTGCACAAACTAGACTAATTCATAACAAGAGGAAAGAGCAACAGGGAAGGTACTGATACTCAAAAATATAAAAAGGCCACTGAGGAAAGGAATAGATTATGTTTTCAGTGACCATGGTGAGTGGTTCAAGAACTGAGGAGCTTAGAAGATTTAAATTAGATGATGAATGGGAAAAAAAAGCCAAACAAAATTCCCACTTCTAACTTCAAAAACAGATTTCAGTTGTCTAAGAATAGAAGACATTTAACTGGAAAAGTTACCTAGGACTTCAAGAGCAGGCTGGACTACCATCTATAACGTACTGCATGCATGTTATTAATGTTGCTTTGGGATCAAGATGAAGTCTAGCTAGCCTCTTGAGGTCTACACGCAGTTCCATGTCCTTATGTTTCAAAAGCTTTATAAAAAAACAGGTAACATCCCATTGGAGATAAATTCCACTCAGCTCCAAATTCAAAATAATCTGTTCCTAAGTAAGATAAACTACATGCAACTGCTTTTATTTTCTCTGCAACTGCCTCGAAGAGAGCAAACAAAACATATTCCTGGTTTCTAAGCAAACAGGATAGAATAACTTCTTTTTGTGAATTTCAACACAAAGAATATTTTTAATCAGAACATGATGTATGTTACAATTTATAACAACAAGCCAGCTCTGTCTGAAATGATGACTAAAACTTGAATACTTGCCACAGTAATTTGCCACACTAAAATTGTCTAGTGATACAGCAGAAAGGAAAAGGCAAACAAACAGAAGATAGAATAAATGTTTTGAAAACCTTCATATACAGTAGAAAGAAGGATAGGAGGATTATAGACAGGGTTTTGGAAATTATCTTCTGGGAGCACTCCAGTTATGACCTTTCTTTCACATAGCTGCCTTACTATACTGGCGCTTAAAGGGCACAGTCAAACTGAAGACAACGAACCTTTTGCCTGATTAAGGACACAAAAACACTAAAGTAATAATAATTAAAATCAGGGCTCCAATACATTTGGACTAATCAAAATGCCAGAATGAAACACTTGTTCCTGTAGTATCAATGATTAGGTGCATATATAAAGTAATTCTCAAAGTAAATTCTAGTATAAATGTAAAATATTGACAAGGTAGCAGAGATGAGATTAAAAAAAATAGGCTTGAATGATCTGGGCAATGCCAGAGCTTGGAAAAACATATACTTCAAGACTACTTCAAATATTAATGGTTGATTTGTTCATTACAACTTTATAAGGCTGGCTGTAAATATTAACAGAATGTTAATAAAAAATTACTCATTACAATCTTTTTTACTTGTATTTTCAAACATTGTTGTCATATATAAATTTCCCCATTGCAATATAATTTGTTGTTGACTTTTTTGTTGTATTTGCTGAAAATCTAAGTACCAATAAATAACATTTTTTTCCAACACCAATGGTAGACTACTTAAGAATTCTGTGCATTATTCATGCATTCCATTTTCTTCTAAATCGTATTTTGTTTAGAATGTTATTCTTAGCTCATTTTTTGTTTCGTTAATATAAAGGCACATATGATACAAAGTAACTTTTAGCATTTCTGCTAGAACATCTTGTTCATGTGCTTTAATCTTTTGTGCTTAATAGCCTCATCAGACTGAAGTACTCAAACCACTATTCTAAGTATTGTGTTATCAGCAGAAGCTGTCAAATCTGGATTTAGTTGCACTAGAGTTAGGAAGAGTTTTGCACTGGTAACTGCAGCTTACCTTCCCATAATTTTTGGTGCTAAAAATATACTCTCGGATTTCAGATGAAAGTCAGATTGACATTTCTTGATAAAACCAAAAACCTCAAACATTACTTTTCCCAGTAGCTGGCTTTAAAATCATCACAAAATCAGAGGGGGGAAAAAGCCTACAGAGTTAATAGTCTTACATCGTGTTATATAAAGCACTTTGGTTTTCAACATTAAAGCCAAGTTTGAAGAAAAGAATCTGAATAGAGGCAGACATATATCTCAGGAACTTTGGTTGGGAACATTTAAATGCCTTCTTGTTTGTAGAAAACACTATGTGGGAGCATCTTGGGATGCTGGCTGTGCTCACCCATTGTAATGACACTTTAAGACCCAGTCTGTGGATAGACAGCTCGTGGCAACAGATGTAGACTGGCTTAGGACTGTTAAAATTTACCTTCCGGTGGGGAAGGGAAGAGATAAAGATGGCACTATAGGTTTAGACATACTTGGTTTATAAACACCTTTGCTTCCCCATACCTGAGTTCTAAATTGAGGAAACCTCAGAGAGAGCTGAAAATCCTACCTGCTACTGTAAGAGGTTGAGTTTTTAACTGAAACCCTTCTATACAGTAAATCAGAAATACGTAACAATCAAAAACTACCACCTACTCCGAACCACAGAAACACAATGATTTTTTCCCACAGTTATGCACTGCCTATTTTACTTAAAAAAAACCCAACTTTGTTTTCCAAAACTCTATTTCTAATTTAACTACTATGCTAATGACGGTTCTTGTCAAAGAATATTTATTATATAACTTGGGATCTTCTCTACGTGGTCTAACTTCAGAGCACTTTACTATCTTTGAAAGGCATCAGAAAATGGTTTAACTTCTATCCAACTTCTTTCACTAGATGAACTTTCCTTGCCGGAGATTTACAGAACAGACACTCTCCCAGTCCAGATCAAAGATGAGTAGAAGTAATTTGGGGATGATAAAGTGTTATTGGATAGGTTTGCACTTTGTCACCTTTATCTCTACGATTGTTTAAACTTACCCAGCAATGTCACTTGTGGTGAGCCATAACCAGCGTACTTTGCACTAATTAATTTTGTCATAATCTTACACACTGTTAGTTGACATTTTGTAACTTCCAGCCTTTTGACATAGTGTGCCATAATGAATATAACCTTTAACATGTTACTTCCAGGCTAGTGAACGCTACTGACTTCAGTACCTCTTCTTTTTGAACTTCTCAGCAACAAGATGTAAACTATGAGAATCCAACTCATCCTATGAAATGTTAAACTAAACAGGTCCATTGTTTATAAAGGACTGACAGACCCTTTTGACATAAGATGCACGCTACAATACACTCTCTGTATTTAGGTCGTAAAGTACAATCTATAGCTGACGGTGCTTGGGTTATTTAGTGTTACATTAGCAAATACCACATATTCAAACAGAAACATCGAGATGTTTGAACTTAGTGTCATTTTTTAAATAATCTCAAACCTCTCTAAGAACAGAATGATGATATTGCTTCGTCCTCTCTTGAAGCATAGCCAAGAAGGAATTTGTCACCTGCATAGCAGTAGACGGCAAGACTGTAATTTGCCAATTAAGATTAAAAAAATATTGTCTCTAGTTGAAAAAGCAAGATAAAAGAGATTGGAAAATGATATGCAAAACCAGAATTTGCTGAAGAAACCACTTAACTTTCAGCCCTTTCCGAAAAAGCATCATGGGGTTCCAATGCATCATTTCTCATCCGTGTGTGAGTTTCTGATTGATTCTAAATAATTCTATCACTGCTTCCCAAAACTACACATCATACAGCACAGCACAAGAAATTAATGTAGCCTCTGGAAATACAGAAATCATTTAATCTTAATCTTGTAATAATGCTTCCACACTGTAAGGATTTCTTTTCTCTTTAAACTCAATACAACAAATTTCTTTCTCTGTTCCTTAGAAGGAAAGCGAGGTTGGAGTCTTGCATATATATCTAATAGTACAGGCCTACTGTGGTTTCTTGAAGATATACAATAGATTTCGTGAAATGTGGATGAAATATAAGAATAACTGTAAGAAAATAGCGCTTGAATGCAGATTCCCCAAAGGACTGTCATATAACGCTAAAACTGATATGCTCCTCTGTGATAGCTAAGGGAAAAAAAGATTAAGGAAAGTAGTACATAGTATGATTCTGATTAATTCATATTGGCTTTCTGGGAGATTCAAAGGCAAAGACACAGACACAAAAATGCTAAATATGATGACATTAAAGGCTTTAATGAATTCAGGTGGAAAAAAAAAAAAATCTCAAAGGTTTTTTAACCGCCTTCCTGAATAGAAGTACATCCCAGCAAAGAATTTGGAAATCTGCCACGGTAGATACGGGTTAGTAAGTCAGAAATTTATTCAGGAGGCAAAGTTAAGCACCTTGAAAGTCAATATGTTAATCCCGAATTCAGTTTTCCCTTTAACAGTCACCTGGGGTGAAGTTCCTGTAAAACTGATATGATAGGAATTGTACAGTTAGACTGAATAACACTGGGGTTTACCTACTGGAAGTCTGAAGGTATACTACAGAGGCTGACATACATCAGGGAGCATTAACCTTGTCGTACAAATATTATTCTTTAGGGAGGCAAGAAAGCAGGAACAGAAGACCTCTTATTGCACTTAATGACTCAGAGTATGCTGTAAAGTCAACAAATGATAAAAAGTTCTCTAAAAGATGATAAATTAGAAACAGTTTGACATACACAGCCAGATAGCTAGAAATTAACTTAGAAGAAAAAAAATAATGTTAACAGCAGTAATGGTGAAATGAAGTTCATTTCATATGCATATTTGTCTTGTTAATAAGAATAATAATTACATTTTTCCACATGGAAACTATTTTTCACTGATTACCAGGGCACTCTTTCAAGCTCACAAACTACTTAACCCTACCTTTGGCTTGGGGCTTCTATAAAAGTAACTTTTAATTATTTATGTCACATGAAGCCGCAAACTCATTTCTTTTTATAGACAGCAATAAAGACCATAATTGCATGAATTGAGTATGAGGTTTGAAAAACTCTCACAGGCCAATTTATTTCACAATGAACTGTTTTTACTGAATTTCTTTTTCTGCTCACGTAGGGATTCCCTTGGGACTCTTGTCCACTGACCTTTGGACATGCAAATACTTAGAATTTTTGAGGCAGCAGACACTGCTTTACAGTTGCTGCTAACTGTGGTACTGTCCAAGTTGCTTCTGTTATTCTTGTCCACGTTAAGATTTTTTTTAATGCAACTTATGAAAGGTATTAGCAGTATCACCAATATAGCCGTAGTCCATAATATAATGGATTCAAACACTTTGCAGAAAAAGTCTCAGAAATGAAAGCAATTATATAGTTGAGGCTGCCGGAACATGCAGTGTGAAGACTGACAGAAGTTACCAAAAGCCACTTTGATCAAAAGTCTGTAAAGTAATGTTACATTACATAGAAACAGAACAGACGCAAGACAGAGAGAGAATGCTGGTACCCCAATGCTAGACCAAACTAAAATAATTACATCTTCCCACGATAACAGTTATAGGGCAAAGCAATGCATTATAAAGCAATGCACAGCCCTGGGAAAACATTGGCCTGGAAATAAATCTAAAAAATCTAATTACTTGTTCTAAGCCTGTAGCACATCCCACTAGGTAGTGGAAAACATTATAAGGGCACTATCAAATTGAAAATCTTATACTATACAATTTGTCTTCATTAACACGTATCTATTATTTTGTAACACATATCTAGTCTTTTGTTCATAATATATTTTTCCCTTTCGCATCTTCCAGGGCTTCAACAGTATCAGGGTTTTCAATGTTACACTGCAGTATTTAATTTACTGGATTTTTTATATTGCATATGACAAAAGTAAATTGTTACATTTGCCAAATTCAAAACCATTAATTCAGTGATGACCCACTCTACCATGGTGAATTGTCTGAATCTTATTCTTGACTTTTATTTCTTGCCATTTATATTATAGTAACACTTTTTCTTGCTGAGATTTTAACAATCAGATTTTTCCTGAATTAATAATTACTTCTGGTAACTCATTAACAGTCTGTTCTCCTACCCTCTCTTTCTAGTGCTTCTCCTCACAGCTGAAGATGCTCTGAAAATTTTTTTTTTTCCTTTATTCTCTTCTGATGAAACAAGCAGAATCAAACATTTACACAGAAACTATTAGTTCTTATGCACTGGGTATATTTCATGGAGTTGCACTTTAGCATGATCACAAATATTTCATTTCTACTTCATGGTGCTAGCTGCATCTCCCTAGGAGCTGGGCACTTACCAAACATAATATGATGAAGTATTATTATGTTTCCTCATCTGGAAACTGACAACTTTTCCTACCAGTGAAATGTACGCTGTGCATTACAAATCTCTCCAAGATCCACATGAAGGGAAGAACAAGTGTGGAGGTCAAAAAGGCACGCTTTAGGAAACTTGGAAAGAATGAGTAGTGTCATAAACAAAATAGGTTTACAACTGCCTCCGAGAACTACTTCATCAAATCGTCCCCCTCAGGGAAATAACAGAATTAACTACTGCTCTGGACTCAAAAAATCATTGCACATCCCTTTAAAAAAGAGTTTTCCCCAATGTTTTTTCTTTTTTTCTGGGAAAGTTCCAGAGTGTCAAGAAAATACACATTTCCATTCATCAAAAGAACAATAAAATATTTTTGCAAGAACCTGCTCTTTCCTCCTGTTAAGTGTTAACATATATTGGGAGGCTTCAACTGAGATGCAAATCTTAATAGATTTTTATATTAACTCAGGGCCAAAAATTTCAGAGATAACATCCCAGGGATCTCCTATAGAATGTAAACCAGATTCCATAGGTAAAATACACATTCTTATTCTTTCGACAGGTAATTTTCTTCATAGCACAACTACTGCAGACCCTTGCGTATTACCTCTTTCTTTGGGGAATGAAAATATTCTCCAGTAGGTTACAATAGTTAATCTAGTTGCAAGAACAAGCCAAGGTGCATTTTGCTCTAACTTTGTTTTGTTTTGTTTTGTTCTTTTAACAAAGCTTGTGCTTTGGAGTTTCATTATATTGTACAGGAGAAAGCTGAAGTATTTCCTGGATTAAAAGTGTAAATACAGATCTTGTGGCTCCGCTGCAGTAGTGTTTAGCCTTATGTACATATTAAGTAGTCACTCTCCCAAATACATTTCCTAAGGTCTCACAAATTATCACCTGACCCTGTCAGGAATTCTTGACTTTAATAGGTCTTCAAATTGCATAGGGATATATTTGGCTGATACAAATAGCAGGACTGGAATCTGACTGGGCAAAACAAAAAGAAAAAAGTGCTTTTCCTATACTTTGCAGATACTTAACATTAAGAGAATATTAACAAATGTTAACTTTTTTTTTTTTTAAACTGTGAGCAATTAATTTAACCTCATCTCTGTTCAATGACAATTCTCCTCACACTGATCCTGAAAGTAGTCCAGTTAAACTTCATGAGGAGGACTGTATGTAAAGTTAAGCACTGTTCACCCGGGATAAGTACAGTTTGCTCAAGGTCATACGAAATCTATTAACAAAGGTGGCATTTTGAGACTGCTAGTTAAAATCTACTGCCTTAAGCATCAGCTCTTCTTTTATTTAAATAGCTTTTTCATCCATACACACTTGTGACTACTGAGAGCTAATTGACCTAGACCTTCCTATCCTAGGAAGAAGGCAGGAAAGTAGAATTCAAAATGCAGGCTGTGTCTTTTAACCATAACCATGAGTGTGTTTGTGTGTATATAAATGCATACATGTGTACACATGCACATGCCCTGTGTGTAATTATGGTGCTCTAACTCTCCAGTCAAGGTATATTCAAGTCTCTTGCTTCCATTTTGGACCATTTTGGTAATGCGGAAAGATGTGTGGTTCTATGCAGATCTGAAGGTGTCCATTCCCTATTTGTAAACTCAAATTAGACTGACCTCAGCATTCACTGCTGCAAGACTGTCTCTAACTAAAGCTCTGCAGGTTACCATTTGCATTCACATATTCACGTTCCTTTCTGAGAACACAGTGCTTGGCCATCTCATTGGACTTCTCCACTTATCTCTGGTATCATCCTAGAACACTAATGGGTCTGCAATGTACTACAGATGCTGAACTTCCATACTGTGAATATGGAACCCTGTCACGCAAATGCCAAGAGAAAAAGAAATCACCATGACAGTGCATAAGGCACAGATACCTTCTCTTCATTGCTGTGACTTGTGACAGGAATTTACCTGTTTCAAATTCTCAAGAATCTATAAGGCTCCCTTATCCTAAGTCAGAGCTATCAAAACTTTTAAGTGCAAGGACTAGGAAGCAGCAGTTATTTAGACAGGCAAATACAAACCTCCTCCTTGCTCGTCCATATTAGATTCCATGAAGAGAATCTACAGTGCTTCATGTAATCCTTACAGATTTTCACTTCAACAGCTTTATTTGAAAACTCTGATGATAGCTGAACTTATTCACCCTAATTATTGGAAAAAGAAAAATTACAACTGCTGCAAGAAGCAAAACTATTTACTGGAGTTGCAATTGTCAGAAAGTTCATAAAACACCATCATCCAGCTATGCCATGTAAATGAATACTTGTTCTTCAGGATATTCTTTAAACACTTGTACTTTTCAGGACTATTCTTCTATTAAATTCAAACAATACACCAGAATAAAGTCTTGTGAAATTAAAATCCAAAGCAGAAAGTGAGGCTTGTTAGCTGGCCTGATATAGTGGATGCAGTCACACCTTTACAAATGAGATCTACAATGTGTAGTAGCTTGCCAAACAAAAGAATACTTGTGAGCAAATTCCTCCCGATACCTTCTTAGTGCTAAGAGGATGAGGAAGGCCTCTCAGAATATTTCATCTTTGGTGATATCCAAGCTGACCCAAGTTTATGATTCTAATAGAAATTGCTGAAGTCTAGCACAAAAGCCTTACCTTGTGCTACACCCTCCCATAACTGAGCAGAACTTGCAGTTTCTGCAGCAAAATTTTGGGGTAATTTTTTATACCTAAATTCAAGTTCGCAGTGTGTGCAATTGTTCCACACAACATGAGATCCCCCCCTGCTAATATTCTGATCAGGTTCTGAAGATGAGATTTTTCTATGCCAAGCTACATATTTTATCTCCCTCTGCATCCAGCATATCCATAACTGAGTCAAATACAGTCATAATGTTACTATTTCTAATCCTAAACAGCTCACAAACTGGAGTTTTCCTTATCAGGAAAATAGTGGCCTCAGAACTTGAAACTCCACAAGTTAAAAATCACAAGAAAAAAACTTAATATTGTATTTTGCTAGTTACGTCCTAGGTCCTCAGTTTCATGATAACTCATGTACTGGACTGAGCTGTGAATCAATGTTATCAAATTCAAATGTACTTTGTGGGTATGACAGATGGTGAATAAACCTTTATTTTCTTGGCACTCTCCTGGCATTAAACCGGATGGAGACATTTGCAAATAGTGGATGGTAAATCCTTGGAAGGTCAGGCATTCTCACCACTTCTATTGCTCAGAATCTGCAGGTGTACCAATATTTCAAACACATCTTTTGGGTCCAAATTTCTACTTGCAACACTGTATCTAACACTTCTATACAGAATCTTTACCTGTTTCCTTTCCTTTCCAATACAGACCAGGGGTGTCAAGCATACTTTCCGTTTTGTTTTGCAATAAGATTACTACAGGACAGTCACAAAGCGGAGCTGGTTGCCAGGAGAGGCTGTGCAGTCTTCACCCTGTGGACTTTTCAAGACCAACCAGATAAAGCTCTAAGGAACCTGGTCCAACCTCAGAGCTGATCCTGCTGTGAGCAGCAGGTTGGAGCAGAGAGCTCCTGAGGTCCCTTCCCACCTGAATTATCCTGTGGTCAGTGCTTCACACAGTAACTGCACACGTGTGAGTGCGGGAGTTTTAACTGCTAACTACAAGTCCGTATCATTAAGCCTCCAAGTCTACTCTTGACTCTGATGTCATGGCTCCCTAACATAACACAGCCAAACCAAACTATCAAATGTGTTTTCTGCTTTTATCTCTGTATTTTATCAGAACTTTGTCAGCTCCAACCTTTCTGAATTAATATTGCCATATAGAAGAGTATTTTAAATTGTATGCCTGATTTTATGAGACCTGGATCTGAAGTGCTTTTGTTCTTGGTTGTCTCGTAACTCTTCCTTCTTCCTATCTTTTGGGATCTTTTCCCTCAACAGCAAGAAAAACAGTGCCTTTCAGTGTGTGAAGAACAGATAGCTTATATCCCACTGTCATTTTACCCCAACCTCAGTGGCATAAAATTACTTTTCTTTTAAAGAGCTTTATCTAGCATTTCTTGCCACACTTCTCCTTATTTCCAGATGAGTCAGGCTTTTCTCTGTATCCCATTTCTCCCTGTAACCTGTTTCTCCAAGTTAACTGAGACACTTCCAGGAACAGAATGAAGTATTCACTGTTGGTTCGTTTGGCATAATTACTGTCTTCTTGATCAAACCCACGAATAAGAGCAGTTTAAGTTGTCCATGCCAATTACGAACACCATGAAGCCTGATTTCAAGGTAGTAAAGTCACAGTCCCTGGGCACAAAACGAGCAACCTCCTTAACTATATCCTCAATTCAGTCCAGCAAAGTTTCCTCCCTAACTGAAAAACCATCAGCATATTTATTCTGATAATCATAAGCACATCCAATTTTTGTTTAAGTATATATGCTCTGTATCAAGTCATTGCACTACAACATTACAAGAAAACATTCGAAGGTCTCGCAATGTTCCTACTCATACAGGTCTGAAAGTAACCTATTTTACAAATAACCTTGCATATATATTCCCAGGCTACTGCTGAATAGTAGCAGAAATTTCATCAGTGAAAGTCGTATCCAGTAAGTGCTTTGCCAGCTCTGACATTTCCCCCCAGACTCAATCAGCTGGTAGATGGTGGTATGCAATAGTTTCTTCACAAGCAGAGAGAATGATCTCCTTTCCTTTCCTTACATTCCCTGTATTAGGCAAAAGTATAGGAACTGTACTCAACATATTCAAGAGACAGATTTCTGTCAACAGAGAAATTGGGTCTAAACCACTAAAAATAAAATTTAAAGAGACACGAGAAACTCTGTGTGGAGAATCCAAAACCAGTGAGGATTATCATCGGTTATGGTTGTTCATTTTAATTTATGATTAGGTATTTTTTCATTTGTGCTATCTACCTTAGCACCTATGTAACTACAATACCTTTTTATGTCATTATTACTGGATTAATACCGGCTTGTTCGTATGCTTCCTTCTGCATCTCAGGAAGTTCTTCTGGTTTTTTTTCTATTTTGAAAAGGTACATTTGAGGGTTTTAGTGGCAATACTAAATGATAACAGAATAAATAATGAGGGAATTTTGCTTTCAAGTTCAACATTCCCTCATATGGACTAGTATTTGTTTATCTGAAGTGTTTTTTATCTTGTAGGCAGATGTGTACAGAATGAGTTTAGAGCTAGATTCAAGACTTCTAGAAAAAAAAAAAAACTAAAATCAGCTTCCTAAATTCTATTTCAGTATTGAAGTAAGTGGTCTTGCTATCAAACCGCTACCTCTTGGCTTGATAGATACTTATTACTAAAAACCCCAATCCTTTGCAATGGAGTTTTGTGTTTGCTAGTGGAATTTACGAACCTCCAAAAGATAAAATCTGAGAATGACCCATTTATCTTTGCACACTTTGGACTCAATTAGTTTTGAAAATATTTAAGTCTGATCTAACTATATTCTAAAAGTGCATTCCAGCAGTATTAGATTTTGTTTTAAACATAACCATATGCCACATGTAACACAAAAGCAAAATCTGACAACTTACTATTTCCAAGGAATGTTTTATTTTCTCTTCATCTATACTAACACTCTGAAGGAAACAGACAAAGCATGCAAGAGATTAATCACAAAATTAGAAAAAATCCATTCCAACCAGAAATTAAACATTACTTTTTATGGTCAAGATTTTTAAGAAGGATATCCTATCCAATTAAAACAGACTTCCCTGCCAAAAAGCATTAATACTTCAATTTACATATATTTTCAGTAAAAAAAATAACCATTTTAGCATTATTTTACATACTGATACTGCAAATACTTTCCTTCATACCTTTTAAAGAATGCAACTGAAAAATCCTTTGGAAAAAAATAACTCATTTTTTCTCACAAAAGTAGGATTTTCGATTCCTTTCAAGTCTAGAAAGTTGAAGTGACAATTCTTTAAGCTAAACTGATATTTCTTCACTGGTAACTCTCATGAAAAAATGTAATGCTACTTCATTTTGCTAAACTACTATTTTTTTCATTGTAACTTGGCACTGACATTTTCAAAACATATTTTGATGACACTTTCAATTCAGTAACATTTCAGGTACCTTCTTAACCTGGTTTGCAGATAAAATGACTGACAATATTTTGTCTCAGAAAAAATAAACATCCTGCTTTATGACTAATAAAAATAAAATTATATAAAACTTAAAAGCAGAAATGTATAAATCTAGGGTATTTTCCCAAAAGTGTAAAGTAGAGTCTAGTTACATTGGCTGTCTGATTTTTTTTTCCTTTATAAATTGTGTATTTAAAACAGATTAAAGACACAGCATTCTTCAGAATATCATTTTATTATTGGGTAACATTGGTTATACCTAGTCCTTGTGGTTCTCATAGATTTGCCTATTCAAAACCATATTCACAAAATGTAAATATACATTTTATGCTTTATTTTGACTTATTTTTGTCTCCATATTGGTATTTACTTGAACAAAGAAAGTTGTACTTTCCTCATCATTGAGCAAGTATTGTAAAAAATAAACAAGGAAAACAAGGTATTCAAGATCTGACTGTCTGCATATGCAGTGCTTTGCATTTGCTACGAACACAGCGGGTCAGAGACCTCCTTAATACCCAAGAAACTGTTTGGTACATGCAGGGCAAGAGCTGCACCCATGGGTATAGTTGGACATGGCTGAACTGTGAGCTCCTGTAACAACCCTGCACATACAGCAAAAGCTAGGAGTTTTACACTTTGGGGAAAATACCTTAGATTTATACATTTCTGCTTTTAAGTGTTATATAATTTATATAATCTGGTGTGTCCAAGTTCTGTTTTTGAAGTTAGCAGCATTGTTTTGTTTTATTTTGAAATAGAGGTTACTAATGTAATGGTATTGTCGCTATAGCTGAAGATTGAAAAAAACAAGGAAAATAAGAGCTATAGAGACTGGTTTATTAACTGTTAGGTGATTTGAATGTCTTATTTTCAATTTAGGCAGCAGCAGTAGATGCCGAGTCTGTACTAAAAGATAAGAGCTAGAGTTAGAACTGAGGTTAACCTTCAGGTTTAGAAAGACTGGGGTTGCACAGCCTGAACCGTTGCTAAATCCTGTCAGGTTGGCAGAGCAAAGCTGGCAGCTGACATCAGGAGATAAAAGTGCCTTAGTTTTAACTTTTAGTTTAGTTCTTATTCCTCCACCTCAATGAAGACTGGGTTTGGGATTGGAACCTGAGAAAGCAAGGGATGAAATTAGTGCTGTAGTTAGCAAGAGCTATAGAAGAGAACTGAAAGCTGGATATAAGTAGCTCTGAGTACCCAATTTTTCATTTCCAGGCTTCAATAGATTCCTGATCTTGGGTAAAGTTTACCAGTAGAATTGGAATTAGTTCGTAAGGCAATACAGCTAAGAAACCATTATAGATTAATTTTTCCAGGACTGTAATGATAAACAGAGTGGTACCATCAGGAGACTCAGAAACCTTAATTTAGGAGCATCGGTCTCCTTCCAAGCATGGGAGTATGGTCTCTTTTCAAAATGAAGTTAAGGACAGTTAATGAAGGCAAGGATACCAAAACTTCGGTTTGACAAGCCAACAGAGGTCAACTACTGACAGGTGTGAAGCAACTGTACAGCTGTATACAGCATCAGTACCTTGAGTGGCCATATCAAAAGGCACTCATAGAACTACTTTCACTGTCTTTCAAATTCCTGCCCACTTGCCTCATCCTGTGATTGTTAAATGGCCCGAAAGGACCGCTCACACTAGTTCTGCAGCCTAGGGAGATTTACTACCACCACAACTGCTGTTCTGATTATATCTTTGGTGATTTGGGGGCAATTTCAGTTAATCTTAAGTAGGACTGTTCTCATCATTGTGAAGCAACTGGTCAAAATCTCAAACTGCTGGAAGATGCCTTTGGGTAGGCTCCTTTATTGCCTCTTTTTATTGCTTGCAATTCCAAGCATGAGAGAGGACTAAGTTTGAGGCCAGATTTGCAACAAGAGATTTCTCTGTGAGTGCCATTTGCCCTCTTACCTCCTTAAGCACCTATTTCCTATTTTGCTTGCTTCCTCAGTAATTCTTCCCTACAACACTGAAGGGGTCACTAAGATACAGCGAGTGAGGAGATTGAAAGGGTACACTACCTTTGTTTTGCTTTTCTAGGCCAGAAAGGTAATTACAAAACCACTTATTTTTGTGGGTGCAGGAGCTCCATTTCCCCTCAGTATCTCTAAGATTTTAGAGATCCTAAAGGCTACAAAAGTCACAGTGGGATAAATTCCTTCTACCCATTCACTGCTGTCATGTTTAACCCCAGCCAGCAACTAAACACCACGCAGCCGCTCACTGACTTCCTCCCCCACCCAGTGGGATGGGGGACAGAATAAAAAAAAAAAAGAAAAAAAGTAAAACTCATGGGTTGAGATAAAGAGAGTTTAATAGGACAGAAAGGAATAAAATAATAATAATGATGATGATTATGATTATAAAAGAACTGGAATATACAAAACAAGTGATGGACAATGCAATTGCTCACCACTTGTCAACCGATACCCAGTTAGTTCCTGAGCGGCAGTCCCCCCCAGCCCCACTCCCCCCAGTTTATATTCTGGGCATGATGTCATATGGTATGGAATATCCCTTTGGCCAGTTTGGGTCAGCTGCCCTGGCTGTGTCCCCTCCCAACTTCTTGTGCCCCTCCAGCCTTCTTGCTGGCTGGGCATGAGCAGCTGAACAATCCCTGACTTAGTCTAAACACCACTTAGCAACAACTGAAACCATCAGTGTGTTATCAACATTCTTCTCATACTAAATCCAAAACATAACACTATACCAGCTAGTAGGAAGACAATTAACTCTATCCCAGCTGAAACCAGGACAACTGTGTTAAAACAAACAAATGAACAAACAAAAAAACCGCAAAGAAATAAATGAAGTGCTAATCCAGAACACGACTTGTTGAGTGAGTTTGTTATTAAGCTTTATTAAGAAAGGTCATATCAGCATTCCTATTAAACTGGAAAATGAATACTAACAAGGAGTAGAAAGCATAACTCTACCTTCTTTTCTTTTTTTTTTCCTTGCTTTTTACCCATCTGAAGAAGTCATAAAATCTTAACTGTGAACTGTTAGAATACCATACTGCACACAACAACAGCCAGATGTTTAAGGTCTCAGAAAGATGTGATAAATCCATTAGTGGCTCTTAAGCACAATGATCTGGAATGCAATTCCTCAGGAAATTGCTAATGCCATTGATTGGACATGTGAGGAAAGGATCATTCTACTCTGCTCTGCTCCTTCTGTATTTGTTTATTGGATGCTGTTGAAGAGGTAAGGTATCAGGAGAGATGAGCCTACAGTCTGAACAATACAGTGGTTGTTTCGTTCTTAAAGCTCATGATGTGTGCCCAAGATGCATTATAACCATTAAATTTTCTGGTATATTTAGGATACTGACAAAAATGTGCAGGTGATGGCAGGATAATGTGGAAATACAACAATTGCTAATGGTGTGACTCTTCAGAGCATGCTAATGATAAGAATGATTTTGAAAATCCTTACATTCAAACAAGAATGAAGAATGAAAAAACATAACTGGATATGCTGACACCTACTTGTTGTGGAGCTCAAGATGCTAGTCCTGTGATCTCCGGAGAAGGGACTACATCAGCATCCACAGACAGAGAAGCTATTCTACTAAACTAAATACTAGTTAAAACAGCCTGACAATTCACAACAGCTGAAAAGGAGTGTGCTAACCAAGCAAATATAGCACCTTTCGGAATTATGAGCAAACCTGGAAAGGACAGGAAGGAAAAATAATTTTTTTTTTTTCATAGCCATTGTTACAATCTGGCCCAAATAAGAAAATCATAGAGTCATAGAATGATTTGTGTTGAAAGGGACATTTAAAAGTCATCTAGTCCAGTCCCCCTGCAATGAGCAGGGACATCTTCAACTAAATCAGGTTGCTCAAAGCCCCATCCAACCTGACCTTGAATGTTTGCAGGGATGAAGCATCTACAGCCTCTCTGGGCAACCTGTGCCAGTGTTTCACCACCCTCAACAAAAAAATTTTCTTCCTTGCATCCAATCTAAATCTATCCTCTTTCAGTTTAAAACCATCACCCCTTGTCCTATCGCTATGGGCCCTACTAAAAAGTCTTTCCCCACCTTTCTTATAAGCCCCCTTTAAGAACTGAAAGGTCGCGATAAGGTCTCCCCAGAGCCTTCTCTGCTCCAGGCTGAACAACCCCAACTCTCTCAGCCTGTCTTCACCGGAGAGGTGCTCCAGCCCTCTGATCATCTTCATGGCCCTCCTCTGGACTCGCTCCAGCAGGTCCATGTCCTTCTTATGTTGGGGACCCCAGAGCTGGATGCAGTACTCCAGGTGGGGTCTGACCAGAGCAGAGTAGATGGGCAGAGTCACCTCCTTCGACCTGCTGGCCACGCTTCTTATGATGCAGCCCAGGGTACCGTTGGCTTTCTGGGCTGTGATAGCACATTGCCGGCTCACGTCCAGCTTTTCATCCACCGGTACCCCCCCAAGTCCTTGTCTGCAGTGCTGCTCTCAATCCCTACATCCCCCAGCCTGTATTGATACCAGGGGTTGCCCCAACCCAGGTGCAGGACCTTGCACTTGGCCTTGTTGAACCTCACGAGGTTCACATGGGCCCACTCCTTGAGCCTTGTGAGTATGTACTGCTAAAAAGAAATGGGACAAAGCTGGTATTACTTGAAATTCTTGGATGACAAAGACCGAAATGTTAAAATATTGTTTAAAATATGTCTGGGATGAACATGGTATAGAAAATGCACATTAAAAATACAATTTTTTCTTTTTTTTTTAATCATGGATGACAAAGAACCACAAACCTTGAACACACACACACACACACACACACACACCCACCCACCAGAAAAATACAGACTAGAACTGTGTTACAGAACATTGAACAAAACTGGAGAATAAAGAATCTATATTTTAAAGTCCCGCCTGTAATGCAGAAGGAAAAAAAAAACAAACAAAACCTCACCTTCACACTACTGAAGATTTCAAATGCTGAAAAGTATGCTGGAAGCCTCTGGTGACTCATAACAAAACATCATTAATGACAATCATGAAACAGCTTCCAGTTTTTATTTTTAAAGAAGAATGAGAGATACTATGACTATGGATCAAGAACTTGTTTTAGACCAGCAAGCCTCACTATTTAGTGCTCAGGAGTCATAAAGCAGTCACCTGAGGAGCTTCCCAGTTTGGAGATACTAGTTTTGCATAACTCATACATAACAGCGATATTCTAGAGGTCAGGGGTTTTCAGGTTATGGTTTTAAATGGGAGGCAGCATCATTAAGGAAAATATGGGGCAATTGCTGCAGCATCAACCACTGGAAAAAAAGATGGTAAGTGTTAAAAGAAAAGTAAACTACATTTAACATGGTTTATACAGAATAGTCCATTCTGGCTTCTACAGATAAAGATATAAACTAATAAATACCTTTGTAAGAAGTCTGATTTACTAGCATATATTGCTTGGCAAAAAAAACCTTAAACTATACTGTTAGCCCTATATAGCATTGCCAAAGCTTACACTAATTTGAATTTAGAACAGATTAGCAGATATATGCCCAAAGCAGCTTTCAAGCAAAAGTCATTAGTCAAATATAAATATAAGTATCGTTCCTTGGAAGTTACATTGCATAACATAATCCCTAAATTTATCAATCATTAAGAAATTAAAAAATTATGGGTGATGAGCTCAAAAATGGCAGCATGGTAAATGATGTTGAGGACAGGCATTATGAAGAACTATCTCAAACCATTCAGAGGGACGTAAAAAATTTATTTCACTGCTGCTAGTAAAAATGTTCGGAGATGTCAGTCCGCTCGGTTCATCAAAGAAAATTTGAGAGGTGACTTGACAGCAGTGTACGAGCACTTCCAAAGGGAGAAAATATGGGCTTCTACAGGTCTCTAACACAAAAAGGCTTAACACAACTCAGTAGCTGGAAGCTGAAGCCAGACAACTTCAAAGTAACTGTTACGAAAAAACTACCAAGAAAAGTCATTCATTTTCTACCTCTCGATATCTTCGAATGAAAACTAAACATCTATCTAAAAAACACACTTTAATCAAACACAAGCTATTCTATGCAGTGCCTAAATACACTGGTGAAAGAACGGTTTGCAATACACACAAGATCAGAATACATATTCACAGGCCAAGCTTGGTCTTATACTTTATACACCTAGTTTCAGCAACTATGTATACATAACACTAAACACTATTCTTTTGTTTTATTTTCTTTGTCATGAAATCCTTGCTCTTGGAAACATTTACAAAGAGAGTCCCCCTATAGTGATATTTATGTTCTTTCTAAGGTTCTGATATACCATTTCTTACTGCTAATAGCCTTAAAAGGACATATAACTGTTTTACACTTCAAATTACTCAATTTATCTGAGATTCTTTTTTTTCTTCTGCCAAATATGCATTCTGCAACTTTTTCATTTGTGTACAAGAATATAACTTGAAGGTTTCTTTTAACAGTTTTCTATGTAAGAGATTCCATTTTTTTTGTTGTTCAGTTTTATACTTCTATTACTTTCCACCCGCAGAAAGAGTTACAGCATGTTCGAATCATTATAATTCTTTTTCCACAACTCACAGTTCACCCTATAATTCTATTCTAAATTATACGATGTGTAAAATACATACTCAACAAAATGTGTGAATATTCTCAGCTCTATTACAAACCAATCTAACTTCTTTGGTACTTCTTTCTCAATACCAAATGTATTATGCTCAAAAATTCCTTGAGATTGTTACAATATTAGGACTCTGAACAAGGCAACAATTTTCCCTCTTACTCGTACTTCTTTTTTCAAATGTGAATGCATAAAGTTCTTGCAGTCCATTCTCCTGCACAGTGCTAAGTTTGGCACACCGGAGCTGTGGACTATCTGACTTTTGCATTTACTATGCAGAAGTGTGATCTATTTCTTTGAAAGCTTAACACTTTTAGGTTGGTGAACTTCAATTTTTTAAAAAACCTTTAAGAACACCTTTATATTTCATGCTGACACCATGTAAAATTAACAATAAAAGCTCAGCCACACTTCTGGTCAGTCAACCATCTTTCTTCAACTGCTTTCCGGGCATTGCCGCTACTGTCTGCCAATATAACAGCATGCGCATCCCATACCTGGGAACTGTTGAGTGAAAAGATTTGCAGTCTCTGCCAATCCAATAGAAAAGTCTCATCTTGACTGAACTATACCATTATCCAAAGCAGCATTATTGAGCTCTGTTCTTTGTTCACCATGCCTTGGATATTAACAAAGGCATCCAGGCATGCTAGAAGCCTTAGTGAGCTAGTGGTACACTTTCAAAACATTTTGAGTATTACTCTGCATCTGCACATAAATTAAGCAACTTAAACACAAAGTTTGACTTGCTTGCTTTTGTGCTGAGTATTTCCACTTGTTCTCTATTCAGAGAAGCACAGCACAATGTTTATTAAACGCTGTATAAACTTAAATTCATCAAATACCTCATTACAGAGTTGATACTTACAAACAACAAAAATGGTCAACTGCAAACACAGATTCTTGTGACCCTACCTTCATGAAATACAGCTCATTACATGAGTGGCCCCTTGAAGCCAACAAGACTACTGGGGGAGCAAAGTGACGGTAAATCACAGTAAAAGAACCAGGAATCTGAGTATTTGACAACTAAATTAAAATGACAGTACCATAAATATTTCCTATACTAACAGAGGAATTTCGTATGTGCTATATAACAGCAAGCTTCAGAAGAAGTTACTGATAGCTGAGCCCATGAGCCTTTACTCTGTTCTACTGCAGACTGACCCAGGCCTTTGTGCAGGTGACTTGGAGATTTTTGTTCCTCATTTTCTCAATTCACATAGTCTACACAATGCTTACCAGCTTGCTTCTCAGACATGTATGCCTAAATATTTAATACTTCTGTTACCATTGCTGTCACTGTAGTATGACTTCTGTAATGACTGAAATGTGCTGAATAAAATGAGCAAATAAGCTGTAACTCATGATTTGATGATACTCCTATTTTTTGCGCTTCATGTTCATATTAATAGTGACAATTTTCTCCCATCTTTAAAATTATTAACTCCTTTGTGAAATTTATTTACTCTGTGGTTTCTAATTGAAATTAAGAAATTTTAATTTTTTTTTGCTTCAGTCACAGTAGTTATGATTACATTGTCAAGTTTGTAGAAGATAAACTATAACGTAGTTATAGTCATGTAAGATATGTAAGACTTACTTCTGCCTTCAGGCATCTGAATGACTGAAACCAAACTGCATGAATATTAGTGAAGAGCAGGCAAAAACAGTATGATAAAAAAAAACCTAAAAAAAACCAAATTCAAGACAAGTTTAGAATTAAATTAAAACCTGTGAAGTTCACTTAGTTCTCATTTAGCTTACACACATGCATAAAGATTAACATGTCTACACCAATAACTTTCTATCTACACTAGGAAAAAGCCAATCTTTTCCAGGATCAGAGCCAACGTTACCCGAATTACAACCATATTTTTCTCTCACAGCATGCTAAAAAATTTACATTTGTCATAATTGAGACTATTATCTGGATTGTCCTGCCTTTTAACAGATGAAGGGCCCACATGTAAATATTAAATTGGTTAAAAACCAGCTACAGAAAACACAATAATCACCAGAGATGAGCAGCCACAAATTCTGAAAACTCAAAGCCATTTTTAACATTTATAGACATACAAGAAGCATGTTACCGATTGCATGAAAACTTTTTTTAATATGAAAGATTTTATTTTGTATATACAGTATGCATAAAGCCAAGCTACTGTTATATTACAAAGGTGAGTATGCAGTGAACAGCTTTTTCTTCATCAGTTGTAAATATCTAATTTACTATCCTTTAGACTAAAAAGTAGATTTGCCTAACTCGTATTACTAAAACCGACTTTCACAAAACCATTATAAAGATCACTATGTTATCTTAATATCCTACAGTGGTCACAATTTTAGTGAAAGAAAGAAGATTAAAGAAGGATTTTGTGCCCATTCGCTATATAGCTAAATCCCTAAACTAATGATTAGTCATAAAAGCTGCAGTCCATTAGCTAAACACCACAATAAGGGGCTACCATCTTGATTATATAATATTCTTTGAATGGCTGACTACAGGAGTTTAGCCTTTTAAATTGATGGAGGAACACTCACTGTTTGTCAACTTTCAATGCTCATCCAACAGCATTATTTTTAAAACTGCACAATAACATGAGTTTCTAGAACCTTTTTTCTAATTCTGAAGTTGGTATTGGAACTTGCCACAGTGCTTCTACTTTTTTTCAATCAATGAAATAGCAACAGATTTTGAAAAATTCATATGTTTAAGAGATTCCAGAGTGTTTTTAAAGTACTGACACAACTGGAAGACAGAAATCAAGTTCATTTGAAAATATCTTTGTGGACTATTAACATTATTTTTAAACAAAAGAAGAATGTTGTGAGATGGGGATGGTGCCTACTGACCAGCGATACATAGATCTGTCCCACCACTCTACAGAGATCTAAAATGATCGCTGCTTCACCATATTTTCTAAGAGGAACTATAATGAGAGGTAGACATACCTAAAGTCCTTATTCATTCAGTATTTAGCCAAAACATTTTCCAAACTTCATTAGTATGTGCAGAAGCACCATGCAATCCGTTTCTTTGGATTCACCAGGATAAGCTACTTGCAAGAGCAACCAGGCAAGTGGTAGTATTACTAAATGGGAAAGGGGACACTGCACTCGAGGCTTAGCCTGCCACTACCATCAAACCACTGAGATGATTCTGGTAAATGGTGTGTGTTTGTTTGTTTGTTTACTGTGGCAGGTTAGTCATTTTATAAAATAGCTTTGCATTTGTTTTCCTTTCATTCAGTTGCTTAGAATCACCAGGAACATTTTCACAAAGCAAACACACACACAAGATCTGTTTCTTTCTTCTTTATTGGTTCCTGTTGTTATTCTTCATTTAAAATGGTGGATTGGATCTTAGATAAACGGGCAACCCTTTACCAAAGGTAATTAGAACAGGAGGATGGTATAATAAGCAACAAATTATTTAAAGCAAAATACAAGATGGATGGGTAAGCAACTCAGGTATTTCCTTGGATATTTTCTCAAATTTAAAAAAAAAAGCAAAATTTTTTTCAATTGTAAGCTTTCCTAATTTTTCCACAGGCATTAATAGCTATGTATTACAATGTTCCAGCTATTCACACTGTAGTTACATGAAGTGGTATTTTAAAAACAGCTAAATCACATTAATGTCTTTGTTTTCTTCTCTGTGGATTCAGCTGTGGGTTAGGCCAGGAATGACAAGTTGGTGCTAGCTCAATACACTGAGTGCTAAAATCTCTATGAACCCAGCTAGGATAATTTGTTTAAAAGCAATACACTCTGATCACCAGGTGATGGAAAGTCTCTTCCTTGTGGATGCAAACACTGATGATAAGAGGATGAAGAGGAAAGATTTAGGGCATGAAAAATAAATCTCTTTTCTTCCTCTCACAGAAATTAATAATAATACCCCCTCCAAATTAAAAATCAAATTTGAAATAGTATATGCAGGATTTTCTATGGTATCACTTAGTTCTGTCTCACAGAACACCTTAACACAGCTCTTCATTTGCAATCTAATGTAGCAAACAGGAATGCAGATACATGGTTTATCATTTTTAATTAAAATACAAAGCATATTGCACAACATGTGCTTGTAATTTATTCACTTAAGAAGTAATATGTTCCAAATATGGGACTGAAATCTGTACAAGTAAAGAAAATGAATCATATGGATGAGTCACATGTAACTAAGAATTGGGACCAAGAGGCTAAGATCTTTCTCTGCTTTACTACTTGAAAGGACTAAACCAAACAACAGTTTCTGACAGTTTTAGCACAACACCATTTGTATCTCAGTTGCATCAGCAGCATCAAATCTCTGCCTCATTTTACCTTAACACAACATTAAATAAAACTGCACAGTAGAAAGTACACTTCTGGTTAAAAAGTATGTCTGCCGGAATTTTTGAAACAGTTACAGCTATGTAGTACACAACTTTAGTAACCAAACTTTTATGGAATAGGACTTATCTGCTTCTTCGTTTTAATTATTTTTTATAATTGCTACATATTTTTCATGGAGAAACCCACGTTGTTTAATTCTCTTTGCTGTGCTCTGTCAGACTGCGCTTCTTGTCTTCAAACAATGGGATCCAAAAGGATTTTGCATGAATAGGGGTTAGTTACAGGTTACTATTTTATCTTAGGGATGCAGAGAAAGCAATAATGGGCAATAAATAACGGTAACTAAAAGAAAGCATACAATCTAGATAGAACCTAAATAAAAACTGTAGCAAAACCTTCACAATTCTTAAGTGTGGGAAGCGCTACTTGTGATTTAAAAACAGTAAATACTGAACACATGATGAAAAGGACTATAAAAATCAGCAAAAGTTGTGGACGTATGCAAACACACCTAAGAGAGTGTAAGATTATAACACTAGGATGGTACTATAAGTTTAAAATTCTGCAACATCAGATGAATTTAAGAGAAGGTGAATTTAGATGAAGTATCAAGAAAAGTTATAGTGATACTTAATCAGAAATGTTATTTGGAGAAAAATGATGGAAATTCCTTTTTTGAGCTAGTTAAAATTGGCAATGAGCTGGAGAATATGTTAAAGGAAAAATCCTGTGCTGAGAGGTAATTGAGGAAGGATACATTGACAGGATGACAAATCAGTTTGCTTCTAATATCTGTGATTTCTAAAGCACTGTCAATATCCTGCAGGAATATGCCGCTAATGCTTTGCAGAATATGTATTAAGGGTTAGGAAACAATACATACATTGCACTATGTGTACTACATCTTTTTTCTCAATGACCAACTGAACTTTATAAACGGCTGATGAAGTCTGCAGTCAGTTCCAAAGTCCTGACTTCTACTTTGCCTTATGATTTTTCAGTGCTTGAACAGATTTTACTAATATCTATTTCAGAAGCTTTGCAACTCCACTTCTCCAAACCAATAAATATATTTCAAGGATTTTTATGGGTCTTGTAACATTTTACAGCAAGCCATCAACATGGACATTTACAAGGCAATGTAATTTTGCTTAATGAATAAATTTCTGATGGTTTACATCTTTCTGGGGCAAAACAGGACACCACAAAGGTTAAAAAAACCCACAAGCCCTGACCCTTACTAATGTTGCTGTCAGCAGTAGGGATGTAACACACACAGTTGCAGATCATATTTTCACTGCTTTAAGACATACAGAAATGGGTAGAGATTCATGATGATTCACTAGATCGGCATCAGAACAATTTAGTGGTAAAATCACTCATTGGACTTACACACCACTCTGAACACAGAAAGTCTCCTTGATTTAAAAACATACTGGAAGCATTTCAGTGGAGAAGGATGCCTGTGCTATGGGCCAGTATTCCATGCTTCTATAGACAAAAGGAGCAGCTTCAGTCCTAAAAATCAGCTTCAACTCCAACACAGCTGAACAGCAGAGGGGTCATCAGCACAGGTATTCACCACAAAAACAAGGTGAGTGTAGCAGCCCTTCGCTTCTCCCCTGCCATACTAATGATATTATCACAAACAAACAATGAAGCCAGGAAAACATCATAGTGGGATGGTTCTTGGCTCCCTAAGGTATCATGAGGAAATATGATTACTACCTTGAGCAGATTACAAAGACTCTGTCACTCCAGCCCACTCATCTGATTTGGATTAGCCAATTGAACACTTAACTATCACGATGGGTTTCTTAATGATTTGGATCCTATGGCATTATTGATCATAAATTGTCACAGTTCTATTGCACCATTTTGCTAGACTTTTTCATGAGCTTTACAAATACACAAAAAAACAAATCCAGACTTCTTTTTCATTGAATTCAAATGTATGTCCTTATATACCACATGTAGTGCTCTCTCCTGAAAAGCTGAAAAAAAGCCAGTACTATTGGATAGGCAGTACTCTATAGTAATACAGCAGCAAAAAGGTTATCTTGACAACATGTAACACTAAGGTGATACCTCATATGGAACACCGGATCAATTCTCTACTAGCTAAGGCTAATGAAAAAAGCTACTTCTATCAGATAAATCAAACTGTAGATATATGCCCATATCTGACATATCCTTTTAGACATATATGCTGAAAAACACCTGATGACATTTGTGGTGTATGACATACATATACAGGAGATTAAACATGTTTCATCCACCTTTTAGTCCTATGATACAAAAAATCTAAATAACAGTTTCAACAACAGTTTCAGTTAAATCTTGAAACAGACTTTTGGTATTTATATTCACTTTCATAGCAAAATCACTTACAGAAAAAGCTTTTAAAGCCTTTTCATATAAATTAATAATCTAAATTATGAAATCTATGTAGTATATATTTAGTAATATAGTAAACATTTATCTAGAAATATTCTTCTAGAAATTCAGCTTACAGTCACAGGCACTGTAACTTTATCACAAGTCTCACAGTATTCAACTTTTTTCTTTCTCAGTAATTCATGATACTGAGTTCTGAATTTACATGAGAATTTCAAGTTTCAGTCAAAACGAAGCAAATGAGTTTCATGAGCAAGGAGAAAAGTATTAAATCCAACATTAAGAAGCAAATACAATATTTTCCTACATAGTAACCAAATCTCATGCTCCCTTACTGACAAGGCAACAATCATTTATCATTTTAACATGCATGGAGAGAATGCTGTAACATACCCACAGATGCAGAGCAGCAGCATATCACTAGTTAAAAAAGAAAAAAAAAACTTTTTTTTTTTTTAATGGAGATACATCACTTAGAACACTTAATTTTCAAGAGTATAATTTCCTGTATTTTAGAAACTTACTACTGTAGGCATTGACGTAAAATGTAGCCAGAGATTCTGATCAGATTTGAAACTTCCTGAACTTGATTCCCACTATTATTCCATTTGATTTCCTACAGCTGGTCTGAAGAGGAGTAAAGAGCTGATTAGATTGGAGACTGAAACATTTTCAGCAGGTGGGAGTAGAGAGCAGAAAAAAACCAAACATGCTTGCTTGCACACAAAGCAGACAATTTTGGGGGTGATCTTTTCTTCTTTTTGAAAAGCTATTTCAAGCTCTTGCTAAAACCATTAACAAAATCTAAAGAATCATTTACCACAGTTTTACGAAGTTACATAAGGCCTTTGAAAGATCTAAGAACTATGTTTTTCATGAGAACTCAGTTCTTTCCAGTAGGACAGCCTCTACTGAAATGCCCACCTCATGTTTTCCTTCTTGTCTCTGCAATAGCACTACCTGCAGTTTAAATTATTACATGCAAAAAAACCCCCACCAACACCAGTATTTCCCATTGAAGTAACATCCTCTACACGGCTCTAATATTGAGTATGTCAGCTAAATTCTGGCTCAGTCCTATGGCAATTGGGACCCAGTGCCCTAGAGCACTACAGAAAGTCATCTTACTGGAAGAGTACAAACTGCCTCAAGACTGCTGACATACAAAGCACACAATACAATACCTTATGATTAAATGTATGAATTACATATGTCTTCTGCTTCTTCCTTACATTCTCACTAAAATGACATTATATTTCTTATATATCTGTCTTTACTGTCTCTCTTGACTAACCTGCTACTTCAATTAATTGTTTGGCTGGCAATAAATGAACCATCACTTAAATGATACCTTTTTTAGCCATCGTTCAAAGTCAAGTCCGAGAAAGTTTTTCTAAGATAACTAAAACACTTTCAAACATTAATAATTCCCTTTGTTACAAAAGAGATTTGCTTCTTTGTTAGCAGTCAGTGAAAAATACTGAAAACTATTTGCATGTGCAAATATCTTCCCTAATAAGTTGAAATCAACCCTACAGTACATATGCATGGAGTATTGTATAAAGCACAATTCACCCTACTTTTAACTGCTTTCTTTTGTTACGAATTTTGTTCTATGACTTCAGCAAGGAGATGATACAAAAGATGTTGTAACTCTTGATCTTAACGTTATTGACTAATTTCGAACTACAGGGCTCAGTCCTGCACTGCCATGACAAAAAGTATTAGGCACAGATTCCAAGTTAAAAATACACACTCAAACCAAATATTCTGATCCAGATTAGCGTTACTTCTTTGCAATTTCATTAAAACTTCATTGAAATAATGCAAATGGAACAGCCAAAACAATACAATAAACAGATCCCTTTTTTTAAATCTAGTCTGTATCTCCAGTTGACTGAATCAATTTATATTAAAATTAAAAAAATAAAAAAATAAATAACTCATGTCTACGCTTCATTTCTTAATGGATTACTTTTCTTCAGTTCACAAAAGCAAACTAGCAGTTAATCAGGTAATCTGAGTACTTCTGCCCACAAAAATGGTATGCCAATAAAAGCAAACTGGAACACAAGGATTTCTGCACCCTTATGGTACAGATGCATTGAGAGGCGAGGAAAGCTAATTCTCTCCTCTACCTTAAAAGCAGCAGTCATGCCCTCACAAGCTTTTTCCTGTGAAACGCAGACCATGTAATAAAGATAAACTAATTCTCCTCAGCCCCAGAAGTCTGCATACAGATATCTCCAATATCCAGCATGACCTCAGAGGTCACAAAACCAAAAGAGGACCACAGGACCAGAGTGAGGTCCTTTTTTATACAGTGAGAAATAAATATCCCTCATTCAAACTCGTCATTTTTTTCAGTAAAGATACATACGTAACAGAACAAAGTTCACATTATGCAAGACAGGCTGAGCCTACCAGCATGTGTAGTGCCCTGATAAATACATAGGCAACAAAAACTTTGGAGATGGGATGGGGGAAAAACGTTTCTTTTTCTCTCTGGAATTTTTGAAAATTGGAAGCATGTGTGTAGAGGCATGTCTGCTTACATCTACCCAGTTCAACAGAACCAAGAATGTATTCCTTCGCTGAATATTTCCTGCTGAACTACTGGAAAACCCCTACTGTGGAATCAGTTTCCATTGCAAGACTGTTTGGCATGGCAGCCACGCAGCGTGGCCTCCAGGAGCTACTGTCAAGTTGGAAGTTACACTGCGTGCCTCTACCCTCAGGGCAAGTAAAGAGCAGCGGCAACTTTCATCTCTGCTACCAGACAATTCTGCCTCCAGGGCAGGCCTCTAACTTCACAGCAGATAATTTTTCATGTCAGCCCCACAGCTCAGCATCCAAAGCCCAGCAAGACCTCCTGCCTAGAGTAACGCAGCTCTGGCTCCAGCGTACAAACCCAGACCACACTGTGCCTCGAGGTAGGAGCAACAACTGCCCCTTTCCTTTGTTGCAGTGATTTAAGTTCTGTTTCCATCACAACTAGGTATGCGGAGCTTCATCTGAAGCGGAAGACCCCAATATTACACTGACGAACCGTCCTGGCAGACACGACGTCCCCGCTGCAGCAGGCTGACTGACACGCCAGAGCAGGCACTGGAGGCCACACTGGTGGCCTGGAGGTCCTCTGGTCCCTGGAGCAGAGCTGTCAGCACAGTCACCTTCTGGGACACGATCGCCCAGCTGTTTTGTCAACCTCAGCAGCTCCTGCCTCGAAGAAGCTGCACAAAACCAGCGGCTGCAATCCCGGTTTGGAAACAGGCTGGCACATGACACTTCCCGTGCCCACTGCCTGCGGGGCAGGTACTGCTGTGGAAGCAGACGTGCTCTACATCACAGTAACCATCCAACTCCCCTTTTCTGGCAGCATAATGAAGTCCCACCCTGGGGCACTAACACTGCAATTTCTGCTTTTCAAGGTAAAGCTCTCATTGCTAAGCAATCTGTGCTACAGGTACACACTGGGAGGGAAATCTGGAGGCAGTGTTGCAACGCTTCCCTAGAAACAACCAGCGAAACTCATCTGTGAGAACTAGTGAAACTAATCCATAAAAATATGTAAAACTGGTCATACGAACTGAACCTCACTGGAGGGAAGGACTTCAACAAGGCCCACAGCTTATTTCTGCCAGAAACCTCTTGTTTGGTCCTTAAAAGAGCATCACGAATGAGAAACAGAGCTGCTTCTGTGGAATGCAGGAAGCCCTTCCCTGATTTCATGATGCATTCATTAAAACGTCGTATCCTCCACGCATGGCCTAAATTAAATATAACCCTTTGTTTGCCAATATATGACTTTTCTTTTCTAAACCTGCAATAGATTCTTCCATCTTTATTCAAAATAAGTAAAGTTTTCCAGTATATTGATTAAACTCACACCGAGGTAACTGCATGTGTAAAGACACCTATTTACCTATAAAAAATTATTTCTATAAATACATATATTAATATACACTTCCATATCTACATTTAAATGAACAACTTGTAGCACCTTCAAAGATAAGACGCCACTCAAAATAGTTGAAACTATGGCTACTCATCAATGGGTTTAGTGTGTTACAAGTGTTTTATAGCTGTTAACATTTCGCTGGATGATCTGCTGTTTTAAAGCCACAAGGACATGATCTAACTCAATTATAACCCACAGCTGACCTGTGAAGCTGTATTAGCTGAACTTACAAAAGAACCATCAGTACCACAAAATAATTCAGTACACGGGAGTCTGATTTTCATGGTTCATGTGTCATGTTTCACCGGTCATGGCAATAGCTCTAAAAGGAGATTTAGACAGACTAAGTACAGTATGTAAGATTAACAGAGAAAACAAAATAACACTTTTCTTCTTGTAAGTACAAAGAACTCTATTTTTTTTAGAAAATCTCTATACCAAGTCACAGCATATTTTTCTCAATGCAAAAACAAATGCTTTTCCTCCCAGATGTACTGCTTTTCTCAAACCACGTACAGTACTATATACTTACTGTCATATTGTTTGCAAAGATTTCATCAGACAATCTATGTCAGTTTGTAATTTATGGAGAAATTAAAATTACTTTGTAAGTACTGTGTGTAAACAACAGGAAAACTATCAAATATCCAAGAAAGTCCTTCAATAATTTTTTTCCCCCTTCCTATTCCTCATAACGTCCTGGGAAGCAGTGAAAGAGATGGGGGAAGAAGGAACTAGGGCACATATAATTCTGAATGTTTACTATGGTGTTAAATAAATGTGTTATATTGTGTAGTTCCCAGCAATCCAATGCTGCAATCAGATAGCTGTATATACATACAGAAGCAAAAATCTGGTGTAAACTGTCATTGAAAAATAGTAATAATATTAAAAACAAAAGCCAACAAGCATTGGATCGTTTGAAGACATTTCAAGATGATACAAAATGGAAGTGACCCTGCTGGCTACTAATTTCAGCAGCAGCTACTCTACAGCCAGATTGAAATTACTGTCTGCCAAGTCTTTGCTATATATTTATAGTACATTTATACATATATAAACATATTTGTACATTATGCAAACATTTATAAATTTTTCCCATCGTTGATATACTTTTCTGTATGAACCCGATAGGAAAGCTACTTAGGTACTGACAAACTGTTCCTTGAGATGTGGGGGCCATATGTACCATCACAATATGAGTGTGCATATTATCACTGTGAATGCGCAGATGGGCTTCTGCTCCTCAAAGACTATGTGCCTTGTGTGTGTGTGTGCATGTGCACATGTGTGTGAGCGTGAGCACGTGTAAACTTGTGCTTAGAGAGGCATGTCACAACATCCTCAAACATTCCCATTTACCTGAGGTGGTTTAGCCTACAGACTTTTAAGAGAAAAATTCAAATCCCACAACCTTGTCTAGGTATAAGGCTGCACTATGACTTTTTGGCCTGCATTTGTAGAAGCACTATTTCACACAGCTGTCATGGATTCCAACATGAACAGTGTCTGTTCAGTGCTTGTGAAAATGAGACTACATGAATTTATCACAGTATGACAAGAATTCAACCCACTGTAATCTGAGAGGTCCTTCTGAGGTGCGAAAGGCCAATAAAATAGACTTAACTTAAACAAATGCTGCAAGACAATTGTTCTGTAGTTCCCCGAGAACAATCCTTTCATCACTGACACTAGAGATATTTCTCAGCAGGAAAAACTCTAACTTATTTTTATTCCTTTCATTGTGAGTTAGCAAGAACCTGAATTCCTAACAGTAAGCTGCCAAAACCCCTAGATTTAAGGGAGAATTTTATTAATCATTTCATATATATGAAAGAACAGCTCCTGCATGGAAGAAAAAACCCTATGTTTTTTAGATATCGTCACAGAATTATGGCTGATGCAACAAGATTATTATTAAGAGATGACTTACTTTAAAAGCAGATAGAACGTATTTTTAAAATTGGTTTACTGGAAGACTTGAATCTTCTGTAAAACAACATGATACTTACAGATGTCATCCCGGTGCAGTTAGTATTGTAAAACTAGAAGCTAAACATTCAAAACAGAAAAAAATATAAGCCTCTCTAGTCAAAGCTCTTACTAGGGTGATAAATACTTTGGAAGTGATTACACATTTGCCAAGAGAGTCTGTTTATTTAAAGCCATTAAGGGAGAGTATAGCTGCCCATGGATATTAAGATTTATCTCACCTGGTTTTAGACTGTTGCACTAAAGACATCCTTTTTTGAGCTAATCACCCTGAGCGCTCTCTAAAATTGTTGAGGATAACCAGGCACTTTGTGTGATGTATGTGGCCTGTTTCAGACATATACCTCAGGATGAGATGAACTATATCTTAGAAGTGCTTATTTTTCTCGATTTGCTGTAAAAATGATGATAAGGATAATAAGCTACTAGCCCAGTTTAAACAAAAGCAATGTCTACTGTTTGGTGGGATGTCACCTGTAAAAAGTAAAGTCAACTTAAATCCAGCAAGGTTGTCAATATCCTAGGGAAGGCCCACCTCATGTATCTGACCTTGGGGCTGCAGCCTAATGGGCAAGGCTAAGGATTCAGACACAGTGGCAGACTAGGCATACAAAATGCTACACTTGAAAGCATAATAGAAGCAAATGTTTGCTCTTGTTCTTAGAAAGAATTATTTAATAATCTAATGCCACTGCCATTCAGAAAGTTGGATAGTGTCCTATGATACCTTGACCATCAGGCAAGGAGCTACTACTAGTCCATCATAAGGTCCAAGTTGTTCTTGATGCATGGATGACTAAACCCTGCTTAGAGACTCTGACTCAGTAAACGTTCTTTCACACTTACTTTGATATACAGAGCAAGCTTAGGAAAGATACAGTCACTTTTGGTTTGAGACTTTTACAGGCTATTTGCTTCTTAAACTGAAATCATATCTGTGCTATTGCAGTTCATTGACATTCAATTCTTAATCATACATTATCAATTGCTGACATGGTTTGTCAGCTGAGTTTATAATATATGTAGTAATTGTTAATATGACAATTATTTCATTAACTTTGTTTACTTTTTATGATACACTGGTTTTGATCACTCTGTTTACTCCAACTAAACCAAAGGTCATTAGTTGTTTTGTCTCACAAAAGCATCTTGCAAGGTACGCAGGCTTTCTGACTGGCTAACTTTCACCCTACCATGTACTTTAAAAGAAACAAGGGTGGTTAATAGCCATCCCCCCAGCCTAGTCTGAATGGTTTCCATCAACCCATAACATTGATCTCACTGAGCTAGTCTGATGGTATGACCATTCCCTGTCCAAAATTTAAAAAGACAAGCCATGTAGCAAAGATATTCTCAATATTTATCAAAAAATTTACAAGTACACACCAAATAGTGTAAAGCATCGATAGTTGCTTCACTTGCATGAACACCCAGTTGAGTTCCAAGTGGGAATAACCTAAGTGAGATTACTGTTTACTCAGCTGTAGAAGATGCAGAGGCTGTGCTAACCCACGACTGAGCATACTTGAAATAGATTAACCTTAAACTCATGTTTGAAAAGATTCATTTTGCTAGACTGGCCATAAATGGAGTGATATGCTTCAAGGCTGCTGGAGCTTTGATATCAGCTCTTATCAACTTGAACAGGGGGTAACAAGGGCACAAAGCAAATGTACTGACCCAGTCATACCATTCACTGCTCACCATTCACGTGTTCAGTATTTTTGGTATTTTCAAATGCACAAGTGGCAGTGAGATGCCCACATTCTACTTGTTTTTAAAAGAACTGAAGCAAATAGCTGCCCTTACTGATCCCAATTCCTTTTCCCAGGCAGCCACAGTATAAAATTTGTAGAGTCTTTTTTTTTTTTTTCATTAAATATAGCAAGAATGGACTCTTTTGATGCAGTCACCAAATTAGGCAACTGATTTATATTGTGCCATAGAATACCATAATATATAGAATGGAGTATTATGATAAAGAAGACAGAAGAAATTATCTTGTTAAAATTTAAATGGTTTAGAGTTGTACTTTTTTAATAAAGCGAAGCATAAGCAAAATTTCAAATAACTTTAAATAAATGCTAAAAATGTCATTCTATTAAAAAGAAGTTGGTTTATGCCTTTGGGAGTTCAAATACTTCTTAGGCTAGATCAATTTTCAAACAAGACCTGCTGTTTTAAAATAGGAAGTCAAATGTATTGCTTTGCATATATTGAACTGAAATAGTCACCATTTCTGATACAAACCACCTATTTAAATGTATTAAAAATACTTTCCTTTTATGCGATAAGGAAGTCATCAGATACTTGAATTTGCAATAATTTCAATCTCCTGTCCTGTACAACGCTTACTTGTACTTCACAGATATACCTTACATAGACTCATGGTATTTGCTTAAAAATCCAGAAATGTTGCCAAAAGGCCTTACGTTATCTATGGAAGGAAAAAACATTGTGGGTAGTTCAAAGTATCCTTTGATACTTGGTCCAAATACCAATGAACTACTTTTCCTTGGTCCAAGTAGTATGCTAAAATAATCTAGAGTAAATACTATATTCTCACTAACATTGATTCAGAAATTAATTGCCACGTTTTAAGACAAGATTATCTTGATTAAAAATAATATAGGCTATGTGGCATCAAAATTTACACTTAAATGCAGTTAATCAATGAAATGTGAGATAATGCAAGTTCAGTAATATTCAGAATGAAATATCCTGGCTCAATAGTTTAATTAAAGTCACACTTGCACTGGCTGCTCTTTAATCTTTGTTCTTTAACATTTACTGAAAAGTTAACAAAAGGATGATGGAAGACTCACAATAATTAAAAATAGAATAAAATAAAAGAAAAAATAAATAGATGTACTACAGCAAAATTAATATATGTACTGGGATTCTGTGGTTTTCTTCCGGAAATGGGAAGGCCACTAGATTTCCACTGTTCCGCAGTCCCAAACAGCCTCCGGTATGGAGAAGTGTCATACAAGGACTGTGAAGTAGACCACCAAGTACACTCTGAAGCCCTGATACAGTCCTGAGTTTCTAATAAGGCTAGAGAAGTGGAAAAGGAAGCTCCTTTGAAAAGAACTCCCGTATTTGAAGAAACTTTGTAACTTTGCAAACAACTCGAATCAGGTATTTAAGACTTTTCCCCACACTTTTCATGCAACAGAGCCATACTTTTTCCGCAGAATCTCCAGTGGCTTTTGCTGCTATAAAAATGGAGCTGGCTTTGTATGAAGGGAAATACAATAAATGATATTATTCACCTACAAGACCACAGAAGACAGCAATGAAAAAAATATTGCTAACTTGAGGAAACAAAACCAGAAGTAATCAGGGGATCATTAATATGAGAACTCTAGAAACACATATTCAGACTTCAAGCAGGAAACACTATGTTGAACTGAAGAGGTAAGCTTGTAATACAGAAGAAGGAAGAAAGCCCAGTTCATGCCACAGATACTGTAGTTGTGCAACAGAAGGATTAGTAATGTGCATTCTAGTAACTCCTACATTTGGATTACTGCTGTTCAACTATACCTATGTCGTTAGAATCACCATAAGCAATGTAGCTCCAAAGCAATCACAACTTCATAATTAGAAAAGCAATCCACAGAGCTCACTAAACCCAACAAAAAAAATAAAATCAGAGTAAAGCTGTGCGTTTTTTTCTGAGATATAATTGTAGAACCGATCTATCAGACTTTAAATAGGAAAATATGTGCCTTCAAAAAGAACCCCAAAACATGGTGGGGGCATTTGAGGAAAGACAGTTGAGAAGTTACCAACCAGAAGCTCTTTTCCACCAGCACCAGAGGGAAATACTGGACATAACTGTAATGTCTCTTTAAAATGTCTAAGGCAACTACATAAAGACACCAAGTGACAACCAACAGCATGAAGAAATGAAGGTTACAAAGAAAGTACTTAAGAAGAATTTTAGCTGAAGACCAGAGTTGTCACCACAGGGTAGAGGGAAACACAAGCATCTCGTACAGTTGTGGAAAGGACTGGTTTACACATTGTGGATGGATGAGCAAATCAACAAGTAAAGCTGCTTAGGTATCTCAATAACACTCAGTATGATATACTGAGAAATAGCATGGTGAGTAGCAATCTCTAACAGAAACAAATAATTTTAAATTTACTATAAACTTAAAATAACCTGACTACCATTGCTGAAACTATAATCTTTACAAAGGAAAGCTCCACGAGCCATAGAAAATGTCACCCGTTATTAAATGTCTTGAAACTAGGCACAACTGTGCCTTCCTGAAGCCTAACCAAATTCTTTTCAGGTTCTTTTTGTATCTTTATGTCGTTGGGGAAAGAGGAAAGTGATTTAGAGACAAATTCTAAGTCAGTTTTCCGTTCATTTTGGCAGTGTGAATTTAACAGGAAGATTATGCAAGTCTCACTGCCTTTTCCTTCCATCTCATATCAGGCGGAGTGGAAGAGTTTGCATTATTCAAGGTCAATTAAGCCATGCAAATGCATTCTAAATGATTTTACAGTAGTAATAATAACTGTCTCCTCAGAAGGATGTGCTGAATTTGTTAAAAAAAATTAACTTACAATAAAAATGCCGTAGGTGTTTTGGACTTTTATTCTCTGCTCAAAATAACCAAATAGATGTACGAATATAATAATCTTGAACTGGTAGTGGTATAGGTTTTACGTACAAATTCCTCAGGAACTTGATCCATAGCTCTAGCCTTGGAGCTACATTGATGTAAGTCATAAAAAGTGTCTCATGTTCTGCTGCTTGCATTTCAGAAAAATTGTGTGTTTGTTTTGTTATCAAATTATAGCAATTTTTTAGCTTGAAATCAGGTTTTCAAAAACATGCTCTGATGACATTCAGTCCTGAATGTAAATTATGGAAAAACTGAGATAGATAATTTATTAATGTTTTTACATTCTTAAAACTATGTATTTTGATAAACATTGCTTGTATCATAAACTACACCTGAAAAGCCCGATCTCAATGAAGATGGCTTTGCTGGTATAAATGTACCATTACATAGCATTACATCATGGGAAAACATTCCTAGTCAATGGGACTTTTTAAACCAAATAAAACTATACTTCCCATATAGCTTAGTCCAAGCCTCTCTCCCTAGAACAAAGACAGGTATATTGGCCAAAGATCAGTTCTGTAGCAATCATCTTCTGTTTTAACAGTGCGACACAGCACAAAAAGGGGCATGTCTGTGGCACTGTGAAGTCAAGCTCTTGAGTATAAACTCAGTCATGTTGTTTTCATATTTAATAAGCACAGTAATTACATAGCAATTACACTTGCAGTTGCATTGACATAGACTCTCACCCGGAGGATCACAACTAACTGCTGAAAAAGGCAAACCACCTCAATGTGCTTCTCTGCTGTATCTGACAACATGAACATATCTAATCCCTTTCAGAACAAAAGGGTTGTAGGTTTAGGCTTAAAACTACTTAAGATGGTTTGAATAAACATTTGACCTTCCCTTGACACGGCCAAGTCACAGCACAGAGGAATTGCCCATCTGAAACCACTTAACCATGTACTTCTGCCTATTCCATTCCAGTACAAACCAGGAGTAAATAAGCCACACAGAACAGACTCTAGAGAAGGGATCACACAGAAATACACCATTCTTATCTGGGAGAGAGACACCTTCAGGTGAAACAACAGCCCAACTGCATGATCAACTGGATCTACTCCATACCACCATAAAACAGCATTTGAGAAGGAGCTGCGGATGCAGTCAGGGTCTTCTTTCAGGTGGGAGGCAGCAAGTAGCTACTTCATCCCACTTGTGCCTACCAGAGGCTGCCAGGTGAGAGCAATGCAATGTGAATCACTCCTGAAAGATACAGCTATCTGCATTTTAATTATTGGCAATGGTTTATAAAGGTGCCCATTTCTCTTCACCAAACACATTACATTGTGGAACAGTACCCTGAAAAACTATCTAAGCTAGAAGAGCATTCAACTCAATCTTTTTAATAAAAATATGACATTGAAAGCCATTTCTTGGGGAACAAGTGTTAGGAATTTGGGGGGAAGGGGTGATTTTTTTTTTTTTTAGTAGAATGTATTGCACTTTTCTTTGAAAAATATAGTAGGAAGATAAAACGAAAGCCATTCATTTTATATTGCTGAGATTTAGATGGAATCCTCCATGCTGATTAGATATTTAACACAAAACACTTGGAAATTACACCTCTTCTCAACACTCATTGTATTTAGCCTGTGTCCCCTTTAATAGAGAGCTAACAATATTTACCACATATTTATGTTAAAATCACAGATCCAAGGATTCATTCACAATTCCCTCTTTTATGCAATTATGATGTTTGTGAAAAACGCAGATGCCTCATTGAATGTGCACATTTAAAATGATGTGATTGTATTCACATCTGTACAATATTTAAAGCCATATAATACATATAAATAGAGTCCTCAAGCTACTATGAAATGCCTAACACCTGGCAGATGAGATAGCGGCTCATAGTAGTTTAAATACTGTATTTTAATTCACTTTTCTGAGGCAGTCAGGCTATGTAATTACTAAGTCATAAAGTTGAAAATATGACTGCATAAAACATTCCCCTTCAGATATATCTGACAGAACGCACAGGTAATGTTTAAACACTTGTACTTGATGTTTTATGTCTTAACATACGCTTCCCTCATCTTCTTGATTACTCTTTTCTGTTTCTTTTTCATGCCGATGCCATTTACCTGGCCAATTACCTAGCATCCCCTCATTCTTTTTGATTACTTTTCCATTGCCCATTATGGTTTTCCTCACTTTACTTCCTTTTGTTCTGACAATTTCATCCTGTACTTTCCACATTCCTTTGATTATGCTGGATGGAAAATGAGTGCTTTTATTCTGTATTACCACCTAAGTCTAAATTGTGGCTGCATCTAACGAGTGAAGCCAGGCCTCCTTGTCATTTGGAGTGGCCATGTCAGATGGTCTCATGCTGTGACTGTAAGAAGTAGGTAAAGAGGAAGTTTTGTGCATCTACTCCAGACTGAAGTAGGAGGAACAGGAATGACAATTTGCTCTTGCGTGTTTTCCAGTCACAACTACACTTCTATATAGCTCTTCCTGCTACTTACGATTTTTCATATAACTAAGCAAAATATAAAACACAAATATCACTAACTTGGCAGAAGGGTTGCAGGGAGGAGGGGAATCTGAAGAAAAATGTGGTCTACAGCTTGATATATGGAACCTTTAACGGGTGTTTATGTTATAAGACAAGTAAACATGGATAATGTTTTAAACAATGTTTCAAATGTGATTCTAATTTAGCTCATTAAAGGTGAATGAATAACCAAATTAATATTTTATACCAGGAAAGGTATAAAATATTCATCACATTATGGTATTTCTACATTATTGTGTGCCACATATAATACAATCAGAGTGCTGGTGGGTATGCTACATTCCAGGAGCCCTATGTAGCTGCTATTCATTCCTCATCAGTGCTGTAGGACAGATACTGTGGAGACCACACCTAGAAGCTCGTCACTGAACCATTTCTTTTCCTAATGGAAAAGCTTTAATGAAACTGTGGCTGTTGGAAAAATGCCAGGTTTTCAAAAATGAAACATTTCAGTCAAAGTCAGCCAGCTTTGAGACATCCACCAAGAAAGAAGGCAAACTGTGTTAATAATTTAAGAGCTTGACTTGGGATGTCAGCACAGGTACTTGACTATCACACACTGGGGTGTCTGAGGTTTTTTTTTTTTTTAATGCTTGTCTCATCTTATTTCTCTTCTGTATTCCTCTTCTCTGCCTATGAAAATCAACTTCTATGCACACTCACACGCACACTTGTTAAGCCTTTTTTCTCAGTCCTTAAGAAAGATGGAAGGAGAACTTGAAAAGCTGAAAAGTTTCACAGTATAGAAAACTTTTTCCCGTGTAGCCTCTCTCACTGCTATAGTTAAGAGGCTCTATTATTGCTTAGGGCTGAGGCCTGTCTTGTCAATAGAGAAATAATGTTGTAAATCCTAAAATATGAAAACTGCACAGCACTGTAATATTTGTCCAATATATGGAAAATCTGCCAGAATTCTTTCAGAAATCCATACCACTTCTATTTTAGTACGTTCTCCCAGTGGCTATCCGCTGCTAAAAACTGTACCGGCTTAACAAGAAAACTGCATAGTCTAATTCTAGATGCATAAAATTCTTCCATTGCTCCTGCAGGTAAAAAGGGTTGCTTTTGAGCATGAAGTACTGAAAGTGCGTAGGGTACTGGGACAGTGCTTCTGGCAGCAGTCTTTCAAACAAAGGATCCTACCTATGGTATTCTCTTGTTTGGTTCAGGGATAATATCTGCTATGTATATAATACTTTCTTTGCATATGTTTTATAATAAACAGTTGCTAGGTGTCTATCAGTTCAGGTATTCAGAAGAAATATATATATATATATATACACAAGTTAAGTAGTAACCATTCTGTTGTTTTCTCTTATTATTTTAAGTAGCATATTCTAATAAAGTGGTTTGTAAAAGCTTTACCCTAAAAGATCCATGTTATTCCATAATGTGGATTATCACCCATTAAAATAATGAAATCAATCACCAAAACTACAGTGGAGTTTGTGTCTGTATGTGTGCATGGTAGTCATAAAAGAAAGCATGCATTTATAAAAATGGGCCATTTGGGTGATTAAGCAGATGTGCTCTTTGCCCTATATCAGGACAAATTTCTGAAATGAAGTCATCTGCTTCTGCAGATGGAGAGCTCTAAGGGAGGATTAGTGCTTTCCCATTGCTCATTGTAAACAACCTCAGCCCCAGAGAAGCACAGAATGATCTCCAGTGACTAACTGCGATCATACCAGCAACTTACTATAAAATGAATGTCTCTGAGCACATGGTAACTGGCCTATATGGTACGTGCATGCACAGAGTAACAATCTGAATTAATTTTACAGATACATGTAATAGAAACTTTCCATTATTGTATTTCATAAGAAGCAACAAATGCCGTTTATGGTCTTAAAGTAAATTACGCAATTGTTGTTTATTTTCCCACATGTAAAAAGAGGAAGAAAACCCCATACAATTAGTCCAATGAGCATTGTGATACTGAGAAATACTTTAGTTTTTTAAATGATGGCTATTGAGCCAGGGAAATAAACCTTATAATCACCAAGGTAGGAGGAAATGCAGCACAAATGAGAAAGGATTAGCAATCTGCCAGTTTACCGTCTGATCACTAGGGCACAGTTGACACCAGTTTGTATTACAGATAACCACAGAGCCACAAGTGGCAAGACAGCAATTATAGTAAGTTTGTCCAAAACCAGAAAGTAACTTCCCCAAAATCATAGAAGAAATACAGTGATGCTCTCATTTGAAGAATGAAGACAGTGCGTAAAGATCAAGCTGCCAAAACGACCAAATAAAACCAACCCTCATTATACCACTTTCTGGGATGAATTTATAGTGCATTTGCTTAATGAAAACAGTACTGCATACTTCAGAGTAAAAGCCAGGGATTAAGGAATCCTCAAGGAGTTTGGAATGTTCTTATTGTAAATTGTAGTACTGGCTGCATTCCTCTCGCTGTGGATGCTCTGCAACCAGCTGGGTTGAAAATTGCAAACACTCAAAATTACTGTTGGAGACCCTTTGCTAGAATACACATACAGAAGTATAGGGCTAGTGGTTTTCTGGAAATCCTGGGGAATATGTTAACATTTCTGTAGCTGACAAAAACTGTAGCGCAACAATAGCAAAAATCAAAATAATTGCTGAAGATTTTATCAAACTAACTTGTCAAAGTTCTTGCAAGCTGGTAATTAGTACAAAATGAGAGGGGGGTACAATATACGTTATATCTTTCCATTATGAAATTAATTAAGCCATCAGAGCAAATATTACAAGAGAAGAAAACAAATAAAAACAGGCAAAAGAATCTTGTATCTATTATTTAAATTCAATACTTAAAAACCTTTTGCTTGAGCAAACTTTCCTTGCTTACCCTTTTTTTCCTGAACACATTCATTTCTTCAAAAGATGAAAATAAACACAAATATATGGTAACTAGTGTAAATATTTCAATAGTCAAGCATAAATTTGGAAAGCCTTCTAAAAACTCTAATAAAAAAGAATGCGATCCACTACAATTAATGCTCATTCAGCAGCGTCAGATATATGACTACTAACACTGCACATTAAAGCAACTACAGCAGGTGAACTTAACAAACTAGACATTTAAAGTGATAGAGTAATTTAAAACTAATTACTTGAGAGAAAAGATTCAAAACTAGATACGTGAATACAGGCAAAATTCTTCAAAAGCTTGTACAGTGCAGCTGAATGCCACAAAACTGTCAGCTAGGAAAATACACTTAGCAAGAAGTTCCAGCATTTTGAACCTACTTGTTTTATAAACCAGCCATTGTTCTGTTAATGAAAGGCATTCTAAATAGAGTGCTCTCTTTTTGCAGGAAAAAGCCAAAACTCCTAAAAGACTGATGAAAAGAACTAGAAAATGCACTTTTCCTCTAGAAAAAGCAGGGAGAAAATGCAATACAAATAATCCTTCCCTAGAATCCTTTGACTGGTGTGAGGCTGGTAGCACTTATGAGTCCATTTGGGTGCCAAAGCTGAAGCAGAAGGGGAAAGGTGCTATCAGAAGCTACAGACATACAAACACAAAGGTATCTGACAGGTCTGAAGGCAGACTCCTGAGTCTTACTGCTAAACACATTCTTATCTTTTTTTCTGCCAAAAGAGAGGTGTCGGGGACCTCCTGGAGTAAGACTTTGTGAATTGTAGCATTATCTGAGATCACATACCAGACTAGTGAGAAGATGCTGGAAGTAATCACCGAGCAATTTTACTTGTGGTTTGAATCACCTTTAATCAAAGACTTCATAGAAGAATTCTTTGACTGAACACAATCAGAAATATACATGCATCTGTTCTGTTTTAAACTCTTTCTGTATTTAAAAATACGCTTTCTTCAATACTGCATTGGTATGCTACCTTGCACTTTGTGTTATGCAACCTCTGTTTACTTTGAAATCAGTAATAAAAACCCTGGTGCTTCCAATCAAAATATGAATTAAGTAACTACTACACACTCTGAAAATCCTGTCATAGCAACAAGGTCTGTAACAAAAGCCACAGGGCCTCACTTTTATATAATACTGGGGACATAGCATCTCCATAGATACATATCTGTGCTCTCCTCCCTTACCTGTCCCTGGATTTCTATTCTGATCTGTGTACGCAGATCACTTACCTTTTATCTAATTTTCTTAATTTTGGGGCAGCCTTTATGTAGGCCTTATACAAAGCCAGAAGTGAGCAAACTAGGGAGAAACAAAGCTTCATTACAGAGTAGATGCATGCAATAATATCCGGTTTGTAGGATTATCTATTCTTCCCAGCAGAGTAAGGTCTAGAGATCTCTGTCATGTTCCGGATCCACGCTGCATTATGCCTTTCCACAAACAGACCTGGTCGCCTAGGTTGGGACTAGCAAAATCCTCCAGACTGTAAGGAAGCCATTACTTTTATAGAACAGAAATGAAACGTACTTAATCAGCTAATCAGCACTTGGTTGCGGAAAAAAGTTATTAAGTAATGAGCTTTTGAGTCAATAGCTTTTAATAGCCTTTGTGCATACTAACATGAAACTGCCACATATTCAAAAGAGTTCTCAATATTTTATTTTTTTATCCATTGATGATTGTCTAGTTTCATCCTCCGATAATTCTAGTCACTTCAAGTGGAATTTACACTAGGGTTAAATTTGGCCTCATATGTCCTATGGCTTGTAGTGAGAATGACCCACCTTTTCTGGCATTTGCTGTATTGTATAGAGTAAAGTATGACTTTCTTCTCTTTTGGGAGTCTTTTGAACTTGTATAAAGTAGCTATTCCCAAGTGATTACTTCCTTTCTCAATTGATGCAACAAAAGATCATCACATACAAAAAAAAAAAAAGTCCCACAGTGATTTTTTTCTTTTGAACACACAAGCAATGCTGGAAACATAAATGCACATGTGCAAAAGCTCTCATCTCTTGCCCCTTTCTGACATCTAATAGCTCCACGGGGAAGTAAAGGAGAAGGAGCGTATTAAAGCTTTCTGCATCATCAGGGTGAATCATTCTTTTCACTTTTATTATTGCAAGGATGCCACTGATAACCAGAGAAAAGGAAGAACATACCTGTAGTTCTTCAAGTTGTTACAGTTTAAAGTAAAATCTAGAAGGAAGTCTAAAGGGGAAAAGAAAAATTCCACTTACTAGTGAGTGCAAGTCACTACTTTTTCCTGCCTTTCAATACCATTCCAGACAGGAAAGTAAATGTCTTTCAAGGCTGTTTCTCCTTCCTTTTCCCATCTGGGAATCTCTTTGGTTTTCTGATTATGATAAGTTCTGCAAATTCATGCCTAGAAACAAGCAGAATACCTGTTAAAAAATGTGGTTGACTGGGTAGAGCTTTCTTTACTGAAAACTGATCTAAGTATCACCTATGTCCAGCCTCACATGAATAGGGAAGTGTATGCAGACCATCTGACAGTGTCTCCATTTCTATGCATGCTGCTCACTGGAAAACTTTAGATTACATCTGAGGTTTTCCAAAAGATATCCTCTCACTACAGTAAAGTAACGGTAAGGAAACCAAACTTAATTCAAAGAATTTCATAGGCCTTTATTATTCAGCAAGTTAAACACCTTAGTAGGCCATCAGTCTGGCTTCAGATTGGATTAGAGCCACCTCCTGCCTTCAGGTCCACACTACTAATGCTGCTTGTGCATTTTATGTATTCATTTCTCTGTAAAACTCACAAGTAATCCCTGAAGCTGTGACTGCCTTCAGTGACCTGACACTTACAGAACCAGGCTTCCTCTAGTTCATTCTTACTCCTCAAACCCCAGTTTGCATTTCTTTCTTCTCAGCGGCATGTTAGGAGAAGAAGCAGGGAGGATGGTCCAATCTGTAGCCCCACAGGCTGTGTAGTAAGCACACCTTCATAGCTAAGAGATGTGGTGGGTCCCTTCTCCCTCACATTTGGGAAATTCTATAGCCCAGCTTTCTGCTTTTTGGGCAAGTTTTCTAATCAATAGGCTGTTTTATAAGAGCTGGGAAAACCTCTTCCCTTGCTACATTTCAGGTCGAACTCAATGCTATTTGTCAGTGTTCGTTTTGGCTTGAGGATCACAAGGCCTAATGGATTTGCTCTTTCAGCAGATTTAAAGAGGTTTAAACTTTAGAAATTACAGTTTAAGTGCCTATTTCTTACATGACCTTAAGCATCTATCAGCTAGAGCTGTAAATTTTTGGAGCATGTGCAGCAATATAGCTTTATTTACCAACTATACACAGACATTTCCAGACCAGAACACCTTCGACTGCAGTAGGCTGAACTGAACCTAGACATCTCAGTCTCACCTAATTCTTCATTATTTATCACAGTGGCCATCAGAAGAAATACTCTTACATCAGAAACTATTTGTGAGACGTTCACTTTCCACAGTAACAGAAGAATAAATTAGATTATTTCTTTATTCAAATGTAAGCACCCCTGTGTTCGAAAATTAGTGATGGATAAACATTTTTAAAAATTTCTCAAACACAATTTTAATCATAATTTATCCATAATTTTATGGATTAATTAATTTGGCTAAAGAGTAACATATATATCATTGATATAATCCATCAGCTTGTTTTCCACCTTGGCAGAAAAAGAGATGGATTTGTTTTATACAGCTGAACTTCAAAAATTAAAGCAGTATCCAGCAGATATCCTTCAGATTAATAAAATTATCCAGGTCTTAAAGGAAGTTGCAGATTTCTGACTCAAGATTAGAGTGTCAACAGAAAATTTAAAAAAAAACTTTAAAAAGGCATTTGTAGTGCCAAGAAATATATGGATCAATTCCAAGGATTCTGGACATTTTAACCATATCCTGATAGGCATGGTAAAATGAGGCAGGATGAAACTATTCTCCAGATACAAAATCAAATAACCAGAAGTGTTATCAACTCTACTTTTATCATCAGTACCTGAAAAACTAAATGCCAGCATTCTCCTAATAATCAGCTACACACCTGCATTTGAGATGTCAGCTTAGTATTGGTAATTTTATCAATTGTCATCCCCTGTCTAAACTGCCTGTAGTGAAGAAGGTGACTGAGAAGTTTATGTTAAACAGCTGTCATGCCATCTGGCATCTTTGACTTCCATGACCCTTTTCAATCTGGCTTTCAGCCTAGGTAAGGTACAAAGACTACATTGGCTTAATTGGTCTATGATCTCCTCTTGGCAAAATACAGAGGTCAAGTTTCCATGCTGATTATTGTAGATTTGTCAGCAACCTTTGTTAATATGAACCATTAAGTTTTGTTGACTCATCTGCAGACACTGGCAAGGATGGCCAAAAATCAGTGTAGTGACTCTGGTCTCTCCTCTCCAGCAGGTCTCGGAAGGTGATGTCGGACAATTGCTAATCTGCCCAGAGGGCTCTCGCAAGCAGGTTTTTCATCATTCCACTCTGTTGCCTTTCTTGTTCAATGTTTACATGAAGCTTCTCAGGGACAAAGCAAGACTGTTTGGGGCTGTCATTTCATCAAAATGCATGCGACATTTACCTTTGTTCATTGTGCTTTCTCATCTGATGCAGAAGGTCAAGTTGACCCACCTCCCAGCACTTGACTAGTTTGGAGATCAGGGCAGGCAGACTGGTTTAAATTCTCCTTGCACTAGTTATTTATTTTTAAGAAAGCTATTAGTGAGTGTGGGAAAGCAGAAGGTGGGGCTGGCTTGAAATCTGGTAAGTCACAGCTGTAGGTTTAAAGTTCAAAAGAATTATTCGGCTCAGTTATATAGAAAGGCTGCTCTCAAAAGATCAAGAGAGCCGCTAACTATACTGTTTGAAATTAGGAGAAATTAAAACAATTTCTTAGTCCACAAGGAATACTTCAATCCTGAAAATGTAAGTTTAGTGATCTATCCTAGTTCTAGACTTCTCATACAATTCTAAAATACATGTACTATATTGGGGTCAAAGTAGTAGTATATGTTAGCTTTTTTTGTTAATATATGCGTATCTTGAGTTTGCAAACCAGGAGTTTCATACTTGAAGCTGCTTATGAGGTATTCAATGAAGCATTAGACAGTGCTGGAAAAGCAAAACTGCCAGTGATTATTTGCTAATAAAAAAGATACTAAATGATTATGAGAAGTTCAGGCAATTATTCAATTCTTTTCAGTTAGGCTATCAGTAGTTCATTGATGAAACAAAAAAATACAGCTGGTTGTTCACTGACCACTCTGCTCAAACAAAACTATTATTGTACCAATCCTTTAGGCTTCCTCCACAGAACTTGGAAATACCTTTGCATCACCTCATAAAGCACATGAGGGAAAGCAGCAATATCTGTGTCGTATCTTGTCAGTTACAGCTATCCAATGAAATCTGCCATTTCTTTTGTAGAAGTGTTCTATACATATCACTTTAGCAGCTAAGCAGCATTACAGTCTTAACATTTACAGAGATCTCATATTGAAATTGGGGCACCCCAAAGCAGAGCTTTACATAAATACAACCTACAGTGCAAAAACTATTTTTAAAATAATAAGCAAGCACACTCCAGATCATTAGATAGCATGCCCCAAAACAACTATCACTATAAAAAGAATACATTTAGTAGAAATACATTTTTAGACTGTGCACAAGACCCGAGGTTTGCCTGTTTGGTGTTTTACCCACACACTAGAACACATGCATTAATTTATACATTATTCTATTTGACCCAGTGCTCCCATTTCTCCCCCAAAGCCCTTTCTGTCCTGTTCCTCCTTGCAGAACGCCTAAGTTATCAGCAGCTATGAAGTGCCAAACGATAACTAGAAGGGAAGGGCAGAGACCTCAGGATGATGCGGGAAGAGGTAAAACACAACGAAGGGTTTCTGGGCCCTCACGATTGCAGGACAGGGTGGAAACTGCCCAACCTCTCCTCTCTAACTGTCCATCTCCTTCACTGTGAGCTCCTGCTGCTAGGTTTTAACCTTCTCTAATTCAAGTATTATGAGATCCTTCACTAGCAACAACTTAAAACCAGAAAAATCTTACTTCCTCCTGTGAGATGTGGAGAATGGAAGTCAAGAAAATACTCTGAGGACTCAAATCTCCTACCTGCTCAGACAAAAGAGTGTACTTCCCTGCTCTTCCCTAACCAACCAATTTTATATGAGAAAAACTGAAAGGGAAAGAGTATGAAGCCTCTAATATGAAAGCTTGCAGTCTATAAGGGGAAGACATTTTTGGTGCTCCTTGAACAATACTGGCAATCAGATAAAGACAGCCAGAGGAATACCATTAGGCTACTCCTGTTTCCTGGGAAATTACACACTAACATCATCTGAGCAACATCATATCCTTCAAAATCCCCAAGCCACTTGAATATCAACATACAAAGTTCATACATTTGACTTCTTAACAGTGGAGGTAGTCATGTTTGGAAGCATGACTGCAGCACGAAGTAAGATTCAAGTATATACATGAGTTTAGTCTATTGGACTTGTCAAAACCTGCTATATAAAACAAAAGCACTGTTCTTTCCCTGCTCAAGACTTTCATATTTGTTTGTGGCCATACTTAATTACAATACTTTAAATCCAATAGTAGTCTATTTTTCCTGCTGAAAGTAAAGCAAGATCATGCTCAACATATAAAACATATTCAATTTTCCTGCAAAAATTACACATGTGGGTATCTAGTATACACACAATATGTATCAGAGAGTTATCTGTGTTGTACACAATATAAACATATTTCTAGACTTAAAATGTAATTACAATTACCAATAATTCAAAAGGTAAGCTATTAAAACATTATGAAAAGTTGGGCAAAACAAAGCAGTACATGAATATGAAAAAACAGTTAAGGTTAATGTAAAAGATTTCCAAACATGTAGGAACAGGCATGAGAGGCACCAGCTTGCTCCTGTTACTGATTCTATGCATTAATCATGAAGACATGATAAAAGCCTCTTAGTGACCAAGATGCCAGCTTGGAGAAAAGTGATTTTAGAAGATAAAAGATTTACTTTTTCCTCCTGGTGTCACTACAGGGCTGAGTTAAGGCTGAGTGTCTCAAGTCTCTGCTTCTGTAATTTAAATCTGTTTCAAGACTTCTTTCTAAAACACACTGCAAACATAGAAAAAAAAATATTGTATCCTTGCCTTTAAATTATTAATAAATAGTGTTGCCTAAGTTTGCATTTTGAAAGGTCTTTTCTATATTTAACTGTTGAGGAACAACAAATATACCTTCCCCTCCCCTCCCACCTCAATTTCCATATTTTCCACCTTATTTCTGTTTATACTGGTATGTCTTTACATGTAGGAAGAACAATTTATTCATTTGAAGGCTCATTAATTAACTCAATACATGTGTTTATTGCTCCTTTAGAGAATTCCATTGCCCTATCTATAGCACTTTTGACTGAAGAAATCTCCACTTAACATTTTCTCCTCATGACTTCTATTGGATATTTTACACTAGTTAGTCAATGTAAAAGCATAATATGTATCAACTGTAATTTTGAAAGCAGGCAAGAGTTAGGATGGACCTTCAGTTCAACATGTTCATAATGAAAAAAACTGTACTCCCACTTACTTATTTACTAGCGTGCAGTTTTAAACATTTACAGTTACCTTAAGCAACTAAGTTATGAAACTTCAAAGCCTTCAGAAAGAAATCAAAGCAGGTTTTTAAGTCACTGACTATATAACAAATACAAGAAATACAGCAAATTATAGTGATGACTTGAATAATATTTGTTTTCTTAGTATTTAGCTAGACATGTGTTGCATAAATTAATTATTTCAGAGTTCTAATTAAAGACTCTTAAGAATTAAAATACCTTTATTTTTCTCTGGAAAAGTTTAAGTCTTCATCCTACTATTAATATTCAAACTTCTATTAGTCTCTACTCAGAGAGATGAATATCGCAGTGCAGTGTGGAAATTCACTTTTCGTCAGAATAGATGGTCAACTGTTCCACTGCTGCAAACCTGAATTTCAGAAATCTCATCTACAACACCATTAGGTATCGAATTCATAAAGTGTCTATATTTCACACAGATTTTCAACACAAAGTTAACTCAATTACAGTATTTATTACAGAAGTTGATGTCATTTTTTTTAAAGTACTGACATTCACTGCCAAATACAGAGGAAGTTCCATCCCTCTGTGCAGAAAGACATAAGGCCACACATTAGCCTCCTACTTGCACACAGAAGCAGATGTTGCTGTTACCTGAATGATAAAACTAGTGGACATGTATATAAACAGAATGCAAGAAAAGGTGTGTTCCAGGGAAAAGCCAGGTGGAAAGGAGGCCTTGAACTATTATTCATGATTTATTCTATTACATTGAACAATTTGTTTATATATGCTTATACTGATAGAATTTAATTCTTAATTAATTGTACAGTTACAAATAATTGTTTATGTTTTAACTAAGACTTACTTTTTTCTAACTGTAGTATTAACTTTGGTTTTAGTTACTGTTTTCTCCCAGAAATCTGTCTCCCTCTAAGGGAAGTTGTCAACAGGGGCTGCATCCTAGAAAGTCACCCTTTTCTGAGATAGGACTTACTGCTGGTTTACAAATATTTAAGTTTTCTTTATCTTATCCAAGTTACAGAAAACTCGGACAAAGCGTAGAGGGGCAAAAAATAAAATTTCGGCCTGCTGATTCTATTTTCTATAGCATGGATAAATATAATATGCAGTAAGGTAGCAGTTCTGAGTATCAAGAAACTGAAGAAAGTTTACCATTTTCTATCCATAGGGTGTTTTGTGGTTTTCTGCCTCAAACTCTTTAATGCATAAACAATAAAAAAAAAGCATCATAATGTCTTTTCACTTATTTTTAAAGAGGGTTGGTTGTTTTTTTCTTCCTCCTGATCAGTGCATAGAGGGCTTAGCTTTGCTGGTCAATGAATTAATATGTCCAACATTCTATGAATTAAGAATTTATGTTAGTGAAATGTTTCCCAATTTTAAAAACTATTATTGCCTGAATGCCCTATACTTCTCAGTATCATACTCGACCATTTACATAAAAATCATATTGGCAATTATATCACACGTTGTATTTATATGGAAAATACTTGTAAGTATGGACCTTCAACACATCAGCATTTTACATGATTAAAGAACAGCAAGAGTTTCAAATTTTAAGCCCAAGCATGTTAGCAGTAACATTCTTTTTATCACTTAAGGAACTGATATATGAAAGTGGTTTTAAAATGAAATTATTTCCGCAAACATAGCATCATATCACTCAGGAAATCAGTCAGAACCTCATCCCTGGTATCAGCCCAAAATGACTGGTTACCAACCATCATATCATGTCTCAAAAGACAGCCAGTAATGGAGTGCTTGTCTTAATCCCATTTATAGGGCTGGTAATGTCCATCTTATACATAATACAAATGTCAGAAATACACCGAAAGGTTTTACTCTCACATTGAACATTATCCAGGCCAATTAAAAATAACATTTGGTGTCATACTGCCTTCACAATACATTTTTGGCTTGCCTAGTTGTTAACCTACTCAGAAAGGTGACAACTGCATCTACCAATGCCCAATGGATATTAATGTTTCTACTGCTAAAGCATAAAGAACAGCTGAAACTGACTTCTTGTAATATTAAAGACTAAGGCATTCTTAAAAGAGAACAGAAGAAGTAAATCCCCTTAAATGGAAGATATGCCAGGTATACATTACAGAGTGTGGATCCCCCAACTGCAACTCCTTTCCATGAGGGAGATGTGACATCACAAGGTTGCAAAAAAATCAGATTATCAGCCTACAAAACATCTGTAAAACATCTGTCAACTTGTCAGCAGTATGCATAGAAAGTGAGAAGAACAGAGCTGATCTAAATATTTAGTAAATACAGTCTTGTTTTTCATTGTCCTCTATCTGCACCTGTATAAAGTTTTTCAACTGTGTTTATTCCGCAATCTTGTGAAGGGAAAAAAATAAGAAAGAGACTTTTAGTTACTTTATGTTAATCAAGACTGAGTTAAAGCAAATGGCTAACTTCATCAGAGTCTGTTCCTGAACTCAGTGATTCATGAAACCAAGTTCAGAACCGACTTTCACAGAAAGCAGAACCTTTACACACTGCGTATATACAAAGAACAATAGAAAATACTGATAGTGTAGTTCTCCATTTGGCTCTAAGGGCTAGTTAGGGAAGTGAAACAAGTTCCAGTGACCAGAAATGCCACACTGCAACACCAGGGAGTCCTTGATTCCTGATCCTGAATGAGTAGTGTAAAGAATTATTTTAAAGCTCTGAGCTTATGTAACCAAAAATTAAGATAAAAGAAGAGCTAAGAACAAACAACCTTCTGACTACTTTTTTATTTTTTTTAAACATAAGTCTTTTTTTATTCCTAAAACTGTTCTTCCTAACCTACACTACTCATAGATCAAATTTGGAATAGCTGTAGTTAAGATTTAAATTTCCAGGTTATAAATCTTTGAGAGATGTGAATCCCTTGTTTCATTCAAGATTTTAAATTAGGTGTTGGGGAGTTCATGAAATTTTCAGAGATAACCTGAAAGTGTTTGTCCAGTAACATCTCTTATGACTGGTTCACTAAAGCTCTATTGTAAGAAAACATTTCTTTCTCAGACTTGGCAGAGGTGGCATAAAAATGAATTATACAGTATATTGGAAAGGACACAGGCTATTTTGCCTGTATTAGAAGAACCCTTTTTCACTTGCCACCAGTAATATTTCCTTTTCTAAGCACAGCCAATGCCTAGCAGGCATTCTTCAAGTCAAGTCCCAATCCTCATACCAGTAAGATACTCAGAGTGGAGGGGCAGGAGAAAGATCAATCTCTCCAGCTTCCATGTTAGCTAAGAAATAAAAAAGCCAATGAATAAGCGTCGTCTTTACTGAATTGGACCTAATGACAAAATAGCCAGGCGATCCATTGTGGCAGTGCAATGTAACATACATACTTCATGGTATACACTTTTGTATTTTATGTGTAATGCACACATGAGGAACATTCAGATCAGAAACAGAAGAATATTCCCCTCTATGTTATTCCTTTTCATACAGTTGCCATCTTCTCCTGGGACACAAGTAGCATTAAAAAGGTGAGAGAAACTGCCTTTAAAGTAATATTTGGGTCTGCACTGACTTTAGCAGTGTAGAAGCTGGAGAATACAGAACACAAAAGCTCACATATCTGATAAGGTATGCAGTTTATGTGGGCAATAAATAAGTGTGGGTTTTTCTTTTCTTCTTTTGAAGTATCTCAGTACCATTGAGATCGTATCTTTAAAGCAGTCAAAAGACTTTAATTACCGCTGAATTAGAAAAAGGGAAGTAGTACATAAATCAAGGTACTGCCGTGAAATGCATTTAGCAGACATGCAAAGCACATCCAGTAGCATTGGCTCTGTTCTTGTCTATTGTACAAAATCATGAATTAGATACTTAGGACCAAGATAATCCAAAATGGAAATACCTAGGAGGCTCTTAAGTATCTCACAGGTCTGCTGTCTCCCATGATACAGATTTCTTCATCAGATACAATTTCTGGCACATAATACGGTGTGAAGCTATTATTTTAGATACGCTGTGACACCTAACAGGGTACTCCAGATCCCACTGAAACAGATCAATAGAGCATTCAAATGTAAATTAATGCTGTAAACAGATGACAACAATACAATCACCCAAAAATATTCTTCAGATTTCCCGACAATAGTGTTTTTAAGACTGGTTGGGCATTAAACAAGCTGCTCTTGTATAAAGTTATAAATCCCTACAGTTCAGGAAAACTTGGGAGTTAAAGCGGTAATTATTTTGGCAGAAGAAGAAAAGAAAACCTGGAGGTGCAAGTGGTAAAAAATAGATACTATTCCCATGGAAAAATAATAAAAGTTAACCAAGATATAGAAGACCCAAGTAAATAAAATATTATAAAAATAGCATGCCATTTATCACTAGTTTCCAGTGGCTATGTAAATTTAATCCATAACACCCCAGGAAAAATAATTTTTTAAATGCGCAACTTGCCAAAACAAATTAAAATTTCATTAATACTTTGTGGTTTTGTCAAAGAAATATTAACTAAATAGTTTTCTGTTTGTGGTATGTGCACGAGATATTTAGGCCAATGAGCTACAGAATGACAGGGCAATAAACAGTATTTTAGCTAGTCATTTGTGTTACACATATTAGATAAAATAGACATGGATAAAGAAATGCTATTTTTGTGGAAGGGAAGAACATTTCGCCATGTTTTACCTACTCACTGCACAGGCACCTTCCTCCTGCACATCTCTTCTATACTACCTCTCCATCTTAACTGCACTGGTAAGACTTCCCCAGCTCCACATCGCTTTTTAAGTACCCTCTCAAGCTCTCTTTAAAATACCAGAAGTTTCTTTTTCTCTCTAATTTCCTTCCTTTCTGCTTTTATCAAAACTTTTAATCTTTAAAGTATTTTAAGGGATTCTCTCCTATGATATAATGGGATATGCGTGTTTTTATGCTTGAATCTCTTGCCTCTTCTGTTGCTTCACTTAGTTATGACTGGGAAAGCCCCATAGAAAAGGGAGGCAGATAAGACACTCTTTTATGGGTTTTGAATACACTGCTTTAGCCTTGATGATTTAAACAACTAATCAATCATTTTTGTTTTAAGCTCACACAAATGACATCAGATTTTCTTTCAAATAACTGAATCGTCTGCTTCTGAAGCACAATCAATTTCCCAGGAAAACCAGGTATTTCTCTGCTACACTTTTGTGTACACTCTATTTATCGAACACACATTTTCACATGGTTTCAGGTCCCAGCTTTGACTTAGACTTCTAGCTGTAGACTTGCAATATTTTTTGCCCTATCAACTTCCAACTGGTAAACTGAAACAATGGTACTTCTCTGGATTTTCTGCCACCACTTTTAAAATAGAGCTGCAGGATTGATGTTTGCCATGGTTTTAAAGCCAGTTTCCCAAAACTTTTGGAATTGCATTCTGTGCTTATTTTCCTTAGTAAGCTATGATTTATTGGCCAATTTTAACCCAGTTTGAGAGAAGGATAGAGATATCCAAAAGACAAAGTTTCTACAAGCTCCGTGAAAAATCAGTAGGAGTCTGAAAAACTGATACAGGGGAAATACTGTTGCCGAAATCCGGAATAAAACTCCTTAACAGCAATGAGAAGTTAAGAAGCAGGCACTCCTTTATTGCAGCGCTGGGTACACGGGGGATCGCTCCACCTATCGTGTGCACCTGTCTTGTCTAACGATACAGTTAAATACACACCTGTTATACATATTCACTAGAATTCCGAGAAACATTATACATAATCATTAGTTTTCCGGGAAACTATTAACATATGTAAATGTCCTTTACGCAAGCGCAGTAAAGGTCTCTGGTGGTCTTCAGAAGCCCTCTGGTGGTCTTCCATAGTCTTCCTCACTTGTCCGTTTCTTGACCTCTCAGGTGATTCTGCGCAGTACGATTCTCACTATCATCTATATTAGTTTACATAAAAATGCATACTATGTCTATTCTTAAATTTAACCTTTATATTGATTGGTCCTTCAGTCACACCATTTTATTAATATTCTTATGTTAAAACAATCATTGGTTAATCTCTCTTAACTCTACTGATTAGAATCCTCGATACTCAGATCAGGATGGGAGGGGTAAGGGGGTTTCCAAGCAGCAAACTGGTGTCCATGACGGTTTCCTTAGCTTCCTAGAACAAAACACTATAAACCAATAAATCTTTGTCAAAGTTTCTGTGGTTAACTGATTTTAGACAATACTTGTATTCTTATAGTCACATATAGTACATTTCTTAAAGTTCCTAAGTTCCTATGACTACATTTCAAACTTAACATTCCCATACCTAAAAGCAATCATTTTCTACTTCTTAATCAAACCAAACTCTTATATATATATATAATTGGATTTTAATTTCTTTATCAGAATATTTTCAACAATACCCACATTAAAGGTTTCCAACATGAAAAGGCAAGCATGACATCAATAGTTAGCTGTGTCTTCTGCGTGGCCAACATGAATGCATATACTTTTTAACCAGGCAAAACATGTACTCTTAATTAAGGGACACAAGGACAAGCTGAGACTACTGGCTGAAAAAGGATAGTTGGGCAACTGGAAGCATTACAGAATTATAAACTTCAAAGGGAATAAAGGAAGAGCTGGAGTTACTACAGTACAGGGATCAAGGAAAATAGGCTTTCATTTTTACACTTCATGAAAAAACATGTTGTCTATCACTCAATGCAATGTCTCACACTGACTGAGATACTAGACTTACTAGTATTAAGTGGTAACTTGTGCAAACCTCTGCATTTTAAAGCTCCAGACCAGTAATTTAGGAGAGAGAATACTTCTTGCATCAACAGCACGCTAAGGCTACAAGAGCTTATAATATGAAGATCATTTCAAATACCTGCTGGGCTACTGAGGTGTGACCTAAGCTATCCTATGTATTCTAAGATAATTGTGCAGTGAAAGCAAAATGGATTCACTACAAATCTCAGGCCTCCAGTTGAGGACTCAGATTTTCTACCTACTGAAATTTAAATATGGATCAGATATAAACAAGTTCAAAATAGAATGGAAGGAGGGGGAAAAAAAAGTCTCAACAAGTTTCTTACTTTTTAGTGGCATATAAATGTATTGTTCTTTGCATTTTGGAGTGCTACCCATCTGAGAAAACCAAATTAAATTTAATGAAGTAGATTTCTCTACTGTCCTACATTATAGATAAAGAAACACGAAGGAAGAGTTTTATGTCATTTTACCAAAAGCACTACAGAAAACATACGTATTCTTATATTAAAAGAGAATTCCCCAGTTATGGATGGAAATGGTATTCTGTGTTGGCAAGATCTCCAAGGGTAAACATTATTTTCACTCATAGAAGGTCTCAAATTTTGCTTTAACTAATGTGGTGGTAAAAATATTAATATTTAAGATTGAGAGGCCTAGCTAGGAAGTTATCTTTACTAAAAGAACTTTCCTTTTGACTAAAAGCTAACAGTCTGATTGTTTGCAACTCCCCACTTCTGATAATACTGGGTGTGCCGCTCCCATAGGCTCCACCAGAGCCCTCTCTCCATGTTGTCATGTTATCTTCTGTTTGATTCCTTCTTTGAATTGTGGCAGTTAGCAAGCTACTTCAGGAGTCCATCCCTCCCAGGGATGGATACCTGGCTGTGTTAGTATCAAAATGACTGGGTTTTATCACCTTTCTTTTTCTCCTGAAAGAGTAGATAGGTGGGGTGTCTGCAATCACCTTGGCAGGTAACAGGGGAGCAGAGGGGGAGAGCTGCCCAAGTGTCCTCTCCCTGTGACAACAGTCAATAAAGCTTCTGTCTTACCTGTCCTAAATTGTACAAGTGTTGGAGTCCCCAGGTTCTCTGACACTAACAAGAATCATGGAAGTACTAGGGCTCAGTTTTTCTAGAACTTTCCCCCGTTCTGTCATCAAACCAGTAACAGAAGAAAAAAAAAAAAAATAGTTTATATGCTCCACTTATGTTTGCCTATTAATATTGTAGGAGCTATTCTAGGAATACACCATTGTGCATTTAACTTTAATACAGATACTACTTCCCCTTCTTGCTTGTAAGAATGTTATAGTCTAATCACAGTAATTCACAACTTTTTCTCCCTAATAGGTCCATTAGAACTAATATTCTGTCAAGGCAGAAATTAGAATGCTTTTGACATAATGTTTTTGGCAGAACAGCTCGGGCTTGTTCTTCGCACCTTTGGAGGCTTTTAAAGTGCTTAATAAGTTATTTCAAAGTTTGCCTTGTTATCGACATTAGTCTGACTTGTTCAGAATTTTAGACCTTCCTTCCTCTGCTTCCGTAAGTGTGCCACATGACGTCCATTCATGTAGAGTCCTATGGACCCTATGATCAATTTCAAACACTAAGAATTCAGAGTTTTTCAGACAACCCCACAGCTAGCCTACTATAAACTTCATCATATTATCCCAATTTAGATGTGTAGTTTATTTAAATATTCTAGATGTATTATTTTCTCTGCCCTAATAGTTAATAGAAATTGTTTTGTGATCATACTGGTGACCACATGATCACCAATAATTTAAAAATTAGAAACCAAAGGCATTAAACATTGCAGCCTCATTTATTTCACCCATTATTTCCTTATTCACTTGGTTAGGCACTGAAGATATACTTTCCTTTAGCACTCCCTGTTTTCAAATGTGATTTCAGAGTATTTCTAGAATCCCTAATATTCCTGAACTTGTCCAAACATTCTTATGTTATTATTTTATATCCATTCCTAACAATATCCTCTTCCACGTTCTTGTTCAATTCTGTTTCGATTTTCAGGTCACTGAAAGGCCCTGCTAAATACACGTTTGGTATCTTGCCGTCATCTTCAACACCAAGCAGACCATTACTGTGCCTTTAGGATGTTACCTTTTCAACACTGCCATCTGTCTACCCTGTGTTCTTTTACTCCCAGTGAAATGTTTTCCTCGGGGAATTCTTCATATACCAACTAATAAATACTAACTTCAACTAATAATACTAACTTCATAGATATTTTTTTTTAAGCCAGATTTCTACTGTTCTAAAGATTTTCTTTCTCTAGATATGCTATCTTGGCTTTCACAATCACTTTCATCCTAACTACTAACCTGTTCAATTGCAACTAGTTCCTCAGAAGTTAGTCTAAAATAGATTCATCCTCAGTGTTACTCCCAGAAGCAGAATCATTCACACTCTTCATGGGCACGTTGCTTAGTGCTGTGATACTGAAGTCTTTTTTGTGTATTCAGACAGCTTGCAACAGCAACGAAGTTTACCCAGGACCAAGCCACACCACTGAACACATTGCAAAATTATTCCCGTACCTTTATGAACACCTGTTGGCTGTCCAAGCCCCTTTTTTAAAAAACAGAGCTGTTCAAATCAAAATCCAAGATGTGATATGAAAACAAAGACCAGAAGTACTTCCAGTAATAAAGATGATTATTTCTCTCAACATAAGGTGAGAAAACAAAACAGAAATTACAGCACTGACAAAAGGCAGCACCTGTACTTTTCTTAGTACAGTCTGTCCCTAAGCAGTCCTTTAGCAATGTGGAACTATAACAGGGTCTGGGTGAACAAAAAAAAAAGGTGATAATTAAGTAATTAAGCTCCATCTTGCTCTTCAGCCCTTGATCTGCTTGATGTATTCAGTGAGACTAACACATTACGTCCTATGACATATAGGATCTCACTACAGCTTCCAATAGTGTTGACAGTGGAGCACTCAGGTAGCTCTATATGCAGAGAGTGAAGCAATATTAATTGTAAAGCACAACTGGGACATAACTGCAGAGCCAACTACCCGTACCTGATACAAACCAAGAAAACAGTGAATAACTTCTTTCACCTGTTCTTTACAATCCCCTTCAGGCAGTTCAAATAAGCCCCTCATTTTCAATTTCTTCCCCACTGACAATGGAAAAAACCACAAACACTGTTTTCAACAAAAGCAGGACACTGACACTCAAATTATGAATTAAGAGTTTACTACTTTGATGACCTCATTCTCAAATCTTCTTCACGTAATCTACTCCTGAGAGGATGTTCTGGGACTGACTGTGTAATTTACACCCAGGCAAAGTGTAAATGATAAAATGCTAGCACTATTTCACACAAGGAGATAATGACAATCCAACACTGTTTTGCATTCACTGTGAATAGGTGTAAATAACTGAAGATATGAGGTTATGGGAAATATAGTGAATAACTTCTTTTTCCTTAGTCCTTTTAGTATCAAGAGGTTAAACAGACTGCATATCACCATGCCCCCCCAAAAAATCACATTTAACATCAAGATCTACTGTAAAAATGCTAAAGGAAGATTTTTTTGCAGCTATCATCACCTTTCTATATTTACCTATAGGGATTTTATTTATTTCATGAATAACATTCTAAGAAGAATGAAGATAGTAACACCTCTCAATCAAAACCTGGTGTTCTCACTTTTTTCAAATTTTTTATCTGGTGACTCATCCATTCTATATCACAAAAAAGAAGTAAGATTCTCCTGTCCATTTCTTTGCATCTTCAAGGCACAGAAAGTTGCATAACTTCTATTGTTTTGAACAGGGCTAGTTAAGCTTTTGTTAGCACTCTACCCTACTGCAGACCCCCCTTGTTTGAAGAACTTTGAAGATGCAGCCAGTCATCCTTCTGGCAGTCACAGGGAGGTGCTTTCAAGGAGCGCTGTACCTCCCGCCTTGTACTGCAGGTCCTTTCCCCTCACACGTCCACACACAACTGCTTACTGCCTCAGACCAGCTGAGCAATTAATGAATTAAAACAGGCTCATTGCATCAGTACAGTACCATTCGAAAGCAGTACCGTCCTAATCTGGACAAGGTCTTTGAGAATAACTCCGTGTGAAATACGGGGTCATGCAGAACTAGGCCTAAACAAGTGGGTTTGTCTACTGAAGCATTTTATTTGCATTTTGACCAAGCTATACTAGTCTTTTGGGAAGGATACATTTGCAAAGCTAATCTCATTTCCAGATAGCTCAGTTACCACCAGAAGGTACTGTGCTGTACAAAATCGCTATGCATTTGTGGGAGCTTCAGACTGGCAGGTCTACGGCACCCCATTTCCAGCACAGGCAGGAGTGAGGGTCCTGACACACCATCAGCTCCAGGGTGCACTTGAGATCCTGACTTGAGCAATTAAATTAAACGCCATCAGTTAAAAGGATATGATTACTCCTCTCAGTGTGCAGCAACAGGATGAAAATTAAGTACATCAAATACTAAGACAACTAGTGTGCTGTTCCACAACTGAAAACAAAAGGCTGATAATCACTGCAGTTCAAGCAAGTGGTTTCCACAAAGCCTAACCCAGCTCAATGCCTCTGCAAGTCCCAGCAGCAGAACAGGTGAGCCAGAGTATTAATTTCCAAGTTGAGTTAATGGGACAGCAACTGAGGAAAAAAGGCAGATTCAGAAGAATGATGCAAATTCATCTATATGATTTTGCTTTATGGGGGTGGGAGCCGGTCATGACAAAATCAGAGAATAATCTAGGTTGGAAAGGACTTCTGGATGTCCCCTGGTTCAGCCCCCTGCTCAAAGCACCATCACTTCAAGCTGAGTGAGCACTAGAGGGGGATACCAACCGCAGGCGCACGCCGTAACTTTTCTCCAGGCTCCAAGTGAGAATCTGGCACCATCTCATCGTCTCTGAGAAAGCAGGTTAAGGAACTGTTCACCTTTTCCCCACTTTGTATCGTCCAAAAGCGTGGTGGCATTTTTAGCTAGCACACTTGAATAATATTTAACAAATCATCTAAACTAGTGTCCAACGATCTTTAATTACGTCTTTAATTAGGACTGGACACACACTATGTCATCTATAGGATGACAGGTCCAAGCAACTTTTCATAATGATAGTTCTTGAGCAGTTACTGTCTTTTGAGACTGATAACTTCAAAAACAATTACCAAAAAGTCTTAGAGAAAGCAGCTTTTTCTGTACACATTTTTCATATTTAGCTATTCATTAAAACAGCTGGGGCAAGCAAGGAGAAAGTATAAGCACAGGCAAGGGCAATTTAGCATATTGTTTTATTCAGTGTAAACACAAGAGTTTTTCTGAGGCATTTACTCAGCTGTAATTATTCTAATCTTGTATTGAGAAAGCATGTGTAGGAAATGTTTTTTCAATCAAATGATCAAGAAAGATAATCCAAAGCGCTCTACATCAAATGTTGCAATTAATTCTCTTAAGCTTTAGCTTTATTCTTGTTAAAAGCACTGTGAAATTCTGTGAACTACACCTCATCCTGCTGTAGATATTATTTTGTGTATCACCATTGTAGCATAATAAAGCATTGGTTCAGTTATGTGTAATGCTGAGAATGATATTAAACACAGCTAATGCTTTCTTTGCATTTAAATAAACTGTATTGACCAAGATGCTGGTTTTCAGTAGGCAATACACCTACAAAAATATGTTGTGATTACTAAGTTATGAAATAAAGAATGATACAAGACAACAGACCAGCATTTGGAATGTACTTCTAAAAACATATGCAATAAAAGTCAAAATATGCCTAGAGCAAAATTTTGCCACAATGTTTATTAATTAGAAAAGCAAGATCTGATATGTGATTTGGGTATACACACCATGTGTCTTTCAATATGTCACAGCAGACAGAATGTTTTATAACCAGCTTGCTTTTCATAAAGAAAAACTTCAATATGATAATGCACAAGCCACTGTGTACATTATTAGAGAATGGTAAATGCATTTAATCAAACTGATCAACTTTTATGACACTGTTAACATAATGAGATGTACATGTAAATGGATACATATGCAGACATGTTCCTTCTAGAAGGTCAATTTATGTTTTCAGATGCTGCACATATAGCTGAACACTTAACTCCTTTTCAAACATTAAATTTCATTTGGAACAAGTAGACCACTCTGTTTTAAATTGTTGACCTTTAATAGCTGATCATTAAAGTGTCAGCCATTTGTCTGAAAATACTAAAATGGATTTTGGATGGCTTCCAGAATCTCAAAGAATTATGTGTCAATGTAAAATGGATTATATATTTTTTTCAATGATGACTCCAGCCTGTCAATTTCATTATTTCTCTTCTTGCTGTGTACCCAAGATATACATTATGCTTTGGAAACCTAAAGGTCAGCTTTAGGTGGTGCCAATTACATAGATAACTCAGTCCTGTACCTTCCCATTTGTTCTGTTATTTCTGCTGGCAATGTTAAAAATGAGTAACACTTACTGCTCTGTCCGATACTGAGTTTCTGATTCACTCTGACAGGATACCATTAGCAGTTATTCAGACTTTGGCTGGATACTAAATTTCGTTATATTATCTTTTAAGGTAATAGTGAATAATACCGAACAATTTCATTGGAGTACTGCATGCAACTCAATTTCCTCTGATGTGAATGGAAGTCAACAATGTTCAAGAAGCCTCAATAAGACACAGAACTCTTGTTCTGGAGTAAGAATATTTAAACAGGAAAAATCAGTTTAAAAATAATAATTAACAGCTGCCTGTGTTATTTAAGCAACTAGGAGAATCTACGCTAACAAAGACATCTATAAAAATGTTATTTTGTTGATTTAGCAGGAGGGTGAGGGTTCAAGATCTCTTAAGCAGCATATCCCATTGAAAACATTTGACAATCAGAAAAAATTTTGGTCATGTAATCAATGACACAAAAGCATCCTACCAGACACAGTACTGTTGTGTCGTACACACTGCAAGTGCAAATTAATTGTTACAATATCCTAAATACTGTATTACATCATCAAGGAACTATTTCACACAGTAAAATTACAAAGCAAGAATCTTAATCTCTGTGCTATCAGAAGGCTTTCCAGTTACATGAGAAAGAGGGTGTGGGACTTTCAAAACAAACAAAAAAAGCCAATAGGAGAATGGTCTGTTTAACTTCTGGCATCCTCCTATGGTTAGGCTGTAACAATAGAACAGACTGTAAATACCTACCTACATATTTAAATATAATGACTTTCAAAAGGCCCAATCTGCCTGTACGTATTGACCCAGCTTTTAAAAAACTTAAAATGACTATCATTTAGAAGTAAGCTGCATAATCAAAAAACAGCCAGGCAAGTGCTTTAGGCACTGAGGTACACAGTATAAAAAGAAGGCTTAGAAACTTTTCTCAATTCTAATCCTCTAACACCCAAAATAATTTTCTTGACACCTTGTTGAAAATTCTGAAAACAAGAACGCTTCTCTGTTACCTGAAATTGCTTTTACTTATCAGTCATACAAAAATAGCATGCTCTTACAGAAATTAACACAAATTAGATATCTGTATGGAATACTCCTGACTTGCAGGCCATGTAAAAGACAATTTTTGAAGAGTAACTAAGCCTGTTCATATAAACAATAACAAATCATATCATGCCCAGGTGCACTCCTGAATGCATTACATCAGATCGATTGCTTTCTTTCAAAGAAAGGAAACAAACATTCCTTCTTCAGAAATGGGTTTAATGAAAGAACTGGTACAACCCACAAATCTTTTTAGCCTTCATGAAAAGCAACTGATGGTCTGTTTCCATATGCATTATTTTTGTAACAAACATTAAATTGGGGGCATAAATACTAATTTATATGTATGCATAAATGTTTCCATCCTCCCAAATATACAGAGACTGTTGATGCAGCAGTTGACACAAACAATGACTCCAGCAATGCGCTATCAGGTTATTAGCTATTAAAGTTTGTAAGAATCAAAAACTCTAGGCTGCTACCTGACTATTTTTCAGCTCTTTTAATTCTAATAAATCTACAAGGGCAGGTTTACAGCTAAATAATCCTTTAATCTCCCAACTTCCATCCCAATAGCCAGACACCAACATAATTTTGACATCCAAACAAGAATAATTTCAAAGTACAGTTAACAACAACGAAGGGTTTCTGAAGCTTCTTAACAAATGCACTTCTATCAGGATGTTTACTTCACTACACAGGTTATAAGGAACGATTTCTGAACAACAGCTGGCAAGACACTTCCATAAATAAGGGTTAACTTTACAGCCTCATGATTAGAGGAGATGTGTGAACGAGGTGCAGAAAAGTCAGTTAGAGGCCCAAAAGCTTGCAGTCATATTGATGGAATTAAAGCAATTTTGCAAGAAGTGCTTATTTATGCTGACACTTGGCAGAAAGACTAGATAAGTGATGCACAGTGAGAAGGCACGAATTTCATTAGCATTGTGTGTGTGCACCTGTACTGCCCACACATGTGGAGTGCTTTTCAGTATAGCAATTTTCTTCCATGAACTAGAACTCAGCTTGTAAAAAGTGCATGAGATGCTAATAACTCAGAAGGAAGTATGCAACCACCACATGAGCTTTTATGTTTTAAGTAATAACTGCATTACACAAAGCCACAGCAAAACATTAGTTCACTGACTCCAGCTTCTCTGCATTCTTCCACTCAAATACAGACTCATTCTGAACTTGCTATATATTATTATGAAATTCTAAAGGTAAGATGTGGCTTCCATAAAGGTGACAGAAAGACAATGTTATGTAAAACTGTGCAAGACCTTCATTGATTTTCATCAGTTTTGCATTGCTGGAAGCAAAGTAGTGAGACAGCAGGGGTATCTAACCACCAGGGAAAGAAATCTCTGTCATTCTCTAACAGTACAGTTCCCAGGATATTTGGGGAAGCAAATGGAGTCAAAATAAAACTGCAGGAAGTGGAGGGCAAGAAAAAAAACCCCTGAATTAATTGAAACATGCATTAAAAACCATGGCTTAGAAACTTTGATGGAAGAGACAATATTACTGCCTCTGATTCTAGGAAGATGAAGCCATGCAGCACATCAAGAGAACCCTGTTAAAAGTGAACCAGGATTCCTGGAGGAGACCATGGACAAAGCAAAAACATAAAGCCCCCACACAGATCACACCATCTAGATATTCTGACCTCTCAGGATCCAACAAGATCTGGAAGAAGGCGTTTACCTCAGCTTGCCAAGGTTTTTAATTCAGGAAAACAAGATTCTGCCCAAATCCTCATGGAAGCACAGTGAAACTGTGTTTCTCCTAGCCCAGCTTCTTTGGTTAGGAAAAAAGCAATGCAAATGTTTTCCTTAATTGAGAAAAAGATATTTTATTACATGGCATGAAGATTTCTGCCTCAAGACTATTTTAAGAAGTGGTTTAATTTCTAGCTTGCTATCAAATCAGGATAATTTTTGAGTACAAAAATATGAAATTACTGTAAAACAAGCACCAGTGACATATGTACTCCCCTCACCCCCTCCCCCAATCCAGAGAACATATCTCCTCAACAATTCTGTAACCAAGTGTGCACATGTGTACTGATCTTTCTTCTATGTAAATCTTTTTCTCCTTAACTATATAAATATTTGCTACTTCAAAGCCTTTTAAGTTGCACAAAAGGGAGGGGTGGAAGACCTTTCCTGAAGGGTCCCCCAACAGTCTACGCCATAAGAAAGATTATTTTAGTTACGCTGATCAGATTAGAAATAAACACGGATTTCTCCAAAGATATTAATTTGACATATAGAGCCTTGTCCAGAAAAAAGGTAGGAGAGATTTCGTACATTTCATCATTTCTCTGATCTTTTAATCCATATTCATACCAACAGTCCCACTGCAGAAAATGGGATCAGGGTGCTTAGGAGAGTAAAAAAAAAAAAAAAAAAAAAGAAAAAAATTAAAAAATGGTTTACTTGCTTGTATTAGGATTACTCACGCAAGAAATGAGTTCCATGATTGTAATCATAGCTAGTAATGTTCCTCATGTGCTTGAAAATTTCTATGATCCAGCCTTGGGCAACTGGATGAGCTGGGGATTTCCATAATCTTGTCATAAGAATCTATGCATAAGAGATTAGAAGGTGGTTCAGCTTTGTTCAGTGAGAAGCTATAGTCCACTACCCCTACCCCAGCATCATTCTAGAGAACAAACACATCACAACACCGTAAGACAGCTTTATCTCTCTCTCCTGTCAGATTGGCATTAAGATGGCTATCTTCATAATGCTGTGGAATAATTGTGGAATTAAAGATTAACTTTCTGTTTTCCTTCACAGAATCTTACTTTTCCAACTCATCAGGAGGAGGGCACTAGTAGATACAACTTTACATTTTAAATGTGCTATTAACAATGAGAAAAAACTCCAAATTCCTAAATATTAAAGTAGGTTCCCTTTGTTCAGCTTTCTCATTGTACTCCCAGAATTACTTGGCTTCTTTGTTTAGCAAATGTTTCTAAACAATGTTTTATCAAGTATTTTTGTGTCCCAAATAAGAAATGCACCACTAGAGACAGGTTGTTACCCTGAAATTAGGAGATCTATTCGGGTAAGCTCCATTTCTGTGTTTATATACAAGTTTTTTTTCTTATAACTGACAAAACAGTAAGAATGTCAAGTTAGCTACTGACAGACACAGCTGCTTTTTTCTTCCTGGTGCTATCACTTTTTATGATAAGTTTTGCATTACTTTTGCATTTTGACATAATAAACTAGTGCCTAAAAGCTTCCTCCTTCAGCCACTATCAAACTAAGTGCTGAATGGATCAATAAATATATAATATTAAATCTTGAGCACTCATCTTCAAAATTCTTTGCAAAAAGTTTAATTCTTATAATTTCCTTTTTTCAGATGAAGAAGAGTTATAATATGAAAATTGAATCAGGGGCAGCACAGAACAAAAGCTAGTATAAGTATGCTACATGTGCAATGATTTACTCTTTGCATCCTTCGGTCTTTGAGCAGAAAGGGGCAAACCTAGTTTTGCTGAGTCAATAGCAATCATTTCATCTATGCGCACACAGGGGAGAAGGGCATATGACACAACTTATTCTCTCTATATTCTGGCCTGTGATGTTCATGGTCTCCTTAGGCTGCCTCCACATTGGTTCCTGCTGTCCAATGTCCCTATTTTTCTTCCATGTCTTTCTTAATGACCTGCTTAGGCACTAGTGATTTTCCAGGGTCATCAAAACTGTCAATCACTCTGAAAACTACAAAGGAAAAGAGACAGCAAGAATATGTTTTCAAATAATCTGATTTTGGATGTCATTCTAGGACATGCAGAGAATTGGTGGACACAAACTCAGAGTTGTTGGTAGTGCTTTGTGAGCATACAGAACACGCATGAGCCATCAAATGACTGGGTAAGGTCAAACACAGTGCTTACCTCTAAGAAGTGGTAAACTATCCTTCCTGATGAAAATACTGATCAGAAGGTAAAAAGGGGTGTAAAAATCCCCAGAAAATTATCAATTGATCAAAATGGATCAACTCAGTATAGTTCTGAAGGGTTTTTTGCCTGTTGACATCACTCAATAGTTTTAGTCACTTGTTTTTAAAAGCAGAGAAGTGCAAATACTACCTTTTATGTAATAGCTTAAAACATGTTAGGGAACTCTCCTAAAAGATAGGACTGAGAACTAGAAATCTCTCACATCCTGCAGGAACAGTCGAACTTCTCAGCTATCTTACTAGATCGGGGTAAATCTGTCTCTCTTGCTAACATTATTAATATGGCATACAAAGTAGAAAAGATTTATGCCAAAGAGTGAGCACACCACACTATCTTGGTGCAAAGACAGTGGTAAAACAGGATATGAAAGCACAGAGGAAATTGTAGCTGGTGAGAAAAGTGTGTCTGAAAAACTTACAGATCTAGAAGAGTACTAAAAAAAACCAATAATAAATCTAGGTTTTTATATGGTAGAGCATCACCTGCTCCAGCAGATAGTTTAAGATTATAAAGTCCCAAGCACCACCAAGCTTTGCTCTTACAATACCGCATGTATTTCTGATCTGCCCAGGACAATCCCTTTAAAATATCATTAACATCAACATGGCGGGAGGGGAGAGGAAGGAAAAAAAAAGTAGCACCTTGTTGGCTTCATAAGCTTTAGCGACTATTAACATCTCAAATTTGGATTCCCCAGAGTTAGGACAACTCTTGGTATAAATTACTAAGTTTTTAGATTATAATATAAATAGTAGCTTTACTAATTTATTTTGGTCTGTATGTCTCCATAACGTATGAAGTCCAACGGGCATGCTTCTGTCTAAAACTCAGTTATGTTCTTCTCACAGTTTATTTACAAAAGTCCCAAAGAACAAAAGCACATTCTGTGCACTAGCCTGGAGGAAGTTAAAAAAAAAAATAAATTAAAGCCTGAAGAGAAGAGACAGTCCTGAAGGGCGCCTTACGCTGATTTCATAACAGCAACCCAAATTATTGTTAACTTCTACAGTCTAGAGCAAAAAAAGTAGGCAAGACAAGAGACTGCTAAACACTAAAGCACTATACAGGCCCTCCAAATTACATGTGTATGGGGGGGGGGGTCCAGTGAAAGAATATTTTTGTAGTTTGTAAATTTACTTCTTATTCTGGAAGCTTTCAGAGAAATTATTTTCAAGCAAGCTAAAGCTGGGCCAAATAAAAGCTGATGCTTTCTTTCAATCGCCTGCTCCACAAGAAAAACACCTCACCGAGCATCACAAGAGTCAGTGACTTACACTGATTTTTATAAGTACTTTACTTTTGGTTTTGGGTTTTTTTTTAATATAGCTAAGACTTAAGTCCTCCCACGACAGTCAGCAGTCCCAGTAGCTCTCATTTTACTTTAAATTAACGGAGCAGAACGCTTAAAAGGAGGGCAGGGAAGCAGGGCCGACCCGCTCTTCCCGCCCGGCGGGAAAACCGAGCCCGCCGTGGGGGCGGCGGGAGGCCGCTGAGGCGGAGGGGAGGGAGAGGCGGCTCTGCCCGCACCGTCGCGACACCCGCCCGAACAGAAGTTGCCTCTAACGACGTAAAACGTGAGGAAAAAAAAACCCCAAAATTAAAAAAAAAAAACAAAACACCACACCTTTTCCCCCCACAGCCGGTGGCACAAAGCAGGCAGCACCTCAGCGTCGGGATGAGGTTCTACCTGCACGCCCGCCCACGGCGACCCTTCTGTCTCCTCCGACGTGCTCTCAGGCCCGGGCAAGCGCCGAGCGGGAATGGGCTTCGCCCCTCGCCGGCGTCGCCCGCCGCCGAGGGTACCTGGGCGCCAACGCGGCACCGGCCGCTGGCGGCTCCGCTAACGGCCGCGGCAACGGGGCGGCGGGGAAGGGGCACGGCGGCTGGGCGGGCAGGTCCCCGTCACGCCTCGCCACGGCCCAGCTGAGGAAAGCAGAACGACACGAAGCCCTTTGAACCGGCTGAGGGGAGAGGAAAGCGCCGTTGCTACCGTAACCACCTCCGGTTTGTCGCTGCCGCCCTTTGCAAAGTTAAAGGGTGGGCTCCTGCCCTCCCCTCGCGTCGGGCCTGCGCCGTGCCCCCCGTCCCCGGCGGGGTCCGGCCTCCCCGGCCTTGGCCCTGATCCGGCCGGAGCAAAAGCTGTGCTCGTCTGAGGTAAAAAAAAGACCCCCTGGCAAACAGGTTTCCCTTGTGTTTGAATACGAACTTTCAAACGGAAGGAGAGCAAGATGTCTAGTTTCTCACCACTGGAAAACCATTCTCTTTTTTTCTTTCCAGTGGCTTGCATATTCAGTCCGGTAACAGCCTGATCCACACCGAGGAGGCACAGCTGCTTATGTGCGAGAAGCACTTCAGAAGTGCTGCGTGAGTGTCTTTTTAGCAGAGATGGGAAAAGAAAGAAAAAAACAAAAGGTCTGTAACATCAGCCGTAGAGGAATGGTGCAAAAATTTTAGCCCTTACACGCTGTTTTAGGTATTTTCTATTCCTGTAAGAGATGTAACTTCCGTGTGTCGTCTCACTTGACAGTTATGGGAATTTATTAATCGCAAGCCAGATAACCCATTTCATTTTCCCTTCTTTGGTTACCAAACCCACAGCCAGACAAGAGACAGCAGTAAGTTTCTCTGGCCAGGTTTACTGGCGATCAATCTCCGTTGTTACTGTAGCTTGCCTGGTTGTAATGCTCAGCAGGGAGCATGTGTTCCTACATGCTTTCTGAAATATTAATACACAAAATTGTACTGAGGTTTCTGATAGCAGCAGATTGGCTTCTCTGCGGTTTTCTGATTAGAGGTGTATCGGTGATTCCGAGAAGCCAGTGGCGCCGAAATGGGTTAAACCTAATAAGGTTTTGAAAGCTGATAGCATAATTTAAGACGGCTCGGAGTCACAAAGCTACAGACCTGGCTGACCCCAGCAAATTACAGTGTTTGTTAATGTTCTGTTATAGACATCTTCTAGTCAACCAAAAGCAGATATATTAAGTGAAAAATTGACTTGTGGTTCACAAAGATAGGCTAGCCTTTCTGCCTTGTTTTTGACAGTTGGTCGACTTAGATGTAAAGGAGGGGCATCATGGCTTCTGTTTTTACCAGGGCTCTTGGGAATGCAACCTTCAAAAACATTAACTTCAGCTTCCAACTAAAGAAACATAATTGCCTTAAAATCTTTATCATCATAATCTTACACAATATGTGCCCCTTGGGAAATCTAAAAACAATTTAAGGAATGGAAGGCGTGGGAAAAATCCTTTTACTTTGAGTATGATGATTATAGTCTATAAGCTTTAGAATCAGTGCAACTGGAATATAAAGAAAGAGTGATTAAAAAAAGCACTAAAATTTATATTGTGCTTTCAGAACCAACATTAATTAAATGAAGTGGTGGCCAACTCACAGTGTTTTAAACTGAATCTTCTTACTAAATGTTTAATGACAATAAGTTGGCTTAGGAACATTTCTTCCAGTCTTTCGAGGAGGGTTTTACTGAAATTCTGTTTCCAACCAGGACAAGCTGACAGCTTTAAGAATCCAGTAACTGAACAGGGAAAAGGGATTTTCATCGTTACTAAGTCTAAATTAATGCAAACAATGAACAGAGGTAACAGTCTCATGACTCCTTATAATCTTGTTATGCTCTGAAGAAGGCATCTGAATTCCCATGCCTCCCCTATTCAGTAATGAAAACGCTTTCGTAGGCCAACACGAACGGGAACAGCAGTCAGCAGATGAAAAGACTGGGCAAAATAGGAATAAAGGCGCAAGATGTCAATGGTGCAGACCTCAGGTTATGTGTTAGCTGACGTTCTTGAGACAGAAACTGTAAGGCCTCTTCTACTCAAAGACTATGGCATCAGCTGCACCATTTATTTACTGTTCGCTGAAGTTCAGTTTATAACTTCTATTACAAAACAATAGTCTGAGTCCAGGCAAGGCCGAACACTCCATTTTGGTAGCTTTTCAGGCCCGAGAACCTTGCAGTCCTGACAGACCTGTCTGAGGAAGCTAATCCCTCACAGCAGAGGCAACATTGTCAGGGAGAAAAGTGGGTACTGGCCAAAGTCACTTGCGTTCTCCAAGCGTGCTGTCTCTGCCCTCCCTCCCTACTGCTGCACGGACTGACTGGATGGTCCCAGTATTAGAGAGGAACCAGAGTTCACAGGGAAGGGGGGAGGTGCGTTCAACACTGTCTTGGGAAATGTGGGGAGCCAGAGGCCACCAGCCACTGCCTGGACTGCTAATGAGTTTAAAATGTGCACTGTTGCTGTGTGACATGATAATCTCTCAATATGTCTTCCCTCAATATGTTGCTCCAGAGGCAATTAATTCAGATGTAAAATTCTCTTCATTAAATAACCTTCTGATATGCCCCTTTTAGGAAATAAGAATTAAAGTACAGTAAGCAATGTGAGTAGCCTGTGATGATCACAGAGACAGAATTTGAGTGTAAACTGGGATTAAAATCTGGCAGTTTCCGACTGTCAGTGCTGTGCATGCAGAGAGCCCACCTGCTTTAAAAAAATGAAAAATACTCTGCAGTCTACAAAAATAGCATACTTAGTGAGATTTTTACACCCATTTGCTTTAAAGTTTAAGCACTTGCCTGAATTCACTGCATTCATCTTCTATGCCAATGACTACAGTGTCACTGCTGTCAGTGCTGCCTCAAGGCCCAATTCCTTCAATGATCAAAATACTTTTTTCTCTGACAGTGCTTCTGGGGACATCATAAAGGTGCCACAATTAGCCTCAGTAGGGAGGCTTTCAGCTTAGCTCTTAAAGTGGCCTCTCGTTCCAAGGTAAATTTCAGGGGACAGGAAGCTGGCCCACTGGAGGCAGTATAAACACTCTCATAGACTTCAGAGAGACCTGGAAAATCAATTGTCTTTAATTTCGTTACTACTCTGTATAAAAGTTAAAAAACAAACCAAAAAAAATTTCTGAATAATCCATAATTTATCCCATTAATATGTGGGAAGGGATCTGCCTCTGTGTTATCTGTGTTTAGAGAGTCCTCCAATTCCAAAAGCTAAGATACAAGTGTCAAGAACACATTATTTTCAGAAAAAAATAAAGGCACTAAAAAAACCACCCATGCTACCAGTAAAAACTGAGCACTGCTAATTTGTTATTGCATGAAGATTTACAGAAAAAATAACCAATTACATCGAAAACCTTGGAATCAAACTACTGTTATTAAATCATCCTAATTTTCATATAATGATAAGTTTCAGTAGCAGGTCCACTTCTGAGAATGTAAAAACAGCAGGATAATGCCACAATAAAAGATGAGAATCATGTGTTGACACACTCTTCAATGACTGACTTCTCACTCCTCCCGGTTGCAAATTGTTGACTGAGCAGTGAGAGTAAAAAACTAATTGCCTTTGTCTTCTTGAAGCCTTAATTCTGCAAAGTATTCTTCATCCATTTTTCAAAATGTTTTTCTCTCTTCTCATACTACTGATGGATAAATTAAGACTGCCCTGTTGGTGATGGCAGCTCAGAATTTAGCACCACTTTGAGACAATGCAATACATTTCAGTGACTATCAAATGAAGTATAAAACCTTAAATCAAATTAAAGAGAAGTTGTGTGGTTAAAGCTGTAAAAGCTTATTTTGTGTGAAATAAATTTAGAGGTTTATATATAAACCAGTTGGTTTTATCTATTCCTGCCTAAAAATATGCACTGTCAGTGTATGACTATAGATTTTTACTCCCAATTCATAACCACAAGGGACTCTCTACAGATCTAGTACTGTGAGCTATAATAATGGCAGCTCTGGTGATGAAAAAAGCACCACCACCACCACCACCAAAAAATGGCTAGGCTGTTTCCCAAGAACTTTAAGGGAGTATGATAAAACAAGTCCCATGCCATTCCTCTTAAGGCTTAGTATCAGATTACATCAGGATTTTTTTTTCTTTTTATCTTCATAAAAAATCACAGCCTAACAGGGAAATCATGAATCAATGATACCTAGAAAGATAATGTAAGTGAATTAACACTTCAAGGAGAGGATAGCCTGCTGGTGTAATCCTGAATTCCAGAATACCTGAATGCCACCTGTGTAATCTGCACGAATTAGATGGTTCTGCCTTCAGATGTAATTCCTGCCTCATGGTAAAGTTTTCACTTGAGAGAGACCTAAGTTCAATAACTTCATGTATTTTTACATGAAGTAGACATTGTGTGAGTAGATAAGGTATCATTCAAACAAGGACTAGGTATCAAGACAACTCTTACTAGTTACACAGCCAAGCCAACGTTGGTAATCTTTGCTTGACAAGTCTTGAATTGTTTAAGTAAAATGGAATAACTTCAGCAAAAATAAAGGCAGGATGCTTCCCTCTGTGCTGTAGCTCAGCATAATTAGGATTCTCTGGACAGGTGGGATAGACAGGATTAAGAGGTATCAGGCAGAGGAATGATGTGAATCCAGCTCTTGCATTTGGAGACGGTTTCAGCATTAGGGTACAATAGAAAAAGCACCTCCACTCAGTGATGAGTTAACAGAAGGACAGCTGTTGTAGTTATGGTCCGAGAACCTGTGGTAAACTGAGATCTTCAGATCAGGTCAACTAATTATTTCTGCTAAAAATATAGTATTGCAAGGTCTGGCAGCAACGCTGAAGGGTTTCCAGGAAGCAGAATCTTGCAGCTACCTGCATACATCCCCACAATGGCTGAATATGTCTCTCTTAAAATATGAGTTTAAAGCACTTTCTCATAACTTTTGAAGGTGCCTATCTGCTGTAGAAAAAAGGGAAAAATTAGATTAGGAACTGAAGATTTCCTTAGGCATCTTTCTAAGAGAATAGACACATCTTGTTTAAGGTGAACAGATAATGTATTTTATTTTCATGGGGGAAAGAAGAGAAAGAAAATAGATTTGTTGAGTGAAGTTTACCATTTTCTTCACAAACATAAAGACAGGGATGAATATATTGACATTTCTTTGGTTTTCAAGAAGTGCAAAATTTTCATAAAGCATAGAAATGATTAGAAAATATTTAGCAAAACCTTTTTTATCATTCCTTTCCTCTTCATCCTTCTATGGCTGAACTTTACAAAGAGCATGGCTGTTTCTTCTACTGCAATAGGAGCTCCTATCAGCGCATGATTAGTTTAGCCAAAGAAAAAAAGAAATGGAAACGCATATAGTTCAATAAAAAGCATAAAGACTTGCACATGCAGCAGATGATACTCCCTAAATGGGCTGCGAAGAAAAGTAGACTGTGAATTTTAATCTGTAAGTATAAACAGTTTTAGAAAGGTTCACTAAAGGGTATGCTTGTATTGCAAATGACAGTACAGATCAAAATAATGGGATCTCTCCTGTTGCCAGAAAGAGCTGCAATGAACTGATTGGAATTTCACTTTGAGGTCACCTCTGGTCTCAGTTGTCTTCCTTAGTATGTGTATTATTCTATAACTACTGGGATGCTAGTGACAATATCCCATCAGTATTGCAAAATTCCCAGTGCAATCTCTGCTTGATGTCTGAAAATATGTGCATTCATTGACAGGGAAAAATATTTTAAAGCATACTAGATTTATATAGCACCCTTTAACCTAAAGGATTTCAATAAGTTTCTGAAACTACGTGCCTTTAGCAGACTTAAAATATAAATCACCGCTGGGATGGTTTGCAACAGCTCAAGGAGCATGCAAAACAGTAGCCAACAGCTTGCTTGGTCATATATGGGGATAGTAGTAGCAGTTTATTTAGATTAAATATTTTTTACAATATCTTTACAAATTTTTTACTGCAATTCCACAAAAAGTGCAGTAAAAGTTTTCCTATCCATGTTAAAGAAACAAGTTTATTATTTCTTCCCGTAAGAACTCCAAGTTATTTATATGGTATTCAATTAATTTACCTTTGAAGGATGAAAGCGACAGTCAGGTTTGTCTGAATGAGGATCCAGAGTTCCAGAAAGTCTGGAGATAAGATGTAGTGTTCAGTTGTATGGATGCAATTCTACTGTATTAAATTAACTTCTCTCAATATACTAATGTAAGAACAATGTCAATATCATTCTTACAATCTTATCAATCCCAGTTCCTTTAAGCTAGCTGTTTAGTTCTCTGATGACTCTTATTCCTGCTCTTTTTATTGTCAGCTACAAAGATGTCACCATCTTCAGTTCTGTGGAGTAGTACCCAAATTGTAAATGATCTGGTTAAGGATGCTTTATCCTAATTCAAAAAGCAGCTGTACATAATAGAACTGTCCAATATTGATCAACTTTTAAGTTACCATTATATTACTGATATTATTACTGCAGATACTAATTGAAAGCTAAATAGTGAGATCTGTGAGTTAAAAGGTCAGAAATTCAAAGTTAACACTAGAATAGCACTTTTAAATAGACATCAAGTACTGAAAAAAAATGAAAATAAAAGTAGTACTCTGGATGAAAGGACTGAATTTAAGTATCCTTTAGATATTGCTATGAATTAAGCTCATCATTAGAATTAAGGTCACACTTAACTGTTTTGCTACATTAGACTGAAATCTTTTGGTGTTTAAGTGTGGCTTTGCCTGTCCCTCAGCTAAAGCCAGAAAATAGCCCTATTTCTTTATAAAGAGCATTTTAAGCAATCCTCGTCCTAGCATTTAGGCACAATAATGCACAGCTTTAAAAGCATATAATTATACTACTTGAGTGGAATTACCTGGTTAGCAATGAATTTAACTTTTTTTTTTTTTAATTTAAAACCTTCACCATAGAATTGTATATTACAAGTGAAAAAATGAAAATTTTAGAGGCATAAAAAAGATCAGTCATCCTCTACTGATCTGCAAAATGTATGGTTTGAAATACTCATTTTAGAATCCAGCACTGGGCTTCTCCTTTGCTGCAAACCAAAGCCAGCATTATAACCGGACATGGTTCAATAAATTACCTTTAATGCTGTTACTCAAATTTGCTGAGTCCAGATTACCAAAATGGATAGTAAAATTTGTATATAGGCTTGATCAGAAGCTGGTCTAACCACCAACAAACATGAAAAAAAAGTCTGCAGAGAGCACGGATTGGCCCCAAACATTTAACTCATAGAAACCGCAGATGATAAAAACAAATACTTCCTAGTAGTGGCAGATGGTAAAATGAGGGACAGTGGCCACAAGTTTCGTCTTGCAATGTTTAGGCTCGGTATTAGGAAAACCTTTACTAGGAGAGTGATACAGCCCCCCCGAAAAAAAAGCTGTGGAGACCACATTGCCCCCAACAGCTGTGGGCTTCCTATCCCTGGAGTTTTCCAAAACTGAGCTAGACAAAGCTACAGCTGTCCCTTCCCACACCTCGATCCTTCTCTGAAATCTACATAGGACTGAACATCCTAAGATTTCTGCTTTAGTGGATCACATCCTGTGATCCTAACACGTGGCTCTCCTTATCAAATGGCCAACCCCTTCTGATGGCCAGGATGGTAGAAGAAACTCATGTCCCCAAGCGATTCCTCAGATGACTGGTTCCAGCAGAGGACAGAGAAAACGAGGAAGAGAAGCAAGTCAAGCTACTGTTGTGGTGAGTGGAGGTCTAAAAGGTACAGCATTCACTTCTCTGTGCCTCCTCGCCAAGAGTTATTTCACAGAGCTGAAGCCAAGCAACCAGCCAGCCTGCTTTCTCCTCTGGATGATGACAGGATGACATTGAGTAGCACTAAGAGGTCTAGCCACTTTCAAAATCACACATTACCGATTTCCCAGCAGGTGATCCCCTGCGTCCTCCTGGAGAACATTTACACTCTACTTGTAAGTAACAGAAGTTACCACAAATCTGAAAAAGAGCAAAATTAACTCTTGTTAAAGTTCAGATAAATGGAAGCACTATTGACAAGCAGCTGCTAACAGGTAATGGTGACTGCATGGCACAGTGGGCTCTTTGATAATTAATCCAGTATGTTTTCCTTTCTACATGATACACTTTGAAAGCAAATGAATGTAAGTGATAAATTTAGTATTTTTAATGGACTGTGTTGTTAGAGATAACTGAGAGTCACTGACAGGTGAAGCTATGAAGTTATGGAGTACTTGTATGCTAATACATACAGCACAATATAATAGCTAAATCACCAACTTTGTAACGAGTCAAGGACTCTGAAGTGAGGGTCAGACTCTGAATAGATAGAACAGGTATAGCAAGAACAAAACCTTAATCCTTAAACTTTGTGTAGTGTTGCCCAGCGCTAAGGCTCTGGGCCGCCTTCTTATAGGAGACGAATTTTAAAGTAAAGAAATTTCTCTTGTTGCCAAGAAAACTGAAAATAATGTTGCAAAATCAGTAAGGTTGGCTTAAGGAAATGAAAAGGAGTAGAATTGATTTGTTCACTAGTTATCAGAAAGAAAATTTTCTCTCACCCAGTTTATGTTAAGATAGTAAGGGCCTGCCAAAACGTTCAGATGAAACACAGAAATCCTGGATATACAATTCTATGATATACATTATAAATTTGCCCACACTATTAATTTTGTTGCCAGGTATTCACATCTCTGCATTTTACATCTCCCAGCTTTTGCCAATCCACAAAGAAGAACTTTTTTTAAAAAGGGCTGGATTGCAAACTCTATTTAGTGTTGTAGATTTAACCTCAGTAGTTTAGATAGATTAAAAGTCTGACTCTTACAGCCAAAACAAAGCAGGGGAATATTTTAGCCCTTTACAGAAAGCACTAAACCATTTTACTAAAATCAATGCTAGAGGATACACTACCAAGTTTTTGGTTTTATATCTCTTCCCTCCCCCATTCCCTTGAGAGTACTATACTGAATAGTTTACTATCTTGCTGGAGTACAATACTGTAATAGTAATATGTCAAAGCGATGTTTTCAAGCACAGTAATGCTGGGATTTTATATCAGACCACAGGTTTCAGAATAATCAATGTATATTTATAATGACTTAATTACAGTGATGAGGTATGTCTCTGCTGCCATGAGGAAAACTGAAAGGAAGAATATAGTTTCAATTATATATAGCATAACCCAAGCTGAGTGCAGTTTTGCAAAAGTTTGCTATTAGCAAAACCCATTTTACCTCAGTGAAAATAGCTTTTTCAATAAGAGACTCTGGAGACATATGATGCATGACAACAGGCTTAGGAACTGAACTTGTTGAAGGAATCATCTCACCTGAAGCAACGATCAAGGCTTTAACTAATTGCAATGTGGTTGAAACACTTACTTGGAGTATCAGAAAAAGCTAGTTCAAATCTTTCTGATACACTGCTACAACTTGAACCTCATACTTTGGTTTTAAGTTATGGCAGACCTAAAAAAAAGTGATGGCAAACTTCTAGTCTTAGACTGTAATATTGATACCCCTTCTGAAATTCTTTACAGATGCTTTCTGAAGTAGAAAAACAGTGTCACACTTGAAAAATAGCCTTGCTTGTTTCTTTTCTTAGTTTATTAACAACATACCACAACAAGAGAGACAACAAAGTTAAATGAATTTCTGTTGTTTACTCAGGTGATTGTAACTTTGAGGTCCACAACTTTTATCTGTGACAACCTGAAGTTTGGTAGCAAAGGAAGTGTTCAGAAAAGATGTTTTGTATGGATGCAGTTATCCATATCACTCAGCTGCCTTAACCTATTTAGAAGTTAATGGAACAGATGAGGAAAAGAAAAAAGGTGTGTATTTTATTTTTCTTGATGGTAGTCCTGTAAGAAAGGAGGTCCAAAGATTTCTCAGTATTCCAACGTGTGACTTTTGGTTGCTATCCAGTTCTATGTTAGGAAGTTTAGCTTGTACACAATGCAAATTAGAGGTCTGTAGAAAGAATCCTTTAAGACAGAAAAGAAAAAAGAAAGGATCATGATGCTTTTCATGGCACTTGAGCAATTAGTCCACGGTTAACCTATGTAACGCAGGCAGCAGTTCTGGACAGTGAGCTGTCTCCTTCTGCACAAGGCTGTCAACCATTCATCTCCTCCTAGATACCACTTTCCGTGTGCAGACAGAGTACTCAAATAACACTGTACTCAATTAAGAGTGCCAAAAACACTTCCCTGCAATGTGGGTGTATTGGTTTGGGTGGCAAGGTTTTGCTAGCGGGGGGCTACAGGGGTGGCTTCTGTGAGAAGCTGCGAGAAGCTGCCCTCATGTCCAATGGAGCCAATGCCAGCTGGCTCCAAGACAGACCCGCCGCTGGCCAAGGCCGAGCCCATCAGTGACGGTGGTAGTGCCTCTGGGATAACAGATTTAAGAAGGGGGAAAAAATTGCACAAGAAAACTGCAGCCAGGAGAGAGAAGTGAGAGTATGTGAGAGAAACAGCCCTGCAGACACCCAGGTCAGTGAAGAAGGAGGGGGAGGAGGTGCTCCAGGCGCCGGAGCAGAGATTCCCCTGCAGCCATGGTGAGGCAGGCTGTCCCCCTGCAGCCCAGGGAGGTCCACGGGGGAGCAGATATCCACCTGCAGCCTGGGGAGGACCCCACGCCGGAGCAGGTGGGTGCCCAAAGGAGGCTGTGACCCCATGGGAACCCCACGCTGGAGCAGGCTCCTGGCAGGACCTGTGGTCCCATGGAGAGAGGAGCTCACGCTGGAGAAGGTTTTCTGGCAGGACTTGTGACCCTGCAGGGGTCCCATGCTGGAGCCCTCTGTGCCTGAAGGACTGCAGCCCGTGGAAGAGACCCACGCTGGAGCAGTTCGTGAAGAACAGCAGCCCGTGGGAAGGACCCACGTTGGAGAAGTTCATGGAGGACTGTCTCCTGTGGGAGGGACCCCACGCTGGAGCAGGGTACGAGTGAGGAGTCTTCCTCCTGAGGACGAAGGAGCGACAGAGACAACGTGTGATGAACTGACCCCAACCCCCATTCCCTGTGCCACTGGCGGGGAGGAGGTAGAGGAAATTGGGAGTAAAGTTAAGCCCGGGAAGAAGGGAGGGGTGAGGGGAAGGTGTTTTTATCCTACTCCTATTTGATTGGTAGTAAACTGATTTCCCCAAGTCGAGTCTGTTTTGCCTGTGACGGTAACTGGTGAGTGATCTCTCCCTGTCCTTATCTCGACCCACAAGCCTTTCATCATATTTTCTCTGCTGTGTCCAGCTGAAGGGGGCAGTGATAGAGCAGCTTGGTGGGCACCTGGCATCCAGGCAGGGTCAACCCACCACAGTGGGAGATACTGTTTCAAAGCAATCTGCCTGACTGATGTGTAGCCGGGACTTGAGTATCATTTTCCAATATCCCTAAGGAGTGCTCTGCAGTACAGTGGCTGTCCTGGAGGGGTTGTCTGTCATTTTTAAAATCAAGTTTGATTAATTGATTATAAAGCCAGACAAGGCTATGTTGACCATGGAGACTGACTTCCTATGTAATATTCTTTAGGGAAGTTCCCTGATAATTTCAGCAGAAGACAGTAAAGCAAATCTCATTCTGATATAAATAATTACATATTCATTGAGTAAGTGTGTAGGGAGGGCCACTCTAGAGAGCAGTCAGTAGGGCAGTTTAGCAACAGAGTCAAATACCACTGCCAAATTGCCTATTTTTTTGTCAACATTTTTGTTTTCTAAGAATACCAAGGTGGTTTTGTATTATTATTCTTCTTGCCAGAAACAGCCAGTATAAATATCTTAGAAAACTACCCTACTCACATATCCCTTCACTCCTTTCTTCTAAAGGTTGGACTCTTACATAGATCTACATTAACATAATGTTAAGAATTTCACTAAAACATGAACACCAGTAAGATGTAGTAGTGAACTAAATGTGTAAAGCAAACATTTTACCTTGATGTGCAAATGTGACTGTCACATTAAAAAATGTGACTGTCAAAGATCTGAGAAAGAAGGAGGCCCAAAACTAGGCTGTCTCTGGAATTGGTCTGTAAACATCTGTATCATAATGATTTTTCTCCTTTTTTATTTCTTTTTTTCCTGCCACTTATGTTACAGCCATCCTAGAGTTTGAAAGAGAACTGTGCATTTTATCCACCCTCTTCTTATTTCCAGCTTACCAGTCTTTCATTATTTCAATAATACCACTCCTGCTAAAAGGAGGGACCCAAGTTCTCCCACTAAATTGAAGAAGAAATAAAACTGGCCTGTTGCAGGGTATGTTACATGACTTTTGAAAATGGTACCCAGTCTGCTTTAAAACACATGTTGCCCCTTGCTTGTTCTGTTTCCTTTCCATTTATAAAACTGTTGGAAAAAAGTTTTTTATTCCCTATATTTTAGATTGACGGAAAGAGATTTCAGCCACATTTTTAAGAACCAGTTTGCTTTGACAAACTGAAATACTCCTGAAGTTAAAAAAAAAAAAAAAGATTAATTTATTAAGTTAATAGGATTATAATTGAATAACTTTTATCACCTTTATGAAATAGCAATAACCTGAAGTTCTTTTTTCTCTTTAAACAGAGATGACCAAAACAGAGAGTTAATAAAAATAAATATTACGTAAGATTGGTTCACCTTCTTCGTTCTGATTTTCCTACCTGAATATCACCAACCTTGAACTCTGATCAACCACTGTTTAAAATATATGAAAACTTCATGCTTTAAAGTTTCTACTTACTGTGCGGTGAAGTAATCAAACAACAGTTCTACCTGCTTTCAAATTTGCAGTAGCTTATTATCACTTCTCTGTTCAGGATGCTGAAGGTTCTCGAAAAGGAGATAAATATTCAGTCCAATAGCTGTTAATGCTAGCCTGAAGCTTTGAAAACTCAGGTAATTCTATACTTTGCTGGAGACTTGCTGTGTGGGTTTTTTTCATCTGGTAGAGAAAAAAAAAAAGAAAAGATTAGCACGTGAATCTAAGCTTGTTTGATACTTGATACACTTAAAGCTTCAGAAATATACTGGGAAAAATTGTATGGTAGGCATAATGTTATATACAGATTTGAAATGTGTGGTTTAGGATTAATTTTCTTTCCTCTAAGGATTTGTATCACTTCTCTATTTAGGATACAGTATGTTCTTGAAAAGAAGACAAATGTTTGGTCCAATAGTTATAGTGCTAGCCTGAAGCTTTGAAATCTCAGATAATTCCATGCTTTGCTGTAGACTTACTGTTTAACCTTGGAGAAGTCATTTTGTCTATTGCAATTCTGCATCTGTAAAGTGAAAATAATAGTAGTATTTCTCTTATCAGTGGGGTGTTGTAAGGGGTGCAGTTTTCACAGAGACGAAAACTACATCAGTGTCGTTAAGTACCTTTAGAATGATAGATCATTTTTAATTAGCAAAGACATTCTGGACATATACTGAAAAAGGAGGGTGACTTTATCATTGCTGAATTTGTCAGCCTTGAATGGAGGCAGCACAAGTCCAGCTAACAGTGTGGCACCTGAAAAATGAAAGGAGCAATGTGATTCATGGAAGCCCCAGAATGATGCATGCATATTGACATACGATGCAAATCAGTAAGGCAATAAATACTGATGTCACACAAAGAGCATCGGAACAAACAAATATAGCTTCAGTATTATGGAACCTTATCACAACCCTCTTTTCTCATGTTAATGCATTTTGCACGTAGCAGAAATTATACTTCTGAGAAGAGCCACTTTTCTGTGTTCTCTAAAGATTATTCCTTTACTCAGTGTTGAATCATGCATATCCCTTCCTGAAATCATTTTAATCTTCCCTCTCAAGCTCAGCTGCATTGAAATGTGTATTCTGTATGAATGCTGCTTGGCTGCAGCAATTACTCCATTTTGATTAGAGATGTGCTTATGAGAGCTCCACAAACTAAAGTCCATTCTAAATAGAATTCACTTTTGATACAGACCTGTCTCTTCCTATGAGACAAGTCTCCTGAGATTTCTGACATCTTTTACCACTGGTGAGCTAGATACAGAGAACGGCTTTTTTGATTCTAGATCTAACTGAAGGGGGGAAAGAGAGAGAGGAAAAAAACGTTCCAAACCTTTATCATCTACTGAAAAATAAAGGTCAGAAAGTAAAGATTTATTCTGGGACTGTTTCTCCTAATGAACATGATCAGGAATGATGAATATGAATTCTGTGCTGTGAGAAATATGAAGTAAAGATAGTATACAAGCATTTAAAGACCCCATTGAACAAAACGTCCTACAATAAGTAAGGAAAAGAACTGGTTCAAGCAACATGCAGGAAGTAGAGGGAAGTCTCTCCTTCCTGACAAAATTTTCCAGATTATCAACTTCATTTTCCTGGCACTGCAGCAAGGTTCCTTTTGTGTATATAATCATCTAAACAGCATAGAACAACACAATTTGGTTCCATCTTTCTTTCCTTCTCATATTTTTTGATCAGAAATGAGAAGCATGAGATTTAGAATATAAAATCAAATGTGAGGGAATCCTGCTCCTTAGAAAAAGAGCCAAAAGGAGACATGGAGTGAATAAGCAGCAAGTTATAAAAGGATAATGTGAAGATTTTTACTGCTTATGTGCTTCTTTAAATGATCTCTACCTGTTGCAAAAAAAAAGGGGGGGGGGCAATCTACTTCACATCAGGAAGGAATGACATAAACAAGGAACAGGTGTGCTATTTTGTTTTTACATATCCTTTAATTTCTCTCTTTTGCTGATACTGTCAGGTAGTGTCTAACAAGCTGATAAATCTGAAGGAAACTGATAAAGCAAAAGAGATCACTAAATTAGAATTACACAAATGAAGCATAGTGTTATTTTCGTATGTTCTTGCAAAGAAAATATGCTTTTACTGTGGTGCTTGTTGTGATCAGTGACCTTTCTCTACTGTCCAGTCATAAAGCATTTGATAGACAGGTTTCATTTGCAGGAATGTTCTCACAGAGGCAGAGCTGAGTATACTTGCTCAAAAAGACTTGTTGAATGGTTCATATTGCAGATCTCTCTGTCATAATTCAAATTTTTCCCAAAACAAATTCTCAAAAAACATGTTAGTGAATAAATGCTAAGTAGAAAATAACCTCTTTTGTTTAGAATGAAAATAGTAAGATGAGTTATGTAAAAAATACTACAAAGCACATACAGGGATAAACAAGTTTCCCATATGATTAACATTTCTCCACACAAACAGTATCTCAAACAAAAATCAATTACAAACAAATGCACATGAAAAATCAAAACCAATTCACAAATAATTTGCAAGCAGTCAAAAAGACTAAATTCATGGAATAAACTGATCACTAGTAATAGCCTATCTCTAATTTAGAATGACACCAGCTGTCAGCAATTTGCTGAGAATTTAGATTTTGGTGTGGAAACTCTTTTCACTTCATCCATCACAGTCTGACATGAAAGGGTTGGAAGATAAAGGGACAAAAAGTAAATAAATTCTGCTTGTTGCCCAAGGCAAGATTTAGTTTGTTACTCAGCTTGTTGCACTATGCTTCGCTTTTAATGAACTTTTTAATGAAATCCACTTATTTGATTATTTTTTTTTATTCTGTGAAAGAACAAAACCATGTTTGTATGCCTCTGACCTCAAGAAGTCTCAGTATGAATGAAATGTGAAGAATGAGACTGCCATGTTTGCTGAGATCTTGCAACATATTGTTAATTTAGAGGTTAAGGTGGCTCTCGACATGTTTGTCTCTGATCTCCATCAAGACTAAATGAAGAAACAATTAGTATTCTCTTGATTATCAATAAATGAAACCAAAGAAACTGTTGTCCAAAGACTAAACAAAAAGGGGAAAAAAAAAAAAAAAAAAGACCAGTATTGATTTAGTTGCCATTGTGTGAAAGAGTCAAAAGACAACACAAACCACAAGCGGAAAAATGTGAAACCTCAAAAAAACACGTGCTGTGACACGGGGAGAATCACAAAAAGAGTGGGAGGTTTCAGAGAAATCTCCACCTCCTGTAAATAACCCAATCAGTCAACTTTGTCTGATTGCTCAGGTAAGATTAGGTAAGAGAATTTTGGAGAGTATTTTCACAAGTAAACCTTGAAGTTGGGGAAGGAGGGAGTAACCAACCTTCACAAAACTGCTTCCATTTGGCCAGTCGTCCTGATGGTGGCACTCTTCACTCTTAGATCCATTCACTCACTCACACCTGCCACATAAAGAACAATGAATAGGACTGATTTAACGTTCAGAAATAGGTAATTTAAAGAATAGCTTCCCCCATTTTTTACATGCCTAGCTCAAAAAAACAGCTGTATAAATGTGCTATTTTAAAAAACAATGAATTTTAATAATGACAGAGCGAAATCGTGTCATTCCAATCTCAAACATTCTCTAAGCTAAAAGGACCTCTCTTCACTTTCTCTATATTTTTCTCCTCCCACTGTGAATGGCTTAGAGAACTATTTTTCCTACTCAGTGCTTTTATTTTATTTTTTCACTCTCCTTTTCATCAAACTAAAATGTTTCTGCACTATTCACGAATTCAGCAGCAGCCCAGGAGTGGGCGTAGGGTGTTGTTTTGCTACTGTTTCTCCTGCTGGGCCCCCCACTCAACTAGAGAGTATAATCACATTTTAGAATTTAAGGGGCTTTAAGTTGGGGGGGGGGTGTGTGGAGGGGGGGTTGTTGTTGTTGTTGGAAGGATTTTGTGTGGGGTTTTTTGTGGGTGGAACATGCTGGTTGTGGTGGTGGTGTGGTGTGTACTTTACACCTACGCCTGGAGGAAGAAATGTTCTGAACATGATAGGGTTTTACCCATTCTTGCATTGCTACATTAATACCTTTCCACATTAGGTCGAAACTACATCTGGTATATATGGGTCTGGAAGTCAAAAATCTGTGAACAGTTTGAAGGATAGCCCCAAATTACTGTCAGAAGATTGGAAACTGCATGTTTCTATGTACATGTTTCCATTTACATGGTGGAAATGAGTATGTTGAAATTTACATATATATTGGAATTTCTCAGAGAAATTAATCCCATTCTCAGACAGCAGTTCAGTTCATTCCTCTACAAACCCTTGTGCAGATCAGCCAAACAATTTGTCTTGTCAAATGATTCAGATTAAACAGATATAACCAGCCCAAGTATGACTAGACATGTATTTGAGAAATATAAATAAAACTGATAGGTTCTTCCCCTTCCCTTCTCTTCCCTTCCCTCTTCTTTTCCTCTATCATAGCATTAATAAAAGGGGAAAAGTAGAGTAGTTTGTAGCCTAACTGACAGCAGTGAGCTAGTGAAAAGATGTTGCCTTTATTTGATAACAGTATTCAACAGCCTCCCTCAGGTTTAAAGAATGGTTGTGCTAGCTGTACAAACAAGGAGAAAGCAAAAGCAAACCTTGGTCTCCAGCAGGCTTATAGTCTTAAAAGGTGGAATAGATGGATAGGTAAGAAATACAGCTACAGTGTTGAAGTAAATAAAGAAAGGGAAGAACTGATATAACCATTAATTATATGTTGTTGGGATTTTTTCACTTAAAGTTAGAGAGAGGGTAATGGAGAGTTTAATTAGAAAAAAGAAATAAGAAAAGGAAGGCAATTACTGTTACAGCCCATCACTTCCCTCAACATGATTAACAGCTAGAATTTTGTAGGCCTTAGGGCAGAGTTGAGTCTTGAGGAAGTATTTGAAAGAGATATCATTTTTATAGATCACATCAGGAAAAAAATTCACACTTTTAAGTCATATCCTGCATGGATAATACAGTCAAAGAAAAATGACAGTATTAGAGATATTTATCAGTTGGAACAGTATTACATCTGTGAATACTGTTGCCAGTAAATTTGGTATCTGCAACCTTAGGGAATATAGGATATTTATGATAAAAACTGGTGAAAGGTAAAGGCAGCTGAATTTTAGCAAGTGCAAGTAACGATTGTGTTACATATTCTAAGATGAACAACTAGCATGGGAACAAAGCCAATTAAGCAAGATGATTTGGAAAAAAAAATAGCTCACAGGATTAAAAATTAGAGAAGTTAAGTATACTAAAGGAGCAGAGAACATGTTACGGTATCAGAAATCAGCCACTGAAGTGAGGGAGGTAAATTTCAGTTCACAGAAAGGAAAGCATGAAGGACAAATTCAAGACAAGGTGGGGTAGATGTCACAGCTGAGATGGTAAAAAAGAGAAAAGAGACTGAACGGCCCATCTATGTTTTCTTTAGCATCAGAGAAGTTTCTTAAGTCTCAGGTTAGCGACAGAAAGAACTCGTACTGATGAAGTCTGTACAGAGACATGAAAACATGAGGCTTAAAGCTGAAGGAAGGCTATGAAACAGTAAAGTATGTTAATCACCACAAAGCATTGTGCTCTCCCTATGTGGTAGAACACTGCAGAATAGGTGAAAATCCAGCAAGGATTACTCAAAGTTTGTGAAAGATAGGAGTGTGTTTGGTTAGCTTGTTTAATTTTTCCCTTCAATTTTTTTTTTCTTTTCTTTCGAGACTGAGGCAGATTATTCACTATCTGTCCTGATGTCATGAATGTACCTTTGTGGAAGGCATTCATTGTACATCCTCTTAGAAGGGCTGCATGCTGTGTTACTGGAAATAAGTTATTGCTCCTTTTAGAGACACAAAATGAGCTGCTAGACTGATTTCTGATGATGCATAATGGGTCTTACATGGCTTCCTAATGAAAGGCAGGGTTCCTTCTTCCACTCACTGGTAGATGGCAAAAGGACAAAGGTAAACTATATCCCGGTTGTTACAGGCTTGGTCTAACGTGTCAAATAGATTTTTTAAGTTTTCTTTGCAACACTTTTCATTGCTTTACATGTGTTAAAATAATGGATGTTAATAACAGTATACATTGTTAGTATTTCCTCATCTACATGTTATTTGAACAAATGATGATTATTTTAGCTGTCCTTGATGTGCTTAAGAACAACACAATGACCTTCTTTAAAACAATTCCTATGCAGTACTCTAAATACAGTTTTAAATAGATGTACAGAGAACAGCCATTTCCTCATATCCAGAAACTAATAACACTGCTGCCATCCTCTGCTTTTCATTTATGTACACTCATCTTACACTCCTGCACATCTCTCCCTATGTCTGCCTGGGCATGTTTTTGAAGAATAAAAATGGAAAAGTCTGTAATCAGTATTAAATATTAGTTAATTGCCTAGAAGCAGGTAACAACGTGTGTGTGTGTGTGGCCAGTTGCAGAAATGATGTAATTGTCTAGGAAGCTGATAACATACAAGGCAGCTAGAGATTGCTTTCATATTCCCTTGATGGTATCCAGCTGTACTATTTGCAAAACTCCTATTGTGTTTGCATTTGTGTGTGTGTGTGTGTGTGTGTGTATGCACAGCTGCTTAGCGAAGAATGCAGACTGTTATGTATATATAAAAAAGAGTAATCTAATCTCACTTCAGAAGATGTTTCTTCATCTTGCTAAACAAGAATATAATTCACCAGTCTTGGCAGAGCTGTTTCAAGATATCCTAGAATGGCATAACAGACTCGTGAGAAAACATAACCAAGATCTGGAGTCCAGAAGCATATAAAATAGTGTGCACAGTACCTGTCTCTGCTGTGCTCTGTTGAATTTCCTGACTCCCTTATTTACCCGAGAACTGTAATTGTACACACACACACAGAGACACACTGGCTGTCCTCCCCGTTTATCTCGGAAGCTGAAAGAGAACTATTGATGTGCAATACCTTATCATAAGAAAATGATAAAGAATATCTCACTTTTGGCTGAAATATATCCTCGTGAAAACTATCCTGCCTTAGTTCAACCTGATCTCTGCAAAAGATTACCCGTGAGAGATTTCTAGTGTCAATACAACTTAAAGTGCACACGAAGGTGCAATTTTTGTGGGAGAAATGTAAAGTTCTTTTTTTTTTTTTTTTTTTTTAAATTTTTAGTCTGGGTTCAGTAGCAGATGGAAACGGTGATTGCTGATACATAGTTACTCACCTTTCCAGTAGATGGTAGTACAGATGTGCTTAAAAGAATATTACATTTGGGACTGGAACAAACAGTATGTAGACATTTTCAAATACTGAATAAGGAGGAATTTTTAGCTGTATCAGTTCTTAAAACTAAGTCATGTGAAACTGCCATTGGGAAAAAATGAACATCGGGACCTTTTTTTATTCTAGCCACTGATCTTTAGCAAGCTACTGAAAATTTGATAGAAAACTTGGTTGAAATGCAAATACTCGGAACTGAAAGACAGGGATCTCTATAAGCCATTGACACTCCTATTTGTGTAGTGTGATATAATCTCAGTGGTGGTGCATGATAGTCCCACTGAATGCAAAAGCCTATGGCTGTATTAGTCTGTATTATAAGCTGCATGTATTCATTTTTTTAACCAGGCTTGACTTAGCTATATTGGTAGAAACAGATAAAAATCCTTTGTGTGACCAGCTTTACAGATTTTTCCCTCACAGATTTGTTACGCCAGTATGTGCTGTGTTATCAGCAGTAACTAAACATGCATGTGATAACAAATGCAGTTCATTAATGTTCTAAATATAATAAAAAAATATAAGCCATATAAGTTGCAGAAATTTCTTAGAATAACAATTTAACTTGTAAGTTTTCTAAGGTTTTCATTTTTTTTACATTATTATAACTCTTTAACAAAATATAACAGAAGAATCACTGAAGGAAAGGAAGAGGAATGGATTACAATTTACCTGATAACCAAAAGTCAGAATTTGTTGAAGCCACTTTAAATATGACATAAATGTAAAAAAACAGGTGTCAAAAAATTGCCAGTTATTTAGCACATGAATTTATAAATTTTTCCTGACAGGGAATATAAACGTATGGTCTATTAATACCTACAGAGTATTTTCCTAAATCACATCTATACATAAGTTCCTTGGGATTTGTTTGCCATTATGGTTGCTACTAGTTCATTTCAGAGTTATGTACATGTTACTAGATACACTAAAGCTTGCTTGGAATAAATCTCCATGAACTTTCTGAACACTGATTACCAGCAACAGCTGATGTTAGTCAATATTGCAGTCATATTACCTTTGAAGCCCTACAGCATTAACATAAAACCCTAATTAAGGATATATATAAATATAAGACTTGCAGGAGAGATAGGAAGGAGTATAAAAACATTAATTATCTGTTTTATTAGTGTTGTCTGATATATTGTAATGATTGCCACTGAGGAGACTCCTATGCGGCATTTACACCTGAGGGAAAAGCCAGTGATTCATTTTAAATGACACACTCAAAAAATAAAGATTGGTAGCAAGGCAGAAGGGGAGTAATTATGTGGAAGACCATGGATGCTGCTCCCATAATCTGTTTCCAGCAAAAATAGTAGAGATATGGCAATAAGAGCAACTACCTTCTGGATGATGTCAAAAGAGAAATTGTCTTGACAAATGAGGGAGATTTTAAATGGGAGTTTTCTCTGACCTACAATAGAAGGAAAGGTTATGCTAATATGTTAAGGCACAGGCCTTTACTAATGGCTGAGCCGTAGACAAGGCAGTATAGCTCAAGACAAGAGTCAGGCTTTTGTACTTTCTCCCTGAGTGACTGAGAAATGCTCATTATCCTGTCCTAGGTTATGCTATTACAAATGCTCTTAGCTTATTATAAATGTTCTCTGATGTAAATGTTGCAAACAGTGATCCTGGAGAAGAAAGTGTGAAGTTAGCATCTGGCACAAAGAGGACAAACTACTTCTGTTTTAGAATTAAGGACAGCAGTTGTCTTGTTTGAGCCACATTCTGTTCTCATGAGCCGTCATCTATCAATCTATGCAACCAGCTATAAATCTTTCTATTTTTTCCCCAAAATACATATTTTTCTGATTAAAGCCAAATTTGGCCCTGAATTATTCTACATGCACTTTTACCCATGAACAGTGAACTGAAAAAATATTAATCTTTTTAAAGCACCTTGAAGCCCATTTCTCTTTTCAACTAATGAACTATGTAAAGGAGCCTCAGTTGCCTCAGGGAAGCTTGTCAAACCCATCACATGGAGCCTTTATAAAGCCTAAAGGACATGTATCATAATGTATAAAATTTGTCATAGCATATCATTATTACCTTTTGGGAGGCTTGTTACAACAATTATGGATGATTAAGCCGTATTTAAAAAAAAAAAGGCGGCAGTTCCATGACCAGTAGAACTAAGGAAACTAAGTTTCCCATGTTTCGGGGGGGGGGGGGGGGGGGGGTGGTTGTTGTCTAGTTTAGCGTGATAGAAAATGAAATCTTCATTAAAGATTCTCCTGCCATAAAGGTATTTATAAGAGGCCTCTCCAGGGAGGATTCTTTGGTGTCCAATATTGCATTTATGCACGACTGTCTGTGGCTACAAAACTCGAACCCATGTAATTATTTCCGAGACCTCTACCCTCCACCAAACCTGGTTGCAATGAACCATGCAGAAATTATCAAAAGTTATTGGGGAATGTGGGAAGCACACCAACAGGCACACAGATGCATTTGGAAAGGTACATAATTGCAGTCTGATGACAACTGTGGGGAACAAGGCTGAAAAAGGTACTGACGTTCAACCTTCCCTATTTTGTTTACCATCCTGAATGTTTCCTCTCTCAGTTATTTTCATTTCAGACTGAAAACCAGTGTGAGCGTGATTATGTAGAAGAATGCATGCAACTCTCACCTGGCAGAAGGATGGGAAGGACAGTTTGGCCCAAGGGACAAACCCTACTGCAGTGTCAAATACAGGTGTGCCCTTTTCTCTGGTCTCCACAGATCTTGTACAGTAAGTAGTCCCAGTCTCAACAGGAATAGGTAGAGTAGCCTTGGGCAGACTCTGGAAAGATGAGATTTGAAATGTTTGTCATGAGGAGGGAACAGCACTCTGGTCCTTAACTGCTCAGCTAATGCATAAAAAGCATATTAGTTTTATATCCTGCAGCCAACCTTACTCAGTACGCTGACTGTTTTGAATCTCAAACAAAAATGCTTAACCGTCCCTCTGCACTGTAGGTTTCCTTTTGTGTTTTTTGTTGTTATTGTTTTTTAATTGTATCTAAACCTAAGATAAATTTGATGCCTGTCTACAGTGTGTTTTGGAGCACCAGGCAGCAATCTCTAAACCCATCGTGACCAAACCAATGGCAGTAAAGCTCATCAGCTCAGCCATAATAAGCTGAGACAAAGTACTGCACTAATAGAGCTCTGATGCTTTCAAGACAAACCAGTAGCTATTGCACAGGCATGCACTGCACTGCACCGCACCATGTGGAAGATATTCACACTAGTTTGTATAACCTTGCATTTCTAGGAGGATTTCACAAACTTACCTTGCTTAGCACCATCAGTGACAAGACTGATAACAATAGGTATCACTCCCACTAGCAGAGGAAGATATAAGTGCCACCATTGCCAGTGGAGACCTTTGTGTCAGCTTGCAGATTCTTGTGCAATCCGACTAAACTTCAGCTAACCATCCAAACTGAAACAGATTTCAACTTGCACTTTAAATATTACTTGGAAATTTTTTTTTAATGAAATAGAATTAATAAAGAGGCTTGCTAAAATCTAATCACTGCCAGTAACCTGATAGTGTACATAAATTTTGTTATATAAGCTTTCAGAGTGAAACTCTGAAAAGGACTAGGTTGTCTAGAAATTATCAGTGTGAAGTAGTTCTACCGAATAGACACTGCAGTTATCTTCTGATATAATTATAGGCCACCTTTTTAACTCTGCCAATTTTTTTGATCTTCAGGAATAACCACACTGGCTAGCAATCACTAATACAATGGAACAGCAAGTATACAAGCCATCTATCACAAAGACAGTATTTTTTAAAGTGTTTATGCAAAACAAATCCCTGCTCTGCTCCATCTTTTGTACCTTTTTGTAATGAAAACCACTGCCTTAAGTTATTTTCTCAAATCACATCTTTTATTATCCATGTTTTATGCCAAATTTCCTTTTTTGTGATAGCTATTTATCATAGCAAAAGCAAAACAGAAACATACTTCAATGTGGGAGTTTTATTTTTATAGTAGGAGGCTTTAGTGGAGATGGGATTGATACATCAAAGTCTTATCCCATGATAACAGATGTATTTAAATATTTACCTTCATTTTTGTCCTCTACAGTTAATACAATATTTCCCTAACATAAGCTGCTAAATGCATTTTCCCCTTTTTTATTCTTATTAAAATTGTGATTTGAAGATATATTCCTAAAGCTGTGAATAGTTATTAACATTTCTTTAAAGGCTTCAGTATTTGAATGGCCAAATTCCAGCTTGAGTAATTACATTCTGCCTACTTAAATTCCCCACACAGTTTCAATTAGATAAGTTATTCTTCTGCTCTTTATGTCCTAAAACTGTTCTGCAGCATTGCTGCCACTATTGAAGAGCTGCTGAATTTTGCCCCAGAGGTGCCTGAACTGATCCCTATATAGAAAACACAATATATATAACACACTGAATTTTTGCTGGATGAAAGCTGGTAAATATAACTTTTATGATGGCTAAGTATTATTTTTGAATGCCCATGTTTATGCTCATTTTAAGGGTAATGACAATGAAACCTTTCCCACAGTGTCCTATTAACAGTGCTCTGGAAAGAACAGGAGGATTCGTCTTCCATACATGTTCAGAGCATTTCCAGGGACTATCACTGCCCTTAAATTGTAGGTGCATTGCCATATGGGTATAGGAATGACCCCACCAAAGAGATAAAAGAACTGTAGGCTAGACTTTATAGATACCTAGTGTACTTAAAGCCTCAGAAAGGAAGCCAACATCAATGTCAGGCATACTGTGGTGGACTCCTCCCCATATGCTTTTGGAAATCCTGCTAGGGCCTTTAAAAGGAAATACAACGCCAAGTATCTTTAAAAGATTTTCCCCATACGCTACGACCTCAGCCTGAAACTATCCAGTTGCACATAATTTTACTTTACCAAGCAAATCCATTTCTTCCTACTGTAGTTAAACCTGTGAGATTCTTTTCCTTGAAGAAATAGGTAAGAAAGAATCTGAAGTAGCAAAGGGCACTACCTGCATCATTTAAGAACAGTTTTAGTGTGGTCCCAGGCTGGCAGTGTGAAATGCATTAAAGATTTTTTTCATATCCAGACCTATATTTCTGCTCTTTACAAGGGACCTGTTCAGATTACAGTGGTTACTGTAACTTCAAGGTAATCTGATGCTGCTGGGAGGTTGTGTGGGAAATCCCTGTGTAACTACATATCAATAATTAAGCCAAATTCCAGAACAGGCTTTTGGATTTAGGCCTTTGTAAATTAAATCCTCCCTCCTTCCTTCATTAATGATTTCTGTAGATAAATCTTCAAATAGGCCTTGGACAGGTAGGCCCCAGGCTTATAAAACTATATATAAACTGAAATTATTTCTGGGGTCAATTAAAAATGCATGTTTAAATATAGAACCTGTGAAAGCTGAAGGAATACTTAAACATTTATAAATTTGAATGCTGCTGTGGCTGAACGGGGCCTCTTCTTGTTTTCCTTCCTCATGTTTCCTGGAGTTGGTGACATATACTTGGCGAGTATATACCTTAGAACAGGCATTTCTCTATTTCTCTTTTTTGCTATTCTGTCTTGCAGAAGACAACCTGCTCTCTAGGAGAAAGATAAATACTTTTCTTGTCTGCAGTATTTCTTTTTCTTGGGGGGGATATAAGGCATCTTTTCTTGATGAACTGATGAGGTTTAGGGCATCACCTAAAAGAGATTCTAAACTTTGAGATTTCTGCACTTCTTTTTTTGCCTATTTCTTCTGAATTCTGTTTTTTTTCCTAATCTTCAATCTTCATCCGCATACTTTCTGTATCTGTGAATCCTCCCTCCATACAGTCCAATCTTTTTCTATATATTCTATTTCAGATAGTGAATCTCTTCTCCTGCTTATCCATCCCCATTCTGTGTCCATTTCGGTTCTTTCTCAGCCCCAGGCTTTTCCTTGCCACAGCATTAGGCGGAAAATGCTGCCTACCAATCTCTCTGATTATATCGAGCTGCACTTCAGGATACAGACCTGAGCTGGAACATTACTTGCTGCCTTCTGCTTGTGCTGAAGAGCTGAGACAAATGAGGCAACAGTCCTCAACCCTGGGTAGCTGCTAAACTGTTCTTCACACCACCATCTAAACCACAGATGTTGAGAATGGTATTGCAAAAAATGTCTGGGCTACAGAGTCTTAGTGCAACATAAGAACTTGGAGCAAATCAAACCAAGTAAGGACTGGGCAGTTTATGAATCAGCACAATATTCAACTTGTAGTGCAAATCCACAACAGAACTAGCAGTTTACTAGGAGTATGTCAAGTATCAAAGATCAACATTTTAAATACAACTCTAACCAAAGCAGACCAGGATTCCTCTTAAAAATCAAGGTTACCAGAATATTTCTGGAGAGTCTCTGTCTCTACTAATAAAACTGCTCATGGCTTCTTATCATTTGCACTCACCAGAGGAACAGACAGTGTTAAACATCTCATGGTGCTGCTGCTGCAGAGACTGACAGCATCAGTCCCATGTGTCTCATGTTCTGTGTTCCAAGAAAAGCTCTGCCATGGATGTGGGCTTTACTTAAAACAGCAGCTCTTTGCAACATTTGTTAACTAAGTTTTTTAAGTTCAAAAAGACACCCAACACCTCATTTCCACAGTGCAGCCATTGTTGTTAAAAAAAGAATATTTTCTTTGTCTGTAAGGAAGAAAACACACTTAGTAAATGTCAGCACTAAAGAATGCTCATCATTTTTGTGAACTGTCCCACTGTGTATCACATTTCTTAAAATGTTACCAAAGTAACAATTGTACAGTTTAGCCAGCTGATAAAAAATAATGCTCTCATAGAAAGATCTTATTTTTTAGACAGACTTCCTTACAGATCTTATCTGCTCAAGATGAATTTGGAATAGAAGTTCTCACAAAGCAGGGTACAGAAGTTATTCAGACATTTTTCTTGTCCTCCAAATTTTCACTGTACTTGAGTTAAGTTAGTTATATATAAATATAAACAGTGTCACTGTACTTTCTAATTAGTATAACAACTGCAATAATTGTAAGGCCAGGATTTCAAAGAAAATACCCTCAACATTACAGAAGACTCAAAGTGAAAAACCTGTACTTTTTCACATATTAAGATAGACACTCAAATGCATTAGTTATTATTGAACACTGAATAATTATATTTGCATAGTATATTCAATTTGATTTTTAAAAATGATAATACTTCAGCACATTTACCATATGTTACTTAAGAAGCCATTATCTACAGTTTGAAATAATAGAGAAGACTCTGGATCTCTATGTATAATTTGCCAATGTATTTTGCATTTTTCTAAAAGCCTACAAAAGAAAGCCTTTCCAATTAGAGACTAAAGGGAGAATAGTATTCTCCCCATGATTGCAAGAAAATGAAAGAAAGTTTTAATTTTTAAAGAAACTGCTCCAAAATCTGATCTAGTTTATATATTTACTTGTATTTTAATTATATGATTCTCCAAATGTGTCAGATATTTAAGAATGTGCATTGTTACTATTAATATATTTCCACTATATCCATTGATAAGAGAGGTACAGTATTACACACAAGCACATCATTGAATGTTAAAAGTAAACAAAACTACAAAGTTTAATCTTCTGAGTTTTGGTCACGTTATAGAAGGTTACACTGACTCGATGCTTGTCAGTGTATTTCCTACATTTAAAATATAATTTGATTTTTAAGCTCAGCCTTTTTTATGCACACAAATGTTATCACATTGGTAATGAGAAATATGCAATTATTGCTGAAGTATTGTGTCACAAAACAAATATAATTTACATTTGCTTAATTTATTGGTTCTAACTTTATGAGGAAGGTTAAGAATGAGCGTGGTTGAAAGGACTCTAAGTATTTCTTGAACAGAGCCCTACCAGTGTTATTCAGGGTAAGGTTGAAATTGTAGTCGCAGTTGTTCACTGCTGTGTTCCCTGTAGTTTTCTACTGTGGCATAGTCTTTCTATCATCACTGTAACATAATTGGAACATAGGATTGATTTCAACTTCTTATTGCCTAGTCAAATGTGAACTCATTGCACGATATGACATGCAATAGGGAAGGACATACAATGGAACATAATAATGGACAAAATGAAATGCTTCCTTTACTTAGACATTTTAGGATTACCATTTTCTAATTAAGATTTATATGTTGGTGTATATATACATGTACGCACACACAAAGATAGATAGATAGATAGATAGATAGATAGATATATGCCACCAGTTCTGCCTCATAAGTAGGTCTGGGAGTGAATGAAATACAAGGACCCAAGTCTGAAATGCTTCAAAGTTTGAACAAACCTCAGACCTTGATCTTGGCTGTGACTGTTACTGTCAGTGCAGAATGAGTGATGGTGAATCTATCACTTGCAGTTTGCACCTTCACAAGAACCCTCGCTTGCTTATTTTCATCAAGCTTCATTCTAGTCTCACTCCGCAAACATAAGGCAACTGCTTATTTACCATAAAGAAAAATACTGTAAGACAATTACTCACCTATATGCTTAGTTATCTATTTTTGCATTCATATCATTCACTAATAAGCATAAGAAATATTTTTGGCCTACAAAATGTTGGTCATTATTTAGGTGGCCAGTATGTATCATGATGATAAGCTTAGTTTCACTGTTTTGTTGTGATCCTCTACATTACTTATAGACACAGACCTAGATAATCTCTTCTGAATTGACTCACAGTCTGGTGGGGCCCTCAAATCCATATGGGAAGGCTTGAAAGTGCTATGATAGGATAAACAGGAAAATGTCATTACAGCAAGAGTCAAGCCTAAGCTATAAATTGGAGACCTAAGCTTCTTTTAAGTATGGGGTTTCTAGCTGGAAGTTCTCCAGTACTGGACAGTTATGTCCATGTTAAGCATTTTGCTTACAGTTGTCTCGTAATTAAGTTATATCAGTGCCATCTCATGTAAATTGTTTATGTAAGAAAGAAGCCATTCAAATGCATTGTGTATCCATATATGAATTTCAAAATCAGTTAAGATAATCATGTCACATTAAATGGCATAAGGTGACAGAAGGTTCAAGTGGGAGGCTTTGGCAGTTTTAGCAGACATCCTTAAATCAACAACATAAATTTTAATATAGTAATTGTATTACACCAAATGGATGTGTTAACAGGATACTGCTTCCAGATTATTTACAGAGAATGCAAGAGAGAAGTAAAATAATATAAACACATTCATATTTTTTCTAACCTCTTTGTTTTTTAAATCTTCTGCAAACAATCCAGCCCAAACAAATCTTTGTTTTTATAATCTACTTCATTTCTAAAACCACTACTGAGTTAGACTTTACAATTAAGATCTGATTCTTTATGCATGTTTCATAGAAAATGTTTACTCGGACATTGTGCAGTGTTTTCTGCAATGTATGGCTTTGGCATTGCAAGAAAATGAAAATTTCCAGAATCCTGTGTAAAGCTCATTTCTATTAAAGATTCACAGATAAATATCTGTTAATTTATTATATTATGTGAAGACAGGAGGACCAGCACATTTTGTGAGACACTGTTTGGTGATGTAAGGAGACTAAAAATTGTCAAGATTTTCCCAGATTCCTTTTTTTAGTATCGTGACAAGGTGAAGGGAATTAGGGAATTCCCAAATTTTTACACAGCAATACAAGAAATCCTAAGACCACCTGCTCGCCTAGCTTGGTGCTGGTACCATTCCACTAGCCAAAAGCAATGGCTACCAGGGCAAATTTTACAGTACAGTAGAAGCACACAAGTAAAGCAAAACAGTTGGTGCCAAGAATTCACTATTGACCCTGCCTGTGCTTTGCGGGGACTACTTCATACTCACCCTGTGGACTGAGTGTTCTTTGATGGCTGAAGTGCAGAAGGCAAACTCTTGGAGTGTGCATCTTCCAGTTTTGTTTCACCCAAAAGGAGGTGCTTCTCAAGCTCTGAGGCTGTTGCACAACATTAACCAACATACTCTAAGTAGAGATGGCTCAGGATACTAATTTTGTGTAGATGCATCCCAAAGCAACTGCCCAATGCCTACATGGCCCACCAATGCTGTTCAGAGATGGCAGATAGTCTGCCAGAGTTTTCACCACATTGGAATAGCATTTGTTTTTGATGGAGATAAGAATCTGGAAAAATGTATCAGGGAACACATGAGAATAACTTGTTCCAGGCAGGGTATCTGCTAAACAACACATCACCGGTCTTGATCTTTGGTGGGGTTGTGAACAGTCAGTGAGAACTGCGCAGTGCACATTGATTGTCAAACACCTTCTCATCAATGGTGGCATTTCCTCCAGGCCTGAAGTGGCAGTTCATTGCAAAAGGTTTCCATTGCCTCTCTCCCTCTCTACTGAACACCTAAAATCAGATAAAGAAGAGATATTGTGGTCTCTAAGTAACTACTCTTCTGGGGGGGGACAATTCTGTGACTTCTTAAATATAATATTTACCATCCCAAAGTTAGAAAGCCATAATTATATCAAAATTGTTCTAATTTTAATAGCCAATTAAAAAGATTTATTATTATGCTAAACCCTCAGATTGGGTGACTACTGCTACAATATATAAACACCAATAAATGTTCAAAATCAATTGTTTATATTAATGTTAAACCAGATAATCCAAAAGAAAGGTAATTGCTATTTAATTCTAGCATCTTTGCAAGCATCCATTTTAACTGTTGTCCCAGGCTACTCAGCTTTATACTTAGTTTTGTAAGTATATATATTCTATGTTATACTGAGTTAGTATAGAGTGAGACTAATTGAGATCACTATGGAAATTAAGATTACATATTGATAAATGCCAGGATGATGTTGTGCTTCAGTAATCCTCATCAGTGCAGCCATGAAAATTAAATTAATACTAGTTCTGGATTGCACTATTTTCTTCTAACAGTTTAAATGGAAAAAATCTGATCTAGAATTGTTTGCCATGGATAAAAGGAGCCTGCATGGTAAAGGATCTGACATATTTGTAAACCAGCAATTATGGCATATACCCAGCAATTTGAAATATTTCTGAATTGCTCAGCACATCCCCAAATTGCTCATGTAATGAAAGCACATGAAAATGTTATTATCATTGTTTCTAGTTGTCTTCCATTTCCCACTGGAGACTTTTTTGTCAGTTTAATACATTTTTGGTTTTTTTCAGCTCTGGCTTTATTTGGTTTGGTCCTGGAATGAAAATCAGCTAATGACACCTTTTCTCAGTCTACAGAGGCTTCTGCTGTCTAGCAAGAGTGGATTAGTCACTCTGCATGATCTCAGAGCGATATTGGGCTTTGCTGCTCTATTTGTTTATTTGGATTTATTTTAGAGGAGGGAGATCCACAATGCAGCTGTACAGGACAGTATCATCTACACTAATAGTCACTTCATATCTTAAGAATAAAGACAATGGACTCTTCAGTGATGCGTTAATTTTTTTCTCCAAATTAAATGAAGAAATGCAACAGAAATCTGAAGAACCTCTTGCCAAAGGCCCAACATACCAACCCATAGTATTTTCAAGAGTTGAGAGCAGAAGTGACTCGGGGATTAGGAATGATAGTTGTATCATTTTATCTCCTGATTTTCAGACTGAAGCTAGTCAGGTTGGTGACAAATATTAACAGAAGCATTACTTAACAGCTTAGAATAGGATACAAAAGGACAGTCACAATCGCCCCACCCCATGTCCCAAATGTTTTATAGACACTTAGTGCTATTCTGGAAGTATAGAACAGCTGTAACCCAACTAAAATAGCTCTCAGATGACTTTCCTCCTAATCCATCAGTAGCGCAGAGTTGCTTTATTCTCTGCAGCACCGCTGCCACAGCCAGGGACAAGCAGGGATGGCTGCGGTGTCTCCATCATCAGCTGCTGCCAAAACGATGCCTCGGGAACACAGATAGTCTCTTAGAAAATGGAGTGGTTCTCAGGATGCTCCGATTCACAGGGGACCAGGCTGGCATATACTCAAAAGAACTGGGAAATAAGGGAGGTTTACCTCAAAAGCAAATTAGCTAGTACAAAGAATTCTGATGATAATGCCCAAATGAAAGCTCATAAAGAATTAAAATATGACAACTGTCATAACAACAGAAAACATTGTTATAATATGAGATCATCTTACTAAATTGTCGTGGCATCCCTGAGGACAAGCAGGCATTTTGGTTCTCAGTTTCTCACTAATATCAACCTGCACATCTAGACTGCAGTGCTTAAAATATGAACCTTGTAGAAGAATATCAAGCTGCGCGCATACAAATTGGAGATAGATTTGTCAATGCAACATATTGTTTCTGGTACAATTACTCAGTTACCAATAAAACCTCTGCAAACAAATGTCCTGCAGTTTAAAAAAGAATATAATAATATATATACTTTGAAATTGCGGAGTCTAGATAAGCTAAATCAATCATCAGGCCACAGCAAAGAAAAGTATTATTCTAACTCTAAACCTAATAATGAAAAGCAGTTTTTAAAGATATTCTTATTAAAGGACAGAAGAAAGTGTCGACAAAATCAGATTATTTGGATCACCAATAATTTGTTCTGAGTTTGTACACCCTTCACAGCCCAAAGAGACCTCGTCCATGATTGAGTCTCCTGATCATTACTGCAGTACAAGCATGTGAAGAAAATACAAAGTTATTAGCATAGACTTAAAACCAATCTGAACAATTAATATCCATAGTTGACACACAGGGGAAAACATGTATGTTAAAAATGAAAATAAATTCATAAGTACAACAGAAAGACATGTGCCTGTTCTCTTTCTCACCTAAATTCAGAGATACTGCTGGCATAGATACATACTCGGAGGGAGAGGAAGAGGTCGTCTTCTCTTTCTGTTACTCAGTTAAAGACCACTGTCAAAGGAACTATGTTTAAAGGGCTATGAGGGTCCATGTAATTTCAACTGCAAACTCTTTAAAGATACCATAGATTTGCTATCAAAAAAGAACTGAGTAATAAAAATTAAACTTGATAAACACTTGTTAGCTGTCACTTTTTACAGTTCTTGTATAGATTTGATAAATTTTCTCCATTGCATCAGGCCTGTTCTATTAGTGCACTTATATGCTAAATACACAATAGCTGTGCAAATTTCGTCATTTTGCTATGACAAGAATCTCTTGACATTCGCATTTTTCCATTTAATAGTCTGAAACTTCAGCAGCTGAAAAGTTTATAACATACAAAGGTGAAAACTCTGAGCATAATCTGTTTTTATAATAACTAGTGCTGTGTATGATCATGGTTTTGAAAAACAAAATTTTTTTTCTTCTCAGCTTTTGATAAGAAACTTCTTGCATATTATTTCCCAGATTTATGGGAATAAGAGTTACTATGGAGTAATACTGAATACAGTATTAAGTGTGCAAAGTGTATAGAAGAACTGAAAACACACCTAGAGATACAACTAATGCTTCAGACATGCAGCTGTACTTACTTAGGCCTGGCACTTTCTTCTTTTTTCCTCTAACTCTCTTCTCTCTCAGTTTTCTTCTGAATTTCAGTATTTTCTTGAGATTACCACTAAGAGTTTCTTCTTTCTTCTCCTCTTTGTCCAAGATTCTTTTCCTGAGTAAAAATTAAGCTATTTGTGGTACTCTATCAGTCTTGAAACAGTTTGAGTCTTTTCCATTTACTTTTTAACTATTTCTCCTCCTATTTCATGTCATAACTGTTAAAATAAATTGAAAGCAGAAAAAAAATGTTCATAATTCTCCAGTTGAAGCTGAAGGGAAACAGAGGGAGAGTACTGCAGATGAGATGTCAATTGCTAAAATTACCTTGTCTCCCTGATCAGACAGGCCTTGGATTTATTGAACTACAGGGCACTCTACAAGGTCTATTTAGTTTCTCACATTTGTTTCACAGCACTGAACTGAAGGAACCGAATGATTTGAGCATGGTTATTGATTAATATTGTTTATTGCATATATTGTTCCAGGCACTTAGGAAAAAATATAGGTATGTTTAAAAGAAAATAAATACATAAATAAGATGGCAAGCTGGACTCCCTCTTTCTTTCTCTCCCACTGCATGTGTATGCATTAGCACAGCTCTGAAAAGCCCCCTGGACAATTCATAACAATAGCAGGCACTTAGGAAAAAGTATAGGTGTATTTAAATCTAAACCATATACATAAATAAGATAGTAAGGCAAGCTATATGTGTATGTCAGCAGAGATATGAAGCTGTTTGAAGAATTCTATCAGTAGTAAGTGTGCCACAGGGCAACTGCGTGAACACATAAATGAGATGGACCAAAATAATTCCTTCCCTGAGCATTACCCTGAGAGAGCGTAACTTAGCGATACAAAGGACATGCACAGGACAACTGGGAATGTGGAAGCTCTGCCTGGAGGAGCACTGGCTGCTATTTTGATAAGATTTTTTTTTCTTGGAGTACTAAGTCATCTGTGAAATTTTAAGAAAAACTCAAAAAATCAGAATTTCAGACTCACAGTTAAAAGTACAGAACTCTGTCATGTTTTCTTGGTTTTGTCAGTTTAATTCAGGGCAAAAGAAAAAATTTCTACTTAAATCCCATTTTCTGAACTGACCTGGGTCATTAATGTATTCTAGGCCCTGGTGTGGCTGTTACTCTTTGTTATTAAACACACTTCCTAAAAGGTTTTAGCTAAACTGCAGAAAGGCCATAAGCACCTACTAAGACTGCCCAAACAGAGAGTTGGTCTGCAACAGCTACTATTTTCTCCATTCACACACTTCCCAATTTCTCACTAGCATCTTCGTGTAGACAAACCCTTCCTAGTGACTGAAACAGATTTTCTGCGTCAAAAATGTCTCTTATTTGTGTTGCGATGAAGTTTCATACTTCGAAGTGTCAAACCGTGTCACTATAAGACAAACAGAAAACACTTTGATCTCAGAGTATGTCTACACAACGTACTGAAGGTGGAATGACAGTACAGACATCTATTCTAGTTTGAATTTAGCTAGCATGGGTGACGTTAAGAGCCTGCACGTCTAAGTACAAACTAGGAGAAACCTGATGGACACTCCCTTGGGCTGCTAAGGAATAAAAAGGAGCCATTCTTTGTGGCTAAGATTACTAACAGAACCATCTCGGTTTATAGTCTGCAGTTCAAAGGGTGCACATGTAATGTTAGTACAGGGCAACACTTTTTCATTTCATAGTATGTCAGTTTTTATTGATAATATATTGGGTTTTAATATTAATATATTCCAGTCAGAAGGCTTGCCTTATCAAATCATGGCAAAATCATAAACTTAGACTAAAACATATGTTTTCATAAACTATAAGATTTCCTTGTTACTCTTGTTTATTCACCATATTTCTGGCACTAGTATACAGACAGTAAGATTTTCAGCCAATTGATCCACTATCTTCCTCCTTGTCTCTTCTTTGACCTTACAATGAATAACCCAGTCTTTTCCCAGTTTCTATATTCTTGTCCAGATTTTATATCTGCTTATAATTACTTGAGACCTTTTGTTTCTAAGTCTGTGCAGGCTTGATGCTAGCAAAGCTTTCCGTTTTATTCCAGCATGCTTTTTTGGGATCAAAAAAACTCTCTTTGGCTTAGAAAAGAGAAAATATTCCAGTCAACAAGTGGCAAACATTCAGTGACAGATGTTAAAAATAAAGTATGCATTAGAATGCTTCAAACGTTCTCTCGTGTCAAGAGTTTCAGAGGTAGCAGTTGTACATTTGTACATAGCCACTGCCTCTGTGACATAATCAAATATAAAAATAACAATATGACTATAGTTTACAAATAAAACTCAAAGAAAATGTCAAAATTCTTAAACAAAATTTGAACATCTGTAGAAAATTTTAAAATAAAATGCTACACTGATTTGGAGGAAACTGTTTCCTGATTGTGGAGAGGAGGAGATTTACTCTTGTTATGATTCAGAATAGAAACATTCTGAAATGTCATCTTTTCTGGTAAAACGGAAGATCAAATTTTTGAGCAGGGTATTAATCCTTACTCTAAGCATGGCCTGTATGACATGAAAAAGAGTCAGATTCAGCCACCACAGGAGCTGGAAGCTCCACTTGTTTGATGATGAAGAAACAAGTAGACGTTCTCTTTTGTTACAGTTCTAATTCACAGACTCTGTTAAATCTAACAGAATACTAATTACCTTAAGTGGATTTCACAGTTGACAGAGACCTTTGCTGGGAAGACAAGCTTGAAGAAGGCAATTGAAACTTAGCTAATGAAGAATACAAGATCCACCTTTGAGGAATGTTAAGTAAGTGCTTTGCTTTTTATGAAAGGTACCTCTTTTATATGTAAAGTAACCACAGAAATGTCAACATTTCATTTTTAGACACCCTGCTAAATTCTGCAGAGGGTTATCAAATTGCCTTTAGGTTTTCCTTTTCCGTAATTGTATTTATTCATACAGCAATTCCTTGCAGTGAAGCTCTGTGGACCAATCATAAAAAAGGCACACTCAACGTTTGCTTAACACAGCTTAATCAAACCAGTCTTCATATTGACAATCACGGTATGGCAGAAATTTCTTCCTTGCGAATGAGGGCTATGCAGGTGTATCTAATTATTACAGAATTGCTTGAAACACACAAAAGTGCAGGTGAGAGCCGGGACCATAAAACTGTTCTTTCGTGATCACGTTACCTCCAGTAGCTCAAAATATGCAAATAACTACTGCCTTTGGTGGTACTCAAGAGCTAATACCAGCTCACAATTAGTACCAAGTTGGGATGCTTTAAAACCTACTGAGAAATACAGGCAAAGTCTTGCTTGTGTGGTTGGCTGGGTGTTCTGCTTGTACAGACAGGATCAAAGACACACGATCCAAAAGCTTTAAGATTAACTCTCTCCTTTTCATACTAAAAGTTGCTTCCTCATTTTAGAAGATCTTGTGATACTGCAGCATACTTACATCTTACGGAGTACACTGCTGTGATCCTTGTGCTACTGTGAAGTATTTTATGGCTTACCTGGATTTTTCAGGGAATGAAATATTTGGTTTTCAGCACCCGTAAGATGTTCTATAGGCACATAAATTAAAGTTGTTCAGGTAGTAGAGGGTTTCAAAGACTTTTTTAAAGCCAGAAAACAGTTTATTTTCTAATTATTCAGGGTTTTACTGAAGAAGCCAATCAGAGAAAGATTTCTTTGAAAATGATCTAGTTTAAAGTTTTTGCTCTCTCTTTTCTGAATCATGTCCTACATGATAGTTTCAATTATTTATTATAAGGCAATGGTAAAAAAGTGTTAATTAGCAAAGATGAAAAAGACTGACTCAATGGGAGCTCCTGTAAAGGAGCTCTTATTTCTAATGCCTGAGGTGACCACTAATTTACAGCTTTTGATAGCTTGCAAGCATGGTTCACAGAATAAATTGGTCTTGGGGAAAAAATACTGTACACCTTATTCACTGTGGTTAATGAATAAGGTATAGGTTTTGCTGTTGTTTTGGGTTTATTTTTTTAGTTCAGGCAATTTAGTTTTGATAAAACAGTTTAACTTGACAGTGTTAGAAATTAAAATATGCAAAGAGAGAAAGTATGACACTAGAACTGCAAGATTTTCTCCATTCAGCTAAAATGCCCATACCCAGCCCAAGAGGCCAGCTCTAAAAATAATCATGCTTTTTATTTTTTTTCTTTCTGTGCCAATTTCAGCTAGTCTTTTCCATCTTATAAAAAACTTCAATATTTTTAAAAAAAGCTTTAAAAATACTAATATCCCAAGATCTGTACAGCTTTTTGCTTGTCTAAGTGAAAATAAGAAAAAATAACACACAATATTAGATGATTATGCTAATAATGGGAATCATACAGAAGAGTGAAACTGAAATTTCTCTTACACATAATGCATCAAAATTACCTTCATATTTTGTTTATATGTTTTATGATTTAATTGTAGCTAGACCTACGCAAGTGCGAAACAAGTTCCTTAACAAAATGAATTATTTTAATTAATTGGAATACTCAACGAGGGCCAATAATGCAGTGGTCAGAGGTCTCGTTTGACTATTTTTTGCCTGTAATCTCCATTGGACATAGCAGCTTGTTTCTTGAAAGTTACCACACAGGAATTCATTTTTATCACTGGTTGTCCTAACTGGATTTTAGATAGATGTGACTTATATGTGAAGGATTCTGTCTCTCCTTTTTTTTTTTTTTTTCCCTTCTCCCTTTCTTCCAATTTTCCCAACTTTCCTAGTCATTCTCAAAAAACCCCACCAAAAACTAAATGAGTCTTCAAATTTTGTTCATCCATTTTGGCATTTAACACAGCTAGGTCAAGAGAACAACATAAAATTTTTAGTGACCAATATGGGAGACTGGGTTCCAAGGACCCAAGACGTGCTGCACATCCCTCACCCCAAGCCCTTCACAGAAAGCAGGAATCTTGAATGTTGATTATTTTTTTCTTTACAGGGTCACTGGCTTGGTGTTCAGCTAGCAGAAATGACTGAAATATTGTTTTTCCAATGACACCTGAAAATGAAAAGTTTTCGACTGAGTGTCTGTTCCATTTACACTAACCCAGAATCCTGACTGTCCATCTACTCTCTTTCCCAATTCTGTCGATTTTGCTTATGCCTGTATTCTTCATGTTGCTTCACAACATCACAGCTGTGCAGGACCAATTCCTCAAACCTCCAAGCAGATGAATTCACATGAAAAACGCACTTTTCTTAATTCTTTATGTTTAGATCTTTGAAGCCTTTCAGATCTTCCTCAATTAACACCTTTCCACTTAGCCTGTTTTCCTTGTTTATTTGTTCATTTTGTTGTTGTTTTCTTTATTAATGAGATATTAATTGTCAGTCTCTGTGATGTTTCTTATGCTTCAAGCTTTTTTTCATCTCCTGATGAGCCTTGCTGAACATAAAACGAGAACAATGAACAAAGTCATTGTGAGAGTTAAACTAAAAAGAACTACAAAATGCTAAAGTCCAGAATCAGCAGCAACAGATAAAGGATTAACATGATGCTGCTGTTGTGAGGACTTCATTATCACCATGTTCCTGGTCAGAACAAAGGTGTGAAAGGACAGGAAGCTTTAACAAATTTAGAGTGTGATGTGAAAATAAATGAGATATGGTCCACCCTAAGTTGCTATGGGCTTCAGGACATTTAAAATCCAGGAACAATTAAAATCCAGATTATTCAAATACTTCAAAACTAACTGAAATAATTCTACTGTATGGATAGAAAGGTAAATGTACCAGTGTTAGTATCTGAGGTGCATCTCCTCACCTGGATGCTAAGGTTTTCGAAAAGATGTTCTGGCATTACTTGATTTTACTATTTTAATGACCGAAAAGAATGATCTTCATTTAATTGTCAGTCTGTTCTTCAGAAATGTATAGATTTTTACTATTTTGGAAAATATTTTGGATATTTAGCATTACTGAAGGTAGACAGAGTTTTACAAAGGGTGATTGTCCCCATTATCTTATAGAGGCTTCCAGCCTTAATTTATTACCCTTTATTACCTCTATGCATTGATTAGAGGGCCTAGGAGACCCACTAAGAGTAGATGTCTAGTTCTTACATAGCTGAGGTTGGATGTCATGAATTTCATACATGTTACTATGTACCAATATCTGTGAAAATTCATGCCTCCTTAAATTCATGTCCTCTGATTAAAACAAAAAAGCATATGCTTTTTTGCATATTTGCGTGTCTTCCCATGCCAAGTCTTTATTTTACCAAACAGGGAAAGGACCAGTAGGTGATTTTCAAAGAACGTGCTCTGATATTTCTTTCAGCCAGAGCCAGTACCAACCTTAAAAAGTAAAAAGTAACTTGAAAGTACAAACAGAGAGCAGAGGATATCATCCACTGGTGTTGAGGAGGGAGCATTTTCTTACATTGATTCTTTTCTCTTTGACTTTCTGGTAGCATATAAAACGTGGTCATTGAGTTTTAGAGATTTTTTTTCTGGAAGTAGGCTTAACCAATCAGGAAATTAGAGTCCCTATCACGCAGCTTCTCTAGTGAATCACAGAAGGGAGTGAAACAAAGCAAAAGGGGATTTATTAAAGATAAAATTTAATTAAAAGTACAGAATATGAAATATAATAAATATTAAAATAAATAAATGCCTTCTGGGGCAGGTAGTGACATGAACATGGGATTAATTTTAATAAGGTGAATAACCCTTCACTAATATGAGTGTTGGGGTCAGAGTCTAGCCTAAGCATTTGAATATTTTCCTTGGTTCAGATTATTCTTTTCACAGATATGAAACAGTCAGCTTTTTCTGTTCTAGCTGTACATAATTTTGAAAATTGTTTGGTGAACAAAAAGGAAGAATGGAAAGTTACAAGTTTGTGTTTCATAAGGGGGGAGAAAAGTCTCTTCAGTTTTAATTAAGTTCTTCAAGTCTCACTTGAGAAGACATTGGTGTACCAGAAGACAAAAAAAATAAGTTAGCTCATGTTCATGTACAAAAGTGGGTGACAAGTAAAACTAAAATGCAAGGCATATTATGCAGATTTTTTGGTGAATGGCACTTACAGATTTACATAAAATTAAAATAACCTTTAAAATTAGGACGGTCGGGTCACTCTAATGTGATCTGAATTACTGAGCTAATGATATTCTTATCCCTCCATGTCCTCTAGGCACTGCCATTGAAAATGTAAACCTGTGCAAGAATACTTAAGTCGGAAGAGCTACCCTGGGAAAACCACTCCATACTTCTCTATTGGTGCTACATCTGAAGACAAAATACAGTTCTTAAGTAGGTATTTAAAGCCAGAAATGTCTAGAGCCAAAAATAAACAAAACAGCCATTATTTTGTGTTACTGTTCCATCTGCATTTTGGACCAGTGCTTTTTTTATGCAGACAAAGATTTGATTTTGGTGCACATTCTTAATATACTACAAAGAACAAGATTGCAAAGTCATCAGTTAGACAGCAGTAATGAAATTAGCAAATAATACTTAATTGATTTTCTGAAAAGTATAGTCAAGACCCAGCTGCATAAAAGGTACTTTTATGCTGTACTACTGGTAAAAACAAACCCAAAACTGGATTAAGTGGCCAGCTGGGGATTCTGAGCGCATAATTGAAGACCTGAGTGGTAAACAAGTATTTCAATTATCTCAAAGAAAAGAGTGTCCAGGGGCAGAGGGGAGGAGTGACCCGAGTACATGGTGTTCTGGCAATCTTCTAAGGATCCAATCGTTGCTCAAGACTATAAATTAGAGCAACCCTAAAGAATATAAAGTCACTCATGTTTTCCATTTCAGACTTCCACAAGGATACCAGAATCCAGGTTACTAGTTTTAAATAACCAGGTATGCAGACTTCCTTACTTTCAGGACCGGAATTTTAACTCTGTAGTATGAGTTTGTCTCTTTGTCCTTTGTGACTCCTGTGTGTGGCAAGCTGTTTTCACAGCCTTTTAATGATAAAAACTGGGACACATTTTTTGTAAGGTTCGTGTATGGTTAACTAGATGTGATTTGTCTAAATTTATCATTAGGTGAATTATAAGTAGTCATCTAGGAGCATCTCTTGCTATTAGAGAATGCTTCCAACCTGTATACATCTATAGGTGCGTATTTCTTAAGTAATTTCAGTCAAACACTTTAAACATATGGCCCTGTTTGTAGTGGAGTGATACAGGACTCCACTACAGGACTCTAGGTTAAATCCTTCTCAATATTTTGAGCAATGATTTGGAAGTAAGCACAAAATCACTGCTGATAAAATTTATGGCTGATGCAAGGATTGGTTGAGTGGTAAATAATTATAATCAGGCCTCGCATTCATCTGGAATGATCTGGATTACAATAGTTATATTTATTTGACTTCTGTTGGTTTTGGCTCTGCTCTGAGGCAGCCAGACGTGTGCTAGCTCTGATTCAAAAGGCATGCAGATGCAGTCAGCCTAACAAGCGTGTTTGAACTCTCAGCAGTGTTCATTAGCTTATTGAGCACACCGTCCTGCTACTTGCAACAGCACAGCTTCTGTTTTGCTGCTGTCTGGGTTTGGAGTATTAGCAGAAAGCATTTGTGTCTTCCTTAAAAATCCCTTCACCCTTGATACTCTGGGCTCATTCCAGCAAAATGAGTTTTAAGAGAAGAAAATGCAATGTTTTTCATCTAATGAAAAGGAATTGGAGTCCTGTCTATAGCACAGGGGACTGAGCTAAGGTTTCCAAGGGCAGAAATCTGTTGTGGGGGTTATATTGGATAAACAAACTTAGGTATAGAGAAACAAAATTAAAATAAAGCTATCTTACAGTCTTCTAAACTCAGAAATAATGGACAGGAGCAGTTAGGTGGTGTTAATCCTTCTAGGTAGCACTGAAGATACCGATGCTCAAATATTTTATCCTGATCTCATGTCCACATTAAAAAAGAAAAACTGAAAAATTATGAGAATGAGAAGTCACAAATACTAGACAAAATTTTTATAGTGAGTAAGAAAGGTCTTGGTCTCTTGTCTTTTCAGAAAAAAGAATGGGGCAAAACCTGATTGTAGAATTATATGTGAAAGACAAGAGAATACTGAATTCTGAAAGGTTCTTTTTATCTCCTGGAGAAAGGTATATCAATCACCTGAGTACCATACAAACAAAAGTATGATTGCCTCATACAGGTGGACCAGCTGAGATAATTTTAACCTAATGACTTCAGACTGGGTTTTTGGAGACTGTAAGGATATACTCATGTATATATACATTTGTAAGCAGTGAAGATGATTAACTATGAGACAAATGAAAATAGAGATTCTCTGTTTCTTTGGGCAGAATACCTGGGAGTAGGTGAAATGTAACACCTTTGGTACAGAAGAGTTCAAACTAAATTATCTAATGCTCCCTTCTATCTTTAATGTCCATGAATCTATGTATTCTTGTGTTTGAAGAGCATATTAATGCATCATTTACAACTAGCAGCATTTTTATGTTTTAATGATACTGTTATCCTGAATATGTTGTGTGTATGACCATGTGCATTAGTATGATATATTAGAAGTACTGCAGCAATATCATGTCTCCCAGATGTAATATTGCAACATGTATTTGCATAAGCACTTTAACTATGGAACATAGTACATTTCCTTCTCTTATCAGCACAGATTTGCAGAATTTATTTATATACAAGCCTACAGAGAATAAAAGAGTACTTCAGGTTCCATAAAAGTTATGCTTAATGACAATTTTGATTGCTGTGGTTTTCACCTTAAATTTTAGGTTTCAGTGTTCAATGCATTTCTTTCAAACTTATCACTGGAGGATATTATCTAAAGTTACTCAATATCCAGTAGTCAAATCGGCAGGATTTCACTTCTCATTTTTTCATCATGAATGTAACTAGCTTATTATTAGCCTGTTATTACTGTTGCTTGTTAATTACTGTTTGTTAATCGGCTTTTAACTGGATTACCAGTAAACTTTCCAATATTCCTGTACAGAAGAGGATCTAAATAGACTTTTCAGTTGCTTTAAAAATCATCTAAGAAGAACAGACTTTCCCATAGGTCTATGTAGAAATAGAACTATGTTGATAAATATATATACTTGACTAAATACAAAGTTAGATTTTTAGTAAAAAAATTCTGTTTGCTTTGCTCAGCCTAAGGGGAAATGTCAAAAGGTCTGATATACAGAAAAAAACCTTCTACTCACCCAGTGAAAATTAGCTCTTTTGAAGTTGCTGCAGTTCAGGCACTCTTAAACTCGGGCATCTACAAGAAAAAAGTAACTACATTTTAAAACATTTTCTATTATATGAAAGTTCTTATTAGTGGAGTCTGTACTGATATTGACACACACGTGATAATTATTAACAAGCCACTAATACAATAAATATATAAAAAGCTAGTAAATACACAGTTTCTAAGTGACTCAGTCATGATGTTCCTCCCCAGGTTTCCATTCTAGATCTGTGTTCTGCATTCCTTTTACCTCACCATCACAATTTGTCATTGACTGTTCTGCAGTGGTACTTGAATAGAGTTTTTGCCTAAGAGGCCTAAGTTCAGACACTGTATACTCATTTTTAGTACATTCTGTGACAAGAAAAGGCATATAAAAATCTGGGTTTTGTTTCTATTTTGACTGTGCAGTACAATTGCCAAAGTTCAGTCACCTTGGACGTGTCGTGCTACATCTCTGTGCTACACTTTCCTTATTTCCTGAAGGCCTGTTATGATACCCTTCCTCACAAAATATTCTATGAAGATTTTAAATGAAAGGTGAAATACAAAATTATTTAAATCAGGAGAAAGGCTGAAAAGCTGCAGGGTAAAGCTGCCACTCAAAGGGAACTTGATAAGCTGGAAAAACCTCATGAAGCTCAATAGAGTCTTGCACCGGAGATGCAGTATCCCCATACACTTGTGGACTCTGGTTGCTGATGAGGTAGAAAGCCATTGGGTTGTCTAGAGAGACTGGAATATGCATCCGAGATTTTGACTGGCCCAGGCCCTGACCAACCTCATTCAACTCTGGAGTAGAATCTGACTTCACGGTTGAAGCTGCTTGGAGTCAGGTACCAGATCAGACATCTCCAGAAGTCCCTTCTGAAAAAAAATATCCTGTGTCTCTATCTCAGCGCAGTTTCTTTCAGCATGGTTCCCAAAAGAGCTACAGCAGTGCTCAAAATTTGAAAGCGCATGAAGGAGTCACACATTCTCCCTTTTATATCCCCCTCAAATTAAAAAAAAAAAAAACAACAACAACAAAAAAACCAAAACAAAGCAAAAAGTAATTTAGAGTGTAAAAGGAAGTTATTTTCTGCTCATTTTATTGGTTTCTGATCTCTTAAAAATACATCTGAAAAGAATGTCTGTCTTCTACGATTAGATCTAAAATGCCACAAGACTACACAGCAGGTTGCTCTTTCTCAACTATAAATTTTATCACTACTACTTCCCGAGTTCTCTACTAAAAATGGACAGCTTGTGAAATACTTCAACCTGTCTGGCTTGTGACAGGTCTTCCTACAAAAATCTGAGTTATCCAAGAACACTCTGTAGCTGTCATGGCTAACTACCACTCCACAAACCTGACTTCTAAAGAAGAATCCCTTGGGAATCGCAGAATAATAGCAACATTAGCCAAAAAGTCCACCTTTCTCTGGAAGAGCACACAAGTAGAATTTATTTTTGTGTCATAACTCTGAATTTGGAAAGAATGTTGCTTCCAATTTTATATGAATGACCAAACCGCTATAACCGTTAGAATATATCCATACATTTTTTTCAGGAAAACATAGGTAAAGATCAGACACTTTAAAAAAATAAAACACAGCAGAACCTTAGTGCTAAGTAAGTTATTTAATAGCTATTGATAATGACATAAATTGAGCATATGGGGGGTTTAATCTACTGCTAATAGTAATAATAATATTGATGATGATGATGAATACTCGAATACTGTTATACTCTACCGTTGCACTAGATATGCTCTATGGTTTGGACAACTTCACTATGGAAAATCCAGGTTACACAAGGAAATATTGAATTTCTGTCAAGAAAATTGCTCACATAGTAATACACTTATTGACTTAATCAAAAAATGCAAAATGGCTGTGCTTTATAACACTTAGAAGATCATTAGACTTAGTATCTCTCTTCTGACATATTAACCTTTCTATAACCATGGCAATATATAAATGTCAGGGTTGGTTTTCTTTGGGTTTTGTTTTTTAGTAAATATAAGCTTGAACAACTTAAATTTGCGTTTCAACAAGCAGTTATATTGAGATTGTTGGTTATGATTTTAAGACTATGAAGATTTCAATGTGTGTTCCAGTATTTCTAAATTGCTGGAGCCTTAGAAATTAAATGTACTTTTCTTCATGGTTTCCCTTCAGTTTTCTCCATCTGTTTTTTTAAGTGCTCCAACTTGCATTAGGCTAAAGATTTTAAAGTACAGGCTGCTTTTCTAGAGTTTCTGATGTCAAGTTTCTCCAGCATCACATTAACAAATTACATATATATAATGTGCTTTCAAAATACATAAATCTGGCATTCCACAAGAGAGTTTTCTTGCCAGTACATTAATTAGGAAAATGTTCCTTATGACTATCTATTTAAATTACCAATGTTTAATTAGCTATTATTGCTGAATTAAGGATTGATTTCTCATATCAGTATATATTGGTCCAGGCTCTCACCCGTCGTAGCCAAATTTGCTCAGATGAAAAGCGCAGTGAGAAGGTGACCTTGGATTCTGGCAATGCTCGATGCCAGCTGATCCAATAGTTAAAGGCCAGAGAAACACAAAAGTTGTTCCTACCCATTTTAGTTGCCAACAGCAGATTGAGATTGTCCAGGTAGACCTATTGGCTTTATGGAGAAAGGTTTTTCTTTTTTAAGAGTTATTATGAAAGTACTATGCCATCAAACTTTCTCCAAAGATACTTTTGCTGCAGAGCTGTCGTGCTGAAAATGCCTTTGTTGTGAGGGGGATTAGGCGGTGCCGGTGTAGCCCACTATTGGATCCACTGACCTCTGCACTAAAAGAGTGTTCCCTATTTTTAAGCGTTGCCTCCAAGTCTACTGAAATAACTGCACTTCTACAAATGTTTGGATGCATACCTTTTGTTTATTTGGAATTAAAACTGAATGGATCTACAGGCAAGATATAGATTATCTCCAAGGTTATGAATTAACAAAAATCGCACCACAAGTACTTCTGAAAACAAAAAAGATGCAGTAAAGAAATAGAGATACTAGAAAGTTCAGTAACCTTCTGGTTCTCATGTTCAAAACACAATTTATGGAGAAAACTGGCTGTAGTAAAGTAAGAGCCAATTCTACAGAACAAAGACAAAAGGTTTCATTTTCTAAACGATGCTAAAGAACATATACTGAGATCATATTATTCTCTTGAGCTTCCAAATTCCCAGGCTAAGATTTTACTGCCTGTAACATTAAGCAATCATTGAAGGGATTCCTGACTTCTGTCCAATCCTACAGTGCAGCAGACCATAGACCTAAACTCTCAATTCATAGTTGTCCATTTAACATTCCTGCTTTCGTCAAATTTGTGGCTTAGACATAATTAAGAAATAAAGTTACAAAGACAATGGAAAACAGACTGGCATTGTAACATTTCTTGCCAAGATGAAACCAAAAATTGCAAAATAACACTCAAAAAGAGTTGGATGTTTGAATCTGTGCTTCAGACTTCTGTGACTTTAATGAATGAAGATGCTTAAGGGAAAAAAAAGGAAAAAAGGAAAAAAGGGAGAGGGAGGAAAGAAAAGAATGAATTTGTGCATACTTACCCAAGGTGATTGATATGCAGATAAAGAATGTGTCATGGAGTGATTTTTTTGTCCTAGCACCATCAGGAAAAAGCAAGAGCCTTTCATTTCCTGGTAGGAAAATAAAATTAGTTCCACCCAATAGTGACCGTTCACTAGCTTAACTTCCCCTGAACCCTTTGGTATAATAATTTAAAGGTGGTGATAAATAAGGACAGTATCTCACACAACAAGGTGTATACGCATCACCTTCCATACCAACAAAATCATAATCATTATAAAGAACTTACTTGCGGTGCTCTGTATTCCTTGGGAGTATAACAACTGCATAAACTGAACATTGGGTCTAAGTTGCAGCTTCTTCAGAAAGCAAATGGGATGAGCATCTTTACAGTACTTGGAGAACTGAAAGAGCTGTATAAGCAATGGCTCCCCTCTTAAGTTGCACGTGATGAATGGAAAATAATAAAATAATAGATGTATCTGATGTTAGAATTCAGAATCCATCACTTCACAGGCTCACAGTCATTATTTGATCTACATAATTATACTGAACATTTCAATTAAACTAAGAATAATTACATAAGAAAATGATCTGAACCTCATTTCAAAAGACGACTCGGCTACACTTAGAAAATATTTTTGCACGTCTCTGTTAAAGTGTATGACAATGGAAATATGATTACATCTAAGAATTACACGATTTGCCCTAAAAATAGGAATCTAATATATACATCCGTTATTTTTAGATATTACGGCAGAGAATAAAGAAATACTTAGTTAAAAAGTGGTAAGTGATCCCCCTGAGGAAAAAAAAAAAAAAAAGAAAAAGGACTTTGGTGGGGTTTTTTTAAGGAATCGGTTCCCCTATCCAGTTTACTACTAAGCTGTGGAAACAGTGGTACCAGCACAGCAAGAGGGGCAGGGAGCAGTGGTTAGAGATAAGGACATTTAAGCTAGTATTGCCTTCAAAGAAATGTCCGCAGCACCCTTCTTCAGGGGGAGAATTCAGTCCTCGGGAAGAGTCCGTGCTCCTCATCTAAATTAGACAGCTGCTAAAAACCTCCTGTGTGTAGGCTGCACCGTGACCCCAATGCCTGTAAAAGCACTCTGGCTATGACCACTTTCACCCCTAATCTGATCCCTGAAAACCAAGCCTTAGAAGATGTGTAAAGTACTTATTCACTTCTGAACATGCTTTAAAGCTATCCCTTGGAGCAGATGGAGTTTATTTTGTAATCTCTTTACAGCAGCTGAGCGACAAAAAATAGACTGCAGTGCAGTCCAGAGTCAGTGTCTCCCTTTAAATTATTTGAAATATTACAAAAATTACTTTGTGTCTAATAGAGGCACCCTTTCCTGTCAAAAGGGAGAGGTCAGGTTATTGTCAATGACATTTGATTAAATATTTGCTAATCAAATTTATTTTTCATTAATGGATGGATTTGTTAGTTCCTGCATCTCAGTGATAGCTCAAGAACTCAGCACTAGAAAATCTTTGATTATCCTTTTACAGATTTATAAATATTTTAGTGATCTAATCAAAGTAAAGGAACAATGGAATATGATTTAGGTAAGTATTATAAAAAGAGCTAGTGAACAGCTAGTCTATCTTTGCACAATCTATTTTTGAGTACTTTTGAGTAAGAATGAATTCCTTAATTTCAGTCCGTTTGGAAATAATTTATGAACAGAATAAGGGCAGACATTCTTGAATATGTTAATTTTTGTAAGTTGTTTCCCCAGTTCTAATTAATGTTAAAAAAAAAAAAAAATCTCTAGAAAATACATCCCCATTTGAGCGTGAATTTCTCTCTGAGAAGAATCTGACACAATCTGGAAGCCCAGTTTTTCTTGTTTTTACAGACACTGGGGCAACTGAAAGTGAAGAGTAAGGGAGAAAGAGGCTCTGTACTATTCTATACTAAGAACATAGTATTATAATATTATCTATATTAATGATATATGTTATAATATTAGCTCTATACTACCATTCTGTACTGACTTTTTTTTTTTTAATTTAACGTGTAATTGAAAAGATGAACAGAAGACTTGATGGTGTACTTCAGTTACCACTTACTTGTTTCAACATAATATATGCTTTAGTTGATTTTACTTGCACTTAAGTTTTTATGGTAATTGCCTACTTATCCTGTTCTCGTGAACTAATCGGGAGTAATTATTACATCTCTAATTGACCAACAATAACTACTGTATCTTGTTTTGTTAATTAAATGCTTGTTTAGGAGAATATTTAATTTGCTGTAGTAACTTTTTTTTTTTTCCTTGGCGAGCAAGTCAACGTAACTTTATTATTATTCTGCCTGTATAAGGCAGTGCATGCAAAGCTCCTAAGAAGATTATGTATAACACCTTATATCTACCATAAAAGGGCTCAGCTGAAGCTTATGTTATTGTTAAACATCTTGTAAAAGGAATCTGTGACACAGTTTCAGTTACGACATGGAAAGCATTCCAGCACAGGAAAAACTCAGTAAGGTGATTTTCCCCATAGATAATATGTTGGGGATCTTGTTTTGGGCTAAGACCCAGCTTACGCAGTCTCTAATGAGACCCAAAGAAAAGGCCGTATCGTCGAAGTCACGGCTCTTTGTTCACAATGCAAAGGTGACAGTTACCATGAGTCAGCAGTGTCCTCAGGCTCCCCGGAACAGTAAGGGACTTCAGTCATCTGGGAAGGTGGACTGAAGCAGAGGAGGCAACCAGGAGACCCCCATGGCCACTCTTCCAGAACACAAGCTCTACAACAGCGCTGGTGTGGCCGCCGCGCAGAGCAGAAGTAAGAGCGGCAATGACGTACAGTAATCTCTGGGGAGATGGTCTGAAGTGGCTCACGGCGGCGAGCCTTCATGCCTACCTCAGAGCAGCGCGTGGGAAGTCAGGAGGCAGCCTCAGGTGCAGCACCAGCGAACGACATGATTTCACATTCAGTTCCTACAGCTACCACTTCTTGCCACAGACACGACACTGATTCGGCGTGGTTTAGTCCTCAGGTTTAGTAAATCTGTGTGTAGGGATGAACAGATTAGTTCTAACGACATCTTAGTGTAATTGAGTTTCACGAGCTACACACGTAACTCCTAAGTTAAAGACTTGTGTAAGAAACAAGAAACTAGAATTCATATAGTGCTGACTCAGTCAACTGAAGACTGTGTAGTTTCTTTGTTTAAGTGCTTGCTCTACGGTTAAAGGTCCGCATTTGCTTGTGTTATTTCAGAGTTCCTAAAAAAGCACACTCTTATGTCATTCCACAATGCAGTGCAATTTATGTAAGCTCATGAACCAATACATCATACACAAACTCAGTCTGTTGATGAAAACGAAGAGGTCGATAGGTGTTTGGGACTCCACAAAGCATAAGCTGAGAGCTACAGAACTACAAAATAAAGTTCTTCATTTTTCCCCCCTACTGATTATTATTAATGATGTAAAAGAGTAGGGAGTGGAATGTTTATCTTAGTCTTATAATTGGGGGGGGGGGGGGGGAATCTTTAATAAATCCAAGGTCTTTTTTTCAGTGAAGATGATCTTTCTATGAAAAAGACGAGGACATTTCTTTCTTACAGAAATTTCTACAAATAAGTGTATTACAATAGAAAATACGGCCTAAGAAACATGCTTGGCACAAGGTTGCAATGATTTAAATCATGTGATATGTAGCATAATAAATAAAATCTTTTTTTCCAGAAAAAAACGAGCTGTTCCACATAACCCTGGTCAAATCAGAATGTTTTTCACTCACAATAAACTACTGGTATTGTCTCCAAGAGGCCACACTTTGCATAAGCCGTGACCTTCATTTCCCTTTCATCAGCCTGGGAAGCCCAGGCGTCCCTCTGAATATACAAATATTTTTTCTGCTATTCTGAAATGACTCTCCTTGTTTTCTCAAGCAAGATTGGAAGGTAATAGTCTGTAGTTCTTAGTAATTGCATATCTGGTGAAATTCTTTGGCCCTTATGCTTTGAATGTCACATTTTAATCTGTACCTTATTTAAAAGAGCGCGCCATTTTGGAATCAAAGATAAGGCAGTAGTACCATTTCACCTCATGTGCGATGCTTCCATAGTTCAAGTTCTGGCACTGTACAGAGGTTATTTTTGTCTATTGTTATGTCAGTTCTGCTGCGTAAGGGCAGCTGTTTGGAATCTATCCAAGCTGTAGTAGTTGTAGCTGCTCATGTGCTTACAGGAGAGGGAACTGTTGTGTTGTATTTTACATATGTCCTTGGTCTTGAACATTTGCTACCGGATTTGAACAACGTGGCCTAGTCTTATCTGTAGAGGCAGAAGAGCATGAAGTCTGTTTCTGAAGGAAGACTTAAAAGAAAAATAAATCCAGGATCCTTCTAGCAGCGAGCATGGAATTAATTGGAATATTTAATAAAGCTTGTATTGCTAAATATCATATTGAGTTGGAAACAGCTGGTTTGAATATGCAGAAGCTTTAAAAAAATACATGGGAAATTATATGTGATTGGGAGAGTGCTTCAAAGCGCTTTTTGGCATAACACACAATTATTTCATACTAAGTAGGATTCAAACTACAAACGATTAAAAAGGAAGCTGGAGAATTAAATGTGAGCTAAAGGGGTAGCAAATCCTGATAAATAAAGCAAAGGTTCACAATGCAGTGGTTTATCAGAATGAAGTAGATTAAATTCTCCCTATTTGGACTTTTTTTAACTTATTCAAGGAAAACCAAAACCATTAAGGACCTGCAGCTCAAACCAGGCTTGCTAGAACATCTAATGTGGCTGGTTTAGAAGTTTTTCATTGAGAGTGGAAAACGTTTCTAGCATTCCCAAGCTGATTTTAAGATGTTGCAGAATCCGCTAGTGAATTCAACACCAAATTAAAGGTGACTGTGCTGAATCTAGGTGGCAGGCTTTATTCAAATTACTTGATTTTTTAAAGAAATAGTCAGATTTGGTTAACTGGGTTTATCAATTAATAGTGACTCAAGCATCAGTAGTTTTTACACACTGATACTTTTGGGGTTTCATAAACATGTAAGTTATGAGCTAAATCTACAAAATTGTCCCTCCCCCTACCGCTCAGCCAATTAATACCTTACTCATTGTAAGGTTTCATGCTAATAAATGTATATTTAAGCAGGCAATGTAGCTGAATAAAAGCAATATTAATAGATTTAATATGAAGAAACACCAGTTTCCCCACTTGTTCAATTCAGAGTGGCTGACTTGAACACAAAGCTGGAAAAAGGCTGGTGTGTAAATAGGTAACTTCAGAAGAGTGTTCATAAAAATTTGGATTCAAAATATCCAGAAGAGCTTGTTTTCATGCTCAGGATATCAGTACATTTGAAACTACACAACATGCAGAGGCAGAATTGAAAGGCTGAAGGGAAAAATTGCTGTGATAGGTGCAAAGCAGCTATTTCTCATTTTATATTGAAATTCAAACCATGTGGGGCCTGAGCCCTTAGGCAATTTTCTGCATAGGAATTCATTTAATGCTGTTATTATTTTTCCCTCAAATTGATGAAATAAGACCATGGAAGACATTATACTTTTAAATACTCCTTTCATATGTGGAAAAGATCAGAGAACACTGAACTCCTCCAGATCTGATTTTCTGCTGGAGCAGAGCAGAATTTCTGGCCAGATCACCACCGTATGAAGCATAACCATCCATTCACAAAGTATAATACTAACTCTAACAGTCCATCTTGCAATAGACGGGTACAATGGTTTAGGAAAACCATCACATTACCTAAGGGTCACCATAAGTATGAAGCATGGTGTCCCTTTAGAAATTATCCCGTGCAATCAAAATGTGTTGTCAAAGCAAAAAAAAAATATACTCTGAACTGAATGAGAGATAAGCATAATACATTAAACAAAACCTTCCTTCTTGCAAAACAAAATACTGGCATGGACACAAAGATAGATTTTCAAAAGCAATCACTGCCCAAACAAGCTAAGCACATCCTTCTAGGTGAGTTTTTTACCACACTTACTTCAGAGATTCCCCAAGCCAAGCTTGAAGAAAATCAAAGCAGTACTGTGCATTTCTAAATCAGCACCATTTCAACCAGTCCTGAAAATAAACCTTGGCCCTTCATAATTAAATGTTTCTTTGACTGGAGATAAAGAGTACTCTGACTGTAAGCCTGAGAGCAGTCATAAACCCATATATTTCCAAGGCTTGCACACATTCCATGTTGTTTTAAAACACGTTTTCCACAAAATGTAACAGGTGGTTATTAGTAAACTAGTGGAAAAAAAAAAGTTAAAAGATGCTTAAAAATTAAGATGAAGTAAAAAAAATATTTTTGTAATTTAGTCTCATTTCCTCTTCAATTTGTCCTAGATTAAACTATAATAAAAGAATAGAACGGTTTGAAAATGCCAGAAAGAAAGGAATTAAATAGGAAATAAATGGATGTGACAGAGTGGTATAGTTCATTTGTAAATTGGATCACAGTCGAGGTAGTAAATGTAACTATTATATATAATTGACTTACCGAGATGCAAGATTTGAGGCCTGAAGGGGTGCTAAGCTATTTACTCACGACTTATGGATTCATATAAATACCTCTGTTACTCAGTTCAGTGCCCAGTTGTTTATCATCTCCCTAGAATCTGGAGGACATCCAGGAACTTCACTAGAAACTATGCAAGTGTATCTAAGGATGACGTCTGTGCAAATAAAAAGGTTATTTTCTCTCATGAAAAGAAAGAGAATTTCAACAGTATAGTACGCGGGCACATACATTTCATTAGTATAGCAATATTGGCATAAACTAAAAAGCAAGCTAGTTTAGTGTGGTCTGTAAACCAGTGTGGTTTTGACTGGTCATTTATAGATATCCCTGGATGAGCGTAGGAGCGCAGGCACTTCATTGTTTACATACTTTATTCCCACCTCCTTTGCCCCATTTTTCATGGCTGAATTTTCTCAAATATTTGCTCAAAATCTGTCCCGACCTCTCCTTATCTTGGTCACGTTTCTTCGTATCTTACCGAGTTTTACTGTGCTATCCCTATAGCATCATATTTTACTGTACTGTTTGGAGAGGATAGAGTGGATCTGCACCTTGTGTTCAAACCGAGGTGACGTGGCAGCTATGTGTATAATGGCTCAAAACGCTCTCTGCTTTATTCTCTTATTTTCTAAAAATATCTGGGGGTTTTGACCACAGAGGAAAATAAAGCTGAATTTTGTAAAACTCTTTCTTACAATACTCAGTAACAAGATTATCAGTGTAAGAGTTAATTCACTACTTACCATTATGTACATTAAATTGCAATTATTTTTCTTCCTACGTTTACCACGCTACATAGATCATCATGGATCTTGATCTGCTATTTTACCACCCGGTCCCTGAGAGTGCCTTCTGCATCTTTTTTGTCATTACCCTTGCCTTCATTACCCTGAATAACTTAGCAAACTGTGTCACTTCACTGCTCATTCTCTTTTTCAGATCACTGATGAATACGTCCCCATGGGACTCCATGGTGATTTTCTTCCAGCAAGAAAACTGACCGTTAACTCCTGCTCTCCGTACTATAGGCTGTTTCTGTGCGTGGTAAATGTGCAGAGTGGGAGGCTTCTTTATATACTTGCACCTTTTAAAAAATTATTCCATCTAACTTACAATTATATCTAATACATAAATGATATTTTAATGATATAAATATATTCCTAGAAAGAGACTCAGCAATTATTCTTTTGAAAACAAACAATTTTTTTTCCTTATTGGAAGTAATTTAGGTTTGCCCTCTGTCGCACCTTGACATTTTTGCTCAGCTTCTATTTTTTACGTATGCGAATCGCTAGCTTTTCAATACCAAGCTGTCATAGACTTGTATATTTTGAAAAGAAGCAGAGTTTCGGTATCATTCTACTTACACGTTCACCCTGAGGCATAATTGTTCTAATACACAATTTTCATCCTGCAATTTAAAGGAGAGTTAGTGTGTCTTTTTGCCTTCCAGTAACTGTCATAGGATTTTCGGTATGCATCGGATAACATGAGCCCTTTCCTGTTCCCATGGAAATCAATAGTAACACTTCATACCCATTAAACTCTATCAGAGAAAAAAAAAAAACTGGGACCTAGGTAATTAGGACCCGCTTTTGTTCGGTCACCGGTTCATTTGAAATCGGGAGAACCGTTCGGAAAGCACAGGGTGGCCTGCAACGAGCTAACGTTTTCGGACAACAGAAATAAAGGTGAAATGCTCGGCGTCCCACCCGGCGGGACCCGCGCTACCGCCGTCCCCTCACCACAGAGCCACGTCACGCCAGTGGCAGTGGCAGGCTGAAGGAAAAGCAGCTCACCTGGGCCCCCATGGGCCCTCCAGCGGCCATGCCTGAGGCGCAGCCGGGCCTAGCGGAAGACAGAGAGTAAGCAAACCCCGCGTTTGCAGCTATGCCGAATGAGAGCCTCACCTAATCCGGGAACGGGAGACCCGGGCCAAGGTAAACCGCCGTCTGGTTTTTCTAGTCTCCTACGTGACCTGAGTGTTGCTCAGCGCCTCTAATTAGCACATCTAATTCAGAGTGTACCAAAGGGCCAATCTAGGATACAGAGTAAAAGTAACGGCAATTCGCCGTCCATGTTCCTTTTCTTCAGGTTTCTTCTGCATCAGGTTTGTGGGCCCACAGAGGTCCTTCTCTCAGGCGAGATTTAGGGCAGTTTTAACCCAGTTCGCTCAAACAGTGAAGCTAAGGATCTGACATTTTAAATGGGCTGCCATCATCTCTCGGTTGGCAAAATAAAATAGATTTAGTTGAAATAAAAATAGGGAGAAAGATTTTTTTATTTTCCATAAAAATCCCCCAGTTTTCAGAGACTTACAAAAGCTAAACATCACCAATGGGATTAATCATAGATTGCTGTAACTGCAAGTTTTTATTTAACAAAAGGAAGACGGATTTGCCAGATTTACCAGTAACTGAAAGATACAGAAAGTTCAGAATCAACCCAGTAGCAATACTGTGTGCTAGGAGGGCAGAAAGTAACATAAAAATGCAATGAGACTCAGTAAAATGAAATTATTGACTTCTCAAAGGAATATAATTCAAATATCGATCACATACAGTGTATTCAGGAACTTACAAGACAACCCTCACACTAAGTGTCTTAGGATTGCTGCAAGTTTTCTCGATAGTGTAAGTTTTTTCACTCCAAAGAAGGTAGTTTAAAGCTTTGTAGAAACACACAACTACACTGCCTTCTTGCTGTGAGTGAAAGATACAGCTCTAGTAGTGAATTGTAACTGCACCCCAGGTAACTATGTGTGTTTAGAACCCAGTCAGTTCTTGCAGTCTTCAATATATCTTTCAATTGTATTTCAATGAACTCGTGCAGTATCATTTTCTAAAACTATGAATATCCAGTTATTTCTTCAACAGCTTATTCCTTTATTTTGTAACTTTTTCTAGAACCCAGCAAAAACAGAATCTAAGACATACTCTTTAAAATGAAATACAATATTATGCACATGCTTTACTGAAGTAAAAAAAAATTAGATTTTGTTTACTGTATACCTAGTGAGGTTCATCTTTGACTTAACGAGTACCTAAAAAGAACAGAAGCAAGCAGGAAGGCACTAACTTACCACTCTACCCGACACCAAACATAAGTTTTAAATACCAGTCTCAATTCTTGCGCAGACCTCATTTATTCTCAACTCTAACCACATATTCAGTTTTAATATTACTTATGCTTACAGTGTTCTTAACAAAAAGTGGTGCGAAGTACGGTTTTGTTCCAAATCTCTGAAGCAGAATAAAATAGCTTGTGCTAAAGAGTCCTAAAGGTTGGTATATAAGATGAATTTCATTCTCAATAAAGCGTACTGTGATTTGAAGAATTTCAGATTTTTGTTTCTCCTTATGTTCCAGCTGTGCTTGGGATCCATGGAACTCTCAAATTTAGAAACTGGTACTTACATAGAAGATGTTCTGGGAAACTTTACCGTGAATGTTGACAAAAGATCGATAAAAGTCTGTAAGTATAAAATAGTGACCCAGATATCCTGAAAGAAGCATTGTATGGACATTGTATGGTCACTACAAATCATGCAAAACCTACAAAGCTAATTAAAAAAATCTCTTAATTAGAAAAAGCAGCACAACAGAAATGAGTAGCTATGAATAACCGTTTTATTTTTACACCCTGTTGATGCTCTATGTACTAGCACACACTCGGTAATTAAAATATTCCAAGGGCACATCTCTACCTGACCATCTCGCTTTTGCTTTCACCAGTCTTGCCCTCCAATTTTTCATCCCTCTCAGTTTTCTTCACAGCAATGCATTGATTCTGCAAGCTGTAGCTTGTCTATTACTGAGTTTAAAAAAATTCTACATTTTACAAGTCTGATTTTGTACTGAACAGGCCTAAAATAGCAGTACATGTTATTAAAGTAAGCATAATTGTATACACAAAATGTTCTGCCTGTTCTTCAAAATGCATTATACCCATCAAATAGCTAGAGAAAAAGAAAAGAGCACATTCTTAGAACAACTTCTACATTGTCTAGTTATCATAACGTTTTTACAGTCGTAGGAGACAATTCCACTCACTAGCAAGAAGCAAAATAATTTAAATAGCAATTACTACCATTGATACATTTCACAGATCTTTGCTATCCTTTCGGTTGTCAAGTACATGGACCTGTTTTGGTGCTCTGAGTTCAGTATTAGTTTTGATTTCTTTTTAACAAAATACCTATGAAAATTGACCTATTTAGAAAGCTTGCAATACCATATGGAATGGTATTTTCAAAACACTCACTTTTTAAAAAAGGGGAGCCAAAACATCAGAAAGGCTGCCTGTGTTTGACTATAATGAAAAGCAAGTGAGTTTTGATAAAGCAACTGAGTTGAAAAAAATTATATAAGGGTAACTATATATGATATGTGCACAGTAGGTCTGATAACTAAAGAGAGTACATACATACACGTAGGTTTTCATTCTTCTGAATCAATTAACGTACCTCAAAGTCTGCTACGAGGATCAAACAGTAAAATACTCTAATGAACTTTAAGATGCTTATAAGCGATAGGATGTTACAGTGGGTCGAATACAATCTTTACTATTAGGTGCCTATGTAATGACACCGGTGGATTTGAATAATGTTATGCAGAAATACAACAGAATGAGTTAGAAGATGGAAGCATATTGGGCAAATCTGCGAGCTATATGCATCTATTCCCAACACATTTGTAGTTACTCTGCTGCAGCTAACAAGGTAGAAAATCAAGAAAAATTCTGCTATGATTTGACTACTGTTAACCTCAACTAATACTACTGTAAACCAGGAACAGCAGTAAGTATAAAGTAAGAACAAATAATGCAATGTAAAGTTGTAAAGGTGTTTTTACGTCAGTGGAGTTTCATCAATAATTTCGGTGAGCCTGACTTCACCGATATGTTGCAATAGTAAGTTGGAAGGCAATTCAAGTATTTCCATGCGATTCCTTTCGAGTTCCAGAAGTAAAGTAAGTTCAGCTCTTTCTGAACTTTATGGAAAGTATGGTTCAAACCAAGCCTACCCACTATCGCATGAGAAGATTCCGATTGTCAAGAGCTTTATATTCAGCAGATGAGGCAGATATCATCTACTTGACATTTCATCAGCATCTCAGCCTAAGTGCAAAGAAGGAAACTCAGTCCCAGAGTGCTTCACAGGAAAGCTTTGTATTTTCTTTATCTTATTTTTATTATTTTTAGTTTAAACTAAGGTAAAGCTCGTACACATCTAACTTTGAAAAGACATGCAAAGTTTTAGTACAGCAAACATAAAAGAAGTGTCGTTCAGTTTTGTTTTGTTTCTAGGTAAGGGTAGGTAAATGTCAAGAAATCTCTTTAATTTTATATTCTAAAAAAGAATGATTTATGGGGAAGAGAAATCAAATTACTTACCTATAATAGGAGATTTTTGAAGGTAGTTCCCTGTTTCCCTAAAGGTAACACTGAAAGATCTGTGATGATTCACCAGTTTGTACTACAAAGTTAGGAGGCAGAAACTCCATTAATTATTCAACTATTAAGGAAAAAAAAGACAATGAAGAAAATTAAACATAGGAAACATGGAAATGAAAAGAAAAATATTCACCTTTTCCTCACCTGTCAAAAATCCCCCAGAAGTTTCAAATGAGAAAAACAGGTAAGCTGAGCCTTCTGGAAGAAAAACTGCTAAATTCAGGGAAGGAGAGTTTTTAAAAGCCTGATTCCATTGCTTCAGATTCTTGGTCTCTTGTATGCGAGGCTGTCGGTGCCCAACAGAACCAGCCAGGCGTTTGCATCTTTTAGCATGTAAATACAGATATAAATCTGACCATTTGCATAACTGAGCTTGAAGGACTACCGAAACTTTCCAGAGGTTTAGTGTTCTGAACAGGCCTGTACTGCAGGCTGAGGCTTCAAGCTTTCAGTGTAAACGACAGCTTCAGCTCACGTAATTTAGCAGCCTTCTGTTCACCGCAGTGGAGCAAAATTTATTTACTAAGTACTACCCCTTAGATGTTGGTGACCACCTATGTATAGCAGAAGGATGTTGTGGGCACATAGCAAATGGTGTAGGATGTAAATATGCACACATGATCCTAGAGGTAAGGATCACAAATCCACAATGTAGAAATCTAAATGCCTATTCAGAAGCACCTGGCTGGGAAAGGTTAAAAGCACAGGGAAGAGAGAAAATGCAGGTGCACATCAACACTGAAAGAAAAGTCTCACTATTTCTAATTTATTGAGCACTGAATTAGGATTTGAATATAAGAGAAAGGACTTTTAAACAGTAACTAAGACAGTTTCAACCAAATTTAAGAGGATGTTATTTTATGGAAGGTCTGATGGTGTTCCTACCCTTAAGAACCTGGTAGAGTTCCTTAATTCCTGGGCATATATTGAAAGCGAAATGGGGAAACAAACCCCTTATGATTATGATAGTCATAAAGTCTACAGATAGGCTTTGAGGGATCACTTCTCAGATACAATGACTCTGCGTAAACCTGTCTCATATACACACTCTTTCTTAACTTACATCTTTCTGTCTTTAATGCATCCAACATAATGCAGCTGAACATCTGCTTGAATGCTCCGTAATTTTAATTGATTATCACAGATGGTTAAAAGGAAGGTATAACGATTGCACATCTCGAGAGAACATGATCTATATTTGTTTAGATCTGTAGAATTAGCTTGTCCGAAAGGAACTGTTAAAAACAGTCTAATAAAACCATAAGATCAGTTCCTAGAAGTGATAGTTAAATCAATAACATGTGCAACCTATTATTCTGGTTGACATAAGCCTTGAGTAGTCTGTCAGCAGAAGGTTATGCTATGAAACATAATTAAAGAAGGATAAAATTGATTACATATCTACATCTTGAAACTGGAAAGGTATTTCTGATGATTATTGAAATATTGAAGTGTTTATCTTCTCTTTGCACCAAATCTCTTTTGCAATTTTAATGTATTACTCCTAAATTTGCTTTTATTATAAGAATGTACTTTTCCACTCTAAGAAGTGGTTATGAATAGGTAACTGATATTCTTTGAAAATACTGGTTTGAAATGTATAGTAATGAAATGAGATTAATGCTTCCTAACATACTTATGTGTTTATTTTATTGTATAAGAGCTTTACATGTAAATTAAATCTGTAAAATAATCGTAATTGCTATTTTTATTTAAGATAGTTTTCCTCTAAAGTTTACAGGACAACAAGAACAGGGCATGTATCTTGCTTTCATATAAGTCTCTGGGATGATTTGGATTATAATGGGTCCTGAATAAGAGAGAATCCCTACAGTGTTACATCTGACAAAGCTTTTATATGGATCTACATAAGATGTCATTGTGCAAAGCCTATTTATTTTTCGTTTTGTAGAACAGAAAGTCATTTTATTGGTCTTTATGCAGACATCAGGGTTAGATGATCCAAGATCTAGTTTCAGATGTACCTCTGAAGATACTGTGCAGTTTTAAATAGGTCAGTTAACTATTGTACAGTTCAGTTTGCCTTTTTGTGAAAGGAGAATAATAGGGTAAAGACATAATAATACAGTATAATAATATTTATATTTTCACTGGTGTTGCAAGGCTTGCTTATATAATATGCCTCAGCTACAATGAAGTTGTGTGGCCACTGTTACAGAACTATGATTAATCTATGGCTATAATGAAAAAACTACTGTATCTCATTCTCTTTTTATTATACATTTTTTATAATAGTGTAACTTCAAAGATTTCAGTGCAAAGACATAGTACTTATGCACCCTGACAGGAGAATAGAGCTCGTTGTATATCATTCCCACCTGGTGCTTCTTCTCTGTATAATTTTGTTTGTTGGGAGAAGTGTTAAAATGATCAGAATGTAATCATTATTCAGCATCATAATCAAGAATCGGCTTTGCGTAGGAAGCTTGTCTAATTTAATCTTTTTGAAATCTATTTTAAACTGCTTTTTTGCACTAAATGAAGAGAGTGGTATTTCAGTGAGCCTCAGTAGTTCTATCATTTCAACTGCATCGGAGTGGTTAATAGTATACATTGCACAAGACTGGGGGAGGGAAGTAGAACTAACAAATGTTTCCTAGTTTCTCGTTTCCCTTCACCCATTTATACCATACTGATAGCCAAAACTAGTGGTTGAAGAAAATAAAGCTTTGTGCACAAATTCTGGCAGGCAGTCAGCCTATGAATTTCAGAGCTGTCAAGGCTGCATGTTTCAATCAGTTTTGACATCTCTTGGCATTTCTCTTCAAATTCTGCTTTCTATAAATAATTCCCTTACTTAGGTGTTATTTCTAGTTCATTTCTGAACATACAGCAAGAATGCTTCTCACCTCTTACTATGGCTTTTCTTTGTCTTCACTTTGGAAACCTACACGAACAAGAATTAAAACTTACTTGGCATTAAAATAGTCTAGTACGTTTGGATGATGGAACGTATGTTGCATTTTAAATTAAATTGGAATACTCACACTGAGATCTTGGAGAAATTACCAGCATCGGATGATGGAACGTATGTTGCATTTTAAATTTAATTTTGGAATTCTCACACTGAGATCTTGGAGAAATTACCAGCATCCCCTTTTCTTATTTGAGATAGTCTGAGTTCCCTCTCAGCATTTTGATTGAATTGGCAAATTAACAGTCTCAGTCACAGCAGGAGAGCCTAGGGAATGGGTCACATCCACCTTCCACACTTTTCCCCTTGGCTCAGAGAAAAGTAAGTTACGGTATGATTTCCTTGCACACCCGTTCAGCTCTGCTGGCACTTTTGTAGGTTGTAGGGGGTGCAGGGAGAGCAGCCAGTGCTTTTCCCGTACAGCTCCTTTAAGAGACCACGTATTTCCCTAAAGGAGAGGAGGCAGCTCAGCAAGGCCACTTTGTGCCCTCACACCTGGTATTTCATTTGACCTGAACTCCACCAGGCTCTGGCGGCCTCTGGAGAAAAAGTCCACCGAGTGACCTCCTAGGACACAGTGGCCATTTAACCTCTTTTTTTTTCCCCTCAGATATTTGTACCTTTCTGACATCTTCTGCTTTCTGAACTACAGAGAGACGACAGGAATGGCTGGTTCTGTAGGAAGCGTTCTTTAGCATAGCTGCTTCCATCACAAGGCGTGTGTCAGGCGATCACCAGGCTCTTCAGCTTCCTTTCTGGGAATTGTCCTGGCCAGGAGAGCGTTTCAGTCTCTCAGTGAGGGCAGAAATATTCTATGGCTTGAAATATTTCTGAAATGTTCACCTTCCAGTGTGATTCTGCAGTGAGTGGGAATAACACCCATCCCTTTTGGTACCAAGAAAGAATAGGATAAGATAATTGCCCCAGGGAACCAGTAAGTGATGGTCCTGATGAATCCTGGATAGCACTATTTAATGGGACTATCTATTTAAGCCTCTAAGAGGAGTAAACTTCATAAAGCTAATTAAAGGCTTTTCACACAGTACTCTGAGCTCAAATCCTTTCTAGCAAACCTGGGGGTTTTTGTTGTTGGTTTTGGGGTGGTTTTTTTTGAAGATTGGAGGTTTGATTGATAAGGCCACCTCTGTTATTTTCCACTTTCCAGGTCATTTTACTTAACTAAAGAAAACTTGTAAATGGAATGAACAGATCATGCAATAAAATGGATTACAAGTCAAACCAAACTGAAATTTCCTGATAGAGAACCATCAACAGACCCTTATGAGGTCCATATTTTGACAAATGCTCTTCTGTATTTTCATCAGTAACTCAGATTACAATATAATTACCAGCAACTCTGCCACATCTACAAAAGTTTTTAAGGGTAATAAGCAATTAAAAGAACCATTCAAGAATGATCAGATTGCCTGGATGCCAATAAGTAAACTTTAATACAGAAAAATTCAGTGCAAGATATATGCGAAGAAAACATTCGAGCTATGACAAAAGACCCTTTCTGACAAAACAGGATTTAAGAGTCATCAACTATAAGCGCATCAGTATATAAGCTTGCCACTGCTAAAGGTCTAATGAATTCTTTGGATATACAAAAAAGGAGAATTTAACACTGAAGAATGTACACACAGCGCTAATAAGACCTGTATTAAACCCCTAGCATCTGTGTCTTGTCTGGAACGATACAAGCAGTTCAAAATGAGTGTGGAAGAACAAAAGGAATCCAGCAAAGAAAAAAAAAAAAAAATCCAGACCTCATTCTCCTTCTAGTACAAGCATTAAAGCAACTCAGCTTTTTCATCTTGCGGAAAAGGAAGCGATCATCCTATGTTACACAGTTGTGGAAAAATGTTTGAGCCTAGAATAGGGACAATGTATGGAAAAAGCTTCACAACTTTGCTGAGAAAAGCACAGAAAGTTCTGAATGTTAGAAACTGACTTCCCATGAGCCTTGCAAAGAATCTACCATTTCTAGTTTAGCCAAGACGTCCCTAAAAGTTCACTTGAAGACTTCAACTGAAACATCCCTGATAGAGTTATTTCAGTAATTAATTACATCCTATATTATAAACATATCTTATTTTTCATCTGAAACTAGATTCAACTTTCCGTCCTTAGAATTTCTTGTGAGTTAGCATGCTAATTGAAAAATCATCAAAAACCTTCTTCTTGAGGGCGTACTAGAAGAGTATGCTTCCTAGTATTTCTTTACTTTCCTGCTGAAAAGTAGGTATTTTTAACTTCAAATCATACCTGCAGTTCTTTCTTGAACTCATTTTAAGAATACAATGAAACTTGACCCAACAATTGATAATGCTCTCATGAATGTTGCATACAGTAGAATAGTAAATACCTACTTTTACGCCATATTCTCCTGAGTTTCCATCCAGGAATCCTATCTTACAATTTTAAAGAAGGAGCCTGGTTTAAACTTGTGATGCTACAAGTCTTCTCAGTAAGTGTGGCTTATATTCTTGTTTCAAGAGAAATATTGATCCATATACGTATAACAACACTTTGGAAATATGGAAAATTTGATGACCTACACAATTCTGTAAAAACTACCTGTCTCATCAGTTTACCTCTGCGAAACTACAGTTCTCTGTAAAATTTAGTACTTTGTTTTAATGCTGTGACCCAGAGAAAGCCGGCCAGCCCAGTGCAGCCAAATGCTGTTTTCATTCAGAACAATACCAATTTGGCCTATGACTTCACTTTGTATATACAGATATTGGCTAGTACTGGGCCAAGAACAGATAACTGCAGAAACTGTTAGAAATTCTCCCAGCAGATGATATCCTATGTACAATTACTTTTTAAGATCTATCACTCTATATTACAGATATCTGCTATTTAGCATGATCAGGAGGGAAAAAGAAATGCACTTACTTGAAGCTGTAAAACATATGTCCTTGCTGATACACACCAATGGGGACTGTATGCTATTCTGCTCAAGCTATACTATGATTCAGAGCTGAAAAAAAATAGCAAATACATAATCTGTAACACGAATCTAGAATTTGTGGTTCCCATATTTATTTTCAACTATTGATCTCTTGCCTATTTATGGAGCTGGGACTATGAGACTCTGCAGAAAAACGTCCCAAGGGGCCAAATCATTGTCATTAGAATTAGAAGGAAAAAATCTTTTCCTTATTGTAACAAAAAAAAAAAAAAAGGAAGAGAGAAAGAAAATAAAGTGCTAAAAGCTTTTTGCCTTTCTTTTTGCCCCCCAATAGCTGGAATTCTTTTAGCCACTTTGGTTTAGAAACCTTTTCTTCCTCATCAATTTGCCTCTGTAGATTTTTCACTGCTGGCAATTAGCAAGCAGAAGAAATCCTGCTGAGAAGAGCAAGTTAAAAGGGGACTTAAGAATGACTGTGCCTGGGAAACAAGCAGCCAATCTGGAGCAGCAGACTTCCAAATTTCAAATACACGCATTACAGAGATGAACAGCCAGAGCAACCTCTCTTCTTAATTCCTTTTAGCTGGGTCTCCAATCTGCTCGCAACAGTATTTAGTCCAAAACTTAGTCCACTTCAATGGGCTTGGAAAGGAAATTACTAAGATTCCAGCATTCATTGTACCCCCAAAAAAGAACAATTTAGATAATGGCTCGCTACGTCTGGATAATAACCAAATGGCACTTTTCACATCCAAACCATTTCAGTCTGGCATCTTCCAGGAAGCCCTGATGTCTACAGATGAAAACTACATTTACACAGGGGGAAAGCTCTTCCTGCTGCCCAGCTTTCATCTGCAACATGAAGATACTGAAGATGTTTTCAGTGATTTCAGTAAATCAGTATAGTCAGTCTTATGTGCTGTATTTATGAGGAGGAAAATAATCTTACAACTATGGATCAGCTTAAGATCTTCCTTAAGGTCATAAAAGCTGTATAAACACAAGGCATCAGAGGAAAAATATTTCCCAAGTGCAATTCTATTACAGCTGCTGTTGCAGAAAATGCATTTTTGAACTTTCAAAGATCTTCTCAGTGTCCCTATTCACAAAGCCTGCATTATATTTTAACAGTGTGAATAAATGACAATGACTTCAGGTAAAGTATCTTAAAAACATTGTCAGAACACTGTTAAATAAAAGATGGCTTTTCAAACAGAATGTAAAATGTCACGTAATATATTATCATTAAATAATGTTTTTTTCAGGGAAAGTAAAACCAAAGATGCAAAACTCTCTCTAGGAATATTCACTTCTCACAAGCAAAATCTGAAAACACAGAACACATTTCAAAACCCAATTAATTTCCAGCATCAAAAAACCTGAACATACTTCTTCAAGTTGTGTGGTTCTTTTTGGTTTGGCTGTAAACTATCAAAACGTAACAAGACCTAAGAAGAATTATGCATACAGAAAAGCAAGATAAGAGGGATTTTTACCAGTTTTTTTAAATAAACTAAACAAAAACAAAACTATCCAAATGACACAGGAGTGCACTTTGTAGTTGCTCCAGCAGGCTGGCGTCTATCACTGCAATTGTGTTTTTGCACTCATGCTCCCGCCTGCTTTCCCGTTTTGAACAGTTTCTTGCCTCCCACAGTACTGAAATCTTCTACCCCAACCAAATCAAGAGACAATCAGAGCGAGACCATTCGGTCATCACGCTTAACTGTCATGCAGTTTGGAATGGTTTCTCAACAGAAATTTTCTAGTAACTCAACATTTTATAAAGGACATAAAGATGGTACCAAATTAGGAATATGTAGGGTTGGTCCTGAATTACTACATTTAGTTTCTGATCTGAATTTCCATCATGCTCAGAGATAATTCCATCCAGTGCTTTGATTTTGGAATATTCTTCACAATTTGTTTAGGCAAGGGTACATTTCTGAACAAGATTTCCCAGTCTATGTAAAATTCTGTTATAGTTCATTCAGTGTTGATATTTTGGTTGAAATACTTGGCCCTTACCAAGTCAGTGGGAGTTTTTCCAATCAATATCAGCAGGGCCAGTATTATTCTTCTTCAGATCCAATTAACATTGCTCACTTTATTTGTCCCATTTACAACTTCATTGTCATATTATTATCCATTTTCAACAGATGAGATTGCATATACGTACTGCTGTACATATAAACCTACAAACCTCCACGCAGTCATTTAATCTTTTCCTGTCTTTGAAGTAAAATCACCAACATAACTCAGGGCAACTCTGCCTTATTATTTGGTCCACTGAAAAGGTGGTAGTGAAAAGACAAAAAAAGGTGCTTCTCACTAAAAGACAAGATTAGCTATGGCGACCTGGATGTAAAACATCATATCCATTACTCCACGATACAATACTGTTGCTATGAACAACATAAGCCTGATAATTCAGCCTTACTCCACTCGTGGTTTTTATTTTCTGCTTTAAGAAGGATGGAAGTCAAAGACTGGACCACCTAGGAAGGTTTAACTGTACCTATTAGATATGAAAAGATCTTCTTCTAAAGAACTGGCATGTTTGGGGTAGAAGACAAGACAGTCTTCCCAGGAACAGGCAGAATTCCTGCCCTTGAGCACTGCCAGATGACGGAAGTGTTTCTGCTTCTCACCACCTCATTTGCAGCAGGTGCACCAAAAAGCAAGGAAAGAAGAGCTGTTCCCTTCCTACGGTCTTATCTTCTTCCCTGTGAATTCCCTAGGCCCTCAGAGAGAGTCAGTATAGATGAAAACTTATCAGCAGACCTTTCCGACATCTACTCATTTGATTTTCTGCCTTTACAAAAGGCTTTCACAGATGGGTTGGACGGGTCAGGCATGACCGTAAAGTCTCCCTCTTGGTCTGACGGACTGAGCCTCATGGTTCCAACTTCACCGGTGTCTGTGCAGTTCTGCCTTTCAGGAGCATAACCAGACTGACTGAAATTAATCCTGCCTATTTATAGTTGGACCCTTTGAGCACGTTTTTGGCTGAACGTCTTTCTCACATTTCATTGTGAGTCACGTCTTTTACTTCTTTGCCCCAGTTTCATACGATCTCTCTTGTTGTCTGACCATGTTGATTAAAGACAGGCAAATACGTATCAGAAGTGCAGAACTGCCTCACTCCTGCAGTCGTCCTCCACTGCAGGAAGAGTGAAACAGCGTGCCTGTGAGACACCCTGCTTTTGGCTTAGCTGTCCTGAAATGTTCAGGAGAAAATTACTGGTTGCACGCAGGCAGTTCATCTGCCTGCTTGCACAAAGCTCACCAGCACTAAGAGCTGTAGATGTGCCATTTGAAAGCCAGTTTCAATACAGATAGGCAAAGCCAGTTATAATCTAATGGAACGCTTCAGAGGTAAGTATGCATGTAGTATAGGGGATGCAGACTATATTCTAAGCGGTCGACCTGTTTTAGAATTTCTACCTCTTGAATAGCCAGAAGGGAGTGTCCTGCAGCCTGGACACCCCCCCCACATTACGTACCCTAACCATCTATCAGTGGGATTTGCAGCCTTTGCCACTTCAGTAATGAGCACAAAATTCTGACTTGAAGTGATGTAATCTTGGGACACCAGGTCAGCCAGTCTTCATATTAATCCTTTGCTCCTTATTTCAGTTACAAGTAATGAAACTGCGAACACATGTAAAAGATTGAGATCATTTGTTCCCAGACCACTTTCTTAGCATTTTTTATGGCTTTACTTTATCTATGTTTCCATCATTCCTTTTGGGTAATCAACAATGCAACTTGGCCATTTATGAATGACAGATGGATCAAGATACATGCTCTTAGATCACTGTATTTTAAGGTTCCAAATAACTAGTATAGTATAGTAAATTTTATAATTAAAGCATGACTAAATATTTAAATTATAAAATAAACCACACTAGTTTAAGCCTGCAATACAGACACAATGCTGCTTTCATTCCCTTTCAAAGTAATATTTGGCAGTGACTCTCTTTAGTATCTAATCGCTTTGGAAAGTTTGAGTGGTCAGAAGCATCTTTTCTTATTTTTTTTAAATACAAGAAATATGAACTACTTCAATTAAATCAAACCTGGTAAGTTCATACAACATTCTCCATAATCATTTTCATGACATGTAGCTTTTTTGCCTGTATTAGAGAGAATCTAATTTTGCACAATAGCAGTTCCAAAGGAGTATTTGCTGCGCATGGGGTAAATGACGTGCATTTTTGGATTTGTCTATTAATTCATCTGAAATTGCCAGCAAACTCCACTGGAGGGGGAATGGTATGTTGAATAGGAATAGTGTGCCATCCTGTTAAATGGCACACAGTTCATCCTAGTTTTTATTGTTTCTCCTCAAAGTGTTGGAGATAATAAGAAATCAGCTTATATTTGCTTTTGCTTTATGCATGCCAAACACAGAGAGGCTGAAGCAGTCAGGGGATATGATATTAAAAGTCAAATTACAATAGAAAATCACAACCAACAGTTCTTTATAGCAGCCAAAAATTAAAAGCAAATAACAAAAGCATTCCTTTAGGGTCTTTGATTCGGTAAGGTACTAAAATACGTTCATAAATTTATGCAAAATAATAGATCCACTGAAATTGAAGATAATGTAAAATTAGGCCCATGCTTAATAGCATTAAACTGAATTCTAGCTTAAAACATATATATATTTCTTCAGAAAGATGTGTGTCCAGCTTTAATTGTATGTATCAGTGTTCCTGTACAATTAAATATGCTGATAGAGACCGGTCCTGGTCTTGTGCATACCTTACTAAAGAAAATCCAAATTACTCTATATTTATGGATTACAGTAGGACAAGTAAGATATCCCGTTTCCCTCTTGCCAGCACTTGCCAAGGATTTCTTTCTGTCATCCCTTCCTTCCTTCCAGTGGGAAAGTTCCTTTGCATTAAAAGCAACTTATCACTGGAAATCTAAAATATATTTCTATGAAGCCCCACAGAAAACATACTTCCTTTAATTAAAGCTGAACCCCATTGCTGATTTTTTGTTAAGTGACAAAAATGTAGATTTATTTATTTAATAGGACGTTGAGAGACAAATTTTCCTCTTTTCTTCCTCTAGGAAGTGTTTTATTGTTTGCTTCCTTTCTCTTGCCTGCTTGCTGTGTAATTTAAGACCGATGCCTCCCTGTGGGAAACAAAACTTGATCAGAGAACAGCCTGCACTGGCACCTAAACAAATTATGTTTTAGTCACTGCTGATGTTGGCTCTGTCATAATGGAAATGTATAATTAATGCCTTTGCTTTTACTGCTTTGGAAAGAGAACTCCCTGAAACTGGTTCAAGACGGGGAATTTTAGGACTGCACCCTTTTTTCCCTTTCTAACCGTTACCACAATGCATCACTACAGCTGCCTCTCAAAATGAATGATCAGGTCCCTGATCTCTACAGTTATTTATTCAACCTACAGTCAAGGCAATTTATTATTATTAAATAATAAAAATCTGCTGTGCAGTAAGAATTTGGCAAGGAATAAGAGAGGAGGGAAAACTCAGTAACACAGGTGAAATCCTGTATTTCTCCTTTTAGAGGAGCTTGAAAAGATTAAGCTATTTCCATTAGTTTCCTGCAGAGTTGCAAGCGGTGATAATAGACATGTGCTAATTTCACTATTGCATTGTGCTATGAAGCAGCATTTTAGATCATCTTTCACCTGTGACATGACTCCAAATATCCCCAATTAACAGCTCGCTTTTTATTTTCAGTTTTTGTTGTTGTATTTATAGCAATAGCTAAACATCTGGTATTATGACTGCAAACAGTCTCCATCTTCTCACCTCTGGGATGCAGTGTAGCTTTAGACTATTTATACTTTGATCTAAAATTCTAAATGACCAAATTATTTTGCTGTAATAGGTCCTAAGTGACATTAAATGGATGGTCTCAGCTTTTTCTTTCCAAAATGGACAGCTCTCTTACTTCTTTTAGCTACTGCACTGCATGAAAAACTCAGCACAATGAAATAACAGCAACAGCATTTTCAAGACTGAAATAACCTTTGTTTTCTACAAAGACTCGTATAGGCCAAGAAATGGCAAAGGCAATGAATGCAATAACTGTGCTTTAGGCACGTTCTCGTGTCATCGGTAACTCAGCATTTTTAGGTAAGTTTATTATCAGTGTGTCCAGAGCTGTAGAGAAACCAGAGTGACGAGGGGAAGGTATCCATCCTCAAAGAGTCACGATCTAGATTGGTTGAAAACATGGACAAAACAGGCTTGGCTTCTAAAATCAAATTGCTTCTGAATGCCGTTTCCTTGTAAGATATTCCTGGATATCTTTCCCATACAGTTTCTTATTTCCACAGACGTTTCATTCTGAAAATCCCAAATTCCATTGCTTGGTATCACTATCCAAGTAACGTTTGTAATTATCATCATCGTCATCCTATTTTACAAAAGAGAAAACTGGGGTACAGTGGTTAAGTCATTTGCTGGACTTATTTACATACGTATTTTTTTTGTCAGAGTTGGAAATAGATGAGAAGAGGTTGTAAAGCACAGGTCTTGAGCTGATGTAAATTAGGTTACTTACTCTGAAGCCATAAATAGCTAAGATGAATTCAGACCAGTCTTAAATCTGTCCCCAGATCTTCTGACTTCTGGTCTTGCAACTGAATCACTGAAGTGTTCTTACACTATTTCAAATCCAAAAAGGCAGATAGATACAGCTGCGAAGTGTGACACTGTTCATTGATATGCCCAAAATGATGAAACTTAGTTAAAAAAAAAAGAAGTCTGATATAAGTTCAAGGTAACAATAGTTCTCCCTGAGGAGAACTAAATCTAAAATACCACCTCCTTTTTAAATGCAAAAAAATGATTTCCAGACATTAGTTTAGGGAAAGTAAGTGATTTTTAAAAGAATCAAAAGTCAGCCAGAACTTTTCTCATGTTTTGAATCTGATTTTTTTTTTTTTTCTTTCTGTGAAAACTTTCCTTCATTTCCCTCTGGCTTTTTATTATTCTACTTTTTGTTTACGGACTAGGATCTCCTGAGAAAGCAGCTGGGACAGAAGAAGAACAGAGTAGAAAAAGAGACATCTTGTTACCAGCTAAAATAAGTTCAGAGAAGCCTAGATCATCTAAAGATTATAGGCCAACAGCAAATTAATTTTCAGATCTTGAATTAGGCTGGATTCCAGTCATTGTGTGGGACATCATCATCTGTTCAGGCATTCAAGTAATGAGAGACTGGGAACAGGCTCGGCTGCTTGCTCTGGCACAGCTACTGACATCCTTTGGGGTGGCAGGGAACGAATGGGACCTCCTCTGCAGACCACTGCAAACCCCTTTGTCCTGGTCCTTCCAGTTTTCCCACTTCAGTTGGTGCTAAGTCATGGAAGTCCATCTACATGTCAGCTGTCGAAGACTGTTTTTTAGGGCATATGCATAGCTGCAAATGGGTCAAGCCTTTTTGGGGGTGACGTGAGCCCTTTGGGGCGTGTCTCGTGCCTACGGATGCCCCGCTGAGGAGCTCAGCGGGCAGGACAGTTGTGATCCAGATGTGCCCTGCAGACCTGTCTCAGCAGCTCACGCACCGAGGGGCCTGACGTGGGTTGTTCTTGCCCAGCAAGACAGCGTAGCCCTGCCTAATGCCTCTTTTCTCTTCTGCAAGAGTAGCATACTGGTGAAAATGAAGCTATTTATAGTCTGATGTGTTTGGAGACAAGACGACCACAAGGCATATTAAAGTACAGAGAAGGCCACTTGGCCCATGCTGCTTTCCTTATTAAAATTCTCTCCTTGTTTCTACTCATACATCACCTCACTTGGCTCCTTCCTCTGTAACGATGAGCGCCAATAAGCAGATACCGGAATGCACGGAAAAGACTAAAGAGGATGCCCTGCCCCAAGCTGAGAGTTTTGGGTTGCTAATGATGATTTCCTCGCAGTAGAAACTTCATGGTCATTAGCTATGCAGCACAGCAGAGGGGCCTGCATCTCAGAGCCTTCAGCATTAATAATATTCGGGACCTAAAGTTTCCAGAAAACGGGAGCTTTCCTCTGAGCATTGAAAAAAATAACAGAGGAAGAAAACTAAAAGGAGCTGTGAGGTGAAACGACAATGGCTGTGAGAGTCACCCAGCACCATCAGAAAAACTGGCACGCATCCATGCCGGCACCTGTAGGAAGTGACTGGCAGCCATGTTAAGGGTCACAAAATCTCTCTCACTACACCGAGCGCAACACCACACAAGCAGAACAACACAGAAAACAAGCAAACCCAACAATTATATGCATATACACACACGCATACATGAGCAGAGAAGAAAAAGGCCAAAGACTCTTTGAATGTTCAAGTAATTGGGAAGTACACAATACCCCTGGGTAACCACATTTTTCTGAAAATCTATTACTGGAAATCCTGTTTGCTAAACTTAACAGTCTGACGTGGGATTCCTCACACACATCACTGCAGGCAGGCGAATGTATGAAACCCTCTGAGGTCTTCATAATGCTGTCAACAGACATCCCTGTGTTAACCTCCCTCCTGCACAGCTATTTTTGTTTACCTCCTTAGTTTGTATACGCTAAGGGTATAATTTATTTTAATTATTTGTTTTCAAGTTGAATGGCTACAGACTCTGAACAAGAAATATCATTAGGCTTCAGCATATCAAATAGCATTGTAAGGATTGCTATTCGTTTTGTAGGCATGCTAGGAGAATGTTAGCATTTTCATTTAACATATTGATATGCTGAAAGTATTTATTTATAAAGATAGCACACCAACTTATATAACAATAAAATATATTCTATAATATTGTGGCAGAGATCTTGAGATAACAGCATTATCAAAGGAGAAAAAATACAGTGAGATAGGAAATATTATAGCACATTTATCATTTATATACCTTGTGAGGTTAGGACCCTTATCTTTCTCACGGTTGTTTCACTTGAGTGGTATAAGGATAAACGTATTATACTGTACCTTTGACTTCACAGTTATGCATTGTGCAATCTTTCACTCACCACAGGCAAAGGCAGAAACAGAATTATGTTACAACGATCTTTTTTCCATGTTAGGTTCCATCTTCCTCCTAGTATGTACTGCAGCACTTGCAATAAATTGCTTAATATACGTTTAGCTGAATTTGCATCTATACGTTATCCATAAAGATAGTTCAGAAAGTCATGTTTCAGTGTAACTGGGGAGTAATATCACTGGAGAGAAGGAAATTAAGCTGAAATAAAAATATTGCGAGTTGAGAATTGGGACTAAAACCTCGAGATGATTGCACAGAACCACCGTGAGGTTCCTTTATTATTTTATAATTAGAAGGAAAGCACGGACTTGAAAGTTAAGATGGAGGGGAGAAAAAAAAAATAGCAGCTAAGAGCTGCAGCAGCTCTCTCAGAAGACCAATACCAATGAGAGTACCTTCTGCTGTGCCCTCTGCCTCCCGCTGCTAGAGGCAACTGCCGTGCCGCCTTTCCTTCCGTAGGACCGGCTGCATTTTCCACAGCGGGCGCAGGAGCGTTTGAGAAAGGCAGTGTGACTAACAGCCACCAAGCCAGGCAGGTAGGCAAGGGAGTTAGAGGAGTTTCCACTCTTTCACTCTCATCAGCTTATGCATGGGAGTCCCTAATATACACTACTGGGTTGTTTTAGTATGATATGTAAACCCTTATTTTCCTCCCTATTTATGGATGGAACAGGGTTTTCTGTGTCATGGAGTGGAAATTATGTGTTCAGTGCCCATTACTGCCTGAAAGGCCAGTGGATTTATTTTTCCTTGTAACATTACTGTCTATCAATGTAACATTTTCCACCTGAATCCCTAATGATACTTTCACAATTAAATGAACAAAACTTTACAACATTTTTTTCTAAAATATTCACAACCCTTATTTTGCAAACACATTCCATGATTCAGTTGAGTTCAGCTTGAGCCCTACACCCTTTTGGCCTCCAAACACTGACCAAAAATTGAGATGTCTATCTCTTGGGAAATACTTCTTACAGCAGAGCCTGTTTTCATCCTTAATTTGTATCTAATGCCACCATAGTCTTGTTTTCATTCACAGAAGCCAAAGTGCTTCATTTCACACTGAAAAAAAGCCTCTCCTGTGGTTTTTGCCTCTCTTGTCCTGCATTCTGTCAATGAGCGGCGCAGCTCCAAGGAATACATTATTACTGCTGCAGGCCACTCCAAATGATTCGGAAGGACCCTTTATATCATAGCCAAAAACAGATGAAGAGGAATTGGGTCTCCTGGGATCCAGATATTACCCAGTTCAGCTGAAGCCATTCTCACTTGGTTTGTCTGAGAGTGATTTTGCATTTTAATTTTTAATAATTCTTTAATCCATCTGAACTGGGGGAGGCAGAGCAAACAAAACAGAATCCCTCCGCAGCTTCTCTCCTTTCTGCCTTATTCATTTTCCCATTTTTTCCTAAATTACATATTCCTCTAGTTTTAGCAGCTATTGGTTGAATATATTAGTATTTCTTTGCTGTACTTTGAAGCACAAGGAACTTGCACAGTATTTTTTTTCTATTATTGCTCTACTTATTTTACCAAGAAAAGCTTCTGTGAATGTACCCTTCTATATTGCATTGAAAGTGAGAAGCATGTAGAAACAGCCAAACTGGAATGAGGGCTCCCCTGTATTCTTTACAAATTCTCTCCCTTTCTATTTCACCTCCTTCTTCTTGTAATCCAACTTTTCTGTGCTATTTCTGACCAATGGAAGTTCTTTCATTTGTGCAGATTTCTTTATCGCTCTTTGTCTTACCATGGTCTAGTTTCTGTATATTCCTTGCAGAGATGTGTGTGTATATTACTGAAACTCCCTCAGAACCCTGAAACATTTTCTTTATTTTAAAAGCAGTCTTACCTCAGTTTCATAAAGAAAAAGATTAACTTTAGCTCAAAGCTGCTCTACGACAGAAAGTCCCACTTCTAAATGCATAAATCAGAGAGAATACACCGAAACCTCGGCAGGTAGCCATTTTTGCCACCAATTTAAGAACAAAAGCAGCAATGAAATACAAATACAGAGGGGGAAGCTGAACAGCAAGTATAGGACAAACGTGATCTACTTCAATCTCCACAACTTCAGAGCCTGAAAAAAATCTGTGTGGACTGAGCCTGCATCTTACACACAAGTACATGTAATCTTAAGAGCTGAACTTGAAAGGATTAGTTTACTGCTAGTTCTGGCGAATACTAGCAGCCTGATTGTGTTTTCAGGGCACTGGTGGGCAGCAGCAGATGGTGGTCATTTCCCTGGCAGGGATAATATCGAGGATAATTACCAGACACAGTTCCAAGGTTTATGATATTATAAACCTCTTTTTCCTTTCTCATTCACTGCATGTGGAAAGTATGGCCCTTTTAACTCCCTTCTTCTTGATTTTTTACTAGTGCAACACCTTTGCCTTCAGCGATTTTGAAATGACTCAGTGGTGAAGTAAAACAAGAAATAGACCTTTTCAGTCAATAAAAATTAAAAAAACCCAACCTGATCTTAATGCTGTTCTTATTTTTTGCACTTGAAAATGAGGAATAGCTTTATGTTGATTAATGAAATAAAATGCAATAATTACTAGCAGAATTTGCTGCATTGGGTCCTGGCAGAATTTAGTACCATAGTCTTTTAAAAATTGCTGATGCTTAAGATGATTCTGAAATAAATTAGCCTGTGAACTAACTATACCTACAAGACTAGTAATACTTGAGACGGGCCAGCCAGAATCCAGAATGCCTGTTTTGAACTGGACTAGCTGAAACTTTTTGGTTTAGTCTGATCTGGATTGACTGCAGTACAACAAATGAGGAAGATAAAACTCAGGCCTTTGGAAGTTTACAGAATAGACAATAATGCAAGTTAGAGCACATGGGTCAAGATCAGGCACCGATCTCCTATTTCAGCGGAACACTCTTGTTCGCAATGTTTTATAGCAAGGGGAAAGAAATTAACCGCATGATGTGTCTCTAATAACAATGAAGAGACTCACTCTTGTACTAAACTTAATTTGATGTGGTTAAATTGGCTAAATCTGAACTTTTACCACGTTTCAGAGATTCAATCTCTGAGCGGAGAGATTTACCCAGTCAGTCCAAAAGGACCTTGAAAAGCTTCAGAATCGGGCCAACTCAAGTTCAACAAGGAAAAGCAGAAAGTTCTGCACCTAGGGCAGAATAACCTTGTGTGTCAGTACAGGCTGGAAGCCAACCTGCAGAATACCAGCTATGCTGGAAAAGGTCCGGCACTTACTGTGGATGCCTAGTTGAAAATGAGCTAAAAAGCGTGCTCTCATAGCAACAAGGCAAACTACACAAGCACGTTAGGAGGAGAACAGGCAGTAGATCAATTATTATACCCTTCTAACTCAGCACTTGTTGAGGCTTACCTGAAATACCGTGCCCAGTTTTTGGACTCTCCAGTTCAAAAGAGATGTTGAGAATTTGGATAAAATCCAGCAGAAGACTATTAAGACAGTAATGGCCCTACAGCAAGTGATTTGAGGAGAGACTGAGGAAGCCAGATTAGTTTAGTTCAGGGAGTAGGTGGCTACGCAGCCTGCAGCTACTTGGAGTGCACTTACAAACATAACGCAGCCCAGCTCTTCTTAGTATTGGGGGATACTATAACATCCTGGAGGAAAGAGTTCCTTGTCGGGAGGGGCGGGCAGGGCTGGAGGGGGTTACCCTGAGAGGCAGTGCAAATTCCATCCTTGGAAGTTCTCCAGACTCCAGCAGACAAAGCCCTGGCTGGCCTGATCTGTGACAGTGATGGTGACAGTCCCAGTGCAACTGGGATGGTGTGACACCGTGATGGTGTGACAGTGATGGTGACAGTCCCAGTGATGGGATGGTGACAGTCCCAGTTTGAGAGGAATGCTCCACAGGGTGACCTCCTTTTCAACCAACATTTCTATCATTCTCTTCTATGTTTTCTTTCATTTTTTTGTGCATTACTTTGATGATGAACCTGTCTCTTAGGACAGGGCTCTTTGCCCTTTCCTTGAAGTAGAAATGTAGTAGGTGACGCACGTTGCTATGGATTTTTTGGAAACCAACACTGGCAACAGTGTTACAAACCAAAGAATATAAAAAACATGGAATGGCAGTGGTAAATATTTACCCATCATGAGTTCATTTATTCTCTTGGTTTCTAACCAGGTATTATTAGCAGGCCAGGGCCAACTAGAACAACACAGAAGTCGCTGAAAGATAGCCCAAGGGGAAAGAGATGTGCTCAGAGCTTCCACCTGCTACACCTCTAAGGTATTTAGTACTTAATAGGAAAGTGTAAGAGTGCTTCTTTTGTCTCATATAGAGGCTGGAGAACTGCAATTTCACCTGTAGTTGATAGCAAGAAAGTAATACACAATGGGGTGAAAATTAATTACGCCAGCTTAACAGAGTAGAAAAGATATAGGGAAGATATGGAAAAGGGGGATATAAAAAAAAAAGAAAAAGAAAGAAAAGAGTAACAGCACCAAATTAGCTGATTAGAGCAATTCAGGCATGTTTTTTGCATCTAGTTAGAAAACAAACAAAGGGTTAACATAGTCATCTAGACCAAGTGGTTTCCAAAGTGTATGATATATTGCCATGGAGATAATCCATGCTGTGAACCCATTGCTGTATCATCTTTAATTTTGTTTCAGGTATGGAAAAACTATACAATCTCACACAAGTATGGGGGTTATTATAGGGGGCTGGTGAAGAAGAGTTTGTTGTTTTGTAGAAGCTATTAGAGAAAATAAAAATGTCGCCCTATCTCCTATTGGAGGCCCTCTGAGACCTTCTTAGGGAGTCCTGTCAGTGACCTCCCGTGGCGATTCCCTTCAGATCTCGCCAAAATTGCTCCTAGGCACGCTCAAAACCAAGGAGAAAATGAGAACTGACAGAAGATACTCTTCCTAGAAGTAAATATATTGCCTCAGTGAAGCTCCTATCCTTTACTGTCTCTAAGTAATAGGCGACTTGTCCTGAAGTTGGCTTGTGAAGTGCTGCAAGAAAATGAAAATGTGGTCTGTGAGATACCAGTATTTCTTGAAACAAGGAGGGGGGATCATTCCTGCCCTCTGATTAATCCCTCATGCACTGCTCTAGTCCATTAGAGACATAAAGGTGCCTTTAACAGGCCTCTGAGCAAAGTGCTTTATGCAACGTATTCCCTGTCCTTGACACCGAGACAGAGAGTATCTTAAGCAGTGTCTCCGACTAACACAAAGTATTCGGAAACAGAGGAATGCCTCCAGGGAGCTCTTTCTGCCAAGAGAAATTAGAGCAGCTGGTGGTTATTCTAACTCAGGGGGGAAGCAGAGCCGTGCCTGGGGCTGCGGGGTTGGAAAGGTGCCGACTACGACCTGCGCTCTGCTGCTGCTCGGGTGGGCTGCATGGAGGAGCCACAGCACGAGCTGCCCAGTTCTGTCCTCCTGAGACCATGGGTGCATCCCGCCGCTCCCAGCGATCGCTGCAATGCAGGCTGGGGTTTAGCCCCTACTGAAACGGCAAAGGTGGCAAAACTTTGGAAAATTATAGCACTAATCTTTTTTTTTTTTTTTAATGGTTTTGGTGCAATTTATACCTCATTGTGTAAGACTGTATTAAAACTGAGAACTGTTAGTTGTTTCACATAAAAACAGGAGGGCCACTCTGCAAAACAGAGAACATTCCTTATTTAGTGCGACTTAGACCGTACCAAACAATTTAAAGAAGGGGACAGATGTTTCAAATACGCGTTCATTTCTAAGCCAGACTGACACAGATAGCAGCATGCACTGACTAATTGCTAGACTACTACTCAATACTAAGCTGCAATGTATTGGCTAACTTTTTACAAAAGGGTTTCAAACATGGGTGGTACAAGCACCTTTGTGGGCCCTGCCTGATAACATTTTAAAGTACACACACTGTAGGGCATGATCTCCGTATGATCTTCTCTGTCATTTTATTATGGTCTTCTTATAAGTGTTGGAAACTGTAATTTTAGTATGACAGATCAGCCCATCCACTCAAGTACAACAAAAACTGTGCAATGAATCTACAGTGGTGTGGCTGCAGAAGAAAGTAGGAAGATCTAAAATAGAAAAGATGACTGGTTATGGAAAAAACAATTCAAGAATGTTAACAGATAATCAGAAATTTGGGGAAAAGGGGAAGGAATAAAGGAAGAAGGAAAAGAAGATTTCTCTGTAGTACTTTTACTAGCATACTATCAAAGATTACCTTGATAACAGCACCAGTTCCTCGTGATCACCAACACAAGAACTAATAAAAACTCATAATAAGAGTTACAGACCTGGCATGTTTTGCTTCAGCCTATCTGTTGGCATTATTCTAGTCTGTCACTTAACGTCTTTAAGATAAGCATCAGGTTAAACCAGAATATTTGAGTAACAAGATTATTTTCCCCTAATAACCCACCAGCTATTCCACCAATGTCATATTTCTCACAAGGGTATTTCCTTTCAAGGAAGTATTTTACACCAAAACACTCAAAATAGAATTATAAACAGTAAAATTTTAAACTAGTAGGAATCTGCTCATCTCTGACATCCACAATTTTCTTGAATTTAGGATATATTTACTTCTGCCATACTGTATAGTTACACAGAAGCTCTTTCAGAAACAATTTTACTATTGAAGCTAGAAGCCAATGTCAGGAACTCGGTAAGTGTTACTGTTTATGCAACTGAAATGCCTGTTGAATAAATGGTCCTCTGCAGTCCTGTTATACTTGTCTATTTCTGTATGCCAACTATGATATTTTCTAAAGTACATACCCTCATGGTATCTAATCACTGACAGTCAAATACTCCACTTAGGTATGGTTGCAGCAGTGCATAGGAGCCATAAAGAAAACTTAATGAGCTTCCCGGGGTTTGCCTATAATAGAGAAACGTGCATGTGGCATATAGCTGCATGGTGCTAATTCTGAAAGAGAAAAAAAAAAAAAAGAGGTGTAAAATCTAATACAGGGAAGTCTTGCACCAATGGGACAAAACTATCAAGTGCTGAATTTATAGCAAACCTTTTTAAAGCGCTAACCTGGAGATTAATGAAAAGATCTGAGACTTCAGAAAATTTGTGTATTTAAATTATTTCTTTCATAAGGAGTATAGCTAACAAAGTTCTTCCTATAGATTTATGACTTACATCCTTTTATCCCCTGTCCCTCTCTACAGTAACTCTAGCTCTTCCCTATGCATTCCAATATCTATCTATCTCACTATTGCAACAATAAGTCCTCCCTCCAGGTCCTCTAAACTCCTCCTGCGGCTCTCCCATCCCCATCCCATCTCCCCCCAAAATCTATTAAGAAAGGAGAAGAAATAGCCATGACTGATTCTGAGCCACAAATATTTTGAGCAACTCACCTAGCACATCAACAAAAGAGATCAACTCAAGCTCCCCTTATTTTTTTCCCTAATTCTCCTCACTGACATAATGTCCTCCCTCAAGAGAGCCAATGAATACTGTAGGCAGTTCAAGCCTCTGAGAGGTTTGAAAAACCTTTTTCTCTCAAAATCAAACTACTTAATAGGTTGAAAAATTAGTTGGGGGGAACAGAAAGGTGTTTGTAGAACAAATAAAACCAGATGAACGGGATAAATAAGCCTAAATAAAAGTAGGAAGCCAAGAAATCTGGTTGTTAGAATAACTTTGAAGCATAGAGGCCCTCCTAAACAAAAATTATACCGCATTCCCATCGTTCCTGAATTTGTTACTCAGGTTCACATCATTGCACATTCTTGCAGACATCTTTCCTCCAAAACATCCCACATTTTTCAGAGATAGCTCTGTATTACGCCACAACACCACAGCTGCTGCAGCGTGATGGTGTGAGGAGCCAGCGTACCAAGGGAGAGTCACTGCTGAGGTTGCAGGCTCAGATGAAGTGGGACTTGATTCCATAACCAGATCTCGAAGAGGATATGTTAGGACCCAGCAATTACTGGTAGTGAGCCGCAGCATGCCAGGTATTACAACAGGAGAAAAGATGGCTAAAAATATGCAACATCTTGAGGGCCAGTGAGTGGCCACAGGCAGAGCAAGCAGAGAAGCCAAGTACCCTGTCCCAAAGCAGTCGTTCCCTGCTACGCTCAAGATTAGCTGAACATCTCCTTCTCGCTCCTACAGTTTGCTGCACCCGCAGACTGATGCAAACGGTTGTTTTTTACGTCTTTGTGCTGCTAGACCTGGGTGCTGTCCCTTTCCAGACGGACTGCTCCTATTCTTCCCCCGTTTTCACCGCCCTCCCTTCAGCAGAAGGCACAGAGCTGCACTGCCAGCTTTACCAAGGGTGACGCATTTAGAGTTCAGTATTTTTAACACAGGTATTTCACTTAATGCTGGTTCCATCTTCTCTTTGCTGTGGATGTCCCTTTCGAAGTAGCATCCCATACAGTTTAGGACACACATTTTGGATGGTAGCAGTAGCCATGCTGCCTAATTAACAGAGAGCAGGGCTGTTGCAGCAGCCCTGTGGGCTGACTGACCTTGCAGAGAAGGAGCATAAATTAATGGGCACCGGATACATCCGAAACGAGGGCACTTCACCATTTCTAGGCCCGAGTACATGCTGGGCTTCCTCCACCCTGCACACAGTGGGTCAAGACATGGCTGTGCACCATCTTCACACTCCTCAATTTCCATGGGAAGGAAACCCAGGTGTGTATACCAGGAAACTGCAGTCTGTTCAATAAATCTTCTGAATTGGACTCCTATTCACGCCTAGCTTTAAAATACCTGGTTTGAGGTGTACTGTAGATACAGTCATTCCTATAGAAGCATTTAAGGTTCTTCTATACTTTTTTTTTCCCCGGTACTATTCGTTTTCATTTTATAAACATGAATCTGCTTTCTCTCTTTACGAGGTCCTTTTATTTTATTATCTTTCCTCTCTACCCAAAAATGCAATAAAAAGAGCAAAAACACATAAACATGAGACACTTCATAATCATTTCTTTAAAGTCTAAATGTTTTAAGATCAGACAGGGAAGGATATGTATATTTTATGAAGTTTGCAAACATCACATTAGATACTCTCTGATCAAAATATGTTGTGCTTTATGCTGAGAATATTTGGGGTGGAGCATTTGCTATTATTTCAGATGTACACTCAAACTTTCTTACTTAAACTGAGATTTAAAGTTATCCGGTTCTCCAATCCCACAGGCTTTCTTATTTCAGTGATGAATGGTATTAGCTACCTTAAATCGGCTTACCAACCACCCAAGAATTATAACCTCAAATAGCAGTTCTCCACCTAAGATCTATTTTGATCAATTGGTGAGAAAAGCTTTAAGATTTGAGACCACCAGGTCACTGTACAACACTTTCCTGCTAACTAAAGCAAGGAGACAAAAGAAATAATCATAAAAAAGTAACTTTAGATAGATGCAATCATTTGAAGAAAAACAAGTACAATGTATCCTGCAAATTCAAAGTGACACAAATAGAAAGTATTTTTACAAGCTCAGAAATATTTGTGAAACTGCTGTGGGTTGGAGTAATCAATAACAATTAGAGTAAGTTTCTGCCGTTCCAGTAAAATATAAGCATACCACTGTTCAGCTCCATATCAACGTAGAATTACTACTTACTCTACACAAAGAATACCAAGTTAATTAATTTCAAAAATTTTGAAAATAATTGCCTTTTTTTCCCATACCGAGTAAAGAGCTATAAATTAAGAAATTTGTAGTAACTCCACAAAGTGATAGTGTGGCTCGCTTATTATCTGCAGCTACTTCTTAAAAGTCTTGAAGTTTAGAAAGCTGCTTGTAAGGTTGTGTGTAAGGAAGTGGCAAATCATCATTTGATACTGTTAAGATACAACGGGGGGGGGGGGGTGCTCCCTATTGTAGTAGATAATTTATTTGGCTTTTGTTCTTGATGGTTTTTTCATCATCAAATCAAATTTAATTGCTGACTCATATTTGTACTCAAAAAGCACATTTAGCCAAAGTCTTCCCTACTTTTTAAAGCCATCCCTTTTCTCTCATGTAACAAACATGGCATTCTATACTTTTTCTACCTTTGTAAGAAAAAGAAAACAGGGAAGAGCAGGACTGTATATGGTGTTTTCCGAATTTGAATCTAAAAATGACTAACAGCAGTCAAGAAGAAACTGGAAAGACTGCAGAAATGCTGATTCTTCAGGACAGATTTAGAGTAGACAGACTAAGCAAGAAGCCAAAAGATAACCAAATAATCCCATTTACCTTTTTACATGAGCAATCCTACTGCAGACAATGGGATGTCATACCAGAAAACCTATGCAACATTTTAAAATGTTGCAATCTTCTTAAAAATTATCATGAGAAATGTTACCATTTTCACACAGACACATGTGTGAGGAATGTTAAGTAAAATCTGAACCTAATCGTTCTTAATAGAGACTCTGGAGATGCATCATGCCCCCCCCCCCCATTTCTTGACCTTCATTTGCCCTGAAAAACATTCCAGGTATGAATAATAATTTAGCTGGTTATGGTAGACTTTAGTGATACACTTCAGCTCCTTTCACTGCCAAATGTTAAAGATTTACAGTACATTGTAAAGACTAAAGTACAGGCATAATTACCTTATTTCTTCCTTGTGTAGATGATTTCTGAATTCTCAGCACCTCTACACTTATGACTCACTCCACAAGTCAGTCTCCTGAAGGAACAACCCAAGGCACGTCAAGCAGAAACTGTGCCCAGCCAAAGGAGCAGGGACGTTGCTTCTGGTTCCCCTGCAGGTATTGAGCCTGGGAAGAGCAGAGAACTGCATGACATTTCTTTTCTGAAGTAAGTGGTGTTACTGGTTTGGCCAAGAGCAAATCTTTACACTGTCTCTACTAAGACCCTGTCCCATGTGGATCGCAGAGCCTTTCCATGCCATACCTTAAGGATTCTGTTCTGACCACTGCTTTAGGACCATATGATAACCTGATCTTAAAGATATACAGGCAGTGGGAGTTACGTTTTTGGCCAGTGAATTACTGAACTGATATCGAATACATGTGAGATTATTCAATCTGCTATACCTTTCAAAGTTGCTCTGGCCTAATTTCTTTATTTTCACATAATAGGCTGCTCAGACAAGAACTTCGCACACCTGTACATGTATCAATATCTAAAATTGTACTCAATCACCCCTATTCATAACTCCCTTCAGCTTTCGGAAAGCAGTTCTTTCAAAATGCTAACGAGATACACAGTTTATAGGGATTGTCCTCTCTTTGTACTCACTGGAAGTAGTAAGGTCAGAGTCACCAGCTGGACTTTGCATTCTTGTGACAGAGGCAGACTGTTCTCCCTGACTCATCCACACACCGTTGAGAGGAAGCTGACAAGGTGCTTCTTTTCCCTGTCTCTCATTGTCTGTTACATTCTCACTCACTGCTCCTGCATTAATGGCCTTGTTCAGTTCAACAAGATTTTTATGCATGTGTTTCATTGTTGTTAAGTATTACGCTATGCCAAGGTAGCAAATCCTTTTTTTCAGGGGATGCATTGAACAAATATCCTTCAGGGGCTAAAAGCAGGTCAGCTATTTCAGTAGACAGCATCTCCAGATGTAATTCCTCTATAAATTATATACACAGATATAAACTTGCAGACACCCTTAACTGAACTGGCATTTGTAAGAGAAGAGGCAGCACACTGAAGAAGCTAATTTTCTATAGCAACAATCCTACAACATGAGTTGTAGCTGTCTTGTACAGACCGACCTCATTAACTCCTGAAAAAAGGTTTACTTTAATTTCAGTTGATTAGGTTACTTTGGTTTTGTAAGTCATGTCATATATACTGTATTTAAAGAATTCTTTTCAGAGAATGGCAGAAAGAATAATTGGCAGGATGGTATAATTATGACCTGAGACATTGTTCTATATGATATGAACTACAAAAAGTGTCACGTTGCTCTATATTAATGAAGATCTCCTGTAATACAGGAAATAGTAAAAATAGAATCTCAAATAAATTAAACATATGCCTTAGTAATCCTTTAACAGATAAAGTAAGTTTATTTCAGTTGCCAGAGAGATAAATATAGTGCAGAATATCTGTATAAACAGAAATATAACCCATAAAATGTACTCATAGTTTAAATAGTCATTTTGTCAAACAAGAATAGAGACAAGGAACTATAATTATGTCATCTGCATATCTTTTTCAGTGCCAAACTGCAGTGCCCACTGATGACAATCGGTATTTTGTGAACTTAGCTGTTTATCTTGGCTGAAGAGATAACAATCTAGTCCTCTGAAAGTAATCAGAAAGTTTTCATCAGACTTGAACAGTGATGTATAAGGAGTAATTCCAGAGGATATTATGTCCTGTGGGCACACTTTTCCCCCACACTTTCTCAAATAGTTTATTATCAGTCTAAGATTATTTGCTACTACTTTACACCAGCAATATTGCATTTTCTAGTTGGATTGTTTGTTGAAGCAACAGAAGGGTAGAATTGCAGACTTCTACTGCTCCAGCTACCTCCCACCTATATATTCAAGTATCAAGAGCAATAAAAAAGCATTAACACAATTTACAATTTTTTGACTCCTCCTAAAGCTAGCGATTCTTTGACCTATATACGAAAACGTCTGCCACAAAATTAAGGCCAAATCTGGAGAGGAGACGCTGGAACTCAAGGGAGATGCAAACCCTCAGCCTGCTGTTATCCATATTTAGTTTGAGTGGTGACCAGAAGCTTAACTCAACCGTGCCCCTCTAGATCTAAGGTACTATTCTTAAACATAAATGTTATTTTGTCATCTGTGGATGCTATCCCCAACTTTAAGGGATGGGGACAAGATTAGGAAAGAGTTGAAGGGGGGAAGTGAAGGAGGAAGGGAATTAAGCAACCAAAGGTTGCATATAGTATTTACTGTGAAGGTAAACACATTTCGTAAACAGTACCACTATGTCTATTAACTAGAGGTCGGACAGACAGTAGGCCAGATTTAGGAATGTACTCGTGAGATAGTAACTAGAACATCCTTATGACATTCTTTTTTACTTTGACTCTGATTAGTAAAGCTTCTTTTATTTGTTTCTGTCAGTTTGTGTTAAGTCATTGCTGAAGAAAAAGCAAACAATCTGCTTTATTTGCTTCATAAATATAATTATAAACTTGCCAGAACCAGGTTAGCCACAAATTAACATGACAGCTACATTCACTTTCACATGGATTATTTATGAAGAAACTTCGACAGGGTAAAGCTACTGATAGGACCAGGTGTTGCTGTAGAAGCCAATAGAGTTGCTATAGTGACAGGCCACAAGAGTGGTCTAAAAGGTATGATAAATGATGAACATCTGCAATCTGCAAGCCAGCAAAGTCTGGCGTTTAAGAAATATTGGTTACATCTGCAAATATATCTTCTCATATGGGAAAAGGTGGGTATATCGTATCAGTGTCCACATTAAGCTAATATACTCCCTTGGCTCTCTTAGGCCTATAAACACTGTGTTGCTCTCACTGTCCGTGTAGTAACTGAATTACTCCCTTCTTCCTTGCAGATACAGATAGTACCTCTTCCTTTCCTCTAAGCATTAGACTTAAATGCCCACAAGATGATTCTCCTCAGTATCTCTGGAGTTTCCAATATATGCTACTTGTGGTGGCACTGGATTTTAAATATTTAAAATTCATTCACCTTTTTAGATCTCTGAGCTGCCGCGGAAACTGACAGCAGATTTTCCAAATAAATAATACAACATAAACCTATTTTATCCATCAGTTAGCACTTCCAGACTAAACAAAAAAAAAAAAGCCAACCAAAAAAAAAATTCCAAAACCTCCATAACCATAGAAAAGAAGGCCTAGAAGTTTTATTAAAGCTGTTAGTAAAACCTGCACAGAGCTGTCTTTAGAACGCCAGAACTTTCTGCATGGATAAATGTTGCATCCATTGATATTTACACACACTATAAGGTGGTGGGGATTTTTTTTCCCCTCTTAATTGCAGGAGATCAGAAACAGCTTATGAATATACCTGAAAAGGCTTAAGCCAAGAGGTGGGAATCATAAGGCGAAGAAATGAGAAGAAAAATAAAATAAAAAGCCCTGCACTTTTGCAATAGCATAATATTGAAAGAACTAGCTACTATTTATGTGGTGGCAGTGACAAATTGGTACTAACTTTCAGATCAACACATGCAACACTACACCCCACATACAGAAAGCATGAAGTCATAGCAAACTAGTCAAACAATAAATTAATGCTAGGAAAGCCACATTTTCAAAATGGTATTAGCTGCAATGGGGACACTTGAAGAGTCCATTGCAGTTCTGAGATGTATAATATAGTTAAGGCTCAAATTAATCTTTTAAATTGCCTTCTGCATTTCTGTTGTAAGTCACTTGTGTTACTTCCCCGCTCACTTTTTTCTTTTTTACATCTCGTGGTAGAAATACTAAACTTAAGTAGAAATGGTCACAATTTTCTTCTTTCTCCGTGGCTAGAAACTTCTGAACTTGTACACACCCATCCATTGCTAGAAAGGGAAAATGAGCAGGCACCAAACATTGCAAATTTCAGAAATTACTTTTCTTGATAAAAATAAATTATAGTTTGTTACTTCAGCACATGGTGTGGCCTGGCTATGTGAAAGCAAGCCATCACCAAAATGACTGCATTTTAATGACAGGAAAAGCAGCACACATGACATGAGTTTGCTGCAAGCTGCTAGAAGTAAACCTTTCAAAACGGTGAGCTGCATCTTCTGCAGCACACATGGCTATGCAGCAAGCATCAAATGCAGCTCTAACTCATCATGTGTACTACCTGACCCACTGACAAGGGAAGAAAAGTATAACTGTATTCAACCTCTACTCCACAAAAAGTACAGTTTCATTCAACAAAAGTCATCTTTCTGGCATTGAAAGCTGCATTGTATTAACATAACTGCCTCACAAGCAGAGGGAGGAGGAAAAACTCCCACTGGCTGAACAGTGAGATTGGGGTTGTGCCCCCCATAACGCTGCATGTTATACAATTAGCCTTTTAATGATTGCTTCACCACAGCCTAATTGCGTGCCTGGCAGCGTGTAATGGATGGAGTGATGCACGCAACTCTTTCCTTAGGGGCTGTCTTTACCGGGTGGCCGCCTTCTAGCTCCACCATCACCACAACAGCTGTTATCAAACAACTTGCCTCTCCATTGCCATCACCTACTTGTTCCCCATCTCCTCAGCGGTGAGAGCACGCATGCTTTCCTCGGCCTCTGATGATGCTCTCTTCCACCAAACATCTTCGCAAAAAACCCATAGCCCTGAACAGGGCACGGTAATCTGCGTCCATAAACAGCGTGAGCCTTACTGCCTATTTCTCGCTGCGTGGCCCAGGTTGCTTTTGTGCCTTTTACCTGCCTGTTGGTTTGTCCTCCGTGCGGCGGTATCCAGCACCTTGCTATGGAATTCACTGTCATCGACGGCAAGCTGCCTTCTCCTGGAGAGCCGGCAGTGCCAGACGGTGCTGTTCACCAAAGACAAATCAACAGAAATCTCCAGATAATGTCTCTGCTGACACGTCAGTTGTGAAAGAGAAGTTTGCTAACTGGTGTGGCCTACTGACTGATGTCATCTTGCAGTATGCCAGTCTGAGCCAGGTCTTGATTTTTACTTATAAATTGGCCATCAGAACTCAAAAGAAAAGAAATACAGGGATATCACCACCCTAGCCATTTGCTATACCTTGGGGGATGTGGTATGATGTACCATACTGTCTTACACGGTGCAAGACACAGTATATTTTAAAGGCTCATTAAAAAATTAAAAATTGACTGCTTTCTGTCTCAGTATCTCTCTTCCAACCACTGGAATATTCATGTTCTCTACTCTCCTCTCTAAATTCTGTTAATTTTATATGAGGCCTCACATAAAGCACTCAGTGATCACGTGAACAGAAAACTGCAAATTCTCCATTTTTCATTTCTCTATATCAATAGAAAAAAAAAATCAAAAACAATAAAAGAGACTTAACTGAAACAACAGAAAATGCTACAATTTACGAAGGCTGGAACAGTCTTAGAACCCCAGAAACTCATGGCCTTGTAGTGCAGTTTGCAAAGGCAAAGCACGTCAGAGGTCTGAATTCAAATGAGCCAACCAAAAAAACTATTAAGACCTAAGAAATCTTATAGACTTCAGTGGAATCTGCCTCGAAAGACCCAGCATGTACAAGTCTTATGTGGCTGCAGTCCTTTAGTTCTTTTTTTTCTCTTTTTAAAGAGCAAATACAGACATGAAAAATATTTATCATCATAGAGGAAAGGAAATGGATTGTTAATGCTATATGAAAATGTTATTTACAGAGGCAAAACAAAATGCATTATAGGCAGAAAGCCAATGTTTTTTGACTTGCTTTGCAAAACTGAATATTCTCCAATCAAATGTATTTTAAGCAGGCTTACTTTGATTTAAAAAAAAGGAAAAAAAGCCCTTCTTCAATCAAACCACTATCTTTTTAGTTCCTCATAAGATCTTGTGGCTGGTAAAAATTCAGAGGAGGTGGAGACTGGATAACAGCAAAAGGTTAATTAATAACAAACATCTTCCCCTTGTATTACATGAGAAGTTTAGCACGTAATGGGCTTTAGTCTTAAATTCTCTACAATTTAGAGAGAACAGCATTTAAAAAAATACACTATCATTCACCTCTAGGTGGATTTTAGAACCAGCTTTTTTTTTTTATAAAGATGCTAAAATACTCCTCTACTTAAGAAATACTCAGAGGCTTTATTTCAATATTTAATAACAAAAAAGGTGGAACAAAATGTTTTGTTCTGCCTGGTAGTGAATAATTTAGCTTTTTATTGATCTTTGCAGGCTTATTTTCAATATTTGATTTTAAAATACAACTCCTGAAATTACGTCTGTAGCTGCAGAAGACAAGAAGAAATAGGCACAGATGAGTCTTTAAAGAATACAAATGTAAAATACAGCGTTTGGATAACTTTTGGTAAATGTTCTTTGCCAGACTCCTCCAGTACTCTTACTAATTTTCTTCTAATGTGTAATAAAATTTTAATATGACGGTTTGCAAAAAAACCCAAACAGACTACATATAATTTCTATTCTTTTCAGATTCAGAAAAACATATCCATTGTAAAATCATAGTCCATTTATGGTATCACCACATCATAATTCAGCTTTTTTTTTTTTTTAATCACTTCCTTGTGTGCCCTATGTGGCAAAATTATAATGCTGTATATTGAATAGAACAGCCTGAAGACTTGCAAAGGTATTTGCTATGATGTCAAATGACTTCTCTCCCATTCAGAAATATCCTAAAACCAGCTTATTTTACAGTGCCCATGAAAAGCACATACATTAGAATTTAAAAAGGCAGGCAGAAAAAAGCCCACAAAGAAATCCTTATTTCCAGACTACCTTATGTGTCTTAGAGTAATTCTATCGTTTAGCCTTTCAATTGTAAAGATTGTTTTTTAGTATACAATAAATTGCCATTGTAATGACAATTTATTCTTGTTCTGCTTGCAGAACAAGAAAGTAGATATAGTAGGTAAATAAATCACTGTAAAACATTCACTAAATTCTGCAATTAGAGCTTTATCATGGAACAATGACATTCCCACAAGTACTTTTATAAATCTTTATTTTTAGGTAGAGTAGCATTACCCACCTTGCATACTGCATTCTTTACACACCAGGAGCTAAAAAGTAGCAAAATTAAGTACATAGTTCACAAAGTAATAGCTTTGGGATATTATAGATGATCATTCATAGGGACAGAGCCTAAATCGTTTGCACTAGGTACAATAAATGTATGTACACGGCCTCCATATGCTACCCTTTCTCCTGCTGGACGAGTTAGGTGCCTGAAAAAAGAGTGACTGACTTTGAACGTGGAAAAGCAAAGACATAACAAGTACTTAATGAGGTTTGTTCTATTTCTGTGAAGATGATTCATACATGAACTGGACCAATAAAGAAACTGGTTGTGGACTTCTTTATAACTATCACTTCTAAACATGTCCAGTTCCAAGGAAGGGGAAAGTTTGCAGACGCAGGCTGAATTTAAAACAGCATTAGTTTCCGATTCATAGGAATTTTGAACTGATTCCTTAAAGACATTTCTTTCAAGTGCTTTTGTCCTTGGATCTTGGATAAAGTTTAGAAGCATATAGTGTCTTAATTCCAAGACATCCAAGCCTTGGGAAATCCAGTAACTGATTTATGATCATCTTTCTTCAGAACAAACAGAAAAAAGTCACCGCAGATATTCCTTGGATAAGCATTTTTTAAAGTGCAGCAATACTTCAGTGAAGAAATATGATAATTATTCAAATTACTTTTACACAGTAAGGAAAAAAAAAGTTATTTTTAAAAAAATGTTGCCATTCAGAACATGAAGATCAAGGAACAAACACCCCTGTAAAAGCAAAAATTTTTCTGGCAAACAGCAGGAAAATACCGAAGCATTTCCATATATATTTGAAATACTTTCTGTATTGTCAAGAATCAGCTTACAACAAAGAGGCTCAAAAGTGAATCTTACAGAGTATCTGGCTGGAAAATATTGAAAGAAACTTGGACTATTCAAAGAAAATTTTGGAAGAAAAAAGGCAAATAAGAGTTCAAAAGTGAACAGATGCCTGATGAAAAGTACAATTAAAATCTCATAAAATAAGAGCTCCATAGTAATTATAAAAAATAATTCAACTAAGCAAACTCAAATGGTTCCGCACATAGCTGCTTTCAGAACACCGGATCATAATTCAAAATCAAATGATTAGAATATACTTGTTCAGATTGCTCTTATTCATCACTATTTGATCTCATTGCAGAGCTGGCAGTTTGTCCTGAGATATTAGGTTAATTTACTAATTAATTTTCAAAGTTAAAGAAGTAAGATGCACTTTGTAGGAATGCATTTGTTCTACTAAAATGAAATGACAAGAGAATCTTGATATGTTTAATTCGGATCTCCCCTAACCTGGCTATGAAGTTTTGCCAAGTTTGACAAACTTTTTGGATCTAGAAGCATTACAAGTCTTTGATCCTCTAGCTTAAAAGAGGAAAACCCATTTCTTGACAGCTTCACTTACAGAAATCATAAAATTGCTTATATGTTGTTCCATATACAGCATTTGTTAAATTGTTGGGAGTTTGTTGATGCCTATTTATATGGTCCATAATGGGTGACTGTTGTAGTTCAATAAGCATAGACATTATACAGAAGTGGTCAGAATAAATCTCCAGAAAGCTTTATGAACAGAATTTCAGTATGATAGACAAGAAGGACTTTAATCTGTAAGTAGGCAGTCATTGTTTCACAAGTGGGAGCTTGAGACAAGTAGGAGCACGAGCAGTACTCGGGGGAGCACACTGCTCCTGATACTAGTCAAACTTCAAGCAGTGTACATGAGTAGAGGTGAGGCAAGTAATATACTGATTCTTTACCAAATGAAACTCTCTGAGTGAGGAAGAGGCATCCCAGAAATGCAAATGGATCAGGAGGTTGGAACGTTGTGGAGGCAGCTATAAACGATGTATTTGTGCTTAAGTACATTTAGGAATAGGCTTACAAAAAGGCAAAAAGAATCTGATCAAGGAAAAAATTGTTTTATACTTATTAAATATAACTTCCCAGCCATGACTGCACAAGTTCATATTTTATTTCACTGTATTCTTTATCCCGACTTAATAAACGGAACACACACATATGCATTTTCAGACTGCAATCAACCACAGAAAAAGACACATGTTTGAAAGACTAAACAATCAGACTTTTTCCAAACTCGTGTGGCTGGTTTTGAGCCCTTATTATACCACTGTAGATCCAGTATACTAATCTAGTTTACAAGGGAATGCAACATATTTCAGGATCTTGATCTTTGAGATTTGTGCCTGTGCTTATTTACTCATGCCACTGTGAGTTTTGTTGCATTGGATGTAAATTGAGCTCAGTTTCCTGATTTTTGTGGAACCTGGCCAATTGATATCAACCACAAACCATGGACTTCAATCAAAACTTGCGTAGTACACAAAGGTGAACAATGAGCGCTTGGGGCTTAGAGTTTCTTCTTTCCCCTAAGACCAGGACACTGCTTTAAAAAGCAGTGGATCAAACTATACAACCTCATTTATTATCTTTTTAGCCAATGACCTTTGTGTCAGTTTATGACTTCAGAACTTTAATGATCAGCATTTGATGAGGTCATGCTTAGAGAAATCAAGTTGTGTATTGGTTTTGTGTGGCAAGGTTTTGGTAGCGGGTGGGGTTACAGGGGTGGCTTCTGTAAGAAGCTGCTGGAAGCTTCCCCTGTGTTCGACAGAGCCCATACCAGCCGGCTCTAAGACAGACCCGCCGCCGGCCAAGGCCGAGCCAATCAGCGATAGTGGTAACGCCTCTGTGATAACATTTTTAAGAAGGAAAAAAAGTTGGGACGGCGGTATTCGGCAGCCGGAGAGAGGAGTGAGAACATGTAAGAGAAACAACCCTGCGGACACCAAGGTCAGTGAAGAAGGAGGGGGAGGAGATGCTCCAGGCGCCGGAGCAGAGATTCCCCTGCAGCCCGTGGTGAAGACCATGGTGAGGCAGGCTGTCCCCCTGCAGTCCATGGAGGTCCACGGTGGAGCAGATATCCACCTGCAGCCCGTGGAGGACCCCACGCCGGAGCAGGTGGGTTCCCGAAGGAGGCTGTGACCCCGTGGGAACCCCGCGCTGGAGCAGGCTCCTGGCAGGACCTGCGGATCTGTGGAGAGAGGAGCCCACGGAGCAGGTTTTCTGGCAGGACTTGTGACCCCGTGGGGGGCTCACGCTGGAGCAGCCTGTGCCTGAAGGACTGCACACCGTGGAAAGGACCCATGCTGGAGCAGTTCGTGAAGATCTGCAGCTCGTGGGAAGGACCCACGTTGGAGAAGTTCGTGGAGGACTGTCTCCCGTGGGTGGGACCCCACGCTGGAGCAGGGGAAGAGTGTGATGAGTCCTCCCCCTGAGGAGGATGAAGCGGCAGAAAATAACGTGTGATGAACTGACCGTAAACCCCATCCCCGTCCCCCTGTGCCGCTGGGGGGGGGTGGTAGAGAATCCGGGAGTGAAGTTGTGCCCGGGAAGAAGGGAGGGGTGGAGGGAAGGTGTTCTGAGATTTGGTTTTATTTCTCATTACCCTACTCCGGTTGATTTGTAATAAATCAAGTTAATTTTTCCCCAAACTGAGTCTGTTTTGCCCGTGACGGTAATTGGTGAGTGATCTCTCCTATCCTTATCTCGACCCACAAGCTCTTTGTTATATTTTCTCTCCCCTGTCCAGTTGAGAAGGAGGGGGAGTGATAGAACAGCTCTGGTGGGCACCTGGCATCCAGCCAGGGTTAACCCATCACAAGTTGCCAAAACTCAGTGAAAGAGGATAATCATTAACTGCAGATCTCACACTACCTCGAGATATGAATTAATCGACTGATTACTTAAGTCAATAAACACCTGCCTGAATAATTATACATAGTGTAGCAATAAATGTAACCATATTCTATAGAATATCATCACATGATTCATGCATGAGCCTTCCTAGGCATTATCTTATAGTATATACTTTGATTAATACACTTAGACATTCATCTGAAGCCTGACAAGCTGGTGCTGTATTTTAATTTATGGGAATTATGGTTAAAGGTGATCTGAACAAACAGTTGAGAATTGAAGCAGTAATTAGTGGAACCAAGGAAGTGTGGAACAATTAGGGATAAATAAAATAAAGTCATTTTCTGGTAGAGGGTGTCAGAAAGGTTCTTAGGGAGAATTTTAAATGAATTGAAATTGTTTTATGAAAATGCAGTATTATTATATGGATTAATGATCCATTAATGTCTATCATTTATAATCATAATAAAGTTTACTACTTGAAGTTATGTAAAATAATATTGTATCTGATATATCACCATGAAGATGTAGGACCAAACTATTTCAGTTAACTGTTCATATAAGCTGGGGCACCGAGCTTCTTCATTACGTTGTAAAGTAACAGCCTTCAGGACTCATAGTTCTGCCTCTTCAATTCCCTCATATTCAATTAAATATATGAGGAATGCATAAAGCATACTATCCTTAGGGTTTAAACCTCCTCTTATGGTCTTTTCATTTTGAAAATAGTATCTGAGGAGGATGCGTCTTCATTTCTCCACCCCTAAAGCTTCACCAGCACAGTAGCCCCAGCAATTGTCTATGTGAAGCTAAAGTATCATTCAGGTGGGTCGTACAGACTTCGGGACTCATATTCTCTGCATTGGCTAATGACCAAGATTACAGTGCCAGAAAAGACATTTAAAAACGTACCAGACACAGACATCCCTTTCTCTCATGAAGGGACAGCTAAGAAGTTGCTAAGCACAAGGAAAGTAAATACCGGTGTCACAGTGCCAATGCACCATCTACATTCTCCAAGAGATGTTGCCAAAGCTTTGTAGAGCCTTGGCAACAGCTGGGGAAGCAGTGCATGGATCAGGGGTGGCCTCTCCCAAAATCTTGTCTATCTTTTTTTTTTCCTAAATGCACTTAGTTGTGATGATCACTTAATGCCCAGCCCTGAACGATCCTGAATTTTTCTGGATCAGCTAGATGTGCTAAACCAGGATTAGAGAGATATTGCAATAGCAGCTCACCTTGTCAGGTGCAGAAGAAAATGGACGTATCTGGTAATACGTATCACAAAATCTTCTTTTGGGTGCTTCTCTCAAAGGGGAGAAAATCCTATCATTAGCAGTTCTATTGGGGTGACATTGGCTCCAACTGCAACCTTCAGAAACAAAGCAGGTGTTCCCATCCATCCAGGAAAGCAGCAGCAATACCTTAGGGACAAATGAAAGATTTTGCAGCAGTACTTTTGCCAGATTTCGCTCTTTTTCGTATAGAACTGGAAAATACAAGTTAAGCAATAGCCTATACACCTCCAAAACAGGATGTGGGATTTGAGAATGTATTATGAGAAGTATAATTCTCTATGGGACAAGTGGCAACCCCATTTGAGATACAGCTGTCACAATCTAACCCTTGAGTGGGTTCATATTTCCACTGTCTGTGGTAATATAGTCTACACTGTGTTCAGGTGTATATTTTACAGCAGTAATTAATACTTTGATTGTTTTGTATGAATGCTTCCTGTAGTCTTCAAAGAAACTAAAGCCAATGAAACAGTTTAATTCAGTGAACTGGATTTAACCCGATCCCATCCTAGTGACATTGATTGCAGATGATTTGTAACTACTCTGAGGAAAAATTAGACATAATTTGCATATGAAAAGAAAATCTGAGATGCTTCCAAAGTTCAGAAACTCTATTTGGTTCATAGAATTTTTGAGGATTTTATCTAATCTGACCTGTTATGTAATTAACAAGGCATGATCTGCATGCAGATCCTTGTTCTGATTCAACCAGCTTGTATGCAGACATGCCTTTAGAAATTTAAACGTTAACTATTTTGAATTTGTAAGTCTGAACAATCTGCCTAAAATTTTCAAAGGGAATATTATTTCTAGGAGATACTGGCATTAGTATTTCTCATCTTGGATAGAAATCCTGCAAGACCAACTTCTGGTATTTTTGTCTGCTTTTCTGTCACAGGCTACAGATATGTCAGTTGTGCAGACAAAAAAAAAAAAAAAAAAGACTGCAAATTCTTTCAGATGTTTCTAGACATCATAATTCCTACAAATTCTTTCATACTGCATCTGACAGGGAAACTACCTTCTAAAATGAAACTCTACTACTTGAGTGCTACTAGAATAATTTAGTTCATAATGTATTTAAGGATCTCATTCAGGCCCCTCAGTCTGAAAATGCTGCACCTTGATGTCCAATGTTAAACGCTAATAACTTCACATTATTTAGCTTTCTACCATTGCACAATGTAACCATTGGCATACTGCTTCCTCAAACAAATAGCCTTTTTCAAATCTGATATAATTTCACTGTCATCTTATTTTCAACATGAACCTTACACATTCTCCAGGAATGAGATGCCTAACCACCAGAAAAGGAAGATACACATGAATCAATACTTGTAGGACAGAGATTTTTGTTTGCAGCTGTATCTGTCTTTGTCTTTTCATTGCCACAAGTCTCACCACTTTTCTCTTACCACCTTCATTCACCTGTACCTTTTCCTTTAAACTGGCAGTTTCTGCTTGCTAGTGTACAGTTTTGTTTCCCCTCAGGAGAACAGCAACAAAAAGGCAAACCCAAAGGGCTGTAAAATATCCTTGCTCTTGCTTCTGTTGTAATAAGTTAAAGCCCACCTGGTTACAAGGCGACAATTATACCTCTTCCAATATCTCATCTTTCACATATTTATAAAGGAATGTATTTCAGATCTTAGAAACTTTCTGGACACAACTGGTAGCACTGCTATGCAATAATCCACTAAATACCAGCGCCATAGCACCATTTTAGCTGCTTTGAAGCCAGTCAATGGATATGCCCAACAGCACAGTTTCCCTAGGGACACAATTGTCACTAATGAGTAGGAATATTGGTGTGATACCATGTCCCTTTTTTCTGGGCTCTACTGCACAGAACATAATCAGGAAAAAAAGGACAGATCTGTGATGTCCGTAAGTTCCAGCACCACTAGGGCAATGAGCTTTAATTTTCTCTAATTCATGAAGCAAATCAGACTGGCCAATGGCCAATTTTAGAACAAGAGGAGTGTGACAGTAGCTTAGACCTAGCCCACTCCATAACAGTACGTTGCACTATGCTAAACCTGCATTGTCCTAAATCAGAAGACTTGGTCTGAAGTTATGAAAGTGAATCAATTCTCTTAAAATTTCCTACTAAGACATAGTACATAGGAAAAAGAAAAATCCTCAATATAAACAAAACAGAAAGCCCCCCAGCTATATTAGAAGACTAAATGCAACCGATAGATTTTAGTAGTTTTAAATTATATGTACAGTGCTTCTGGCTTCTAGGCAATATTTGTCTATGGTTTTACATGGTTAGGTGTAAAAAGATGCTGAACTTAATTCTAATTCACTGTGGGAAGTCTTGCTGCAAGATGAGTGGGGTGAGAAACAATTGACTTATTACAGAGCTTGAAAGAGGGAAAATGAAGGAAAGCTTGAAGTTATTATTAGGTTGCCAAAGTTTGTGGACTCAACAGCGTCTACAGGCAATCTATCATAATCCAATTTAAACCCAATTCATATCAATTTGAAGTGATTTCTTTCTCATATAAAACTAAATCAATGGGATCTTGAATTAAATTAATAGAAGTGTCCATACAGGAAGTTGCATAGTTTTAACCAAATAAACTCTAAAGATGGTATAACAAAAGCAATGCAGCTCATGTGAAAGCGAGTGATAAGATCGTATGCTGATGAATAGCAATAAGAGACACTGTATAGACAGAGACTTATTTGATCAGTTTGCATTCAACCTGTTCTATTTTCAGATATGCGGTAGAGGACCTAAATGCTACCCCTGTTCTTTAAAGTCATTCTGGAAAACTCATTGACATTGATAAGGACAGCAGTAGGCCCTTGCTATTGATTGCTTCTGCCTATACATGTCCACAGGCAGGCTCCCAGTAACCTAATGCAAACCCAGTTTCCAAGAATAACTGGCTAAATAATGGATGAACTGTGACACAGACACATTGTGTTTATTCACAGTGAAACCTCTGAAATTTCATCTGTAACTCAATGAGGCTGTTAAAATCTAACTGCATTAGGGCAAATGAGTATTACTTAATGGGCTTAATTCTTACAAAGGCTGTCAATCCAGCCCTCACTCTCCTATTCTACAGTTCTGAACTTCCTTGTGTATCAAGGCTTGCAATTTCCAGGAAATCTTCACAGATGGATGGGATGGTGTAGTAGTGTCCTCTCATTACCGAATTTCCATCCCAGATGGCTTGGCAGTAATGCTCCTCCAGGTCCTGCTGTCAGATAGGAGCTTCATCTGAATTACCTCCGTTCCAGGCTCCTGGACACCTTCCTGCCCTTCCTTCCTACACATAATGTCTTCTCCAGACATTTGTTCTCACTATACTTCACCCCACTGAAGCATAATGGGGACAGCTGTCTTCACCATTAATGAGACGGGATGAACAGATGTGGGCGAAGGAGCCACTTGCTGTATGACTAGTAGTCTAAGTTCAGAACAGAGACACAGAAATTACAGTACGCTCCAATATGTGGTAGATGCTCACAGCAGTTACTTCACATGCCCTTAGGTCTTTGCGAGTAAATCTACATTAGAGTGCATCAAGCCAATTGTTCTCGTTGCTGAGCATGAATTTCTTGGTGCTTTAATTAATTCACCCACAGCATGAGCACCACTGTGTTTGATGCACACTCATTCTTGAAGAGCTTGGGCATATAATTACTACCATGAAACAAAGACTAATGGACTGACAGAGACAGTGGACTAGAAACGTGCAGGAAAACAGAAAAGTTGAATTTCAGTGAGACAGGCAAATCTAACTTGAACTCTTTCTGGCAGAAGCTGCCATCACAAAAAAAAAAAAAAATATACGTACATACATATATATTTTTTTTTTATCTTCACGCATTTCCCTGAGTCTCCCAAAGGCTTTGTGGGTTGAAAAATGACTCTTTTTAGTTTTAAGTTTTACCTGGAATTGTATTTAAAAATTATGTCTAGTCATATTTTTATTTGTTGGCTTAAGAACACTTGGGGCTGATGGAAAAAGGAAAATCATAGTTTTCATTTGCTTTTGTTCTTGAAAAGCTGGTTTATGTACCCTATGCAGCGAGATAAAAAACAAAAAAAGGAAAAATTAAATCACAGCAATAAAATATGTAGGCACTTCTCTGACTTGCCCAATAAATGTGCTATTCCAGATAAATGGGAAATGTGTATATTCTGTTAGCGTACTTCTTAAATATGAACGGCTTTTTCCCCCTTCTCTCTGAATCCTTCTATAGCAGGGCATAGTCTTCCAGCTAGTTCTTGTGACATGGCTGCAAGCCTTTTGCTTGTGTGAATTTCAGGCTTTCTTGAAATCAGACAGCAGGAATGCAAGTTTTACTGCGGTACTGGTTATCTTATTTTATGAATCTGACCACACTTCTGATTTATGCAACTAGTGTATGTTCTGGTGTGTGCTTTTCTAATGGAAAGAAGTTAATATAGCAGTGTTTTTGCAACAAAAAAGCCCATTCCTACAGTTACCAGGAAAGTGATTGGTTTAAGCCAAACACATTCGTGTAAAGATTACGGTCAAATCTTTAATGCAGAACAAAGCTACTACAAGAAGTTGAAAAAGTCAAATTAAACCTGGATTAGATAAAGATTACAGAAATCATTATCAAGAAACACAACCATATGACTATATGCTAATGGTTTAAATTATAGCATTTTTTCAGTCAAATCTCCGTATTTAGACTCAACAATACAAAGCTGTGTAAAAAAAAAAAACAAAACCAAAAAAAGAGGAAAATAGACACCTTTGATCTCAGATTCAGATTAAAGACTTGTGTGCTGTTCATCTTAAGCAAGTAGGTAATAACTAACAGGATATTCAAAGATATCCACTTATGCCATGACTACCTGAGGTTTTCCCCTTTGCACAGAAAAATATTTACGGAATCTGTGATAAACCGATTTCAGGCCAGCTACAGGGACCTCATCTGGAATGTGCTAATTGGAAAGGAACATGTATACAAGTGTCCCAAAACCCAGATGATTGCCTTGATCAGCAGGCTATGTAATTAGGGCTCTATTTCTGGGTTTTCATGATAATTTGGAACTTAGTGTTGCAGTGTTCTCTCCAATAAAGAACAAAAATAAATGTGGAAAACTCAATATTGTATTACATGTGGAACTCTTCTTTCCCAGCCAAATCTATCTACATTTGCTTTGCTGTTGCTAGCAAAATCTTTACTTAAGAAATACTCTTACTTCACTTTAAGGAAATAAGGCAACATTTTCACACTCAGCAGTACACTACAGAAATCCAGGCATTTGTTGGAAAATTAAAAAAAAGAGAGAACAGGCACTAACGAACAAAAGGGGTCACGCTATCATGAGGATTCTCAGGTACATCTCAGAGAACAAAATCTGAACAACTGGGAATAAACAAACCCTTTGGTGCAGCAGGTCCTTCAAAAGTTTTGCCACCTCTGATTCACATTGACAAACTCGTATGGGTCTCTTTCCTGTGTTCAGCGCAACAGTAAAATCCCAAATAAATATCCAATTTAAGGAAGAGCTAGTGTCAGCTGCCAATCAACACAAGTTCTGCTTTACTATCTATCCAATTTATTCTCTAAGAAGAGCCCCAGCTGTAGTTTGCCTGCTTGCTTTATTCTGTATTTTTCTTACGCTGTTGCAGCTTCCTTTTACGCACTTCCTTACAATCCTCGATAAAGCTGTTGCAGCCTGTTCACATACGGCACAGTACACATGCAATACAGTGGTTTCCGTTGGTGTTCCAGAGCTATTCATTATTGTCATCATTTCAGCACACTGTGCTGTTACTGCAGGCTGCCAACTATTGTTTTTCACGTGCATAGATTTTATGCCTAAAGAAAGACACCTACTAATGTTATTTAATAAAATGACTATAATAATACTACCTTACATTTATACAAACCCCCCTTCATCCAAGAGTCTTAAAATACTTCATGAAAATTCTTTTCCTTGGATATAATGCTACAGATTGTTCCACCTGCCACTGAAAAAACAGCTCCTTTTAACATGCAACATATCTGCTTAATGGCACAAAGCAGCACTACAGCATTTTGAACATGTCTATATGACTACATCAGTTACAGAAGACAGCATCACGAACATCCCAGTGCAGAAGCACAGCAGGGCAACATTAGAAGGTATCAGTATGGACCAATTTGCTGCTCCTACGGTCACTGCTACCAAGAAAATGGGGCCACAGGTATGCTGACCCACAAAAGCAGACTTAAGGGGAAGTCAGAGGCACTGCATGTAAAAATGGATGAAGGGAACTCAAGAATAAAGAGAGCAGTGTCTAAGATGCTAAAGTGCATTTTTAATCATTATTATATCCAAAAAGCCTAAACGCTCAAACAAATGCACCAAGCTTGAATTTAAAGATCTGTGGAAGAAGCAGGTGGGCTGCTTAACATAAATGCAAACTAAAATCACTCTTCTTGTCTCTCTAGTCTCCAACTAAAAGAAGGTCCTGACACTGTGAGAACTTGTTCTCTATTCACCTCTGCGGCCAAACCAACCTAATGGTTTATGGTAAGGTTCTTACTTTCACAAAACCAGACTTATCTGTTTCAAGTGCTTTGCTTCAGAGATTGAAACTCCATGACAGCACCAAGTATTACTGTTTCTCATAAGTGCTGTAGCGAAGCCTGGAAAGGGAAGAGAGAAGAGATGGGATCACGTTATTTCCACACAAGACACTGAAACACAATGTGGCAAAGCCTACTTTGTCGATGGTCCTCATCACCTACAGTTATAGTATCAGCTATTTCTTGGGAGGGTCACTTGCACTGTGCCACACTGTGACTTTGAAAATGCTGCTCACCTCTGAAAAATGTAGGGCTTCATAAGCTTACCACTAAAATTAATTAAATTTGGGATGCCTTCCACCCAAACTCCTTCTGTACCTAACAACTAGAAAAAAGGTATTTTTCTAAATATGTGTCCAACATGAACCCTTGAAGCTCTATATGCGCATCAAGGACAGCACATGACCCTAAGTTTGTCTGAATCTGTTTTTGTTGAAAAAGGCTGTTATAGTATTGGCCCTGTTCTTATCTCTTGCAGACAGTAGCCCAAATTCTTCCCTGTTACACAAGTCCAATCTCACATTGATTTCAATGGGTTTCAGTGGAATAACTGAAAAGAGAATTTGGCCCGTAATCTCTGACTTTATCACATAACTAGTAAGTGCTTGGCTAAGATTAGATTTAAAGATAGCCCAGGGGAATAATTCAAGGACTCAAGAACTTTTACTGACACCAAAGTCTCCTGCCTTTGGGGAAAACACAAAACAAAACAAAGTGCCTTTAAAGCACTATATTCCACGAATGGAGGGAAACCCTTAACTAATACGCTAACTGATGTTTCTCTTCCTCCATCAATAAGACAAGTAAGAGGAAATACTTATGTGCTAGAAGAGAATTCAGTTTTTCCTTTTCTAAAGTTTTCTTTCAAAAATTTATGTGGGTATACTTGATTGTCTTAGCGAAGTGAATACTTTCTGCTTTTTTTTAATCCTACATCCAATATAATTGGAAACAGCAAGTACCTCCATACACATTTACCTACAAAGATTTTCTTTTGACTTCCTTTGAGTTGGTTGCCTAAATACAGGAGTCTAGTTTCTGTTGCAGGCCGCTCTGTGCTGCAAGTTAAGTAGTCTGTGAGCTAAGGGATGAGACTTTTTTGAAGCTTGAGCTGTTGAGTACACAAGGCAACTCCTACAGCCCTGTGACCTTCAATACTTGCAGTGACAATAAGTTTAAATGTTTGTTCATGATTGAGGAGGTGGCTTATTAGCCTCTGTTCCACTCACCGGTCTTCCTCCCTTGAATTGGACTCAGACTTGCAAGTTAGCAAGAATCAATCTCCAAAAGCAGAAGTCACTGAGTAAAAAGGACTTGATTGGATTTCACAGCAATGTGGCTGCTTGCTGCTGGCTTTGTGGAGACAAGCACACCACTCTTCATGCTCAAAAAAAACCCCCCAAACACCAAACCAAACCAAAAAAACACCAACCCCCCCCCCAAAAGTCAAGCACTTCTTCACTCTCTGAATTCTTTAGTCATACACTATCACTTGGTTTATATTACATAATATTATGAGGCAAGAAAAACAACTGTGATTTCTATCTAGCCTGGATGAGAAGACCAAGAAAGATCATAGCCACATTTCCAGATTTTAGAAAGATTTTCAACTTAGCAGTTGCAGCAGATAATCTTATTCATGAAGTAAATGAACAATGCTGTACTGGTTTTGGCTGGGATAGAGTTCATTTTCTTCACAGTAGCTAGTATGGGGCTGTGTTTTGGATTTGTGCTGGAAACAGTGTTGATAACCCAGGGATGTTTTGGTTACTGCTGAGCAGCGCTCACCCAGAGCCAAGGGCTTTTCTGCTCCTCACCCCACCCCACCAGCCAGTGGCTGGGGGGGCACAAGGAGTTGGGAGGGGACACAGCCAGGACAGCTGACCCCAACTGGCCAAAGGGATATTCCAGACCGTGTGACGTCATGCTCAGCATAGAAACCTGGGGGGAAGAAGAAAGAAGAGGGGGGAACACATTCAGAGTGATGGCGTTTGTCTTCCCAAGTAAGCGTTAGGCGTGATGGAGCCCTGCTTTCCTGGAGATGGCTGAACACCTGCCTGCTGATGGGAAGTGGTGAATGAATTCCTTGGTTTGCTTTGCTTGTGTGTGCAGCTTTTGCTTTACCCATTAAACTGTCTTTATCTCAGCCCACGAATTTTCTCACTTTTACTCTTCTGATTATTTCCCCCATCCCACCGGGGGCGGGGAGTAAGCAAGCGGCTGTGTGGGGCTTCATTGCCGGCTGTGGTTAAACCACGACAAACACCTTGCCCAAACAACCTCAAACCCTTGATGTAAAGGTAACTGAGAAATTAAATGCAAATTGTAATTCTGCAATCATTTTTCTAATAAAATTACACTTGAAGGCCAAAAGGAATAGGGAAATACTAAGAGCACAGCATCAGTGAATTAAAACAAGTCCCAGGAGTAACAGGTAATTCCCGGCCACTTTTGCAAGCTTTTGTGTATTTAGATTTTTAGTCTGAATCATACCTCTGGAAAGAAAATCTACCCCGGGTTTAGGTGCCTGCAGAAACGTTTCTTATGAAGAATGCTGTCGGAAGCTTTAAGCTTGCAGAAGCCCCAGCCCTGCTCTCTCACCGCTCTCCAGAGAAGGCACAGATCAGGGCCACGGGACCAACCCGCAGCTGAAGGTTCCCTGCTCCCTTTCTAATTTACCTCAGGCCGTACTGACAGGCCTGATACACATTTAATTAGCAAACAGCTGTGGCTGTTAGAGATGCCACAGCCCGACTTGTTTGTTACTGCCCCTCTGCCAAAGGTTATCATCTCCTGAGAGGAACATTTCAGAGCTGCTTTATAGTCGAGCACTTCAGTTTAAATCCATCGTCACTGGCCGTGCGAGGTGAGTCTGCAGACGTTGCCTTCAGGGTAATGCCCTGACCCTGGCGGAAATGGCAGCAGTAACAACAAGCAACTGGTTGCGGTTTAGTTCACCATAGATGCTACCTAGGCAAAAGTGTCTCAGCAACCTACAGCTCTGGTGGGCTTTGTTACCATCCTTAAGTTATACCATCATAAACTGTAAGTAAAGAAATGTAATACCTGTTTTCAGCTGTCCCTGCTCTCTTCTCTTAACCCTTCCTTCCTTTCTTCTCCAAGTGTAGATCTGTATGGTTAAAATCAGTAATGGCTGTTAATATCATATAGAGAGGGAACATTTCTGTGTCGTCTTTGCTGACTGGTTGAGCAGCATAATACATCTACTTATTTTACAATTGTGTGGTAGGGACTCTGAAAGCTATTCCTAAAAACAACTTCCACAAAAATAAAACAATTCCAACTTATCCCCATATGCAACATCAGACTTGCTGCAGAATTACAGGGAACCACACTCTGCCAACACTGTTAAATTGAGGACCTCTCTTTCCCTGGCTCTGCTACCGCTGGACAGCTTATGTTCCCACTGCTTTGCCTCCATCTGTGCTAACAACAGAATCTTTTTTGATTAAAATGTTGCTGAGTTATATTGTGAAAGTTCATTTGAACTGTGCACTTGCTTCACTTAGAAATACTTTTCCCCCATTTGGATGCAAGATATAAGCATTTGAGAGCTACGCCTCCAGCTTGAGTTATTTCAACGAGAGGGAAAAAAATTAGATCTTTTAATTAATGTACAGTTTTTCAAGCAAGGGGAAACTCAAGCTCTGGAATAGGCTTTTCCTTTTGTGTATATATATATCGGTTGGGCTTGGGTTTGTTTTTTTTTTAATAGGGATAGTTAACCAACATTTCTGAAAGAATGCCTGGAGCAAAGTGCAAGTGGGGAATATCCACTCATGGGGATGTGCGGATTTAGATTTCAGAGGTTTCTGAAATTAAAAAAATAAATTAGAGAGTCTCACTAAAGACCTGCTTAAATGCCACACAGAAGGAACGACAAATAAGTAAGTAGGAACTGAGGTCCTAAACACCAAAATGACTATATTTCATGAAGAAATCTCAGGACACGTTGGTCTCCATACAAAACCCACCTTTTTTTTTTAAATTATGATAAATGTATAGCATAAGTTTTCCTGTGTTCTCAGTGAGACTGATGACTGCATGGTCATTCAAGTTTCTAATGAAAACATGCTAACTGCAAAGTCACATTTAGCTATGTTTTACAGCAGGTAAGAAACATACCTTTTGTCATAGCAAAGACTGTAAAGTCTGTTTCCCAATTAAAGGAGGAAGGATAAAAATGTAACATATTAAAGTAGGAATTAATAAGGAAATTACCAGAGGAAATTAAGATAAATTAGTAATTAATTAGACTGTAATTAGGAGATAATTAAGTAAATTAAAGAATTTAGGATGTACATTACATGTTCTAGCTAAAACAATAGTTCTAGTTCAAAATCTAATGTCATTAAGCACTTTTCTAATTCTCAGTGACACATTTCAGGTTTTGAAGTACTGAAGTTTGCATTTTCAGGTAGGCCTTCAGCCTAAACAGTATCTGTGTTCGAGAACAGTGGTAGCAAAGAAGAGTTGGATATGTTTCTTGGGAACTGTTCAAAACTTTGGGAATGACCCAACTCCTGCATTGAAAAAAGACTGGGTCTGAGTCCAGGGTGGAACAAGAATTTGGTATTTTGTATCAATCTCACTGAAAGCAGAGAAAACTAATGCAGGAGATGGAGACAAACAGAAAGCATAAGGATTCCTGACATTTTCAAATATCAGAATGTGTTCATGCCTGAATTGTATTTCAGGGACAGACTCAGACTAGTTCTTACTTTATCTAAACTGCCCCTTGTATAGATACTTTCAGGAAGGGTTACTTAACAGGTTGACAGAAAGCACCGTTAGGCAGGTTTCACAGGTATTGCAAGAAGAGAAGTGCTCTTCTCTCTCTCACTAATGTCCAAACATTTACTAATAAAAGAAGTAAGAACCTGTTTGTTTTCACTGGTCTCCAGAGTTCCAGTGCCACTCAGATCTAACATTTACCGTGAATATGCATTATTTAGTACGTTACAGTTCAGACCAGGTACAGCAAGAACAGGCATTACGTACAGTTCAGAGCTTGTGGGTCTAAGCTAACTACGCTTTTACACCAAGTTCCTACCCTTCTGCAAAATACAATACTCTGTCCAAGGAGCAGGAAAAGGTCTGTTTGTAACAACTCTATGACGCTGTACTTCAGCTATTCCAAAGCAATCCATTTTCCAACACGCTTAACCAGGAGTACATTTAGGATTCAAATTGTTAGGCTTAAATTAGCTTTCGGACCGTTATTCCCATCTGATATGAATTCTTCTTACAACTGTAAACCTACAGAGCCAAAGCCTGATTAAAAATAAAAAATGAGCATACACTACTTTCTCTATGATAAAATACCTCTCTCTTCAATGAGTTTAAACTTGCAATTATGTTTGAAGACTGATGTCAGATAACTGCTGAGCTTCTGTTCAGGCAGTGAGCAATATCGTTATATTCACTAGGTACTGCTCAGAGCCGTAGGCCAGCATCATGAAAACCGTCTCTGTTGCTGATAAAGGGGACTAAGTAGTTTACAGGATGTTTCTGGGAGGAATCCTTAGAAAGGAGTCCCCAGCAGTTTTCATGACAAAACAGAGGCAAATGTTTTCCTCTTGTTCTATAATTTTGTTTCCTCTCTCTCTTTCGTCTGAAGTACATCAGAACATATATGATACATAAATAATCTTCTGTTTCCATGGTATTAATTACCTGGATGGAAAATGCACTTGCCAGAGAAATCTGCATAGGAGCCATGGGAGTCAGCCGCTAGAACATGATCATCCTCTAAATAAATATAACTACATAGCAATAAATAGCAGCAGCATACAGTACAGTAGAATAGGAGTAGAATAATATGTTCTATTGTAAATCACTGTGCATGGAAATTTAGGCAGGCATAATACAATTACCCAAATGGAGGTCAAATGCAATTTCACAGGGTGAATAGCAGACTATGACCATGTATCTGTTTAATTTTTTTTAATTTCAGAATGATCCAGCCATTATTTAACATTTGGAAATATCTTTCATTTTTCATACGCTTTTCTGATGAACACAATTAATTAATTTAGCAGACGGTTGCAATTTGCATAATTTTCACAAGGAACACTTTACTTAATGTTTGGAGTTTTTTATTCTGGTCCCCACAGTTAAACTAAAAAGGGAAGGATGCAAAGTGAACACAGACTGTTAATCATAACACCCAGCTGAGATCACCTCAAAACACTACCTATCATTATAACCTGGAATAGATAAGTATGCTGGAGAGGAACAGTACTATAAAATATAAGTAATGGAGATACGACATTACATTTATTTTTCTAATTAAAAAAAAATATATATAAGGAAAACTTCAGAGACATCTGATTTGCTTATAAATCTGCCATCAGATATAAGAAACAAAACAAATTAAAATGGAAGATTCCAGGTTTTAGCTTTCAAATCCATACCAATGATCTCAGCATGAGTTCTGCTTTGTGATCAATCTCAAGTTGCATCTCACAAAAACGAGGATCTTGCTCTTAAAATCTTCATGCTTTGTAGCTATTATTTACTACCTATATGCTTGACTGTTATTTACTGATATTCAGAGTTTTATTTTTCTCCCTTTCCTTGAAGATCTTGATTCTGCAATACATACAAGAACAAACAAACAAACAAGATGGCCAGACTTTTTGAAAATGTGAAATTTCATCACCACAGTGATGCAAAGCCAGAAGGAGAACTCTACTCAGAGGTGACGGGGTCAGTTTTACCTCTCAGACACTGCTGCAAACAAATCAACATTCATGAAAATACAGAAAAAATATAGAAAATACAGAAAAATACAGAAATCGCTTCACTGGCTAGTTTCTGTTTTAGCTTTCAAAACCAACTTAAAAAAAAATTCATTATTTTTGAAGATCAGAATGTTTAACCTGTCTTTTAGAGGCCTCACGCACATACCTGAATCATGGTATCCAAAGGGCACACTCAACACAAGCAGTTATAACTTGCAAAATATAATGCTTATCACAGAAAATGACATAAATGGTTCATCACCTTAAAAACCTTTAGTACTATCCTCATAAATACAGTACTTCATTAATAAGACACTGGGTTGGATCAATGCTAGCTCTTCCTGACAGTTCTGCTACATACCTGTCTCATTTTGTTAGTTTAATGAACTTGTTCCCAGCTCAATCCCACAAGTACAGTGTGGTCTCTGCTTTAAAAAAAGAAATTAAAAATATGTTTCAGCTGATACAGATTTTAGAGTCACTCATCTATGCAATACTGAGTGACTTCTTTTGGCCAGGGATCAGCAATGAGCAGCAGTGTGAAGCAACTTTTTCTGCTGCAATGCTTTTCCCTTGTGAAAACTGGAAACAATTTTAAAATACCGCTCAGTTTCGTTAGTAAAAAAAGTTCTTTGAAAAATATTCACTATACTGACCAGCTATTCCCTGGGTAGGGACATATATGCTGTACCCCCGCAGATGACAGACAGATGATACACACATTGTTTTCTGAGGCTGTCCCAGAATTAAAGATTTTTCTTCTTTCTGCGTGCAGACTGATAACATCATTGGAGTCACAAGTCTACAAATAAGAGGTGAACTTGGCAGCATCAACACTGAAACCATAGGGTAAAATTTATGTTTACTGTACGTAGCCCAATTGTTCAAAGAACTGAGCATGTTGGCACCAATCCAGTAAAGCACTTAGAGGATGGTTGGGACTCCTGGCGTGCCAACAGCTCACCCTGTGTCTCCGGGCTTTGCCGAATTGGGGCCTGAGAACGGAGCACTTCATGGGGCAGAACCCATGCCAGACTACTGTACCAGGGGCTTGGCGTCATCCTTGCTGTTAAAGGACTGGTATTTGCTGATAGTAAGTAGTAACAGTGGCGATCTACTCGGAAGAACCTGTGGTATACCAGGAAAACATCAAGGAAATCCTATCAAGGAAACTTCACTGAAGTTAATGAAGGTTTTACTGTTGGTTTCAACACAGATGCCATTTCATTTGGTTCCCCCTGCCTGCCTTAATTTTTTTTTTCCCTTTTTTTATTTAAAGCATTTTGCAAATTATATGGATCAATAACTGAATAGCAGGGCTTTGGCCACTGAAGGAGGAACTGTAGGTCTCTGAAGCACACATACCAACCATCTTTGAAACCTCATTAGCAGCTTGTCTTGTTGGTTTTTTTTGGTACAAACAATGACATGTAATGGGCTTTCACTATGTTGGTGAGAAGAAGAAAAAAGGAAGTTTGAATATCGAACTGCTCAAACTATTAACTTTCTTTAGAGGCTTACTTATGAGATCCCAGGAGATTTTCTTTTCTATGCTGATACTGCAGTGGTCAGAGTGAAGCAAGCACCTGGATGCATTGCTTGCTTGTTTAAGGTTTCAATTAGTAACAACCTGCTCCAGGTTTGAATATGCTGAAAGATTTCAGAGGTTTAATCTCTTAAATACAATTTGGGGCTTTGCATTTAAGGGCATGCATACTTTTGAGCCTGAAAATATTTGGAAGAATGCTTACTAATGGTGAATGCGATAATAGATTTATCTACTAGTTTATCAAGATGTGCTTGGGCTTATGTGAGACAGGAGAACGACCTGATGACCTCAGGAACAGAGACTCCATATTATTCATCCTGAAATTTCTGAAGCCCCAAGGGAAACTTCTCAATACACAGACAAGACGAATCCGCCCAGGAATTCTTTCCCACTTACATTTCGTGGGTTTGGTTTGGGTTTTTTTGGTTTTGTTTTTGTTTTTTTTTTTAATTTAGAACATTCATCAAATCTTTGACATTTAGAACCAGGCTTTTCTACAAGACAAACAGGTAGAGATTCCAAGCTAAAACCCCTGTGTAATAGCAGCACACTTTCTCATCTTGATCCTGATAACTTGCTAGTAGTAAACCACAAGAGAGATGCAAAGGAATGGTAATCTGAAAATAAAGAATAATAGGAAACAGCAGATTTCCTAACAGCAGTGAAATAGCAAACATGATTGGTTTCTTAATTTCAGACAATGTTTCCCTAGGAACTCATACAAAACAGCAATTCCTTTAGTATACTTTTAAGGATAAAATTCTACCAAAAATCATTCTCTGAATACAGTCAACGTCTTCAAACTCCTCCTTTAGGATCTCCCTCTGTTCTTGTGTGATTTTTTTCTGCTGTACTCAAATACATAAATCAAGGTTTTATTCTGAAAGCCTGCTATTTTTGTAGTGATTTGGTCTCTTGATTTCCCTCCTACATATTAGTTTGCCTCTTCATCATGAAATCATCGTTAATTTTCCTTCCACTTCTGTTTTTCGAAGGGTCTCCTCTAATGCCACTATTTTGGAATAGATGAGATCCCTGCCCCCAGTCTTTATGCTAATGATTTAAAAACTAACTTGTCAGTCCTAACATAGCTCTATTCATTCATATTTCAGCCTGGCCTATTGAGATCTTTATGTAGATATAAGCCATCAAAAAAACCCCCAAACCTGAAAACCAACCAAAAAACCCGAAAAACAAAACAAAACAAAACAAAACAAAAACACCCACAAAAACACACCCCCAAAAATGGTAGCAAAAGAAATGGTAAATCGGGGTTGGGTATCAAATCCACAGCTGGTATACACTGACTCTGCTTATGCAAGTTTGCTATAATACCATTAGAGGATCTGCACCCTGTTCTCTACTTCAATAATTTCTCTTCATCTGTATCTCTAAAGGCATAAGTAACCATGAAGTTTAAAGGCTTCTGCCTCTTTTTTCTTGGCTTCTTTAAGTGTAACTTTCAAATGGAACCAATATGTGGAGCCATATGTATTTTTGACAGAGGACAGAATGACTTTCCTTTTTTTTCCCCTCATCCCCACATCCTCCTCCTGTCATTCTCATACCTTTCCCCCTACCCCTACACACATATGAACAAGAGTTATGAGACAGACAGCCCCAAAAATTACTTCTAGAAGAAATTTCTGCCTATCAGATTGAAACACTGAGAAAAAACCACTTCCATCCTTTAAATGTAATGATGCTAGAAGGGAATTCTTCCTTTTATCATTTTTCAGTAAGGCTGACCATTTGCGTATGATTTGTAAAATTCCTCTCACCTTCCAACCACACACAGGGTATAAAATCATACCTTTCTGCCTCTATGAGATGGCTTATTGTCAGGCACTCCACAAAGTCTACAGCCATATCTCTAAATGGCCTGTATATGAAAATGAAGTTTTAATTCCATCACATGGTAACACTTCCTACTGCAACACAGTGATTTATTTATTTTCTTTCATCTTGGGCTAATAATAAACTGCAAAGAGAAATTATTTGTGAAAACACAATTGCTCGGTAGTTCTATAAAACATGTATTATAGGAGTGGGAATGGGAAGAGCACAGAAGGATACACTTTATCCCATGCAGCTGAGAAAAACAACAAAGAACTTCAAGCTAGAGGAAAGGGAGCCTCCACGGTTTCCATTAGTCAGTCCTTTCCAACACTGTTGGCATAATAGTGAACAACTGACTTACCTGCAGACAGAAAGGCAGGAGCTAATGGCCACACAACTTCTTTACCTATGAGGAGAAAGAAAATGAAGGAGAGAGAGAGAGAGATGCGCAAAGAAGAAAAAAGCATGTAAATTACATATACTGCAAGGCTGTACATCACCCTTCCCCTCTCTGTTTCCTACAGACTTACTTCCACCATCCTATAGGTCACAGTTAGGCTAGTACTGTGAGAAGACAGGGCTCCCCCCCTTGACTCAGAACCTGAGCTGTATGTTGTCTTAATTGAGTCATTTCAATTTAAAAACAGAAAGCATGGTGTACGGTAAACTGTAAATTTCATTTCCTCCTATAAAAAATGCAAAAGCTTATTAAAAAATTCTCATTCTGCTCCAGAGCCCTGAAACTAAATCATTGATTTCATAATCTTTAAATTTTAATTAAAACTAAACTCTTGCAAAACAAATTAGAAATACATAAATATCATGTGTTAAGAATGCCAAAGGATTGTTCTGACAAGGTACAATGTCAGTCCCCTTGTCTCTGTGGATGTAGCACGGTACATAAATGTGTTTCGAGGTTTCCTCAGTCCTAGCTTCAGTTCATGATCAAAGGAGCTTGTCAAATAAATGCCACAAGATTGTCACTACATTAAAAATGAATGTAACTTCTTTTTTATTTATTTTTTTAAATTGGCTAAGGTTATTACCATTAGAAACTACTAAATGTCCCAGAATCCACTGGAGAACGCACTTCAACAAAAAAGCCCTGTTACCCTGTGTGCTGCATTTAGCAGGTTTCCTGTGGCTGGCTTTTGCGGTGAGGATAATGCCCTGCAGGGTGTTCCACCAGCCTCGACCGTGATAAATGCCAGGGGAGTCTGCCACGGGAATAATGAAAACACTTTTTTCCTTCACAGTCCATTCGTCAAGTTTTCATTCTTATCTATCTGACACACACACACACACACACACACAAAAAAAGAAACAAACCAAAAAACCCCACCAAACCCCAAACCAAAAAACCCCTGAAGGTTATTTTAAGTGTAAAAATGTTTTCACCGGCATGCGTATTTCACAACTCTGTACTCAGAGCAATTACATTTTTGGAACTGTTTTACAAAATTACAAGGAAAAACATTAGAAAAGTTGTAAATGTTAACTAAAAAAATACTAGAAAACTTGCACAAGACTGAAGGTTCAGTGAAAACTGGCACTGTAAACTGTTACATACCTGGAGTAGCTTTATGCAGATGAGAAGCCCGAATGATCTTAACAGACCTCTCCCTGACAGGAAAATCAAGCACAAGCTAATCTAATTTTTGCAGAGTCAGGGCTGCTGATTAGCAAAAGCTGGGCATGCTAAGAAACCCTTGCAAGTTTGAACCTGTGGAAATGATGTTTTGCATTTATTGTCTTAGTTTCCTTTGTTGCTAAAATCTGGACACAAAAAAACCATATTTTGGGTGAAGATTTAGCTGTAAAGTCATGGAATAAAATAATTGTGAACAAAATAAGTATACGTCCTAATGATACCAAGAGAAAGCATTCCAAGGGAATCTTCACCAGCCCCCTATACTATTAGAAGATAGATAGAAGAATTTTTAGGATCTTCTTTTAGTTGCTTAAACATTTTCTAATTTCAATAGGGAAGGCTCATTCCACTCAGTCCCCAATCTTTACTTGGGAGAATTTACCTTGTGCTGATTATTTTAAAAATATTTTAGAATGCTTTAGCAAACAAAAAAATCCCACCAAAACCTCAGACTATTTCCAAGACTAAATTAGAGTGAAATACTGTTTTAAATATAGAAAGAATTTTGTAGCCCGTTCCTTCAAAAGCTTTAGCATTTCCATTTTTGCAGCAGAGACCTGAAACTCACTTGGGATTGTCTCTCGCTACAAGGACTCGTCTTCTGCTGGATAGGGGAAAAAGCAAATGCTAAAGCCATCCTAACACTTTGATCACACTTTGCATACGCTCAGCATTTTGGCAGATGAATTCTCTAAAGAGCCCATCTGCACTGACCTGCTCCAAACCAGGACCGCACGGACTGTGTGGAATTTCATCTGTAGCTGCGGCAGCTAGATGCCACTGTGGCACAAAGCACTGTTAACTGAAAGCAAAGATCCCTTCTCCTTCCCTGCTCACTGTCTGCCAGGCACACAGGAGGAAGCTGGAAGCAGCCAAACTTACACACAGACGGGACCAGGAGCTGGACAGGTTCAGAAGGCTTCGGGCATGGAAGGGCCAGGATTCAAGAGGGGGCCAAGTTGGGAAGGAAGGACAGAAGGAATCAGGCTCAAGAAAATACTGAAAAAACAAGCTAGGACTATGGGAAAAGACTTAGAAAATAAAGTGAGCATGAGCCAGGCAGGCAGTGGCTCAAGATACTGTGATTTCATGTTGCAAAGGGTATAGGCAGAAAAGGCAGGAGAAACCAGGTCTGAGTCCATCGCTCTTGTTTCTCTGCAGCTTGGAATAGAAACTGAGAAATTTGGTGTAAAACATTTGTCTCCTGACAATTCACTACCTTAATGACAGACAGATACATCCTCTGGATCTTGAGACAATTGTTCTGCTGAATATTTGAATTTTCAAAAACTGAGTGAAGGAGTTTGAAAAGAAAAAGCAAGCCAAACCTAAGGATCCTAGTCATTCCCATAGCATGCCTGGTAAAAAATAATTCCTTCACTTGCACTTCTCTCTTTTTGTTGCAAAGAATCATTTATATCATCAAGCTGTGTAAAGTTTTACATGATTACTTCAATGAACAATAAAAGCCTTTAGCCCAACGTGATAAAGTTTTGAGTAGCTTATTCTACAGAGAGATCTACAAGAAGGCGGCACACGTGGGGAACAACAAAAAAAGAAATTGTGCAACACAACTTACTTCTGTGAAACAAAGTTGTATCACAAAGATGGCTGAAAGGAATCTGAAAAGTTCCCTCTACACTATGCAAAACAATGTTAGCCTGTGACAAATATGCCCCTGAAGAGAAATTAAACACCTTGTCTTACAGCTGCTGTCATAGCCTGAACTTCTTGGAATTACTACTTGATTGAGGGAGAGAGCTGTAGTTGCTTTATAAAGCTAAGCCACTCAACAACAGCACTCTTCCCTTTGTCCTTGACAACTGTGTTTTCTTAATGACACTTATTTGCTTGGATTTAGAAGTTTCGGTCCTTATTACTGCAGATCCGTAAAAACGACAAAAATATCACCATATAAATTTCCAGAAACTGAAGAGATGGAGTCTGATGATCTCTGTTGAATTTAAATTTTCAACACCACTCTGAAAATCTAGGAGATCCATTTGGTGAGTCCTCCTTTCAACACAAATAATTTTACAGAACGGACCATGGAAGTTGTGCTGGGAAAGTTATGTTGATCACTACTGGGGACTTTATCCGGAGGAAAACAAAACAAAACTGCCCTATACTTACCTGTAATAGACAAAAATATACACACATAAACAGAAAGGTCACACACATAAACAGAAAGTTCACACCCAACCCTTCCTTTGCCTCCCTCCCCCTTCGGATTTCATATATCCTCTCCTCTTCCTGCAGTTTCACAGCATCTCAACTTCACCCCAGGGCGGCTTGCTTCATGCATTTCAAGAAAAGCAGCAGCACCAGAGTTGGACCAGACAGGCACACTGACGCAGGGTTTGTTGTCCATCACCAGGAGAGACAGAGGCTCCTGCTCTACCATGGGGCCAGTGCCTCTGCCCCTTCACCAGCAGCTCCAGCCTTGCTCGTTCCCATTGGCAGGCAGGGTGTTGCCCAGTTTGCAGCCCACCATCATGGAGGACGGGGTGGTTGAGCCCTTGAAATTTATGGTTGCGGGGGGGTGGCAGTGGGGGGGTGGGGATGGAAGAGAACCACCGTATACATAGATACTATAGACAGAGCACCACACCCTTGAGATACCGGAGAACCAGATTCACCTCCCTGCTGCAGCTGGGGCAACACGGAGATCATGCATTTCCCACATCTTGGACAAACCCAGGCAAGCTTGCTGATCGACACTCTGCTCTCTAACCTGGTACAATCCCTCCGAAACAAGGTTGACTAGCAGGAGTTTTCTGATGGAAAAACACTGTCAAAAAAACCTTCAGTGAAAGGACCTGTATTTGGTTTTCCAGGTTTGTTCCAAGAATTTTTTGCTGCAGAACATGTTATGCTGCCCACATTAGATGGCATCACAGCTATTAATGCATTGCAGAGACCTTGAAATCTCAATCTGATATACAGCTACTTCAGTCTGTGCTTCTTCCTACCCCATTATAAACTTGACCTTAATTAACCCTCTTAGTGAAATGGAGTTTGTTGACTCTCAAGGACAGTCTCATTGAAAAACAATGTTGCAATGTCACTCAAAAGCTAAAGTAAGGCTGCTTTATAAAGGGATTTGTACTAATAATCCTTGAATATTAATAGCTTCTTATGCTATGTGGCTTATATAAACTTATCTATAGAAGCTAGGATTGAGCTCCGTCTTTCTGAAACTTTAAAAAAGTCTACATTTCCTTTAGCGAAACCTATTTCTCTTAGGCAATCACTACACCAATTTCGTAAAAAAAAATAAAATGTTTCAATGTAGATTTAAAATCAAATATGGCAGATTAATTTTACCAGCTGTAAATCAAAACATTCGCTGTCCAACTAGGATATCCAGTTCACACAGTAACTTCTACTGTGACTTCCTAATGGGAATGTTTGTTCCCTCCCACTTTAAGTAGTTTTATAGAGAACAAATATATGGGGCAGATCCTTAGGCCAGATAATTTAATTTTAAAATCTTCTATGGAAGAGTTGGGTGTGGCAATGATAACAGCTGCCCTGCATCATTTGAAGGTCTTGGAACACGCTCAGGGCTGATGGTGAGAAGGGTCTGTATTAGCATCCTACCTGTATGCTGCAAATATGACAGAAGCTAACAGCAACTGATCTTTTACAATTCACTTTAAAGGGAGCATAGGCTTTCTTATGAAAACAGTTGAGACCACTCAGGAATAAATTGCTTTCTTTGTCCAGAGTTTAAAGGTATAGGCTTCAGAGCTGATGGTCACACATTTTTTGACTTGCACAACTCTGTGCCAGTCTTCACTTTCAAGAGCTATAACGAGCTGTAATTATTTCTCAGACTGTTTAGGGACTGAACAAAGATTATGAGTTAGTTTAACAATGAAAATATTCATACAGAGCATGTAAGGAGCTGAAGTTATAAAAAAATCCAACTGATGTTTTCTGAATGGTATTTGAACATTAATGTTTTTTTCGCCATAAATTATAAACTAACTATTTTATGGATGTACAGTACATTTATTACCTTGTCACAAAGTACATTTTATCCTCTTGATTCTGAATAACAGTATGCATGTATAGTACTAATGCCAAAGAAGGGATTTTAAGACATTTACATACCAGGGAACCAAAAATAAAAGCTATTATTTACCAGTGGGTTAGTGTGCAAGCATTTCTCAGTAGTTGGCATTGTACCTGAAATTTGCAGAACCTTACATTTTCACCCAGGTCTAGAGTCTTTCCCATTCAGTTTATTCTTCTACTACTGTGCTGAAGTATTTAAGTAAAAACCAAAATATTTAAATACTGTGTCCACTACAAAGCATGTGCTACCATGCAAAGACTGCAACCTCAGCGGGTGATGAGGGAAACACTCCTTAGCATAAGCAGATGACTCGGTGGGTAATGCTTTATATCAGAACTTCCTAGTCTTCCACCAAAGCCCAATGCTGGGGGAGGCTGGTCAATACTCCACGTTAAGGGGGAGCTCAGAGCGCACAATCTATGCGCATCCAGTCCTCCTGCCAGTGTTCCTGCACTACTAATTGCATGGACTAGCAAATGTGGTTCATAAGCATCCAAACCTCTCACCTGCCCTCTTGCAGAGACTCCTTTCCCTTATGGATACAGTAGAGAGAAAGAAAATTCATGTCATATTATTTTGTGTAAGATTCAGTAGAGTAGTGAGAGCTTTTTGCTCTGCAGTGTACCTGGGGACCACCAACAACTGTCAGTCCCTCTTTCCTTCACCTGTATTATTCTGTCACTGGAGCGCTCAGTTGTTGAAAATTACGATGTTGGAGGTTTCTCTTACATGCCTACTAATATAAACTAATTTACTTGAAAATTATTAAAAAGATGTTAGATAATAATTTGCTGGTGTTACTACATTAACAATTATGTATTGCTGAAAAGGGAAGAACTCTAAAACATAAAGACAAATGCTGAAATTAGTTTATAGGCAAATGCTAGAGAGGTTTACAAGCATCACTGTGTCTACCTGTCACTGTAAAATTAGTAATTCTTTGTCCAAGTCATGCAGCCATGTTAGCACAAAATTTGAATTATTTCTCTCATACCAAAGTTGCATGCTATGACTGCAACACACAATACTCAATTAGAGAAACCAAACTTCCTTTTTTTCCTCTCTTGAAGCTCTTCTAGATTTTATGTGTTCACAGTAGCCTGGCAAAATTATTTAGGATAAAGTAATAATTTTACCTACAGCATATGAAATTATCAGCTGTCAAAATAAGCCTTTATAAAGTTTCTTTTGAATGAAATTGTTTTAATCATATCAAGTCACCTTGACTGCTCCTCTGACCAGCCTTTTTTAGTACAAAAATAGTTTGCAGGCCTGTCACGTATTTCATCGTTTAAATACCATGGGAGAGGAAGGATTCAAGGTTTGCTTTACCTTAACTAGTATGCCTTTGAAAACAAACAAAAAAACAAACAAACCCAACCAAATAAAAAATCCCCCAATGCCAAATCAACACATTGTTGAAAGGATTCAGTATGGTGAGCATTCAAAACATATTATATACTATTTGTTCCCTTCTCTATAATTTCCTTCATGGGACATGATCTACTGACCACCACTTCCCTGTTGTATATAGTTATATGTCAGTAAAGACCAAATTAAACTACAACTGTGTGTGATGAAGTTGGGGACTATGAAACTGAGTAGTTTATGTATCCAACTTAAGATTTATCATCTTTACAGTCTTTATTTGCCATTCCGGCATACACAGAGCATATTTTCTTTTTCCTATGACAAATAACCTTTAGGATCTAGGACTCAATTTTTCAAATATGTCAAAGTGTTTAGCAATGCTTAAAGAGGCAACATTTCTCTATGTGGAATGCGAAACTTCTTGATTGATGACATTGTTCTGGAATATTTAACAAAAACAGGAAAGCCTAACACACTGCTGGAAACAATCTGCTGGTTAGCTTTTGTTTCTCCTTCCCGCTAACATCATATAAATTGTGCAAGTTAATTCTGTTTCCTTTATCAGATAGCCTACTGTAAATACATTGAAGAAAATATTTACTTTTTCTATTTACTTTGTATAAATTGTAAAAGGAAAGACATGCTTTAAAACCAAAAATGATGAAATATACTGTAAATCTGGCTAAGTAGCAGAGTGCGACTCTCCCATTTTTCCTCTTCTAAGGTGGAAGAACTTGACAATTTTCCTTGGTGTCGTTTAAGCCCAGCCAGCAACTAAGCACCACGCAGCCGCTTGCTTGCTCCCCCCGCCCCAGTGGGATGGGGAGGAGAATCGGAAAAAAAAGTAAAACTCGGGGGTTGAGATAAGAATGATTTAATAACTAAAGTAAAATAAAATGCAATACTAACAATAATTATAATAAAATATAATAATAATAGCAATGAAAAGGAATATAATAAAGTAAAATTTAAAAAAAAACAAACCCAAGAAAAGACAAGTGATACACAATGCAATTGCTCACCACCCGCTGACAGATGCCCGAGGAGCGATTGGCCCCTCCCGGCCAACTCCCCCCAGTTTATATACTGGGCATGCCGTCCTATGGTATGGAATATCCCTTTAGCTAGTTTGGGTCAGCTGTCCTGGCCATGCTCCCTCCCAGCTTCTTGTGCCCTTCCTTGCTGGCAGAGCATGGGAAACTGAAAAATCCTTGACTTAGGATAAGCACTGCTTAGCAACAACTAAACCATCAGTGTGTTAACATTATTCTCATACTAAATCCAAAACACACTGTACCAGCTCCCAAGAACAAAATTAACTCTATCCTAGCCGAAACCAGGTCACTTAGGTAACAAAGTAATGCCATGATTTATTTTAACCCAACTCTATTTATTTTGGGGTGTTTGTAGCTAAGAAAAACATGTATTTTCAATTCTAGCATCTGTAAGAATTCCATCTGATCTACCCGGCATTAAATACATATTTAGTTACATCCAAAAGTGATACATTTCCCTTTTCAGAAAAGTCTGAATATGCAGAGGTTGGCAGGCTGAAAATAATGTTTTACAAATGAGAAGTCCATGCTACGCTTTAATTTTATAGTAGGAAAAAAAATGACCCCCTGAAAACTGACCAAATACAGAGCATGTAACTTGCTGAAGTTGTAAGAATTTCAGCTGGTATTTCCTGAATGGTATCTGACCATTAATTTTTTTTGCCGAAAGATGATAAAGTAAATATTTTACAGATGGACAGTATGTTTATCATCCTGCACATGGTGAAGAATATCTCTTGAATAAATATGACCAGGGAAATAAATGGGGCAAATATTGACTCATTTAATGGCATTAAAAGCACAGGCAGCACATGTAAGAACTTCTGTGGGAATGAGTCTGTCCTTCTGAAGATAGCTCATGAAGAAAAAGAAAATAGAAGTGACTTCGATCAAAATAACTCAACATCCTCTCACTTGCCTTCTCAAGCCCCATGCTGAACAAAGCACATTGAAACCTGAGAATTAGGACCTACACTATATACACTATATATTTGTGTATGTATATATATACACAGTAGAATGTTTCATTCTAAAGAAATTTAAATTTCTGTCTTCAAGCAAGCCTTCCCTATGATCCCAATGCCTACTTTATTTTCGAGCAAGTGTTGTAGATACAGATACTAAGAAGGTGAATAAGTTTCATGGTCTCAGACCCATTACTGTTATCAAGTCGGACAATGCATACATTTAAGACAATGTATATTAATCTATTATTAGACTAAGAACTGCATTATTAATAAGGATTTTCTTCTTGTTAAATAACACACTTCCATCTGTGATACATGGCCACCTAGTGACTAATTTAAATTGATTGAAACATTTATGTGATATATACTGTTAATTACATTTCACCTTCACCACTTTAACATATTCTGAAACAACTGTCAAGGATGCAGCACTAACCTGTAATTGGTGGCTGTGAAATGTGTAGCTTTGATAAAGACTTGGTGAAAACTGTGCTTATGATTATATTAAGACATTATTTTAAAAGAGTCAGAGGCAGCTCCACCATTTAAAAACAGATGTGCATGCATTCTTGTTTGGGAGAAAAAATTAAAAATCATGTAGGGAACAGGGCGATGTTTGTCTGGCAAGATTTTTTTTTTTTTTTAATCTAAGTTTAAAAAGTAACCTCATTTTTTTTTAAATGTTGAAACTAAAACCAGTTCTCAATAAAATATAAACCACTTTGATCAACTTCAGCTGAAACCAAGAAGTTTTCAGAGTTTAAGAAATTGGTTCCATTTGGGTTTGGCTTCTGTGAGGTCAGGTAAAATATATATGATTATTTTTACATTTCTGCAGTTCCAGGTTTTATCCAGAACTACAAATACTTACACGCTCCTCACACATATTCCTATACTTGATGCTGCCATTTCATGTGGGTTTTTTTTTTTTTTTCTGATGTCTTGTACCACATTTCCTAAAAAGAAACAAAACCCCACCACCGAAGTAGTATCTTGAGGTGCAAATACATATTTGAATTCTGCACGTTAAGCCATCAGGTTGTTATATCCATACTGAATGCTCACAGTTCTCTATTCAAACACAGAGAGCTTAAAATTCAGACAGTTGCCTGCTTATTTTGCATCCCATCATCCTAATTACAGAAGCACATTGCTAGCAAATTTTGTTTACAGATACCAATTCTTAGTAGTTTATTGTGAAATGCACACAACCACTAGTAACCATCACGAGTGAAATAAGGAATAGAAATGGGAAACTCATTTATTAGCTTGCTCTAACTGATTTTCTTGCTGTAATTCCCGTGTTCTCATTACATTCAAGAAGTTCACATTTGTACTTGCTAGTGAACTGAACGCGAACGAGAGAGGTAATTTGGAAACTGATGATGACATTTGGATAGGTGATCTCTTGGACTCCTGATTCCAATAAAATAACTGTACAGCAGCAAAATATGAAGAAGGAATAATATCCAAGACCTCCAGGTAGAGAGGATGGAGAAGGGAGATTAAATAAATAAATGGTCCTGACAGTTCTTTATTCGTTCCTGACAGTTCATGGCATTTGAAGGCTTCTGTATCATTAGTCATGACACAGTGAACTTCCCCTCTCTCTCTAGCTTTCCATACATTTTCCAGCTCCTTTCTCACTTGTAAAATTTAAGTGTACGACTGTTTTAGCATTGCTTTTTAGGGGTTTAAATTAAGCTTGAGGTTTGTTTTCTCTCATTGTGAAGTCAGTTTATATTTCCAGGCTAGTAATGAATGAAACTTTGACAGAGTATAAGAAGCACTTTAAATTTGCTACTACTGTGTGAAAGATTGTTTCCACTCTGTATTAAATTTTCACTGGAGATTCATTCTGTAACATTAACTATTCTCTATTCATAATTACAAAAATAAAAGCTCTGGTGAGGATGAAAACAAACAGCCCCTTCCCCCAGCTAATTATATTTGACCTTTACTTGCTGTGCAGTTTGGAGCATAAAAGTGCTGGAAGGAGCAGGAGTAATCTCAGATAATGGGTGTTGCTTAACAGAGAAAATACGTCAGAAGTTGCAAGTGATAACAAAAGTAAGTGGTGTTTTCTATTGCACTGCCTGTAACAAATATTGTTTGGTCACTCTGAATCACTACTAAGCTGGGACCAGTTCTGCTGTATGTCTGTATTATTGCTGCATTCCCATTTTCATGAGGTAGGTTAGGCTTCCACCTTTCTTGCAACAATTTCCTGTGGAGAACTAATGCAGTTTCAAATCATATCTGGCGAGCTTTCTTAAGAGTGCAGAAGAAAAGTGCACATCTCCGTTTGGGGACTGACATATGGCTGTTACTAAGCTTAAAAAAAGTTACCTCCAAAATTCCTCCCCTTCAGCTCAACAGGGTGAATCCATTGCCTTCTGACCCCGACACCTGTAACCAGCTGAGGTGCATAAGTAACGATCAGAATCCGTTTCTTCTGCTCTTGCAAAACAAACTCAGTCAGAGCTTTTCAATGTCCTGAGAACTTCTGTTCTTATCCACCTACTTTGAAGACCTGCATTGTTATAAGTAGCCAGTACAGTACAGCAGCTCTTTGCCTCTGTGCAAAACTGTGAGGGAGAAAACCAATTTTCCTAAGAGAGGTAACAACAGAAACAAGAGGTTTGATTTCCTACTCAAAATATGTGACTAAGGTTCTACACGAGAAAAGAACATTACATACGTGATTCTTATTTTCAGAGTGGATGTTTCATAACTCATATTATTAGACCCATTATCCAACCACCCAGCTTGTGGCAGCCAGGGACAAGAAGAGAAAGCAGGCTTCATGCTCAGCCAGTCATGTCTGAAGAGGCAATGATCCTGCTCCCTCTATAAGGGAGACAGCATGGTAATAGACCCCCTTGATGTTAGGCTCCCCAGGCATCATAAATCCAACTAGCAGATGAAATAATTTAGAAGATACTTATATAGAATTTACAACACAGCTTCCTTAGATCTGATTTTGCATTAACAATGTATTTTTAAGCACACCTGGATGATACAGACAGTACTTACAGGAAACACAGAGGCTATTGGAGGAGACTGGCTATAATCTCTTTGCTTTTGATAAGAGGATTCTAGAGTTTAACAAATCAGATTATCGGGAACTTGAGAGAGTCACTTCCCGGTCAGAAGTCTCCTTGATAGTCGTTTGGACAAATCTGTAGAAGAAAATGGACCTTATGGTCAACCCCTAATGTTCTTTTGTGTTAGTTTTAGGGCACTGGGTAATCCATCTCCAGAATTCTAACTTTTATAAAATATAACATCAAGCTCTCTAATCACTTGCAATTATTAAATATTATTCTTCAGAGCACTCATCTAACATCTCTCCATAAATCTGTTTCTGAGAACATAAAACATTCTGCCTTTGTATTTATTCTTTGCTAATGAAATTAATTGCAGTATGTGTTGCCTATTCTAAAGAACTTATATGTTGCTTCAACATTACAAAACAAGTGTTCCCTTTTCCATCTGTGAGTTACTGAGCGCTGTATAGGGACAGTATTCATAATCACACAGCACAAAAAGTCAAGATCACTATGAAAGCTTTAGTCTTCTGCTAAAAATCCAAATAAGAGTTATTGATAGAAATGGGAACACAATCAATATAAAGTATAAAAAGGCAAATATGAAAGTATAAGCATGTAGTCAAATTTCATTCTATTTTAAAAATTGCATGATCTGTACAGTTCATACCACAAGATGTTGACTTGCTTACATAACAGTATAAGAACATTAATTGTTTCTAATGATAATTTTCTAATTCCTGAGCACAAGAAAACATTGCTCTGTGTACATTGGTTACACAAAGCCTTTTCATCAAATGCATACTTATTTAGTGTTTGCCACGTAAATTATTCTAATGGGAGAATGTTGTTTCAACACAGTGTGTTGAACATTCCATCTTTCTGAAAGCAAAATGCCATTCCTGTTCCTAATTAAGCTATTTTCCTTTTAAGTTTTCCAGAGGATGATGTGATGGGTGGCAATATTGATGAAGATTAATTGGATTGAAACTAACTGTGATACAGCTGTAGATAAGGTTATTCTGCTAGTTAGCAAATGAAAATTACAGCCATTTAAAAGCTGAGTACGTAAAGGCTTGGCCTTCTTAACATTCAGATGGTATACAACAGAAAAAATCCAGGAGCTGCAGGAAATAGAGATAATTCAGATATGCTGGCGCTCTTCCACTCCATTTAAGAACACAGTGAAAATGCAATGTCAATTCATAAATAAATAATTAAAATATATGTATCATGTTAGTGGATTATTTGGTTTTGTCTGGGAACTTGATAGATCTGTTTAGCTAGTATAATTAAAAAAATGTCAAGGGAACACAGTTTTGGCTGAGCACTCTCACTACAGTGCTGTAAAGGTACTAAACAATTACAATTGCTTTGGAAAGACAGTTTTTCAGCAGAAATGAATAGACACTTTCTCAGGTACTTGAGGTCAATGATAACAGGTAGTCTTCTCAACCTACCCAAAACTTTAGACTTGTGAAGATCCAACTGATAGCACGACTTATAAACTGCTACGAAAAAACAAAAATCACAGCCCAGAAGATGCTACCTTTCAGAGTAAATAATTCAATATCTATCAAGTAAATTGAGATTCCAGATGCTGATTAGTCCTTTGTTAAAAGACAAAGAAAAGTCTACTCATAATTTACTTCCCAGACATTTGTTTACGTAACTCTTGGTCAACAGCAACTATAACGCAATATTGCAACTTTCTCAAAGCTGGCTAACAGGTTCTTCAAAGATTATCTTCTCAACACTGGGCAAAGTAACAACAGTTGCAACTTTATCAAGAGATTTAGAAACAACCGTAGTACAGATTTTTTAAGCAGTAAGGAAATCGTTTTCTGAGAAGTCAGTCTATTACATTTTCCTCTGAAGTCATATTTATATATGCATACACATACACATGCACACACACATAGGTATGAAGATAAGAAGCAGTTGACAACTTGAAGTATTTATGTTTCAGTTACTTAACTGAGCAACTCATTTACCTGAGTGTAACCTCACACTGTATCAAGAGTAAAACCAGCTGCAAACTAAAACCAGGGCAGTTACTTGGAGACAAATGAAGCCATTGCAAATATTCTGTACAACCATTTTACATTTACAATGCAGAAACAAAAGTACCAGACACATCTGCTAGTGGCACCTTTACCTTCAGATATGAATTATAGCACACATTTCTTCCATTACCTAAGTCAGATAATGTTGAACATAGTGTATAAGTTAATATTGCAACTTCATTAACCTCCTCTTACTCCAGCAGTCACACAGCCTGACTAGTTACATAAATTTAGTTTCACATTTGCAACAGTTCTATAGAGCTATGGCATTAGTGTTCATTTCCTTCATATGCTCAAGTGTAGAACCTATTCAATCAACTGAGATACATAGATCTATATATATTTATATACACACATCATGTTTATACTCATTTCATACATAGTTCAAGTATTATTAAAATAAATAAAATCATTTGCTGTCTATACTTCCTTACAAGTAGGAAGATTACCGTGACTATAGATCCTCATATGCTGCATATATATGCAGTTCATAATGCAGACATATTATTTACTGCCCAGAAGTAAAAATATCTTGTACAGTCACATTTTTAAGCAAACATACAATACAACCTGTAATGTTGTAACACCTGCTGATACTTGTAAAAACATTTTTCTTAATAAATAAGATGTGAAGATGTGTACCTCCCACTTTTCAGATTCTTCACTCATATGCAAAATTTCTCTTTTTTTTTTAATTTTCTAATTAATATTATAGCTGCCATCACTATCAGCTATCCATTAAGAAAGAAACCATATCCCAGTCACCCACAGATCTGGATGCCTTCATAATGCAGTATCCACGGCAGCATCGAGGTTTAGCACAGAACCATCTCAGAGCTATCAGAACTTGTTAGAAGAAACTGTATGACAAGAACATATCTGTACCACATAACACAGAGCTGAAACTAAAAAGCTCAGCAAAACATGGCACTCGGCACCAGGCTTCAGCAAGCAAAACAGCTGGATATGAAAACACAAAATGGCTTGACACAAAGTCATCAGCACCAGTCACGTTCAGCAAATCTTAAAATGCAAAACCTGTTGTTGTCCATTCTCAATCCAAGATGTTTCTACAGAAAACCACATTAGTACTGCTACAGTTTGCTCCTCAGCACTTGAGGATGAGTTATTAGCTAGGACAAATTGCCAAATAAATCTGTGGAGCTGCCGCAGGACTGGCTAAGCCCTCATGGACTTCTAACTCCTGGGAAAGGAGATGCGCGTATGTGAGAAAAGCTGTATGTGGAAGGAGCTGTGTCCAACAAACCCTGTCTGAGCTGAGCTGGCACCAAACTCTACAGTGTTTCCTGAACTATTTATGTGAACTAGCTAAATTTGGGGTTGGGATATTGCAGCCACATGTTACCATGCAGAACTGATGATTATACAAAAGATATTTCCCTAGGGGGAAAAAAACCCACATCACTTATAATAGTAAATTATATTGACTAGTATATTATATTGATTTTTTAGTTTAATGTACACAAATAAGGGAGATTCTTACTTAACTTGTTAAATAAGCTAAACCCCGTAGGAGGATGTTCAATGAATTTCTTAGGAAATAAGAATATTTCCTGAATATCATTAAGTGGAGCACAGAAATACACAAGAAACCATTTAGCATAATAAAGCTGCAACTCTGTTAAGCCTCTTGAGGCTTACCACAATTTTCAAACAAAGTCTTCTCCACTCTCATAAAATCCCAAACAGAATACAAACAAAACAAACAGCAGACATCCATCCATCCAGATGTCTCTCAGATATTTGTCATTTACAATTCGCACTCTATTGAAATCCATGCAAGAAAATAAAATGGTGATTTAGTATGTTTGCAAGTCAAAGGAAAAATGTGTCTTGTTCTCCTATCTGCCCAATTCTATTTTCTCAAGTGTTCCAGAAATCACACTGGAAACCATGTGTATGCCTTAAGTCTCTGTGAGGACTTGGCTTTTCATGAACTCTCACGGCTTGGAGAGATACAGCACCATCAATTTTGGGGAGCTTGAATCTTCCCTATTCCACATCACATTCTCAACCAGTTACAATTCATATCATCCATTAAAAAGAATCAGAGAAGGCAGAAATTTAATTACACTGCAGATTAAATAACTTCACGTCTTTTATAATTGTGCTAGTCCATACTTGTGGCTGAATAACAAACTGATATCATTTCTAATGTTGTCCATGTCACTATGCTCTTTGACTTTTAAATACAAATGAATCACATTAACTTTGACACCAAAGACAGAAATGTCTTGGTACGGCGTTCACACTGGCAATTTGTTTCAAACACAATAGGTAGGTAGCACTCTGACAAGGATTAAGTTGTGAGTTGCAGTCTGGCTGCCTACTTGAAATACATTTTCCCTGAGGCACTATGCCCCTCTTCCTCTTGTGTAGACAGAAAGCAGCACACCATGCGACTCGCGAGCCACAGTTCATTTTGAAAGCTGTATTTAGATTGCTACTTATCCTTGTTCTCTGCATGTTGCAAATTCTTTGGCTCAAGTACAACTCTCATGAGATGCTGCAATGTCATTATGAGTGTTTGCTTATTAAATGAAAGACTGATTTTAAATCAAGATCCTTTTTATTAAAAAACGGGTACGTCAAAGCCCCGACTTTCCATTACTAATCAATTTCAACACCACACTTTCCATCAGCTCTGCAGGACAGAGAAATGCTGGCGTCTTTATTGTCATGGGAACTTCAGTTATCCCTTCACAAATTAGCAATATTAAAGTGTTTCTATTATGATTACTAGGACAAGGTACACACGGAAGCCTCATCATCTCTTTCTCTTTCTGCTTCTATTTTAAGTTGCATAGCTCTGTTTGATAGAGATGCTGGCGAGCAAGGCTGAGCAAGACAAGCATCTGGAGTGCCAAGGAGTTGTACAGTATGCAGCCAGGCAGCTCTCATCAGTATTAGTGGAATCAGGCACCACAAATGCCTCCAGCTCAGCTTTGGTCATTTACCTCTACTGATGCGATTCAGACGACTATCAGTACCGACTCAACTTTTTTCCATGTAAACAATGTAACTACTCCACAAAACAGAAAATATGTAAATCCCATGATTTAACTTTACACAGCAATTCTCTACTAAGCTATACTATGTCCCAGAAGGTTTTGCCACTAGATCATTATTTACTAATGGGCTGTAGGGTAGCAATAGAACATAACCTCCAAAGGCACCAAGATGAATATTTAATCCAGAGTTTCTGCCCGTTAATATTTTATTAAAGCCTGGCTATTTTCCACCATCCTGAAAATACGATATTCCATTAATGATAATTGTAAATCTCAGTGGATTCAGATTTTAGCAGCTTCTGGATATTACAATGAAATAATTCCTGCACTGTTCATTAACAGCAAAGATGGTGCTATTTGCAGCTTCAAGCTTCCCAATATTTATTTGTTACTAATTTTCTTTTAACCCAATCAGTACAGGGTAGGAAGTGGGTTCAAAACTCACATTAATAATAATATTCCAAAAATATTTCCTTTTTTTCAAATATGAAAAGCAGCACTTAGGCTCCCGTTCCCTTGTGGTGTGAGAAATAAGATACAGGCCCTTTCTCTGTTGTGAACTGAGCCAAGTCTTACAAATGATAGCTCTTCACTCATCCAGGTAACATTAATTGGATATCACAGCCTGCTTTCTTCTGGCCCTGTGCAAAACAATATACATGATGATGGCGCCAGCAAGAAAGCAATGGGCACTAAATTAAATTTTCTAGATCAAGCCCAGCAGAAAAACCTTTCCCTGTGCTTTTCTATGACTAGAAGACTAATCTCCAATGACTTTATTGAATATCTTTCACAGATATTCGATTATCTAAAACAATAAAACAAAGCAAGGCAGTTTATTGCCTTAGGAACAGCAAATTTCCTTCCCCCTTCATTACAGATGTACTGGAAACAGAAATCCACTTCTTGCAAGTCCTGTAGGACTGGGATGGAAAGAAAATAGTTAAGCAAATGTTCAGGTTCACTACACACAGTAAAAATTCTTTCACCTTCCTTAAGCCATTAAGTTGCAGAAGAAATCGCACTAAGAAGTTTTCTGCTATTCTTTTTAAAAGCACTTCTACACTCTTTAGAGAGCTTTTTAGTAATTGTAATGGACTAACCATGATGTGCCTAGCAAGAGATTCAAACCCAGCCACATGGGCTGCCTAAGTACTGGAAACCTTTTTAATGTGAGAGTTCCACCATCTAAAAACCAAACTATTTGGTATCATGTCCTTTAATTCCTTGCAAGAACAGTTTTGTTTACAGTTTCTTTCAGACAGTGGTGTAAACTGCGGAAACATCCAAGCTGCATTTGATGGGCAAGTGTTTATGATCTCTGGTAGCTTTTGAACTAAAAATATATATTAAAAAAAATGTTCAATATCCATTTACATTCATGCTTACCTGTCACTAGGAATATTATTAATGCACATAAAATCAAACACATTTTGTTTTGAAGGCTAAATCTTCAAAACTGTAATGAGTGCAGAAGTTACATAATTGATACACATGTTCATTAACGAGCTTATTTTAGCAACAGATTTTACCATATAATGCTTTCTACCTAAGTAACAGAAACAGAATATATTTATTACTTTCATTTCCTATGAGAATATTATTATTCAAAACCCACTTTACATGAAATATGTGCATTTCTATATTAACGTATTTTGGATATTATGTGTGTCCACATATATGTATTTAATTTTTATATGCAAAATGATCCCCATGTACTTTTCACTTTGTACCATATGGTACATTTATGTGCAAGACTAATCCCATTCTGAAGACATAGAATAGCCTATTTGTCATCACTCTAATGTTTCATAGATGTTTGCAATATCTTGGTTATATTTCTTTGCTAAATATGCTCACTTTTTTGTTTGTACTTTTAAGTTCCACCTGAGAGTACAGGTGTTCAGGCCTTGATCTAATGCCCACTTCAGTAAATAAAGCTTTCATTTACCTAAATGAAGTAGGTATATCCAGCTTCATTGTCCTTCAGAGTGCAAACTGTCCTTCTCTCACTACAATTCGAGTTTCTTGTTCTGTTTCAGCACGTGGCGAGTGGATGCTTTATTTCACAAACCTTTCACTTTAACATTACCTTTTGTGAAAATACTTTTGCTTTGCAATTAAAGCATTTGTACATTTCCTTGAGAAATTATTTCATTTAAAAGGAGAAAATCAATTTTCTTAATCTTTTGCTTTATATTTTTCTACATTAGTCTGGCACTATTTCTACACTTAATTCCAATGTCTCAGAATAAATAAAAGATTCCTTTCCCCTTCTCCATCACACACACAGAGACACAAAAATAAACTGAGAAGTTGTTTTCAAAAAGAAACAACAGAGTTATTTACTCTTTTTTTTCTATGTACATCACTGAGAAAAGGGAAGAGAAGATAGAGGATGAATTGGTAAGCATTCTGTCTTATTTCAGGACTGAAAATTTTTTGAGAGTAGTGACTATGACCAGAAGAGCATCAGCAAGTCAGGTTGAAAGGGGTAGGTAGAAAACAGATAATGTACAAGAATAAAGCGAACATGCAGGGACTTACATGTACTTTCATCACAAATCTTGCGATATTCAGCACAAAATGATCTTAATCAGCAGTTCTGATGTAACAGCTGATCAGGTTAATAGATGCTAAGCATTTTGCCCTGTTGTGGTGAGTGACATACAGGGACCTCTTATTCCAGATAAGAACGGTATTTTTGACCACAAAAATCCCATGTTTAGGCAGACTCTTAAATGTGATGGTCTATTAATTATTCAGACAACGTAGGAAGTTACTAAGGGTTACATTAAATACTGTCACAGTGTGTGTGTGAGCGAAAACATATACAGAGCATTTGACTGATGATACGTGGCAAAGCTCTTGCAGATACTCATGAAGCAGACAGTTGATAATGGCAAAAATGATCATTAATTAAAACACAGAACTGAAAGATGCTTATCTAGAATGCCATTAGCTACAAAGCCTGTGTGGGGTGAAGCTGAAGGATATACATATGAAGAGCTAATGGTTTATGGCTGGCTTCTACAGATCCTGTTGCTGATACGGATTTTGCTTCTGAAAGATAAGGAAGTGGCAGAAGAGATAACTCACTTGATGGGGCACTTCTCAATTTGCCTTCTGACTAGGACTACACCAGAAAATAAACATGGAATGGATAAAATGTATTACAAATTTGGAGATACACTTGAATGTTTCTCTACAAGACATTTTTTCTTTAAATACTCAGAGTACTAAGTGTCGTTACTTCCGTTAAGTGAACACGCCTTACACAGTACGTTACACTTAGGTATTTATGTCGTTTTGTGTATTCTGAGTTGAAATGGTATAGGTCTGGGAGGAAATGGAGTCCTCCACTGAAAAACATACAAGATTATCACTGATTTTACTAAGAGGAAGATTTTGAGTTTTATGTATACATAAAAGTATTTATGTGCATGCGTGTGTATGTATGTGTAGCTGAGTTGTATTTTAAGTATAGCCTAACATTAATAAATGTATCGTTATACACTAAATCTTATATGTAAAAGCACACACCCCTGAAACATAGTTTTAAAATACTCATAATAATCTTGACATATATTCACATTACCTTTACCTCTTTATATATTTTAATTTACTTTTGCAGAATCATTACACAGAACTTTAATAAGTGGTTATCCAAAGCTTATAATACTAGGCAGAAGAGTGCATAATTGAAAGAAGAAAACACTTATTTAAAAAGTTATTGTTAAAAACAAAACGAAACAAAGAAACACCCTTCCTGAGTGCTTGTGTCCATTCAAAGATGCTGAAGATCTTGTGACAAAAGTAAATAACATTGAATTAACTTAGGCAGAATGCAAGCTGCTTGATGAACCTGAGTGAGACACGATTATTCAATTACATCTGTATTGTTCATATATGCATCAAAATCCTTTTAGGTCCACAGTGCCATCCAATATCAAATCTTAACTTTCTTTTTTTCATATTTTTTAATGTAAAAATAAGATATTGTGTCATTTTTTCCTCAGAGACCTATACCCCATTTATTTACATATCTTAAATTAAGCAAAAGGTGCAAGATAATGATGACACAAGCCCTCTTTTGTGAAGACTTGTATAATCTACACAAAACGTCTGTGAACAAATGTTAATTTCTAATTTAGATAGCTATGTAAGTAGCTATAACATCCCTCTTACTCCTCTGCAAACTATCAACAGTTACATTAACAAACTCCTCAAGACTGCCATGATGAGTAAGAAGCACAAAGTATGTCTACACACAAATCACACCTAATTTCTTTAGGTTAGAGTCTAACTAAATAATATAATTTAAAAAACCCCAACCAACCAACAACAAAAAGTGGCCATCATATTTGGAAAAATAGTTACTCATGCTTTAGGAGCAATTTAAAAAATAGAGAACTAGTTCTTTAACAACTTGTTAACTTTTTTTATTTCAAATTTTTACAGGTTGTTTTTTTTTTTTAAAGCTTATTCTAGAGATTTATAGAGGCAACTTTAACCTTGCCTTTCAAATGAAAGAACTGTAAATATATACATGCGCGAAGGAGATAAAGGAAAGAACAGCCATTTAAAATTTAAAAGCCAACAAAAAAATATCCCAAATCCTCCCTCCAGAAAATTATATCCATAAAGAAAATTATTTTTATTTCAACAAACAAGACCAAAATGGAATATGTGACTGACGTTGCCAAAAGTATCTTTTTCAAAAATTGGAAAAATATAAATCCTACCAGCCACCGCTAAAACAGATGCCAAAAGTGAGGCTTGATCATCGTTTAGGTGAATGTACAAGGAATTACTTTGTACCTGCCCTCCTTGCTAGTAATGCAAGGGGGAACAAAAAACCCACAACCCAAATCAAACCAAACAAAAATCAAAAAACCACTAAGTAATGTGCTAAAATCTCTGACTTGCTGTAAGAATAAGAGCACTGAACTGAACTTCTCCAACAGTTCAAACGTTATGCAAAAGCAAAGAATAAACCTGTAGCACCGAAGACAAATTTTTTAATAAAACTAATAAACAGGTACAATACAGAAGCACTAATCTGACACTGCAAAAAAATCAAACGGATTTTTTGCCTCACTCTCCAGAATGCACATTTCTCTAAACTGCAAAAAAGAATCAGTGACGTTTTCCCCTCACAAATCTTCGGAGCGTTAGTGCCTTGGTCTCCTTTTCCCAGAGTGGTACAGAGCACTTGTTACACCGTTCATCATCGATATGAAGTTAGCTTGTTGGAACAGAGTATTCTTATCTGTCCTCAAGATGTGTATGCACACATCTGCTGGTTTCTCCTACATGGAGTTATTACACGAATAAGAAATACTGACTTCTGTGCTATCAGTGAAGCTATAATCAATCGCCTGCTGAACGGTTGGGGAACACAAGCTAAAATCTAATTAATTTTTTAAGGAAATTATCAATAGGAATGCTACCAGCTATACACAACACATCTCAGCACTCTCAGGAAAGGCTGTTTAATACACCAAAGAACAGAGACACACATGCATACCTTCCAGCCATAGCAAGGAAGATGTATCCATTCCCTGCTGACAGCTGCTGGAGACTTACCAAAAGCACAGGAGAGATTCATTAAGGTAGCTTCTGCCAGAGAAATGCCATGAAATGAACAGCTAGCCCATGCCAGACGCAGAGAAGCAGCATCAAAATAAACACCTGAAGCATTATTCTTTCTCTTTTTAAATCAAAACTCTTTTACAGTAAAAGAATTCCCAGGCAGGCAGAGGCTTCAATGAGCCACCCCAGTAACCAGGGATCTTTTATGTTTGCTTCCCCATTTGAAAGTTGAAATATTAAGTCTTATAAACTTAAACAAGCCAGCCCAACCCATCTTCATAACAGAAGTTCACTGTGGGTACAGAGGCATCATCCTTTCAAGGAAAACTGAATATTTTGACCTGGAGCTGTGACACTGTAATCAAAATAATTCAAGAACAAACATGTAAAGATTTTACTGATCTCATATTCAATTCTGTATGAACAGCCAGTGATGTTAATGGTAGGATTACTCAACTGTAACAGCAAAAAGCAAAATGAAAAATCAGATGGTGTTTTTCTCCAGACATATACACGGCACAGTGCAATTTGATCTGCTGCTTACACTGCAATGCCCTCAGGATGAGGGTCTTTTCTGTGGTTACACAAATTTCAGCACAGCTTGACCCTTGGCTCTGACCTGGATTCCCAGTCACCACTTGAAATTCAGCAATCACGCGAACGGGGGGGAGTGTAATGCTCCCTGACCGCACCCCACCGGCACGGGCTGATCCCGCACACCGGAGGAGGAGAGCTGTGGAGGCTGTGCCGTGGGACCTCGGCAGCACAAGGACCATGGCAGCCACTCTGCTATGTGGTGCACGGCTGGTGCTTCACGCTTGCTCTTCCATTTAGTTGCCTGTGAGGCATGGAGAACCCATCTTAAATTCAAGACGACAGAGAGAGCACATCCAAGCAGCAAAACACAACAGACAATTAGGGGAATTTCTTCACCTTACCTACATGCTGGAGTCAAGGGTTCAGCCACCCATCCCACCTGGCACAAACTTTCTATTGCTGCTAACAGAAAGAAACAGCTGCACAGCTATTGCTTCACAATCCTGACTACAAGCATACTGGTCAAACCATAATATAGCTAAAGGGATGCTTAAAATTTGCCAGCTCAGCTATGGAGTACATTATTTATCGTCCTCTGGTGCTTTCTGAAACTGAAATATATTATTATTATTATGTACCCACTGATGTATACAAATAGGTGGTTCAGCAAACATACACTTTGTTTTAAAATGTTCTGTTTTAAGCTCATGGAGAAGTAAAAATTGCACAATCAATTCCTTTCCTATTTATTAGAGCATTATGGAACTATAATACCCTACCAGCCTGTTCTAAGCATAAGAAAATTTTTTGGATTCATGCTGGCAGTAAGTGGCCCTTTGAGGATTTGGGTGTTTTCCCCCCCAGACACTCTCCTTATTCTTCTGGTTGATCTAAATCTTATCAATTTCTTCCTCTTGAAGTAAAAAGCAGTCCAGCTCTCAGATGGCTTGTGGTTCCTGAGATTGAAGTGGAGGGAGAATGACAGTCTGTCCGTCTCAAAACCTTTTTCTGAATTCATTCATGAGCCCTCATTAAAGATGTAAGAGAATTATGAAGGCAAAGAAATAATGAAATAGGAGCCTTTCCCAAACTGGTCTCGCTATCCCACCACACTCAAATATCTGATATCCATTGTGACACACTTTCTTCCGCATTGATGAATTTTAATTTCTGTTGCTCAAGGGTAACACTTCAGGAACAGCATGAGTGGTCATTATATCACATACATATTAGAGTCTACCTCTCTTTAAACTAGATGCCTGAATTAATAAGGTCCTTTTCCCGTACTGTGCTGCCACACTGGCAAATACTTTCTGACTGGGTAAAACTAAAGTGCAAAAAAGTGCTTTCCCAGCTGTCTTGTGAAGTCAAGATCAGAGAACAGCACGCAGGCTTTTGGTATTTCACGTCGGGATGTGCATTCTCCAGAGCTCTCCATATTGCTGACGGACTCCACGTTCCTTGACAGCCTTCAACTTGGCAAGGGGGCAGAAAAATTCCTGCCTCCTCCGCAGTGCACCCCACTCCCAAACAAATCACGAAGCACTACCATCTCCCACAACAGAGTATTAAATAATATGTTACTTTTGCCAAATGAAGTACAGATTTAGCCTGGTCAAGGCCAACATACCCTGCTTTATATATCTGTATAAACACTTGGAATGATGCTTCAGAATTCATAACTGCAATTACTAACAGTTTGACCCCTACAACTTTATCCATCCTCTGCTTTAAAGGTAGAATATACTCAACACTGAAGATGGGACCTGATTTGTTAATACTGGCTTCAAAAGATAGGTTGAAGTGTAATGATGTTTATTATTTGCTGAAGACACAAAACTGGACATCTACCAAAACAATGTGCACAACCTACTGACTTAAAGCAACCTACTTTTTTTTCTTTACTGTAGAGTAATAACTTTGCCATATGCTAAAAAAGTTAAAGTATAAAAGGCAAAAAAAACCCTTTAAGAGGTTTTTAAGAGGAAAAAATGTAACACTTTCTTCACAATAAACTAGCTTGTTATATCATACTTCCTATTTTTTATATCAGTGAATCAAAATACATTATCGTGCTACAGAGCTGAATATTCTGTCTGAGCACTATCACCAACAGGTGAATGCAAACTTCAGTGCAAAATACTGAAAGAAAGACGTATGCCAATTTCAGTACGCTGCAGCAATCTCTTCATGAGTTGTCAAGAGCAAAACTGTCAGTCCGTGTCACAGAGGTACTCAAAGGACTAATTTGCTTGGCTAAAATGCTGCTGTACAGTTTTCTGAACCACCTTTTCTAAATATAACTCAGGTATTCCAGCACAGCAATAAGTTTGCCACATAGAAGTATGTTAACTGTGCAGAAGCTGCCAGTAATTTTGCTAAGTGATCAGTCAATACTGCCTGATAAGATCACATCAGGAACAAGGCCAGCCTTTCAATATTAACCAATTTTTTACCTTACCTTTTCCCAGGTGACTGGCTATGATGCCAGGTGAAAGAGTGATGGAGAGTTCAAAACATGAGGTAAATGATAGATGTCTGCTAATTTAATTAGCAAACAAAAACCCAGGGACAGCTATTATTTAGTGCAAAGACATAAGCCCTGGCAAGATACCTGTGGGTTCTCCTATCTTGCCATAACAAGGGACACACTGGCAAGAGAAGACCTAGATTCTAAATTTTTCCTAAATATGGGGAAAAACTCTCCCCCACCCCCCAGCTGGTTTGCCAGAGTGGTCTTTGGTTGAAGCTACTGCTATGCTCCAGCCATCTCGCTCACATGCACACAAACACACACAGAGTGAGGCATATCTGCCTAGGAAATACCTCTCCAGACCTATGTCTGGTCCATCAGCAAACTCAAGAATATGTTTACTTGGATCCATTTCTACAATTAGAAGAGCTCTATCATCCTTGCAGCTAAGCCACGACACAGTTTTGGGAGACAGGAGATTGGGGCAGGCAGGGTGCGATGGGGAGAGAAAGAAAAAAGCTGTGTATAGAAGAGGAAAAAAAATTAAAATCTTTAGAAATGATTGCTAAGAAGTCGTCCTTTTAAGGCAGGTTAAAGTCCTGTATCAGTTAGCACTATCATACCCACAATACAAAATTTGCTCAAACCTACACTGTCAGGTCCCTTGTATAACTGACTTGTTCATCTGTGGACCATCTATCAAGCTATATTGTTCTTGAGATGCTGATAATATTCTTTTAAGACGTGGTAACCTGACTGATGTTTTTTCAAGTATGGTTGGACAGACAATACTAATATATTCTCAGTAAAGTGCACACCCTTACTTCAGGATTCCCAGATTTCTTACTGTCTCTAGAAATTTGAATTACATACCAAATGTTTAAAAAAATAAGTGTCTACACAACATATTTTTTAACTACTTGTTATTAATATTTTAACAATATCTAATTGCAGCAGTGTTATTTTATGTGTTTTAAATTCTATTGCTTTTCAGGTGACAGCAAGCAGCAACCAAAAAAACTAAGTTCTGTTTGAATAATACATTTACATTGCTATTTTTTAGCATGTTCTTCAGCTCTCTCAGAACCTGAACTGGTGGCAGCTTTCTGGAAAGCCAGTTTTGTAGTATGTACCAAATACTAGAAAGAGAGAGATGTATTAAAGTTTTAGATTGACAGACAGCTGGCTGGATTTAAAGGGAAAGTAAGTAGAGTGCGGTAGCATCTATGTGAACTTAATAGCAGAAAAGTGAGAGTCATGGGATATCTGGGATCAGATCAGACTCTGTCAACCAGAAGATGATATTACACCTTTAAGGCCATTGGGGCTCCCAGTCTGGTAAGGAAACAGAAGATTTGAAACCAGCTCTGTCTAGTGTTAAGGGAGCCCAAAGTAATTTGAGCTGGCAGAAGGATTTGTGAAATTGCATCAGTTTAGGATAAAGTTTGGCCTGCTCTTCCCAGCTAGTTGAGAAATAGGGTAATGCAGTGAAAACATGCAAACTTTTTTTTTTGTCTCTCTTTTTAAATTATTCTTACACTGGTTTTCAGTTTGGACATATTTAGTATGGATCGGCATGCCTATGGCTATTTAACGCCATTCCTCTTCTTCATAGCTATGGTTTTGTTTTTCCTTACTGAACACCAAATGAAATCGAATAACGATCACTCCAAAGTCACCCTACGGAAGAAAGTACGCAAGTGCCAGAAATACTCTTGCAGTTGCTGATATGAAAGTGTACTGAGGAACAGAGGTTTTCATACTAATGAGGTCACCTCATTTACTTTATCATGGAGTCATTGTTACAGTAGGATAGTTGTATTACATCAATAATTTTAATTGCAGTGTTACCAAGGTGTGAACAATGTATTCCCCTTCTTAGGGATTTGCATTTCAGGGAACAGGCAAATCATATAAAACACAGAAAAAGGAATGCTGGTAGAATTAATAAAAGAGATTACCATTGGAATATAGTATCCAATTAATTAATTCCACAACTTCAATATTAGAATTCATTATCTTACACGACCCTCCAAAATGATCTGGTTTTTTTGACCCTCACAGAGACTGAAAAGCCCTTTCTTTTGGTCATATATTTGAGAGATTTCTGGAGGATTTTGAGACTTACATAGTTTCTAGATCATTTTTCCATGCCAACTAGTTATTTAAATTTTTAGTCTGCTACTGATGACTTTAAATAGCACTTTTTAAAGTTTCCTTGCAGACAGTTTGCATGCGTTGACAAGTTTTTCTCAGATATCTTGCTATTACTTCAATGATTCCTTGCTGTAAGTAAATTAGAGAACACACCGTTTTCTTTAAGAGCTAGCCATCTAATTTAATATCAGGAAGTAGCAACTAGCAAGCACAGTGATGACAGTAGGTCTCTATTTCACACAGTCCCACCATTGTTCCTTGCCCCTCCTTCACCTTCAGGTTCTCTGCAGGCAGCATAATTTGACAAAAGTAAAAGAGAAATGCTGAAAGAGTGCTTCTACCTATTTACTCTTCTGTCTAAGCAGGGAAAGAATTGCTAAAGAAGTGTCAGAACGTTCCCTAGGAAGGTACTGGAGTTATTGGGATGCCTAGAGAGTAAAATTAAAAGCAAGTAAAATTAAAAATGACCTAAACAGAAGGGATAGCATTCACTAAGAATGACACAGAGATTAAAGATAATGTCAGGTGTGGTCCCAAAACTAAACAAATACTTTTCTGTATTGAAAACAGAAGCAAGGACGTTGTTGATGATCAAAGGTAAGTCGGCCAGGGGAAATACCAGATAGTGAACCTATCTCCTAAAATAAGAGCAAAATCCCTAAATTAAAGTTGATCAAACAAGGAACAGGGAATGTGCTTACAGGAACTTACAGTAATACTAAGAGCAGAACAATAACATATAACAGGAAAATTGTAGATCTTGTACCTCTCTTTAAGAAGGAAGAGAAAACAACAACATTCGGCAAGCAAACTTAAGTTTGTTAGTCTTATCTCAGTTGACCTATCCTTCAAAACCTGTGTATAGAAGACAAGCATCTAAGCTAATGGAAGTTTGGTAAACCTGTGTTGAATTTTATTGAAAATAGATTGTTCCAGACTAATCCAATAATTGCTTTATAAACAAGACAAACTGAAACTAAGTTCAAATAAATTACTGTACATTCAATACAGCACTATAACAAAAATCATGAGTTCAACTGTAAAAGACAGGTTGTAGTGTAAAGAATTTACTAAAGAAAAATAACAGTGATTTGCACTGGACTGGAAGAAAGTTGTACACCCTCCAAGGATGCATCTCAAAACTAGTATCAATTGGTTAAAGTTAACAATTTTGTGGGAGAAAAAAGGAATGAACTTGTGAAGTGTGTTGATCAGGAGAAATTATCAAAATAAAGATGGATGTAACAGTGAATAACTGATGGAAATGATGGGAGCAGTAAAACTGTGATGATGTTCAGCCAAAATGCAAGATCATTTATTCATCAATACAATGCATTTCTAGTTTTAGATATGAATTATTTGGAAGTGACAAAGGAAGATAGAGACCTGGGTTTCTTTCAGACTGATTGACTTAGCTATTAATTCAGTGTAGCCATGGAAGAAACAAATACAGTCTTGTGAGGTGGCAGCTGATGTACTTCCGTTTATAAAGTATCATTAATGTCATAGTACAAAAACCCTTGCGAATAAAAACAGCTTAAAACAGTGACAGCTACCCTGCCCATAGCACTGAGATAATGACAATACACCTCTTGGAAGGCAGAGAACTTAGTTGACTAAGATACTGTCACTTTTCAATGAGTAACAAACTCATTAAAACTAAAGATGATAAGGCAATATATTCCCATGCCTGAAGAAATTCCTCACATCAACCTGAGAACAGAAACGATGCCATCGTTATGAATCAGCATAGCCTTCAGCCAATAGAAGGCAACCGGACAAAGTTAACCCATTTGGCTGCTATTATGTCTCATGTTTAGATTTTAAGACAGAATTTCTAACGAGGAACCTCTACCTGAATAGCGATCCATCGGCAGCTAACATACCTAATGGCCTAGAGCAAATTGCCGATTCATCTGTTGACCTTATGTATCTCAAATGATTCTTTACTATGTTACTTTTCTATTGCTGTCATCGTGTTGCGTTTATGAAGATTGCATAGAGGACTACAAGACTTTAAATGTAAGTTACCTAATTAGGTATTGCTTCGTTTTAAGTGTTCCATGTGTAAGCAGACATCCACCTTGAAGCCTGTTCCCATCTAATTTCAGTGGAAATGTTGCTATCTTCTTTCATGCAAGAAGGCCATTTTTATTGCACATTCCCTGCTCTGCAGGGCTATAAAATTTGTTACCTCAAAACTCCAAAGGATTAAGACCAGAAGCCAGTTAGAATGCTACACCATGGCAAACCAAAACAGGGTTATAATAATCATCACAATTAACATTTGGCATTTAAGGTACAACTTAATATCTCATATTACAGTACACGTAAATAGAAAAACAAAAAAGCATTAACATCAGGACTACTGAATGGAAATTAAGAAGTACCTTTATGGAAAGGACACAACTTTAACGTGGCCTGGCAATAGGCATATTCTTTCTACTTATGAAAGGAGGAAAAAAAAAAAAAAAAAGCAATATTTTCTGATTTTGCACAAATGTTTTGAAGCCTTTCTTTCTGCTGTACCATGACAGCAGCTTCTCACTGTTCAACATCTGCTACCTCACCATGGGAAAAAAAACCCTACTAACACAATTTTATCATTTGGATTTCCATCACTTTCTGTCCTCCCATATGTAAACTTCTTAGCAAGTTCTCAGCACTCAATCCTTTTGCCAAAAGCTACCAGCCTGCAACAAAGCTTCCTCTCAGTCACCATAACAAAACAGGGGATCAAAGTAGGAAAACTGGCCAAAGTTGCAGCCACAAGCTTGACTTTCTATAGGCTCTGCACACTTGTCTGGATCCTCTCAGAATCTAGCTGGGACAGGCTGGCATGATGCCACCTGCAGTACTGGGTACCATTTTTCAGAAATCAATAAAAAAAAACCCTTCTGTAACAGGAGCAAGATGCAGAACCACAACTTGGAAAGTCCTAACACCAATCTTGCGTGACCTCTTCATCTAATGCTGTGTAATTACAACACACTCTTTCCAAATATGTCTACTTCTTAAATAATTATAGCATTGAATAGGAAATCCCATGGCAGCCCAGAATCAGACAGGGGAAAAGGAACTGAGGGTTTAATCACCAACCTAAAGGCAAAAGCAGTACATTATGCAGCATAATTTTGAAAGCAGTTCTACTGATTCCCTATCAGGGGTTAGATACCTGAGGTCAGGTTTATTTATGGCATAAATCAGTACACTTCAATGGAGATACACTTGGGAAGAATTTGGCCTGTTTTAAACTGTAATTCAAAACTGAAAAATCATCCTGGAGACATCCAGAGAATTTCAGTTTCTATTGTCTTTACATTGTCTTTTCAGCATTTCCTGTTATTTACTTCTGTAAGACATAAAGTTAATGGCCAACCTTTAAAGAGAAACAAAACCATCACCATACTAAATGTAACCTAACAACAAAGACATGCACATAGAGCTGTTTGTTTCTGCAGCTGTATGTTTCTGAATTATTTTTTTATTTGATGATGCCTCTTAAAGTTTTGGAAAATACAGCATTATTTACCAGTTAAATCAGTATACTGATTGTAAAAGTAGTTCATATACAATTGTATCTGCACTTTTTAAGTAATCGCACTAGTATTTGGCATTTAAAAATATCTGACACGTCACGTGTGATATGAAGGGAATTTTCTAAAAAGTTTGACTGAAGGGGAAGGGAAGGAGGAAGGAGAGAATGGTATTTTATCCAGTAGTATGGCATCAGCTTTCATCTTAAAAAATGAACATAAGGAAAAAGAAATAGTCTCACAGATCTTTTAAGAAAAAAAAAAAAGGCACAAGATTTTAATAACACCAACTGGAGACCTTTTGTTTGCTTGCTTCTTACTCACCAGACATTCACAGTAAATAATCCAATACTAGAACTACTGCAAGCAAGGAGTAGAACAAAGACTAAGCTTCAGTAAAAAGTTAGGGCATGATCTTAACCTAAACTGTGTCCAAGTGAGCAGATATTATGATCAGCTTTGTGATGTGTTAGGGACTGAGATGGTGTGCAGGAAAAACAGAAAACCTTTTGTGCAATAATGTCATATGTCATTAGAAAAAAATTCCCACTTTTTGCATGAAAGAAGACAGTACTGAGAAGAGCTCTTCCTAAGTTATCATTGGGGCTGTAACTTCACTGCCACCACAGTGTTTTTACCTCTTCCTCCTCCCTCTGGCACAGCAAGTGCTACTTAATCTGCACCTGCAGCTGTTGGGCTGCTTCACTGTCCAGACAGCTGTCTGCAGCCCCCAGAAGAGGTTTTTTTGTTGATGACCTGGCTTTAATCCTCTTCATCCTAGTCCCACAAAAAATAAACAAATGCCTGCAGCTAAAGTCTAGTCAAACCAACTTTACCCGATGACAAGTGGGAAAGAGACATGCAGAATGGGGCTCATCCTCCAGTGCACATTATTAAAATCAGTTACAGCATACGAAGGGAAGGAAGTCTGCAAGTGAAAAAGGCAGACACACATCACAGACTTTTTTCCACAGTGCTCTAAGGGAGAGAGCTCCTTGATTCCTGGTCACAGGTCCCCTCTGACCTCCTCCTGGAAACGTTAATGATAAAGGTGATAACACTCGACGAATGCCTCGTAACCCTGAACATAACCTCTAGATTTAATTCAGCCATTCTTGTCTCTTCCACTTTCTGCCACAGTCTTGTTCAAGAGTTATGTTATCTTGGCTTATAACTTTGACCTCTGAAGGCTAGGGGCATGGAGTCAATCAATTCTTCATACTTTAGACCTACCTGAAGGACTCTATTTCATCATGTCATTGTAGTCACTTTCTGAAATATTCTCTCTGCATATCGTGAATGTGTTTTAGCCTCAGAACTACTATGAAAAAAATGGAGTGAATTCTCACACCATCTTCCAGCTGTAGTCATGTTTTTCTCTTCCTTATTTTGGCAGGGGATGGGGTGTGGGGCGACAAAAAACCTCATGACACATTAAATAATAAAACACCAGTGTGCTGGTATATAGAAATGAAGAAATTCTTACTTTTTTTACTTCCAAACTGACAAACTGATGCTGTCTTCCACATTTACTCTCACAATTCATATTTTACTTGAAGCCATAGGCAACAGAAGAAAGAGGGGAGAAAAGGCTCCTAACAATTCATGTTTGCCTATCCCCTCTTACAAGTTTCTCATTATGAGTAGCCCTTATTTCCACTGTATGTACAGCTATAGGTACGAATTAGTTTAAATATCAAAGTAGGCCATTAAATAGCTAGCCAATTAGATAATCTCCATTACAGGAAAATACTGCTATTTAATTAGCTTGTTAAAAAACACCCCCGTACACATACCCTGAGGATAAAACCTCCTATAAAAGAACTAAAAGATATTTAGCCACTACGGCTGCCAACTTTCACAGGTATACAAATGTATTTCTCGGAGAAAATATGCAGACACCATTGTGAGATTTACTCTTCTTAAAGTCACAGGATTCAAAACAGCCTGAAACCTGTTCTCTTGGCTACTATGTCTGAGTGCAAGAGAGGAAATGCTGGCCAGATTTGTATCGGAAGAGAAGAAATCCCTCTCATCCCTCTCCAAAACAAGATACTTAAACCACTAGCCAGCTCTGAACAGTCCACAGAGAATCCAACTTACTTGGCACAGATGCAGCTTTCTCAGCGACTTCCTTACACCCCTTCCTCCCAGTGCATACATCTGTCCTTCCATCTCCTACATTCATTCTTTTTAAGGATAGATTTTAGTTTTCTTCCTAATTAGGAAAACTATGCAGAAGAATTCACTGACCCTTAGAAGAGCCTGTTAACTGTCAAGCCCAGAGTCTGCTGCCTGGAAGCACAATTTATTTCTCATTATATTTGAGCTGTTGCTAAATCCAGAAAGAGGAAACACCAAATGACAACATTACTTCAACTCTGCAAAACAAAATGAAACTTGCTAAGTTATATGTAGAACCTGAATACTCTTGCAAATGCTCCTGTAAATTTAAATTACCCTAATAGCATAAAAAATTTTTCCCAGTTGTTCAAGTTATCTATAAAATACAGTTGTGTGAAGATAGAGACATCATGCATAAAGGAACCTTCACTATAAACTTTCCAGAGGAAAGAAAAACTTCTGCCTTGTGATTCAAACACAGAATACGTGAATTAAGTTTTGACCCAAATTATGCTGGGATGAGAAGATATTTAGAATCTGAACTACACTTCATGAAGCAAATAGTTGAATGAACCACGCCAGTAAGAATATTTTCACAACATGGCTTGGTAAAATCCACACTATCCTTATTTTTCAAACACAAAAGGCCAAGATCCATAATGATGATGCTATAAATCTTAAAACATCAACCTAAAACCTTTCCCAGCTACCAAAACAACTACAATTAATAATTCTGATATGGAAATTTCTTTCTTGAACTGTCCAGGGGAAATTCTCCCAACCAGTTTCAAACAAGGTAAATTAATGAAATTTAACAAGAGATGCAATTCAACGAAAGAAAACACACCACCCCTCCCCCCCCAAGTTTATTGTACTGTTGCCAATTTGTAATCCATTGACTTGCTGTCTCCACCTAATTTGTAAGTAATCAGCAAAAACTGCTTGGTGGAACAGACATCATGACCTTTGCGCCATATAAAATGAGGGATTTTAAAAAGGGAGGGAGGGATCAGATATCATGTGTAGGATTCAGAGCAAACATATATGCTTATCATCATTTTAACTGTCAAATAGTGTCCTGACTGCCTTCATCTGCTTTTCCAAAATGCATGTCTTTTGTAATCTGTCAACTCTGCAGTGATTTCTTGAATACTCTAAGCCTTCTACCTATTTAGGCAACTGAATCCCAAATGACACCAAGCTCATAACTGACCAACCATCAGCTGAACGTCTAAGATGTTGTCGTGGTTTAACCCCAGCCAGCAACTAAGCACCACGCAGCCACTCACTCACTTCCCTCCCACCCAGAGGGATGGGGCAGAGAATTGGAAGGAAAAAGGTAAAACTTGTGGGTTAAGAACAGTTTAATAGAACAGAAAGGAAGAAACTAATAATGATAATAATAACAATAATAAAATGACAATAATAATAAAAAGATTGGAATATACAAAACAAGTGATGCACAATGCAATTCCTCACCACTCACTGACCGATGCCTAGTTAGTTCCCAAGCAGTGATCCCCCTCCCAGGCCAACTCCCCCCAGTTTATATACTGGGCATGACGTCACGTGGTATGGAATATCCCTTTGGCCAGTTTGGGTCAGGTGGCCTGGCTGTGTCCCCTCCCAACTTCCTGTGCCCCTCCAGCCTTCTTGCTGGCTGGGCATGAGAAGCTGAAAAATCCTTGCCTTAGTCTAAACACTAGTTAGCAACAACTGAAACCATCAGTGTGTTATCAACATTATTCTCATACTGAATCCAAGACATAACACTATACCAGCTACCAGAAAGAAAATTAACTCTGTCCCAGCTGAAACCAGGACAGATGTGTGCATTTGATCCATAGCATACAGGCGTTAATTAGAATCTCATCTGCAATAAAAGATCATCATGTATTTTCCAAAGGAAGAGAGCATCCCTAAAACCTGAACCTTCAAAGCTTAAAAAAAAAAAAAAAAAAAAAAAAAAAAAGTGCCTGAAACACCTTAAAAGCTCCATTCTCATTTTTGTTTTTCAGGAAATAAAATTTTGCTTCACAGCTTACTTGAAGACCTACATTAAATCTGGTAAGTCACTAGAAGGAATTGTTGTCTTTGAAACTGAGGCATAGCTCATATCCTACTTAGCAATTCTACCCTATAAACATGCATCAGGATCTCTCATTACAGATAATCTTTCAGTTGCATGCATAGATGATATTAGCTTCCACAGTACTTCACAAGCTTCACAGTACTATATACCATTTTACTAAAAAGGGTACACTCGTAACACTTGATGAGGGAAGATCCCCCCCTGCAGAAGACTGCTCGATACAAACTTTCTGGGTTTTCCTGAAGTGTATTTTCTTAATCAATCATGGCATGTATAATCATCATATAAAAACATGAATATGCTCACACCAGTTCCCCTATAAATGCTGAAGTATTACAACTAAGCTTGCCAGAAGTCTACAAGCATCAAGAAGAACGATACTCCTAGAAATTTCATGACAACTGGCCCTTGAACAGAGAAGGAACATCCCTTGGTAGGGGAGTGCTCATTTGGAGAAGCAGAAGACGGCTTTTTAGCTTGGCATCAGCCATGGGCAGAGTCTGAGCCACCCGCCTCGGCTGTGGTTCAGAGATGTGTGACACTGCTAGGAGTGCTGCACGTGCACCAGGGAGGGGACTCAAGGGGGATGGCAGCGCAGGGACATGCGTCTTGTGGTCATGGGCAAACCTACAGCATTTTGGTTGAGAAATTAAGTTTCTTGAAGTGAAAGCAGATCAAGAAGGTTCAAACCTAAAATGAGGTGTTACACCTCTGTCATACTCCTAATGAACTCCAGCATCGGGGGATAAATGGTGGGCTGGGACCTACACTGTACAAATGCAAACAACTATTTGGTCAGGGCAAGACACAATTTCTGTGCTGAAGTTAGAGACTTCACTGGAGCATCTGTCTGACAGATCAAGAGTTTGGAAGAGCAAGTCATCTCTGCCCAGTTGTCAGTGTGACTGCTTTCACCCACCTCACTCCAAAAAGCAGAGCTCACCTTTCTGCTGATAACAGGACTCCAGCTCTTCCAGGAGCCTCTGCTCACAGCCAGGAACTGAGTCGCTCACCACCTCCAGTTCATATTTGTGCCAGTTATTTCTACCCAGGTATCTCCCAACACAAAGATTCGTATGCCAAAATAAAGCAACCTGCATTCTAGTTGAAGAGATGTCTGCATATTGCCATCCATCAACTATGTCTCTATCACACAGAGGGGAAAAAAAAAAAAAAAGGAGGGGGGATATTTCTCCCTCCCCACCTTATAGGAAACAGAAATAAGTGGTGTTAGCTACAAAGGCAAGAGTTTTTTTCTGCGCCTAGCGACTGCCGTTTTCCCCTCACAGCATATGGTCTTGTTTAGTTTCTTTCTCTCCTAGCAGTGAACTAATAAACAAGAGGTAGGCCTCTGTCTTTTCACCAAGGGAAAAAGAGAAACGTACTTCCAACACAAGGTAGACACTTATCTTGGTGCCAAGAAAAAGTGTTCATGCCCCATTAAACAGAAGGTAGATTCCTGTCTCTCTGGTTCTTTTGTTTGTTGCCTCAGAGTGTTAAACAGAGCAAGGGCACTCCTGCTTCCAAGCACCTGCATTTAATTGCAGCTTATTGCATTCCCCACAGGGAGGCAGGAACAGCTGCAAGGGAACACTGTACTGATGCAAGAGCAGAAAATACTTCTTTTCTTTTTTTCCTGAGCAGGAAATGTGCTCTCTTCTACAAAAAGCACACTACTCTAGAGAGAAATCATCAGGAAAAACAACTAGTACTGCTTGGTTTTCCTCTGTTTTCTTTCATTTATCTTCACTCAAACAAGTTAATAAACTGCTATTATAAAACTAAAAAAAAAAAAAAAAATTATCAAGACTCTATAAAGAATCTATTTAAAACTCACTTTTCAAGAAAAATAATGGTTTTGGCTGAGCAACCTGCTTGTTTGTTAACTGAAAGATTTTCCACAAAGCCTTGGCAGGTCATCAAGATTTAAATTTAAGTGAATATAATTCAATAAAATTAATGCATAAACTAAGTTTAGGACTATCTTCTAAAGAAAAATAAAAAAAATAAGGATTTCTTCCCATCCTGCATGGTATTTAATTGCTTATTTATGGAAGGCTGTGTAATGAAACTCTGGGAAAGCATGTACAATTTTCCCTTCATGACAGCTACATTCAGTCCCTCTTTCTTTCCAGCATTTGTTCCATTTATTTGTCTTCTGAACAGAAAATTTTAATAACTCCCTCCACACACAGAAGTTATTTTTTTTCTGGTATTTTTGCTGGATTTTTCCTTGGTCCCTTTTAGAAACTACCTAGTATCACAAAGAATGCTAAAAACACCTTAATAATTATACCAAGCCCCAAACCCACAGGCTGGCCAGCAGTTCCCACTCCAAACTTGGGAGATCTCCATCAGCTGGCACAACAACAAGCAAATCTTCTTATGACAAGGAGGGCTGGTTTGAGAGCCCCTCCAACTTAGGAGAGCAAAGGAAATCCAGAAACACTGTCCTCTGGTTTGATGAAAGTCAGCAGAAGGCAAGGCACAGTGATGCAAGGAACTACCCATGCTCATCTCACGCTGAAAAGCCAGCAGGAAAGCTCCTCCTCATACATTAAGTTCTCAGGGCTCTCTTGCCTAACTAGGTCACCTCTACCAAAATCAAATGGAAACAATAATCCTAGGGTTTGGAAGCCCTAGGGCTGCCTCCCAGCGTGGTCACAACAGCTCTTTTAGATTGCAAATGTTTTCCACGTCCCAAGATTTAAAAGAAAAATTTGCTTTCTCTGTATCATCTTCTGTACCCAGAGGCAGCACAATAGAGAGTATAGTCACAGCATCACTCTCTGTCTAGGCCTCCTAATTCAATAGAAGGGAAAGAATAATTGTTTCTTCACATACCACTCTACTGCCTTATTGAATTAAAAAGCGGAAATCTTTCTTTTTTCCCCTATGTACTAAAGAAATAGAATATTTAACCTCCCACCTGTTTCCCCAAAATAAAAAGAATAAAAATGGAAATGTTTCCTTATGCTCTTTGAAGTTCATTGGATTTAAGCAGACTGTAATATTGAGGTTTGGTTAGTTGCAAGCACTGCATGCTTCCTGTTATGTTCCAACTTATTTATTTATTTTAGACAACTAAAATAGACTCACTTTTAGTCTAAACTATAGACTAAAAAAAGTCAATAAAAAAGAGCCAATTTGACAGCCTCAGTGGTTAAAGCCTTTGACAGAATAGGCACAAGTCAAAGCAGCATTCTTTCCCTACCTTGTTTATTTGCATCAGCCTTAACTTCACGATACCTCTTTTTGATTCAAGAGAAGTTCAGCTTTAGTAATCTTTCTAGCCTTTGCCTTAGGTCTTGCAACAACAGGGAATTTTCAGATGGGAGGAGTGGGGCTTCCACTTAGAAGACAGAATACGCTACTACATGTGCGGGTTAAGAGAAGAATACAAATATGCCATGCGTAGTGCTCCAGGCACAAATGCTGGGAATTGAGATATCTCAGGAATCCCATCTCCTCCTTCTTCCCCTTCTCCTCTATCACCCTCCAGGCAACCGTCTAGAAAAAGAGCTCTGAACCAAAACCACCATGCAGATGAAGATCAGAAACCACAGGATTGCCCTAAACGTATGAGAACAGCACCTCCTCCCTGCCTGCCCGTGCGCATCTCAGAAACCACACCAGTTCAGGAAGGTCTATCTCCCTCATCTCTGCAGAGGCATGGCGATGAGCCTGCCCAGCTCCCCTGGCTAACCTTGCAGTGTGCCTGCACATTCTGGCTCAATTTGCTCTGATTTCTGCCTCCTCACACTCCTTTGGTCCCCAGCTGAAAGGGGTTGCTGCAGAGATTGGAAGTGCAAGCATGATGGCCCAGATAATTTTCTGCAGTGGAGGAAATCTTCTTTGGGACTAAAATGACTAGAGCCTTCTAAGTTTGTTTCTTTCCTCACAAGAACTTCCTAAGGATTTAGTTGAGAGGCAGTCATCAGTATTTCACAGTCTCTCGTAACAAGTGAATGTGGATGCTAGACAATAGGGGCCAGCGCTTGAGGAAACTTAGAAAACCATGCAAAGCAACAAGGAAACTGTAGATGAAGAGTACTGGTTAGTATTGGAGGAATACTGGTTAGTACCACCAAGTCTGAATTAAGATTTAATATTTCCTTCATTCACTGGACCTGCCTCAGGTTAATTCATTTTCTACTTGACCAGGCTTTGGTCTCTCAGTCACCGCCAGTGATGACAGGCCTCAGATTGTGACAGATGAAGTTGTTCTCAGCTGCTAAATATAGGCTGACATCACATTCGCTTCCCATATAAATGTTCAAGAGTACTTTCTTACTTGCCCTCAACAGGTAAGATACTTTCTAGGTATTAGTAGGCAAGAGCACACATAGGAGCAGTTACCTGTGAAGCAGCTAATGCTACACATGTTCACACCTATGCTTTTTCTATATTAAAGTTTCTGAAGTCTCATTCATTTACTTGATCGTAACAGCCTGATCGAGGTAATAATTCTCCACATTTATAACAACAAATTAGAAGTTGGAGATATTCTTACATATGGTCTGAATGCAGTTTGTCTTGAAATGTGAACAAAGACCATTATGGCTAGAATTCTTAAGTGGGCCATGCACATGTAAATGGTTTGTTTTGAAGATTTCCAAAGAAATATACATAAATTAAAAAAATAAAATACAGCATTCTAATGAGAACTTTGTTTGCTATTAGGTCAACTTTTCCTACCTTTAGTACTGTAGTGCAATAAATCATAAATATATAGATAATATTCTGTCATTTCATTTATCTGGCATCAAGTACTGTTTTACTAAATACCATAAGCTAAATAGGATTCATGCAAGTCATTCAAAAGTAAATCCTCTAGTAGACTAGATTTTTATGTCTCCACTGAAAGCAGTTTAAAACCTAGGAAAAAAAAAAGATTCAATAACTGTCCTAAATGTATATGCAATAAACCATTTGTCTGACTAGGTTTATATAATGTGATTATCTGAACATTTAATATTTAATTAGCAATATGGTGCCATTATTTACTCTGTTACTGTATCTCATCATCATCCTCAAAAGCAAGCACTAGAAGAAAATATAACATAGAACTAACAGGATTTCAGACAAGGATTTTATCTTAATTATCACAATAAAGAGCAAGAATCCTTACTTGCTATGACACTAGCACCAAAGTAGAATATTCTCAAAGTGCTGAGGGGCATATGAGTTTAAGTAAAGCTATTGTATGAACACCTTATTTTGTAATTATCTACATAATGAGAATTGGATGAGAATTCTACCAATTCCATTCATCACATTTGTATTCGTAATTGTAAGGTGACACTTTGCATCTCTTCTGCTTACTTTCCATTTGTCACATTATTTTTCATATTGACAAGCCATGTCTTGTCAGATTCTATGAATATTATCTACACATTGGTTACACACATTGACAATTTAAAATAATTATTCATAAATCATGCTTTCTGCTGTTAGTCAGCTAGTCTCTTTTGTTCCCAACTTCTTCCCAGTATCCATGGCTCAGGTGTCTAAACCCTTGAGATCACCTGAGGCTAAGAAAATGGACATTTATTTGGCACTCAAGCAAGAACAATACATTCTGCTAATGTATGTTGCGGGCAGCAGCTCTATACCCATGACTTTTTTTTAGTCAGAATTAAATGAATTTGTGTATATACACACATTATTAAAATACAACATTTAGAATTTATCCAAGATCTAATTGCCTGTACACCAAATGGAGTTTTTATTGCTCTCTGTAATAGGATATCTAGATAACTATGTTTGTTTGTTTGTATGCCTGCCAATATAGAAGTTGACATAATTCAATCTTTCAGATTCAAAGCAACCAAGATGATTAAATTACTTGCATATTATTGTATCTTGACAGAAAGTCTCTCTCCAAAATATCATTAATTGTGAGGTTTTTTGTTTGTTTGTTTTTAAGAATATTGAGTTGAAGCAGAAAACAGTTAACACAAATCTGTAGTCTACATAAAAGTAGGGAGATCTACAGTATTTCTAGGACATACAAAAAATAAACGGCAAGTCAGGAACAGAGCGATAGATTTCTTGGCTACTACAGAGGACAAAGGAAAAGAAGCATATGCATGTACACTTTTTTGACAAACACATTTACACCCTTATTAAAAACACGTTAATTTTTAAAATGTTTCATGTTACTAGTCAACATATGCATCAGACTTTCAGGGATTGTATTAAGCTTATTTGAAAGTTTTTCTGATTATCCTGTATTTTAAGGTTTTACTAAAGTTAGGCACGTCATGCAGCTACCAATTCATGTATTTCTCGTACACATGAACTGCTAAAAAACTTGTATTACTGTCTGTTAAAAAAGTTGTTACCAAAAAAAGGGAAATGAACAGTCTGCATACATTAAATGACACACCTGAGGAAAGCGCACACATAGGAGAAATTCCAAGTACTGGAAGCAAGCGCATGTTTACCTACCAGGGTTGTACCAGAGTATCTTGCAAGCAACACAAGAATCTTGGTTTATGCAGGGAAATAGACGTATCTGTGCTGCTGTGATAAGGAAGTTGAATAACTTTAGAGATATACTATTGTATTGCCTCTGAATCCTCAGCACTTTTAATCCCTTACTCCAGTTCCTCTCTATAAACCTCCTGAAAACCACAGTAAGTCTTGACCAAGCATGGGGGATAATCCTACTCTCTCAGACTGTCCTAGAATCTAATATGTGAAAAAATGTAAAATCTAATTATCAGCTGAAACTAAAGAGTCGCATGCTGTTTGCCAACTAAGGACCGTAAACTACTCTGCCTCTCATCCTCCCCTTCTCCTGTGCCCTCCCACCTCACTTTATCTTGTGTGCTGCTTTTCTCGGAGATTGTCGTCCTAGCCCTGGGTTCTGATACACTGACATGCACCAAACAATAATTTAGCTTCTCCTTTAGGGGCTACCTGGGACTCCAGGTATTCAGGTTTGCTTCCTCATATGCAGCTGCCCACTTATAGGCACTTCTTCCCCTTCTGATGCCTGCAATACCAGCGGTCCAGCTGCCACGTGTAAAAATCATCCAGAAGTATATAATGCTACTCTTCGGATACCAACCCATCACACCATCAATATTCAAGCCCTGGAAAGGATGAGGAATTTACCTAAGTGGGGAGGAAATCAACATACAGCACCTGGTCTACCTAGCAGAGATGCTTGTATGTTCTCTTACTTTAGTTACTAGGAATAGCTAGACCTTCTGAATATGAAATAAAAGAAGGTATTTTCAGCGAGAAGTATCAAATTTGCCTAGTACTCCCAGAAAAATTCAACAGAAAAACTAGCTATAAAAAAATAGTATCATCTACAAACAAAGGAAACTCTTCATTGGTTTCCCTCCACAGCCAGAAACTGAGCAGCACAAAGGAGCCTGAAGAATCCACAGTGTTTAATACACATCCTTAACGGTCTTACTAAACCCCAATATAATACATTTTTAGCTGACGAAGATAGAATCACTCTTCCTTCTTGTGGAGTCAGGGCGCTCAGTTCACAAGCTGGCTGAACATTGCTTACCTTTCATATATCATCAGGAAAACGTAGACAACTTTAAAGAAGATTCAGCTCTCTCTTTGCACACCCTATCATTACTTTATGGAAGGCATTATTTTATTACAGAGATCTGTGTAATTTTCCAAATGTGGTACATATCAGTAGTACTATGCCAAGTTACTAAGTTGTAGGTAGCAAACCTCAAGAGACTAAAGCAAATCTATATTCTTCCCCCTTAATCTTCACACAACCTGATTTACACAACCCATTCAGCTTAGCCTTTGCTTATACATCTATGCTTTTTATTAAGTGCATATTAATAAAAAATCCTTATTTTACAAGCTCATTTTCATTTAAAAATACAGTAAAATGTTAAAAAAAGATAAAGTTTTAGACAGATTTTTGAGTGTGTGAATAGCTGTACTTGCAAACTTACATCCATGAAAGACACCCTGAAACTCCTCAGAGAATTCCAAACTTTGGGCTAACTGTAAATAATAGGATAAAGCAAAACAAAAACCTTAACAGGTACAAATCCAGTGACCAGTAAACTAAATTCACAGAACTGTCTTTGCCTGGAGATTAGTGCTTTCACTGATGTTTCACAGATACTTTAGCAATAATCCCTTTACACAGGCATGCAGATTAGTTTTTACAGATAACATATCTTCCAAGAGCCTCAACTTCAGGTTGTCTTTTCAGAAGCCAAAGGTCAGTATTTAAGATTTCTTCAAAAAAAAGACCAACAGCTGACAGTGATTAGCAACTATCTTCATTTATACAGTTGCTGAGATATGCATGTTTTAGCTGCAATAATAGTTACTGCATCATGTGCCTTATATGTACTCATTGGCATTTTCCCTTTTCTTCATATTGGCTGCAGTCTGTCTGCCTTTTCTTTCACTTCATTCCCTACCTCTTCCATCTGTTGGCTCTTTTATCTCCATCTAACTAATGAAGATTTCCCTACTTCATTTCAAAAGCTTCAGCTGTGATAGTTGTACATGCTTATTTCAATCACTTTTTGCTTGTACCTATTCTGACTTAACTTTGCTATGAAAGGACTCAGGCCTAGAAGTAGTCAGGAATTTATTTCATAAAACAGGCCTCTTTTAAAAATTATTGTCATCAGCTGAGAATAATTAATGGATTAATATGAGGTTCAGATAAAATTAATTTTCAAATAGAAATGATATTGTTTAGCTGTGTTTGTGTTAAATTAGTTTAACAACATCAGGCTATTCAGAATGTTTGGATTTATTATACCAGAACTATGTTGAAAGCAACACACAAGTTGCTCATATTTATTGCATATCGCTCGCCTTAAAGGTCAGCCCATACTGGTTTCCTCATGTGCTAGTTTAAAGACAGACATTGGCTGTGTCAGTAGGGCCAATTTTAGCAAGCCTATACACAAGATCTAGCTCAAACATATGCAAACGTGAGGAAGTTCAAGAAATAATATTTAGGAAATACATTGTGCTACCTCTGTTATGGGGGAACTACATTGCTTTTAGTGTACAGGAAGAAGGGATGCTAAAACAACTTAGCTATTAAGGAAGATAAGCTACATTACTTTTGTCTAACAGTAAAATAAGAATGCACACTTATATTTAGAAATAGAACTAACCCATATGTATTCTCTAAATACACATAATTAAGACAACACCAAATTTACGTAGACCAATAACAAGCATATTTGGTCGGTCACTTAATATCTTTACCAAGGATATTTTTTACATGAAAAGAATTTAAATCAGACTGAAAATACAATCTAGCATAGAATTCATTCTCATTCTCATATTCCATATGTTTAGAGCATAACATCAGAATACCTATTTCTTTCATAAAGGTCCTTCGCATTTTATGGCTTCCGTCTCTTTTTATATTTTAGTATATCAAATCTTAGCAATTGGTTACTTTGTTCTCAGTCCCACTGGGCCTGTTATCTGTAATTAAATATAAGCCTCCTTGATATTAGTAGCGCACTGATGGATTGTTGCTTACCTACCAGGCAGCACTTAGAGAAATGGAGGTCCTTGAAAGCAAACAGCATCAGAGCATAAATCAGCTAGAATGAAGACAGGAGTGAATATAGATTTTGTGGTGAGAACGCTCAGGACATTGTTCTTCGAAGTCCACAGATTGGAGATTACATCCATATTGATTTATCGTCAGACATTTATTGATCATTGGCTAAATGACTGTACAGATAAACATATGTATCTTTCCACTTCTGCCACTAGACCTAACCTTACTGACTATGCAAAACTAAAAGCATAACCCTCTCAAACCTAAAATGTTGATTAAATCCTGCATGAATGTTTGTGTAGCACAAGGGATCTGAAACAGAACACAAAACCCCACCCCACCTACTAGTCCTATAAGAACAAAGAAAAACTCAATTAAAAATATTCCAGATTTATTTTCAACCTTTTAAGTAAACACTTCTATGACTACCCCTGCAATTCTGAAATCCCTTTAGCTACATTTCTTGTAATGTCAGACACACATTAAAAAAGAAAGAGAGAAAAAACCCCACAAATCCACAGCTACTTACAATTTACAAACTACAGGGCATTGCTATGAAGAATAGATATCATAGATGACAGACAGCTTGCCTGGTAAGTAGGAGCTGTCAGAAAATTCCTAAAATTATTTTCAGTCTTAGCAGTTCACACTCCATAGTATCATAAAAAAGATCCTACACCCTAGGGAGCTGGGAAGTAGTTTACTATAGCTCAGTACAGAGAATTTTTTTTAATTAGTTAAGGTCAGATTCTTTCTGACAGAAACACTTTTTTCCATTTGCAAGTGAAGTTGCACTTAGAAATATGAAATGCAGATGTGATTAGACCACAGATCTGTTTTCACAGCACACATAAATCCAGTCTTTCAGGGATACAAGTCTCCAGCTTAGTGAAACTTTCCTTCGGTGTAGTCTGCCATTTGCACACATTGATCTGGTGAAATCCCTATGCAGCTACACTCACTCAGTTCTTACACTTACTCAAGAGTAACCAACAGACCAGACAAATTCATAACAATTACCTGACTATAAGCTTGCATAAGCCAAAATGAAGCAGAGAAGGAACACGTAAAAGAACGAACCAGTTAAATACAAAGGTGAAACCAGCAATCATGCAAGGAACTGGCAGTCTAATTTTAATGAGCACATCAGTTTTGCTACAGACATCAATAAAGATTTCCACATGCTAATAAACAGAGAGGTTCATCTGAGCTCAACCTTTGTTAATCAACACTCTTTCACATTCAGAATAGAAAATGATATACAGATACTTAGCACACCACCAATTACCAATGCCCCAGATGGAGATCTCCCATCAGTCTCCTCCTCCCCAGAAGCAAGACATTTGGTGAGGAGAGAGATCAGAAGCCTCTGCAACTTTGAGGCACCCTCCCACCCCACCCCCTTCCAAAACTGGTTGGTAGGAGTGCCTGAACATAATCATTCCTATTTCAGAAAAACAGGACAAACCCATTAGAAATGCTTTCTACTTCATACACAGTCTCTCTTACAAAGTTTTTCTTTCTCACGTCCCATGGTATTTTTTCCCAGATCATTGGGGAAGTCCTTCAAAACCTGTTGCTGGAAGAAAATCCCCTGTACTTCTCCGAGCCATCTGGCCTCCTGATCTTTCTCTCTCTCTCTTCTGCAGCTTGTAATTAGTCCCAGCGGAACAGGTAGTTAATCTCCTTTAACAGTCAGAATCACATGGGGCATATACATTTCATTGCAGGGCATGGACCAATATTTACAGATTAAAAGGAGTTTTCTATTATCTCCCTTTCTTTGTCTTCAGAATCCATATGAAGAAGATGGGATTGGAAGTTCAGAGACAGAAAGAGTATTCACCATATTTTATGACGTGGTAGGAATGAAGAAAACACCTATGTTTATTATTAATTCAAAAATCAAATTAGCATGCACTACAGCTTTTCCACTGGAAAAATAAATCATTAACTGTGAAGATAAAATAAAGACTTACTTGCAAATAGCAAATATTGTTTTTGTAGAAAATGATGTCAGAAGCCAAAGGTTAGAATTTATTGCTAGAAAGAAGACTTTAAATTAGGAAGTGTTAAGTCAAGAGAAATTATGCTGAGCTGGAACTCTGAAAATGTACCTAGTGATATTTAAGGCTAACTTAATGTATAATACGCCACTAGAATGAAAATACCTGGATTAACTCTATTATCAGGAACACTTTTGAGAGAACTGCAGAAAATGAAATACCGAAAAATAGTGATTACTTTGGAACAGAAAAGCCTATTGCTTATACTTTATTTTATGAAAAAAAAGCAAACTAATGAGACTATATAAAACTATATTTTCATTTCATGGTTATAGCTCCAGTGAAATGTCTAAACCAAAACAAATTTTGTTCATTATTGTTCATTATTTATGTTGTTATGGGAAACCAACAACAAAGTTGGCTTATAAGCATTAATGCAAATTACTCTCACCGCATCCATATACCCATACTATTAGAAGTGTGGACAATTCATAATGAATAATGTGATTTTTTTTCATATTTACTTCACCACCACCTTGAGGCTATAACATATAGCCATTTGAGTGAAAAAAGGAAGCGGGAAAGAAAAAGGAGAGATGCAGTCCTGAGGGAGGGAACAGAAATGTAAATGTCAGTCATTCCCTGACTAACAATTACTGGGCTACTGTCATCCATATACCTGTCCTTTCTCTTCCCGTTGTCCATAAGATCATAATTTCAACAAAGCAGAGGTAGAAGGTACCTCCACTGGATGCGTTTCAGAATAACGTGCTGAGGAATGTTTCCAGGTGCCTACCTCCATGAGGGAAATCTCAGCTCCGAGTTGCAGGCAGGGGAAGTGCCTGTGCTCGGGGATCAGAAGCAGCCGCCCCTCTCTGCCCTGCCCTGTGCTTGCCCTTGGCTGGCTCTGCCTGCATTCTCCTTGGAAGGGTCACCACCGGCCGTTAATGTGGAGATCTGGCTTGCTTCCCTGATTCTGAGCACAGGTATTTTTTTATGGCACGCACATATTTTGGATACTTCGAGTTGAATTTCACATTATTTATGATGAACTTGGTGTAATTACTATGATCTCTGGTAGAGACTTACAAACTCTTGGGTGCCCCACTGGGAACCCAGAGGGAGCTAATTTCCAGCAGTTCTCAGGCTGGCAATACCCACTTGCCACAGAAGCAGAAAGAGTGAAACACATCAAGTGCCTTGAAAAGCAATGCTCTGCCATCACCTAGGATAGATGAGACCTGGTTTTTAGGTGGCTGGCACACAGCCTTCCTTCACTGAGAGCTTCAAATACCATCATCGCTCAGAGGTATCTGAATTAATATCTCTAGATTGATGCTGTGAGTTTTAGTGCTCACTTGGGTCGATATGGCACAGCGTTGTCACAGGCATGCCTGCATGCTCCACAGTGTACCAAGACTCACGTGCCCATATCTATATCTAAAAAAACCCCCCAAAACCTCACTTCTATTTTAAATGTTGCTAGTGAGACCCGCAAAGAATAACATAACACCACACATAACACAGAAAGGTGTTTGATGGAAGTACCGATTGGCAGCCATGTGTCCCTGATTTTGCAGCTGACCTGCAGTGCAAGACTAAATGAATCATTTTTATCATTTTGTACCTTTGTTTGCCTATCTAATAGATAAGGTAACTGAAACTTGCTTCTCCTTTGAAAGCACTTGGAGATGGATAAAGGAACAACAAAATGTACACGTTGAGAGCAAAAAAACTTGAGCGTGAAGCCGGGCACAAAAGGCCGCACTCTGATGAATGCCTTCCTGAATAACATCTTCATATCATTTCTTCATCCCTCTAAATAACTATAATAAACATAATGTAATTCTTCTACAGAACATTACATTTGATAATACCATTTGGTCCTGTAATTTCTGTGAAGATCTGAATCAAATCATGTCAATTTTGGCTTTGACAAAATGAGGCTAATAACTACCAATCAATCAGTTTTGGTCAGATTTTCTACAAAAAATGTACTATAAACATACATTACAAATAGGTACAAATATTAGTAAGTGGGTACTAGTAAGCCAAAAAGATTTTACTGTGGAAGCCTCATAAGCGCAATATAAAAAAACCAGCTATACCTGAAAATGTGTTTCATACTGAGGAAAATGTTTATGTTCTAAGCACTGTTCTGCTCTTTTACAGTCAAGTTTATACCCTATGTGCTACCATGTGGCTAAGTAGTCTTCTCAGTGTTAATTTCTTAGTCTTCCTTCTTATTTGAATCATAACAGCTGGGAATGCTAGCATATTAGAAACTGCCAATCTCTTCGGAAGCTGCAGTTACAACCATTAAGTAAACATCAGTTATTAAAATTAAGTCTTCAACATGCTGAGAAGCTTGTGTTTTTATTTCGATTACAAGTAAATGTGTTAAGAATGAGGATGGTGTGCTCCTTTCCTGCTTACCCCTCCTGCTAATTGTAAAATGCACTGTTTATAGTAGTTCAAGCTATTCATCCCATTATGATGATCAGAACAGTTTGTTGTTAAACAGAAATACATTCGGACAAAAGATGTTTTTTTGTAAGATATCTTCTCTATGCTACTAACATTCTACATGATTTACATTGCAATAATGTTTTATATAAATACCTATGTTCCTTTTAATGATGAAATGATTTGCAGCTGGCACAGAGAGATACATCTAGATACCTTTGGGGAGGGAAAAGCCATACTAATTTTAGAAACTATATTTAAGACCTTGATAAAGTTAATGATTAAGGAAATACACAAAGCAGGAATAGGAGCTGGATGTGATCGAAATATAGTGAAGAAGATATAAGGAAGAAAGCCAAGTTTAGGTGAACTACAGAAGGACATAGCTAGATTAGGTGAAGGAAAACGTGAGTGGGATATGACTCTCCATCATATCCTGGGATTAGAGAAGAGTCTGGCCAAAATTAAAGAAGGAAATGCTAATAATCTACTATAATCAGTCAAGGGGTATTAAGTGAATGGATTGTCAGTCTCACTTGTTCAACAAAGATTAATCTTTGAATAAATCAAATCTGCAAGCAAATTATTAGAAAGAACCACAAAATTTGGGCTCCTACCCTCTAACATCACAGGAGATCAGTTCCTTTTGTCTGTGTTCCCACATCTCATGCCCATACATTGAAAGGCTTGGCCAAAGATCATATTAAAAGCTTAGAAAACAATATTGAGGGCAGTTTCCCTCCTGTTTCTGTGTAGTATTATATATATGTACAGTAGTATAATATATATAGAAGTATTACATATATACAGAGGCAATATTCAGTGGTAAAGTTAAGATACGTTTGCAGCCTAATTAAACCACAGTCCTATTTTCTTAACTCTCTTATGTGCTTCAAAATTGCCAAGCTTTCCTTGCCTAGCATTTGTGCTTCAAAACATTGCACAAAGTAACAGAAAAATAGGCAGCTGTATTGTAGGTTTGACTTAACACAACTTGTTTTATCCATTTGCTTTTTCTTCTGTATTCTTTTTTTTTTTCCCCCCCCTAACACACACACACAAAGTGAATCAGATGCCTGGTATATGCGGTACAGCTGAAAGTCCTGTTGTGCCTCAAGAAAACCTTGTTGATCAATACCAATTCCATGTAACTTACTGTGCATTCTTTGATCCTTCTCAACTAGTTATTAAAAAACCATGTCCTTGTGTTAGTCTTCTTTCTACACATAGTATTGCTGGGTTTGAATTCTCCAATAGTGATACAAGCACAGATAGCACGGAAAGGAAAACATAATTCCATCTGGACAAATAACACTGATTGACAGCGTTATTTTTAAAAACGCTTATCGCTTAGGTTTTTATGTGTAAAATGAGATAACAGATCTTTTCATATTTTTTTAACTGAGAAACACTCTCCAAGTCCAAAGAGACTACGTTTCAACAAGTAATTCTAGACTGATGTAGCTGCACTGCAATTATTCGCAATAATGTATAGTTTTGTCAGCTATGCATTACAGGGTATATATGAACTAGAACCAGATGATGGACTATCAGCGAAAGTATAAACATTGTATTTATCTTGAGAGTTTTCACTAGATCTTTTTGCTAAAACATTCAGACTGGAAGCAGAAGACAGTAAGGATGAACTACAAGCTCTCTTCAGATTTTACTGATCTAATGTAGTGTGAACGAGAATCTGGCCCTGCAAGTGCTTCACAGCGAGTGTGTGAAGCACTATTAACACCAGGCACATTTCTACACAACACACCCGATGCTGTCAATCAGGAAGTCCTAAAGAAACAGAGTACATAATTTCCATTTTCTTTTAACTTTTTTCCCTACTTCCTTCAAGTAGGAAATCACTCTCAGGTGGGCAAGTGAATTTTAATTTTCCATCTAACACTATATCTGCATCTAAAAAGTGAGGACAGCAGGTCCAGTTACCATCTGGACATTTATTTGAATAGTAATGCAATTTCAATTGCATTACCAAGCAAATGTCAGTCATCTAAAGCTTACATTTATAGAAACTTAGTATTTGTTAGTGGTATCCCAGAGTACCTGTGGAGTTCCTTGGAGTTAGGTGCTGTAAAAAACCAACCAACCAAATCCCCCCAAAACTAAAAAATTCCTTTATTCTAAAGAGCTTGTATTCCACACAGAGTAAGAAAAGTATCAGAAATGAACTGCAGTTAAACTATTGTGAATGGGTTTCCTGATCAGATACGAAGTAAGCTAAATCTTATGCTTCCTTCTTAGTCACTGATCATTCCTACCTTCCATTAATGTAGAAAAATACGTTTATTTCTATACATTGTAAGTCTGTTGAACTGGAAAGCCTACTAAAAATCAGCATTTAAAGGAGAGAGATTTGAGGAGAACCTGAATAATTGTGTCACACTGAAGAATTAAGTGCAGAGTATATACATGTGATATATGTTGGTTCATCAGATATACGAATCACTTATAAAATACGCATTGATATTGTTGCTAGGGTATTTTCTAGCATACAGTCACCAGCTCTGTCTGACAGTTTTTGGAAATGCTTCTAATTTATATGAAAAAAGTATATGAAATCACTGCACATATTGTTGTTTATTTTTAATTTTCTATGGGTTATAAAATGCACACTGAGAACTGAACGCAAATCGTTTCCTCTTCAGTGTTGCTGAACAAGATATCAGATTCTTAATGAGGAAAAACAGAACATCAGTTTGTTATGCATCTTATTCATGAGTACATCCAGAAAGGATGAATAGATGGCTGACTGTAATAAGGAATAGCTAATGATATACAGTGCAGTAGACATTTTCATTATACATCACTTCTCTTCAGTCACCAAAACTATAGATTAGCAATGATGCTGGGAAAAGGAACACACCTGACATTTTGGTGCTTGATTCAGCTCATACAAATGGGCTAATTTTCAATAGATTGTTGCAAGCTCAACAGAACTTCCTGAACATCTTATATTTTCAAATTAGAGATAGAGAAAGCAAAACTATATGCCTCTCCTTTGCATTCAGCTGACAAAAAAAGCCAGTGAAAAATACATATATATGTATCATTCAAGTGAATGAAATATGATGAACGATAAAGGAAAAAGACAGTAACAATAAGCAACACATTCACTGTAAATGACTCTCATTCATGCTTCTGCTTTTTTGCCTCTAACAGTCCTAACAAAGGCCCTAGCATAGCACAAAAAGACTTTCAGCACAGTAGAAAACCCACTAAAGTGGGTTTGCTTTTTTTTAACCCGTGTGAAAGTAAAACATGCTTACATGTTTTACAAGGATCAAGGGTCACGTTTTCTAACAGAGAGTTATTTTTATCTCATAATTTGATAGTGAGTTTTAATATATGTTTATAAAGTATCATGACCATGACAAGACTTACTCATTTTTTAACCTTGAAAAGAAGAGTTACATTTACTTTTGATTCTCAGCTACAGTGATTGTTTTTGTTTTTTTGATATAGCGAGGAGGTGAGTGTTCCTGAATATGAAAATTAAAGACAAATTGCTTGTGCTAAATATGCAGGAGGACTCCTTAACCATGTACCCCTACCCCATCCTACTTGCTAGGGACCTTTTTTTCTTCCTGCCCTCACATCAAATATGATCATTGTCAAATGCACAATATGAAGCCCAGGGCCATGCAATCTTTTCTTTGCTGACCTTTGCAAAACTGGTTTATAGTTTCTCATAGGAGACTGAAATTAGTCTACTGGGAAAGAGAGAAATATCTGTGGTCAGAATATGCTTTCCTTTCTGTAGAAAGCATTTTGTACAAACTATGTGAGAAATACTTCAAAAGGGGGAGGTTGTCTTTTCTTCCCCTCTCTTATTGCTCTAGCCAAAGCTTGAATGTTTCATTATGCCATATGTTTCAGAGAGGTGTTTTGTTTGAACAGGTTCTCAAGGAAATACCTGTAAATGGAAACCTTATGACAGAAAAAAAATCTTCGAAAATTTGTGCTTCCAGTCAGAATGGAAGTTTTTGCTCCTACAGTGCACCAAAATATAATGAAAATAAGCTGTTTCAGGCTTCTATGTAAATGGGGACTGTTCATGCACATGCAGTCCATCTAACAAAAATAATTCTATTCAGATGCCACAAAAAAATTATTAGGATCTTAATTCACTACGAAGCTGTTAAAAATTATTTCATGTAGTGTTCTAAATGAAAAATAGTATGGACACCTTATTCTAAAAATTCTTTCATTTGAGAAATACACTTTTTCCGTTTTAAGTATAAGGAATCTGATCCTGCTTTATAAATAAATTAACAAAAGGTAATAAAGGATTATTATGTGTTTCATAAGTGGGCAGCATTGTTTTATCTATAGAGTGCAAAGGGGTAATGAGTTGCATATTTTCTGTATTGTAACATCTATAGCACTGTCTGTTACTGTTCTTAAAACACCTCATGCCTGCAACATGCTCCTTAATTATTTATATACAATTTATAAGTAGAAAAGAAAAAATACAAATTAATTATTTTCTTATTAGTTTGCTGTGTCCCCCTTCACAAAAGTGAGGTGGATCTAGGAAGCAGGAAAGAACACAATGGAAAAGTTTTGGATTAAAGCTATTACACACAGCCAGAAACATTACTGATAATGAGGATGATGTACTTGCTTGCTATTTTGGAGTGACTAATTAGAAAGCTGTGTAGAGTAGACTTCCATAGAAGCTACAGAGGAGGAGACCAAACGTCAGATTTACGCATCTCCAAACTGACGATGAGCTGAGATTTGCCAAAATTTAAGATCTCTGAGCAGTGGGGTTGATTTCTCATTAACTCTGTTTTACTGCATAATGAGGCTTTGGAATGAGCAAATATGATCTGTCATGCAACTTTAAAAATATACAAACCTGTATGGCTTTATTTTCTGTTCTAGCCTCTCTCTCTTTTCTCTACATGTAATACCTTTGAGAACAAAACTCTGTTAATGTTCTATTACATTTTTAATGAAGAATAATAAACTGTTAAATCACACATCAATCATTTTGCTGCGTCCTTAATGTAATGAATTAGTAAACTCTTTGACAGTTCTGGTCTTACTGTAGGAGTAGAAAGTTGCCAAAACACAGCTGATAAGTACATGGATTGCTCCTTTTTCACCAGAGTACATCTACTAACATGTGATTACTGTCTGGTTACTAAAGCAAGACTAACAGTCCATTGTTTCAGGAATACACAAGCGCAACCCTGTAACGGACATTAAAAACAAGTCAATATCATGAGATACTGCATCAGAGATACAGCTGTCAGAGACGTACTTTGAGATGATTATTACAATTTTCCTGAATGTGCCTATGTAGGTCAGGTTTGGATTTTTTAATGTACATGCTTCTCAGTAATAAAGCAAAAGAGAACCCAAACCAGAACATGAGATCCAGCCTCCTTCTTTCCGAACTTTTGGAAAGTCAGGATCTTGAATCCATCTCTCTTATGAATGCTACAAACCAGGTCCATTCCTGTTCGCCAAACTAGAACCTTGAAACTAAGCTCATAAGCAATTCACAAACGTTAGCTTTAATCTAAATCTTGACCAGAAGCCTGCAGCCTACTTTTCAAAGCTCAGTTCTCTGATCTAAGTCACCTACAAATTGATTTAAGAAGTGCCAAACACTGCAATCAGAAAATCAAAGGAGGTAAGCGCGCTCTGTATTTTTGGAAGGCAGACCTCAGACAAATCCAGAAAAAGAAAAGGGGTTTCCTACAGGGTGGAAACCATCATGTGCTAGTACTCAAAGTTAGCTGAAATCATCACTGGGGATTCATAGGACACAATGCTGTTAAAGACAGATACTAGAGATATTATTGTGCATTGTTACTGAACTATTTGGGTAAAACTCAAGGCATTTGCTAATACTGCTAATGCATCTGATTCCACTCAACCATATCAGCAAGCATGTATTTCTTCACTAGCGGAAGAAGTCTTCTTTAATACTCTTTAAGGTTCTTAAGGGTCACAAGTAATTTTTTGAGTGCTCCTCAGTGGAAGATTGCTGCTAGTGGAAGAGTCAATGAGAGCTAACTATATTAAAACTGGACTTACATTTAATGATAGTGAACTGCTTAAAAAAAAAAAAAAATACTCTTTGACCTTGTAAGAAGGTATGGTTATATATGTAAATATCTAACATTTAAATCTCAAGGTCTTCTTGCAGCAGCTAGTCCAGGCTCAGGCAAAAGAGGGCAGTGTCGAACTTCTCAGTGTCAGCCAAAGGGACACAAACTGCTGCTCCTCAGAGAAACAGGCTTCTAGCTTTCACATGCTTGAAATGAGGACAGTTCTTTGGGAAACAGGGTCTACTTTTCCATCAATATGCTAGATCTATTTGCTAGAAACAAAATGCATGAGAATTAACCTCAACTTGACAGTGCACAACAGAGAAATCTTTACAGTCAGGAGTGGTCAAGCGCTATGAAAGTTATCCATCCTTGCCAAGAGAAAGAGTCTTCTTGCAAGTTCTCCTTCAGCTGAGCATCTCTGCAGATCTACACCTGACTGTATTTTAGAGAGAGGAGGTCTGCAGAGTGTTTCAGGTGGGATATAAACATCAACAGGCCTGTCTGATATATTGAGATTTGACCCTCTTCAAGGAATCTTTCTTTGCCTCTGTTTGCAAGGCTTTTGGGCAATAGGTTTTCTGCCATTCTCCTACATATATATGCAATGCATTTATAATCTAAAAGTAATAGTAATTAACATGTATTTTTTTCCATCAGAGGATCTCGCCCGATAATATCATTAGGTATAATAAACTGTTGAAAGGGAATGCAGAAACAGAGACAAAATTTTAGTCATTTTTGGTTTGGCAACATTTTCATAAGGCAATAAACCTCTATCATTAAAAGAACTGCACAGTTAGCAAAAATACAGAATCATTACAGACATGTTTTGTGTATAACAGCTTCTCCATAGAGCTAAGGTCAGCTAAGCTACAGTCTGCTTCTGTCACAGGTTAGTGAAGATACAGCTCAGGAGATAAGGGAAAGCAGAGTGTTTCCCCCCCGCAAAATGGAGTGAGTGATAACAAGCACAATAAAGCTGGTAAGCAAACAGCAGCATGATGTGATGAGTAGGAAGAGCATCAAAGCCTGGAACAGCTGTGAAGCTGTGATTCAGAGCCTTAACCTGGAAAAATTGGGCAGCCTAAGTGACATAAATGTTTGGTTAGTCCATTGTATAGGGTCACCTTCATTGTTGAAATATTTCAGCTGTTGCAACTTCTGGCAGTTTCTTACCATATTAATCCAATTCTTTTCTCTGCCTCCTCTTCCTCATTACTGATTACAGTCAAAGTCAGATGCTGTCCCAACAATGGGGATAGCTCTGGATCTGCAATTCAGCTTCCACTGAGGTCACCAATCAGCACTTTGCAATCTGCCATGAAAAGGCACCTGCACAGGTGCTCTGCAACAGAGATATGGTTGGACTTGGAACTCTTCAGTCTTTCTTATGGTTTATATGGTTAGTAGGTTGTTATGTTGCATTGTTGCTAGCATGCCATTTCTGGTGCATTGTATGGCCTGTGCAAGCTACTTGAAGCTCTTCAGCACTGGCTACTAACAGATACTCACTCATCCCTCAGACAAAATGTATAGAAAGGACTGTAACAACCTTGGAAGAACTGTCCTTGTATCAACTTTGCTTGCAAACTATGGCACCAATAGCCAACACAGGAATAAGATGCCCTATGCATCTTCAGCCACCATCATATGTATAAAGGCTCTTTCAAAACTGAGTCCACTGAAAGCATACGAGGTCTCTGACTGGATGTAACTGGATCATGGGTCACATATACATTGCACTGTGCTGGTATACTTGCCCCCATATTTAGGATTTATCTTCTTTTTTTAATTTTATGTATGCAGTTGCAAGGGCTCCTGAACACTAAATAAATCTTAATCTCATGCCTGAGTGAAGAGAAAGTGCAAAAAGAGATTATACATTATATTTTCTAGTTTTCCAACTTGCTTACCAGATTCTTCTTTTTTAATACATGCAAGTACAAGAGTCTATTGGGTCAACTAGCTTATAATTAATTATTGATTAGATATTACAACCGTATGCTGAGATTCATTTGGAAACCAAAGTGCTTCCTTGGTACTTATGTTAGCATTTATTAAATATGCATTATTAATCTGAATTATGTTGTGTTCAAATGTAAGCCCTTAGAGCAAAGATAATGATCACAGCATTAGTATTTGTAAAACAGAATTGATTTTCCAACTTCACCAAATTAGCTGAAATATGGGATAGGCTGCAGGTATTGAAGAATGAATACTACTAGAGGAAGTTGGCATGCTTAGGTTTTTCAATGTACCCCAATAAAATAAATAAAAAACAAACCTAAACTTAATTTATTCCCCTAAATAGCATAGGCATAAAAAAGATCTAGAAGTCTTTAAAAAAAACAACAACAAACAAAAACTAAGAAACCTTATTCATACATCAAGGGCCACACACTATTTTTATTCCAGAAGGAACATTTAAAAAAACATTGCAACATTGAAAAAAAAAAAAAAGTAATTAACTTTAGTTTTCCATATGCAGCTATTCCACAAAAAGCTAGTAAAACTTCAGTGAAGTAAATGGTTGGACATTTCACTATATATTTTGAAATAAATTATTTTCTTTTTCTTGTGATTAAATATAGTTATGTAGGAAAGAAACAAGACTGCTTAATTAAATGAGATACATGACAAATAATACTTAGGATATTTGTTTGGGATTTCTTAAATTTTGTATTTTAAACACATCTTGAAATCTCACCATGAAATTCACAACTTAGCAACAACCCTGACAACATAAACTTTCACATACAGCATCCAAACTATGTAATATTATGGTGCCTGAATATAGATTATTTCAAGGAATATGGTTACGTATCACTTCTAAGCAGAAACATAGAACTGAATGCAATTTTGATAAGAACAACTTTGAGCATCCCTGTGTAAATGATCTGTCATGGCCTTTTTTTATGCAGCACATCAGACAAGGGTTAATTTTAGCATTAGAAGTGTTGCATTAAAAAAAAAGAAAGAAAGCAAGAAGCCCAAAACTGACCCAGTAGTGTGAAGGATCAATGTTACCTATTACATTACGGGATAATTTCATTCATTTGATAGCACATTTATCTAATGTCTGGTTTACTGTTTCTCTATAGCCAAAATATTCTATTATTTGCATTGAGAATTTTCACATTTATATTTGTATTGTTTTCACACAGCAACAAGAATTCAAAAAGAAATGTACTGACATGGTTATAAACACAAAAATTTGTAGGGTACTGGGTGGGAGATAGAGAATTTGAAAATAACCTTTCTGTCTGCTTTTTTCTTTGTAATACTTCAAATTATGTTTAAAAGCAGGGAAGAAAGAGGAAGCAGATTTATTATTTTGTAATTATGCAGCAGCATGCAGTTTTTCTGACAAGATTCTGCAACCCTTGGAAGGGATGGGGAGTTCAGGAACAGGCTTTTGCCTCACGATTTAGAACTTCAGCACAGCTAAAATCAGTTAAAGGTATTTCACTCTTTTTTTTGTTGTTGTGGGATTTTTTTGGCCACAGACAAGAGGCTGGTGTTTCATTCATAATATAGCTACTAAACCTGAAATACAAAGGGAATATTGTGACACAGAAGAAAATGGATACTGGGAGTCAAGTATGTTCGTTATACCTCCTAACCTCCTTACCACTTTGCATGAATAAAATATTGAAGCAAAACAACAACAAAAAAAGAAAAATATCACTTTGGGGTATACTTGTTTTTAGAATTTAAATAAGGACAAGAGCATAATACTGTTTTGATGTTTGCTTGCACTAAGGGAAAAAACGAATATTAAACTGAGTGCAGCAGGTTTAACACGTTTGTATATACACACGCACAAATTACAAATAAAGAGCAGACCAGGGACCAAGAAAACATCTTTTTCTGTTACAGGTAACACTGGTTTTATAGTCATCACTCATTTTATGTCTGTATTGTGCTTCTGTTGTTTGGTTCTCCCTTTGCTATGATTACTTTTAAGCTCAAGTATATTTACTTCATATTTCTGCTCAAAAAGTTAGTAAGAATTAATTTAGAATCACACTACTCGGAACAAAAGAAATGTTAATAAAAATTAGAGCTTGATGCAGTGTATGCTCAAAAAAAAATGCATATAGATCTTTAAAGTGCAAGTCAGTTTATGACAACGTTTTCCCCCATTTGCACCCACAAGTATTGATGGGTATTAAATTAGATACTGAAGAGCTTACCTATTGTTCTGCAAATACAATACAATACGATTTTCGGTGAACAAGGAAGTGAATAAAGCACCTGGAATATAAAAAAAAAAAGACATTTTATCTAGTAGGCTGCGCACTGTTGGTTCTCATCTTCGAAATTAAGCCAAATTATTTTACAGGTGAAAACACCTTTCACGTACCTACAATTATTTCATCACATATTACGGAGACTTTGTTTCTGATTAAAGCTAATACAATGGTATACAACAAATGAATAAACTTTATCTCCCTTATTATCATTTAAGTAACAACACATTTTATTTAAATAAAGAAGTTACTACTATTTCCATTTTAATATATCAGCACATGGATTTCTTTCTTATATTTTTTTTATATACCTGCAGTTCAACATGTTTCAGCAAAGAAAACTCGCACATTTGTTTTCACAGGTTTGGTGCATATGGAACGAACATATTTTGAAGAGTACATGCGCCAGGAAAGGCAAAACTAATTTTTATGATGAAAAAACAGTTTGTAAGCTTTCTCGCCCCTACCCTCACAACAAAAAGCATAATAATTCTGTGAACAGACTTTATATAGATGCATGTGTGGTCTAGAAATACTTGTAGACTGTATCAAAAGTTTACCCAAAGATGTTCCCATATGTATATGTACTATGTCATACCATTATATGTTCAGTATAAATAGGCACACACAAACGTTCTTTCTGTCTTCTTTCTCTCAAGAAGTTAATTCAGCAGTCTTACGTTACCCGTTTAGCAATACCCCGATCATAGGGTAGTGGCAAAAGGAAAAAGGGAGAAAGGAGAAAATGCTGAGTGACAAAAGAAGCAGATGGGAGAAGGAAAGAGAAAAGGGAAGAAAAAAGGGGAGAGAGAAAGAGAGAAGGAGAAAAAAAAGGAAGAGAGAAGAACCTGCTCTGAAATTACTGTTCAATCAATTGGCAAGTTATCCTCAGGTACCCAACGAGCATTGGAATGACTATTGGGAGCAAGTATGCTGGAAGCTGTGCCTTAGCTGGTGTAAAGATTCAGAACGTTACTGAGGTTAATAGAACATGCGGGAATTTACTCCCTGGTCTTTGATAAAGGTTGGATGAAAAGCAGAATTTCCATTCTCTAGGAAATCTAAAAAACTATTTTTCATTCTGATTTAGAAAGAAAATCAATAGTTTGTATTTCCTACAAAATGAAAACCCTTCCAAAATCCAGCTACTGCAGGAAGGCAAGAAGAAAAACAAAAAAAAAACAAAGAAAGAAAAGAAAAAGAGGGAAGAGTTGTTGCTGGGTAGGATGGCTAGATGTATTGCACACTTGAAGCTGGCTGTACCCAACTCATTTGGGGAAAGGCAACCTTCCTTGCATTTATAGAGTCCACAAGAGATGTGCATACTCTCTTTTTTAGTAGCAACAATAACGAGGGCTGGGTATTGCCCTGTTCGAGGCTTCCTTTGAGGCATTTTGTTCACGTCTCAGTGCAGACTGACTCCAGTCCCATGGGTTTGCATACCAACTAACCACTACCTACCTCTGCTATCTCCTCTCTCCCCCCTCCTTTTTCCATTCTTTTCCACCCTCTCCTTCAAACACATTCCTCCTTAGAGCTGTTGTGCTTAGAGGTGCAGCCTAGCTCACAGAGATTAATTTAATTTAGCATTGCTAAATGACTAAAATGTTATGTTTTTTTTCCAATGCTTTGCTTTCAAAAAGTAGGGAAAACAAATATTAATTTTCAGTTTGATTTGGCTGTAAGATCTAGTTTCCTGTGGTCAATTGTTGACTGGGGCCCTACCTATCTATTAAGTATTATATTTGGAGATAATGAGGGAATGCTTTGCGATATTTTTTCATTGCTGTCATGTGTCATGATTATTTAAATCTAATTTCAAAATAAATTAATGAGTGCAGTCCTTGTGTCCTTACTCAAGCATTGGATCACTGCTAGTCCACGTGCAGGCTTTGCAACCTCCATATGGTGAAACTAGACAAAAGCAGGGGCTTAAGTTCCAGTCATTATATCCTTGAACAAAGTCTTTCAGTTCTCCTTTTCGAATCTGAGTTTCATTTCCAGGCCAGCCAGACTGCTTGTAATCTCAGTATGACCCATTTATTTCAGACCGCACTTGCACAATACCTAGGTCCCATAATGAGTGAATTTATTATGGCAATTTATTAATAGGCATACAGTTAGGACAGGGACAAATTCTAACAAAAATAAAAAGAGACTATATGGGAACTGTACCTTGAAAAACATAAACAAGTAACTTGAAAGTTTATTTTAAGTTCACCCAGAATTAGTTTCCAGTACAGAAAAGTTCATTCCTCTAAGCTAAGCTTAGCAGCTTAAACATGTTTTACTTAGTGTGTGAAAATGAAAAAAATGTATGTACCTCAAGAGTGAGCACTCTTGGAAGCAACATGAAGACTTAAAAAAGAGGTAAGAAAGGAAGTGGTACAACTAGTAAAAGTAGTATTGTTCTTGCTGTACTTAAATTTGGTTTTCCTGTGTTACAATAAAAATAAAAAGTACTCAGATGTATTGGTCTGCAGTTATACAATACGTTCTCAGGTCAATCTGGAGAGTATTTGGGCATTCAGGATGAACATTCGTGTATTGTGAAACATCTGTAAAAAGTAAATGAATGTATACATAACGCTAGATATAACTGTCAGTTATTAAGAGTATACATCTGAACATCAAGCAAGTGGTACTTAGATAAGTGAACTAAAGATCTGTATTGAACACTAGCTGGAAACAAATTTAATTTGCAACAAAGAAGATCTGAATAAATATCAAATTAAAAAAACCCTAAAACTATTGAAGCAAGGTGGTAAGTTCTCTGTCATTAGAACTCCTTTAGAACCATGAGACAAACACCTTTTTGGGAACAGATTACATGTTCTGTCAGATTCCCTCCAGTCCCAATTATTTGTGTTAACTCTTATATTTTTGTGTATGATATATACGTATACACTGTAATGCTCCTCAGCCAAAAAGTACATGATAAGCACGAGTGATTAAACTTTGGTTTTCCAGTAGAAGAACATTTAATTTGAAGTCTTCTAGAAGCTTTAACACAGCTCTTCTGATATACCTTTAAGTAAAACCTTCACAGGGTTCTCAAGAAATGACTTTAATAGATAAATGGAATTGAAAATGTGTCTTGTCCGGCTGTCTCATTAAGCTGGTATGAACTACCTTAGTCTTGGCTCTCCCAGAAGCTAATTTTCAGTTCTAATCCCAGGAAAAGAAATACGATATACAGTAACGCTTATCTGAATGTAAACATCAAAGCAAAAAGTCTGACAAATATAGACAAGCACATTCATCCAGAAAAGATGTAGAACAGTGCCAGTACTTGCTAGAAAACATGGTCTCTCAGGACATCCAAAAGCTCCTTCTTCCTACCTGAACTAACCCCATAAGTGGAGGAGGTGTGAGGGATCAGAGCAGCTCTGTGGATCAGCTGATAGCCAGGTAAAAATGATGAATGAGAATACATGAAAAAGCCATAGTTAACTTTTCTATATACTGAATTTTGAAGATAAGCTATTATTAGGTGTACAAACCCAACCCAACTAAATTTCAAATTCTACCAGTTAGAACAAAATGAGCTTATGAAGGGGATGCTCAGTTCATCATGGTTTACCAGAGCCCATTTGGTAACAGCTATATAATGCATGCAAATTTGGAAAGGTCTATAAAGTCTCAGTCAAAATTCATTCTATGTTTCAAACTTTGAGAAGAAATGCCAAAAACCCCACGTCCAGTGAGTGAATCGCCCATCATCTATGTACAATACATGGTTCACTGACTGACTTATCACTCTGAGAAAGAAATCCATTTGTAGGGTGTAAATTAGTAAGCTGAAACTTCCATGCTAGTAGCTTTTAATGCACTTTGTTTCAGGGATGCTGACAAAAAATCCAGGGTGATGCATCTTCTTTTACTGCAAAATATGCGTTACAATTTAGAAATATTGATGAAAAGTGAAAATCAATTTCTTCTGTCATACCTTTGTGCAGAGACCATTTGGAAGGTGATATGCTGCCGTTCAAATCACTCTCACATTTTGCAGCACTGTTGTGGTTTAACCCGGCAGGTAGGTACCACCACACAGCTGTTCACTCACTCACTCCACAGCGGGATGACGGAGAGAATCGGAAAAAAGGTAAAACTTGTGGGTTGAGATAAAGACAGTTTAATAGGACAGAAAAGGAAGGGAAAATAACAATAATGATAAAAGAACATACAAAACAAGTGATGCCCAATGCAATTGCTCACTACCTGCTGACCGATACCTAGCCAGTCACTGAGCAGCAGGCTGCCGCCACCCCTGGGCCAACTCCCCTTGGGTTTTTTGTTCAGCATGATGTCATATGGTATGGAATATCCCTTTGGCCAGTTTGGGTCAGCTGTCCTGGCTGTGTCCCCTCCTAGCTTGTTGTGTCCATCCAGCCTCCTCACTGGCAGGGTAGTATGAGAAGCCGAAAAAGCCTTGACTTAGTGTAAGCACTGCTCAGCAACAACTAAAACATCAGTGTGTTATCAACATTCTTCTCATCCTAAATCCGAAACATAACACCATACCAGCTACTATGAAGAAAATTAACTCTATCCCAGCCAAAACCAAGACAAGGACCTATGGAAAAAACAAGTAGGTAAAACAAAACGGTCAAAAAGGAAAAAAAAAGAACAGAAATTTAAGGATTCTTGCTTCCCATGTCACTATACATATCTCCAGCAAGAAATCTGGCATACTCTTTTTATTTGGTGCCAGATCCATCATCCACTTAAGTGAAGATATAGGCTATTACTGGCTTCAGTAGGAGTTGGAACAAACCTCCAAATTGCAATTGTCAGGGTCTTTCTTGCTTTGTGATATTTGATATCAGCAGGTATTAACCAGATACTGCATTTGGAGGGCATTTTTACAGCATGCAGATAATAATAGATTACAGAGTGCTCACTGAATAGTGCAATGTGCCCTATAATTGCGTGTTGTGGTAAATACATTTTATGACAGAACATTTGAAGAACACTGAGACTACTGGAAATTTAATCCCAAAGAATACACAAAAATATGCACAGAAGTGTGTTGTGGCTAGATAGATATAAAGGGGGCCTGGTATCAATGGATGAATAAGTGGTGAATTCTAATCTAATATTATGCATTTTAAGAAACAGCTTATTTTATGAAAATACAGTTTTTTCATTGCCTATTTTTAATTGGGTGAAATTCAACAGTCTGTTTTCTTTGGATGTATTTTGGTTTGTTTGATTGCTTTCAGAAAATGCAAAATGTTTCATTCCTGTTTTCGAGATGGAACATTTCAACTTTCCATTTTAAAGTTGCAAAAAATCCCCAAATAATAGAGATGGAGTAGAACAGGTTGAAACATACACATGTATCATCGGCCTTTGATCATTCTCCAGCTTTACACAGGAAGCCATCAAAAATAAAATAAACTCAACCAATTTCCCTTCCTTGTTTTTATCTATTTATTTTTCATCCCACAATCTAAAGCTGTCTTTCTTGTCTTCTTTAAAGTTCTACTCATGTACGTGTAAAAAAATACAGTGTTTAATTCAGACATTTTTGAATATAAATACCACAGTATTTCACATTTGCAGCTGCACTTGGTGTCCGTCTCCTCAGTGATAGGTATCAATCATGTGCAAAAGCAGGTGACCTGGCCTTTCACTGTTTGGGGCTGAAGTGCCCCAGTATTTCCCTTACAAAGAGTTGGGAAAAATGCCAGAAAGCCCACTAGGAGTCCCCAGATTAGACTCATTCCTGGGCTCTCTTCTCTAATCATCACTAGTGTGTCTCTGCTGACAGATCTAGCTGCCTCCACTCAGCCACATGCATCTCTTCTCAAAGGTGTAATTTTTTTTTTATAGTTTACTTTCGTAAGATTACAGATTTTTTTTTTTGATATTTGTTTATCTTCAGGCTGCAGCAAGCACAGCCGGACTCCTGCACTGATCTGCAGATTCCAGATGTGTTTAAACAAGGCACTGTTTACAGAAGAAAGGGAAAGACATGAAGATTTGCTCAGCACTCTCGTTCATCTGAACATGCAACTATATAAGCTGCTATGTAAGATCTCACATCTTAAGTTACTAAGGTTAAAGATCAGCAGCTATAGTTTCACATTTTATTAGCTTTCATTCTGTTTGCAACCATTACTTGAAGCTCCCTTCGTTGCTCTCCCATAAGTGCTTTCTAATATCCAGAAGGTTTTTTATGCAACTCTTAAAATATATCCACTGCCTCTCTTACTAGTATCTCCCTTCCTAAGGCATAACATTCTATACGTTTGTGAACCTCAGACCCCAAAGTGTATTTTAAAATTTCTGTATTACTTAACAAGCACATAAAGGATAAGATCACTAGAACTGTGCTTCTTCCAGTTAGATTAAGAAACATGAAAATAAATGCAATGAAATTGCTCTTTCAAATAATCTTTTTTAAGACGTTCAGGGAACATTTCAGTACATATGCCCTAGAGTCATGGAGACAGGTGGCTTACAGCATTGTCCAACCAGTCTTTGGCTCCTCAGGGTACTTCACATTCTGGGGTCACAACAGCATACAACAAATCCCACAAAAAGGGCTTTCTCGGGAGGAGTGTGTGTGTGTTTGGAGGTGGAGGGAAGAAGATGCAGCAGGAGAAAGAACAGTTTTCCAGTCTCTAGAACAACACAATATTGACCATGCTTACTATTTCCAGGTGTGACAAGACCCCAAATCAAGGAAATTTCTCTTAAACAGAGTCCTGTGACATGCAGTGCAATTAGAAAAACAAACCAACAAATTAAAGACAGACTCAAGGGCTGTCATACATTTACATTCAAAATGCTTTTTAATAAATAATTTAGAAATGGAAATCGTGCCCCAGAAGGTGGTTAGATCTTGAACTATTTATTTTGCTTGTCTTTCCTCCTCTCTCATATTTTCTGTGCTTTGCTCGAGTTTGTCTGATTTATTGTCCCATTTGGACAATAAAATAGGGTCATTGGTTTGAAGGGGCTTCATTATTATTTTGTTTTATTTTTGTATTTCCCCCCACAAGCCTAACTAACTCCTGCTTTGTTAGAAACCTGTCTGTATGTACAAAGTAGGTTACAAACATTTTAATAAGCAGTCACTGGCTGCATGTGGCATTCATTTAAAATGCTAACTTACATAAAAGATGTGCACATTTTGATAGCACAGAATAACATGTGCTTTGAACAAAACAAAGGATTACTCAGAGAAGCTATTAAAACATCCCATTTATATTCTCGTTTATAACTATTTAGCTCACATATAATAAACTGTCCTCCTTTTCCCCTGATCACGGATACCAATTTGTCTTTCCTCAGTTAGCTAAACTGTGCCAAAAAAGTTACAGAGCTCCAGCTTCAAAATCAGATTTCTGGCTATGATTCAACAAAATAGCAGCAAGTGGGCTCAGGAGTTGATACAGATGGGGAAAAAATGTTAAGAATCAAAAGCAAAGAGAAGAATTTGTTTACTGGAGAGAGGTTTGAATTGTTAATTTGGAAGATCACAAAGTCGAAGCAAAATGGGAGGCCTTAAATTTTGTGGAATATAAAGCAGGAGAGAGATAGCAACAGCAAAATATTATAAGAAAGATACATCTATGTCATTCAGGAACAATAAAACTCTACAAATAAATTATAAAATTAATAAAACCATGCTTACACCATTAGACTCATAAAAACTTTTTAAAATGCATAATAGCTCTGACCTTGCTTCTGTGGTTTTCAATTTGATTTTGTACCTCAAATAGACACTAGAGAAGATTAGAGTAATGCTTCCAAGCACAGAAACACATTACCCCTAAGTGGAATTCTTTTAAGATTTATGATTATGGGTATATTCTTTTGATACAGCTGTATGAATCACAGAATCATAGAATCATTTAGGTTGGAAAAGACCTTCAAGATCATTGAGTCCAACCATTAACCCAACACTGCCAAGTCTACCACCAAATCATGTCCTTAAAGTGCCACATCTACACGTCTCTTAAATACTTCCAGGGATGATGACTCAATCCCTTCCCTGGGCAGCTGGTTCCAATGCTTGACAACCCTTTCAGTGAAGAAATTTTACCTGATATCTAATCTAAACCTCCCCTGGCACAACTTGAGGCCATTTCCCCTTATCCTATCACCTGCTGCTTGGGAGAAGAGACCAGCACCCACCTCACTACAACCTCCTTTCAGGTAGTTGTAGAGAGCAATAAGGTCTCCCCTCTGACTCCTTTTCTCCGGACTAAACAACCCCAATTTCCTCAGCCGCTCCTCATAAGACTTGTGCCCCTCACCAACTTGGTTGCCCTTCTCTGGACACGCTCCAGCACCTCAATGTCTTTCCTATAGCGAGGGGCCCAAAACCGAACACAGTACTCCAGGTGCGGCCTCACCAGTGCTGAGTACGGGGGGACGACCACTTCCCTGCTCCTGCTGGCCACGCTATTGGTGATACAGGCCAGGGTGCTGTTGGCCTTCTTGGCCACCTGGGCCCACTACCAGTTCATATACAGACAGCTGTTGACCAATACCCCCAGGTCCTTTTCTGCCAGTGTAGTGGGTTGACCCTGGCTGGATGCCAGGTGCCCACCAAAGCCGCTCTATCACTCCCCCTTCTTAACTGGACAGGGGGAAGAAAATATAACCAAAGGCTCGTGGGTCAAGATAAGGACAGTTTAATAAACTGAAAGCCAAGGTCGCGCGCAAAAGCAAAGAAAAACAAATGATATTATTCTCTACTTCCCATCAGCAGGCGATGTCTAGCCACTTCCTGGGAAGCAGGGCTTCAGTACGCGTAGTGGTTGCTCCTGAAGACAAAAAATGCCCCCCTTCCGTCTCCCTTTACTTAGCTTTTATATCTGAGCTGACGTCATATGGTATGGAATATCTGTTTGGTTAGTTTAGGTCAGCTGTCCTGGTTATGTCCCCTCCCGAGATCTCGCCCTGCCCCAGCCTGCCGTTGAGGGGGGGGGCAAAAATGTTGGAGAGACAGCCTTGATGCTGTGCCAGCACTGCTCAGCAGTAGCCAAAACACTGGTGTGTTATCAACACCTTTCTAGCTACTGATGCAGAGCACAGTGCTATGAGGGCTGCTATGGGGAGTATTAACTCCATCTCAGCCAGACGCAATACAGCCAGGCAGCTCTCCAGCCCCTATTTGAAATTTTGTATTTGAAAAAAATACAAATATTAGATAATGTTTATTTTGTTACTAAAATGCTAAAAATTAATTACTGTGTTTCAGTGAAAAATACCTATAGAGTTAATTCATAAACTTGGATAAACTGTAACCACAAGGTAGGTCATGGACTCCATTCCTCAGATGCAGTTCTCCTCCATTTAAGTAAATAAACTGTGTTAAAAAAAGGGCATTCTGCCTGTGAACGAGGCATGCACAGCACTGCCCAGTACATGCTCTATGTGGTGCAACTAACTAATAGATTTTTCAATATCACAGGTCACAGATGAACTAAATTCCATGTCCCTTTGTTCTCTTTTTATTATTTTGAATCATATTATGCCATTGATTTTTAAAACAGAATTCCCCACAGAATCCAATAGGACTCTGCTTGGAAATCAATGGTATGATACGGCCTTAAGTATTCTATTTGATTCCGTTGCAGAGACGGACTGAACAGGTTGAAAAAGGTGAAAACCACACCAGCAGGTAGGCTGCAAATAGACCCAAAAAAGAATTATCTCTTTTCACTCAATGATTTCTGCAAGTAAAAGTTGATTTGCTCCTGCCTCTCCAAGGGATCATGGTACATGGCAAAATACCAGAGCCCTCTTCTCCCTCTAGCTCTGTTGAGTGGTTCGAGTAAGGAGAAACCGAAACCTTGTCCTCATGGCCCACAGGCACTGCTGCATCCTCATGCCCCAGGTACAACCCTCCAAAACAAGGACCAGCTTCCTTACCACCCCATCTCCACCCCTTCACATGGCCATCAAGAGATGCCACAGGCCAGCCTCTGCTAGTTTCTATGCAAAAAATAAACATGATTATCCCTTTTCTGCTCAGCACTTCTGTAGCCAGAAGCTTACACACAACTGAGAAATACCTAGGACCCAGAAACTTAGGAAATCTTTATATCTATGGCATTAACTGGTACAGAATCAACAGGAATAAAGTCAACTTTTAGCCACTTCAGGCACAGAAGACTGGAAATGAACAAGAACAGTTTCTTCTTGTACAAGTAGGAAAAACAACTGATGATAATGGATGGGTGGGTATTTTTTCAGTTCATCCACTTTCTCAATGCAAGTTTGCAAAGTTCAATAAAAAAAACTTGAAGAGAATACTTACAGGCGTTATTCATTTATAAGGAAAAGACAACCCAAATAATACAATTTTGCTGTAAGGGTCATAAATTGCAGATCAGTGACTAGACATGCATCTAGCAGGAACCAATTTTTTTAATGGCTCAAGTGGGGTAATTTATATTCTAAGGGGGCAAAAGATACATAGTGTACTACCTTATTTTCTCAGACTAATTTTAAATATGGCCTAGCTCATTTCCCTTCCTAGCAAATTGTCAAAGACTGATGATGAGAGTGCAGTGTTTATTCTAGACCCACTTCCCTCACATTTCTTCAAGTAAATTAACCCCAGTGCCATGTGAGGAACATAATTCCAGAATCCAAAACCTGATCACATCAGTCTTGCTCTGCCATCATCCATATAACTGCAGGCCAAGCTCAAAAGGACATTAATTTGTGGGGAATAGATCACATTTAGCATACAAAATCCAATGAAAATAAAACTAATGTACGATCCGTTATACAAGTAGCAGAACTTTTTTTTGGGGGGGGGGCGGGGCGGGGGGGATACATGGAAGAGTCACTATCACAAATGGAAAAAGAAAAGCACCAATGTAAACTAAAATATTTTTTTCCACCATGCCCTTGTATGGTTCCTCTCTGATTAGGACAAGTTTCTTTTTAATATTAGGTGCTTAGTAACAGAAAAGAAGTTGTAATAAGATTTCTCGTAGGTGAAGCATCCGCTTTTTCCTTTCAGGAAGCAACATTTTCTTTTACCCAGCACACATTTTAATTGCCTAAGATGCAATTTCCCTTATGAATAATTTGAATACAGCTGACTTTTTGACTAAGCAAATTTTCTTCAGAACTCAAATGATGTGTGCACTGTAAAATATGGAAAACCATGTGGCAGGGTAGCAGAAGCAAAGTGATGGAAGTATAGCATTAAAATTAATGTCATTTAAGAAATCACCAAGGTTCTTATTCTGTCAGTGACACGTGTCTCTAACCAGATGTGTAGCCTACATTTTAGTTCACAGCCGCAAAGCTATTCTCTGCAAAGCTCCATTCACATCATCCTACTTAATGTCAGCTTTGCCATTACAGACCCTCTGTCAGTAGCTCATAATGGCTCTGCAAAAAATCCACTGCAAAGCGGAGTTTGGCTATAAAGCTCTGTCTCTCCATCAGAGAATTTGTTACTGTCTTTCCCTCATATACTGCCCTCATGGGGCCTTACGCTTCTGACTTAAAATATGAATAACTTATTGAAGTCACTATGTCCTGCAGTAGGAAAGCAAGCCTTAGCAGCTATAATTAAAATTATTCTATTTTCTTTTGACTAAAATACAATAAAGCAGAAAAAAAGATTAAAAAATATCTAAAGCAGCACATTATTTTCTAGCGCAAGTGGCAGGTGTGAATTTTCAATAAATCACGTGAGAGACTTAGATATCATCTGAGAGTCATAGATAACTTACAACAACTAAAAATTAGATCACCATCTTCAATTAACAGAATCAAGCCGTACACAAATGGTGGTTTTAATGATACCACAGTGCCAAAACAGGACTAATAAAGTAGCTTTGTTGATATTGTCAGTCTATATAATTTGGAAATGCATTATCCGGTCCTGAAAATGCACTCCATGAATACTTTGTAGAAGCTGTATTAGCTGCCTAGTGTAGTAAATAAATTGAAATACTAACTATTCTTTCTTTGGAAGGGGGCTTCGTTATTTATTTTATTGTTGGAATTATTTCACTAAGAGGAACTTTATTTTTTAAGGATTGTGTTGGGAAAATTTGTCTCCTAAGGGAAATAAACTAGCTGCTTTTCTACCAACATAAACTACTTTAGCTGATGAGTAACCACTAACCATAACTTAATATAATTTCAAATTATTTGCATTTTCACTTGCCTGTAGCAGCTAAGCCATCTGTTACACTTTTTTATTTTTTTATTATTACCTTTTAAAATCAGCAGAAGTAAACACTCTTTATCTATGCCTGTTTAGTAGTAAGACAGTATTCAGCTAAACTGTACCAGTGAGTCAGAAGAAGAGACCAAATTCAGCAGTTTCTGATGTCTCTTCCAAATGCCCGATATGAGATTTTAGTTCACTGGACCAGACACATACACAAACTAAACTCTGGCAGATGAACATATATTCCATGAAGTTGATCGACATTATGTTTTATACTACTCAGCTTTTTTTTTTTTTTTTAAATCAGTTCCATGTAAAATCAGCTAAATCTGTTATAATCCCATATTAAACTCCACTTTATAACAATAACTTATAATTAATGTACTCTTCAGTACAACAGATCTTGATTAATAGAATAAATCCAGGAAAAAAAAAAATCTGCTTTGACATGTGAAATAGACTTGTTGGTTAAACATAAATACTTCATTCCTTTAGCGAATAATAAAACACTTGTAAGAAAATAGGCCCTCAACTTTATTATTTTAAGTCATTTAAATCCCACATATCACTGACCATGCTTAGCATTTTCCTGTGACTGATGAGACAACAGGCTCGTTTTGAGTTTGTGCGATACATACTATTTAAGACAAAGTGAAAAAAAAAAAAACCCAAACCAACCAACAAAAACCCCACACCACTCTCCTGGCCCTTCTATTATTCTAGTGACATTGTGCTGTTTATTGAGTTGTGGGATTTCAAAGAAATCCACATTAAAACTTGGAAAATGTTTCCCCTCTGGAGAACAGCACTAATTAATTCATTAGTGATGAAATGTATTAGTGATGAAAAATGTCTATGTATTTAGGTCTGTCTTCTGATTAGGGAAATCTTCTCTGGGTGTTGGAGAGCAAACTATTCCCAGAAATTAATACATAAAAGCATCTCTCTGTTGGGAGGAAGTTTAGTAAAACTCTGAGGGAGAAAAATTAAATGAATTCCTAAACTGTTTCTTAGTGTAGTCAGTTTTCAATATTTAATGGGCACACACAAGTTGAAAAGAGGACATAATGTCTTTTTCTTTTTTTTGTCCTTTAAGATTGTAGTGATGAGGTCTTTTTGTTTTATTTTTACTGAAGACTTAAAAAAGGTAATCTACCATCCTGCATCTATAAGTATACATGTTTAGAACAAAAATATTCTGGTTCTACCATTTGAATTGCTAACAGCTAAATACAAGCAGTTGTATTAACATTTAGCATGTGCGTGGTCAGGGAACACCATGGAAATGTGGAACATTACTCAAGTTCGGTGGTTTTTAACCTTTTAGAGCTTGAGGGCCCTAACAAATTTCTGTTAAAAGAACAGACCCCAGTAAAAGCATTACAAGGAAAATATCTCTATACCCAGTATTAATTTGACTTGATGGAGTGGGAGGTGGTGTGGAAGTCATCAGAAATCACCTTAGAAATCACTAGGGAAAAAAACCCTTGAGATGAGCCACCTGAAAACAGATTCCTAGGAAACAGATCCTGTATTGAGAAATTCTAGTCTAAGAGCTGCCAGTTTAGCAGCTAGGCTGCATGGAGCAACAGCAGCCTCCACAGATATCACAAGTCTCCCAGCCCAGGTTAAAGAGTTCAACCCTCAATGCCATGCCTGAGAGGCGCAAGAGTAGATAAACCCACCGCCCAGGAATCCTTAAGCCCTAACGGTCCGATGATTTCACGGAGCTGCAAGATCACACATAATAGCTTATGGCAGGCTGAGCAGCTTACTTTATCTTATTAAAGAAGGAAAACAAGTATAATTTAACTTTACCACCTCAGAAATCCAAAGAAAATTTCACTGAATTCTCCAGGGGGAAAGCTCTTCACTAGTATAAAATATATCACGCTTGCACTTACATAGGACTATCTTATTCTTTTTCTCCTTTACAGAACAAACTGACTCATCTAATGTATACTAGAGCTGAGAAATTCTGCCCGGTATGTGTGTTTCCCTATAAAAATTAGATCAACAAGTGGGGGCCTCCAGTCACTAAGGTGTTATCCAAGCATTGTTACTTGTATTACTTTGTTTCTTTGTGTGATTATTTTTATCACTTAAGAGTATTTTATGGTCTGCCACATTGGGTGACTTCCAATGTTACAGTGGAAGCTTACATAGTGCATGGCTGCTTTGGTTTTGAAACCAGCCCAGTAAAGGCTGATGATACACCTCACTTGTTTGGGAACTAAATCTACTTGAAAATACAATTATACAAGAAACTTAGTTGTAGAATTTTAAAGTGCCACCAAAGAGGAAGGAACAACTTTTGTCTGAACCATAGGCTAAGCAAGCAACTGGAATAAAGGAAAATGAAATTTGTTGTAGCCACATACACAGACAGAGTGTGGAGAAGCTAATCCAAAGAAGCAGGTATTTTATGTAGTGTACACGTCAGACTGGCCTTTTTTCTCTTTTTTCTCTTGTTTTTAAGAAGGAAATGAGCCTCTTTTAACCCCACTGAATATAAAAAAATTTCCATTTGCAGTTTCCAAACCATTATTTCTCAAAGCTAAGGAAAAAACATTTACGTGTTCAGGAATTTTATCTTTTTCCCTTATTCTTCACCATTTCCTTAGATATTTGCATTCATCTAGTCTAAGCAAACTGTTTTAGGCAATTTCCAATTTACAAAGCTATTAGCCTTTCACCTGAGCACAATCTGGTTTCTTAAGGTAGGCAGTTCTCTTGCTTTAAAACGTGTTATTTGTTTCCAAATCTGAAACTTTGAAAACCATCAAATCTTTTGCCTCAAACCTCAAAGTTCTTTTTCCCCACATCCTAGCAGAGCTTCTCTGTACACAAATCAATCAGAAGTAGTGTCTGTGAAATACTACTTTCTAAAATTTCTTATGCTAAATCTATATAAGCTCCCTATACTGATTTCACCAACAGTACACTGGCTTGTTCATGATTCCCCTTCCTTGACTGTCATCACTTTTCATCTTTCAGTCCCTCCCCCCTATATGTAATTGTAAGAAAAATATGACTCTGGGCCAATTAAAAAAAAAAAAATTTGTTTTACATTATCTTGTGAGACTAGCGGAACTTTAAGAAAACCAGATTCACAATATGAAGAGAGAATAAGATAAAGAATATTTTTGCTTAAATAGTTGCAGAATAAAAAGGTAAAACAGGAGATATAAGGGGGAAAAAAAATCTTACCAGAATAGTACCTTCAGAACTCACCAAGAGAAATGTTAGGGTGTTATTAGTTTTCTCCTCTTTCCTTCTGAATTTAGAAGACCATGCACACTGAAATCAAGTTTCACTGTAAGATATATTAATCCAGTTCTAGACTGACAGATTAATTTAAGTTGGAAGGGACTCTGGGAGGTCATACCATCCAATCCCCTCTCAAAACATGGGTTAAGTTGCACAGGGCCTTGTCCAGCAGATTTTTGAGCATTTTGCAGGACAGAGATGCCATATTTCCACATATCTAATCAGCTTCTTCTGTTGTTACAACACCTGAGATCAGCTCATGGCTGTCTTTCATTTCCTTTCCCAAAACACTTGTGTTCCCGAATTCTCATCCTTCATTAAGCAGGATCTAGCCACTATGATAGGTCTCATCATTAAAGTGAGAAGACTTCAGTGTCAATTGCCAGCGGCAGCAAATCCAAACTTGCGCTTGAGCATGGATGCAGACAGTACGTGTATGCAATTGGGCGCAATCATATTGTGTAACAAAAGATAACAAATGGCCTGTTGGGTGAATCACAACTACACATCTTCTGGGTGCTCCAAGCCAGACCTATTGGAGGATAAAACATACTCCTTAAAACATATGCACAAGATGTTTTACTTCACAATCTGGACAAGCTAAAAGCATACATAAAGACCTTTCTGGAAGCTGACAGGATAAGGCAGGTACTGTTAGTCAGCAGCATTTTCCTACAACAGCTTAACTCTTCCCCACACAAACTTTCAAGCTTAGCTGTTTTCTGTTCACATTGACTGGCTTGTTCAGAGATATAAACTAATGTTGAATTATCACAGATTTGAGCTTTGTGAAGCTGGTGTTTGCAGTGAAATCAGCTTTATCAAAATAGTAAAACATGCTGGAAGTGCAAGCAAACCTGCCCCTTCCTGTGAAACAGCAGGGCAGAGGCTGCTTCCAGCAATTCTCCTTGCAGAAGTGCTCCTGCTTCAGGATGAGAAATGACACACAAAGTTGTTTGGGCAATATGCCATAACTTTCTGTTCTAGGTCTGTAACTGAAGGAGTAGCCTCTTCCTCTTATAATGCAAGTACAAATACACTGGTAGGAGACAGGTGCAAATTTACCTCACGACAATTCATAGGTTCCCGTGTGTCCTGGTTTTGGCAGGCATAAAGTTAATTTTCTTTCTAGTAGCTGGTATAGTGTTACGTCTTGGATTCGGTATGAGAAGAATGTTGATAACATACTGATGTTTTCAGTTGTTGCTAACTAGTGTTTAGACTAAGGCAAGGATTCTTCAGCTTCTCATGCTCAGCCAGCAAGAAAGCTGGAGGGGCACAAGAAGCTGGGAGGGGCCACAGCCAGGACAGCTGACCCAAACTGGCCAAAGGGATATTCCATACCATGTCATGTCATGCCCAGTGTATAAACTGGGGGGAGCTGGCCGGGGGAGGCAGATCACTGCTTGGGAACTAACTGGGCATCAGTCAGTGAGTGGTGAGCAATTGCATTGTGCATCACTTGTTTTGTATATTCCAATTCTTTTATTATTATTATTGTCATTCTAGTAGTAGTAGTAGTAGTAGTAGTAGTATCTTCTTCTTTTCTGTCCTATTAAACTGTCTTTATCTCAATCCATGAGTTTTACTTTTTCCCCAATTCTCTCCCCATCCCACTGGGTGGGGGAGAAGTAAGCGAGTGGCTGTGTGGTGCTTAGCTGCTGGCTGGGGTTAAACTGCAACACGATGGCTTTGCCACACTCCAGTAAATGCTCATGACCAGAAAAAGTAACAAAAAAACAGAGTAGACTTTGAACTGGCAGTGATTTTAGAGCATCGGGCAAAAAAAATAAGTAATGCACATAAAAGAGGCATAAGTTATTTCTTCTAATGGACTAATGAGAACGATGATTGGAATGGGCACAAATTCAAGAAATATCTTTCCTAACTGGAAAGAAGGTAAAGTTGAACAAAGTGAGAAAGTGCTGACATCTTATTGGTAATTTGTATTAATTCTGAAGGAAAATTTATATGTTAGGAAAAAAAGTCTGCTGGAGTGGCAGAAAGAAGAAATGAAAACCAAGAGCCAATAAATAGGTATTAATATACAAAATGCAGTAAAATTCAATATAAAGCAAATAAACACATATTTAATAAGAAATATTATCTCTTCCTCTGTAGAATCAGAGCAATAAATTACATAAATCTGAGACTAGCTAGAGACCAGAGTTTGTTCAGTATAGTTGCAACAAAATAACAGACATTGACGATTACAGAAATCAAGACACTGACCTTGGTCAGGAAGTACATATCAATTACAAAAAGCTGACTCAGACACACCACAGGTGAAAGAGATCTGCATGTAGTCCAAGTGGTGTGACTTACCACAATTTACAAAATCACTAAATATTCAGGCAAGATAATATACATAAGACCCAGTGAGCCTAGCCCAGGCAGTATTCTCCTGCTATCATTACCATTTCTATCAGAGAAGGAATTTCTATTACAGCAACAAATGCCTCCTGGAACTAATTGGCACTCATTGGCAATCTCAGTGCAGAGGCTAATGAAGTACCTTTTGAGCCTGAGAGTTTCTGAAGAGGTGATCTCTCCAGCTCAGAACTGAGACTCAGTAATGAGGCAGGATAAGGATGATTCCTCTGCTAATGCTCATCCCTCACATGTCCTCACTGTAAAAAAATGGAATTCATCCATATGTTTAAGGAATCCAGGAAGCCCCTGTGTAGAAAACCCATTATCACTGCACTTCACTGCTCACAGGGAGAAGGATCACAAAGAAAGTTTGCAATAAGAGCTGCCTTGTTCCCCGCCCCTCCCCACCTCATGTATTTCATTGCTCGAAAAAAGCTATTTGGGGTCAAGCAGGGAATATGACTGAACAGTGGTAACAGCAAAGGACTGATCCCTGGAAGTCATCATTGATATTCTACCCTAAGAGGATAGTCCTTCCAAATCTTAAGCACAGTTTGGAGGACTGTCACCTACATTACACCTGCTAAATCTTGAGATAGAATTTACCTAAATAGAACAGTTCTTACTGCAGAGCCTTCCCCACTCAATCAAGCTGCTATTTGGAAAGAAAAAGCACAACAGAAAAATTAAATAAACTAGTAGCTTTATCAAGCAACTCCTATCAGATGACCTATTTTTATTATGTGGAGTGCAAATAAATACACATCAGTTCAAGTTGCCCGGCACTTTTAAAATTAAGAGAATACCTTAAGTGCTGGACCACAGTATTCACCTATGCTACATGTTGAAGTGCTCACAATACATGAGAAAGTCTTTGACCAACAGACTCACAGGTGTAAGAGACCTAGGCAGTCTGGAGACAGTATAATGGGCTTAAGCTAGAGCTCTTCAAAAAAAGGGGTGTACAAAGTGTGTATTCTTGAACATGAAGTTATAACTGCAGTTCATCTGCTTTTTAAATTTTCTCAGACATAATAGTTCATTCTGGCCATCAGTTAGCTGGAAAAAATGTAATTAAGACACTTAGTTTTGTTATTTTGGATAACTCCAACAAGCATGTTTACTGCTTCGCTTTGCATTTAGCATTGGTCTGAGATTTGGCACTTCTAGGCAACCTGATATTAAAACATACTTCTGTTGCTGTGAAATTATCGTTGCAAGGAATAATAGTTATGTTAATAATTATTATTATTGTGTTATAACACAATTCCTTTTATTTTTTCCCCCATCCATTCAAAAAATGCCCAGCAGAGCTTCAAGAAAGAGCAAATTAGAGGCATACATAACTCTCCCTGAAAAGATGACAAAGGATTTGTCATCCAAGTTGTTAAAGGGCAGACCTCCAAACTAAAACACTTTGGAGACGCACTGAGTAGGTGCCATTTGCCAAAAGCCAAATTGTATTTTTGGCACATGTGGATCCACGATGGAAGGGCAGGAAATCTGTGCCAGTACATCCTGCAGCTTCTGACATGGGCCCTTTATCTCCCCTTCTCCCGAGATGCTGTGCAACTCTGCAGCTTGTGAAGTATCATTGACAAGCTTTTCATAGTAATTGCAACTGTGATTTAGGTATGTGGACTGCTAATCTGTTGCCTACGTCAAATGCACAAGCAAGCCAAAACTTCCTCTGAAGTTTTCTTCTTTGAAAACTGCTCTGAATCTCTGGAATTTTGTATGTCTCTTTGTGCTTGCTCTGACAGCAAAAATAATTACAAGTATTTCTGAGTTAGGCGATAGTTACATTTAGTTAATAATTTATCATACTTTTATTACTAACCAGCAGGCTTCAAGATTAAATACCACTTAAATAAAAGTGTCAGCTCTAAATTTGCCTCCTGACAAAGTTTTAATTTTTTTTTTTTTATTGCATGTGTTATTCCTGCTAACCATTTTGAAGTGATAACCCCTCTGAAAAATCAAGGTTTATAATTTGTATATACCAACTTGGGCCTTTAGCTTTAGTTCTCCAGTTTTTTAATTCAACCAATACACTTGTCTCAATATCTTTTAATTCTATTTAATAAATAAATTAAGTCTTAGACAATAGAGATCATCTGTTATTTTTTTCTCTTGAACTCCACTCTCTTTCTCCTTTTTGTTGCTTTTAGCATCTTCTACACTACCTCTAGACTGAGATAGATTAGAATTTGCAGCCCATCAGTACCGTTTTGTACTGAACGTTTCCAGAATCAGATGAGAGTAATCACAAGACTACATCTGTGTCTTGGCTAGAAAAGCTGAAGGCTCCCTGGTGTTTGTGTCTCAGCAACTCAGCTATGCCATATCAGCTGGTCTAACTACATGCTTTCATATTAGTAATCATATCAGATTTCTTCACAAAGACAGACGAAAAGATTTTTAGGTAAGAGTACCTTTCTACAAGAAACTGAATTTCATTATAGGGAATTATAATCCACATAAGTCTATATTACAAATGAAGTTTCCAGTGTTCAAACTTCAGCATACATAAGAACTGCAAAAGGTCAGCACTTCTTTACTACCATTCAGAACATACACTCTTTAATAGACTTTATATATATACACATATATATATATATAAAATTTTCAGAATGTGAAAGTACATGCAAAACAGAACTGAAATCAGTACTAAAAGGGAAGGGAGACAGGAGGGTGGTGTGGAATTAATAAACAATACAAAGTCTTGAACATTTTTGCTATAATGAAACACAAGAAAATTAGTATGTTCTGTTCTGAGCTCTCTTCCTAGCCTGGTCAAAGGTGACAATAGTCATTCATGCTCCATGGAATACATTGTCCTGATTTTGGCTGGGATAGAGTTAATTTTTCTTTCTGGTAGCTGGTATGGTGTTATGTTTTGGGTTCAGTATGAGAAGAATGTTGATAACACACTGATGGTTTCAGTTGTTGCTAACTAGTGTTTAGACTAAGACAAGGATTTTTCAGCTTCTCATGTCCAGCCAGCAAGAAGGCTGGAGGGGCACAAGAAGCTGGGAGGGGCCACAGCCAGGACAGCTGACCCAAACTGGCCAAAGGGATATTCCATACCATGTCATGTCATGCCCAGTGTATAAACTGGAGCGCGCTGGCTGGGGGGGAGCAGATAGCTGCTTGCGGACTAACTGGGCATTGGTCAGCAAGCGGTGAGCAATTGCATTGTGCATCACCTGTTCTATATCTTCCAATTCTTTGATTATTATTATTATAGTTGTTATTTTATTATTATTATCATTATTATTTTCTTCTTTTCTGTCCTATTAAACTGCCTTTATCTCAACCCACGAGTTTTACTTTTTTCTTCCCCCGATTCTCTCCCCCATCCCACCAGGGGAGGGGAAAGTGAGCGAGCAGCTGCATGGTGCTTAGTTGCTGGCTGGGGTTAAACCATGACATACATTTACCACCAATAGAAATGGAGAAATCTTTGATGACTAGTTAACATCTATAAGCTCTTACAAATAACAGGCTACAAGAAAGTTAGCCTCTATTGCATGAAAATTCCAGAGCAGGCAAAGCATTTAAGCCTCTCTTTTTTTTAGATTATCTTCCAATCATCATCTAGCATTTGCTCAAGCAACTCAAGGTAAACTATGCTAGAAGTATTCTTACTTGCATTTTAATCCTCACTTCATAACTTGATTTAGCTCTGCACAGAAGTTGGACTTCCTATGCCGTGATACTGCTTCAAGTCTATCTAGATCTAATATTCATAAACATCTTGAGGTAATCAAAGTCCCTCTCTGTCACAACAGGCAATATCTACCACGGTTTTAATGATAGCAACAAATTAGTGATTCTAATGTCAGAATGTCTTCCAGCTCAGCCTGCTTACTATTTTCTTATGTCTAGAGAAATCTGCTTATTTTCAGTAAATGAAAGGTTGATCCCACTGTGGATGGATCATTTCATCCCGTCTTGATCATCTCCTACCCAATCCATATCCTGCTGGAGGAACATAGACATACTTTTCTGAAGAACTCTACTTCCTGAATATGGTACGTATCTGTTATTCTGTCTCCCCTTTCCTATTTGTTTTGGTAACTTCACCTTTCAAATACAGCTCCAGAGCTCGATGTCAATACTAGCTCCTGTGTACTGTGAGTACAAGGTAACTTCAAAATTATAGACAGCAATGTACTTAGTTTAGCAAAGTATATCACATATATATGTATGCTCACATAGAATATATATATATGCTTATTACACATATCTGTGGTATATTTTAAATATATCAGCAGAGGCATCAAATTAACATTTGATGTAAGAAAATTTTTTAATGCATATCATCTCAGTGTCTCGAAACAGTACCTACTTGACTTATCTATAACTTACTTTCTTAGTAACAGAATTCTTATAGGTAATGTCTATTACAGTAATAAGTCTCATGGGAAAAATCTGTACTTAAAATACATCTCTTGCTTAAGAATAATGTAGTTATTGCATTCATAGCTTACTGAAGAGACAATCTGTCACTTAGATAAAAAATCAACACTATCAAATATATTCAAAAGTGCTAAATCTGTCCCTCTTGCAGATAGTCAGATTGCAACACAGAACTTGAATGGAAAACAAAATACAGGTTATAAACAAACAAAAGCTATGAGATTCAAATGTGGACAGGATATTACCCTGAAGGGAATTATGTTCTAATACCTACTAACAGAGGAGGAACCAACCTGATCAAATTTGTAGATTTTTTTCCAATTTAAATATAAATGGAATTGTTGGGAGGATTATGGAAGGTTATCTATTAGTTACATATAATCATGTTATTAGCTTTCATGAAATAGATTCACAATACCTTTCTAACCCTTAAATCTCTTATTTTATGATTTTTATAACAAGAACCCTTCTACTCTTAAGATGGCTGTTCTCTCTTTTGATATGAAGTTCTAATCATACATAGAACATAAAATGATTGACAGAATACTAACTAATATTATCTTACATAAGAAATTACTTTCTGATTAATATCTACCACTTCAACATACACACAAGAATTTATGAAATTCATTGATTATTCAGGCTCTGGTCATAATGGACTGTACTCCAGACAGACAGGAGCAGCAGATTATCTAAGATTCAACATCAGTTGCTAGAGTACAGAAGTGCATATGCTTAGGAGAATACAATTCAAAGTAACAAAAATGAGAATTAACCAGCTAACCAGGCAAGCAAAACTGTGGCCTAAAGTTTCTAGTAAACAAAGCCATAAGAAGAGTGTACATGTGTGATTGCTCTTTTGTTTTGTCTCACATGGAAAATGAGGTATTATTCACTTACTGTTCCCCTCCCACCTTTTATAATCAGCCAACTGCATAGCTGGGAACTTGGGGGGGTGGGCATTTCAGGGTGTTTTTAAGCATTATTGTAGGCATAGATGACTCATCTTAGGCCACAAAATAATGTAATATTAAATAATTACATAAATATTAAATTTAAACAACTTACTGCAAGTCTTGGGTTCATTTTCTAAGCTTATGCCTCTCTATACACCTTACACTTTGTTTCCAAAACCCATCATCATGTAGGAGCAAATGCAATATTTTCAATATCTGTTCACTATTGACAGACATTTCTGAAAGACTTATCAGTCTGACACTGATATTTTATACGTTTGTCATTCACCTGTAAATGACGTTCATTATTAACATTTTATATATATATATATATAGTTTCTGCTCTTCTAATACTAGAAACTGATGACCTAAGCCCACAAACTTCACCTACAACATAGTGTAGGTTAGCTAGTAGCAGCGGGACACAGAATCAGAATGCAATGATTACAATGGCACAAAGCCTTTATCAACACAGGGTGGTTTACACTGTAAGTATATCATTCTGATTATTTAGAAGATTCTTTACCAGAGGAAAAATCTGTACTCTTCTTCCCAGGAAACACAAATATCATCACAATAGAAGGCAGACTTTCAATACCTAGCAAACAAGATCCTTATTTCAGCCAAGTGCAACCTTTGGTGTATAACACACATTAACAAGGGTCCTGCAAATTTACTTTGAGATTCTTTACTGCAGCATGTGGGTAGAGAAAATAATAAATCTGATAGCGATTAGGAAGCAAGATATCCCACAGAGGTCTGACAGCAATTTAACAAGCAGCAGCATTCTTTACTTCTATCACCTTCATCATCCTAAACCTTCTTACTGGCTGTCTACCAGGTGCTGGCCACTTATCTTGCCCCTAAAGAGCCAGACATCCAAATATCTTACTAAGTTTTATTAATCTTTCATTTTTTAAAGTCTCTGTTTCCCTGATGTCAAGCCTACCTCCACTACCCGACTAGCAAAAGCATCCTAATAGCAGCAAACTAGCAGAAACCCTGCATGGAGCTCAGCCTCCTCCTTGTAACTGACAGCACAACAGCCTTCTACCCACTTACTCTCTTTTCTTCAAGACAGACAAAAAGGAAGGAAACTTCATCAGGAGGTAGCAGTTTAGAAACTTGACATTTCACTGCTTGATGCTTACTTTCATCAGCAGTAAGCTCTTGACTTTAATACTGAAAAATAACGAAGAATAGCGAAATCAAAACTGACACTGTGTCTGCTTATACTCATGGTGCCTATATGTTACCAGAGTGCAATAATGTCATCCTTTTCTTAAAGCATTTTGCTATTGAATGAGAAGTACCTTTAGCTCATTGCCTATAGCAGTCAAGCCAGTCTTTAAAAAGGAAAATTCAAACATGTTTCAGATGCATTAATCCGTATCTTCCTAAGTAGTATGTTACATTAGTGTACCCTACAACATTAAATAAACCAGAGGGGAAAATTCATATTGTGACATGCTGCAACAAATCACACCACCCAGATATACTCACATGAAAAGGAATCACAGTGCCTTTTAGAAATATATTTTCTGTTTCATAATTTTAAAAAGTGCACTAAGGCTACCAAATAAATTCTCTTTGAAGCTCTTCAAGGCTTATAGAAGATGAACTATTTCAGGTTTTAGCTTTGTGTTATTTTTATTGCTCCTCCATTCTTCTTTTTTTTCCATTTCATTCTCCAATAAAGAGCTAAAAGCCGTGTGAAAATGAAAGAAGATATTTTTCCACTTACTACAGGTGTTTGTATGTATTGTTACACTTACACACACTTAACTACAGATGTACAAATAAGCACATTTTCCATCCCACACCAGTTACTGTTATTTCCTTCTATTTATTCCTCTCAATGCATCAGGAAAAAAATTGTATTTTTAGAAGAAAATGGAAACAAAGCAAAAGGCAGCAAAGCAAAAACACTATTCCAGAACAGCAAATGGCTAAGGTATTTGTCTGGGAGTTGGGAAACCTGAGGCAGGTAGTTAGACATGGATAATTGGACTTGGTTCTCCACCAATCTAGCTTCATGCCAAGTCCATTCTATTTGCTTTTCTAAGGGAAGTAATCAGTGTCTTTCACTTTAACATAAAATTGTATCATAAAACTTTATCACTCAAAATTAATAAGTTGTCACAGAAAGCTTGTTTCAAAGAATATTCATCTCCAAAATGAAAATGTTTAAATAAAATTTCCAGCACTCCTATCTTTTTAGGAGAAGGCAAAATAATTCCTTATGACACTATTACACAGACAAGTCAGAATACAGTGTGCTTATGACATGGTATAAATTCTGTACAGAAGAGATTCTTAAAGAGACTCAATGAAATAGTCACTAGCATTCCTAAACATTGCAAGAGAATTTTGAACCACTTTTAGGACGTGATTTTAAAGTGAGTCAGCACTGGTTAGGTAGAATGCAAAAAATAGAGGCAAACTTCCACCAAAACCTCAGAAGTTTGTGTTTTCCCAAAGCTTGAACAGGAGAGTTTGCAAGGCTCAGATATTGCAAGAATTATAAAAGCAAGCTATACAGCAAAATTAGGAACAGTCCTCTTGTGGTACTGCAGCCTACTGCTACCAAAATTGCTATCCTAGGATCTAGAGCAAGCTGTGGGGAAGCCAAAAATTATAATGTTGACCACATTCATTACTTCACATGTAGCTGCTCTTGATTTTTAAGTGTTTTTTAGAGTACATTTTACTCAGATTCTCATTTCAGTAACGCTAGGGTTGTTCTTTTTTCTGTGGGTTTCTCTCCACCCCTGGTTCAAGAGCCAGCTTCTATCATTCAACACTTTTCCCACCTTTTATAGAGCTCTATGTCCTTTCTTGTTTTCAACACCTTTTCTGTTATTAATCTATTTGTTTCATGTGCATCTCTTACATAAAGGTACATTTTTTTCTTCAGGAAACTTAAAGTTCTAGTTATTTGCTACCAAAAGAAGGAATACATACGTTGCTGTGACTGCCAAGTACACAATTTAACCTACATTGTGGTTTAGTCATGAGCAGGAAGTAAAATAAAATCTTTGGAAAATCTTGATTACTAATATATTAAATAGCAAGTTATCTTTGTCTCCATTTTCTAATAATTTTCTTTCTAGTTACACAGGTTCCAGGACAGGTGTTTACTGCACCCACTGTTCACCATGGCTTATCAAACACTTCTTAACATACTACAAGAAACGCAGGACCCATAATGAAAGGCCAAAACCTAAAACTTGCAGATAATACACAACAAGCAGTCAAGCAGGAGATATCAAGGATATCAGTGTTGTTTGAGGTCCCTGCAATACCGGGGGCGGAAAAAACAAACCACCCAAACCCCCATATTTAACATGTCTCCACTGACTCTAGAAAAACAAAAAATACCCCAAACTGCAAAACATGACAGAAACCCAAATAGAAACAAAACCACTGTTAGTACCTAACTGCCTGGGCAAAGATTTCTGACTTCAGATTTAGGTCAATATGCTGAGTCTGTGCAAGCTGACATGTTGGCAGACACAAGGTCTCTACAGTCCAGTTCTAACAATGATTTTAAAAGGCAGCAAATAAACATAAAAATCTTTGTGACCAAATTATGAATCATCAGGTGGTAGACAAATATTTTTTCTTTTAATTTCCATCATAGATAGCTAAGAGAAACCTTTAAGCCAGTATTATCCCTTAGTTTTAGTAGTTCTTCCTCCTCAGCATTTACCACTCCGATGTAATTTTAAGGTTCATATTCTTAAACTTAAGATAGATGCTCCATTCTCCTACTCAGCCTAGTGGACGTAGCACCATGTCAGAACAGATAGAGAATTTAAAATTATTAACTTAGTGTGCAGTGAAGTCCATTCCTCTTGTTTTCTACTTTCCTAAGCAAAGTGATGAAAATAGTTAAAGTGTGATAGAGATAAGCAGCATTAAAAGACCTTGCAGAGGCTATGCAGACAGCCACCAACCATTACTGCATCACCAGTCTAATTACAGCCACACATATCTCAGTTAAAAAAAGAAAAGAGCAAAATATTCCCACTCAGGTCTACTGTCAGTGAAATATTTTAAATTATGCCTTGGGCGGTGAACTTTTGGAAAACAAAATTAATAGATCACAAGTGAAGTCCTTCCTTCTCTGCAACCATCTCCTAAAATGTCCAAGATCCATAAGCCATTGTGTCACTCATTTGTTCAAGTCTACTTTGGTCTTTTCAAACATGTGGGCCAGATCTACTGTGTTTGTGCTAATAATCATCTTCAGTTAAAATCAAGTCAGCTGGGGCATGAAACCACTGGGAGCCATAGGATCTACAGAGAATGCACACTACACATTTTTACTTTGGTAAAGAGAGATTTTACTGTTTTATTTTCTCTCACTGAACTTCAGAATTCTGAATTTAAAGATTATAAAATTTCAAAGCCAAGCAGTATTGTCTGTATATTTGCATATGCACACGTGTTTCTAAGATAAATCATCCAGGAATTGTACTTCAAATTCTTCATCTGCCTGGCTGTAAGTAGCTTTACTAAGTTTTGTACACATTTCCTTGTTTGAAAAGTCACTAAAATACCTCACAACAAATGAAAACAACTAATTAGTATGAGGGGAGGTTTACTGTACAGGACCTAAATATTAAGAAAAATATTCTGTATCACTGCTAATGACCTCTATTCTTAAAACCTTTATAAAGCTGAATTATGTCTAGACTTGCACACAAATTAATTGCCTAGAGAAAGGACTTGTGGTCTAACCTGCAATATATTAGAGGGATTCATATCTGATTGATACGGTGCTGCAGTAGTCATATTTTCCTTTCCCTTTTGGAATAAAGCCAACTCAGAAGTGACATCTATGAATACTGGGTTTCCTGATGGTTAAGCAACTTAGGGAAAAAAATATCATCTACCAGCTGTAAATCTTTTTTGCAAATCTTACTTTCATTCTAAGTTGAACACTTCTAATGATATCGTAGGATCCCACACAGAAAGCAAGATCACGAGTAAGTATTTGATGCTCTAGTGCTCCATTGCATAGAAAAGGATACTGCCATTATTGCAAGCACATGGACTTTGATTATACTTCTTAAAGCCACTTGCTAAAGTGTAAAATAAAGTGCAAGAGGCTATATTAGATGCTTCATTGAGTTTTAATCAAAGGGAGAAATTATAGTTCTATTTATTATTTATCTATCTTCAAACTGTGACTAATATTTCTAGTGATAATTGCTGAATTTCTGTAATGCTGAGCATTAAGTATGTCTAGATATTAATACAATCTACTTTTAATGAAGTGCCAGTTAATTACAAAAATTCACTCATACACACATGTACAAACCCTGCAATTCTGTTACAATTTTTAGAAGGTAAACTCACTTCTGCTGACACATGCTTTAGTAAGTACAATATTAATAGAGTTAATGTTGTATTGAAGAAGTCCTATTTTTGCTATCACAATAATACTGTTATATTTCTTACTGCATTAGCTAAGTCTTTCAAAATACTGGTACAGTACACTTCTAAAATTCAGTATAGTGTAAGAATTGTTTAGATACCTTGAATGGATAAGAAAATGTAAAGGGCAATCTACAGTGCAACTGTAATTTTTATAATATCATAAAAACATTAAAAATCATCTTTTAAGAAGTGTTTATAGGTTATTACAAAGACATATCAGTTACATACAAAGTAATATCAGTCAAAACATGGAAAACATCCTATCAAAACATGAAAGCTTGAACAGTGTTTCACTTTCAAAACATGTAAAACTTGGAAGTGAAAATGAGAAGGAAGGGAGCAGAAAGAATTTTAAGTAACAGCCAAGCAGACTTAAATGTGAATATTTCTAACCAAATATGAGTCCTCTTTAATAACAAAAGATAGACTATACTGATTAACATTTAATCAAATTGCTTAAATATGATACTCCTATTTCTAGGGTAATCATTCATCTTTTGCCAAAGTAACTCAACCACAGAAATTTAGAGGCTTTTCATGAAATGAAATTTTGAACACTTTTTTTTTTTTTTTTTTTTACACACCATTCTATTTCTCTCATCTTCATGTAACGGAACAGTCAAATGAAATAAGCTCTTTAGGAAAGTACTCAGTGAATATTCTTCAACTACATGTATTTTGACTTAGAGCTGCTAAACTACCCCATAGGAGAACTGTTCCATTAATATCAGTTAAACTACTCTCATACCAGAAGTTACAAATCTAGCAATGCACCTACCTGGAACACAACATAAGTAGACTCTGACTCACGCAGAAATAGAGAAGGTCATTTGTATTTTGTCTCTTATCTTAACAATAAACACATTGCATTTTTGGCACATTCTATTTCTAGACTTAGCGCATTTGTAAACAACAAAAAACCCCCACGCCAAACTTATAAAATCACTCTCTTGCACTGGCTGTGGCAATTACAGTGTCTCCAGTTTCAAAAGGGTATAATGGGATACAGAAATGTGTCTCTAATCAGGAAGAAAAACAACTGCAAGTTGTGCCAGTTACACAAATTAATTCTTGTGAGTTAGTCAAGAAACTACCATAATCATCTTCAGCTAAAACTCGCAAATGTATGCATGGAACAGCATGGTGGTACTTAACCCATGAGGGGATGAGGAAAGTGAGCGACAAATTAATTCTTTGTATTGTTTCTGATGCATAAACCACCAACAACGAGAAAACTGAACGGACCTTACTAAAACACAGAAAATTGACTCAAGAGGATATGACTCCCAATCATTTTGTGAGCAAGGTTCCTCTCTCTGGGGTAAATCAACACTGACTTTTATGGAGCTACACTAGTCCATGCCAGATGAAAGTCTGGATTTCATCAGAAAGGCTTAACCATAGGAGGGAACAATAAAGAAACTAAGTTTCTTTGTCAGTAATTAGACATTAAAAGTAATAATAGCAACTGCAATCAAGGGGAACAAGAGGCTTCAGCATAAGTTTTGGCCAAAGCCATGCTGAGCTACAATAAGATTATAGAACACAATGCCAGAGATGACTCACAAAACAGGAGAAAATTTCTGAAAGCCTAATGACAGTGTTATCCAAATCATACCTGGCAGAAGCACTACAAAAACCACATCTGTTGTTGGGAATTGGCTCTCCTCTTTGAAGAGGAGAGCTACCTTAGGTTATTTGTTGTGGCTGTCATGGAAAGAAATACTAAAGTAAAACTGAAATTTACTGTTATATTCCAAATCCCAGGAGACTGTCCTCAAAGTGCCTCCTGGTTATAAGAATACAAGATCCCTTTGAATACTATGGACACAGGAGAAACAGGCATGCTATACCAAAGGCTGTGAGGTTTGGATTTTTAACTTTCAGCATATATCAAAACTTCTCACTTTCAGCAAATGGAGATAAACTGAAATAGTATAACTGATGGAATTTTAACATGAATTTTCATAACTTTAAATAAACTCAGCAGTTGCCTCTACATTTGTTCTCAAATTTACTGGTTTTGCAAATAAACCTGAAAACTTCTATTTGTCATGTAATCTGGCTGATAGCATTACACCAAGAAAGCAGTGACTCCATTATCCATCTCTAACAGTATTGTCTATCATAACAGTTCTGCCGTACCTACCCCCGAAAGAACTGCATTCACAGGGGAGGGGGTGGGTGGAAGTAAAGTATGTTTCTATATAAAAATATATCTTCTAGAATTCTATTGAATTATCCAGGATGATGTTTTCAGACATTGGCCAGCCCAAAAATTAGCCACTTAGGCTCTCAAGACTGTAGGACTCTTGTACTAGGAACTCTACATCAGTAAGGTTTGAAACTCTTGTTGATGGCGACAAAACATCATGGAAGAAAGGACGTAGTGCTTAGCTAGTCTTTGTCAGAAGGTGGGAAAGCATCGCAGTAATTTAAGTGTTTGCATATCTTAAATAAAATAGCATTTTTACAGAATTGTGCTAACAGGGTGTATTTATTCTCATAATAGCGAAACAGTGAAGTATAATAGGTCAAAGCCTAAAATCACAGTTAGTGTCTAACTGTCCCAAATCTAATAGCATTCCAAGACAGATTTCCATCTTGTACATGTTTAAGAAATATGCTAGAATTCTAGTATATAGTTATGAAAGACTAGGAAGCATTGGAGTTTGCCTTTCAGAAATACTTTGCCAGGATCTCAGAATAGCAAAAGCTGTATCTAATTGCTAGGCTTACAAAAAAGGATGCAAGATTTTCTGACTTCATGACCATTTCAGGACTGGTGTGTTGCAGATATGAGGTAATACGATCACCAGTGTCATTAGGGAATTGCTAGCAATCCCTCCCTCACTGACAAGTTACACTTAACAGAACTGGTTTTAATAATTTTCAAAGAGCAGTCAGCATCTGAAATTCATTGTATAAACAAACTTAATAGAAAAAACTTAAAAGGGACTCCTGACATTTTATTTTGTGAATTACAGAGTTTATGGACTTGAGAAACTGCATGAAAAGGAAAGCCGAATTACTATATGGCTCTTAAACAGTTTCAGAGACAGAATAAGCCTCTCTCTTTTAAATATATTCCTTCTACCTCAAGGATTAAGACTTACTGTATGCCTATGTTTCAAATGTTGCACACTCTCCTGACAGTAACTGCCTTTTACCCAAGTTGGTAGTAGAATGTGTGCTCCAGGTATGTATGCAACATGCTTATTTTAATAAACATCTGATCAAATTCCCTTAAAAGACAGTATCCCAAATTCTGGTGACAATGACTTCATTGCAGTGCTTCGTCTGTCGGCAACCTCCCCTATTCTACGAGGTCATGACACAAGATCTCTCAACACCACCATGGGTCAGCTAAGTTTCAGTTGTTTTCTCTTTAATTTTGGCATGCTTTATAACCTTCTCAGATTAAGGCAAGGCTCCAGTGCTCTAGCTTATTTTTACACAATGGCAGAAGGAGTTAGAGCTCCCAACAAAAACATATATTGCGCTAGGCTTGTAAGATTTTATGAGGTTCTGGCCGAATCTAAGAATAGCGTACGAGGTGTGCTCCCTGCCAACAGAGTAGCAAAAAGAAAAAAAAACAAAAAACCCAAACCCCACCCACCACTGTTTTCTAGTAAACTAGTCAGTGAAAGGAGCAGAGAAAGACTCTGGGAACACAGTTTTCACAGTTTAGAAAATAAAGTGGAAATTCTCAAGCTAGTGCTGGGATTTCTGCACCGCTCAGCATGGCTCCATAGCAGCCTAGAGCAGCCACGCGGCCTGGATAGAAGAGCCCAGTGCTGAGCTTGTGAGGCATAGGCTGAAGAGCAGCAGCATATCAGGTCACACCTTTAGTATTTTCAAAATCCCATCAAGCAAAGAAAATATCATTAAAACGAATTAAAATAACTCCCACTACTGGAACTTCATGTAAGTCATCAAACAGTTCTCAGATATCAGATTCAATAATACCATTCCATCTTCTACAGAGATTAAGGCCGCATTACCCACCTCCATGACCAGTCATTATGCTGTAGTTCTGAGGGAGATGGGTAACTAAGAAATATTCACACACTCTCTCTTTTAACTGTTTTCTGTCATTTGTATGTCTCAGATATAGAGCAAGGCACAGCCGTTAACCAACAGTAACTTCACACCCAACAAGACTTACCTTCAACAAACATTAGTGTATCCTTCAAGTTCTGCAACAGAGACTCTGTGTATACCACCTATCCTGCCCCCTTGACATAAAAAGATGTAAAAACATCCCAAACAGACAAAGAACACCCACCTGTAAACCTCACATGACAAATTCTTTTTGCAGTTCTTAAGAACTCAGGTGTTTGGGGTTTTTTAAAAAATAATTTTAAGTTACTTGATTCCTTCCCAGGTGGCCGTGATAAGGCTACTTGGTTTCAGGTGACAAAAAAAGTAAAAACTGCTGTCAAACAAGCCTCTAAAATTTTTGTTCTCCTAAAACATTCTTCAGGGGTTAATGTTCTTTTCAGTAACATCAGGTTTTGGAGTTCATGTTTGGTTTAGCTTTTTTTTAACTGGAGGGTTCACTGAGGAGCAAGCCATAGTTTCCTTGGCTCACAGTCAATGTAAATGGTGTAGTAATGGTCTTTCTCAGCCTGATGCTTAACTCATCCAGATCTATAAATCATTCTCAGATACTAATAGTCTAATGCAAGATAACAACTCAAAATAGAAATCGCATTTAATTTCACTGCAATTAAACCAAATAATGTATAATGTATCTTTTTAGACATAAGAAGTTTATCCACCTCCCCCAGTATTTTGTACTGTTCTCTGCCTTCTACCTTATGTGTGCCTGATCCTGCAGCAGTACAGCTTTAAACCGGGTTCTGTTTTCAGAGAAATGGCAGAAACAGGTTCTTTTTCTGAAGTGTCATGCCTTCCTGATTATGGTATATCCAAAGAAATTTTTTTCCAGGGCTGTGTCTTTCCCCTGTTCATAACCACTACAATTTGCAGAGCAACAAACTTTAACCTTCCTCTCTGCCTCACCACCACTCTATGCAACACATTTTCGTTTCCTTTTACAGCTAAGGGCAAATGTCTTTCCCATCGAATGCATTGACAGTTAAGTGATTTTGTAGACAACAGGATTTACAGAAATAGTCAGAAGTTGATAAACAGTAATCAGAAGAATACATGAGGACAAAATAGAGTTTGCAAAAACATCCGTTTTCTGATTTATTATCTTCACTCATTAAAGCTCACTGTGTTATGTAGCCAATATGATCCATATTATAAATTATGGAGACGAACTGATACTTGGGTCTAAATTTGACCGGATGCAAATTTGCTGAAGAATATAGACGGCTGAGGTTACAAAAATAATAATAAATGCAGTACAATAATATTCCTCCTACAATTCAGATGGTACTTCCATACTGAGTGCATTTGTACTGTTTTTAAACCATTGTGACGTGGTCAAGCACTAAATTACAAGATTTTTCCATGAGAGGGAAGATATTTACTACTTGCGCACATGCAGCCAGTATTGTATTCTGCTGATCATCCTTATCACTGAGGCATAAGGGCTATATATGTACATATACAACATACCAGAAAGCACTCTAAAAACCACAGGCTTATTATAGCAAAGTCTGGAACATATTACTACAAAATATATGTATCTTAGAGGTAAGAGAGGAATTCACAGAAGATAATTCATCGACTACTCTTTTTCTTCTGACAATGGACTGCAACTTCCAGAAAGGTATTTTATTTGAACTCTCAAGAATCTTTTCAATGAAAAGGGCAAAACCTGCTGGAATATTAAGTGGTCAGATTTTGAAATGAGAACTGTCTTAGTTGTTATAAGATTGCATATACAGTTTCTGGTGTACTTTTGTTCCCTCATTAGATTATCACAATTTTAAAATCAGGAAGAAGGATTAACATAAATAATGTGGTTCAGACTGACTCTCCCTTGAAGTTTAAGGGTAAGATGATGATAAGCAAGATAACAGAAACTTGGAAATTGTGAACCATTCTATTTTCTGAAACATGTAGGCCTTTTCTTGAAGTGCCATTATAATGAAGAAAAAAAGAAGCTGTATCTTTCCTTTTAGCCTTCTAATTTTTTTTCTGTTACCATTCACAGAGATAACTGCACAGATAGTTTTTGGACCATGAGTTTTGAAAACCTTTAGCAGCCAATTCCATAGGAACATTCAGAAAATCAAAAGTGAAGAAATGCACATCTAAATTTTTCATCTTGGGTATCACAGTATGATCATATCCTTTTTGCTGTAAGACCATGACATAAGAAGAACTCTCCCAGGCCCCTCTGAATGAAATTCTAGCTCAGTGGTCTCCTTCCCAACACCAGAAAGGTGGGAATTGCCCCCCCCATGCAGACTCAGACAACGCTGTGGCATTAACTAGTCCATGAGTTTCTCAGCCATAGATGCTGTTTTTGCATGCAAAACCATTATCTTTTAAAAAAAGGCTCAGATGTCCACCGACATTAGCAGCAATCCCCAAAAGCAGTTTACACAGGCAGAGCTAGAGGGTCCACAGAGACTAAAACTATGTTATTAGACAATTCTTTACTACCTCCAAGAATCTGGTTCCATGTTTCAGTCATACTCTAACTTTATGATCGGACAGGTTTGGGGCATGCATCATGCCCTAACCCTTATTTTCTGGCTCCAGCTGAAAGGGAAATTAGGCATGTTTCAAGTAGGAACTGTGGCATGCTCCAGCATAGCCAGAGCTTTGGTCATTCCACTACAAACAGATGGGCATAATATGCTAAGCGGTCTGATCTACTTCCAAGATCAGGGTCCTATGCTATACGCACACGCACATTCAAGTCAAATTATTTGAAATTACTATTAATTACGGCTGCAATTCTAACATCTATAAATCTGTCACAAGCCAGCTAGCTTTAAACCGGCCATCATTAAATATCTTTCCAGCACATTAAGTACACAGCAGAGAGCAGTGACAAGAAGTCCTGATATTAAAAGATAGACTAATTTCAAGAGGAACAAAAACATGTTTACTTTAGTCACGTTTTGCACAATATAACCCTCAGCGTGGTCTTTGCATTTGTAGTATGGTAGGAATCTCGCAATTCTAGACTCTTAGCATAGAAGCAAGTGATTCTAAATCTGTGTGCCTTTGTAGTGTGAAGTCATCTACACTAATCACATTGCTGGGGAAAATAAAAAGGTGGGGGGGGGGGGGGGAATGAAGTGATTTAGGCTGTGTAACCCTTCCAAGAATTAGAATACTTACAATTGTTTCAAATCAAATCCTGACTCAAGTTTCCTTCAGCAATTCACTTAAAAGTAATTTTTAATAGTGAAATTGCAAGCTGAATTGTGTGGAACTTAGTCCCTAGATCACACAAGTAAATATCCACAAGTTTTCTTCACTTTGAATTGCATTAAAAATTGTCCAAGTGCTAGCTTCTATTTTATCATACTGAAATTATAATAAATTTATCCACTTGTTAGTGATTGTAAATACAGTTTCATACAGTTTTCCCTTTCATAAGGTGTTCGCAAGCCATCATGCAGCACCTTACCGTAATACTGTTGGTGCACCACTGAATGTCCAGGAATGCTTCCACAGACCCTCTGAAGGTGAAGTGAGGTATGTGCTCCCAGAGCACATCTACACTAGGCAGCGGAGGACAGGGCAGAGACGTGTGATCTAATTCGCACTGAACTACCTTTGGACAAAAGGTAGACTTCAGCAGTTTTGAGTACCAAATTTCTGTTTGTATCACCATTTCATCATCCCACATCTCTCCCATACGAGGATTTCCTTCAGAGAATGCTTTGGAAGCGTTGCAGCATTACTGCCGAAGCTCCACTGAGTCAACTTATGACTTAAGCTATAATTACTTTATATATATGTTGGCAGTTCATCTATGTAAGCTACATAGTAGATGTCTATAAACTTCATCTTCTAGGCTAAAAGGCTGTGACATAATACTTCATGCTCTTTTACTTCTACTTTTTGCATTTTTATGAAGCTGACATTTTTCTCATTTGGGACACATCCATCATGTAATATCTATACAGGAGTATAGTCTTTATAATAATATTTTTGCATCCTTGTGTTTTAGTCATTTATGTCCAAAGTAGTAGATACAGAATAACAGAACATAAGAGAGTCATTTACTTAAGATCACTAGAAGTTCGGAAAAGGTCACAGAGACTAAATACAAAGGTTGTGTCAGGCTTTTGAAATAAAGTAGGTAGTGTTTATTTTAGCTTCATTTGGCAAGCAAACATAGTTCATAGCACTTCAACTTGACTTTTTGCAACATTGTATTTTTTTAATTACAACAGTGAACTGGATGAGTTATGTAGCTCCTCATTTCATTTTTCAATAAGTCCTTCAGACTGAGGGGAAAAGCCCTCTTAAGCCTGCAGCAGAACAGCGCTTGCAGCAAGGTTGTACCTGAATTAGCTAACCATCCCTAACTCCCATTGACGGGACTTGTGGGCATGGAAAGAATATAAGATTGTTCCTATTATGCTTTAGAGAAAAAGCTAACGAAAGGAAGGACATGGTGAATAAAGCATTTAAATTTACCAATAGAACTCAGGAATATATTTTTTTCTTATGTTTGCCCACGACAAGTGTCATACATTGGATTTGTATTATAAAATATTACGTGAGCATGTGTATATAAATGCATGCATTTTTGCAAATATATATATGTGTATGTACATAGTTGGAACTTAGTTAAAACACTGAAGTGATTCTTTTCAAGAGGTTCAAAATCATGCTTTAAAATATTTCACAGGTACACTATGATTTTTCCTCCTTAAATATTTTTTTTTCAATCATGCTACCCTCCAGAGATAACTACTTCAAAAAATCTGAATAGTTGGGTATTATAGTCCTCGGATGATGTTGCACTGCATCCTTAGATTTTAATTTACATACCTTTTTTTTTTTTTAAACCTTGTGCTTCATTAGAAGTAGGGTATTTATAATAATTACCAATAGCAATGCCAAGATCACCTATCTAGAAGATAAACATGATTCAAGCAGACTTCTGTGTGAGGTTCATTAATAGTTTTGTGTCTTATAAGCTAAGATTAAAAAAAAATCTACCTTTCATATTTCTATGCCCCCAATTTTACCACATACAAAATGGTCCTAGTTGTCAGGGGCTATGGTATTGCAGCTGCAGGAATTTTGCAGTACTTAAGAGGTCTCAGCATTTTTGTTAGTAAGTAGATGCTTCTGGTACACCAAATTTCAGGAAAAGAACAGGGAAATGTTTCCTTATTTAGGTTACAGACCATCATAAGGAAAGCTATCCATGCCGAGGAGCATTTGTCATTTTGGAAACACATTTGTGTTGTGAAACACACAAACATGTTTCCAAAATGAGTTTTACAGTATTTACTACAAAAATATTTGTGCTACAGATTTTATCGTAATTCAGTATTTAAATACCTAAATAAGCAAATGAATTCTAAGCCACCTTTCTGCCAACTGTACTGTTTATTTCTTCTCTAAAATAGCACTCTTTTTTCAAACTCTTTTCATAAAAGAGAATGTTTCAGTGAGTCAAACCATCTTCAATATTTAGAGAGATGAGCATAATAACGCAAATAAACCTTCACCACTTATTTACAGACATACATCATAATATTTTCCTTCGGATTTCCTTCCATTCTGCCTTTATGCATTCTAATATCTTGTTTGTTTTTTGCCTGAAGCTGCATTCAGCAAAGGATTTTTTCTGAGATTTCTATAATGGCAGCGAGCTAACTGAGCTGAAAGAGTCAGTTTGGAAGTCTAGAAGTTGTTCTGTAATCTTCCCATCTTATGTACATTACTTTACATTCAGACTCTGTTTTCCATTGTGTAACCCTCTCTAGTTGCTAAATGAGTTCTTCTGAATTACATTTGCCTTCCCTGGGCTTGGTTCACCTAAATAGCTTCACTAGTGTACCCTTCACACCTTGTGATCTATGGTAAATCCAAGATTCTTCTTGAACACTCACCCACCTTGTTTTTCCTGTCATTCATATCTGAAGCTAATTACTACTGTACAAGTGTACCTGTATTTTTTTTTTTTTTTATTTTAGGCAACATCTTCTGTTTGGTTGCCTTGCTTCAGAGTACTTCCCCAATTTGTTATAGTCATTTAAAGTTCTAATTCCCCAAGTATGTTTGCAGCCACTGCCAGGCTGAGGTTACCTGCATGTGTTTTAGGCATACTCGCCACGTCATTTTCATGTTACTAATGACTCTACTGAATAACTCTGAATTCTAGCACCCCACTCAATACTTCTGTTGTAACAACAAACTTCATGCAAAAATATCAGTTTCAAAAATTATGTATCCCATGCCTCTGTTCTCTGCTCATTACAGAGCTTTTACTAACTTTTTATCCCTGCCTAACTTCCTCAGTTGCTTCTTGTCAAATTCATTCGGTTCTCCTATGTCCGCTACAAATGCAAAGAAATACAGGACAATTACTGAAGCACAGTTTCCATTTCTAAAACACTGTTCTGGTTAGACCTTCTTCCACCATGATTTTACAGATGTTCTATGATTGCATTTCAGTGATAATTAATTTACCAGGGAGAGCTGTAAACTTATTTGAAGGCTAAAAACCCTCTTAAACACATACATAACCAAAGTTCTTCAGTCCTCTGGATTGGTAACAGACTGTGTATTTTGTTGGATGTTCAGACATTTCATACTTGACTTCAGTCAGAATAACTTTATGCCTAGTATCTGTCCCTGCTGATCGAACAGTTTTGTTTCCTTACCTTTTTCCTGACAGAATCTCTGATAGTACTTCACCTTTATTAGCAAAATAGGTTTTTATCCATCAATTCTAGCATTTCTATCTGTTTTAATACATGTATTTAAAGATAGGCTTTGTTTCTTTTTATGCATTTCATTAGTTACTCTAGAAATTTGTTTGGGCCTTTCTTGTGTTCCTCATACATACTAACTATCGTTATTTATTTTATTTTCCTGTTTATTGGCTACAATGGGTCAGATTTTTGAAGGATCTCTTCTTGGTTCAATCATTTGAAATTTGTTATTTAGCTGTGTAAGTTTCTTTCTATTTCTCATTTTGTTCAGCAACACAACACCTCCTGAGACACTATTACTGTTTCCTTAAGTAGAATAAATGCCATATCCAAGGAGTTTACTTCTCCTTAGGGCATTTTTGATGAGCTCCCTCATTTTATTAAATCTGTCTTTCTGAAGTTTATTGTCATTCTAACACTTTTGTATACATAACTTTCTCATGATACGGATTCTAATTATATTGTGATTATCACTGTTTTGTAGCTCTGCCAGCACTACAATTTAAATGAACATCTATGTTCTGCTTTTATGACTGAAAGAGGTATTCACATCACCCAAATCTAGACACTTAACTTAGCTAAATTCAGACACAATTTCCCTAGGTTCCCTACATTGTCAATAAAGACAAAAAACACACCTTCAGGAGGTGATTCAGGAAAAATACCACTTCCCAATATGCAAAGTATACATCCCATCTGAGGAACCATTTAACTCACCCGGGCCACTACTTTTGGCTTTGCGTGGCGTACATAGAGTTTGAAGAGCGATGATCTGCTTCCTCTGAGTGTGTGCACATCCCACAGAGCCAGAAGGGAAAGTCAGGTATTTCTCATGCAGCTAGAAGGGAAGAAAAATGGCATCTATTCTAATTAGAAAATATTAAATAATAATGTTCTAATTTTTAATTAGACTGTCTCTTTAAAAAAACAATTTGTCTGAGTGACATCTTTGTAGCTTCATGAAGTCTTCATAATGACAAGATAAAACCTTGCGCTGCCTGGGAGTCAAATTACCCAAGTGCTTCTGAAAAGGAACAGTGTTTCATTAAATGGGGCATTTTCTCTCCACAATTATCAGAGAAACTACAAGAAATACCAAGTGATTTGAAACTAACATGTGTCAAGTAAGTTTTTGAAATAATCTTAAAATATATATACATACACACACATTTACAGTCTTCTTGTTCGTTTGTTTTAGGAAGACTCCCTGACGCTTAAATATTAGGGAGAATTAGCCGTTGTATCAGCTGCCAGTTGTCTGAGCTAGATGTCCTATGATAAAACAGTGCTGCAGTTAATGTTCACATAGCTGAGGAACCATAGCTATTCATTACTATCCAAAGACAGATGTGTAAGTTTTGACTCATAAAAAGTGTATGAAGGAAACTAATGGGACACTAATCTCCTGGTACCTCATGGGACAAAGAGAAAGAGTGAATAAGATATTTTAAGACTACAAAATTTGTTTCCTCTGCAAACGCCTTGCAAAATGTTATAAATAAATCACCAGTTTCATCATTGTTTGACTTTTGGGACCATCACCATGACAGAACGAAAAGAGCCATGTCTTGGTATTCTGGGACAGCGAAAGCACGTATCCGTCTGAGACACCAAACTCCTGTCTGCAGATATAAGCTTCTGGGAACAGGTATTTCATCAACTACTCGTTGATGACAATTATGTGATATTTACAATTCCAAAACAATGCAGACAGAGCTCTCTCTATATAAAACTTTAACGAGCAGCATGTTTTGTTGGAACTGTCATAAAACTTTCATCAAAGTTCAAAATATTCCCAAGAAAACAGCTCTGTCTTTAACAAGAAGATCAGAAATTTGCAGTTTAGATCAAACACTATGAAGAGGAAGAGAAATGTCGTCTGTTATAATTATTAGGATACGATAATTATACTTTTACAAGCTCAGAAAATTTTTAAAAAGCAGCTCAGTAAACATTGTAAAATCCAGTATTAAGATTAGCTTTTATAGTTTCCCTTATAAGGAAGATAAACAAAGTCATAGTAGCTAAAAGCCGAACAGTAATAGTAGGAGAAAGAATGTTGATTTTTTTTTGGTACTGTTATTCAGAGAGGACTATAGCCACTAGGAAAAAAAAAAAAAAAAAAAAATGTTTCTTTACTTCATTCTGGAACATTACGTTTTTCCAAGTAGGTAAAATTCCTTTAGTCCTTTCGCATAACTGATACTTAGATAACCTTATAGAAGCAGGAGATCCTGAGTTCACTGGACTTTATAGCAGTTCTTAATTGTTAACTTGCAAGCAGTTGGAACTAAATTGAAGCATGCAGCTTCTCCATCCAATGGCTGCACGAATAATTGAATAAATGGCCCTTATGACCTTTGGGGCATTAAGAATTAAAACAAATCAAGGCCCAAACAAGAACTAAGTATTTTAATATGAGAAAAGTTAGGATGTAATCAAACAAAGGGTAAAAAACCCCCAAACAACAACAGAACGGGGGGAGAAAATTGTATAGGATTAGATACATAATATTGGAACAGAGAATATAAAAGAAAATCTCATTTGGTCAATAAAAATATGATTATGCTTGTTCCTTTCAGTTACTACACAGAGGTTAATGATGAGCAGGTTCCAAACTCATCTTTACAGTGAAACCACAACGACAGGGCTTGTCTCTTGTTTCAGCTTCATTTTTCTGCAGGTAGCTGCAGCATAGGCCATAAGGAGATTCTTTGCTGCACTGGGTCATGCATATCTGGCCTTGTTTTCCGCACTTTGTGTTGTCCTCCACAGCATGTATCAGGGTGCTTGCCTGTTCGCTGAGCCTATGGCTATTCTCACCCACAAGCTGTTGAAATTTTAGCCTGTTCTGCAGCAGTTCTTGATTCCTAAATTTTTATACAATTTCTATTAGCCTGCCAATGGATTAAAATAGAAATAACCTCAACAGTCTCCCTCAATTCTCTCAAATACACCTCCTGCTGCTTCTTTCTCTGGATAGATCAGCCCATATGCCATGGTTAGGTCAACCTCCTCAACAGCAGGTATAAAGGCTCAAACTTGGTAATACAAGTCTAGATCCCCAGCCCTTTCCTTGAATAGATCCCTCAAACTAAGCCAAGCAATGGTGACAGCACCTCCCTTCCATGTTAAAAGAAAACACAGACCTGCTATCAGGCTCAAATGCACAGCAGCAGCTTCAGGTTTGGCTCCGGTCACCTTCGGTTGTGGACCTACTTTAAACTCCTAAAATCCAGGTGCAAGTCATGCTTCTTAGATCAGTCCTTAGTTTTTTAATCTACAAGAAACATGAAGGCAATATTACCATTCTAGTAACAAGGTGGTATGCGGTACTGTTCAGAGTTACAAACATGACCCTGAAAGCCCCCAAATGCATTTTAAATTCTCTTTTTAGGAACCCACCTGTCCAAACCAGGCTGATTCTGAGCACGCCTGAAAATCAAGAATCTTTGCTGTCAGCAGTGGAAGTACTGTCAGATTAGGTTAGATAATTCCAAGAATTACCTTTGGTAGTTAGCCAAACCTCTGATCTTTAGTAGTTAACAAGCTGAATCGTTCCAACCCCTGCCTTCGTAAATGTGGGAATGAGGTGGGATTCGACAGGCTTAAATTCATTCTGTGCCTCCTTATGTACCTATTGACCAGTGGATGCAGTTTCAAAGTCACCAGAACTTTCTGCTAGAAATAAAGATATATTGCTCATCTCATTTACGTCTAGGATATCACAATTTGTAGAAGGTAAGCTGTCCTGGCTCTGGCCTCTGGACCAGATTATTTTCCTAGTAATTGCTAAACTGGAACTGAAACAGCAACTAGATTTTGGTTTTAGGTACTACCCCTGCCCTCCAGTTTGCCTTTGCCAGCTATATCTCTCCATACTACAAATTCTTAAGAGCACACATCACGTATTCAAAATTATTTTCCAGCCTAAATAGCTAGGTAGTGAAATAATAAAATGCTGTTCAAGGTCCAGGGTAACGAAAGCACCTCTTAGCTTCCCACTCAGACTCCATAGGGCAGAGGAACAGGTCACACTATGCTGCAGTCACGAGCTCCCCGATTTCACCTCCTGCTCCTACCTCCATGACGGGAACTGCAGAATGGATGCTGTAGGAGGGGGTAGGATTGTTCATCTTCAAATCATTTCACTGCATCATTGCTCTGGCACAGCTGCTTGGAACATTTTTCTACTACTTGAATGAAAAACTGTCTGATAAACAGATACAGATATTCCACAACACACCTTTTGTTGGCCTGCCTCTTCAGTCTTCCCTTGCACTTCTCTTCCTCTGTCGGGACTGCGTTTTTAAAAGCTCATTCCTTTCACTTGTGTTTGTGTATCACAGACCTGTGTTTATTCAGTATGTATTTATATAGATACTATGTTCAAAATACCTGGGTTAGCAGAATCAGGCAAGCCATGTAAATCTTTTCCTCATTACGTATCTTCAGCACGCAAATTAATCTAAGTTTTCTGAATGTTGTTGAAGACTTGAAAAAACAAGCAGAGGCAAGACAGCAACAATACAAGATTTTCAATAAAAACAGTAGGGATCATTGAGTTAAAGGTTGTTGTAGAAAACTACTTGTTAAATTAAGAGAGAGAGATGAAAACGGATTCATTTAATTATGCACTTGGGTGTATAAAATAAGGTACTGAATGCTTATTAAAAAGAAGCTAAGTTATGCTAGTTAAAAAGTTTATCTCTCCTTCCAGAGATCTCCATGCTTTCTCACAACAAAGACATTGCCACAGATGCTAGAAATATAGCTGGCTGAATAATAAAAATAATGTATTCGTGAGTAAATTATTCAAAGATTGACAGAAAAATGTTAAATATTCACAGAACATTATTTAATAATCTAGAGAGCTGGTCAAATAATGGAAATACGTATTTCAGATAATTTATTCAGAGAGTAATGTCAAAATCCTTTGGCTAGTCCATTAGGAATGAATAATTTGACAAGTTATTGATTATAGCTCATTTCTGTATTAAAACAAAATTCAGCAGGAATGCAGCTAAACAGAAAGATACATAATTGACAATAAAGTGTCATCATCCTAATGATGAACATCTTTTGTCATGCATACAAACACATAGCCCGTGTTCAAGGATTATTTTGAACGGTGCTTACTTATCACACAGGCTCACGCTTTTTTTCTTTTTAAGGTACAGAAGTCAGGGTTAATAAGCATTATCACCCAGCACTGTGGGGAAGGGCAGGTTATTTGGGGACCCTGGGTAGGAGGACGACACAAGGAAGCTGCTGACAGAACCCAACCTTTCTCTTCACCCGGGCCCTCTGCAGACGGCTCGTTTTAAGACGTTACCCATCCCCCGAGCTCAAAGCCCACAGACAACGCGCACTCGGCCCGCCAACGCGAAGGCGGCGGCGGCGGCAACGGGCGGCTGAGAGAGGCGCCGTCCCGCCCTGCCGGCCCCACCCGCCGCGCCTAGCACGGCCGTCGCGCCGCGGGCTCGCACGCATCCCGGCTCCGCCACGTAGGACGTTCTGATTGGCCCCGGCGCCCCTCGAGGGGAGAAGCGGGTACGTGACCGGCGCGTCCGTGGGCAATGGCTCCTCAAGATGGCGCCTCCGCGGTTCGGAGCGGGGGGCACCGGTCCCAGAGCAGCAGCAAAGTGAATAGTTGTTTGTAAATTTGTCCGCGGGCTTCGTAATTTTATTCAGGATTTCTTATTATATAACAGAAACGGCCCACCAAAGTAGAGTTCGGATTCAATTTCAGCTCATACGTCCCTTTTAGAAGATTGTGATTAATTTTCCTTCTTAACTTCAGTAAAGTACAGGAGAGCAAAAGCAAATGCAACCTTTCTGTACACATTTTGGACTAGGTTTCAAGGTGTCTGTGCTTAAGCAGCTGAAGAGGGAACAAGAAATAATCCTCTTTATGCTGTTTCACAAAGACATTTCATAATAGGAGTTCTCCCCAGGAGCAAATTAGTTGAAAAAGGGACAAGGCCATAGTTCACATGGGGAGCGTGCATAATGGAGCTGCCACCTCAAGGTACACTGAAAAGGCACTTAGGAATCAGGTTTTTATCAGTGCTTTTCTTGTGGTAATGTGAATCAGCACTATTTCCTGTACAATACTGTCATATGAAGCCGCAGTTCAACTTTGAAGAATAGAGAATTGCAGATTCAATGTTTTCTTCATCAAAAGCTCTCCCTCACAGGCTGTAAATTACTCCTAAGGATATGTAATGCCAGCCTGCAGGAAGGAGCACTCTGCCTCCTCTAGACTAAATGCATGTAATTTTTTTTATATACATTTATACCATAAAGATCATAACTTCCTGTTACTGAAAAGCTGGTGGAATGGATTGAGAAACTCTGTGTATGAGAAAGCAAAATCCAATGCAAAAGTTAATGATCTGAATCCTTGTCATTACAGAAGGCACCTGGCAGACATATCCTCTTCACTCGTTACTCTTTGTTTTCGAAAGCGAATCTCTAGCAATCGTAATTAGAGGTGAAACGGAAATCAGAGGTTTTGTGAATAATTTGCACAGAAAATTAAATTTCATTATATGCAGATGTTATGTGCATTGCTGCTGGCAATATGTTTTAATGCTGCTAGGTATGGTTTCCTTTGACTTCCACCTGCCCTCTCAGGGACAGTCCCGTATTCCCACTATTACTATACTCACTTTCTTTGACATCCATCTTCACACCATTCATCACTTCAGCCTCCTCCACAGTTTTTTCTTCCAGTCATGGTTACGTTTTTTTTTTTTCTCCGAGAGGGAGTGAGATAGAAGATGCATTTCTCAGTATACCTTTATGCTTCATTAACAATAACATGCTAAAATCCATCAGCCTTCAATTAGTCAGTTCAGCATGTGTTTAGCTAGCCCGGCACCTGAAGATATCTCTTCCTGCTCCCTTGATATTGCTAATTATGTCTTCTCTTTTTCATCAGTTCATTAATATACTTACCATGTATTGTCTCCATCCATTTTCTATGTGGAGACTGTGAACATATCTGTAACACTCTGGCAATTATAGAAATAAAAGTAGTTAAAACAAATAATTTTGTTACTTGTCATTTTGTAACACATAACTCATCCTTTTCGCATAAGAATGGAGTGCATAATATAGAGCATGAAAACTTGCAGAATATTTACTTTGCAAAATCTGCCGTAAAGATTGAAAAAGTCAGGCTGACCCTTTTAATATCTAAACACAAGCTGAACATAAATGTTTGGGAAAGAATCAAACTACTCACCCACTCCACTGTTTTTAGATGGAAAGCAATTTTTTTCCTCACGTTCTCAATGATCTTGAATTGAAAAGGACAATGTACTGTGTTCCTGCAGTAGTATTGTGCATTCGTTTTGATCATCCAACACTTTCTTTATATCTGTTATCAGTTGTCCAATCCACTATGTACAAATGTTGAAACATTAAAGCATCATACCATCTCAAGCGTATTAATCTCAATCAGGTTTAAAAGATCCAAGTTATAAGTCCACATAGGGCAGTAAATTATTAATACTGACACCCCAAATTACCTCATTATACATTTCAAAATGTATGAAGAAATATTTTTAATGTAAATTACATCACTAAGTCTTATGCCAGTGATCCGAGAGGCTCTAAGGAAGGGTTGATTGCTCCATGGTTAAGCCACTCTCAGTTTTCTTGTTTCTTCCATCAAATATCCTGAACTTTAAGAGAAAAAGACTAGAAGAAACCAACTAAGTAAACAACAAATCCTTCCCAATCCCTTGAGTAGAATAAGACCTCTCACAATACGTTATACATGTGACTGGAGAATGGCATTGACTTTTGTGCTGAAAATTATTGATACATTTTCTTTCTCTCTCTCTCTTTTTTTTTTTAGAGATAAGTCCTAAGGCTGTTCCTGGAAGAATATCATTAATGATATTAATGATCTCCCTGTCCACTAATTTCCCTTTCAACAAAAAGCTACTGCTGTCTCTAATTTTTTACCCATAATAAAGTTCTTGCCATAACAACCTTTTTCTCCAGGTTAACTAATAATTTATCATATAGTTACCAAATTAGGAACTTCGCTAAGGTCAGAATAAATGGCATCTACAGCACTTTATTTAGTAAACCAGCCATGAATAAAGATGTCATTTCATAACCTGATGGGGAATTTTATCTCACTTTCCTTTCACTGTAAAAAGCTGTAAAGCTCTGCATTCTTTTGAGGTCAAGCTTAAAAACTGCAGCTGACTGGACCGTGCTTTTGCCTTTCTGTAAATAGAGAAATTCATTATTTTTATTAAAAATTCTTGTTATAACATCTATAATTTTATGTTAAATTTGTCTAGACCTTTGAACATGGTTTAGATCTATGCTGGATACTGTTGCCATACTCTTTTTCCATTAACCATCATACTTCAGCTAATAGTCAATATTACTCTCCTATTTAAAATATTCTATTTAGGCTTTGGCTACTACATAAATTATCTTCAACCTCTTTCTCATTGTAACAAAGGCTTTAGTGCTTCTTTCCTGGTTCTTTTATTAGACAAGGTACTTTTGGTACTTGTTACATACTGCTTTGCTAGCTTGACTTTTGGCAGTTCTTAATTTCTCTCTGAACCACCTAAGATTCTTTGGCTGGTCGCTTTCTGTAACCTTTTTTAAAAGTTTTCTGTTTTCTTCTACTATCCTTTGAGTTTACCTGCTTACGGCTTGTATCTTTTGCCCTAGATTCAGGATTTTTACACCTCTGAAATTTTATTCAAACCTCCTCCATCTTTGAACTTTTGACAAATTCAGTTCAGTTGGCTTCCCTGAACAGGTCTTCTGATTTCTGATAGGTTGCCTCTTTGAAATGGAAAAGTTTTTAAGACCTTGTTGTGGGTTAACCATGGTAGGCAGCTCACTTACTCCCCCACAGCAGGATGGGGGAGAGAATGGGAAAGGCAAATGTGAGAAAACTTGTGCATTTTTAACAGGCAAAGCAAACGCTGCATGCACAAGCAAAACCAACTAAGGAATTAATTTACTAATACCCATCGGCAGGCAGGTGTTCAGCCATTTCCAGGAAAGCAGGGCTCCATCATGCATAATGGTTACTTGGGAAGACAGGCTCCAGAAAAATTGGAACGCCCCCCCTTCCTCCTTCTTTCCCCAGCTTTTATTGCTGAGCACAACATCATATGGTCTGAGATATCCATTTGGTAAGTTGGGGTCAGCAGTCCTGGCTGTGTTCCCTCCGAACTACTTGTGCACCCCCAGCCTACTCGCCGATGGGGCAGCATGAGGAACAGAAGACCTTGATGCTGTGCAGGTACTGTTCAGCAATACCTAAAACAACCCTTATTACCAACACTGTTTTGGCCACAAACCTGAAACATAAGACCGTACAGCTACTGTGAAGAAAATTAACTCTATCCCAGCCAGACCCAGTACAGACCTGGTTTCTTCTCTCACAATTCATTCTAAACTAAATCAACATGGTTTTCCCTTTGAATTCTTTTTATGCAACTAGCATTTTTGTAGTCTTTGTTGCAATATCAAAACCTGGTATAGATACAATGTTAATTGGCTATGGATAAAAACATGCAGCATTACATGGACATCAAACTACTGTAAGATTAATAGCATGTCAGTCTTATTCACATAACCTAACAAACAGAATCCACCATAGGTTTCTACAGAAGAAGAAAAACTTCTCTTATAAAAAAAATACTTAAGAAATAAAATCTCATGCAAAGTAACATTTCTAACATTAATTTCAGAAATGAATGCCAAAAGGGAAAACCCAAACTCAAGGAGTATTAAAGTTTAACGAAATACAGATTTTTTTTGAGGAGTAGCTAATCACTCCAGTTATAACTGATGGGAACCGTGGATAACAAGAACTCTGAAAACTAAATCATTTGGGGGGTTCTGCTCCTTCCCTTTGTCCTAAGTACTGTTTGAATGTTCATAATTATATACCTTGCAATAATATATAGCACTTTTGCAAATTTGTATGTATTTATGCATATACACAGATTATAATCCTAAATTTGGAAGGATGCTGAAAAGCTTTCAAAAGAGTGTTTGGTATTGTTGACATTTATGAAGAGTTTGGGCATTAATTCATCAGTTTCAGAAAGATGTCTCTTGTAACTGTGGCATGCTGGGAATTCAAAGACACCTTCATTGTTTACCATTTAACAGCATAGCTTCAGGAGGCTCTGGTGGAGATTATTAAATCTGCCATTTATATGATTTTTTACAAATTCCCATTTACATACTGTTGCTAAGCAAGTTACCTGCAGTACCATGGGTAGGATACACTAAGACTGCACAGGAGGCGAGTGCCTAAACATGCTCCATTTTGGGGTACACCCTGGGTTAGACTGAGGGCTTGAGCAGAAAACACCACTGGTTTTCCAGTCCAAGGAATATACAGCCTTAGAGGCAAAAGGAGAAAAATAGGAATGGAAAAGCATCATGTAAACCCAGATATTGCTGTGATTTTAAGTCAGAACACGGCAATTTCATTCTTGATTTCTTTTTCCTTCTGAAACTGTGATGTTGCAGTCTTTAAAAAATGAAGACAATACAGGGACTCCATAATAAGGATGAAGTCTTACTAACAGCTTTAAATGGATATAAAAAAAGCTGTGTAGGCATCAGCGTGAAAAAAAATAAAGATTCTCTGATGTGTGTCATCTTTTCATTTTAGCAATTAAAATGCCTTTTGAAGCTCTTTGGCATTTAATTTAAGCCCATAGAGTATAAAATTGTGCCATCCCTTGCATGTAGTCCCATATTTAGCACAAACAAGGTCATAAGGATCAACAGCCTTAGAAAAAATGGTAATTTAAGTTTTCAAATATATAAACTTAATTCTCTTCATTTAGGAGCTTGCCAAAACCTGTGACATACAATTGTCCTTTTTTTTTTTTTTTTTAAGCTGCATAATCAGGGGTTGATTGGTATTTGTTAACATCTTTTTACGTAAACACAAGCTGGGAGATAGAGTAACTATTTTTCACATGTGAAAACACATGAACAGGAGTTCCATATTCAGTCCTGAAAGAGCTCTGTCTAGTATGTTGTCTGAAGGATTCCTCACCAGAAAGAGTTTCCTGTTAAAAAAAAAGTGGTATTCCAGCCTTACTAACGCTTATTCTGACATCTCTCCACTCAAATGACATCTGCTTATATGTCTTAAATATGTGACAACTCAGAATGCATGATGTTCAGTTTTTCATTTGAGCATGACAATTTAGAGGAACTTAACAGAATGGACCTTGAATAATTTCAAAAAACATTAGACCATGTTATGAAGTTATATCAGGAATTACACTGCATATATATTATAAAATAGCAAATGCAGTTATTCCAGTTGTACATAGTAATCTTTAGAAATATTTACTAGTAAAACTTTCAAAGTTTCCTAAAAAGGCACTAGATATAATAACAAATTGTTGAATGCATTTTGACAGCAGTAGTATTAGTATGCATCTATTAGCTATCGTTGCTAATTGACATTATTCTATCATTTCCTTTTGATAGAAAGTTGTGTGTTGTAAACTGCATGCAAACCAAAAATGTATCTTTGTGTCCTTGCTACATACAGAATGAGATTTTCAATAGGAGGAAAAAAAATATCATGAAAGTATACTATTGTTAAATCTGACACATACATGCACACACACATACATGGACGCAAATCAACTTCTTTCTTTGCTTCTCAACTAGTTTACTATACAGCGTTGTATTTTACCAGTGGTAGCAGCAATGTACTAAATCAGATTTAGCTAACAGGTGCTCTCCAGGCTGTGGACAATTACATCATAAAAATGTATTACAGTACTCACTCTTGGGAGTAAAGACTTTTGCTATAATAGTGAAATGTATTATATGAAGTGGAATTTCTAATGGACTTCAACAGAGCTGGTGGCTTGAATGCATAGTCATATATCAGGGGTAGCGCCACAGACAAAAACCTCATAGGAAGGAGGTAATTTACGTAGTAGAAACACTTATGCTTTCCACTGCATATATTTACAACAATAAATCAATTGGACAACATGTTTCCAGTTTGCATTTGCAATAAGCATTTCTGACTGTTAACATCGTGGATTTTTTTTTCATTATGTAGTTTCATTATCCACTCGTACTTCTGAAAAATGAGAAAATGGAGGAACACACAGAGCTGGCAGATTTAAATGGCTCTTAGAGAAGTACTTCAACATCAAAAATGATCAAGAGCAAATTGTTTATACAACCTTTGCTTTCACCACCTTCGCTAACAAATACTATTAGTAAATGAGTCACGTAAAACCACTTAAACTTAATTTTGGAAAGGAGGGTAAGAATTTCCTTGCAAATTCATATTTTATTAAGAGCTGTCTTTTTAGCCAAGTTATCATGTTAAAGAATATAGAGTTTGGATTTTGTTTTCATTTTTAAACCAAATCTTATGAATGAGTAAAATGACATGTTCAGGAGATCAGTAGCATTAGTTCCCTTGCTGAGATTTATTCTCTTTAACAAGAATTTTAAATACATAACTTAAACAATTTTTTATATTCTCTGCTTTTAAAAATACATGAAATTTCTTTAACAAAAGTGATTCATTTTAGCAGGCATAATTGCATTTTCCTTGCTTTTCAATTATGTCACGCTTTGTATATCACTACATTAAATCTTAAGATTGCATTGATCTTAAAAATTAGGTCTTGTGTCAAAAGGTGATTCAAAGCCATCTTCTCAATAGATCTCAACGGAATATCTCCTTTGTAGAACTGTTACTATAGCTAAGGTCTAGTCTACCATGTCCCCCTCTAATCCTCTGCTTACTGCATACGCTTTACATCAATTTTTTCCATACTTAGATCCTATCATGTCCTTTGTGTTGTATTCGTTCGTAATTCTTTATTACATCTAATGCTTATCTGTTGGATTGGATGGTGAGAATTGTGTGGGCTTCCAGTATTTCCATTTGTAGCTGCCTGGTACCGCATCCTGTAAATCATGTGAGGAGTTCTAATGTATGTAACTGATAACAAAGACATTATCACCCATACTTCTACTTACACTGCAACAACACAAATAAGCACATAATAACTGTTCATAGCTACGAAGGGTCTAGCAATGTCATCTTTGATTTTATTGCAGATGCTTCACAAATACACATTTAAGTTCAATGGTGAATAAGTTAAAGCAAACTAAGTGTTTTCATTTTGGCAAGCACTTACCAAGACTCAGACAACTTTGGGTGATACAGAAGTAATACAATACCTGATTTTTAGAACTATAATCTAAAGGTCAGGTAGGGAAGATGAGCTGGATAAGAAAATCAGTGGTGATAGCTCCATCTCATCTCTCACACCACAACACAAACAACAAACCAGAAATCCTCAGACTTCTAAGTGTGACCTACCTCTCAATAGAGGACTTGTCAGTACAACATTTATACTCCTCTTCTCAGTCACAGAACATCTATTTGGCATTTGATGTGTACTATCAGCTTAAGTAATTTGACAAAAAAGTAAAAGGAGTAATGGCAGGTAGAAATGAGGCAGAACACCAATCAAAATGACAGTCTTCCCAGCCCAGCACACCTTTTGGTGCACTCTCACTCCTGGTAGAGAGAGTTCAACTAGACCTGTTTTAAAGCTGCTTCATTAGAAGCCATCATTAAAGTATACTTTCAATTATATGCGGAGAATTCTTGTCTGTTTTATCAAACTTGTTTATTTTTCTACCTTTTTTTCTCATATTTGTGTATTTATAGTAAGCTCCGCCTGGCTTGAGGCTCTCAGCCATCCTCACTAGCTACATGGCTCATATGTAGCAGGAGAAATCCACCCATCAACTGAAATGATCACTTACAGCTTGCTTTCATTCGGGAGTCGCTGAAGCATCTAGCAGCAACAGTTACAATGAGCTGGAGCTTCCCGCTTCAGCTGATGTTTTGGCAAGTGCTCTCCCTGAAATGGCATAATCATAATTTTTCAGGCAAGGCTTGAATCCCCAAAGGGTTATCTTGATTTATAAACCATTTACCCCCATGTAATAGTTTGCAGTATTCCAACTATCTCTTGATTAGTTAATGAAAGGCATGTTCAAAAAAAATTGCTTTAGTGTGCTTCAGGAGTCTTGTTTTGCAGAATTTATTTGCTTGGTTTTATTGCCTGGATAAGAATCTCAGCATACCACTTTATAGAAAAATTCCAAATTTAAAAATCTGTGTCAGCTGGGTAGGTGGCAACACAGATGTTGCTCCTTCAGTACAGAGTTAGCAGTTTCATTTTCTAATCTTTGCATAATATTTATTTTCTAAAGATAGCTCTTGTGGCAGTGAAAAACTAGATTAACATCACTGAACTATGTTGATTAGCAGCAACTGAAAACCTGTCCAGTCATTTGGAAAGGAGTGAATCAATGGTCGCAAGAAACATTTTAAGCAAAACACAAAGGTGGTATAAGCACGAGAAGAACACCACAGCATTCTGCAAAACAACGTTACGGTATTTTATATGTACTTTTGTATCTTCCATTACTTCATTATTTTTACCATTACTCTATTCATTCCCTTTATTAGCAAATTTCAATTCCTTATCACTATTTAATGCTTACCATAATAAAAAAGTAATTTCAAGAAGAGAATAAAGATAGAAAACGTCAAAGTTGCAGAGAACTGAAAACATTGTCAGAAAAGAAGCTGTTACAGATTTTTAATTACATTTTCTCTCTGCTGCTTTTTCTATAATGGCTTGAGTCTTCTTGTGAGAGCCGGATATTTTTTCTGATGAAGTATTGGCTGTCTTAATGTTATTAACTATTGAATATGCTTTATGCCTTTCATTTCTACCTACTACATTTCACACAGCCACGTGCTAAAAATCTTATCAGCATAAATTAAGAAAGGTCACTGCAATGGATGGGGACACTCCTTTGCAGTCCCTGTGAGTTTCTGGAAAGGAGAAGGCATTATGCAGCTGGAAATATTCCCGCATCCCAGAAATCAACCACTACTACAGTAGCATATGCTAGCTGAAAAATTTCTAATGAAAGAAAGATTTTCCTTTAAAATGCTGACTTACAGAACTTAAAAAAAGTATCCAAGGAATATATAATTTTCACCAATAATGTTAGACAGGGTAGGAGGGGAGTTTTCTGGCCTTCCTACCCACATTTTTCCTGGCAGCCTGAAGGATGGCTGGTTGGATGACCACTTTTGAAGGAAGCATGGAATCACTTCTGATAATTTATGGCTACAATTTCACAACATTCTACAGAAAAATAAATTAACTTTAATGTTTTGGTTATTATTCTCCAAACTGTGTCTCTTCCATAATTTCTGTATTTACCCACTTTTATTCAATATCTGCTTTCTCTAGTGGAAACAGTTTTCACCTGTTTTCTCATGAAAAGCTCACTAGTGATTTATTTATTAATCTTTAAGTCATAAACCATAACTGTATTTCAGTCTCTTTTTATGTTCAGGTTTCCTTATATAATTTTAAGCCAAACTGTGTTATATGACAATAGGTCTAACACTACTAACATTGAAAATTAATGAAAAAATTTAAAACATTTACCAGTTGATAACAACTTCATCTGAAGTTCATACATCATTTAAAAATTCAACTACCAGGGAGTTTGAAGGTCTGACTGTTCTCATGAGTGTCATACATCTCAGAAAACCCTAGGAAAGTTCAAAATAAAAACTGGAATTTCTTGTCTGATAGCATGTGCATGTGACTGAATGAAGAATGACTGCTCTAATTCTATGCATGAGGATACTACATATTTGCCATATCCATGCATTCTACCTGACTCAAGGGTTACTAGATACTTTATTGTGGTCCAGAAAGTCAAAGGGAATCTGTGCCCTTTACACTCTGTACTCTACTGCTGGAGCTGAAGCTCAACACCAGATAGCACCTACAGGTCACGCAGTGGTCTGCGTACTAAAACCAGAAAATTAAACTTTAGTTTGAAGAAAGATGATTACACAAAAAGTCATTGAGTGGAGTCAGCTAAATACAAACTAGCTGTAGAAGATCTTATCAAAATCAAACTATGTATAATGTTACCATTAAATTTGGAAAAAAAAAAATTAAGAGGAAAACCAAAGCATAACATTTGCGATAGGAAGAAACTTCCAAAATTTTCTAGAAAAGTTAAGCCTGTGGATGATGGTCACTAAAGAGTACTTGCAGACCTCATCACAACTGTTCTCTTGACACTATCACCAGGAAGAGCAACAACTGAGAATGAATAGAAAACAGTGCTGGATTTTGCCTGATATCTCCTGTGTGTTGCAAAATACATGTGTATTTATGAGAAAACATTAAAAGACACTTCACAAGAATAAAATCTAAGTTTGAAAAAGGAATAAGTAAATAAATGTTAGATCAGACCAGTAATGGCTGCCATTCTACAGATGTCTTCCAGTCCCACTACATAAACATCAGAAGACAGGGTATGCAGAATGTCTTCAAAGCTTTTAAATATGGTTTCTACTAGGTTAATACTTTCCATGTCTTCCAAAGAAAAGGAATATTGCTGTCTCCAATGGCTAAACTCTAATACTCAGGTCAGGTTTCACAGCAGTGAAGAAGTAGCAGCCTCTTGAGTACGCATGACTACCACCATAAAAGTTAAATATAAGTTAAAATCAATATCAAGAGTTACACTTGGAAGCAAATGAAGCACTGGAAGCAAATTAAGTTTATAGAGTTCTAATTTAACGTTCACCATGCAATGAGCTCTGCAGAAAGTACATTAGGGCCCAGCCTGGAGGTGACAAAGATATAGCTGATTTTAGTGAAGTCTATATTCAAGACAAATGGTCAAGACTCTCTGGAGACTCAAAGATGAAAGGCTGGGCACTTGGCTGCTACTCCTACTGTTCAAATAGCTACTGAGATCCCCCTAAAGGGAGATGGAGAGAGATAAAAGTTACCTCCATCCTTTTATACAACAACCATGGACATAATCTTTCAAAACCTGATCAATAAAATCAACATGGCAGAAAAATATTCACACAGTATTCATAAAAATATTTTTCACAAAACTGTGGGAAACATTTCTTGCCTGCTCCCAGTGGTTGCCTTCTAAGGAGTTTGGTCTCATGATCTACAACTTTGGTCCAGCGTCTGCCTTGGGGCCAAGCCTTCCCTGTCTTTCCAGACCTATTCCACAGAGGGAAAAGAAAATACAGAAAGATAAAATTACTTTTTGTTCATTTTCCATACAAAGATTGGAAACAGAGTATCTTGCCCAGAGGAATCACTTTATGGGTAAGCTAGAAAAAACCCATATGAAACTCACTAATATTGTTTGAACTTATGGTCCCACATGTAGCTACTTAGATGGTTTTTACTGGAAAGGTACCATACATGAAATGAGACTCCCCCTCAAAATTCAAAATTTAAAAACCAAAACAAACAAAGAACCCCCCCACAGATGATAGCTAGTAACTAGAATTTATGGTTACAAGAAGTCTAAGAAATTCAGTGTCCACCAGTGTTCTAGGAAAACATAATTAGCACGCCATCAACATATTACGTATGTCACAGTGAGCAATTCCATCCAAGATGTTAGCATTTTAGCTTTCTGTGACGTGCAGGGGGAATAAAGATAGGGTTGTTTTGATCCTTCTGCTGTTGAATTTCTACTGTCTGCCTTCATCACACTTTCCTTCTACAGAAGAACTAATGCAAAGGAACAGAAACCCTATCCTGAATTGTATATGATTCTCCATTTATTTCTGGAGTTTAAGAACAAGCCATGGGATGAAATTTCTGTCACATTCAAGTACCAGGCTTTGAAGGGTTGTTTCAATTGAACAGAGTACCTTATGTTTTTTCCTGATTTGTTTTGTGTTTTTCCTCCCCCCCAATACATATGATGAAAATATAGGAATAGAACACAGTAATCCAAGGACTGATTTTTATTCATTTTGGCATGTAATCTAAATACGTCATTTAACTGCCAAGGGAAAGGAAAAAAAAAAACCCAACACCAAAAACTTACTGAAGTCTATGTTCAGTTCCACAGCTGTAACAGGCACATGCAAGGTGTTATCTCAGTGTGTGCGCACGAGGAATTTCTGTCATTTAAAAACACACCGTCAGCATGATTAAGTTGTTGCATTAAAAGCTACAAAAGCCCTCCTGTTTCAAATTGTTAATAACATACTAGGGATTTGCGGCACTATGAAAAGCAATACACAGAAAGTCAAACAGCCTGGATAATGGCGAAGAGAAAGCAAACGCATAAATAAATTACTTGGGCAGGCAAAGAACAAATCCACAGAGAGAGGTGGTAACATATTGTCAGAAGACAGCTTCAGGCAAAATAGGTGAAAATCACAAAGAAAAGACATGAAGCACAGAAAGGGAAACAAAATTGCAGAGGAGTAGCAAAAGCAAAGGCCTAATAGTTATTCTGACTAGGACAAGTTGACAGCATGCCAAAAGAATTAGGATCTAATCAGTCAGCGGGGCTGAAGACTGTTTGGAAGAAGGAGAATCAGATAAATGGAATATATGAAAAAAAAGGCAAAGGAACAAACTGATTTTGAAGGGAATATTATGTTCCTGCCAAAAGTCTCTTGACACAGAAAGGGCGAGACAGACAATTTCTATGGGTACATGACAGCTGGGTCATAATCTCCTCCTTATGCACAGATAAGGTTGCCGCCATTTTTAAGACAACCTATTGAAGATACAGGACAGTGCTTGTCCATCCAGAGTAAGCAGACTAAACGATCCACCGATAGGAATGTAAGCAGACACAGGTAACTCAGCAGGAAAATGCAAATGATTTTATAAAATGTATGTCACCTTACTAAATGACAGTAGGCTGAAAAAGTGTAACTATCAGCTGCATTGCATTTGTAACAATGATGGGGTTTTGCTTCCCAATATATCTACACAGTTTTTAGTATTAAATCCTTGTAAAAGCATCAAATGAAAATTCATTGTCATTAATTAGCTTCAGTAGTTGTTTACCTTCAGCCCTGAATCCACTGCCCACTTCAAAATGACTTGGTTTTTCTTCTTGGAAAACCAGGATTAATATTTCAGAATAGCCCACAAATAATTGCAAAAGCAATTACTTTGAGATTTGCGTAACCTCTGTACAGGAATACTATTATTAATGGTCATGACCCACATCTGGGAATACAGTTGTCGGTCATGACACAAAATTAGCCCAGAGTCCGCTAAGACACTGAGATAGGATATCACAGGAACAGCCTATACTCAGACTCTGAAGATCACGCTACTTTTGTTTGGGTGCTTAACTGTAAATCTAAATTTACGACTGACTTAGCTTTAATATACATGCTTTGTGACTATAAGAATAACTAAGACATACATGCCCAGATTCTTTACTAAAATGTAAAACCACCTCCAGACTACAGATGTTGCTTTGATCATGTCTGTTTTGACAAAATTAAATGATTAAAGCATTAAGACATGTTAATTATTTTCTATGGTACATATATTTTATAGCATCTCAGATACTACTGTGGTAAAATTAATTAAAAAATGACATTTTAACAAAAAACATTTTAACAACAGTAAGTAAAGCATCACACTGCTGTAACCACGCAGCCCTGCAGTACAGTATTGCTGTAGCTAGAACCAAGCCATAAGGTTTGTACTGAATTTGCGAGGCCTCAGGGCTGAGGCTTGTCAGATCTCTTCTGTCTGAACTTCTCTCGACCTACAGCAGCTTCGCTTTACTTGGTTGAGCTGTGACAGCAATTTCTCTAACTGACCAGGTGGCAACAGCTAATTCATACTACTTGTGTTTATCTTTGTATGGTACAGCCATAGGTTTATACAGACATAGCAGTAACAAGCAGTTACTCTGCATAGCGTGGGATACTTACAGCTCTAACGCAATGAGGCAGTGCAAAGGAACACAGGTCTGGTAAGACTGCAGCAGCTTGGGGACGTGGGGACACAGGACACGGTGCAGAGGAGTGCAGGCATGGGAGGATAGAAATGGGGGACAGGCGCAGAGACCTCACGCCCATAAACAACTCATCCGTGGTCAGTTAAAGAAATGCAGACTTGAGCTGGACAAATCTGGTTTTAAGGGCAACAAAAAGAACAAAGAAGCAGTATCTAACAAAAGTACAAGGCAACATATGTAGTAAATTCAAATGTTAATGGAGCTGCAGACCAATGAAGAAAGAGGAAGGTGTAAAAGCACATTAGCAAACATATTAAAATGCCCCTGAATGGATCCTGGAGGGAGGAAGAAGAAACCAGCAACACGAACAACCTTGTGAAGGACTCCAGATGCTGCCAACTCGCCGTGATACCCCCACTGCCAGCACCAGCGTGAAACCTCTGGCCTTAAGGCCCCAAGGAGCTGGGGAAGGGGGAGCATAGCACCCTTCAAGCAAGAAAACGGCTAGAAACCAAGAAACATGCACATAAAAATCCTAACTGCATTATTATTCTGTCTTTTTCTGGACTAACAATGATTAAATTCTGATGATTTCAATTACACTAACAATAAATTCTTGGCCTTACTTACCGCAAACAACATTTTGAATGTAACATTGCATAAGAGATGCAAATTTACAGATACCTTTCTTAAAGTTAAAAATTATTGATTTCATGGTAGTCCCTTTATAGAGTTACATAAAGTGCTAAACTTTCAAAGAATGACCCTGTGTATTTCAACTGGTGCCATAAGTACTGTAGGGGAGCCTGGGGGCAGATTGTTGGTCTTCTTGAGAAAGGTTATGTTCAGACATGTGATGTAGCTATGTAATTTAGGAGGAGAAAGAAGTTAAAAAACTTCCATAGATCTAACTATCCTTTCTGCTACCTTTGATGAAGGTATCTCCCTAAAATGACTCTTCAAGGAACACTTGAAAGTATAAGCAAATGTAAGCATGCCTTTTTATTCTAAAGGTGTTGCTAAAGAGTTACTCTAAGCTATATAAGTAATTTATGGCTTAAAATAGAAGATGGTTTGAACTAGAAGAAGTGCTGAGGAGCCAATAGCCAGAAAAAAACCCCTCATTTTTCTTAGAAAGTAATCGGGGGGGGGGGGAGATTCTTATGGATCTTGCATGTACATTTTAATTTCAAGCTCCAAGGATGACTCAATACACATTATTTTGCTAAATCCCTTTGCAGTATACATTAGCCTGTACTGTTTTCTGGATATTTGTTATGCTTTACCTGGCCTCTTAGTAATAACTATATTTGCTCTGCAGCTCAATTTAGGATCCAGCACCCTAAAAAAATAATTTCTTTGAAGATTTGCTGCCCATGGTCACTACTTCCTGCCTAGAATTGCCAGCCTCTATTCATAGGTTTGAGGGTTTTTTTTCTGTAATAACATTATTTGAAATCCTGAAAAGGATGTTTCAAAAGCTGGAGTATGTTAGTTTGAAAATCATTGATCTTTGGGATTATTAGAGTCAGAAAGCAATTTTAAAGGTCACTGTATTTCTTCTTTCAAAGATAATTTCTCAAAATAGGTTAGCCTGAAACAGTCCACAATCACAACCGTAGTACTAGGGACTAATTCTAATCTCACTTTCATTTCACTGACACTGCAATTTAGCAGATCAGCACTGGAAATATGAGTTCCAGATACTTGTGGAAGAAAAAAACTACATATTTAACCAGCATTACTTTATGTGGGACCAATAATTGGTAGGAATATACACACCCTTTTCACGTTTATGTCAAAGATTTGATTCAATCAGGTCAATATTATTTTTCATATTTACTTTTTAACTGATACCAGTACTCCTTCCAAACTATAGACGTCTATCAGCAGGAGCATGGGAGAAGAGGTGAGCGAAGCAGGTATAATAGATTTGCCAGTGATGGCATTACCTTAAATATCAAATACGGTTACTGCACAAATGCTGAATGGATCACCAATTGCTTTAAATTTGCCAGCCTACTTTTTAAGGCTGACCTTTGATCATTTGTGGGCATCTGTGGATTTGTATGGGAATTTTCCAGGGCCAGGTAGCCTACCTGCATCTATGGATTAGTACAGAATCTGAAAAATATTAAAAATAAGCCCTGACTATGCAGCTTTTCTCTTCTCTCTTCATCTTTCCCTCTTTTTCCCCAAATATGCAAGCACTTGGACTTCATCATTTCTTCATATATATCATGCTGTGATCAAAAGCAATTTAATGTAGTGCTGGTATTTATACAAAAGGATATTTGAGGCCACTTTGATATCCTAGACATCTTCCCGTGATTCCTCTTCCCAGTTGTGTATCATTTAGATGCAGTGAACAGCAATTTAAATGAAAAAAAGAAAAAAAAATCCTAAAACCCCACACATATACAGACACTAAGAGTAGGATTTATCTTACTGATTTTAGATGACAATACAGTAGATGTCTACGCCTTTGCTGAGCTTGCCACCTGTGAAGTTAAGGGAGGGCTGTAGTCACTTTGCCAAGGTGATTCACCTGACCCACTTCAGGCACCTTCCTGAGGATAAGATGAATCATGTTATGGAACTGCTTAGTTTTCCCTGTCTGCTCTACGGTGGCCTCTGCAGACAGCTTAAACCTGAGGACATGAATCCCACCTCAGATACTTTAAAATAAATTGAAACAAGAACATTGTTTATATTTTATATGAAAGAATAGGAAAAACTGAATGGATCAAGGGTCAAGAGGAAAAACAGTATGTTGCATTCACACCCCCACAATTAAGATCCATCAGGGGCTGATTCTGAACATACTTTGAATAGCAGATTTTAGTTCTGATATTGCCTAGCATTATCTGTGTTTGACTTTGTGTTGCAATGCTCTCTTATCAATATTTCTGTATGCAAAATATATCTACCTATCTACACCCCAGAAATCTGTTCAGTCTTTTATAAAACAAAAATAAAAATGTAACAGATGTGTACTTTTCTCTGTAGAAGAATGACACATTTCAGCAACTTAATGCAGTGTTTTTAATATCTGGCAACTGCATAAGTTACAATAAAACACCGTCGTTCAATTCCACATGTATTTTGCAAGTAGACTATGAAGGAAATAGAAAAAATGTTTTTCTATAGCTGACATTCTCTCTATTTACCTTTTAATTATGGATGAGTCTCTGATTCGTTTAAGTCATCCACAAACAACATACTGTCAAGTACTGGCCATCCGTTGAGAGCATTGCCACATGTATATTTGGGTTGGGGAAAAACCCTAATTCCTCAAGGTACATTACCAAAAAAAGAAAAAAAAAAAGCTAAAAGAGAAATTGAAGGCTGCTTTAACATGGCTACTTGCAAAACTGCCAGGCTGTGTAAAATGAACACAGGAAGATGTTAGAGTTGGTTTACTGTGACAGAGCACTGATATTTTCACCCCGTATGGTGGATCATCCTGGGATCACACTCCTGAGGATGTACTGGGTTAGGATGCAGTATGCAGACCTGCTGCAGCAAAGAATCTGCTTTGACTAATGAGCAGAACAGCAAAAAGAAAACAAGATCTGACAGTTCCTTGATACTAAATGGTGTGACCTAAGCCCATAGCTGTCAAGGTTTTTGCACGGCCAGAAGGGAGATTTGGGGGGTTTGGAGCAAGAGAAACAACTATAATGATTTAGGCTTAACCTCAGCAGTGCCCTGAACCATTATTTAATGATGACTCACCTTGGAGTATGCTAGTTAAATATTTTGATAAATAGAGGAAATAAAAGTTACTGGTCCCAACAGTTCCATTGTACATAAATAAAAGAAATAGTTGATAAAACAGTATGAAAAGGCAGGTAGGTAGCATATAATTATTCCCCAGGTGACAAGAAATAAAATGGGCAGTGTAAATCTACTAAAAGATGTAATTATCTCCAGGTACCAGGCCCACATGAGACATTGTCTAACGTCTGCAAAAGCCATAGCATTGTTTATTTTCACCTGTTGCATCTATAGCAAACATTGCAGCAAATGACTAAAAGCCATAGGCAGTTATTGCACGAGAATAAAATGCAAAGGAAAAACCAGAACTAACGTCTGAAATTTGTGTAAAGGCACTGAATAAGAGCCGATATGACATGTTAGACTCACTGGGCAAGGAGCTCAATTAAATATGCATGGTATTCTTCAGGAAACGTACTACGTCTTCCATGCGGTCAAAGGTGCAGTGAAAATATTCTGCTGTGTCGCTGACAACCAACAAGTTACCCAGGGCCTTTACACAGCTGCCTCGCTGTCCTCTGTAGCACTGCAGTGATGATAATCATGACATCCTGCATAAACCCAATCATGTCCATGGGGTCTGGCACCTCTCCCATCTGCTCAGCGCGGGGAGGTATCCTACAGACACCTTGCATGTTAACTCAGGCATGCTGCAATATTAATAAGATGAGGTGCATAGCTGCAAAGAAGATGCCAGTCAAGGAAGCCAAAAAGCAAATTAATTTTTGTGCTCTTTTTGTGCGAATGTGAAAATGCAGACATGATACTAAGTGACATCTATCAAAGTCTGCAGATGAGATAGGGCATGTATCTCCTATCAAGGGAATATCTGTATTCAGCTGGTTGTGCCTATGAAATCGGAAGCATTTACATGATCTGTAGAAAAAGGAGCTTTCAGGAACAAATGTTAATAAATAGCCTAAAGAGTACTTCAAATGCCGAGAAAACAACATTGATGAGTTAAAAAAAAGTTGTCTTCTTTCTCCCATTAAGATACAAAAATTTAATGAATAGAGAATTTCACCCCGAGTGATATAAGTTTCAAAACTGAGTTCAGACATTTGCATTTAATTTTTAGACTCTCGCAATGGATGTCAACTTAAGTATCTTAACCTAGCCTTCTTTCAGTGCTCCTAAACATGCAGACATCTTTCCATAATACCCTGGTATGATTTACAATGAAGTCTTGTAAAATAAGCTTGCAAAGCTTTTGATATTGCAAGGAGCTCTTGCCTGGCATAATATTGGGAGGGATTTTTATTTCCTGTTACTGCACAATGTATTTTATAAACAGAAGGGTGCATGTGTTTAGGACTCTACGAAAGAATAATCCTGTAAATCGTGGTCTCAGTCAAAAGGTGGATATTAGTCTACAAAAGGAACGTTATTGTCAGAATTCCAAACTTTAACACTTAAATGTTACAATTTTTTAAACATGAAGGTTCCAAAGTATTAGTTACTACTCAGAAACTTAATTGCACTTAAGACTGTCACCATACAAAGCCAGTACATATGTGTTTATTAATACTGGTAATGGAGAAGTGGGCAATTAATAAAACCACTACTGGTACTGTAAAAAATACACATAGCAAGTTTCTGTGACACCAATTAACAGCGTGTTTTTGAAGAATACCAGCTTGACAAGTCATTGACAAGTACTGGAAACTTAAGTCTCAAGAATATATGAGACATGACAGAGGCAGCACAAGTTCTCCCACCCTTCTTTCCCAATACTCTTCAACCCTGACTTACCATATTCTGTGGAAAAAATTCATTTGCTATGCCTGCTCCACAGTTGTTTATCTGTGAGCGACCACCAGCAGGCCTGCTGGCTAGTGCCAATTTTGACAGTGGATTATGTCATGAAATGACATTTGGGTTTTGTCCTTGCTCAATAGCAAACAGTGTTAAGGAAGTAGGTCACAAGACAAATTCCTAGTATAGGAAGGTGGCAGAGTTTTATGGGCAAACAGCTTTAATCTGTCCTTTTCTTTTAGGTTATGCTTGCTTACCAGGGGGAAATAAGGGGGGAGGAAAAAGTTTACCTGCCTGAAAGGAAGGAGCTTGTGTACAGAGTGGAAAAAGATTTGATTGCCTGAAAGGAAAAGTGCCTATTAGAAAGAAAAAAAAAAAAGATTGCCTGAGAGAAGAGTTTACCGGCTTGCTTCAAAAAAGCCTGCCTGCCTGCCTCCAAAAAAAGAATTTACCTGCTAGGATTCAGCTCGCCAACTTTTCTGCCAGGTGCTGGAAAGCAAAACGCTGAAACAAGGTCTATACTCATTACTTCTGCTGCTATCACACAGTCAAAACAAGGCCATCAATTAATTTCTGCACAATAGCCTCTTTAGTTTTAAAATGTACCATGCTTTACTCGCTGCTTTCAAGGCAATCCTGGAAAGTGAAGGTGCTACGGGAAGTGCTAATCTTTTAATCTTTTTTGTATGGGTTTAAGAAGGGAACAGAGTCTAGAAGTTATTCATCACTTACAAGGCATAACATGAAATTTTCTTGTGCTTTTGAAGTGATTCCCCTGAATATAATTGACTAAACTGATTAAAGCAACTGTTGAGTTGAAAGTCTTCCAACCAAGGTCTGAAAAATGCCTTCCTGTGAAATGTTTAATATTTCTTTTTGTAAGATCTCCTTATTAGGCTGTTCAACTTTGTATCCTGGGAAAATTATGATTTTTCAGGAAATTGGATTATATCTCCTCACCCTCTCTGTACCTGACACTGCTTGCTTGGGTTTTTGTTTTTAGAACTGGACATTTCATTTCAGATATTTTATCTTTTAGAAAACACGTTTCTTCTGCAGCACATCAGACTACTTAATTTTTACATGTCTTGATTTTCAGTGCCCAGCCATACAAAGTTTTAATGCAAAATGAAGAATTTTTCCTTAAAATCAAATCATTATCAAGAAGCCAAGTACAAAATTACATTTTCAGCATAAGGAAAACACATAAGACATTTTTAAATAGTGTATTTCCCCTACTAAAGCATGTATTTTTCTCATATATGAGAATTTCACAGGATCACAGAATGGTTGAGGTTGGAAGGGACCTGTGGAGGTCATCTGGTCCAACCCTCCCCTGCTCAAGCAAGGTGACCCAGAGCAGGATCTCCAGACAGCTTTTGAATATCTCCAGCGATGGAGACCTCCACAGCTTCTCTGGGCAACCTGTGCCAATGTTCAGTCACCCATCAGTACTCAGTACACATCCGTACATATGTACACATATCTATTTTATAGATATTTTATATCTATAGGTATCTATTTTATCTATGTGTTTATGAGGAAATGCATGCTTTGTGTGTCTATGTGTTTGCACATACGATATATAATTTTTTCTGCCCTCTCATTAAATAAAAAATACAACCACAAGCCACCTTACACTGAACCCTGAACCTAAAAGTGTTTTTACAGCATAGCTTCTGTCCTTACTAACCTTTAACAAATCCTTCTTAGGAAAAGAAAAAGCAAATACAAATGAAAGCCTATTTTGTGTTCTCATACTTGGTATACTAGTGCAGCTGATTTGCATTCACATTTGGCTAGTCTGGGTGCACTTGGTAAAGTGGGTGCAGTCCTAGATCCTCATGTGCACTTACCATAAGGTCATAATAAACAGGCATTAACACACAAGCTTATTTTCTACCCCAAGGAGAGTCAAAATCAGAATGCTTTTTCAACAAACATGCATTCATGTTCAAAAGTTAATATGCCCTCTAATTTTATTTTGAAAGCAAGTATAAATTGGTTATAGTAATACCCTGTTTGTGAATGCCATCTGGTTAATATGCTTGGTCCATCTTTAGAAGGGGCAAATGGAGCCCCTTTTCCTGACACCTCCCAGGTCCCAACCAGAGGAGACTCCTCGGAGCTGTGCTGCTGAAGGGCTAAACTGGAAAGCAGATTGTACAAGAGGTGGCAATGTGAGTTTTAGAATCAATTTTAAAGCCTTCAAAAAAGTATAAGCCTGTGGAATGCTTGCTACTTTATTATATTTATCTATATACTTTTAGACACTACGTTATCTATTCATAGTTCAGCAGGTATGCCAGGCTCATCAGTTTCCAAATTATTTGCTGGCTTCCTGGCACACCTCTTAGTTATTTTTATCTGATATTTCAAATAAATTACAAAATGCCTTGAATTGCATGATTAGTCCATTATGTATTCTGTTTATTACAATTATATGAACTTTTGATTAACCTCCATAAGTTTCATGAATAAATTACCTGGATCAGGGGAAACTGCCAGTTAACGTTACAATGTTCCAGTGGGGAGTTTCCAAGAGATTAATCTGCCTTTTTTAGAGGCAGCTTTTTTCATCCCAGCTTCCTTTAAAAGGAATACATGCTGCTGCTGCTCAGTTCTGATGAAGAACATGTGAATATATTTGCAACCCACTCAAAGTGAGTGGGTGCAAAATTTACTCACAGAATCACGTCTTTGGAAGATGATTTGTGCCCTTTTAAATATTGATGGCACAGTCACTCTAACACGATGAGGATAAATTGTGCTAATCCTAGTGACTCTCCAAAGCTCTACTATATTACAATCCAGAGAATTCTTTCCTGGATCTTCTGTGAGTGGTGTTGAACAATTCCTTGTTGAGAAATCTCAAAAACTTTTCTCCCATCCACAATACAGTTACCAGGAAGAAGACTCATAAGACTAGATAGTTGCCAGAGACTTGGCTCTGTTTTTGCCTAAAGCTTCTCCCCACTTACACATACACATTTCCCAGGGGTCTATTTCTTGGGTGGCAAGTTTCATTTAGGCAGAGGGACTGGCACAGCCGCTTTTATAAAGTGATCAAGAAAACAGAAGAAAAAACAGTGGGGATCTAGGCTTTGGGGACAGAGGAAGGCATTTGCTGGAGTCAGTAGAGAATGGGAAGACCAAGACAGCAACTTGCCTACCAAATTCACCACACTCAACACCTGCTGTGTGTTGTAGGATCAGGAAGAGATGAGAAGTAGGAAAGCTTTCTGCTGGTCTGTCAAGAACAAGTAAAAAAACCTGTTGGTAAAAGAAAACTTGGTGGCACAGACATTAGGCAGAGAAAGGAAGGACACTGGAGAAAGATGCTGGTGGCCCTTGGGTTAACTGTAGAGGAGAAGACCTCTGAATAAAAAAGACAGATGTGAAATCAAAGTATTAATCATAATGACATAGGGTCTGTCTGCAAGAGATGAGAAGTGCAGAGATGTCTGCAGGAGCATCTCATTGCTGCCCTGTGCAGCCTGGTGTTCAACAGCATCACGGCGATGAAACACCTCAAAACAAGAAAGCTTGTGCAGTAGATCAGCATGAGGTGCTCAGGAAGGCAAAAGGAGGTTTGGGAGACCCTGAGGGAGCACCAGTGAGACAGAAAGGGTGCTGGACGAGCCATCAGAGCCCACTGGGTGGGGAGCGCTGGCCTAGCTGCAGTGGTGTGCTGCTGTTCCAAATGGATGCTGATACAGCAAGTATAGGATGTTTCATCCTTGCACTAGCTAATCTTTAGACTGATCTAAGACAACAAAATTTGTTAAGTATTTCTTAAATAACCAAATACACAAGGTCCTGTGAGGTCAGAATAGTCCATGGGTTCGGTTCAATTTTGATGGAAAACTACTGGGAATGATCATCTAATGAGCCTGGGCTATAAATATTATTATTAACATACTGATTATATCTTTTCCTATGCTGTTTTTTTTGTAAGAGATAGACAGAGATGGTGCCAACTGCTCTCAATAGCTGGCAGAAACTGAGAGCTGGATGAAAACCAGCTGGTTGCAGCTCAGACTGGAAAGATAGATGGCATTCAGGAGAAGTATTTTAGGAACAAACTATTGCACCAAACTATTCCTGAAATGTTTTTAAATTAGACTCAAGTTTCTGTGGGATTCACGGATCTATTTGGGGTCAGCTTTCTAGAGAAAAAGGTAACACTGCAGATCATACATGTTTTCTTTTGTGGATGGCTATACTCAGAATAATTTTATTTCCTTTTCTATGATCTGTAATCACAGAAGTCCTAGGATGTCTACAGTAGAGGAAAAAGTGCTAGGGCTGAGCACCACAATGACATTACTCTTCTCAGTGAATACCAGGGTGCAAGATGACTGAAGCCAAGTGAGAGCCAGAAGACCCCAATGATAATAAAAGAGCAGGGACCAAAATGGAAAGGATTATTCTAATGATCAACAATATATCTGTTCAGATGCTAGGAAGCAAACAAAAGAGATAAGGAAAGGAAAATTTTTAGGTGTTACAAGAATAGTGCTTTTAAAGTAAATCCTGGAGGACAGATGGTAAGGTTGTAAAAGATGTGTTTTCTGTGAGCTAAAGTTGGGAGCATTAGAAGTGTAAAGAGGCATGAATTTCAGCGAGCGAGCTATTTATTATAAAAACTAACAATGCATGCAGTTGAAGTTCATTGGTATTTCTTTAGAGCAACCTTGGCAAATAATGTAAGAAACACATAGGGTACTATGAGCTTTTTGGTGTAATTTCCTTCTGTTTCCTAGAAACAATAAAATAATATACGGGAGTTCTTTCGGTTTCCTCAGCGCAGTGACATTTCACAAAAGGTAAAGCAATGCTGCACCTACTGACTTCCCTTGTCTATTTACAAGAGGAAATGTCATCAAGCATTCAAAATGTCACTACCTGCTGGGATGATGTCACAGAAATGTTCCTTCCCCTTCAGATGCTGATGTTTGGAGCAATAAACTGTAATCTGCTTAAGGAGATCATGGTTTGGTAGGCAAATGGCGCTGTACTTAATACCTACAAAACAAATCGCAGAGCAAATACATTTGCCAGGACTGAAGACATTTTCCAAGGACCACAGACAAATGTTCACTAACGTTGTCTGCCTCTTAAGCCAATTACTGCTGCAATATAGACAAAGAGGTGCTGTGTCTGCTACTTAAGCCATCTTGTTACAGTCCTTTAAAAGTGTCATGTACACAGAGAAGCATATTTGTAATCTTTATACTAAGTACACTTCACCTTAATTGCATCACCTCACGAAATTATATAAACAAGACTTGTATTTGTGCTAGAGATTTTCTCAAGCTGTAGAACTGAGAGTTGCTTATGAATTTCACAAGGTACAGTTAGTGGGTTTAGGATCCACAGTTTTGGTTTATTGATTATTTGTGCAAAAGAGACATAATGGACAAAATCTGAGATTCCCTTCTGTCATAAAATGTCTCCTGGATTCATATCCTTCTGTTTGTTTCCTGCCTGTACTCAGACTTTTTCCTGATTCCTAATAAAACATAAATCTTTAAATAGTTCTTGGAAAGAAACAATTTGATACGTATTACCTACTTACTTTCTTCATTATCAAATATTCCAGTAAACGTATATGGCAACAAAAGGTCCTTAAACAAAAAACAACATTATTTTCCTTTTCCATTTCAGTTTGTTTTATCCAAGAGGAACATACACTGGTTCTTGTAGCCTAAGGATGTGCACGCATAGGCATAAAACTCAAAGTGAATCCTAAACTGAATCTATAGTAGGATGTTAAAAAAATCCAGTTACGGTGTTTTGGTGTTTTTTGGTTTTGTGGTTTGTTTGTTGGGGTTTTTTTTTAAACAGTTCTTCAATTCTTGATTAAATTATAATTAAAACTTAAATAAATATAGCACAAAGGTGGTTCTCCTAATCATTCTAACCTGCTATTGCTGATCTTACCACTGTGACTATGGCAGTAAGCCTCAGAGGCCTTTTGAATACTGAAGACCTATTATGCAAAACCATACGATAACCAGTTTGAGATTTTCAACCCCCAAAATAAAATACGCACCGGGTTTCTCAGTCCTACCAGCAATATAGCACTTTAGAGTATGTTTATGCAAATTCTCTGTTGAAAACACTGGTTTCCATTAGCTTGCAAAAGAAAAAAGGTGACGGGGAAGGACAATTAATTTCTGCTCAGTTTTAACCTGAGCATCTGGACACTTACCCAAGGTCATTCAGTCAGTCAGTGGCAGGACTGGCTGCAGACTTTTCCTCCATCTTCTGCGTTTTCAGTATCAGAGACAGTTCCTTAACTTTCTCAGATTTCCAGAGAGAATTCCAGACCAGCGAGATTCACTAGAGTTCAGATGAGTTGAGAGCCAGTGCACAGCTTATCTGAATCTCTGAAGTTTCTGATGATCTCCTACCACAGGATTCCAAATTTATTTTTAGTAGCTGTCCAACTTCTAATGTGAGTCATAAACCTTAAGTCAAACTAAGTTTATAAAGTTATCAGATAAAGCTCAGATTCTGACTTCTAAATGACTCCATTAGCATCAACGAGTAGGATGCATTTTGTGGAGATAGTTATACACAATTTAAAATTCATCTGAATATTCTGAAGTTAAATGAAAGAGCTGTTCCCTGGAGATTAACTGAGGAATTGTATTCCTATTTGCTTCAGCTGTATCTTTACCAATTTTTTTGAACATTTTTGCCTCTCATGCCAATTACAGCGAACACTTATTAGTGTCCCTGTTCAAACTAATATGAGGATGCAAATGCCCTGGTCCCAGTAATGCTTCCCACTTTATCAGCTGTAACAGCATGCTATTTGTGATATTAAAATAATAAGACTGCATCTGCATAGTTAGTGCAAACAGCAGAGGTTCACTCACAGTGTGGAAAACTAAAAAAAAAAAAAAATGAAAGATGAAATCAAAGTAAAGACAAACCCAACACTCTCAAAACCTTCTTATAATACGATTTAAGATTATTCAGACTATTATAACGGTCTTTTCAATGACTTCCATGCAACTGAAATACTTTATATAACAGCAAACGCAGTATATGTGAGCCATCTTCTTGCAAAAATTTAATTAATGAAAAAAAAGGTTAAATATTGAAAAAGATCCACACGTTACAGTCAACTTTTAGACTACAAAAAATGACCTGGGGATTTTATACATATAAAAGATTTATTATTATACTAGCTTTCAGGTTAGTTTTCCTTTAAAGAAGAGTTCAAGAAAACTGGACAAAATATCTTTTCTAGCTTTCAAATATTTATTTCTTAGTTCAGAAAGTCTATATTTATTCATCTTGAACTAAAAGGATTAGGAAAAAAGTGAACTATTACCACTTGCACAGTTCCAGCTAAAAAGCTTTCAAATCCAAACCAAAGACACATCTTCTGAAAGTTTCTGAATCATTCAGTGTAAAATAAAGCACTGTTAGCCTTAGTAATTAAGGAACTCATTACAGCTTTGTCTGTCTTACAGTACCTGGGAAAAATTTGCTCTGGTTGTTGCAACCTGGATGAACCCCAGTTTCTCTCAGGAAAAGATCCAAGCACACATCTCTCTGTCCCACCATTTTCATAAAGTCAGTTGCTCAAAAACTTACCACGTCTTCCAGTCTGAGCAGTTAGCAGGCCAGATACACAGGGTGTATTGGAAGGTCATCTGTCCTGAAATACAGCCCCAATCAGAAAGAATTGGGAATACATAATTAAAAATTCATGGTATTAAACAAATACTTATGTTTCAGCTACCTTATTTTCTCCTGGATAATTGCTTTTACATTTGCTTGTAATTTGACATTATTGAATGAACATTTGATAGAAAGATATTTAGCTTTCCATTGCAACTATCGAAAGAAATGAGCTGGGTGGAAACAACCGAGCCGTAACCGATTCTCAATCACTCTCTCTGGTAGGACATAGCAGTACGCAGGCTGTCTGAGAGAAGGAATGATATTCTGCAAGCGCTGCCTCACGAATCGTACTAATTTAGAATACACAACTTGGCAGATAGACGGTTTAAATCTCCTGGATCGACACCCTCTTCAGGTGCACAGGTCTCCCACGTGCCATTAGCTAGACTTAGTATTTGGCAGTGCTTCATGGTTTCCTAGGCAGGGTGCTCTGGTTTTGGTTCTTCCCTGAAAGACAAACCCCAAGCGGGATGTTAAATTTTTCAGCCACCTGGACATCAACCATAAAGAGCTCTTTCTGACATCCTGCTTTTGCCTTCACTTTCTCCCCTGTTGCTACTTTATCACGCCGACTAGGCTGTACATGAAGTGCCTGAGGGATGGCAGCAAAGTTACAAAACAAACAAATGGCCTCCACATCCAGTCGCATCCTGCCTGCTGGAGTACGGCACGGCTCAGGGAAGGTTTTAAAAGCACTGAAAGAGCGATTTGGTTTTACCTCCACACTCTTCCTTTTTGGGACTGGGGGAGAACAACCCACATATACCCAGGTTCACCAGCCCTGTGATACAAAGTTCTGCAAGCATGAACGGAGCAACAAGTGGTAAATTTTCAAGATCATCCAAAAGGAGGAATCTATCAAACAGATTAACCCTCCAGGCCCAGATGAAAAAATTGCTGATCTTCAGCACCTCCCATTTAATAATCTTAAAGCTCATTACAAATGGTAATAAGCCATGCCTCATCATGGATAGGAATATTAATAATATTCTTCTGGTCTTAAAAATGGTACAAATGAACAGTGTAGCCAGCAGTCTGATTTTCATAACGTGCCTGTTCATTCATTCATATAGTTTGGGGGTGTAATTGCAACAGCTGTGTGTTTCTGTTGGCCTGTTATACGCATAAGTAGCTATTTGCATCTGCAAATATCTCATTTACGTGTATGGTCACTGTTATGTCTATGTGCATAAATTAGGTATGCAATTGCACACATCATAATGTTCATATACTTATAAGAAAAACGGTCTGTGAGCTAAGCCATACATCCTGCTATGTCAACTTCGTTGCAGAACTGGGAATACAACACAAATTGTCAGACTCCCAAGCCTGCAATTTAATCACAGAGCCTCACATACTACAAGAGGAATGAGAGACGTAACCAAGATGAAGGAAACAGCCCCGTCTCATCAGCTCAGTAAGGATAACAGTGATCCACCTCAGACTCCTTTTTGACTTCATTAAATTGTTGCGGTTAAGGGACAAGCCCTGTTGTTCAGAATAGATCACCTGACTACTGATGTCTTGTGAAATAATCCTGTGGGTCTAGCAGAGTAGCAGAAATTCAGCACCAATCTTTGCAAAGATTGACCAACGTGCCCCTTTTTTATTCAGTTTTCTAATTTGCAGTCAACTAAATCGGAGGATTTTAAGTTATTGGACACCTTCCAAACACTTCCCCTCCCTGGCTACTGAGATTTGTAAGTCAGTCTTCTAGGAAACATACAATAAACCAAAAATTATATTTGTGTTAAAAAAAACCAACTGATTTAAATTCTTGAGCTATCCAACGTAACAATTCCTGTAGAGCCATAACAGAAAGCGCACGGCTATAGGGTAAAAGGAAGTAGCAAAATGAGGAAAAAAAGCAGGAGCTTGTCTAGAGAAACTATATTGTGTTTACTGAGAAGGACTGCTAGCCTGTGAACTCATATTAAACGTAATTCAAAACATCAGAACACAAAAAAAATGGAGGGTGAATTCTGTTTTCTCTCAGGCATCGGGAGGCACATGTGGGAGCAGAAGGGCAACAGAATCCACAAGTCTTTGGAAAAGACATGGATGGGAGCTTATAAAAATCCCAGATTCAGCTCTCTGTTCAGAAGGTTTTCTTCCTGTGTGACTCTTGGCAAGACACAGCAGAACCGAAACGGCACTTCGATGCTGAGAGCAGGACTTGATGGCTGGAGCTGAAGCCCAAATTTGCAACATAAAACCTTCCTCCTTAATAAATATACTTCACTGTATAGATTCCTAAACTGAGTAAGTACATCTTTTTTCATATAAAATTCATTACTATTGTCCTATTTACCAAGAACGTGACAAGTTACTTTACTGTAAATCAGGTAATGACGTACATCACAGTTTCGGTACCTTTGCAGGTAATTAGATTAAGCGTTCTTGAAACAAAGTCCCTCAAAGGTCCTCAAGTGGTAGATGGTTAAGTATTGGGCTCCACACTAAAGGCAGCAGATGTAACCCCTGTAGCACCCCAAAGACCACCACTAATCTCATTTTTTCCAGTTTAGTAGGAGTTAGAACAAGTAGATGGTCTAGCTGGGATGAAAACAGAGGTTCTTGTCCCTTGAGTGCAATATTCCTGGTGCAAAAGGAGAACGGCAAAAAGGAACGTAATTACAGGTAACACTGGGTTATTTGGATAGAAAGGGAAGTTCTTAAATACTGCCTCTTCCTTCCCAGAGTAGTTTTATGTTTTTATTTTGAACTGTCATTGGAAAAAGAAAGGAAATAATCCAGAGTGCAGGGACCAGAACTCAAAACTTATTTCACCTCTCTGGAGGTGGAAGAAAGTGGCATATTACCGGTCCAAGGCCCTTGTCTTTCAGTGCAGCAGCACTTTGTTATCGAGTTAAAACCCACGTCAGCCTTTGCTGCACCAGGCAGGTTACAGAATACACCTGCGAACAGCACTGCTGTCACCGATGGTTACAATTACCCACTAGAAATGGATCATTTTTAATACCTGGAACAGATAGCAGGTATGTCAGTACGTGTACATCTCAGGAGCGTATATGTTTCATGTCCTCTTACCCCCCACGGCAATCTTTCCTGCTTTTTGCCATTGCTGTCATTTACTATGAACTGGTGGGATCCAGCAGCCTTATGCTGCTTGAAATAAATTCCAACTGCCAAAATACTATTCCAGGTTAAATTTTGATTGCATTGTTGCCAACAAGAACCTGCTTCTTCCTGTCTTTCATATATTATCTCTCTATGAAGCATCCTTTCTGACAGCAGTTAGGGACACTAAAGTTGGCCTTTGCCCATGGACATTCCCTGGATGACCTATATCAAACAAATTAGACACCCTTTTGTCTGAGTGTATGAGCAAGTAGGTGACCCCATTTGAAAATAATCATGAAATGGTTTCATCATTTTTTATATTACTTTAAAGTCATTAACATATTGGGTCAAATTATGATCTCAATTACAGAGGAGTAAATCTGAGGTAATTACACAGGCGCAGAATATGATCAAAATCTGGTGCAAAATAATTAGAACATTTCAGTTGCTCTTGGTGAAACTTCATTAGTGGAATAACATAAATTAATAAAGGCAACCAAAATGGATGATGTCAAAAATTCACTGAAAATGAAGTCTCGGGTTGCAGTGTTCACAGGAAACATATCAAGTAAAGCAGACAAACGAAGCCCCGAGGTCCTGGTAATCAGTGGTAGAGCTACTTATGATCTTCACCCTTTTGGTGGGAACACAACTAATCCATTTGATAAACTGAGCATCAATGACCTTCGCTGAAAATTCATTGAAACCTCATTGAGTAAATGAAAACTATTAACCTTAAATTACGTGGACATATAATTATCCAGACTGTATTCTCTGCATACCTATTATAGGGTCACAACTTGTCTCCCCCACCCCCCCCCACCCCCTCACATTAGGAAGTGTTTACTCCAAATGCAATTACAGACGCAATTATAATTAAACAAACTTTTCACTGTTGAAAAAAATCAATATGCTATGAGGTAGGAAACATCAGAATTAAAATTGCACCTAAACATATTTCCCTCTCTACCATGCATGTGGTTTCAGGTTCAGATTTGACTTGCGTTCTCCTACGGGTGCCCTCTCCTTCGGCCCAGAGGATGGGTGGTACACACATAAGGAGAAGCTCTTCCATTTTCTTGCTTTCTATTCAGTATTGTTTGTGATACCCTGCATTACTACAGATATGAGGATAGTAAAATTAAGCCCTGATTTCTGTAGTAGTTGACTGCTTCATCAACATTAACGTGTGTGCTTCTTCCAACAACTTTTATTAACGCTATGAGGGAACTGGAATTTCTGTCCTATAGGAAGTTTGTATATCTAAAAAACCACATTTTTTTCCTCAAAAGATGGTCAAGCTTTGACATTCTCAACACGTGCAAATAGCGAGAGAACGGAAATACCGCAACAGAGAATCCAATCCTTTAAACGTGTCTGGATGACGCCTCAGTTCCAGAGGAACGGGCGATGCATCCTACTCTCACACAAACGCTTCAGGGACTTCAACAGCTTCTGGGAGAAGTCGAGGAGGCAGCCATTAGCTCCAGAAGCTTTCTGACCTACCCCAGGGTGATCTGAAGGGATTTGTTTGTCTGTCCTTAAATAACCCGAAGTGCGGGCAGGGGGGACCCAGAGGGGGCTCATTTTGGTGAGGCAGGAAGCCGAGCCCCGGGCTCTGCGCTGGATGTGGCATCGGGGAGCTCAGGAGACCGCTGCGGTTGCACCTCAGATGATATCTATCTGGGCTGGCAGAAGACCAGGCAGACCTCGCTTTCAGCGTCAGCTTTCACTTCAACACGTTCCCATCAAATACCTTGAGCAGGGTGTCTTCATTAAACCAACTGGCATCTGCATAACAACTCGGACACCAGCTTTAATCACTACGATCACTTGAAAAACAAGGAGTGACTGGGCAAAGAGATGAAGGTAAAAAATACTAATTTATTACGGGTGCCCAAAATAAGTGAATTAGAATCCATTCTTCCAGCTTGTGTTATCATTCTGTATCCACAGGTCGTAAGCTCAGCTCTCCTGGACACAAGCTGCAGTAGTAAAAGCTCACCAGTCCTCCTCCACAGGTACCAGGTATTCAAGGCAAGGAAAAAAACCTTTGTGTACGTGTCTGGCTTAGCATTTCCCAGGGAATCTGTGACAGATGAAAGGATGGCATCTAATTTCCCCAGCTGTTCTTGACAACACAGTAACAACAAAATAATTCAACTTTTAAGGCAAAACAAGTAACAGAAATATAATTCATTGTTAGCAGAAATGACTGCCGTTCCTTATTAAGGTTAAAAAAAAAAAAAAAAAATCCTTTTCAGGTCAACCCTTTCTTTCCCTACCTCCTCAGCTTGTTCCCCACCCCAAATAAAAATAAGCTTATTCAACTCATAAAAAATACATCCGCAGGATTTTTAAAGGTGGTCTTTTTCAGCCCTTAAAATGGTTTAAAAAAACAAACAAACACTCAAACAACATGTATTTCAAAAATGTCTGGTCAGCCACTTGGATGTCTGAAATGACACTTTTTTTTGTCTTACAACCATCATAAAATTTTTCAAGATTGACCTCATGTACTTCAATCATCTGCAAACTGCATTTTTTGCAAAGCATCTCTGCATTTCCTAACTTGCTGGTTTGACTGAGTGATCTCAGTAATTTTTCACCATGCTGGTTTTCAGCCAAAATAATTAAAATGTTGATAACTTATAAATCACTTAAAACAAGACCTACTATGAAAATGATCACCAGTAGTGATCGGTGCTGGTCTTTATTGCTGTTGGTTTACACTACTATAAAGCCAACCTCCACAGTATTTTTTACTGTACTTGCGGTCAAGTACAAGTATTCTCCCACAGCCCAGATTAGAACAAGGCATAACTGGAATTTCAGTAAACAAACTTCAAGACATTATTGTGATTGAAATACAGGATGTGACATTTCACTTTTGTAGAAGCAGCTTTAGTTCTTTGATTAGCAGTGCCAATTATCAATGTGTTTTTGCATCATGCAGATATTACCAATTCTGATTAAAAAAAAAAGTTTAAGAAAAGGGGATAAAAAGAATTATACAGAATGCTCATAGTATTGCATCAGTCAATGCCACAGTGTTCTGCTCAGAGGCACACAGGACAGAAAAAAACCCTTACCCTCACTTTGGCTTTACACTGCATTTTTTTGTTTGCATTTTTATGTAAATCACTATCCAAAACCAATTTGTCATCTTTCTGGAACAAACCTATCATGAACCTACAAGAGAAATGCATTTTCAGATGTGGGGAAAAAAAAAAAAATATATATATACACACACACACTAAAGGCTGTAAAGAGCTCTCTGCTTTATGCAACTATCTGCCCTTCAAAGCTAATACACATCGAGGCAAGTAATAGAGTTCTGAGGAGGGAAAGTAATACAGCCCTAAGCAAGGATACTGTTGAACTTGATTTTTGCCATAAGTAGTGGGTGGCAAAGTAATTTTGTTGGTGTTCCTTATCTTCTCATAATCCTGCAGTAGCACTTTTTTTTCTCACCTATCACAGTAAAAGACTAACCCTAATGTAAGGAAGTTGAGATTTTAAAAAAATCATGTCTTTGGAGCATAGGGCAGAATTGCTTTGTAACAAATTGTTTACTTTTCCTTTCGAATCAGAAAAAAAAGTGGAGGGAGGGAACACCAACATCCTCAGTCAAAAAGAAAGTTTGCTACAAGAGTCAAATTTGATTCATCAAGAATACAATTTCTCTTTTCTTCCTTCAGAGAATGTGTTTACCTATCTACAAGAGACCGCTGAACATAGCTGCTTCTTTATTTTTAATCCTGAAATTCAGAGTATGTTAAGTTATGCTTGGAAATGACAAGACCTGGTTCTTTTGGGAAATGGCTTGAGTTAGAAGTAAGGAAAGGCAGACTACAGAATGAGTCTTTATGAGAAGTCTTTCATACTCAAGGTATCCCAAAGTGCTTTCAGAAAGACATTGCCACATTAATTATATAAATCCAGAGAACCTTTCAGAGATGGCAACATGAGGTCAACAACTGCTCACAGCTTAGTTCAAAGTACAAAAAGGTTTATATAGGTTGCTAAAACCTAGAGATGGTACAGTATAAAAATTATGATTTTGAATTGCTTGGACGTGTTAGCTAGAGTGCTCATGTATGTAACTCAGAATTGAGCTATCAGCTGAAAATTAGGTCCTTGGGGGATTGTTTGTTTACATTTTCTTATTCTTATGCTCACTACAGTACCCGACTGCTTTTAAGAAACCCCCATCTCTCCAAGCCTCCAATCCAAGAGGTTTTCTCAGAAAGTCATTAACATCAGATCATTTCAATTAATTTTGCTGGGAGAAAGTGTAGATTCAGAATGGGATCAGAAAGGTCAAACTTCCAGCCCCAGTTCCATTGCCTGTGGCCTTCAACCTGAACATCGTGATCAAGGTTTATCAACACAATACAGATTCCTGGGTTTGGTGTTAGTACTTCTTGTTTTAATGTTATTTGCACCCTGGATATATATTGCAAAAAAAATTCACACTAAGTGCTTTTTTTTAAGAAGAAAAATTAAATGAGAGCAATACTAATTCACACATATCTATTGTTTGCAATTAACGTGCATAAAAGATGATTGTAATGCTAGTTATGCTACTTTATGCACATTAAGTGAAACGCCCCATAATCCCAAGAACATTACTTTTTGTTCTTTTAATGGTTTTACTCAATAGGTGACAAATACATAAACAACTAAATGCATCTGAAAATGCCAAGCATTCTGAAAATCTGTTCTGGTAATATAAAAAATAACGAACGCACTCTTAAGCAGACAGACCTAGTTTAGAATGATAGATAAGCGCTATTTGCTGACGGGTTTAGACTGCTCAGAATTAATACTTTACACAAATATGGGGATGATCCCCCATCTCTCAGTAGCAAACCAAGGAGGGAATCATGACATTTGTTCCACTGATTTCCCACTTACTTTTGGAGAGAGGGAGGGAAAAACAAAACACTAGCAGCAAGTAGCTTTCTTGGAAAAAAAGTTGAGATGGGTGAAAATCCAGAGCTACAAAGCATTTAGGTAACTTCCATGTTTAAAACAAATCTGAGCACCTAATTCTGACAGCACTTTGCAGAAACCCTGCTAATGTCTTGTATCTTTGTGACTACCAGTAGGTTAATAAAGACCATGGAATTCAACATGTGACAATGACTTCAACACCTAGAAATAATATTGTCAGGATAGTCAAGAACGCATTAAAAAACCCCACCCGCCTCAAAACATTTCTGTAAAGAATGGATATTTTCCATTTTTTGTATAAGTGAAGAGGGGGAAAAAAAAAAAATCTGTTGTAAGCCATCCTCACCTTGCGTCCTGTTTCCCCAAATCCAGGAAGATACCATTTCTACTGACAAGGCTGGGATGAAGCCAGCCTTCATCCGTCCTGAGGAAGCTATACCACTGTGCAAGAGAGGAACCCAACATTTGTAAAGTTAGAGATTGAGAGTGGGAGATACATCAGCCTCCACATTTAGGTCACTTTCTTAAAAAATAAGGATGAAAGCTTGAGTTTCCTCAGGTAGACACTGTCCAGGGTTCTCTTCTTTCTGAATTAATTTTCTAACTAGGAATCACTTTTTATGAAAAATGGGTCAAAGCACCTCCAACAGGCATGAAATTTGTGTTATTTCCTCAGAAAAGGCACTTGAAGTTCTGTAAAACATTCACATTCTCTCAGTACATGAGAAACCTTATTTTCCTTTTTAATTCCAGCCTGAGTAAAATGACAGACTTACGAAAGTCTCAATTTTTGTTCCAAGTAGCAAGCAGAGCAGGGCAGCTTATGAATCTATGTACACGTGTACATACTCATTATTACTGTAACATAAAGTGAACTGCAAAGAACCAAAGGAGGGTTAACTGACATACACATGACTGCATACCATCTTTAGACTTCAAATGTGAATACAAAACCTAGTAATATACTTCAGCTTTGTAAAAATCAGTTTTGTCCTTTTTCAGTAGAATTCATACAAATTACTCTGATCTCCATGAACATTCAAAACACATAACGAATGTATTACCTTTGCTTTCTTAACTAGTTCTACCTTGCATTGGATTTTTAATTTCTTTATATATATATATGCAATTTTTAATATATGGGGTTTTTTTCTTTTCATCATCTATATAACGTAGCCTTGTTTATCTTTTCCCACTGAAGGGGTTAAACTTGTTGCTCTTACCTAAGACCACAGTGTGCAGTGTTTACAAAAGCTACTTTCTACTGTGAAACTAAGGCTGAGAAAATTACTTCTATTCAGCACTTCTGCTTTAAAAAGGATAATGATTTCATCTGGTTAGAGCTGTCTGTACCTACTTAGTTTATTGCACGGAAGAAATTGCCTGTTCACTCATGATAAGATAATTTGTCGCCTTGGAAATTAAATTATCCATCCCAGTTTACCTTGAGGAGGAATACTATATAATACCTATTTGTTCCATTACACCCTTTAAATCAGAAGTACGCTTTACTCTACAAATATATTCCATGTTATCAGAGACATTAAGACAAGTTAAAATAGCCCCGACTGCAACTTAATTAGGCTCCAAAGTTGTCAATTGTGTAAGACTTGAATCCAGTGGAACTAAAAGGATATTGAATAAATAATTTCTTTTAAAGAATAAAACTAAGCCTGAAATACATTTTAAAGTTAGCTTTTTCTTTTTTTCTTTTTTTTTTTTTTTTTTTTTTTAATACTCTCAGGGAAATTCACCACAGAAAGCCATGTCAAATACACATCTTCACCTTACCAAACCAGAAAAGTGTTTCTAGATATCATTACAAGATGGAACAATAGGCAGGATCGAACCTTATTTTCCACCTCATATTTTAAATTATATAAAGGATTAAGATAGGTATGTGGCTAATATGTTCTTTCCTGTTTCTACCAGATTGTACTTAAATACATAAATATGGTCTCTTTTTCAGAGACACTCATTTGTAAAATTATCACTTCTTAACTAGTTTTAAAGGCCAACCTGAGTGAAGGGGTTTTAAAATTTAAAACCTGCTTTCACAAAACCACAGTAATTAGGAACAACCATGGTTCTAGGCCAAGGAGAACACATCAGAAACAATGGGTAGGGCATGGTAGGGCACAGCTCTCAAGGCACTCTTTGACAATAGTCACCGAAAACAGCTTCTGAATCCTCTATAAAACTCATCTATGGAACTGGATAATCCAAGCGATTCATTAACTTCTTACATAGAGAAATTAAAAAAAAAACCACTAAGAAAATTGGAATTTTCCATAGCATACTTTTTCAAGCCTTTGAGTGGTGAGGAAGAGAAGCTGGTCTTGTGATTATGATAATGGATTACAAAACAAGGCTTTGCACTGTTGGATTCGACAGAGAGCCTGAGCGTGACCTTGAATGAATCGTATAATCCCCCTGTTCCTGTTTCTCCACTTGTGAAACAAGGACGATAATTCTTACCTACAGTGAGGAACTGTTCGGGGGATTAATTAGATGTTTATTGGATGCTTTAGATGTGAAATGTGTGAAACCATTCACTTTATTTGAGGCTTAAGTATATTTATTTTTAATTGAGTTGTAGAGGTAGGAGCTTTCCAGTGAAACATTTTTTGCTCCCCCCAAACACTCGTTTGACAAAAATGATCCTATTCATGGAAATAAGAGGGTTTGATGAAGTATTAACAAGGGAGATTGCTCAGGTTCCCGAAGAGATTTCTGCATCCATCCTGGTACAACTGGGAAATGCGAGTGGGTTTTACCACTGATATGGGCGCTTACTAAGCCCATATTCAGCTAAGAAAAAGTATATAATGGCCTTTACCGTGGCACTAACACTGAAACATCATGACCTTCCCTCACCTTATTTGGAATCTTGCCACCTCAGTCTCACTTGCACATTAACAACCGCTATATAAAGTAAATTTTACAATAGTATTTTTCCTTTTGTCTCATCTTGCTAGCGTATGCTGCATTATGGAAAAGTTGGAAAGACCTCACAAAGTTCAATGGTGGGAAATAAGAAATATAGGTGGATTGAAGGCTGGAAAAGGGATTTTATGTAGCATGGAAAGAAAATTCTCCTCCATTTCTAGGTCTGCTTATTAGTAAATTAATTATATTATTTATTAAGTAGAGAAGCATTTACTGGAGAAAATTCTGCATGTGAATAAAACATGCTTAGATATTAGTAATTAAAATGGCAAAGCGTCTCCATTAAGCTTCAAAAGAGCACTTAAGCAAGCAGGATCCAAGCAACAAAATTACAAGAAATCTAAGCGATTCCATCATCTAATGAACTGAACTCATTTACCTCTGGATAGCATAGTGTGTGCTCTTAGTAAGCAAGGAGAATACATTATGTGATCTAAAAGCAGGAACAAAATGAGTAAAATCATCTTTTGATGTAGAAACCGTTAGCCCGATTTATTTTGTACTTACCATCTATTGCGTACTAGTGAGTAATAGTAGTTGCTCCAGGAGTTACTCCCAATTTTCACTGGTTCGCTAGGAAAGGTGAATATTACAGTCTTATAGAAAAGCTACAAGAGATTTCTGGTTTTTTTTAACATACATTAGCACAGTTGTTTTCAGGGGTATTCTCTTAAATAATGTAGTCTCTACAGGCAATATTAATGAACCCTTTGTTCAACTGTATTTTTCATCTTTAAACTGGAAAATGTTATTTTCCCTTGCCTTCTCTGCTAAACCTTGAAAATTAGTGGCACATCTGTTCCAAAATCACAACACATAGACTTACAAATCTTTAAAAAAAAAATTTTAAAAACTATTAAAAAAAAAAAAATCAGACTTAATCTAGGGCTTATTTTTTACTTCCCAAGAAAGATGCACCGACATCATATAGTTGGATTTCAGTCTCAAGTAGTGGTTTTAGCTGTCAATACTGCTCAGATGCAATAGTTTGAAGTTCATTATTTTTTGTTCTGAAGCCACCCTGCTGTTCTCACCAAATGAAAAGCAGGTCAGAACCAAGCTATTTAATTAGCTGGGAAGGCAGGTGATGCTTAAGCACACTGCTAATCATTTTCTAACTGTTTATAATTTTCCATCAGGGGATAGACTGACAATAGAATTTCAAAACAACACGCAGAAAATGATAATTCATGACAAAGTGGTGTGAGGAGTAGTATTACAGCTAATTTTAGTAAAGGGAAAGGCTAGAAAATAATGGACTATAAAATATTAAAAATAAAAATACATGTTTGTTATGCCTGAACAGTACTCAAATCTGTATCTGAATGAATTGAACAGTAACAAAGTAAAACAATAGATTTGGGTTAAAAAAAAAAGTCCTCTAACGAGATCTCAAATTATGGAACCACACAAAGCAGCTCACCAGCACGTGCAATTTCTATTTTCCTAGGTGGTTCAGGGCTTGAACCAGGGGTTTGTTTTTCTGATTCCATCAAAACACCACACGTGTACATACTGCACGCTACTAAATTTTGCATGATTACTAGCAGAATAAAATCTGTATTGTTCACATTACTTTTAACTTTCACTAATAACATAAAATATAAATGGCTCTCTTTCCTGTATTTTTTTTCTTGCAATCTCCCTCTTTCAATATATCACACAAGCTGTTATACTCAGAAATGTCATTTTTAATTTAACTTTACTGCTCTTAGGTTGAAGTATTTCTAACCTTAAGAACTTTCAGTGTCCCATCTGGAGGAAAGTAGGATAAGAATATAACATCTTTTGGGGAATTCTAAGAGGAAATACAGTAACTAGGGGCTCTACTCATCAGAAATCAGGTTTCCTTAGATGCAGTAACTTCACAAATTTCAACAATTTGGCTCCCAGAGAAACAAAAGCCTTTCACTTGATATATGCCCACCATTACCAAACACACCTAAAAACTTCAGAGCAGCTGCCTCATGTGAATTTCAGCTAACACAAAGAAAACCAGTCTCTATGGTGAAGTGAGCTCTCTGATAACTTAGAAGTATTTTCCAGTAAACAGAGCTGTGTTTTAATTAAGACAAAAACTTAGTATCAGTGATGTGCTATCTGGTATGGTGAAACAAAGTCTTTTTCCTGTTGTTAATGAAAATCAGCTAGATAGCTATATCGTTAATGAAATTTTCACCATTTATCTGCTAGGTTAGGATTCTTCCTAATAGGTGGCTCAATAACTAGTGCTATTAAAGAAAGTATGCAGAACCTTAATTTAAAGCACTAATTAGTCCCAAATCAGTGAAGATTACATTGTAGGAATAGGGACTCAGTGCATAATGGCCTTGTCTATAAGGATCAAGAAGGGACGTATATGCTTGCCTGTGGAAGCAAGATCAAAGCCAGATTTTGTTTAGTCAGCGAGCTGTTTGCTTCCACCGTTATCATAAGACCCCTGAAATAATGCAGGGAATTTGAGAAAAGAGACTTTGACTTAAAAGCTAGTCCTCTGGGAGAGAGCCTTCATGAAGATTAAGGGGTAAATCAGGCATTGCTTCTAATCTTGTAAGTGAATAAAGTAATTGGGAGAATACTAAGGGAATGTCTAGGTTATCAAATTCAGTAGTTTTGATATTCTGATTATTTATTTAATCCATTGAACTACACTGTTATTTTGATTCCTTCATGGAATCCCTTTTTGAGAGAAGATACATTGTTCTATAAATTCCTGCATAAGATTATATTCTGCAACAGGAGAAATTAAACAGCTGTGAAAAACACAGGAATTCCAGTCTTAAGTTGTTCAACCATTATAAATTCACTCATACATGCATACTTACAGCTATAGAGATATGGCTTCAGTAAGATAACTTTCATAGGAAGCTAAAGTATAAATGCTACTGTATTTTTATAAATCTGTTCCATGTACTGGCCTTCACTGCCTTCAAATCTCTTCATTTTCTTGTTGACCAAGTTATCCCAAGTCATAAAAAAAAAATTGAGTCCATAGATTTAGTTAGAGAAAATTTTTGTGTAACCTAGAAAAAAATCTACTTTTAAAGTGAGGAGTATTTATTGGGGGGGGGGGGGGGGGGGTGTTGTTTTTAAATAATGAATTTGGATGGCACACATTTTTATTGGTACGTATCACTTCCATTGGAAGTCTGGGACCTTTGAAGCTGCAAAGATGCATGTAGTGGAAAACCAGAATTACCACACAGGCTTCTTCCATTCAGGACATTATGGCAAGCATCAAAACATCACAACATTAGGACATAATAAGGAACAATGCACCTGTTAATTGGGAACACACGAGACACGGAATAATAAAACCAAAATACGTTCATGGGTGTTGCTTTACAGTTTTGCCAATTGACCTTCCAGTTTTCTCATGTGTTTGATACCCATCCCAATCATTTTGGGGGGTACGCATTCTTGTTACACCCCTATCTGTTTCTGCTTCAGCTAGGTTATAAATATGGTGATGCACTAGGCTGTACAGCTTCCCAGCTCATATATATATATAAAAAAATATTTTTATATGTATTTTTTTTTATATATATATATGTCTTATGTGTTGGCCCTGGGCCTACAAAATAATAAAAATATTTTTGAGCATTCCAAACAAGTAGTTCAGACAGCAGAACAAATATTTTCCAACATACTCTTTTGAAACTAAACATTAAAACTGTTCTTAGGAAATATTAGAGGTCCTTCCGACCACCTGCCTCCGAACAGCCAGCCTCTGATGCTTCAGGGGAAAATTCAAGAACCCTCACAGTGCACAGTTAAAAGGTGTGCTGTCCATAAAAAAATAATATTCCTAGCTACTATCATTGTCTTTTGCCCTGAAGCATGAGAACTTATATCATTCCTAGATCCCTGATTATTTTTAAAACCCTAGTAACTCTGGCTGTTGTTATAATCTATACAAATATCCATTTCCTGTTCTAATCCGACTGAGCTCTTGACTCCAATAATATATTGTGGCAATGACTTTTGTTAGCTTATTGTTGGCTGAAAAAATAATTCCCTCTGTCAATTTTAGATTTGCTGTCTTTCAATTTCTCTGAACACTGCCTTCCTCCAATATTATGTCAGAAGCTAAGTAGAAAGCCTGCACTAGCTTCTCTATAAATTCATTTTTACGCACCGTCTTTTTTACTCGGTTATTTTTCATGTCCCATCTTGTTCATCTCTATTCTGAAGTAAACTGCTCCTGTCTTTTCAATCTTACTTCATATGGTAGTTTTTCCACTTCTCTAAGCATTCTTATTGCTAATCTCTGAACCCCTTCTATTTTGCCTATAGTCTTTTTTGAAATAAAATAAACAGAGCTGAAAGCTGTGTTCCAGAGGCAGCCTAGTTTACAAATAGGATTATAATACCATCAATATCAATTTATTAAAAATCCTAACCCTAGATTTCTTTTCTTTGTTAACCATTACTGCTGACTGATGAGAAGGGTTTGCAGTTGTTTGGGTTTCTGATCTGGAAGTCACAACTATGGTACATTTGACCCCAGACGTAGTGTTATAACATTCATGGAATATATTTCCTAATACCTGCTGAACTTACTAAATATGGTGGATATTTTTTTTCCCCCTTCGTACTTTATAGCCTGAGAGCAACTGTATGCACTGAACATGGAACAACAGTGTTTTCCATTCACTCTTGGAAGTCTGTAATGCCTCAGGCACTTTTCAAGCAATGTCCTTTAACTTCAAAGAGAGCCGACTGATCTCCTGAAGTAAAATCAGGTCCCCAGAGAACATCCAAGTCCGTCTTTTGACAGCAGGCAGTAAAATTTACCGATATTGACCATTTTCACATGATAACTCACAACTGTTGTCGTCTTTTTTGTAAGGTAGCAATTCAGACTGAACGCTGCAAATGTGATGGAAATTGTGCCTGAAGCACAACCTCTCACCAGAGAGCTGTATGTTGTCATTAGATCTTATAGGAGATCTTCCACTCATTTCTGTGTTCATGAGCTCAGTTTATTCTTCATAAACCAACCATGTTTCCAGATTATGGAAAACAATTTTACACTAAGGTACTTTGCTTTAACACCAGAAGGAGACTCCTGTACCTTCTCTGGGAACAATGTTACTGAGGACAAACACCTTACCTGTGGGATCAAGTACAATTTTTTCCTGACCCTCAGAACTAAAAATATTCAAGTCCTGTTATGTGTTGGTGGCAGACTGCTTTAAAATAGGCTTAACCATTTAATCAAAGGGATTTAGAGAACAAAGCAGGCACTAGTAGAGTTTATTTTTACCACAACAATTCAAATGTAGTCACCTTGTGATCACTAATTCGGGGGGGGGGCGGGACACAAAAAAACCCAAACCAAAAAACAACCCAACCCTAGATTGCCAGTCCAACACTTATTATAACCTCTTTAAGCTTCTTGCTGTTCTATGATGCCATTTAATGTAATTCTTTACAGTGAATTGCAGATTCCTTCAGAGCAATCCTGTGCAGAGCTTGGTGCCTGCCTCCTGCATGTCAGGGTCATACACAGGGATGGGGGGGATGCGGGTGACTAAAGGAGATTGCTTTGTGGAAGCAGATTATACATTCTCTGATTTTCTACCTCTGGTGTATGAAAGAAAAAACAATGCTGTGTAGGCTGACTTGTTAGAGCTGAAGCAGGAATAAAAAGAGTCTGTGACCAAGTAGGAATGATTGTGATGAGTAACAGATTTGTCATTGGGGGGGAAGTTACTGTAAAATTGAAACTATTATATTATTAGGTGGGTGAAAATTTCTGTATTTCTCTTTTATAAAAGGGGGTGAGAGAAAGAGGGGCAACACCTATTTTTCTCTAAGATTCTTTGGAAACTTTTTCACCTGCAGACATAATACGGTACATCTAAATCATCTTTGAAGTCCCTCTTGTTTCTCTCAAGTTTGAAGGCTTAGAGGTCCAAGTCCCTCCAAGGACAGCCTTACCACTCTCCTCAAGAGATGAGGCGGGCAGGAGAGCCACATTTGACTCGTGTCAGTCCCCTGAATCATCCAAGTGACACAGTAGATGTCCTGACATTGCCACTCTCCTTTGATCCAGGTGAGGGGCAGCACAATCCAGGTAGGGGAGTGGAAGTTAGATAGTTCCCTAATCATTTTTTTTTCACCTGTGACAGCCTTGTCTATACACAGCTCCTAAGGAGGCGATTCCTATTCTAACATTATCCTAAATAGAACATAACTTGAAAACAAAGAACATAATTGCGGCCTATCAGTTTTTTTGAACGGAAATCAGAAATCTAAATTATAATCTACATGTCAGCTTTGCATTAGGAAGTTAACATTGCCCAAGTACTTCAGACTGGATTCTGCCAATAGCTAGAGCAATGTTAGAGCTATTGTGTAGCATTCAAGTATTTCAAACAATTTTAAAATAAGCTAAATGAATTAATCTCCACTTCCCTTTCATCTACAGTCAACAGTAAAAATCTGTTAGGAAGAATATTTGCTTCCTGACAAAAATAATATAGTGCTGTTAGTATGCAGGGATTTTTTTTGGTTTTGGTAAGATTGTCAATGACACAAGGATCCTATTTTATTCCACCTCAGACCATGGCAATTCTCTGACTTTGTGACTGGAAAAAGCTTAAATTTGGCTGTACTTTACATCTATAACTGCCTTCTATTTTTTTTTCTTCTTCCTTCCAGAAACAGAAAGCCTGTAATATAGTAATTGTTACTTTTCCTGATAGACAGTTTTTACATAAGAGCCCTCAAGAAAGCACAAAATTCTTCATCTCCTTCTCCTACTGAAAATTACTGAGTAATTTTCACCCAAGTACGTCTGAGATGTTTCTGAATATCTATGGCCCTGTGGCTTCTCTGGCAGAGGTTTGATCCAGCTGCCACGAACCAGAATGGAAGTCCCACCTATCACAGTGAATATACTTCTTTCATAAGCAGTTTTGGGAGGCTTATCACATGAAATCACAGAAAAACATCAAGCTCTGCCTTCCGAGCCAGTCAGTCACTCATTAAGGTCACTTTTCAACACAGGGCTTCTGTCAGAAACTTTGCCCCTCTCCTTTCTGGCTATTTCAGCTGGGGATTCCCCCCCCTTGTCTTTGACTTTTTCTTATTCCTGATGAGGTGGCTTATTCTCACCCAATTCTTTCTGCTGTAAAGCACTTAACAAGAGAGAAACTGCTATGGAGGTGTTGCTAAATCTGTAACAGCTTCAGTATGGTGCTTAATAGCAGTAGAAATTAAGTGCTATCTGATGCTCAAACAAAAGTACTATGTCAAAGTAAATCATAGGAAACCTTATGAAAAAGAGGCACTTTGGGTACTTTTCCATACCTTTGTATTTTGTGCATCTGACGTTTTCCATCATTTTTAAACAAATCTAGAAAAACTTCTAGTGATACCAGTTGTCATTTTAAAAGGTGAAAATATATATTCCAAGTAACAAATGTATCAACCTCACATTCATCCTACTGCACGTTATATAGGACTACTGGTTGGGGTTTTTTTCCACTACACTTTTTCTTCACATTTATATACAGCATCTGGCCATATTTTGTAGTATTAGAAAATATGAGACCTATTCATCAATGCCTTGCACCATCTGTAGTCATTGTATTCGTGCAAAGTGAATGCAGATCACAGATCTTCCATTACAGTGTTCAACATCAAGGCTCATAAATCACATTTTGTATAATTGCAGTCATTTCTAAATACTCGTATATTTATATATATTTACATATAGAAGGCACCATAGGTACAGTAAATCTTTGTAGGTTTGTAAGCATAGAAGCATTTAAAACCAGTGACAAAGGTCCTAGCTTTCAGAACATATCACCAGATACAGTTCACTATGTGGAATTTCATATTCTTCCCATAAAACAAAACTAAACCGAATAACCCCCCCCAAAACCCCACGTAAGAAAACTGAAACGAACAAACATACATCTTTGAAAATTATTTTGCAAAAATCCCAACTCTTAAAAATGGTTTTCTCCAGACAAATTAGATGTTCAATTGAATTAAATGCCTTGCCCTGTTCTTGCATCCTTGGTTTTCCATATTCTTACCAAAGCAAGTGCAATAGTGTGCAAGTGAGGATGCAATCTGAATTACGTTCTTTATACAGGCTCAGTAGAACCAGATAGATATATTTATATATATAAACCAAATATTTGGTTTATCGCTGAAGATGTATCTCTTGTGGGAAGAGAGGAGAATAATTTATCTGAGTGATAGGCAAGAGACAGGAGCAGTTACTTCAGTGATTAGTAGTCGCTTCCTGTCTAGGGCAGAAAAATAATCCGCTGCTATGGATTGCCAGCCTCAGGCTAGTCATGGTCCACACCGCACCTTCTGATTTAAATAGATTTCTCTAGCATAATGTGACAGCATCATAAAATACAGGAGAGATGACCAGGTTTCTAATATGCTGGGGTATTATCCTTATGGGCTGGAATTTTCAAGCCCATCTCTTGAAGACAGAAACCATGTCACAGGGGACTTGGCAACAGAGAGGGTGATGGAAGCATTGAGCCAGTACTTAAACGTGTGTTTTATTTCTGACACTGCTATGGGGCTGCATAGAGACCATGTCCTCGGTCTCCCAGCCTTTAAAATTAATATAATAAAATTGCCTCTCTGAGAGAGCTGCTCCAAGATCAGTTCAAGTAAAAGATCTAGGTAGTAATATTATTACCCACAACACGGGAACCCGAGCCATACAGTCAATACACAGACGCCCACGTACATGTGACACTGACCAGTCAGATGCCTAAGTGTAAACATCTGTTGTCATTTTAAATGTCCTGAAGTACCCTATATGGTCTTCAGCTTCAGCTCCAAAGATCTAAGGTCCTACGTTGCACCAGACCATCCAGAAGTCACATACACCATGGGGAATCTAAAAAGGCACTAAGATGCCTTTAAGTGCCTCCACCCCACCATGACACTTCATTCTAGTTCATTTTAACAAGAAGTCCCTGAAACTACTTTATTTTTCTAACAAGTCAAGTCCTCCTTAATTGGGAGATATTTGTCCAAATGGAACTGCAATACATTAAAGACAAAGGCAAACTATTACCTTTTCAGTTCACGTCTGTAACTTTGATTGGCATTAGTGGCACCAATCTCTCTGCAGGTAGTGTACCCAGAACAGATCCCCCCAACGAAGAAATGTGTCAAAAGTAGCCATCATCTAGTGAAGAGACATCAGACTCTCTTTAATAGCAATCACACAATAAGTTTTGTTTATATGCTCCTAGAGGAGCATATAATGAATTAATAGTTCAGGAGATGCAATCTGGTCAGAAATTAACCCTTGGGAGAGATGCTACTGTCACAGTATTTGTCATTGCAGGTATGAACAATTTGTCAAGACTGAGTTCTTTCAGTGTAGTTTAACACATTTCTAACTGGGAAAACAAAATAGTCCTGTCTGTCCTAAAGCATGCGCCCTGATGAAGAAACTTGGAGAGACAGACAAATATCCGAATAGTCTGAAGTGGTACAAGAGGGAGACAGAGTATATTTAGGGCTGATAACAGATTTCATAGTATGATCATCTAGAAACTCAGCCAAGGAGATTGCACTTAGAATTTCATTTTGTTTGTAATGAAGTAGTTATTCACAGGTAGTGAAATACTCCATTTTAATATGACACTGACTTGATAGCTTGTACAAGTACCATAAGAAAAAGAACAGGGAAAAACCCTACTATCTGCACCTTATTATTTTCTCCCAAAGATGGTTAAGAGGAGGCTTTTTAGAGTTTATTTTGCTTATCTGTATTAAAGCACATTTAAATATTCAGAAAAAAAATGCTGTATTTCTTCAGTCTTGCTTTTGCAGGGATATTTACCACCAACAGCACTTTTGTATCTATACCCAGGAGTTGCAGATAACAGGTATTTCTTTTTGTGAGTACCACTGCAGTAAGACAGTGGTAAAACTCCATCTGGTAAGCCAGCAAATGTTCATTTTTGTGTTTCTGTTATCATTAAATGTTATTCAAGATTCTCATTACACTTGTCATCCTAGTGCAAGGTTAATTAGAGTTAATAAATGCTGTACTGATCCAAAAGGAAGAAAGGGCAAAGAGAGAGAAACATGCTAATTATTATCCATCCAAAATGAAGAAATTTGACACAGGGCATGCTGTGCAGATGGACCAGTCTTGAGCTGATGGAAAAAATGTGTTAGAAAAAATGATACTTCTTTTAGGTTTTGATTTTAAAAGCCATATGCATGGCTCAGTAGCCAATTTTAAGGAAAATATCATACATAATGGTTTCCATACAGGACACAGGAGCCTCTAATCCATTATTGACCTGCTTGGCTACTTTTAGCTAGTAAATTCATTTTTGTGCACCTTGATTTGCTTGTCAGTGGAACTGAAATAATTATTTTTATCTACAGTGTAAGACCTCCTGTAGTCTCTGGAACTTCTACAAGAACTAGATGCTATTTCTATTCCTGCCTGCTAAAGCGGCACAAGAAAACTAGTCAAAAAAGCTAAAAGCGAGCAGCACTATCTTGTGATGGCATCGACAAGAATTGCTGGTTTGAGGGGGGGTTTGTTGTTATTTGGGGGGTCAGTGTTTGGGGGGTTTTTTTGTTTTTGTTTGTTTTTTTTTTTTTTTTACAGTTTGGTATCCTATTAGTAAAGGAATATTACTTGTATTAGGCACTTAGCATGTTCAAAATATTCTAGCCATTTTACTACAAGGTTGTCCAAGAACCCTTGAGTACCCAAGTAAATAGTCAAGAAGTATTTTACTTGTAGAAAAAAGAACAGATTAAAGGAGTTTTCTTCAAAACCATAAAAGAAGTGCATTACAAAGCCAAAATAAGAATGGCCTTCCACACTTACTCGTCTTCTTACCTTAAGGTAGTGGCTTACTATTAACTTTTAGACTTTACGTTTTCTATATTCAACTTTTTTGCCTCCAGAACTCAAGGAACTTCATTCTTTGTTGTGCTGTCTCACTCGCACTGTTAAAAAATTCTGATTTCTACCTGCTACATGTAGGATCAAAATTTAAATAAATAGATTTAAATAAAGCCAAACGCAAAATGAACTCTCGTACTTTTTCTACATACATACGTGTATAATAAGAAACATGGAACTGATACAAGCTTAATGTTTCAGAAGATAAAACTGCTTTTTCTAAATATCCTTATATAGTTTTCCCTTTCCCTTTGCCCTGACATTTTATGCATGACCCTCTTGAAAAGTAAACTGAAAAACTGAGAATTTTCCTGAAATAGAGCAGGATTAGGGAGTATTTAAATTCAAAAGAAAAGTAGAAGAGCAAAGAGCCATTATGCTATTTCTTAAACATCACTGAAGTTTGTGCTAGACCAGTAGAAAACTACAAAGTCTTCCTTGCTCTGTCAATACATTATACTATTCCTCTCCAGATATTTTTGTTTCAAGACAAGGTTTTAGCTGAAAGTTCCATACAAATTGCCCTAACAATTCAAGGAAAAAGACTTTTAAATACCTGAGATCCTAACCACTGTGTGTATCTCTGGATGAATGAAGATATATCTGTTAAAAAAAACCCCAAAACCAAAAAAAAACAACCCCAAAACTTAGAACCTCGAATTAAACCCATAAGAGCCACTGACAACACATGGATTTGTTATCCTGTCTCTGAATAACACCATTAACATAGGTAGATGGCCATATGTGGTATTACTTAGCTGTGGGACCACTCCACATGCTCTGTTCTTTGCAAATTCCTAATTTAGAGTTATGACACATCAATAATATTCATCTGTCATCAAACATCTTTTCTCTTTGTGTTTTTCTTTTTTAGACAAAATGTACTTGATGATATCTGTCTTGCCTTATAACAGTCAGTGAATGACAAATACACATTTACACTTTAAGTAATGGTTTGAGATCGTCAGCAAGACATGCAATTCTGACAGTTTGTGCCTCTGTGACCCTCTTTAGGGAACATATTTCAACTTGCATAAGTAACTTGAAGTAGAATTTATTTTATTTATTAGTGTTTGTGAGCTTGTGTTTTAGGATAAACAACAGAAAGAAATAAGAAAGACTGTCGTTGTGAGATGCAATTTATGTTTTAATTTGTGATATTCACAGCACTCTAAATCACATGCACAGAGACCTGGAATTTCATGCAGTGTCGCTTTTTTTTAAGTAACTGGAAATCCAAACATACAGAAAGATTTCAAAAATCATAGGAGCCCTGTAACAGCATCTCCAGTCTTAATCAGCTGCCAAACCTCCTACAGATTGCACACAAGAGTGAGATGCTTCAGATTACAAGTCACATAGCATTTTACCTTTGCATAAAATATAACTTGGTGGTAATTTCTGCCTATTAGTCATAGCAAAAGAACACATTTTAGTATAAACCCTCTCCTTGGAGGCACCACACGCTTCCCCTTTCTATCACATCAAACTTTAGGAACTTAAGTCTTCTGAGTCAAGGCTATTTCCAGTCAGTGCTTTCCTTGCCATACCCGTCCCACACACACGATTATCTCACACTCACAGATGAGATCTCATTAACTTGCCTCATCCCCACGACACCAGCCTCTCATGCTCACTTTTTAAATTTTCTTACATAAATATTAATGCTGCCTTCTGTGTTAGACTCGCATAGAACAGAAATTCCCCATAAGCATCCTCAAAAAAATTTCTTAGCCCATCTCCTTTTCTGGGATGTCTGCTCCTTCTGCTGACCAATAGCAGCTTATTCTTGTTTCTTTCTTTCCTCTAATTATTACCTTTTGTCTTACAGCAGGATCATCAACTCTCCGAGATGGAAACTGGTTTTTTGTTCTGTGTTTTGTCCAGCAGTTAGGTAGCTATTAGGTGCTAGGATCATGAATAAGAAATTATTTCTTAAAGTCTGCTGAGTGAGACACAAATGTGTAAGATGTCAGATTGGAGAGATACTTGCATGAAGTTAAAAAGTGTCTGAATCATGCCTGGAATCATAACATCACTATTTCTGTTCTTTTATTCTCTAACTGCAAAAAGTGCAAGTTAGTTTCGGATTGTATTTAAGCTTTTATATAGCAAAACTCTCTTTTCCTTTGCAATAAAACAGCACACTTTTGAGTTTTGGGTCTTTTTTTCCTCTCCATATTTTGAAATCAACTTTTATCTAAGCATTTGCTATTTGCCACACCATGCAGAGAAGTTATCAGATGCATGGAGTTTAATTAAATATCAGGCAGCAGCCAAAACCTTGCTCAGAATTTTGGTAACAAGCTATGAAGCAATTTACTCCAGGTAATTGGGAGATATTTGGCTCCAGACTTCTGTCTAAAAGCCACATGGCTGATGTGAAATGAGCTAATCGGTGACTCGAGTCCAATGGCTCGAGTCCCTGTCACACCAGCCCCTTTGTCTGCTGCCTCAGTATAAAGAATAGATGTGAGCAGGACCTAAGCATGTTTGAAACTCTCTTTCCAGCTGGGTAGAAAACAGGCAATTTAATTGCTGGAGGTCCTCATGGCCACAGCTCAGACCAAAGTCTCCTTCCAAATTTGGAAGTCATCTCCTGTGGAAGCTGGAGAACAGCATTAGGCTGCCTAATTTCAAAGAGGAGAGAGCAGTAACCACTTTTCGCAGTGTGCTAACCTTATTTCAAGGACCAGACATGAATAAAACATTTGTCAATAACCTATGTATTATTCTACACAATAGTATAGACCACAGTAGTGGCAATTCAGTTTTGCTGGACTGCAAGAAGTTGCAACAGTCGAAGACAAGGCAAAGATGAAATCCATTCAAATAATCCCTATTAAAATCATTTTATTTGGGTCTCTGTCATGGAACTTCAATAACAAGTGTCCTTTAATAATACATTTAAACATTCAGCTTATTCTAGGATTTCAGTCTCTTCTTACTGGATTGTTTTGACATCTCTCCTACAGTGACAAGCAAACTTCATCAACCGCCTGCAGTCAGACATATTAGAGAATACAGCGCCTGAACCCCTTATAAAGCTACTGCATACTCAGCCAAGACCAGTTCAAATGAAAACTCCTAACTGCTGCACCTAGCGTGCTGCAAAATAGATAAAAACAATATGGACCAGGGGACTTTGTAAAGCTTCTGTGTTGCAGTACAAGCGCTTTCTCTCCAAACCCCAGCATGTCAGATTCTTGAATTTCCCTTAAAACAACTTGCTTAACTTTAAAGATAATTAACGATCAATTTTAATACTAAATCTCCAGAAGATGCACACACTGCAATACGCCACTCGCTCCCTGTTAACACGTTCTGCTGTGTCACATAGGGTAACCACGGAAGAGCAGTACCATGGTTGTGCATACGTTTAGTTCCTTCGTACAAAAATTTCCTCACTCGAAAGGTAAATTTCTCATTTTAACAAAAATCTAAGTCAGCCAAATTAAACGTACAAAGAATCTAGCCATTAACATTCCCCAAATGAAGAATATCAAGTAAACATCCATTTCAAACTTAGAGCTATGACCCATTTTCAGATTTGAGAACTTTAACAAAAATAGCATAGGTAATAGATTTAGGAGGAACTAAGATGGCTGTAGATTGCTATTTAAGTAATCACCAATAGGATATTATGTATTACGAAAACCTCCTGAACATTTTGCTATTTTTAAACACACCAGTTGCTTGTTTAAAAAAATACACCAGAGACAAATCAAAATATTCACACGAACAATAAGACTGATCTGGTGGGATGATACAGTCAAATTCCTCAAATTACTTCCAACAATGTGTAATCATGCCAGCTCCCACATACTGTCCATCATCCCTGAAATCTACAGCTTATCAGGAACTTCCATTTGCATGAGTTTAAAGTCATGAACAAGATGATTACAGGTACCTTATTATGAACTAGTTCAAATCATACATGAAAACATAGTTCTCACGTTTCTTATACATATGAATTTGTTAAAGGACCAGAAGAAAAACCAAATATGTTATTTTCAGTTATTTGGGGGAATAAAAAAAAAAAAACCAAAACAAAACAAACCACTAAGATTCTCTTTGCTGTAATTGTAAGTGTTTCGAGTTTTCCCTAACCTCTGAAATTGAGTAGGACTTGAATTATGTGTACATTATTACTGCCTCTGGAAGAAACACCCATCTTGTAGAGATGCTACATCAGCTGCTACAGAAAAACGTACAAATGTATGCAACTCACAAAAAAGGCTTTGGTTGGGATAAATAAAATAGAATGAAATAAAACAGTAATAATCCCACCTCACAGTTTTGCAGGTTCATGAAACAACTGTGTGACTCGAGTACAAAATTGGATTTAGTTAAAAATTGACCCAAACAGATACACAAAAGACATGGAAAAGAATAAGGGTCTAAGTAGTGCTGAACTTCAAAAATCACACTTCTAATGTAATTAGTTCAAGATAAATGCAGTTAAAACAGTTCTTTAGTGCAATGTTCCAAAGGAACCTGAAATAGCTTTCTTCTAATCATTATATGAAAATGTATTTTCAGAACCAGAACAGATTAATCAAAATATTTTCAATGGGCTTTTTGCTTGTTATTTGTGTACTTGGTTTCCACCTGAATGGTATTTCATATGTTATCCAGTTAATTTCATAGGTATTTGTATGTGATCAATTTTTATGTGAAATATATTAATGAAACAGTGAAATCATATGCATATTCACACATGGATGGAACTAAGCTCAGACTAGACAAATCATTTCAAGAAACAAGGAGTCTACAGCACAAAGTAGAGGCATCAATGTTTAGGACAAGAAATGAAGAATTCATTATCCATTTAAAATTGTGGATAGACTCTAGAAGGACCAACTGGAATTAAACTAGAATTAAGACAGGACTCTAAGGGTAACACCTCTACTTGTAGCAAAAAGTTGCAATGGGATTTTTAATGATCATAAATATTCAGAACCACAGGTTTTTGCCTTCACTGCAAGATGGAGAATCACAAAGAGGAAACTATAGCATAGGGGTGTTATAATGGAAGAAGGGGGGTGCGGGGGGAGGGGACAAAAACAAACCAAAGAAAGCATTGTCTCAGTTAAAAACAATAAATTAAATCCCAATAAAGTGACACCATTCAAGGCCTTGTTAACTTGCATCGGATTCACAAAAGGACACTTCAGCTTTAACTTACATTGGCCTGAGCCAAACCAATAAAAAACCAACTGAAATCTAGGTTAGATTTAACTAATAACAGCTTGCTTAAAATTAGAAGTATGCCCTCCCACTCTCTTTCGTCACTCTCTCACAAGGCCAAAGTTAAAACCAAGAAAGAAAAAAGGACTCTAGAAGACGAACATTTTTAATTATTTACATATCCAAATATTCCTAAAAATCTAAATCCTAAAGGCGAATGAAATATTATTTTAAGCAAATGATGACAAAAATGCTCTTGGGCTCAGTTAGACTAAGTTTCAGATGAGGATTAAACTGTATCTCTGGCACAGTGATCGTTAAAAAAAAAGAAAATGAGGGCATTAGGAACATGAGGACAGAAGAGGAGTTTTCTTCCTCATTTTTTACTAGCTGGGACGAGATGATGTTGAAGAGTCATCGACTATCAGCTTTCTCCAAGAATCGGAGTGATATGACAATGAACACACCCCTGGGTTGCTCCGTTATATTCAATGGTGGTTTCACAAAGAAGGGGAAACAGACACTTTATTTTCTGCGCTATTCTTTTGCTTGGAAGTAATTAACATGCTTTCTTAAACTCACTGATCAGTTGAGCATCTCAGCTTCTAAATTCTTTAGAAATACTACGGGATAGTATAATTCAGAATAACATGCCAGAGACAGATCCTCTTTTTCTGGGGAGTAACTTTGTTGAGATTTTTCCAAAAAGATTTAGGAAAATGTTAAATAATTTTGTAGTACAGGGAGATGAGAAAAAACTCAAAAACAAAGAAAAAAACCCCCCAAACTGCCTACTCCACCCCCAAATAAAACCTTATACAAACTTGTTTGTATCAGGAATCTGTCACAGGAATGTCTTGTGATTCTCTTGAGCACTTTCTTAAGAAATTAGATATATCCCTTAAGAATTAAGGGATATATCTGAAAAACATCAAGTGTATTTATAGGTCTCTCCCATTCCATATTCACTTGACAACATTTGAGACTAAGGACATCAGCCTGTACTTTGGCTCCCAGACCTCAGTAATTCCCATGCCCATTACCTAAATGATAGCTCTACCACACTTGGCAAAAGCATCAGGTCAACAAGCTGGTAAATCGTCCAGAGTTAAGGATTGGGGTAGATCTGGAGATCTTGGTAAAGCCATCAAAACTGATGCAGGCAGGTGAAACAAAGGTCAATAGGAGGCTTTCACCTTCCAGATACTGGCATCAAGTATTTTTCCAGACTGCTACAGAACTGATTTACCCTACCCGTCCCGTTTCTGCCCGTCGATACGCTGAGTGTTAGGGATCCGCCTGTGGCAGAGAAGTCCCTCCGACTCACAGATGGGGCATGTTGGATTTACAACATCCTTTAGCCCCAACATTACAATCTTTTTATAATTTCTTTTCCACGGTAGCTTATTCTTACTCACCTAAGGATGATGCCAGGTTAGTTTGAGCAGCTAGGCACCAGTATTTTAGGTTATAGGAAGATTCCAGAAGAGAGACAATTCCACATCAATTAGCTCCTTTGTGTATATGATTATAAAGCAACACTTCAGATGCCTTAACAAAGCAGCCTCAAAAAAACAGTTAGAAAAGCTACTTTCTCCTTCCTCCCTGCAAATCTTAGATTAGTATTATCATAGAATTAAATCTAAGAGTAATGAATTCTAAGTACACCCCTTTAGACTCACTGAAATGCACAAGTCATTTCTCATTCATTCATGAAAACTCCAGTTTTGAGCTAATGGGGTTTGGTATTGCCAGTCATTACTTCATTTTGTATCACATCCCTGCCTGTTTTTTGGACAAAACAGAATGAAGGCCTACTCTGGAAAATTCAACTTCTTTCCTTCATCACCATCAGTTCTAGAAGTTTCCCAATGAATTCAGCAGTTCACAAACATGCCTGGGATTTTATGAACTGCAGATAGTATATGATAACTAATGAAATGAGAACAAAAGCCCCACTTTTAGAAAGGTGCCTCGTTTTCATTTTGAAAAATTATAATATAGGTTTGACAAATACCACAGAAATAGATGGCTACTGGAATTTTTTCCATGAGCAACTCAACATTCATCTACTAGTGAAATAAAAATAAAATGGAGTATTTTCTCACAAAGGACATCCTTACAAAATTTGTCTGTTTTAGAAGTAAGGCAGAAATCCATCAGCTTATCTTCTATGAAGATAAGCATTCCAGAAAGTGTTATTTGAAAACTGAAAATGTTAAATCCATCTAAGAAAAAAAAACCACTTTTTGGATTGCAATAAGTCTGTTTTTCTCATGCATGCTGTTTCTCTCATAAGATATATTAAAAGGCAGTCTGCTTGCATTTTGAACAATATTAACATCATTGAAAGGTGTTTTAAGTTTACTACACTACAGTAAGACTTAGGATTATGTTGAAAGTTTCTAAATACTTTAGAAATATGTTGTATTTAAGGTTCTGCCACTGCTAATTAGGAAATATATTAATTAAATTGATAACTGAACAAAGTGGTTAACATCAGAAGAAACTGAATAGAATATGAGAGGCAAAGAAAATTAACAGTTTCAATGGAATTTCAAATCAGAACAACATAAAAGAGGAAGAAAAAACTCTTCGTGTTCCTCAGTAAACAAAAGAAGAGTTGAATGTAGGAGTGAAGTAAACTAGAAAAGTACTATAATGAACTAAACTGTTTTGAACTATAATAAACTTCCCAAATTACTGATTTTAACTGAAATAAACAGGTAAAATTCTTCCACAGTCTTCTCTTCCTTCAAAAACTTCTGCATTAAGCATTCAAGTACCTTTCCCCCCTGCCATGCAGAACATGTTCCAAGTGCGCTCATGTGCTGGGCACAGACGTATACATTAGTACAGCCTTGTTTTTCCTACTGTAGTCTGACATATGCCAAAGACATTTAATACAGAAATACACCCTCTTTGTCTCTCATCTTCCCAAACATCTTGTCTTTTAGATATGACTGACAAGCTTTAAGCTAGTCTCTCTTTCAAATTGTGTATTCTCACATTTTTTTTTACAGTCTGAGCCAACGTATGCATGTGTACTACCCTCTACTAAAACAGTAAAACTCAAAAATCCTTCCAAGAATTATACACAAGGCACACTTCAAGATGGAGACTACCAACAACGAGGCCAACTCCTGTCGTGTCCTTTCAACTCAGGCATCGGGCACTGAAGTCAACCAGACACAAGCGTACCCAGCTCCTACCTGTGCACTCCACAGGCAGTACCTAGTTGCAAACCAGTCCTACAATATATTAAAGTATTTTAAAGTGAGCTCTTTTCCACTACTGCATAAGTGTCTTTCCCCTGAATTGAGTTTTAGTTAAAACAGAATTAGTCTTTCTGAACTTACGCAGAAGTAAATGTAAGATCAAAATCGGGTCACAAGGAAATCTTTCACAGGACAGGCACCAGTAACCAGATTTCAAGCCTTAAGTAAATTGTTGTTTCTGTAAAGGGATTTTTATACGTTATAACAGTAATAATACAAAGTTTTCAAAAATACTGAAAAGGAATGTGATTTTTTTAATACATAATCTGTAATTGCGTTCTAGCCTACTCCAATCTCTGAAATCTTTAACCGAAACCCATCTAAATTCTCTTGCAGAACTGTTGTTTCCAAACCTCTGCTTTTGGAATGCACTAAAGTCATGGCCTTTGTCTCAGTATTGTCTGACCCTGCTGCCCTAGAAAGCAACATTGAATTAGTAATGCTAGAATAGGTGGTTTTAAAATTACTGACATTACATGAAACAAACTCTTCCCTCCTCTAATATTTTTGAATCTTTCATACCACTATTCATTTGAGACATACTAGCTGAAGAGATTCAACCCATACAGTCACGTAAGACATCAGCCAGCTTGGAACCACTGCCACTGAATCTGTTTCATCAGGCTTCCTTTTGGTGCCAGTCTCCATTATGCAAAGCATCTCTTTAAACATTCAGCATTTGTTGCCCTGGTTTCTACAGTACCACAACACTCATCCGTAACTTGTAATAGTGGAAAAGAAATGGCACAAGAAATGCAAAATAGCAAAACCGTAGTCTTTTTCAAACGTTGTCGCCTTGACTACTGACTATATCATAGACGCTTAAGTCCACATGTTAACCACTCTGTTAAAAATGATCACAGCATCTTTTCTATGCCTAAGCTCTCAAAGAGAGCATCACAGTATGAAGCAGCAAACACTGTCTAGCTGGACAGCTGGGTAGGCTTTCCATTGGTATATCCATATATTGGAAGCCAGTAGCAGTAACACATACTGTTTCTAACTTTCAACCTACCAGCCTCCCCAGTATGCAATACAGGGAAAGAGGCTTTCTTCCCATGTCATAGCCTCCCAGGGCAAAAAATGAAAGTAGCAGTTGTTACTCTGAGAACATCACACAAATGTAGTAGGTCATACATTTAAAAGAAACAAAAGCAGATGATTTTTTTGCGTGAACAGTTACACTACAGAACTTCTTTCTATAATGCTGTGGATTCATAGCCTTGTAAATGCTGTACGTTTACAAGAACTGAAAGACTGAGTGAAAAAACGCACAGAAGAGACATTTATTGAGGACAGCACTACTTCTCCTTCAGGTCTCTAAGCCACCAGATTTGAAGGATGCCTTCCTGGTATGCTCCTTACTAGTGTATCCTGCTGGCCATTATCAGGAAGAGATACTAGGTTTTGTCTGACCTTATTCAATTCAGCTGTAAAGCATTTATTGACATCAAGAAAATATTTATTAATGTTGTTAGTCTGCATACCCCAGTAACCCGAAGGCTGGGTGAATAACTGTAAGACATCTAAGCTGCCAAATATATTTCTCCCTAGAAATGAATTTATTTCAAGCTGGTTAGGATAGGCCCTACAGTTTTGTATTACCTTAAAACTATATCTTGATGTCAAAACAAGACTTGCTTCTGTCAAAAAGCCACTGCTAGAAAATAATTTTAATGCATTGATGGTAGGTATTTTGTTTGGGCTACCACATACTTATTCTGAATATTTATCTCCTTGCATTTTTATCTGCATCTATAAATTTACATACTGGATACTCTGGTCTGTGTACGATACATACACATGCTTCACAGTATTTATGTAAAATGCAGATTACAGTTATACTTGACAATTTTTATTTTTATTTTTTTCCAAGAAAAAAAAAAATTGTTTCAGACAACAGTGTTACTGAAATAATGATTAAAAAGCTTTTTAACATCCTGGCAATTAGAAATACCAAGACAAACTAAACCCTCACTTGTTTAGCATCACCTAGACTGGGTAACAAAGGGAGGTCTTCCCCAGAGTTCAGTGTTTGCTTTGCTTTCAGCACATGGCACTTGGAAAGAACAGAGGTGGGAATGGGAGACGAAATGGTGATGAAAGAGAATTTAACCAAGAAGCATAACTCTCAATGTACCAAAAAAGCAATTTCTTTAACATAGATATATTTTAAGTGTTCATTTTACCATAATACCACTATTTGCAGATTGTGGAACAGATTTTTAGTCTTGTATTAATGCAAATAATAGTCTTTAAATCAGGTTTTCTTCCATTTTACTGATACAGAGTATCACTTACTGAAGTATTTTTAACAGTTCTTTCTGTTCTCCCAATTTCTACTTCAATTTGTCCATTAATTTGTAATCTATAATCATTGACATGATATATTATAGCAAGGATACAGCTTTTGACCTTAAAATTATAGTCATTATTTCAGATAATGATTTATGGTTACAGTTTAGGTAGATAGACATAGATAGTTTAATTTTGGAGCAATTCCTAATTCTTCCTATTAAAAATGAGCTACAAGATGAAAAAAAATACATATAAACTGAAAACTACTTTATTTAGAGAAAGGCAATGGTTTCAATGATGATCATTCTGACTATACTCAATGTATACAGAAACAGTATAGATGGACTAATGAGAATTATCTACTGGGAGAAAAATTGCATTCCAATCTATCATTTACCTTTATTATCCCTATAGATTCTTATGAAATCATCTTAACATCCAGATATCTTACATATGCCCGATTAGCCAATTTATAGCAGGAGACATAGATATTAGGAAGTAAGAGATAATGAAAGCAGATATGAAAAGATAAGTCAAAATGCATATCTGATTGCAAAATTTCTTTTTCTGAAAAACTGCCACAAGGATAACTTTTTTTTATATTGTCACTGCCTGAATTAAGTTAACAGTTTTGATTTATTTAAATGTGCAATGCTATTAAGAAAATTGTTTTTTAAGTATCCCAATTCCTCAGATTGAAACAATTATCATTTTTATTGTGTTGTGAAGAAAGTAAGTCTGTAATTAGATCTGACACCAGAAAGCTGCATATAGCACCATGTTTTAGTTTATTTGAAATCTGGATAGATAAATATGGGTTGATATCAAGTCCCTCGATTTCGTTTATGAAACTCTTCAGCACAAACACTGATGCCATTCATTTTTTTATAGGGAATTCCTGAACCAAATTCAGTCTTCTGGCAATTACATGAAATGTGTCACCTAGGGATCAGAGCTTCACGGACTGTATAGTCTTAGTGGTTACATACCATTTCCTTCAGGAAGAGAGTTTTCTCATTGTACATGTGCAAGATGTAAAAGGGCACCCTGTGCTGTCCTTACCAGAGCAGCACATCTGGTTATTATCCGCAGAGAAGCTAGGTTTTCGGGAATGGCAGGGAAAACAAGTCTATTTCTGACACTGAAGATGGATTTGAGTCATGGTTAGCTGAGTAAAGTAGATGTAAAATATGGAAATCTTTCCTTCTCAGAAATGTCATGAAGTCTCCTAATGTTAGCAAGGGAGCAAATAAATACTGACATTAAAGCAAGCAAACAAGAAACGCATCTCTGGCAGAATTTACACATCTTTTGGCACTTCTGTATCAGACCTTCCTGCAAGAAGCACTAACTACATCATGTTTAAAAAAAAAAAAAAAGTTTTACTCTACCCCATTTATTACTATTCAGCAAACAAAAAATAGCCTGCACCAAACCTAAGAACAAAACAAGTTTCCTGTAGAACTAACTCTTCTCCTAATATTGTGAGTAGGATGAAGTATGCTTAAGATCTCCACAGTTAACTTCTTGTGTTGGAAAGAATTTTTAAAATATGAGGGAATATTAGAGGAAATGACCCCAAAAGCACTGAAGATCAAAACTGGGTGTTATTGTTAATCATTTGGAACATCTATTTTCCCTTATTTGTCCCATCTTTTTTTTCCTTCTGTTTGTGATGATATGAGATTTATGATCTAAGATAAGTTTATGTAGAAACAAGGATATTCACAGCACAAGCAATCAGAAAGTCTACCTAATTAGTAGAATAATACTTAACAGAGTTCTAAAAGACAGGGAACTGGTATTGTGAATTAATTATATTATTTCATCCAGATGAAAGCTCATTTTTCTGTTTCTATTTTTTTAAAACTTTGAGCAAGAAAATGAAAACATGACTAAAGGTAGCTGTAAGAGTCCTTTGCCTTCTGCGTATGCTGACAATCACGTAAACCAGCTCTGCGCTTCAGCCCTGAAGAAAAGCTGCAATAAAGCGCTGGGTGGATATGTTCCAATATTCTTCCATAACAAGTGGAAGGGGTGAGTGTGGTCGATACGGGTGTGTTCATATCCTTTTGCACTTTTGGAACCTGTCTGTGTAGGAGATAACTACAGCAAGAGGAAAAACACTGTTGACAGAGAGGGGGTTTTTTTTAGAAGTAGAATAACGAGCAATGAAGGCAACATAAAGCGAGTGTTTTGGGAATAGCAGCAAGGCTGGTGTAAAAGCACGCCTGCTCTCAGCGTCACACCAATCAGCAACTCTTACCTCCTTTTCTTTGACAGTGACTGAGCTTTCAGGAATGCTGGTAAGCAAGTTTGCTGTTGTGCATCAGCAAATCAATGCTGATTTTACACTAGTTAAGGGACTTCCACTCCATTTCTCTCTGAGATGTCATTTCCACTCTCTACATAAACTAGCATATACAGTCACCCATGCACATTCCCACATCATCCAGAGGGTATTGTTAATGTAGCATGCGTGAAAGACTACTAGAGATGACAAACTACATCTAACATAAACTAATCTTCACTGCTTTCAATTACTCCAAGACAGGAAAGAAGCAAGTTTGAGTTGCTCCCAGACTCATGAGTGCTGTCAGCAAGGGCCCACCAGCTCAGCATCTGCTTCACACAACACAAGCAGTTTCCCCTCAGATATTTTTCTCTAATTGTACCTATACAATAAAAAAAAAATTAAAAAAAAAAACCACACAGATAAGTAGACCTGCAGAGTTATTTGATCCAAACTAGTATTCAGTTCTCGCTGAACGCAAATGCCAACTAATTATCCACCATCAAATATTTATCTAATGGACCTTATAGAGGGAGCAGGATCTGGAAAAAAATAATTGCTTTGATGTCTGAGATCCAAAAATAATCTATTCAGATGGCTGAGACTGAAACACTTCAAATATAATATTAAATAGAAAAAAAAAAAAAAATCAAAACTCTGACATGGTATCTGCAGATAAATAGCTGAAGGCATGCCCAGAATCGGTACTCAGGGCTGGGGGAGGAATACTGGCAAAGAGGAAGAGGAGACAAGTTACTTTATTAAAGTGAATTGGATCGCAGTGAAACAAACCTGGTGAAGATCTTCAGAGGAGCAATGGAAGAAGCGACTGCGCTTTCCTCCCTCTCTGTCCCTCAGATGCCAAGAGATCTGTGCAGAGCCCAGCAGGCTTTTGCCACTCATTCGTTCCTGAGAGGTAAAGGCTGGGGAGTGAGGAATTCCAGGTCCAGAAAGTACCTGACATTAATATGAACAGAATATTGGGGGATATTCCTATCTGAGGAAAAAGATCAAGCACTCCTTTTGGTTGCCACTGGGCATTAAGCTGATACTTTTATCAAGGAGAGGTTGTCTTATGGGCCAAATTAAAAGATAAAAATTGAAGGTAAGACCAGGCAGCAGGTGTCTGCAATGGATAGGCTCATCAGTGGGGTCCAGCAGGATCTCACACTAGTCCTGTGCTCTTCAACACATTCAGAGATCACGCAGAAAGGAGAAGAACAGTAAAGTCACAAAGCCGGTTGACAATAGTGAGCTACGGTACTAAAACAAACCAAAATTGCTTACAAGAGTTATAGAAGACTGCCATGATGCTGGATTACTGCAGAATAAATCCTAGGTAACTAAAAATGCTTTCAGAAAACATTTATACAAGTTCACAGAAGATTGCATTAACTATTCTCAAACATGAAGGTGTCCCTATTCTGTGGGGAGAATATCACTACGTGCTTATTGTTCGAATACTTTTTTCCCCCGGGTACTCACCCCTGGTATGTCAGCCACGATGTAGTGGGTCTTTGGTTTGACTTTGTACATGTGCTTCTATGTTCAGTTGCAATTAGAATAATCCACCAGAAACCTCCTCCTCTCAGGACAGCTGCAAGATGAGACATTTTTGCACTCTGTCCAGAGTCTTCTCCTCCTTAAAACAGTATCTGGATTTGTACGGGAAAATATTTCTTTGCTGATTATAAACACCTTTTCTGATCCAAAGCTTTTCACACAAGTGGCTCTACCACACAGCCATAGAAAGCTCTTCCCCCTGCTCCTGTCTCAGCAGTGAACTATCTTTAGTAGCTTTGACACTGATATATGGAAGTCTGACCTTATTTGACAAAGATATTAAGTTTGATTCAGTGAAGGCTTAATTAAGAGTGCACGTTGGATCAGTAAGATCACATAAGCCTAACTTTTTTTTTTAAGATGGCAAGATTGCACTAAAAAGAATGAGAAATCCCTCTGTGTATATGCTTACTTAAACAATTTCACATACAGAATCAGCAAATGTATTAAACAGGGCAATAAATGTATTTAATTTGGGTCCTCTATTAACAAAAACTATTCTGTTGATTACAATAAAACCCTAACATATGCACATTTAATGAGATAATGCAAACCACTAGTGATTATATTTAAGGTGACCGCAACTTTCAAATATGGACTTAAGCACACGTGCGTATAGGAATGACTATTTGCTTGCATAAGTAGTCAAAGGAAAATTTACCGTTTTTAAGTGAAACGCCTACCTAAAAGCAAATTTTGAGGATGTAATTCCCTCATCCCCACCCCAGAAAAAGTGTCAGCATAGCTCTTAAAAGTCCCTGTGTTTTGAAAGATCTTCAAGGCTTTTAGAGAATACTTTGAGTTATTTTACCTAACACAAAGCATGAAATCAAGAATTAGTTTTGTAGCAAGCAAGGGTACATAAGAGCTTTCTAATTCATGAGCTCTCCTGTGACTCACTGCTGTCAATCCATCCAAACCAGTGATCATCAGACTCATACTTCCATTGTAAGACTTTTCCATTATCTAACACAACTCAGTCCTGGGAAGGTTTTATTTGCTATTTAATCCACCTTTCCCTTTTTTCTTTTTTTTAAGTCTCATTTTATTACTTAGATCAATTCAAGCAATGCCTCACAATTCTTCCCCCTCCAGAACGTTAGTGGGTTTTGTTTCCCTGCACGGCACCTCTCATCTTTCTGGAGATGCTGTGGAAGACCTCCACTTCATACAGATTGCCACAATCCCATTGATTTCAGCAGAGATCTAACAGTTTGTACCATTGGAATACCTGCCCCAACCTATATCACCTATTTATGACCATCACTGAAGCCACATGCTGAAAAAGAGATTTATTCGTCTAATCCATGATGTAGGGATAATATGAAACCACATCCAATCCAAAGTTACACCATGTGCTAAATCCTGACCTATCTACCTTGTTGCATTTCGAGTTTTAAGTCTATATTTTAATTCTTTTTTTTTCAAAAAAAAAAAAAATCTAAGCGAAGAAAGAAATCTAAATTTTTCTTTGCAGCCCCTCACAATACAGTACCAACTGCACTTAACATTAACAGGCTGTTTTAACCCTTGTGCTGGATCATCAATCTTCAACTGGATCCAGGAAATGTCCTTATTACATGAATAATGTAGTTTTACAATATATGTATCTCTAGCCCAAGTAATAACTAAGGATAACTGAGAGCAGAGTAAAGGAGAGGGAGGAACAGCAGCATCAGAAAACCATCATAAATGCCTTCACAAATAAGAACAACAAAACAATTCAGAGACTGTTAGGGACTAAAGACTGAGTTTTAAACAGCCTTTTCCTTTCTCTTTAATCTATCCTCCCTTTCTCTCCCTACCTTCCTAAAGTCTGAATAGTGAAGTGAGAACAAATTAAGCATTCTCACTTAATTAAGCAAAGAACATTTCAAGTTAATTCATTTTGTAACAGTATGGCCTTTATGGAAGCAAAGTAAAACATAGTTTTAATGATCCGCATTTCATCTACTTTCAACTGAAAAGAAAAATTACTAAGTAGATGAACTCACTTACGGTGACCGATATGGTGTCTGAATAGGAGAATTTTATAAAAGCATCAGCCTGCCGCAACTGACTTTAATGGGGTGTTTTGGGTGTCTGGGCCACTTTCATATTTTGTATCCTATAATGAGAGTTACAATAAATAAAGACACACTGCAGTTCGAGATTTGCATCGCTCCCACCCTGCACTGCCTTTTTGGGGTTATGACTGTGGTAGTCCAAAATAAAAGCTAGAAGAAACACCCATGTCGGTGAAAAAACAGCTGGATTCAGTTGCTAAGCTGAAAGGGTAAGAAAATCAGATGAAACAAGGCAGAACAAGTTCTGAGTATGTTTTAAGAGATGAAGCATACAGGTAAAGGCATTGGGCTGGAACATTAGCTGATGTTGACACTGGACTACAATGTATTCTATTTTAAAATATATGAATCAGAAATAGCTTCAAAATAAGAAAGCGCAACAAATCCTTTCAATTTAGCAAATTCACTATATCATCTATTAAACTAATAAGTCTTATTCTTCCACTACAAAAACTGTATTGAAAGACTTTATATTCTAAAGATTAAATTCTCAAGTGGAAGAACATATTAATACTCTAAAGACACTCCAGGGCACATTTTATGAGGCCATTAAAGGATGGCTTGGGCAGCTGAAGGCAGTTGGCAGTACCTACAGAGTACCTATTAACAGCCCCATTAAACCGCGCCCTGGCCTATCCAGCTGCTTTGGGAATTGGAGACAAAAAAGTTATCACCAGATGAGATCATGCAAAGTTCTGCATCAGTCCTCTACAGGACCTTACACATGTTAATTCTGAGGGTGCATGTGAAATGGGTGTTTCCTGTTTGGGGTTTTGTTTTGGTTTCGTAATTGATCAAATTGATTAAAAAACCCCCACTCCCACACATCAAATTACACATGCCACTCTCACCTACAGCAATGGGACACAGACTGCCTGCTTGCGTTAATTCCTGGCAATGTGACAGACTAGAAACAGGGACAGGAAGAATAAGAAGAGTTGCTGCTTTTAATTTAACATTTAAAAAAAGATTACACAATATGACCTGAAGGCATTTTCTTTGTATCTTTCAGGTTTTGTCCCTATCTTTATGGCAAGCTTTCCCCACCTTGCCTCCCACAAGAGATCGTCTCTTTGTTCAGTCCGAGGGACTGGCAGGGTGAGGTTTCTTTTCACTACCCCTAACCAAAATATGTTCTTGTCAGAGTTGCTAAACCTCAGGCAAAAAAATGTCCATGGGACAGCTGCTCAGGGCATTGCTTTCATTCAGCCTAAATCCCGCTCTCAAGCAAGGCAGCCATAAGAGAAACTAAGCATTGACATGCTGCTCCAGATTATTGCCAAAATAACTCCCCTACCTCATGTAATCCACATCGCTGGTGAGTTTTCCTTTGCAACATAGCATTCTGTAGAAATTATTATTAGACAATTAAAAAAAATGTATTAACTGCTAGTCAGCGCCCTTCTGTTTAGGAATACAATATGCGGATTCCTTTTTTTTGTGTTTTCTGGCTACCATTTTGCAGGTTTCTACCCAGATACTCTCTGCTTAGACCCTGATGGTTGTGTGAAAGTGATTAAAAAAATAGATCCGTATTTCTAGTATCTTTATAAGCTACATGCTAACATGCGTTGTACCAGATGGCAGCCTTTCAGGTATTTCTCTTTTTCCTCAGCATTATATGCTTTAATAATTGAACATAAGATCATAAGACTGTGCTTCACTGTGGTCCAGTCTTGTCACTGTAATACAATTGCATAGTGTGTAATCATCTCTAACTGCAGACGGAAAAGTATTTTTTTTGTTGTTGTTGTCAAGGTTATTTGAGTGTCTGGTAGCACCAAAGAGTCCAAATGAATAGAAAGGCTAAGGAATGATTTAATCTGAGAGCAGATGCCTCCTATAATGCAAGTTGCCTATAACAATTTCTCAAGACAGCATTTTGAGTGGGAACGTAATATGCTTGACGATCAGTACTCTCATATGCCAAAGGCCAGGATCTGGAGATTTAATGCAGATGTACTTGTCAATTGATAAGATGCCACTTACTGCAACAATAAAAGCTTTCACAACATCATAGTGCTAATTTAAAGGGGTGGTCCTGCAAATTTAGTGCTAGCTGAAAATTTTCCTCTTAATCTACCTTAGAAAAGTTAGACAACTGTAGAAAGTTTTTGAAGTTTCACACACTGTTATTATTGGTTTGAAAAAATATCATATTGCTCATATAATTTCCGTTGGTTTGAGTTTTGGTGAATTCTTATCAAAGGAGTTAAAAGACTGCCAAAAAAGAACTCGTCCCCTTTCTGTCCTCTGCTTTCTCTCTAGATAAAACATGGGGTCAAAAGTACAAGTGTTGACTGTCCAACAACGGTGTTTCTACACTTACTGCTTTTGGAAGCAGCTAGCTTTATTGAAAGGAGAACATTTCTTTCCCATTTTACGTTTAACTATAGCTATCGATTGGAGAAGAAGAAATCGCAGTGTGTCTTGTGCTGGCGGTTTGTGAGGAGCAGACAGAGAGGGAAGGACCCCAGCTTTTTACCCCCCACTGTTTGTTCCACTACCACCATACCCCTGTCACACTGCTCTTTCCTAGCGTTACTTCCATTCAAGACATTGCAATTTGTTCCCGATGACAAAGGCGGTAGATGCATAGCCGCCTGATCTAACCAAAATAACTACTGTAGGGATAAGAAAAGGGCACACAAGGATTCCCAAACACTGGAAACAAATATGCTTTCAGCCAGCTGCTGTTGCATTTGAGTAAACCATCATCGTGGTTTCGTTCAGAAACACTTCACCTCCCTGCCATTATGACCTGGTTTTTTTGTTTGCTTTTTTCCAAGCGTTACACAGTTTTTAAGGGACACATTACATGCTGTGTTTTACTTGCATGCAGAGCTGGATATTGCGTTTAAGACCACTGATGTGTCTGGTGAAGCCTTTCAATCATAAAATAATTAAAAAAAAAAAACCCAAAACAAAACCCACAATCAAATCCAACTCTCCTAAAAGAAGTTGTAGTACTTCAAATACTCTTCATGATTTCCGTGATGATAAGACTGAGAAAGACTAAGGGGTAAGAGAGGGGAAACAAAGCAAGACTAGCAGACAGTAACACTTAGCAAGGATCATCCCAGAAATAACCATGTTACCAAGCTCAGCAACGCTGGAAAACTTCACAGTAGCAAAAGCAAAGTGAGCACATTAAACATATCAGAAACCTATTTACAGGTGTTGCACATAAACAGATACCAGAGAGAAACCAGAGCGGCAGCAATAGCATAGATGTCTCAGCAGCAGGTTTGCAGTCCTGAGCCCAACAGAGGATGTGATTTTTAGATCCTCTCCAGTTTGCAAGGTGCTATTTTGTGCTGAGCCACAGTGCAGGAGATCTGTATGCAGACTTTCCTAGCTACAGCTGATAACCATCAATGTCTCAGTCATCTGGGGGAAGCAGGGAAAGATACCTCGTTGAGAAACACCTAGTTGTCTACTCAGACACGTAAAATGAATTAAGTATATAAACTTACATTTCAGAGCCATATCATTCTTTCTGTTAAATCCATTAAAGAAATTTAGAAATTATTTCACCTGTCTACTTCAAGACCAAGGAGTTTAAGTACAAACCTAATTTCATTTCCATTAGCAAGTTTCTGTTTCTTTAAGGCAGTTGTGCAAAGCATGTTATTGAGCAAAAGCTAAAAAACTAAGAGAATTTTGAATTAATTATTAATAAGCATGCAAAACGTAAGGCAATGTGACAGTCCAAGCAGGATTGCGTGTACAGACATGCTAGGCAAGCGCAAAGATTTCACCCAGACAATTTCAGATTTCTTGAGTTTAACTTTGCTCCCCATTAGAATTCAGAATAAACAGGAAAACAAAAGTATGAAAATATGTTAAATAGATGTGCAAAATGCATGACAGATGACTCTGCTGTGGTAAATAAAATATAATATCCTCAATTGCTACAGATTACTCATTCCATGAATATATGAAATACAAAATAAGAACAGTGAATAAAACAGCAAAAAAAAAAAAATCCCTTTTCAGAATGATATCTTTCATAAAATAACCATTAACTATGCAGGCAGGCAGGAAGAGGTGTATGGTACAACGGTGGCCCTCAAAGAGAAGGGAAGTCCAACCCGTTATGGCTCTGAGCTGATCGTTTTACCACTGCATCTTGTCTCGCATAGCAGCCAGTTAGGTGAAATCCCAGATTCGTTCAGTCTGAGAGAGACCCGTGGGGCAGCTCGCCCAAACCAAGGCAGGCTCAGTCAGAGCAGGTTGCCCAGGGCCGTGTCCAGTCACATCTTGTCTTGAAGGCCTCCAAGGATGGAGAGCCCACGGTTTTGCTGGGCAGCCTGTGTGGAGGTCACAAGAAGGAACAAGGGATGAGGGGGAAGAGGGAAGAAGGGAAAGAAGAGAGAAAGGAAGAGAAAGGGAATGAAAAAGAATCCAAATAATTTCTAAAGACTAAGGAGATGTTTGGTTTATGCAGTTGTAACCTAGTGACTTCTGTTGCTCAGGCTTCCGGCAGGCTTAGCCTCTGACAAAAGATGAACCACCTCTGTACAGACTGATGTACAGTTTTCTCTGCTCCCGTATACCTTTTTTCTATAAAGTTTGCAATATTTTACATTTACCTTAATCTACTTGCGTTACAGTTCATTTTGTGGCTGACAAACCACCTGGTGTTTTGTTTCCTTGGTGATTTTTGAAATCAAGACATGGGAACAGCCTTATACTGCTCAGCACTTTGTACTAAGGCTAACAGGGTGATCCTTCACCATGGCTGACGAGCCATTCAGGGAGCTCTTGACTTGTGGAAAAAGCAGGTATTGAAGAAAACATCTCCCAGAACCTAAAAATAGTAAAGCAGGTTCTCCAGCATTTAAGTAGCCCAGGAGAAACCTTGCACCATAATATCTTACTAATCTCTTCTTCATATGAAATCAGCAAGATAACGTGAAGACAAGGTGGGAACTACAAAAAAGGTGGGGATTTGAAAGCAATGATGATGAAAGCGACCATAGCTAGGATAATAAACACAAAACCAAATCAATGAGGGGAACAAAGTAAAACTGAAGAGAAAGTGGAGAAGGTACTTGGTATGGGAGTGCAGTCTGCAGTCATTCAGCATCTCCAGCACACACAGTCAAGGCAGCAAACTGAAATGTGCACCAGTTAAGTCCTAACTAGTACCAAACATTAAAGCATACCTACTCAATCAATAAAAAACCAAAAACTCGCCACACCTAGTCCTTTCTGAACTATGCTGGCTACAGGCAGAAGCTGAAATGAATTTCAACATCTTGGTTTCTGCTATTAGGGTATACAATGGACACAGGCCCCAGTACAAAATTACCCAAAGCAGCAGAATGAAAACTGTGATAAACAGTTAACATACTCCAGCACTATAATTTTCTCCACAATAAAGCCAAGGTTTATCCTCTGGCAGAGATATAGTTCTGGGAAGACTGGGGGCCAAATCCATGGGATAAAGTCCCTCAGCAAATGAGAAGACCATTCTCCACAAAGACTCCTCTTTGGCTATGTTTTCTCGAACAAATATAAGCAAGGAGACACAGACCAATTCTAAAGTCTAAACCAAGACACTTTGCTGCACACACTTTCTCTCTGGGAAAAGAATAAGAGAGCAAACAGTGACAGATGTTAGACACACTTGGAAAGTCCTCGGATACTGTGGTGATGAACGACTATAACAACCTCTTTAGGACAGAACAGACGGTTTATTGTCTGAAGCACGAGATACCGTTCCCCTTTGATAATGCTTGTGTACTGCAGTATCGTACCAATAAAGTTACAATAGGGATATTGTTTAAAGAATAATTAAAAAAAAAAACCTGAGAGAAAAGATTATTCATCATACCACCGAGGGCTTTATTTTGCATAGCTTATAAAATGCACGATTGTGCTAACATACCTAATTGTCAAGCTACTCTTTTGGCAAGCTAATGTATGAGTGGGTGCCAAACAGCAGGGAATACAAAATGGAGTGGAAAAACAGTTGAGATTTGATGGTGTTGTGCCTCCCATGAAAAGTGTTCTTCCATGAAAATATATAATATACATATGTGCATGCATTGTAACTAAGACACTGAGAAGCATTCATAAATCTATTTTTAATATTGTCTCTTATTTTTCTGGAGTTACTATTGGAAAAGTAGATAGCAGGATTTGTTTTGCAATGTTGCTTCATGTCGAGCCAGATTTAGGAAACATGGACCTGAAAACCTTGTTATAGGTAAGGAGTTATGAATCTCTGAGATCTTCATTTAAGACTGTTGCTTTATTATTTCTGTTCTACATTACATATGTATGCATGTTTGTTGTTTCACTTTTTTTCTTGCAGATACAGAGGTTAGCAGCAGAGGTAATATCTCTGCCTTTTTCAGAAGTAAAGCCAAGCCATCTGGATAGTCATGTGTTAAGGCAGAGTATTATTCTAAAAGGGGTTGTCTGTGCTTCTTAAAACATCTTACGGGAAATATCAAGTCAGGTTTCTAGTCCTGCTATTTTTTAGGGTTCGTTCATTTATACTCTACCTCGCTAACCTGCCAAGCCCCTCTCTAGATCTTTCTACTCCTCTCCCTGTTCACTCCTTCCATCACCCCCATTACGTCTACACTGGCAAAGACAAGTAAGCTTTTCCTTCACCACATGTCCAACTGTCTTAACCTGACTCGCATTCAGAAACCTGAAGACTTCTCCACTTCACTCAGGAGAGACTCCCTCTACGCTTCACTCACTGGGAACAGCAATTGAGCCCCAACACCCACCAAATGACCCTAGGTGTTATTTGGGAGAGTGCCAGCTGGCATCGGCTGGAACCGCACCAAGGATCATATTAACCTCTAGAAAGCGTGGCCAGTCACAGGCTGCTTCAAGCCTGTGTGTTCTATATCTTATCCATTAAGATGGATTTTGACCCCAAGGCCTGTGACCCCCAATCCAAACACAACTGATAGTCTCCAGTCCCACACTGATTTTGCAGATATTTAGTAGAAAAGTAACTGGCACGCACAGCAGTTGCCGTATGTACACGTATACGTATGTGTGCATGTGCTTACCTATAGACAAAAATGTATCAGAAAGCACAAAGATGTTGGAGAAAGCAGGTATGACTGTCATCAGTCACATATGCCAGGACCCCTGGACTATGTAAATCTCTGGTAACGCAAAAATTGAGACAAAGAGAGGAGAGCGCAAACACATGCACTTCCAGTCCCCACCTCTCCTATTAGAGACAATGGCACTCAACGAGACATTTTCAAATCTAGTTGATTCAACAAAGGTACGTGTTAAACACGGATTGCAAGATATCAGACTGCTAAAAGTTTTCTCCATATGTTGTTTCTGATCAGCGTGTACGTGTGTGTGTCTACACGTGTGTGTGGGCAGAGACAGGGCACGAGGGCAAGGGAGCAGCTATTCTCTTCTGCCTCTGCAGGCACATTTCTGGTCCCCCCAGCGCAACCTCCACTGCAGCAGTGTGGCTGTAAAACCCGGCCCTGAGCCAAATACTCTAACAGCCCAAATTTTCTGGTTCTGTGCCAAAGATGCCTCAGCCAGGGAAACGGCTCCCACCTATTTCAGCATTCTGTTTCCACAAAAACACCAGTTCACCCATTTTCAAAATGCACAAAACATTACTTGCAAAACACCCTCTCTTTTATTATTCTATAATCGCTAACGCAGGCATTTGTTTATACTTTTGGAAAAAAAAAAGTCTCTCTTTCCCCTTATTTCTTTCACCTTCCTATACTGGTTTTGGCTAGGATAGATTTATTTTTTTCTGTATTAGCTAGTATGGGGCTGTGTTTTGGATTTGTGCTGGAAACAGTGTTGATAACCCAGGGATGTTTTGGTTACTGCTGAGCAGTGCTCACCCAGAGCCAAGGGCTTTTCTGCTCCTCGCCCCACCCCACCAGCCAGTGGCTGGGGGGGCACAAGGAGTTGGGAGGGGACACAGCCGGGGCAGCTGACCCCAACTGGCCAAAGGGATATTCCAGACCGTATGATGTCATGCTCATCATGTAAACCTGGGGGGAAGGAGGAGGAAGGCGGGACACCTTTGGAGTGATGGCATTCGTCTTCGCAAGTAACTGTGATGGAGCCCTGCTCTCCTGGAGATGGTTGAACACCTGCCTGCCCATGGGAAGTGGTGAATGAATTCCTTGTTTTGCTTTGCTTGTGTGTGCAGCTTTTGCTTTAGCTACTAAACTGTCTTCCTCTCAACCCACGAGTTTTCTCACTTTTACTCTTCCGATTCTCTCCCCCATCCCACCGGGGGGGAGTGAGCGAGCGGCTGTGTGGGGCTTTGTTGCTGGCTGGGGTTAAACCACGACACTTGCGTAAGTCTAATCGTTTTCCCTATCTTCCTGCCCACATCTCTGCTTAAACATACTGACTAGCAAGCAGGAATACATATGTTTCACATCTCTAACCTTTCTGGTTTTATGTTTTCAAAGATATTTATTCTAGTACTAGAGAGGAACTATATTAGCATTTTGATTGCATTCTTTGCAGCATTTTACAAACTTATAAGCAAGTATCCAGAGAAATTATTTCTACCAAAAATACAACTTCGCATACAGAATTGCTGCCATTAGCTAGTTTACAGTGTTCATTTATTAGAGTGAGGGTAAAGAAAAGAAGTTGTTAAATACTGGCTTTTAGTGATGGAGTTCGGCATTGTTTGGACTGGCTCAGTTAGGGCTAGGCTGGTTTTCCTGTCTTCTCCCAGCACTTACAATATGAGTGGTTTTTATTAATTAGTTACTTGGACACGTACAAAAAAGTCTCTGTTCTGTAAAGCCATCTCATGTTATTTTATAACTGTTAGTTGGTGTTATATCAGCTTCTGTTTCTGAGGTTCTAATGCCAGCAATGCTGTAAAACCAACTACAGCCCCAGTTTCTTTAGGCTTTTTTAGAAAGTTTGGGTGTAGGGGTTTACTAATTCTGTCCTCCTGGTGCTTTTGTACTGATGCCAGGCTTGCTTGAGTATAATCTGTAAAAGGCTTGAAATGGATATATGTTCATCACTTAAGTAATATGCTTAGAATCTATTATTTTGAAATAAAATTATAGCTATATTACCAGCAGCTTCATTTTTGAATGAGCTAACAAAATCCTGAAACAGAAAAACAACCTTCCTCCAATCCAGCAAACAGCAAAATGAACATATTCTGTTGTAAAATATTTGACTTCTATTTATATCTGGTGTAAAGAAGTGGAACCAATCAGAGTATAGAGCTGATCTGTCCAGAAGGATCTCTTATTTTTAATGAGCCTATCAAGCATGCTATGAGAAATAAACAATCATACCAAATGTTCCACTGGCAACCTATTTGAATACATTTTATCATTCAGTTACTATGGAGCAATTTGGTTTGATCTCCTACGACCAAGCTCTTACAGCATCTCAGTAACTGACTCGGTCTCCTGGAAAGTAATCCCCAGTCCTGAATAAGCACCTCTGAGCTCTGTCTAGTGGAAGGGTTGAGTTAAGCACAGCTTCAACTGCAAGCGTAAAAGGAAATCCCCAGAAAAGCTTCTAAGCTGGGGGTTAGGCCCTCCAGGCAGAGGAAAGCATTACGTACCCACTCCAGCGCCTGGATGAGCACTCTTGCCACTGGAGTATTACAGAAAAGGAAAACCACTACTCAACCTGGCTCCTTTTTAGCAGAAAGCAAAAGCTGCCACCGCATGTTAGGACTGGGTTTGATCTCACCGGCATGCCACGAGTGTGCTCCGAGAGGCCCTTCCAGACCCAGCGATCCTTAAGCAGCTTAGATGGAAACACATCTTTTGGGGGGATTATAACTCAAGCAGACGTGACACCCAGAGAGACTTTAAAAAGGGAAGAGGGCTGCTCCGGGAGTTTAGGGGCCTGCAGACTCAGGTAGCAGATGAGCAATGGGTTTCCCTGGTCTGCACCATCCATTGTAGTACAATACCTTAGCAAGCGCCCGTCCTGTAGCACACTACTCCAGAGTTACCTGAAGGTAACAAGGGACGCTTCTGTAAAAACAAAGACAACATCCCTGTTCTCATGAACAGTAACAGCCAGGAAAACACTGTAGCAGGTGCAACAGGAGCAGATCACACACCTGCATCCCAGGAGTGCTAAGAAAAGTAGTATTTGTATTTTTTAGGGGATTTTTTTTTCTTTTACTTTAACCAACCCTATCTTAAATTCATTAGAACTTTATTCTTCAAAACGCCAGCTTCCCCCCCCAATAGAAAACAGTTGTTCATCATTTTACAATACCTTCTTCTTAGCAAAGTAAGAGCTCCGTTCGGCACTGAATCATACTGAATGCAACACCTTCAAAAGCTGTTTAACTTAGCATGATTCCTGATGAATCGTTTTCTTTCACGGTGAGCCGAAAGCCACTCTTTTGGACTGAGTTTCTAGCCGCTCGCACGCTCTCGGGTACTAAATTGCACAATTTTGCTGCTTTTGGCTTACAAATGGAACAGCAACAGCAAGGCAGGCACCTCCACCACAGAGTCATCCGTCACTCTGCATACTACACTAACTCTTTTTGGTATTAAGTTATGAATGTGAGGGAACTCTATAAATAAAGTCTGACAAGTGGGGGTGGGAAAGGGAAGTCCACCCAATTTGTATTGACAGTTTCTCTTCATTTCTTCTTTTTGTCAGCAAATTTTATAATATATAATCTTGCAGCAGTCAGAGAAATTTTATTGATGAAGGCTATAGGGCCAATCAATTTCCCCTAAATTGATATTTTCAACTTACTAATTTGGCTATTGAAAATTTCTAAGCCCATCACAGTTCAAAAAATAAAAAATTTGGACCTATGACCGGTAGTAAAAATGGATCACAGGCTTCAAAAAGGATGCTCCTGGGGCACTGAGAAAAACCAGATGGCCCTTGGTAAAAAAAAAAAAAAAAAAAACCAACCAAACAAAAAAACACCAAAAAACACACACACAAAAAAACCCCCCACCCACACAACAAAAATATAAAGTTTTGGTTATTTGAGATTCCAAAAGCTTAGATGAAATCAGATCTCCTCTTTTCCATTTTCATGCTCTTTTTTTTTTTGCCTCTCCCTCTGTATTTAAAATATTTAGCATCTGTTAAACATTTACCCCAATTAAGAAAAAAATTTTTGTACCTTTTTACCTATCTTTTGTAACTCAATACTTAGTTTCAAAAAAAAGTAAAAAAAATACTAAGGTAGAGGACAAGAATAATCTCAGGGCCAAAACAAACAGCTTTCAAAAAAAAAAAAAAGAAAAAAGCATCTTTGCTTGATTTGCATGGTAAACACTGTATCTCACATATACACAATATACTTTTACAAGTTTGAATAAGAGATTCTATTTGAAAACACCCTGAAGGAAAACAAATAATTGTTCTCTCTGAGAACACGTAAGCCATATGTAAAATCAAGTCTCCTGTATGCAACAGAAGAAATATGACTGACATCTCACCAGAATGAACCAATACACAGGTGAAAAAAAATCTTCCTCTGGAGATCAACCAGAGGCAAGTACATTAAAAACCTCCTTTTTTTCCTTTCTTTTTCCCTTTAAGTAACAAAGTCTTTTTTATTCCAATGGTTGCTTAACGTTAAAATGCAAAAGAAATTCACATAAGAGCAACCAGAGCTACTGACTTAGTCTTGTAAGCACCCCAGCTAGAAAGCCACAGTTACATTTGCTCTTCCATTCTCTCCATCTGGCTACATTAACCTTTCATTCTCTTTTACTTAGTAGTAGAGGAAGAGAGGAAAATCCTTTCTTCACCCTGTGGACTGATGGTTATTGGTACTCCCCTAGGAGATGCACATTTAAACCCTTTTCAGTTTGAAGCCAGGTCTCCCCTTCCAATCAAAGTCCTTTAACTCCTGTGGTGTGCTGTTCCAAGGAGGTTAGGTCCCTACCACCACTCCACAACACAATTGTGTAAGAAATCACATTACCATTCTGTGATGGCCACACTTTGAACACAGTCATCAGCTTGGATCCCTGGGGGAGATCCAGGTGTTATCCTGCCCATTTCTAAATTCCACCTGGAAGTACATAAGTGCATATGCAAAATTGTGGAGATCTCTCTTGCAATTGCAAATTTAGGCATCTAGAGTAATCTTGGTTATTTTCTGAAGGCAGGTTTTGGGGGCATTTCTGGTTGATTGGTTGAAGTGTGTTTGGGGGAGGCACTTTTTGGGGGTGAGTTTGAGGGGTTTTGTGTATTATCATCATCATCCCTATTCTTTTCTCATCTGGAAATCCACCTGTATTTGTGTGGTGGGTTGACCCTGGCTGGATGCCAGGGGCCCACCAAAGCCACTCTAAGGCAGGAGAGAGAAAATATAATGAAACGCTCATGGGTCAAGATAAGGACAGGGAGACATCACTCACCAATTACTGTCACAGGCAAAACAAACTTGTCTTGGGGAAATGAGCTTAATTTATTACCAAACAAATAGGAGTAGGATAATGAGAAATAAAACCAAATCTTAAGAACACCTTCCTCCCAGGCTCAATTTCACTCCTGATTTTCTCCACCTACCCCCAGCAGCGCAGGGGGATGGGGAATGGGGGTTGGGGTCAATTCATCACACGTTGTCTCTGCTGCTCCTTCCTCCTCAGGGGGAGGACTCCTCAACTCTTCCCCTGCTCCAGCGTGGGGTCCCTCCCACGGGCTGCAGCCCTTCAGGCACAGACTGCTCCAGAGTGGGTCCCCCATGGGGTCACAAGTCCTGCCAGAAGGGCATCACAAGTCCTGCCAGAAAACCTGCTCCAGCATGGGGTCCTCTCTCCACAGGTCCGCAGGTCCTGCCAGGACCCTGCTCCAGCGTGGGCTTCCCATGGGGTCACAGCCTCCTTCGGGCACCCACCTGCTCCGGCGTGGGGTCCTCCCCAGGCTGCAGGTGGATATCTGCTCCACCGTGGACCTCCCTGGGCTGCAGGGGGACAGCCTGCCTCACCATGGTCTTCCCCACGGGCTGCAGGGGAATCTCTGCTCCGGCACCTGGAGCACCTCCTCCCCCTCCTTCTTCACTGACCTGGGTGTCTGCAGGGCTGTTTCTCTCACATACTCTCACTTCTCTCTCCTGGCTGCAGTTTTCTTGTGCAGTTTTTTCCCCCTTCTTAAATCTGTTATCCCAGAGGCACTACCACTGTCGCTGAAGGGCTCGGCCTTGGCCAGTGGTGGGTCCGACTTGGAGCTGGTGGCACTGGCTCCATCGAACATAGGGGAAGCTTCTCGCAGCTTCTCACAGAAGCCACCCCTGTAGCCCCCCACTACCAAAACCTTGCCACACAAACCCAATACAATTTGTTTCATTTCTCAGACTATTCCAGCTCATTCAGGATCACTTTCTGAAGCTAAAAATCTCAATTCCTTTTTTGGGACTTCATCCGCTTTGGTATGCTACAAGACTACCCAGCAGCACAGACCCACAGGGAAACGCAACCTGTGCCAGGCTGCCTATTTGCATTATCTGTATGTCTCCCACAGTGAAAGCAGGCCATAGCCATGCTGGCAGCAAACATAATCCGAGCAAACACTTCTGCAACACACAACTGTGAGCTAAAGGGTTTAGATATATCATTAAGAATACCATTACACTAGGCAAACCTACATTCAATTCTCTAAATAAGATAGGTTAACAGTACATAGATCACCAGATATATAGATAGATTACAAGCCCCCCCCAACATATGTATTTACCAATTACTCTAAAAGAAATAACAATAATAAAGAAATATTTGAGCCAGTAATTTTAGTAAAAGGCTTAGAAAGCAACAAAGCAATAATGTAGGAAAATGTATCTGCAGAACAATCCCCCCCTTTACTTCCAAGCCTAACAGCACTGGGTATGCAACCATCGCAATGCAGAGGGCAGACTGAACACACACCCCCTCTACAATTACTTTTCCAATGGCTGAAACTCACACAACACTGCCTGAAGTCAGAGCCTGAACTATGGTCCCTGATTAAAATTTCAGAGTTTTAATCCATTTCCCAGATCCATATATCTTGATAACAGAGAAGAAGTATCTTTCTACCCCATCCTTATTTCTCTCAGGCATGCCCATGGTACTTGGGAGAGGGAGATTCACTTTCCATAATCCCATTGCATCTGTGCTGGTCTCCCTTAAATTTACTAGTCTCTTGTATACTGCAAAACTGTATATTGCAAAAGGCATCTATTAATTATATTCACAGCACATCAGAAAACTTGGTGAAAGTCACACCTCCATTCAGCATGGCATATTTAAAAAAAAAAAGATGAAGAGGACCCAGCTTCACAAACATTTAATGAAGGTTTTCTGACAGCTTGGTGGAAGACTTCCAAAACAGCTCTCATGCAGAGTGCTTTCAACTCATGCTCAAGTCAGAAGGACTTAAAGGCCCCCTCATAATAATGCCAAGATCAACACACCAGAAAGCATCTAATCATTTTGTTAGCAGGGATAATTACCAGAAGGAACTGGAGTTTCATGTTTCTCTGCATGGCCTTTTCGATATAAACTTTGCTATCAACTTTTCTTCTCACTGAATAACATCACTGTTAAGCAGATGGCCTTTGCTACAGCATTAGGAAAGATCTGGACCTAAATATCATTTCAGCAAGGCCACAGGACTTTGATAACAACAGTCACCTACTAAAAAATTAAATTTGATACATTTTCTGTGACCCAGAAGAAACAAGTTAAATTCAGACTGATCTTATCATAGTAAAATTTGTATGAGATATGCTATGCTTAATAGACAACATAAAAGCAAAAAAGGCAACAGCAGCAATGCCCAATGGCAAAATCCTTCAACGAATATTTTTGAAAATACTCAGAGCTAAATTATCAAATTAATAGAATTTAAAACCCGGAGAAACTGATAATTCTTTTGAAATGTTGGATTATCTTTTTATACACTAGCATAAAGCACGTTCTTTCTTCAAAATTTCAACCTGCAAAAGATTCATCAGATTCCACTTAGAGAATAACAAATTCCACAAGTTCTTCATGTTTGCTTGTTATTAGCAAGTTTCATACACAATCTCTTAACCTGAGAGAGAAACAATAACTTCAAATCAGAATGGGTCAAAGAAGAAAGACTGTAAGTCTACATCTCATCTATAAGACATCCCTTTCCTTACCCGAGAACTCCTGAAGTTTTAACAAAAACCATACCTGAGATTTAAATCCATACCTAGAACTCATCTGTGACTCTTTAGAGTATTTTATGTGGTTTTAATGAGATCACATTTAGCTAACTGATTAAAAAGTAAACAGGAGGAAGTAATCTTAGATACTTTTAATCACATTACAATACTAAAAAGTCTTGAGGCAGATCCTTGCAGCAGAGGCTTTGGAGATGAGCTCTTTTAATTACCTTCCTGTTTGGTTAGGTGGGTTGCCATGGGGAGGTGATGCAAAAAAACACATCCTCACCCTCTCTGAACCAGTGATTAGCCAACTTTAAAAGATGTAATGGTTCAGGCAAAAATACTAGTACTTCACAATTACATCGAATCTTTCATCACAAAGTCCCATGTAGGTAAATGAGCATAGGTTTATCAGATAGTGCAATTGTTTCTGGGAATGCTTAGTACTACAGACCAAACCAAAGACAGCGTCCAGCATTAAGTACCATCTTTCCTGATACCTTCAATATTTTGTATGCATTTAAGGTGCTTAAAAACTTAGTCAGGCATTGAACACCTCAAATAACTCAAACTGCAAATGCTTAAGTAACCCATGCCTGAATTTGTTCAGTTTCCTAAGTTTGCAAGAGCCCAGAAGAAAGCAGCTATTTGTAAATGTGTTTGTATGTGATAGACTGACATTTCTTGACATTTGGGGTATTTTTCTTTTTTAATTCCAGAGTAATGAAGTCCAGAAGAGACAGGAACAAAATTTGCTTAAGATTTTTTTTTAAAACTTACTAAAAAGTTTCACTAGAATATGTGGGAGGAAAAAAAAAATTTAAAAGTTCAAAGTGTTTGCTTTCTTTTCCAAATATTTCTTATACATAATATGTAACATATGCTAGCTACCTAAAGAGCTGAAAATCAAAATGCTTTTCACTTATCTTTCTAAAAACGCCGGTCACTGCTTAGATCTTCATTTCCATTTGTGCAAGGAGCCTGAGTGCCAATACAGAAAGTAATACCATATGTCAAAATCAAGCTTTAGAGAAGAGAGGCGGGGGAGATCCATCATTAAGTTCAGTTGTGCAGAGATTTTTTTTCTTACACCTACTTGGATAACTATGAACCTATCTGTGACTGGCCAACAAACAGAAGAAGAAACACATCTCAGGCAAAAATTACCACTGGCTTCAAGAATTTAATTGACTCTGTTGGTGCCAGAATTTGCCAGAATTTCAAACAGTGTATCCAAAAAGTGAAGCACAGAGGGGTGCTTACCTTCTCAGAATAAAATGCAAGCTGAATATTCATTTTTTTTTCTAAGCTGCAGACTACAAGAGACAGTAATATTTGCAAAATCATGTAGCTATTCCAAACGTAAAATCAGGTAATTAGTTTTCAATATCTCATTTTGATAGCTCATTTATGAAAGTCAATACACTTAACTACTAAATATTTTGGTTTTCCTCACTGGATGTAGTTTTAAAATGTCATGCAGTTAAAAAAAAAAGGCGGGGGGGGCAAAGTTCACTCAATGTATTTCATTTCCCTAAATTGGAGAGCATAAGACAATGTTGCAACATCCATAATAAAGCAGCAAATCCCAGTGAAAGACTTTATAGGAGGGGAAGGGGATTTCTTGCTTTAAAATAAAACTGATGTCACTCACCGACCCTGACGCTCATACCCACGTACTCCCGAGCACTAGGGGACATGTCCCCACCTGCCCTGGCTGGAAGCCAGGTACCCAGACGCTCATCCCCCAGCAGCCCACCCAGGTCCATCCCTCGGATGCCGAGGAGCATGAAGGTGCCGGTGCCAAGCCCTGCAGGTCTGGGAAACCCTCTCTGTCCCCTGTTGGAGCCCACTGGGATGACTCTCCTTCCTGAGAGCCATCAGGATTTCCTTGCTGCCTCCCTCCTGGGTGTCCAGAAAAGCGGCATGAGGCATACGCGGTGCTCCGGACTTAGAGACTGGCTGACGCAGGTGCAGATAGCTCCTGCCGCTCTGACGGCCCTTCTCTGGGGTCTGCTCCTCCTACGGCTTACACACCTACCAAGACCCATCCTCCCTGTCCCAGCACTCCTATTAGCGTTCTCTGCCAGACAGGCTCTTGAAATAATCGAATGTAAACTGAAGGGTAGGCATTGACATCCATTTTACCCATCCCTGTTATCCAACTAATGTTTGCTATCATCTGGAAACAGCTAAGTTTATAGATAAATAGCCTTGATCTAATTGGTACATCTGTTCCCATTTTACTTGCAAGCTCAAATGTGCACTTTAAAAAGTGTATTTAAATATCACACTCCAGCTCTTCTTTTCCTTCTGGAAGCACACAAATCCCCCATTAGTCCTTTTGTTTGTGTACACAGTTTCAACTATTACTGCTTTTTTCCACATACTTTTACATATACGCACACCTAAAGGACTGGCAGCGTCTTCAGTTTAATAGTCTTCCGATCCAACTTTACGTTTAGAATACGTACGGAAAGCTATGTGATAGATGAAAGAACAATGTCATTTTATAAAAATCGAAAGAAGTTATCTCACTAACTTCAGAACATGCTGTATAGCCAATAGGGATACAAATCTATGCTGCAGAGCACTCCCAAGTCCCAGCATGTGTGCTGGCTGTTTCTCAGCTCCTCATCAGATCACATCCTGGACGTGCACCAGCTCTCCTTTTCTGGAAGGGCAACCACACGTGAATGATGGAAAGGAATCACAAAATGCATAAGTAAGGTCCTTGCTCAAAATGATCAATGTATGATGACATAGACTGCTCTGTGGCACGCATCTACCCCGAAGTCTTGCTGCCTTGGACTCTCCAAGACAACATTCATCATGTTGTACTGCTGTACAACTGCTGTACTGAGCATACAACTGATCCAGCAAAACATGACAAACAGAAGATGCACAGTTCAGCTCAGTTAAGTCTCTGCGTAGGTGACCATCTGATTATTTTTGTTTGTTTCTGTATTAAGTATCACTATAGCAAACTGTAAGCCTTAGAAAAAATATTCTTAGTTCATATTATAACCTTATTGGCATCTCTAAATTTCAGTGATGCCTAAAGAAAGCCCAATAATCACAGGAACTACATGTTCCTAAAAGGATAGTTTATGCCTTTTAAAATGGTTTATGCTGTCCCTTAACACTACCCTAATTGCTCTGTGCTTACCAAAACCACTTGAAATCATAGTCTTAATGGCTATTCAGTCCTTCTCAGGCATAAGAAGGCAGGATTCAAGACATTTTTATTTCTACAACCGTTCAACTACGTTATGTCTACCTGCAAAAACAATGTGTTGGGAAGTAATTTGTATCCTCCATTTACCTTCTAAGGCACCCTCATCACAGAAGTTCTCAAATTTTACTTCCCTTGAACAAGAAGTAATTACCTTTACATGTTTTTCATTCTTATTTGCTCACCATTTTGGCATCAATGGTAAATAATTGCGTCATCCACCTTCTGCTGCTTCTCGTTATATTTACAGCATCAGTAGGAGACTAGAAAAACCAGTAGCATCCGCATCTCTACAAAACAAATGTGTACACAGGTATATAGAGCATGTTTTCAGCTGTGCAACTTTACTGTTCTAGTATCTATTCTCAGATGTTGACAGCTTTATTTAGTTCTAACCATTTATATTTACAAAGGGATCAGAAGAATAATATCTTCCAGGGGAGCAAGCATTGCAGTCAAGTACCTGAGGCTTCCCCCCCCACCCCCCATCCCCTTGTACTCAAATTACACAGCCAAAATTTCTTAAGGATTAGAAGACTAGCTTTGTCTGGAGGCTGTTTGTTCTTTTTCACTGTGCTAAAAACATCAGCTTAAAAGCAGGGTAGTGGGGCTGCCCGGAGGATCACTTCTCAGGGGACAGCAGACTTACATTGTTGCCCTGTGGAGGTTGGTCAGAATAGTCAGCTTAGGCAAAAAAGCATCTTGTAAACAGATAGGCATGAATTTTGTGAAGGAAGCTCCTTCGTTTTCTAGATGACTTAATTCAAACTTAGTGCCTTTTACTAAACTGTTAAGTAAGAGACTGTAGCTTTCTCACCTGTCCTACAATGATGCAGAGACACCTGTGTTCAAATTTCTAGGCAACTTTTCCATAACATTATTGAAGAGGTTTGAAAGACAGATGCAGTCAGTGTAGTTTATTTACACTTACAGGCAACACCAAATGAGTATTTATCCAAATGAACTTGCAGTCAAGGGGCTCCATGAGCTTCCAGAGTAGGTTGTTCCTGCTCAAAAACTTTTTCTGCCAAGGATAGCTTCTCTCAGCAATCTTTCATCAATTAATTTGAAAGCTTCATTACATAACATTCCCCTTGCAATATCCACTTTAAAAGCTGTACCTATAAAATTTCTTGAGGGGTGGTTTTTTTTGTCTGTTTGGTTAGGCTGGGTTTTTGTTAAATGATCGAGATTTGTAATTTTTTTCCCCTCTAATTCTCTACTGCTTTCAGTCCTCCATTTTTCAAGATTTACAAACCCTTACTGTTCTTTTCAGCCCAAATTTCCTTCCAGATTGCCATTCTTAAACTTTTGGTTCCCCCCCACCGCCACCACCAAGTAAGATAGGAGATCTACAGATCTCCATTACTGATTTGTTCCCACTGCTGAAGCAACAGGCATCTTGGGTATCTTCTAAGAACTTGGTAGATTGCATGAGCTGCTCTACTGCTTATGAAAATAGATAATTAAAATAACATTTTAAAATTAAAAGGTAGAGCTAATGTGTGGCTGTTGTTGGAAGCACCTGTGTTTGTCTCTAATGCATCTTAAGAAGTATTTGTGTCTAGTTCCCAGATATTTTCCATGATGCATTAAAGCCTCCATGACCTAATTTACTAACACAGTGTTTTGGAAGCAACTGGTAAAAATAACGTTGCTAAAGTGATTTTTATCATTTGTTCTAGTACTAAGGATCTCATTCATATTTTCTGTTTCATTAGGAATGGTATCAATCTGTTATTGCTTTACTCAAGAGATATGTAAGAAGTACTAAATTCCACAGTATATCAGTTCTTTCTGAGTAAGAGAGAATACACACTAACAGTAATACAAGTGTGTAGGATGCCTCAGTACAATAACAGATGGGGGGGGGGGTAAGTGTTCTTTTCCGAAAATACATCACTTCAGTAATTTTGCTTCCTGGTACGTGGGTCTTATCATAGTCTTTTCTACTACAACACTTCTTTTTTCCTCTTCTTTTTTTTGAAAACACATTCTCTTGTTTCTGGAGAGTTAATAAAATATTGCAGGATGTGCCATATGCTTGCAATCACTGAATACACAACTAAGGAAATTTCAATACTGTGCAATGTCTGGTACCCCATAAATTTCCCTCCCTGCCCCAAGCATCACACGGCTTCATCAAAGAGCTCAATTTACAGAGCTTTTTGAAAGGTACATATAATTTATACAATTCTGATTACCCTGACAGTATCAAGAAACAGTTTTGGAAAGTCTGCAATTGCTTAAAGAAATGTCAACAGTTCTGTCTCATGAGAGGAGATTGTTTAGGACTAAGCATTGAAAAACAAAAAGCAAAAGACACTGAAGGAACCTTATAAAACATACAATAAACTTGTTGGACTAAACCAACACAAGGTTCGAGTTTGGCCAGTTCTACATCACTTATGCATTACTGAAAAAACAAAGCCTAAGCAACTGTCAGAAATACATTTGATGGAATTTTGTGCACATTACTTAGCTGTAATTATGAGGAGACACAAGTAATGGAATTATTAGTATCCTTCAACTACTTGACACACAGACACTAACATAAATTAATAAAAACAGCCCAATGTCATACAAATGGCAAAGAAGGATCTTGTAGTTCGTAACAGGAAATATTTGTAGAAATAGAATGGAGAAGAAAGATTTCACATCAGTAATAGTGGGTTTGCCACACTGGTATTTTCTAGCCTGACAACAGAACGGTTAATAAATATTTTAGCCAGTAAATAGTAATTCTTCATAAGCAATCCTGGACTTCTGCCAATACATATGTACAGAGCTCTGTGTGTGTGTGTTTGCACATGTATTCAGCTACACATCATTGTAAATTACTTCGGTACTTGTCAGTTTAGTTTTTGACTGCAGTTGATACTTTAGAATACGAATTGTTTTTATGTAACTTCATGAACAGTCACTCTCCCAAATCAGGTCCGTCTACTTTATTCACAAGTCATTTTACTGAGTATCCAGTAAACATGTTACTGCTCAATACCCAAAAAGCAGCAGGGAAGCAGGAGTGGATCACAATAAAAAGAAATAGGCGTGCCAAGTGACAGATACATTTTGAAGAGCAGGTCATCTCCGTGTCTCTCACTTCTGATACTCAGCTAACCCTATTCTTCCTGATTACACACTGCCAGCTGTCAACTGTCGCTAACCTGAGTGGCAAAGGACTTACTGTGTAATTAATGGAAGTTGTCTGTTTAATTGCACCGAGGATCCAACTTGAAATACTTGCAGGAAATGTTGAAAGTTAAGATGTTCTGGGAAGATTTTTTGTTAGGTGCACTGATTTGACAACACCATCAAGCTACGTCCAGGGAACAAGGGTCCCAGGTGACAGCAGCCAGTTCCCTGAATAAGGTGTGATCAAGTGAGACAACACACTGCGAGGTGCTAGGTTACCCGCCCCCCCTTCAAGCCCTTTTCCTTCAAAGGGGAATAGGAGCTCAGGTTTGCAGATAGCACAAATCCATGTAGCAACACTGATTTTAATTGATTATCTAGCCTGAATTTCTGTGAAAGACCATTTTTTCCAAACCATTACTAATATAGAATATTTTCTGCTGTTAGCAAAGAATTTTACTTAAGAACTTCAGAAATACAATAAAGGATATTTTGGCAAGTTCTGATGTGACTTCATAATTGAGAAATATGTCAAATAGGAAAAGAAGAGTTGAAGTAGTAGCTGAAATGTAAGATTTGCAGGTATTTCCTCTGTCTCTTCCTTGTCTAAAAATAAAATCATATTAGGAAACTGTACTCTGGGTACCATTCCTCTCCCGAGTGCCTGCTTAAGCAAGCAGATAAATCCACGTCAGCAGGTTATGTCTGGTGTGAACCAGACTAGCTTAGCTGTTGTCCTACCTTCTCTGCAATTCTTTTAAGCCTTCCAGGTTTCATACAGAACACGTTTCTTCCTGAGAAAATAGTTTAAAAAGCTAGTTAAAGGGTAACACTATTAAAAGAGTATAGATGAATTCCTAGAGCATTTTGTGCGAGTGTTGGCATGTTTCGTTTGTGTTTGATGACCAGGTACACGTACATGGGAACAATTCTGTTGTGAATTTATCCTAAGAAGTAATCTGTACACAAGTACACTCTAAAATTGCATGTCTCGGTGTTTCAAATATAGATCTCATTTGGTAATACGAGGATCACGTTCATTAGAATGTAATTACAGGATGATATGCATCTACTCAGAGGAACACCACTAACTATTGTTCCTTGCCTTCACTTTACTATACCAGAGTAAAAAAGACACTAAGGTCTCTCAAACGCATCGATCACATTCATCTCATTAGGTCTGGGAAAACTATCTGCTGGGCATGCAAAGGATAGGAAGGAAGAGAGATGCTAGAAGTAGCATGGGCAACATTCAAAGAAGAAAGATGACAATTGACAAGCACGTAGGTAGAAGCCTTTAATGGCTAGAGGCAACATCAAGCAGTTGTATACAGCTTGGCATTTCTCTGGACTGCTCTACTGGTAGACCAAAGGATAGAAAAAAAAAATTCACTGGTCTTCTGGTTGGAGGGTTGTGCAACATACCAATGCTAAAGTTGGTGGAGAAAGAGCAAGAAAAAGAGCACCAGTTCCATACACAGAATGACCATGAGAGAGGGGAATGGTAAAGGTTTGTTCACACTCCTACCAGTCAGGTGCTAGAAGGACTCAGAGTAGTAAGAGTGTGGGATGGAACACTGTAGATTTTGAAGCAACAGAGACGCTATTAGCAGAAATTGATGCAACTTGTATAGGAGTTCAAAAAAGATTTTTGGGAAAGTAATGAAATAAAAGAAGAAGCAAAGGCTCAGTTATTCCTTTTATAAGCTATTGTTAAATTTCTTACTCTATCACTAAAGCAATTATCACACGTAAGATATCACAAGTGGAAAGAAAGAAGGCATATCCAGTTAGATGAAGTAGTGATGTTTAGGAGTAGATAAACTCTCCTCCCACGCAAGTGTTATTTTACACCACCATTATATCAGTTTTTTCATTTCTTTTCTTTCCCCTCAATCACTTTCAAAGCTGTCATTTAGAAGTGTGTAAATCTTTTTACAGAAACAAAGTCAGTCTTGCTTATGTCCTGGTTAAGTTGCTCATTTGCATAGCATACCGTTTCAAAGAGGATTTATTCGTAAAATACATGCTTTAATGACTTGCCTTGTTTCTAAATTCATAAGCCTGGGTTGATGGAGTTTTTTCTCTGTTAATGTTTTCCAGATCTTATTGCCTTGTATGTGCAGAACAGGGGGCATTAATCAATATGGTTCACTTAGTCACATAGACTCCCAGTTGTCCCAGCGTTGGGGCAGGTGGTAGCTTTTTAGCATCAGCCTTAACTGCCTGCTGCAGAACAGCAGCCGAGATGAGCTGGGACTGGTGTCACCCCCCCATCTCCTTGCATTCAAAGCGAACAATATGATAATAAGGCAGCACAATATGGATAGACAGACAAGACTGAAAGGCACAGAAGCGGGTAAGAGTCAGACCCTGTTCTCCACGCACCGGGGGAGTTGCTCTTGCTCCGCAATTCTAATTTAAACCATGCCTTTTTATCTTCAATCCAGGGTTGTGGAAGCAGAGGGTAAAGCCCCCTTCCCCGCCACCCCCCCCCCCATCTCCATCTCATATGCTGGGACAATCTTAATGCTAAACCTGCTTCCACTGCACTGTATGAGCAGCTCTCTGAACCGTATCAGCATTTTGCATGCATTGTAAACTCAGGAAAGAGAAAAATAAGTTAATTTAAAATGTGCTGCAGTTTGTGCCAGTGTTGTTAATGTCACCCTGAAAGAATTCCCACCCTTGATACACACTTCAAGTATTTACAGTTTATCTGTGAGACTCAAGATTTTCATTACTCGGAAAGCGTTGTTTCTTTACAAACGCATGGAAATCCAAACTTTCCCAGTTACTTTGTTCATAGATTTGAAAACCAAGGAAGACTGGTATGAAGTTAAATTTAAGATTAGTTTGCCATCTCGTGCAGAGGGGTAGAACCAGGTGAGCAATGCTGAATACAAGGATTAAAAAAAAAAAAAAAAATTTTTCCTTTACAATTTGCAATTCAATCATTTTCCACTTGGTCAAAGAAAAACTGCAGAGTTTGATCACTGGACTAGTATTACAGTGATTACCAATCGAGCACTGACACAGGGTCGATTCTGAAACCTGCAGTACAGTATAGAAGCCTTTCTGAAAACTGATGAACTGCAGCTCAGACACATAACCTATGTTACAGAAAATATAGAGCAGTGAAATATAAACAAACAAGCCCCTCCAAAACATATGGTCATCAACCATAAGACTGTCCAGGGGACTGGGATAAGTGGAAGCCACCTCAACAGCTTTAAGTTTTCCTAGCAGCTGTTATACTACCAGACACTAATCTGTCAGCAAGGGATCATTAAAGCTCCACCAACCTTCCTCCTTTCCCCATTCCTTTTCCTTTCCCCACTCACAGGCACCAAACAAATCCTCTAGTGGGTTTTGGTTTTCAGAATTCCCATTCTTTAGAAAAATAAACAAACCAACCAACTACAGTAGCCATATTATAATTAAATTCACAAGATGGTACTAAAAATTTTTGTTAAAGGAATGAGGTCTAAGAAGTCGTTCACACTAAACCCTGTCAGTAACCTAAGGATGATTCTATAGTTATATTTCCTAGAACTTACAATATTTTTTTTTATGTTTCTCCTAGCCATATTGGAATATAAATATACTGACTATGACCATTAAGTTTTCCTACTGCATCTCAAAACAGAAAGATGTCCAGAAAAAAAAAAAAATTCAAGTTATTGATTTGGAAGAGAAAGGTTTAGGATTCCAAAGTGGACTAATAGTTATCATTATCATTTATAGTCTTCTAATAGTCAACAGAAAGGGATTCACTGCTGGAACCATGAAAAACTACAGTATTTTAATCATTACAGAATAATTACTGCTTGTAAGTATATAACCAAACTTTGCTCATTTACAAATCAGAGAGTAGTAGAGAAAGATGAATGGTGGGTTTGCTTCTGCTTCTTATTAGAGTCTTTTTTGTGCCAATGCGTCAAAGGCAAAGAAACTAAAATCCAGTAGATATGGGTCTCCAGGGAGCACAACAAGTCAGGGATTTTCTGATTAAAGTTTTTTTCCATAAAAATTGGATTGCCTGAAGGAACATGTGAACCAGTTTAGATGAGAAGACCATTTCTGGCTCAAAGAGGGAAAGGGGGGGAAAAAGCCCATTTTCTCTTACCTCCAAATAAGTAAAACCTGTAAAAATTAGAGCAGTTAACTGGAACACGGAATGCCTCACCCAACTTCATCCCAGAAATCTGTCCTAGCCACTGAGCTACAAAGTAAGCTCGATCGTTTTGGGGGTAAACAGAATTAAAACAAAGAGCAGAGAAGAAAGTAAGAGTCGCCTAAGAAAACCAGCTGCCTGGTGGTCATTGTGCTCACTTTAGATATGAAAAATGAAGTCTACAGTCCACCTAATCAAGTTAGAGTCAGTCCTTTAAAGTTCAAGCATGTACCCTGCTAGCTGGGTAATGGCTATCCTGATAAAAATAAGAACTGGTCTCTTGCTTTTCATGAAAAAAGTTCAAGATTTCCTCAGTGCATAACATCATCATCTTGAAAAGCATCAGCAGACAGGAGCACCTAAAGACCCACTTTTCCAGGGTCACTGACACAAAATAGCCAGTGCTAGGCCAATCATACCAGTGACAGCACAAGCCCTACAAAACATAATTATGTTAGAGTGGCAATTTGGCTACAGACTTTAAGGTTGATTTTGTGCTAGGCAAAACTACTGTTGCTCTCATTTTGCTTTGCAAGAGGGCAGGGAGGAAGGGACTGAGGCACCAAGGTAAGTATCTGCTCCTCAGAGCAACCCACACACACCCTACCAGCCTCCCCTGCTGAATCCAGGGTCCACATTAGGAAAAAAACCCCTGATTTCACTACTCCCAGGTGCTTGTTTGCTTTTCTCTCACTAAGTGCAGAAGACCAACACATGGAGATGGTTTAAAACATCACAGCCTTGGTTTCATTCTTCCCACCTGTATTGGGCCAAACTACTGAAAGCCAGGCTATGGCCACCTCCACATTGGCATAAACAGAGAGCAACATCACAGCAGTGAGTGGAGATGCTCTGAATTAAACAGGCTCAGCCAAAGTCAGACTAGCATCCTAACTAGCATTCCTTAACTAGTCTAATTAGAGTACAGAATTCAATTTGGAAAGCACTCTTTTAATAAACATATGCTGAGGTGCATTACATTCTTCTTGAAAATGCTCAGATGCATGATTTACACTTTACAGATCTGTGAAACAAGAACAGATATGCCTCATCTTTGGAATGGTGTTACATAAAGCTTCTTTCTTCTCTAGATTAGCACAAACAGCAAGATTAAAAACATTTCCATAATGAACCAGGATGTGTACAAAGCTGTCATTTCTATAGCCAGTATCACATTAAACCTCACCTGGTGAAATAATTAGCCTGGCTTTTGGGTGTGCGTATGTGTAGTGTTGGTTGTGGGGTTTTTTGTTTGTTTTTTTTTAAAGCATTTCGATATGGATCAGCTTGTTTGAAAAAGAACATAAGATGTCGATGGTACTAGAGTAACCTCTTCGAATCACACCAAACAGAAAAAGATAGGCCTCAAATAGCTTGCAATTGCTAAGAGACTTCAATGTCTGTGAAAAGACAGAATTACTGATGACAATGATTCAGAATTAATTACAACTTGGTGACAGATATACACAACATGCCTTAAGTACAGCACTAATGCCAGCAGAGTGGACCCTTTTCCTTTTTGTACCCTGTAAACAAGATTTACTGTTGTGCATACACTTTCCAAAATCTTCAGAACAAACATCCAGCTGAGCAGTTTTTAATTTAACAGACAAATAAAGTATTTTGTATAAATTTTCTTCTCTTTTGACTCTACCCCCAACAGCTCAACCAACCAGAAGACTAAAGCACCAAAAGTTCCCTTTATTAGAGTGCTCGCTGACATGAAGTAAATTGTCATGCTTAATGACAAAATCCATAGGGAACCAAAAATCACTACATGGGAGAAATCCCTGTACAAAGAAGCTTTAGCCAAAGACCAAAGCAGCTCACATTACTTATTAAACTATTAATGTTAAAATCCTTAAAAGTGTGTCAGCACAGTGGTACATTATACACGTTTCCTCACGAGAACTTAATGACGCTCAGTTTCTCCAACACTGGAACAGTACTTTGGTACTGTTTATCATCTTTTTAAAGGAAGTATATATTGATAAAGTGGAGTATTTCAACATCCAGAGTCTTTAATTTTAAGTAGATGTTTATGTTTCATCAGATTGAAGTTGGAGCTGGAATGCACATAATGAGCTTATTTACTTTGTGTCATCATATTTTAATAAGAATATTTTAAAATTCTTAAGATTGTTGGGTGTGGGGACCATTAGTTTGAAAAATAAAAAAAAGTGCTTAGATGTGTTCCATTTCAGAGTTTCTCCTTCATTTTCCTCAGGAGTAGATGTATACAATACATTTAACAACAGGTTGTATATCAAGAGGATGAGGGAGGATGCAGTAACATTCACATAAATGGGGTCAGAATTTTACCTTTGAGCGTTACTCATTTTTTCAATTATAATCCTTAAAAAAAAAACCCACACAAAATGAAACAAAACCATCTTTTCTTCCCCTCTTTTGCTATCTTACTCTGAAATGATCCGATTCATTAGTATTTCCGACTCCAGGTAAAATCCTTGTCAAACATTGAAAGGAATCATGAAATTACTCTTTGTAAAATGTCCTTTTCACATGCTTTAAATTCTTTTGGCATTTATAAGCATATAAATGTTCTTCGTTATCCACCGTACAATAGTAGCAAGCTACCGAGATAATAATTTTGATAAAATGTACCAGGTTAAACCGAAGAGGAGCATTTTGAAAAAAGTTTGGTTTTGCAGTTCTACGGGTAAAGCAGATGCACAAGTAGCAGGACTAAAGGAAGGCTTTGATCTCCCCTACCTTTCATGTATAATTGACAGTTGTAATTTGGACTCGGGGATGACAGAAAGGCAGCCGAGAAATTCTGAGACGCCTGCGTGCAGAGAAGCAACGTATGCTTGATACAAGCTGAAAGGAAAAACACAAAGCCTGAAGAATCAGCATTGCCAAGCACAAGCGCTATATAGACAGCACGGCAGTCGTACACGAAAGGGTAGCCCACGCAGGCCGTGCCAGCGCGACCGTCCTTTGGCCAGGCTCTGGGTTAGCGTGTTTGCCCGCGCTAGGTAAAGGTAACACGAGTATTAGGCTGAGAAACACCCAGAAGCGGAGGGATGGTGACGGGTTTCTTGACAGAAGGCAGGGACAGAGCACAGAGAGGGTATGGCAGGAGAAGGCTCTATCCACGGGTCTTTCAAAACATTGGAGGAGCGGCATGGCAGCTCGGCAGGCCTCCGGGCCTTTGATCCATCAGGAAACGGGCTGTAGTGACAGAGGTGTGGGAGGTAAAGTTTTAGGTACAAGTGACAGATTTGCAGAATATAGCCTTTTCTCAGTCTCTGCCAAGAATAAAACAAACAAATTAGGTGGTGTGGACATTGGTCATTTAAGGGAGGAGTTAAGAGCTCAGCTGAAACAACACTAGCACTGAAGTTTTGGTGGAAGGGGCTAAAACTCAACTCTCACAGGCTTTTGAATAAATAGTAGTCCAAGTAGAACTGGGGAAGAGAGCTAAAAATTCACTGATATGAAGGCAAGTTAACACTGTAATTAAGTTTTAGAGAGAGCACAGACACAACATTCCCACAATGGGATCACTTCAGTACATCAAAGACAGCATGAATCAGGACTTCACAACACAGATGGGTCCAGTTCGCTGCTTTTCTCAATTTGCATAGTTTTTTGGTCTCACAATACAGATCTTTAATGCAACAGTTACTCCTATCATCGTTAATTTCTGTTAATCCACACTGTTGCTCTGTACTGTTTTTCAAGTATCATCTCAGGTAAATAGATATTATTATTAAAGCTAGTAAAAAAAAAAAAACAAAAAAACCACAACAGAACTTTCCTCTCCGGTTAAGTACTGGCAAAACCCACTCTGGACCAAAAAAAGCATCTAAATCCTGAAATTACTTGCAAAGGGATAGGCAAACACTTTAGGGCACAGAGGCATGAGGGAAGGCTGTCCTTCAAACCAGAGTCCTGTGCCTAATCCCGAGGGAGCAGCCAGCATGAGGCCCTGGAGTCCTGGACACCTCAGAATTTTGTTGACATGCCTACAACAAAAGGTTTTTTCTCCTTGTTTCAGAGGCTTCAGTAAATTAGAATTTTTTGCTGGACTTCATTTTATGAGAATGTTTCCACATCGTTTTAATTGCTACTACTGTTTTCTTGTGTTGGGGGGTATAGCCCCAGGCAAACACCAACAAACCTATGGTTTGTAGACAGATATTAAAACTGTTTAGTGTAAGCACAGTAAGGCATTCTGTGCCTTTTCACAATAAGCTCAAGCAGCAAACCAGCAAACTCCTGCTTCTACCACAAAATGTTGATTTACCCTCACGGGGCAAGATATACCCTCACTTTTTTGCCCAGGCTACACTTTAGGGAAAGTTACTTGCGGTCACAGAGCAGAATTTCACTCTTATTATGGTATTCTGTACCTGCAGACAAAACTGAGCAGTAGGAAAGGCAGTGAGAAAGTACCCATTTGCTGTATCTTTCCTTGCACTTTAAGGAAGATGTGCCTGAGTTTTTCTTAAATCATGTCAGATGTTACAAAAAGGTACATACTTGCAAAAAAAAAAAAAGTTTTAAAATGAGAACCAAGTTGAAAGAAGGCCAGTAAAAAAAAAAATGTTTTAAAGCTAAACAAAAGAGAAGAATATGCATTAAAAATGTCAGACTCTAACAGTTGAAGACTGTCTGCCATGTCTGTAGTGCTAAAATACATCCTGGAATGACATTTTGAGTGTTACCACGTTGCTGGCTCAGTTTACTGTCCACTGATGTGACATCAGCCCAGGCAGTATTTTGTGAAGTGCTGTAAGCAGATTCATGAAACTTTTCTTATCCTCGGGAAAGTCAGGTGTTGGGATAAACACAGCAGAGGGATTTGTTCTAGTTCCAAAGCAGTTTTAAATTGCAAAATCCACAACGTATACAATAAATCTGTAAGACAGACGGCCATAAATCCCTAATGAAACACTGCCAATGTAAATATTGTAAAAAGGATAAATAGCACTTAATTACACCATTGGCAAGGAAGTTGGGTTTGTCCTCATCTTCATTCTGCTTTTCACCAATATCCCAGGCTCCCTCAGGCACACAGCATGCACAGCACGAATTTGTGGTGGCTCTGCACTCTTCCACTGCACAGCTCTTACTCTCTCTATACCTTTGCTTCTCACTTTTTGTTTTGTTTAAAAAAACCAAAACAAAACACACCGTTGTTGGTTTGAGCATTTGTAGAAGGCGTAATTTTACATATAGGAGAAGTAGACAGACAAGATGAAAAACTAGTAGGGGCAGGAAAAAAACCCACAACATAAGCATGAACAAACAAAACCAACTACTGATGTAAAAAGACACGAGGTAGACAAGTTAGGTGGTTTTATAAGCGGGGGGGCAGTGGGGAATGACTGCAAGAACTGATTTTTTTTATTCTTAAGTCTTTTGGCTTCTGCACTGGGAAACCTGAAGGAAAAGAACAACGAGCTTAAAACATGACTAGAATGACCCTCTTTAAAATCCTTCAGCTCATTTTCCAGACTGTTCACACGGTCTGCTGCTGAAGGCAAACAGTTGCGTGTTACCTCTGACTTGAGCTAGGCTGTCATGTTTGGTCCTGGCCCAGAGTTATGGTGCTTTAACACACACCTTTTTACCACCCGGCTATTCCTTAACTGGCTGGCTAGCCAAATAGGAAATACAACTGATAGCTTTTTCCACCTCTTTTCAGGCAAGGGGGACCCTTAAATAAATAAATAAATAAATAAAACCACAACAAAAAAACCCACACAAAACAAACCAACCAACCAGTAACATTTATTTCTCAAATAAAAAAAAAAAAGAATCCCTACAGAAAAAACCCAAACTGTTTGTTATTGAATATCTTTAATCATTGGGTCTTCTATTTCTCTCTCGCTCTTGCACAGACAGGCAAAACCTATACCTATGAACCAGAAATTCTCCCTTGGAATCTCAAGAAACCAGAGATGCTACCTTGCCCAATATGCAGGCAGTTTCCAAATTCTCAGTCAAGCAATGAGTCCACAACTTCAATCTGGTAAACCAGCCTTCAGCATAACACCTGGTAGTACATTCAGATTGCAGCATTTAGTTATAGTCAACTTCTTTCCTCATGCCATATACTATATCACCATTGTTTCTTTTCTTTTAAAATCTGTAGTTTATTTTAATACACATACCTATCATAGGAAGCTTCCTTAATTTCTACTGACACTTTTAAAAAGTTGCTTTTTGAAAAGAATAAAATTCTCAATACTGCAGTAGTAGAAAGGATGATTTTTCTGCATTTAAACCATATTTTAACCCACCTACACCTATTTGAAAGTATTATAAAATACAAGACACCTTCTGAATGCAATATTAAGCAGCTTGCTCATGTATAGTGGACATATCACTTAGTATTTTTCACATGCCATTATGTATTGCCTTCAGTGATTTCATATAAATGTGAATATTGGTTTAGTTATGGTTGCCATGTGTGAATAAGCAATGTTGGCATTCCTACACCTTTGAGTGAAAATTTCAATTCACTTCATTAAACTGAGAGACAATTGTGTTTTGAGGGCTAGGCACGGCTGTAAGGTCTTAATTCACAGCAGATTAAAACAGATGTAGATGACCCTCATACTTTCTAACATCCCCTCTGGAGCTTCCAGCAGGCTTGACCTGGCAACCTGGGCAAAAAAATAAAAATAATAAAAAAGTGGAAGGTTGGTGATCTTGCTGAGCCCACAGTCGTTTGCTCAGACTTTTGCTTATCTGAAGCTTGTATCTAAATAGCCAGGGAACTAATGAATTCACTTAGGTAGTAGACAGATTTCCATCATTGCTAAATGAGAACATGATGAGGCTGACTCTCAGAGCCTTAATTCACAGCATTCAAGGCTCAAAGTATAAAAATACATACGTAACTGTAGAATTGAGCGCTCTGCTTCTATGAGAACACAAAGAGAACAAGGGGTGGCTAACAGCAAAAAAACAACAGGAAAAGGGTTTTTCCTCAGGGGATTGTTATATTCCAGACCTGGCAGTCACAAAAATGTTACAAATAAAGCAGAAAAGACCTCCAGATAGCACTAATACCATTCATTTTGCATCGGTACCATTGCTTATAAGTGGAGCTACTGAATCCCTTTGCTCACGGTGCCCTTCAACATCTCAAGTCTAATCTCTGTTTCCCTACTCTATAGAATAGCTTTGATCAGAGACACAAAGAGCACTGAAAACATTAAAATCAATTAACTCAAACTCTGAAGCTACCTGATTTGTTAGTAAATTATTTGGTCAATAATTGATTTGATGCACTTTGTTTTAAAGTGTGCCAGAATGGAAGAACACAGACATATTAGATTAGATATTAGGAAAAATTTCTTCACTGAAAGGGTTGTCAAGCATTGGAACCGGCTGCCCGGGGAAGGGGTTGAGTCACCATCCCTGGAGGTATTTAAAGGACATGTAGATGTGGCACTTAAGGACATGATTTGGTGGTGGACTTGGCAGTGCTAGGCTTACTGTTGGACTCAATGATCTTAAAGGTCTTTTCCAACCTAAACAATTCTACGATTCTAAACCCCAATTACTAGAATTAAGTAAAAAAAAAAATCCCACAATACAGTGTTCAGAGATTAAAGGGTAAAGAAATATGATTTCTGTTGTGGAGAGAATATCACTGAAATGGAAGCAAGCAGAAAAGAGTAAAAAAGAAACAGCGAAATTCAGAAAATTAGTCTCACAGAGAGGTGATTTACTTCTCATTGCTGTAATGATACCAAATTCTGTTTCAGATGCATTAAATATATGAGGCTGTTAGCGTTAGTCATCAAGAGTGAAAGGAGCGACATTACTACTTACTAATCTTAATGTTCTTGATGGGTTTCAAGCTCTGGAAGTGGTGATTAAGCTTCCTCACAGAGGATGGTAGAAGACCACTGAAAACTTCATCCCAAGAATACTTTCAGGCCAACAAGTTCTGCACTTTTTTTTTTTTTTTAACCAACAGAAGAAAGCAGAGAGTAACTTTATCTGCCATTTTAAGTAGTAAAATGTCTCCCAGCAGAGCAAAGCTTTCATCATCTGGCACTCATATCCTTAACGAACACACAGTCAATATTGCCACAGTTCTCCGGTGCACACCTTTATGCTTTGTTAGATCTGGTAGCTATTAGTACTGCTGTCCTCTAGCTATATTTCTCTCTGATCTCCCAAGTTAAGCATGTGTAGGTTGGGTGCGAGTTTTAAAGAAAGTGTTCCTAATTGCCTCCAGTTGCTTCTGGGCTTGGCCTTAGTGATTCAGACTCTTTTTAAAGAGTTGTCTTCAGTAGAAGATAAATTCACCATTTTCACCTTGGGATAACGAAGATGTAAGATAAATCAAGGAAAGGCAGAAAGAGTACATTGTGAAGGAAAGAGAGCCACCTAACAAAAAAAGCCTTCAATCATACCTTAAGGTAAATCAGATGAGGTCAGCTTTATACCTTGCTCCCCCACCGGGAGGGATTTTTGTTTCCTGATTTTTCTAGATGTAAAACTAAAGCCTCTTATCTTCTTTGTACTCTTACTTTGCCTTAGGAAAGATAACATATGCTAGTCATCTTAAAATTAAGGAAAAAGTTATGGGGCAGATTTTTTTTTTGTTGTTTTTAAAGGAATAAGGACTGTAAGCTAATAGTGAAGCAATACCTTACTGAAATACGAAGAATATTGTAAAGTTGAAGACATACTTAATATTGAAGGCATCCTTTGAATAAGGACACCCTAAATCTCAGTAAGATGATACCACAGCAATTCTCCCAAATATCCACAATCCTATGTCCAGAACAGAGAATGGATATCCTACAAAAAAAAGGTTACTAGGATTAAAAATTGGTAGGATTAAATGTAATCCCACCTACTCCATCTAAACCTTCATAACATTAGCTAGTATAACTAGTCTCTAGTAAATTAGTGGCTATAATTTCATAGCCTAGATCTGACCATAGATAATTGCTTCTTGTACAAGGAACAAAATGACACTTTCAGCAGCAATTCCCTCTATCGCAAACTCACCCTTAGAACCAGTTCAGGTACCCTTCTGTGCTGCAGTCCTTTCCAATCTACCTTCCCTTTTACATTCCTCCCCTCAACAAGTCTTAAGAAGGAGGGGACACTTCTAACAGGCTCAGCCACTCACATTTAGTTTGCCAGTGGGTATAGATACAGAAGGGGAAGGATACTGGAACAGAGCCCAAATTTCCACTCACCACCATCACCACTTGTCTCAAGAAGAGTTCCTGCCCTGCACTACTGCTGAGGTCTGTTAAACACCTTCCTTCTAACCTGAAGGTAACTACATTCAGGGGCAAGTGCTTACCCTTACCTAAACTGTCACTAAATAAGTATGTTTATAGAAAATTTCTGCTATTATTTAAAACTATAAAGTTGGATAAAACTGAGGAGCAAGATCACACACCTGCAGGTTTAAAAAACAAACAAAAAAAAAGAGACAGAAAACAACCCACCCTTCCTTCACTTTCTCCATTAAAAGCTTATATTATTCCACATTAGCATAGTGAATCTGAATTTGGTAGAAAAAAGCATAACACCTCAATTGTATTTCTTCCATTTTGCCCTGCTATGCTTTGCATATCAGAATTTGTAATACCTGTAAAAAATACAAACACATGAGGTTGTTTTTAATTAAAAACACCACTGCTGACAGAAATAGTCACTTCTTAATTAAGAAGTGTTTTAGAAAGTGATTGAGATATAAACTGTCTTTTCACATGTTAAGTGGACATCCTCACTCTAATTACTTGCAATTATATCAATCAATCAGGAAGAAAGTATTTTTGGAAACTACCATCACAGATACAATCAATCTAATCGCTCAGCTTCCATGAGAAGTTGCAGTGATCCCACAAGCACAGATGAGTAAGAACAATAAAAGAATTAAACAATGCATTTGTACAATATTAAGCTAATTTCAAGAAGCAGCCAAGAAATAGTCACAATAGCAATATAACCCTTCATTACAGTGATTTCAAAACCGTGTAGAGTTTGGTCAGCCTATGAAACATGGCAAGAATCAAATCACAAGGGAGTACGGTGCTGGAAATTCCTAAAACATACTTGGCTCATCTCCTCCGGTCAGCGAGATGGGCAGAGTGGAGAGTGAACCACGGGGAGAGTCACTGCTCTCCTTCTGGTGGGAGGCAGATTGCATGAGGAAAGGAGAATCTCACCTAAATTTTTGCACAACTTTGGGGTTTTTCTTTATTAACGGAGTGCATTTATTGTCCGTTCTACCAGCCACATGTGATAGTGTCAGAAATGGAAAGAAAAATGCTGAAGTCTTGTTTAACATTAACTTCAAGCTGTATCAACAATTCATTATTTAGTTTTAACTGTTCGGTTAGGTCTGTGGTTTTTTTCACATTAGGAAGTTCACAACATCTGTCCTATTTCTGTAATGAAAAGGTATACTTAACTAATTGTACCTTGCTGTCTGTACAAATAAACTTGTCTTATGACTATAACATATATATTCAAGGAAGAGAAATGCAGATTGAAGTGATACTGGTGCTAACATCAAAGTTGTTTCCATGGTTTCTTAGGACTCACAGGCAACCCTCATGCATGCCAAAAATAACTACAGCATGTAGCTAAAAGGTAGTCAGCCCTCATACAACCACCAAGTTAATTTTTCTCCAGTATAGTTTATCACAGGCTTATAAACCAAAAGCCACAGCCCATTGTTCCATGACTTGTATTTGACCATGTCTGTAACTGAAAGAATTCAAATGCTTACTCTCTAAAATAAATACTACCCTACCACCTTGATAGTTAACCGCCACCCCAGAGTAAAGACATCAAGAAAGACAAACAATTTACAGGTATTTCACATGACAATTGTTTCAGGCTTTCCACAGGCTCCTACAGAAAGCAGGTTGCATTTTGCTGATATTTTAAGGGCTTCAGTAATGAAACAAATGACAATGAACTTCAAAAAACTTCCTCAATGCATAATCTTGAAAAAATAGTATATTATCTGCTGCAGCTGTCTGACCTTTTCTGTACCAATGGTGAATCCATCTGGCTGAAGTAAGACTTCTATATGTAAGAGAAAAGTCATGTTGAGGGTGCATTATCATAATGCTATGCAGCACACAAAAGGATGCAGGAAGGCATAAGCGGAGGAGACAACGGAGGTAATAGTTTTCTTCCTTCAGCAAATTTAATGTTTAAGTTCTTCAGCAAGAAAATAAATATCAGAAACAACAAAGGCTTACCTAACTAAACCAAAAGCTTTATGCAGTGTTTAAGAAAAAAGTAGTTTGTTGGAAACCTAGTCAGGGAAATACATTTTATAGATAAAAAGTAAAACATTCAGTATTCTTAGCATACAAGCAAAAAGAGAAGTTAGTATAAGATGAAGCGAGTATTGCTTTCAGGCAATTCCTTCAGGGCAGTTCCTTCAGAGAAGTGGTGTTGATTTACATTACATTTCCACAAACAATGGCTAAAAGAAGCCTCATCTTATACTTTCACAGGGACACTCAAGAACAAGTCTTCATGGCCACGGCTCGTCACAGCGAGAAGGTTGTGCAGGGCCAGGGCAGAGGCGATCACAGGTGGGGGGGCAGAGGACACTGCTGGTGGAGTGAGTCCATCTCGTTTCAGTTCAGGCTTTCTTCCCTGAGCTTGAACTAGAATGCCACCAAGCATGACACACAGCGAATGAGAGACAAAGAGAGGAGAGAGACCCGCTGATGCAAAAGCTTAGATCACTTACAGTTTGGTTTATTGCCAAATCTGGGAAACCAAGCAGAATTTGTTTCTTGAGAAATTTTTCATTTTATGAAGGGATTGGATTTGGGGTGTATAAAACGTAACCATAAACTGGAAGTAAAAGAAATACAGGATTTTCTTATCAAGGTAACATATCACTTCAATGCATGTGAATATATTGAGTATTGATTGTATACAAAATAAGGATGTATTCAAATTGAAACACAGAAATTGGGAAGGGTAAAAAGCTTTCACAGTCTTACCTTAGCAGGGCTAAGTAAAAACACTGCACATATTACAGATTCCCATCAAAGGAGAATTATTAAGTGTATGAAGAACGTGAAACATTGAAACGCTTCAGAGCATTAGAGAGAAGACACAGACACCTCGGTAACCAAGAGCTGTCATTTGGTTCCAAGAGCTGAATTTGATTGCATCCAGTCTAGTATATTTGCTGAATACAAAACTAGCTGCAAAGGTAATTTTAGCCTATTCTCTAATAACAAAAAAATAGAATTTGCCTTCCACCTGCTTCACACACACACACAAAAAGGGAAACAAAAGAATCAGGTTTGAGCTGTACACCGCAGAAATGCTTACTCTGCTTAAGATTCCAAATTGTATACCTAGTGATTCTGTAAATTAATTGCATTTATAGGTTTCTTACTTCTTAATGCAACAAATGAGTAAGTTAGCTATCTGTACCACTAGCAAGTTTCCTTGCCATCTCAATTATAAAAGTGAAAAATGCATTAACAGCATTTTAAAGTAGTTCTATATAGATGGTTTATGGAACTAGTAATCCAAGTGAATGAAGAGTCTTATTTAAATAAGTTATGTATCTAGTAACAGAACCCGAGTTCAACATAATACTACACTGAACGGTTGTGTTCATTTTGTTTATCTTTCTAAAAGATGACAAGACAGAAGTATTTGCTTTTGAAATAGAAGAGGACAGAATGGGGGGGCAGAGGGAAATAGTAAATTGGGCATCTGGATAAACAAATGTCTCATTTAGCCCAGTTAAGTACAGAGTAATTTAGTTACACTCTAGAGATGACAGTTAATTGTGGGAATTCAGCACAGACTAGTTTCATGAAGAGACTAGAAATTAACACAGTTCAGTATTTCTACATATTCAAAAAAAAAGTCAGCGACTACCAAAGACAGACATTGGTCCATAGGTGATGTGCTGATTACTATTCACTTTCTTACACGTTATATACCTTTATTGTTCTGGAGATACTTAAAGTGCATTTTATGGCTGCATTTGATGTTGCAGGTAATGCTATATAATGGTATTTAATGTAGTCATAAACCACAGGATATTCAATTTATACTTTCTAGATTATTAAAAAGGTTTAAACAAAATTTCATATTTTCCATTTTTATTGGGTTCCTTTGGAACATTAGGTGAAAAAATACTCAGTGGTATGACTATCTTTCATAGACTCAATGCACAGATTTATTTCTCCCTAAGGTCCAACTACCCAAGCCAAAACAGAACATTCCAATCCTCACTGCTTTCTATACTTTTCTACCAAAGCTGCAGCAGAACTGTATGTTTCTCCACTCCTTGGCCACCCAAATCCACAGACAGGTGCCCTAATCCAGGTCAGTTTGTTCAAATGCCTCCAAAACACCCTCACAGACAAACTGATGAAGTATTGACTAGAAAAATGGAAAGTGAGGGCAACTGAATATTGGCTGAACTACCCTCTACTCAGCACTGGGGAGGCACATCTGGAGTGCTGGCACCAATGCTGGGCATCCCAGTACAAGAGACATGGATATACTGGAGAGGGACCAACAAGATAGGCCATTAAGGCAATTAAAGGCTTGGAGCATCTGACATATGAGAAGAGGCTGAGAGAGCTGAGACTGTTTGGCCTGGGGAAGAGCAGGCTTTGGGGAGATCTTATCACAGTGCATAAATACTTCATGGGGGTGAGCAAAAACCACAGAGACAGACCCTTCTCAGCAGGGTCCAGTGACAGGGCAGGAGGCAAAAAACTGAATTACAGGAAGTCCCACTTAAACTTCATAAGAAAAAATAATAATAAAAAAAGTGGTTGGGTTGGTTTGTTTGCCCTTTTTTCTCCTCTCTTTAAACTGTTGGGGTGGTCAAATGCTAGAGCACAATGCCCAGAGAGGTTGCAGAGTCTCCATCTGTGGAGAGATCCAAAGCACAACTGACCTGGCTCTGAACAACCTGCTCTAGCTGCCCCTGCTCTGAGCAGGGCATCAGACTAGAAAAATCTCCAGAGACATCTTCCAACCTCAACCACTCTGTGAAAGATGTAATTAAGTGCGCTAAGTACATATGATCTAATATACTGGGACAGATAACAAGGCTCATATCCCAAAACACATTGGTACAGGGGAAGAAGGAAAGAAAAGGCACTAGTACTTTGTCTATAGCCACTCATCTTCTAAGGCGCTGGCTCCAGGATATGCTTGGAATTGTTAGTCACAGTAGCTGCCTGGAGTCAGAAGTGGACTTGAATGCTTAGCTATCCATTTATCATGGATATTTTATTTGATTTGATTAAAAAAAAAAACACAAAAACCCAAACAAAAAGACAACCCCAAAACAGAACACCTACATTGTGCATTTGCTTTCTCCAGCTCATGGACCCATGTGCACTGCTTTAAACTGAGGGTGAGGATCGAGAGAAAGATCCTACTATTCAGCAGATGGTGGAAAGCACGAGCAGGTAGGAGATGAGCTACAGCACACAGGGTGATTTTGGCCAGTGGTGGGCAGGCTGAGCAAGCAGGGCTTAGTCACATTACTCAGGAGAAATCCAGAGAGCGCCTAGATAAAGGAGCATGCAACATTTTGAGCGGTTGAGTTAACCAAGGAAAAGGTAGGGAGAGGGATCACACACGTTGACTGGAAGCACCCCACGATGGGATGGGTGGGTCTGTATCAACCTGAGAAGGGACAAGCTTCTCTAAGGTGCATTAGTCTAGAGAACAAAGGAGTTGAGAAAGAGTGCTAGGAGAATGCAGTTAAGCCAACTTAATCAAAACTTGGACTTTAAAAGTATAAGATACTGCAGAATACAGGCAGGGGAACATTCGAAACCCAGACAGACAAGGAGGACCTGCGATTGATGTTTCCACCTTTTAATCCGCTAGAGGAACTGATCACTCCATCGATACCAGATCCTGGCCACATTAAGGTATCTGACCAGGTTTCCTAGAATCCAAAACCTCTTTGTAGCACAGCCTCCTCTCTTTCCCGAAACTGCAAGTTTACCTTGAAAGAGAGGGATATTTCCAAACCCTCTTGAAGAAAAGCACAGCCACCATTAGTCAGCTCTCCTTGTAGAAACATACAGAGACTGAGTATCCATTATTGTCTTTATCCTCATTAGAGACCTACACTAGGAACACTGCGCGTGTCCATGAAGTCCCAAATCAGTAGCACTGTAACAGTGTGGTGCAGAATTTTACACCTTCGTAGTAACCATCCCACCTCCTCTTGCCAGATCCAGCTGGGATGGCTGAGGGCAGACCTAGAAAATAACTTCTGTGCTCTCCATTGAGAGCTTTGGCTGTCCAGTGATGCTATGACCTTTTAGACACATTCAATACTCTGTAAAAAGGGTTTGAAACTTCATCATTAGTCTATGGTTAGTAAGTTCACTAGTACAATGCCCATAGTGTAAGAAGAAGAAATCCAAGTTATTAGAATTATATGGAGAGTTACTTGCTAAGAATTCATTAATTCCTTTCATTTTAACTATCTGATGTTTATTAAAATACACAATTATTTATATATAATTCCTGAGTTATCTATTGTTAATAATATTAAAATAGAGGGTGCTTTATTTTTATATTCATCACTTCAGGTTTCATATTCTTAAGAATGGCTTGTAGTAAGTGTTTGATTATGCCACATTTCCTTCTTATTCATTGTTTGCATTCAAAATAAATAGCTGGGGTTTTGCTTGAGCATCTCAAAAGCCACTGAACAGTAGGTATTCATAAGATGTTAGTACTGTTTCCAGTTTCTCTCAGCCAAGATCATAACCCGGCTATCTGTAGTCATCACTCACAACTGAAGCCAACTTGGCAGTTCTTCAGGGTTTCTATTTAAAAAGGACTCTAAAATAAATGAAATGGGATGCTGTGGGAAAAAAAAAACCCACCCTGCAATTTTAAGAGAGATAAAAACAACCTATTTACTTCTCACTGTTGAAGTACAGCTGTAACTTTATCTCAGCAGCAGTTAAAGTTATCTTATTTTTGGGCAGGTAAAGAAAGAGATAGACTTTGCATCATTTTGTTACTCCTTATATTGTACAAATCTGAAATTCACTCAACCTCCTGAAAGACCAAAATAGGAATTACTTTGTAGAAGGAAGAATCACAGGAAGGGATAAGCTCTGGATTCTTTTCAAGAGACTATTTCTGCAGGAGTATTCAAAGTTTTCAAACTCTTTCAGCTTTGATTTATTGAGGGAGGTAGAATTTGCCTTTGTTATGGCAATAGCTTTTAATACTGGGAATAATCAAAAGCTATCATATTAACAAGACCTGCCTGATGAACCAGGGCAGGCATTTGTTATCCAAACTTATTTCATAGCAATTTCCAGGAGCTCAGCTGTGGCAAAACCCAACGTCTGACTTTTAGATACTGTTTTAGCATCAGCACACTGACCAAGAAGAGAAAGAGTTTTCTTTAAGTGTTACAGGCTTTCTGGAACATACTCTGATTTCACTCATGCTCAATGTCATGCTGACCTTGGGAAAGCACGTAATTCATGGAAGCGCATTATTTGTATGTTTATTACATAAGAATATGCTCCCTTTTCTTTTTTGTTTGGGCTCTGTGCTGTTATACCCATGTAACCCCAGTGGCTGCTAACTGACAGTAGCAACAGACAAATTAAAGCCCTTTTAGCAGATTTTTTTTTTCTTAAGACATTACAAATCATGTTTACAGTGCAGCAGCAGGATATATTCTGAATCTTTTTAAGTCCTCCATTTCCACCACAGAACTATATTATTTTTTCATAAAGGATTTAAAACTCTGACAGTGACCTCCATGGGCTGACATTTCAGCTCCAGAATATGCAGTTAGATGGGCTGTGCCTCTAACCAGCAGATCACTGGAGCATCTCAAGAGTCAGCTCAAACCACGTGCCACATCCTGGGGACCCACCCGAGAGCAATGCCTGGCCTCCAGAGCCACAGGCAAACATGGCAGCCAAGATTACCAGTTTCTAAATGATTTTCTTTGAAAAGAAATACATAACTATTATTTATACATGGCATGCCAGGTATTATAAGATGCTTTTTAGGATCAAAGCTACAGGTGTCATTTTACTTTGCTTTTAAGGAACTGTTTCATGGATTAGCCAGAGACAGCTGTTTGACAGATCTTTGGAGCTGCCCCAGACTCAGGAGGGAGTTCGCCTGCTACAACACAGCATTACGTTGCTTGTGTGATTGTAGTGCTGTTCACATTTTACTACTATCTCAAGCTGTGTGGATGAATACACAGGTAATCAGCGCATCAGAGAAGAGAGGCAAGTCCAGGGAACAAATGTAAAGCAAATCAGCTGGTTAATTTAGTCTGTAGTTCAGAATAAGGTAAACTACTCTGAATTGAGTTTTTATTACATCCATAAAGTATTGGTTTTGTGTGGCAAGGTTTTGGTGGGGGGGGGTTACAGGGGTGGCTTCTGTAAGAAGCTGCTGGAAGCTTCCCCTGTGTTTGACAGAGCCCATACCAGCCGGCTCTAAGACGGACCCGCCGCCAGCCAAGGCCGAGCCAATCAGCGATAGTGGTAACGCCTCTGTGATAACATTTTTAAGAAGGAAAAAAAGTTGGGACGGCGGTATTCGGCAGCCGGAGAGAGGAGTGAGAACATGTAAGAGAAACAACCCTGCAGACACCAAGGTCAGTGAAGAAGGAGGGGGAGGAGATGCTCCAGGTGCCGGAGCAGAGATTCCCCTGCAGCCCATGGGGAAGACCATGGTGAGGCTGGCTGTCCCCCCGCAGTCCACGGAGGTCCACGGTGGAGCAGATATCCACCTGCAGCCCGTGGAAGACCCCACGCCGGAGCAGGTGGGTTCCCGAAGGAGGCTGTGACCCCGTGGGAACCCCGCGCTGGAGCAGGTTCCTGGCAGGACCTGCGGATCTGTGGAGACAGGAGCCCACGGAGCAGGTTTTCTGGCAGGACTTGTGACCCCATGGGGGGCCCACGCTGGAGCAGTCTGTGCCTGAAGGACTGCACACCGTGGAAAGGACCCATGCTGGAGCAGTTCGTGAAGAACTGCAGCCCATGGGAAGGACCCACGTTGGAGAAGTTCGTGGAGGACTGTCTCCCGTGGGTGGGACCCCACGCTGGAGCAGGGGAAGAGTGTGATGAGTCCTCCCCCTGAGGAGGATGAAGCGGCAGAAAATAACGTGTGATGAACTGACCATAAACCCCATCCCCGTCCCCCTGTGCCACTGGGGGGTTGGTAGAGAATCCGGGAGTGAAGTTGTGCCCGGGAAGAAGGGAAGGGTGGAGGGAAGGTGTTCTGAGATTTGGTTTTATTTCTCATTACCCTACTCCGGTTGATTTGTAATAAATTGAGTTAAGTTTCCCCAAACTGAGTCTGTTTTGCCCGTGATGGTAATTGGTGAGTGATCTCTCCTGTCCTTATCTCGACCCACAAGCTCTTTGTTATATTTTCTCTCCCCTGTCCAGCTGAGAAGGAGGGAGAGTGATGGAACAGCTCTGGTGGGCACCTGGCGTCCAGCCAGGGTTAACCCATCACACATAACAATGGTACTTGATGTTTAAATACAGAGATTCAAAACATCTGGACATAGGACGACTCCTTCAATTTATTAATGAATAATCCTGCTCTCCTCTAAAAACATCTAAAAACCCTTTCACAAACCTTGCAAAAGGATTTTGGTGGAGGGGGTGGTGGCAACAGAGACATTTTAGTGGAAGATCACTGACATTAGCAACACTAAGGTGATGGTATGTGGCATAACTAAGACTTTTGCTTAGACCTTGTAGTCTCAGTGATCTTATTTGAATGCTACTTTTAGTTTTCCAACTCCTCTTTCTGGTCTCCTCCTTCCCCCCCTTTCTGTTGCCTGACCTTCCTTACCAATCCTCTCACTTCGGTCCTGGCCTATCACTATCCCATTATGCAACTCTACTTCCAAAACTCACTTCCTAATTGACTTCTTTCACCTAGTTCTCCACTGATCCCTAGTCCAAAACTCCTAGAAACTGCCCAGAACTGCAAATGGAAGGGAAAAAACCCCACAAACATAACAATACAAAAAACCACCCCACACTCCCCAGGAGAACACACCCCCCAAAACAATAAAAAAACTGAAAATAGACACAAACACACAGCCTCAACCCTCCATTTCAGGGCTGTATGCTTCACCACAGGATTAGCAGTCTTAAGGTTTCAGCAAGTACATCTCTAAGGCATCTGAGCACATGTGAATCCCCCAATTTTAAAAAAAAAGTAACAATTAGTATGGAAGCTCACAGAAGAGCAAAACCCCTGAGCCGATCCCTCAGACTCCCTCACCAGCACCAAGTCTCCCTACAAACCGCGGCTGCCAGAATAATGCAAGAGCCCTGCAGAGTTTTCAGCCGGATGAAAGCATACTTATTCCAGCTTTGTTTTTAGAAAGACGTTCTGCCTGATATTTAACAAGAAAGGCTAAAAAGGGTAGGGGAAATCCTATCTGCCATAGCAGCTTGAACTGAAACAGTTGCTGTTTGGTTGCAAAATAGCAAGGGAAATACTCTTGTGTCGAAAAGCATTAGGCAGTTTTAACACTGAATACTACCACTTCCACTTATATCTCGGTTGTTGATTTCAAGGGCTAATGGCCATAGTTGCCATTTAATGGGGAGATAACTAGAAAAAAAAAAATCTTAAAAGGAAATCCTTAAGTACATTGATCAGCTCTACTTTAAAAACAAACAAACAAAAAAACCAAAACAAAAAAACAAGGAAAGGGTAAATAAGTGAACCCAAGAGGTGTAGCTAGAGTACCCTAGGCTCATGTGTCCCTATTTTATAGATTCCTTGATGGAGGTTTCTCCAAAGTAAGGGAAGAGGATTTTGCCGCAGCAGCAACTTTGCAGAGTTGGAGAGTTTCCTCTCCTTACAGCAAACAAGGTTCATGTCTCCCTTAAGATCTCTGAAAGGGAAAATCGAGTGGCACCACATCTCAGCAGCTATATTATCAACACTTCACTTAGAGACTTCCTCAGGTGAGAAAAGTAAAAATCAACCATACTGAAAGACTGCATCTTTTCTGGAGCCCAAGCATGTCGCCCATAAGATTGCTTCCATAGATTAGACACATTTAGCTCCATATGTCCATGCTCTGAAGAAACAGGTTTATAGAAGTTCACTGGTTCTAACCACTGTAAATTAATTAAAAAGCTTACATATAAAATGCTACCATACTTTGTTGGCTGCATTAATTACATAAGAAAGATTATGTGACTTGAAAGCTAAGAACATAGAAAATGCATTTCTCAAGTTTAGCCATATAACAGCAGCGATGAATTATTTTGGTCATAGAGTTAATTTTAAATTGGAAATTAAGATTTTAGTAGAATAAAATAAAACATAGTTCACTGAAAAGCTTATTTTCTATTGTTGCTGGCAGTTCAAGTTGAAATTAAGCTCCTCACTTGGGCATTCTCACTCAAAAATCATCTCTGTACTGAATAAACTCGTATGATCTGAATATGTTGCATCTACGAGTAGGCAATAAGTGCTAAAACGCAATAGACAGGAATCACTGAAGGAGCTGTAGAAAACAGTTATAAATGAGAAAATATCTTGAATGACATTTGAGACAAGCCTAACATGTAAAGCATGCAGGAAACACTTATCAACAAGGAACAGGAAAAAATGAAAATGAATGTTATGTCCATTTATATTCAAGATACAGCCCTTGGGACTAGTTTGGAACCTCTTGAAAAAATTACTTTTTTCTTCCCCTCTCAAGCAAAATGCATAACTTTTCTCACTCACTTAAAATCACAGATCAAGATGAAATTGCAGACATTGCTTTTCATGACTGGGACATTTTTATCAAGGAAGGAAAAGGCTCCTTTATTTAACTTTAAGTGTATATATAAATTTATGTATTATAAATGAGTTTTTTCACCATTTCAGGATGACAGTTGTTGCTTTCTAAGTCCTCACCAGTTTAAAGACACTCTTCTTTCCGAGTGTCATCTTGCCAAAAAACATCCCGTTAGGGCAAAGTGGAACAGGCGATGCTCAGGAGAAGTGAAAAGCTGATCTTTCCACAGCTTCTAAAAGCTTCAAAGTTGCAGCTAAAATCGAGAGTCTTTGTGCTATCAGAGTTGACTATCTAAACTTCCTTAGTCTTTCATTTTCCTTTTCTATTTAGCCAAGACTAAACTTGGTTTTGAAACCAGCGTACCAAAAGCAGGCGCAAATAAGCATACAAGAGTCCATCCTTGCTCTTCTGCCACAATCAGCTCAGAGCTGTTACTCATCTCTCATGCAATTATAAGGGACACTCATTTTAGAAGGAAGCTGAGCGCTTGTTGTTGGCCTTTTGCTCAATGGAGAATTAATGCAATACCCATTAGAGGACCATTAACTCTCAACAAGAAGGGGTGAAATACCTTCAGCTTGAGGGAGATTCAGGCCTTTAACAGAAGTGGGAACCTAGGGCAGGAAAAAGAAAGGGGTATTGCTCCCACAGGGCTCACAGTATCTGCTGCAGGTTGATACTTGCAGCTTGCTCCCCAAAGGGGAGATGGGGAAAATATATTTTCGCAGGATGTACCGAACCAGAGCCCAGCAATGAAGTTACTGAACCAGAATGGAGTTGCTCATTGAAGGCTTACAGTCTGCTAGCGACTAAATCTGTCAAAGACCCTGTTTTATCATATCCATATGTACTATTAGTAATTACTACCTGTTCATTATTGTAATGACTTTCAAACCTCATCAGGACCCACAAAACTATTAAAGCACATTTCCCTCCTCTCACCAGAATGGGAATATTAACGAGATCACAATCATCTGGAGCATAAATAGGGTACTGAATCACTTCGCACGTTAACAGAAGTTTGGGTGGGGTTTTTTGCATCGCAATACTTATTAGTGGGACCAGTTACAGTGTGCCTTGGAAATAGCTATTTCTAGGTTATTAATATAAATGCAGAAAATGATTGCTATAGATGCAGAAAAGAGACAATGATATTTTAGTTTGTAGAGAAGTTGCAGAGTTGGGGGAAAGTTGCCTTTTTCTGTGGGTGTTGGGTTTGGGGCTTGGTTTTTTTTAAGGTTATTATTAAAAATAGGTACTTGTAATTCAAGAGTAGGCTGCAGCCAAAATAAGGAAGGGGGGAGGGGAGGGGGGAAAAAAAAAAAAAAAAAAAAAGAGAAGGTGGGCATAGGAAAGTTTAATCCGGGTTCCTGAAAGGAAAGAGATAGCTTGGGGACTAGAGGCAAGATAAACTATTTGGCATGCGCATGCAAAAGGCTGATAGATGCTAACAGAAGTAAAGCTATCCTTCGTCAGTCCAGCTAACCCACAGTGAGCACAAACCACAAAGTCAGCACCGAGGGCTGACATCCTGGGTGAGGGAACCAAGTGCAGCTATGCAAACGCTCATCCATGATTTGATCTCTGCTTATGGAAGGTGACAACAAAGAGCTCTCCATTTCGAAAGCGTTTCCTTGCTCAGCTTAGCAATGTGTGAGCACCAATGGAGGAGCTGCTGTTTAAACAGGAGGGGCTGGGTTGGGGGCTTTTGTGATGAGAGAAGTATGGTTATCTTATTCTAAACCAGCAGCTTCCCCCTAAAAGTGGCTATTTGCTGCAAGCATGCTTGGCTGCGAGCTGGACCACAACGGTCTGGACTGCAGATTAGCAGTATATGTTACAAAGAAGTCCTGCGATTTTTCTTTTGAGAGGCAGGGGGACAGGGAAAGAATAATTCACTGAAACTTGCATTGTTTTAATTGGGAGGTTCGGTGGGGCAAAAGTCACCTCCATAAGAGCAACACCCGATTTAAACCCACGTACGTCACAACAGATCTCAGTCATAATTTTTACTAGTGTTTCCGCTAGGCGACTTATTTACTCTGAGACACTTGAGAAATGGATGACATCTTACAGGCCTTCTTTGAAGTGGATTTTGGTCCAGCCAGCAATTACTTCACACTTCTCCCCTTTTCTCTCCATTCTCAATGTAAACTGATATCCATTTAGTTTTGATTCCTCCTAAATCACTTCCTTTCAGGTCACTTATATAAGCATAGAATGATACCCTGTATCCCATCTTTGATTTAGAAGAAGCACCCTTTAGGCTCTAGAAGTATTACATACTTAGCATCATTTTCATCAGCAGTATAATCCCTCCTCCTGTTCCTTACTCCAGCAATATTAGTTAACGTTCACCAGTACTACAGTGGCATAAGTCGCAAACAGAAACACATATTGGAAAAATCAAATCAACAAAAAAATCACGTAGAAAGCACACAGACTGTCACAATATGTAGTTGTATGGACACATGCCTGGGAAATTCCATTTCTTATGGAGGGCCATATAGAAATAAAGCTTTTTCAAACACTTGTGACAGGTGCTCAAGGCAAGAAACAAACTACCTAACCTCCTTGTAGGTTAAGTAATCCCATCCTGTCTCACTAATATAAAATCTCAATAAATAAGAGAGTTTTACATACTAAGTTATGTTCACAAAAGCGCATCCATTTGTGGGAACGTGGCATGTAATAGTTTTACTAAAAACACACATGGGAAAATATGCCTCAGATGGCAAGGATGAATGCAAACACAGAAACGGAATTGAAGGTTTGTTTAAAAAAAAGGTTACCTTAGGGTTTCATCAACCTGTAACCACAGACCCATGTGCAATGCAC